>NC_067248.2:52875000-54125000 GCF_019359855.2 Lolium perenne | reverse complement strand
ATTTTCTCGGGTTCCAAACTGAACGTCGAGGTTGATCTTGCCCAATGGGTAACTTGGCTTTTCTGGTGTAATCCCGTGGAAACGTGTGTCAGTTGGCTTCAGATTTGCTAGGGATATGTTCATCTTCCTCAATGTATCTGCATACATGAGGTTTAAGCTGCTGCCGCCATCTATGAAAACTCTCGACACGTCGAAACCAGCGATTACAGCGGGTAAGATGAGCGCCGATTGTCCTGGTCGAGGGACTTGCTGCGGATGGTCTGCGATTGTGAAGCCGATATCTTGCCCCGACCAATTTAAGTACTCGACTGTTGGTGGAGGCATCTTCTCTGCCATGAACACCTGTCGAGATATTACCTTCTGCGCCCTGTTGGACGGCCTAGTTTTCTGAATCATCGAGACCACACCGTTAGAGTTGGGGTCAATATATGGAGGTGGATGTGGTGCTGCTGCAATTCTAAGCTGGTGTCGATTTTCTTCGGTAATTGCGGGAGGAGGTGGAAGGTGAATCTCGCCCCTTGGCTCCCGAGGATTTCTGTTATTTGCTTGAGCGTTTGCGATTCCTGCGGCTCGCAGCATTGCCTGAAAATTGCGGCAGTCTTTCTGTAGATGTCCTGACTGCCTCTTTCCATTGTTGTCGAGGTAAAAGTGCATTTGACACGGACCGTTCATCATCTCCTCGGGGGACACATAAGATCTTTGAATCCTTGGTCCACTATTTTGTCTGTTGCCGCGAAAATCACCTCTATTGTCGCCTTGTTGCTCGTTGCTCCTTTGATAATCATCTCGACTATTTCCTCCAGGGTTTCCCCGAAAACCAGCCGATATATGGCCGGGAGCATCGTTGTTGTAGAACTGGCGAGAAAATCGCCTTCTATTTTGATAATTTCGACCACGATCTTCTTCTGGCGACCTGTGTCGCTTGTTGTATATTGCGTCTTCTCCATCTGCCCACTTGTTAGCGATTTCCATCAATGCTGAAATTGTCTTGGGATTAGTTCTCCCCAAGTCCTCGACGAAATCTGCTCGTCGGATTCCTGCCACGAACGCATCTATGGCTCTTTCGTCAGATATGTCCTCTGCCGAGTTTTTGATAATGTTCCACCGCTGTATATATTTCCTCATCGACTCGTCGTGTTTTTGTCGACACGCCCTTAATTCTTCCAACGACGCAGGTTTCTTGCAGGTGGATCGGAAGTTCTTCACGAAGATGTCCTCAAAGGTTTCCCAGCTGTCGATGGAATTCAAGGGGAGTTTCTTTATCCAAGATCTTGCGGCACCACTCAGGTGAACTTGGATACTTTGCATAGCTGTTGCTCTGGTTCCTCCTACCAGTTTTACCATCTCGAGATAATCCACGAGCCAATCCTCGGGATCTTGCAGGCCGTCGAACTTCTTGAAATTCTCGGGTAACTTGAACCCTTTTGGGACTCGAGTTTTTCGAACTCTTCTCGTAAAGCACGGGAGCCCACACATATCTTCGTCGGCAAGCTCTGGCGAGTGCTGACGCTCCCTTCTTTCTTGTCGCGGTCTGTCCACCCTTACTTGGACTGCTGTATCTCTTGCTCCACTTGCTCTTGGTGGGTCTTGAACTGCTGTGGTGGGTCGTGGACTATTTTGTCTGGGATTTTCTTCGGGAGGCGTTGTTGCAAGCGCTGTTCCCATAACCCCTACTCCAGCCATTGCCATATTGAACAATGGTTCTCTCGGGTCCCCAGGAGGTGGTCTGGACGCCAAGATGTATGCTTGTGTTGCCATGTATCCTGCCTCTGGCGTTTTTGGGATGATATTTCCTCTTTCGTCGATCGACATAAAGGACATGTCGAGATTTTGGATTATGTTTCCTCGTTCTGCTTCAGGTATGTTTTGCAGTCGAGACATTGCTCTCCTCCGAGCTTCTCTGTGACTATCTCCTGTATTTCCTGAAAGGCGACTTAGATCTGCCCGGCGTCTGCTTGATGCAGAGGCTGCTTCTTTCCTTCTATTCAGGGATGCTGTTTGTTTTTCTAACTCTCTGCTAACTCGAGCAAGTCTATATTGATATGCTTGAAGTTCTTGTGCAGTAGCAGTGGTGGTCATAGGCTCTGAACCATCCATGGCTCTCGCAGCCCTATCCCACGCTTCTTGCGGGAGCTGTACTCTTGCGCGAGTTGAAGATCCAGGATATTTGGTGCCTAAGCCATGTCTGAGATCAGCGGGATCGACGTATGGATTTCCCAATTCGTCGAAAGCCTATGATGTTTGCGGGTCTGATGTGCCTGCCCCTTCTACCACATAGATCTGATGATATTTTGCGCATTGATTTTTGTCAGGATTGGTGACACCATCATATAGAGTGGTGAAGACCTTTCCGATGGCAGCAGACTTGTCGATGAAGTTGAAGCTGTCGACGTTGTCGGAGTCGCTGCTTATAAAGGAGTCCGCAGACGACTCGAAGGATGTGTTGCTGAAGATCTTGGCGAGCTTTCCGCTTGCCTTGTTGTCGACGAAGTATGTCGACGAAAACTCCCCGTCACTCGACGAAAAGTTGGAGTCGACCGCTGAAAATTCCGGCGAGATCGGAACTTCGAGACGGTAGGATCCTTCCTTGTTGACGCCAAATCGGAATTCTCCGAACGTCATGACGATGGGCTCCTCCAGATAGGCACATGCATCCATACGGGAGGGCGGGTGAGGAATAAAATTGAATAGATCGGTTTTCCCCTTGTTACCTCGATCCATCGCGTTGCTTGCTGTTGACGATGTCGAAGATCTTGAACGTGCCATCGAGATCAGATCCTTGCAACCTCTAATTCCCACAGACGGCGCCAATTGACAAAGGATTAACTTGTCAATGCCTACAGATTGTAGACTAGGGTTTTGCTAGAAGTAGAGGGCAAGTAGATCTCGAAGGTTTAGGCGAAAAGTACTCGACGATTATGAAAACTAGGGTTATGTTGACAGTAGATTCGATCCTTTCTTTGTCCCTCGACTCCCCCTTATATAGGAGGTGGAGCCGAGGGTTTCGTTTTGTACAAGTTACAGAGTCCGGGACGGTTTCTAACTCATCCCGCCAGATTACAAATAACTCTTCCTATTACAACTCTAGCTTTCCTTAACATATCTTGGACTCCCGAATCTTCTTATTCTTCGGGTAGTGGGCCTTCAGTAAACTCCGGGTACTATCTTTGGCAGGCCCATTTGGGATGCCTATGTCAACTACTGATGCAAGAAAAACTAAAAAGTTGCTTGCAGAACATGCTGTTAGATATAAACCATCTCCTGATCCTAAATTTGCCACATCTCCTATAAACATTAGGGATAAAGATTATGATTTTTCTCTTGATCTATCTCATATAGCTATTGTTGAGAAAACACCCTTTTGTGGTACTGAAAAAGAAAGTGCTGTTGAACATTTGACTGAGTTATCTACTCTTAGTGGCGTGTTTTCTGATGATGTCAAGATGCGTACTTATTTTGTCGCTAAAATTTTTCCTTTCTCATTAAAGGATGATGCTAAAACTTGGTATAATAATTTGCCTCCTGGTTCTATTAAAAGTCCAACCGACTTGCGTGATGTTTTCTTTCGAAAATACTTTCCTGCTAGTGCTCAACATGCTGCTTTGCAGAGAATTTATAATTTTGACCAGGAAGATGGAGAGAAATTGCCTAAGGCTTGGGCTAGATTTTGTTCTCTTATTAGAGCTCAGCCTGACCATGATTTGGAAAAGCATGATTTACTTGATATATTTTATAGTGGACTAACTATTGAGTCTAGGGCATACCTGGATAGTTGTGCTGGTTGTGTTTTCAGGAAAAGAACTCCAGACGACGCTGAAGAATTATTGGCTAAAATAGGCCGGAATCATGATGATTGGTCTACACCTGAACCAACCCCGACACCGATAGTGAAGAAGAGGGGTATGATTAAATTGAATGATGAAGATATGAGGGAAGCCAAGAAGTCTCTTAAAGAGAAGGGTATTAAACCTGAAGATGTGAAGAATTTACCTCCTATAGAAGATATATGTGAGACAATTCCCCCTTCATCCATGATTGAGGTACACTCGCTTCAACACTTTACTAGGGAAGATATTCCGTATTCAAAATCTCCTGCTCAATGCTTAGATGAATTTGATAATTATATTGTTAAGCAAGAAAACTTTAATATGAGAGTAGAGAATCATTTAATGGAAAATTCTCGAGCTATTAGTGAATTGCATGGTATTGTGGAGAGAACCTCCAATGATGTTAAGATACTTGTTAAACATTTTCAAATGGTTCAAACTCAAATTGATCAACTTACTAAAGTGCAAAATGACTTATTAGGAAATAATTCTAAAGAAAAACATGCTTATGAAGTAACAACTAGAGGTGGTGCTTCTACCCAGGATCCTCTATATCCTGAAGGGCATCCCAAAAGAGTTGAACAAGATTCTCAATTAACTAAAACTAGTGCTCCATCTAAGAAAAAGAAAAAGAAACATAAGAATGTTGTAGAATCCTCTGAACCTGTTAATGATCCTAATAGTATTTCTATTTCTGATGCTGAAACTGAAAGTGGTAATGAACATGAGGAAGATAATGATAAGAATGATACTCCTGATAAAGAAGAAATTGAAAAAGAACCTGAAAAGCATACTAGAAATAAAAAGTATACTAAAGAAGATTTTATTACAAAGAAACATGGTAATGAAAGAGAACCTTGGGTTCAAAAGCAAATGCCTTTTCCTGCTAAGAAACTAAAATCAAAAGAGGAGGAACATTATAATAAATTTTGTGATTGGATGAAACCTTTATTTCTGCAAATCCCTTTGACTGATGCTATTAAATTGCCTCCTTATTCAAAGTATATGAAAGATATTGTTACTAACAAAAGGAAAGTCCCCAATGAGGAAATTTCCACTATGCTTGCTAATTACTCCTTCAATGGTAAGATTCCAAAGAAGTTGGGCGACCCAGGTATACCGACTATTCCTTGTTCCATCAAGAATAATTATGTTAGAACTGCTCTATGTGATTTAGGAGCAGGTGTGAGTGTGATGCCTTTTTCTCTTTATAAGAGACTTGATTTAGATAAATTGATACCAACTGATATATCTTTGCAAATGGCTGATAAATCTACTGCTATTCCTGTTGGTTTATGTGAAAATGTTCCTGTTCAAGTTACTCAGCATTGCTTGATATTAACTGATTTTGTTGTGTTGGAAATGCCTGAAGATGATAATATGTCCATTATTCTTGGAAGACCCTTTCTTAATACTGCAGGGGCTGTTATTGATTGCAATAAAGGCATGGTTACTTTCAATGTTGATGATAAGGAACACACTGTCTATTTTCCCAAGAGGATTGATAAAGTATGTGGAGTCAACACAATTTTTAATGTGAAAACTATCAAAGTGGGATCCATTGATTGTCCTATATATGAGCCTAAAGAAGAATATCAAACTCTTGTGATTGGATCCATATCAATTCAATATAAGGTAACATGATTGATTTGAGGTTTATTTCTTCTTATGTCATATAAAATTTATTTGGTAGCAAGACTTGATCAACCTTGTTAACAAGTATATTTTATTGCATAAAAGAGCTAAACAACACTTCTTTCTTTCTTTCTCCCTTCACCTATTTTACTTGCTGTAGCACTTTTGTTTTGCAATATGCTTTAGTCATTTAAGATTTTAGAAATCATTTTCCTGCGCAGTAATCATTAATTTAATACCCAGAAATGTGCATTTTTCAAAGTTCTCTAAAAATTACAAAAATTACACCGTTGGTCCTATTTTTTGACGAGGCACCTGGAAGCACCAGAGGATGACCTGTGGGGCACCAGGGGGTGCCACACCATAGGCCGCCGCGGCCAGCAAGGGGGCCGCGCCACCTAGTGGTGTGGGCCACCCCTTGCCCCACTTCATCATCTCTTTCTCCCAGCACCTTCTCTCTCCCAAAAAAGCTCGTACCAAGTTTCTCTCACTCGCGTTTCTGCTCAAGAACTCGCGATTTTTCGATCTCCTTGCTCAGCCCAGATTTCTGTCTGAAATTTGGCACATTTACTCCTTGGTATGTGACTCCTTTGATTGTCCAATTAGAATTTCATTTGGTTGAGTATATCTTGAATATTTTGCTGCTGTAGATAACATGTTTAGTGAGCTTGCATGCTTGTTCTAAGTGGAAGAAATTAGTTTTGATGCATATTTAGTACTCTAGCAAGTTCCTATAGTAGTTCCCTTCAATTGCACACCTTGAAATCAAATTTTATAATGATTGTTGAAAATTTCAGAAGGGGAAGATGAAGAAATTCAAGTTTGGAGAGTTGTTCAAGAAAGCAACAACCAGCACCGGTAAGCCCTCAAGGGCGTCTACTCAAATTAGGCGATCCTACAATGAGGATGTCATCGCGCCTAGCTTCGCGCCCGAGGAGGACCATGGGGCTCCTAATGCTTCATCCTTCCCCTGTTATGAGTTTCTGACCAATGCAGGGATATTGGATGACTTCTTCACCCTTGTCAACAGGGCAGGCCTAGCCACCTACGTGGGAGACGAGAGGGGGCAATATTACAGGCTCACCAAAGTTTTCGTTGAAAGCTTCAAGTTCCACAACACGGAATATGAGCCGACAGTCGCATTCAAGATCTATGATATTCCTGTTACCATGAAATTGGAAGAATTTTGTTGTGCATTGGGTATTGCCCCTGTAGGTACAGCAAGGAGGATTGATGACAACCCCCGGGACTTGTTGGAGCTCTACCGAGGGATCACCGGGGATGATTGCCGCACCATCCAGCGAGGGAAGATAAGAAATATTCAACTCCCCGCTATTAAATATTTCGCATATTACATTGGTACTAGCATTTTGGGTAGAGAAAATACTAGCAACATCTCTAGCTACCATCTTGCTTTCTTGAATGTTGCACTTACTGGAGAGACACCTTATCATCTTGGTTCTCTTATTGCTCGCCGCCTGTCTAGCAGGGGGCCTATTTTTGGAGGAACTATTGCACTGCGCAATTTAACACATCTAGATATTCCTCTTGATTCTAATGATGTACCATTAACCCCTAGGAAATTAGATATTGCTGCTATGAAGAGCCATCGTTTTGTTACTACTGACTCCACTATAGATAATATGGTCTATAGAATGTTGTTTGCTGATGGGAATGAGAAGGAAATCCCTCTTCCCCAGCCAGGTTTGTTCAATATTGACAGGCAATCATGGTCGCTCACTAAGGAGGTGGTGGAGGAACACATGAAGATACAAGAATTCCACCAGCAACATGACTCCGAGAACGCCGAGCCCTCCTACGACTACACCGTCACGTACCCCGACGTTTCCTCCAGCACATACATGGAACCGGGTCGTTCTTCGTCATATTACGAAGACACCACTTCATGGGGACCGTGGGAATGAACTCCACTTAGGCCAAAAGCCTAAGCTTGGGGGGAGGTATACCGGCATCACTCATTCTTTGCATATTATGGTTGCTGGATACTTGTACATATTTGTTTAGTCTCTAGAGTGGTTTTCTAATGAGAGGGAGATGATATTTGGGGAAGTGCTGTCCAAAAACAGATTCTGTGCTGTTACCAAAAAAATTCGTACGCACAGCCAGAACGTTATTTTGAGTTGCCAATTTTTGAGCATGTTCCCCAGGTTGTTATCTAACTTTCATTAGTTGAACACTTTTTGGTCTGAGCAATGGAAGATTTTTGTTATTTTCGATTTCTGTACTGCTGTCAGGATTTGGCAGATTTCTGTCATCCTGCTTTTCTGTGTTTCTTTTAGTTTGCATTCTTTTATTTTCGCTTTTTTTCTTTCCTAAAACACAAAAAGACCAAAAATATTTCTGTTGTTTCTCTTCACCATTTGTTTATTTGGTTCCTTGCTCTTAACTTATTTTATTTGCTATCATTGGTTTGCTACAAGAAAACCCAAAAAGATTTTGCTTTGTTTGCTTGTTTTCTTTCGTTCTTGTTTCTAATTCGAAAACACCAAAAATATTTGATGTTCTTCTTTGGTTTGTAAAGTTCATCATGAGTTCAATGGTCTTCGGTGGCTGGAGCGTGGTTTTCATTTCATATTATCCAAGCTACACAAGTGAAAAGGCAATAATGACGATCTACGACAATCTGATTGTGGTGAGAGGCTGGTATGAACTCTATTTGCTTTCATTTTTGTACATATACTCATCCATATGAGCATGCTTAGTTGGTTCATGTGAGGTATATGTTATTTGAGAAAGTCTAGTAGTTCATGATCTCTCATGTTTAGTTCCAATTTATTAATATGAGTAGCATGTCGTGGATGTTTGCTTGCATTGTTTTATTCATAAGTAAGTATGGCATTGTGGTAACCTCCTATGAATAATTCATTTATATCGACTTGGCACATGCTCACGCATGCATATGACTGAACAAAAAGTCAATTAAGCCTCTATGATTTATATTGCTTCAGAGTTCTTGTATCACTTTTATGCCTCCGTTAATTTATTTTGCCGCAAGCATGATTATGACAATTACTGCTCTCTTGATTTGTCGCTCCCTAGTCTTTTGCTAGCCTTCACTTGTACTGAGCGGGATCGCCGCTCGTGCTTCCAAACACCTGAAAACCAAGTTGTTCCAAAGTGTCCACCATAAATACCTATGCATGGCATTTCAAACCATTCCAAGTAAATTCTCATGCGCTACCTTTAAAACTTTCAAAATGCTTCTCAATTTGTGTTAATGTTCCATAGCTCATGAGGAAGTATGTGGTGTTTAGCTTTCAACCTTGTCATTTACTTTTGATGGACTCTCATATGGACTAGTGGCACATCCGCTTATCCAATAATTTTGCAAAAAGAGCTGGCAATGGGATTCCCAGTCCCAAATTAATTAACAAAAATAGACACTCCTCCATGGTTTGTGATTGTTGGACGGCACCCGAAGGATTCGGTTAGCCATGGCTTGTGTGAGCAAAGGTTGGGGGGAGTGTCATCATCATAATAAAACTTAAATAAAAAGGCACTCCTTCATGGTATGTGATTGTTGGCAGGCACCCGAGGATTCGGTTAGCCATGGTTTGTGAAAGAAAGGTTGGAAGGAGTGCCAACCAAAAATAAATAAAATGGGAGCCGCTCTTGTGAGTCCGGTTGATGAGGTAGTTAGTGTACCCATTACCATTCGTTGACAACAACAAACACCTCTCAAAATAATTTTACTCCTGCTTTACAAATGAAAAGCTCTAGCGCATGTTAATCCCTGCTTCCCTCTGCGAAGGGTCAATCTTTTACTTTTATGTTGTGTCTCCATTCTTTCTTTGAGCACTATCTTGAGAGCACAACTGTCGTTCTTAGTATAATATGCTTGTCTCAAAATATAATTGATTGTGGTATAACTTTGATGCTTTTATCTTTGACAATCACTACTTCTAGTCTTTCTATGAACTCAAGAGGTGCCTCGGCATTTATGTTTTGCCGATCAAATACAGGCAAGCGAGATACCACTTTATCATATTCTCTTATGAACATTGCAATCCTGCTTATATACATGATTCATGGTGCTTATTATTAATTGTTGGTACCTCTCCATGATTGACATAGCTGTTGGATGATCTTATTTGCATGTATCTCATTATGAACTGCTTAAGTATTAGCCATAGCATGAGAATATATACATCATATGAGCAAATGTGTTCGTGAAAGTTCTTTTATCGCTCAGTTGTTAACTGAATTGCTTGAGGACAAGCAATAAGCTAAGCTTGGGGGAGTTGATACGTCCAAAACGTATCTACTTTCCCGAACACTTTTGCTATTGGTTTGCCTCTAATTTGTGTATTTTGGATACAACTAACACGGACTAACGCTGTTTTCAGTGAATCGCTCTGGTGTCTCGTTTTTGTGCAGAAATCCAACTTTCGGGAAAATCCTCGGAATTCTTGCAGAAGGCCCTATTTTACCAAAATATTGACGGAGCCAGAAGGGCAAAGGAGGTGGAGGCCCGAGGGCCCCACACCACATGGCGGCGCGGCCCAGGGGGGGCCCGCGCGGCCATGTGGTCTGGCCCCCTCGGCCGGCCTCCGACGCCCCCCTTCGGACTACTTATTGGTTTCGACCTGAAAACGCACGGGGAGAAGTCGAAGTCGCCAGAAACCCTCCAGAGAGCCGCCACATCGCGAAACTCCGTCGCGGGAGCCAGAAGTCTCCGTTCTGGCACTCCGCCGGGACGGGGAATTGGAGGAGATCTTCACCGCCATCACCGCCAACGCCTCTCCATCGACCAGCAATGTTTCCCCATCCATGTGTGAGTAATTCCCCCGCTGTAGGCTGAAGGGGATGGTAGGGATTGGATGAGATTGGTCATGTAATAGTCATAAGATTGTTAGGGCATAGTGCCTAGTATCCGTAGATGTCACTTTTATGATATTGTTGCAACTTGTTATGCTTAATGCTTGTCACTAGGGCCCGAGTGCCATGATCTCAGATCTGAACATGTTATTGATTCATGAAGATATTCGTTGTTTATGATCTTACCTGCAAGTTGTATACACATGTCGCTGTCCGGAACCAATGGCCCCGAAGTGACAAGAATCGGGACAACCGGAGGGGATGGTAGTGATGTGAGGATCACATGTGTTCACGGAGTGTTAATGCTTTGCTCCGGTACTCTATTAAAAGGAGTACCTTAATATCCAGTAGTTTTCCTAGAGGCCCGGCTGCCACCGGCTGGTAGGACAGAAGATGTTGTGCAAGTTTCTCATTGCGAGCACGTACGACTAAATATGGAACACATGCCTATTGATTGATTAGTACTTGGATACCGTTTTATTATTATCTGCAAATGCCCCTGCTTTGATTGTTACATGAGTTTCTCTCATCCATGCAACGCCCGTTAAATCCGTCTCTGTGCCTACAGTATTTTAATCCTGCTGTTTACTATAATCACTACTGCTGTCTTTATTTCACTGCTGCTGTTATTTCACTATTTCCACTGCCATAAAACTGTTGCTACTGATAAACTCTTGCGAGCAAGTCTGTTTCCAGGTGCAGCTGAATTGACAACTCCGCTGTTAAGGCTTACAAGTATTCTTTGTCTCCCCTTGTGTCGAATCAATAAATTGGGTAATACTTCCCTCGAAGACTGTTGCGATCCCCTATACTTGTGGGTCATCAATCCATAGGAGCATTATTATTTGCAAGCATAAACATAATAGCATCAATCTTATTACTCAAAGTAGAAGTTTCCTCAACATAATTTATCTTTTTACCTTGTGGAGCTCTCTCGGTATGCCACTTCTCAAAGATATAATTTTAGCAGGAGGATGATATTTTCCAATAAAAGCATCTTTGCATTTAACCCAAGAATCAATACCATTTCTAGGCAAAGATAGCAACCACTCCTTACCTCTACCTCTTAATGAGAAAGGAAACAATTTTAACTTAATAATATCACCATCTACATACTTATATTTTTTGCATCTCACATAGCTCAACAAAATTGTTGAGGTGAGAAGCAGCATCATCAGTACTAACACCAGAAAATTGCTCTTTCATAACAAGGTTCAACAAGGCAGGCTTAATCTCATAAAAAGCTGCTTCAGGAGCAGGTGGAGCAATGGGTGTGCAAATAAAATCATTGTTGTTGGTGCTAGTAAAATCACACAACTTAGTATTCTCAGGAGTAGCCATTTAATAAAAATAATGCAAGCAACAGAAATAAAAGCTATACTAATTTTTTTGGATTTTCGATATAGAATGCAAACAAGATAAAAATAAAATATGCAAGCAAAACAATAACAAAGTAAAAGAGTTGAGAGTGAGAGACTCCCCTCGCAGAAGAGATGTTTTTCTCCCCGACAACGGCGCCAGAAAAAGTCTTGCTGGTGTGAAGTTGCCGTGGGAGTTAGAAATCCTTGTGGTGTAGGGTTTCTTCAGTTCCCCGGCAACGGCGCCAGAAAAAGTCTTTGCTGAGCGCGGAGTTGATGAAGGAGAATTTATGCGCAACGTTGAGTGGAACCCCAAGAAGAAGGTATGATGAGCACAGCAGGAAGTTTTCCCTCAGTAAGAAACCAAGGTTTATCGACCAGTAGGAGAAAAACGTTCTCTCCCGAGGTGTTGCGAACCAACTCGTGGCAGGGCGCACTGCCGGCGTCAGCAACAACGTGGAGACCTGCACACAAAAAACTAAGTACTTTGTCACCAACTTTCGGCGAGGTTGTCAAGCTCACTGGTTTTGCTGAAAACAAAGGATTAAACGAACCGTGTGGAAGAATTCTTTGCAGAGATCATAACAGAAAAATGCTGGAGAAGGTTGCAATTAAAAGAAGAAGGACCGGAGTCCACAGTTCACTAGAGGCACCTCCCCAATAAAATAAATATGTTGGGTAAACAAATTACAGATGGGCAATTGACAAACAGAGATTCTACGCTATTGGTTGGTGCAGAATACATGCTATGAAAGTATACGGACTATCGCTTTAAGCAATGTGTGTAAAGTAAACGATGAAACTACCCTTGAATAGAACACCACTATTTTCTCCCTAGTAGAAACAACACATGGTTAAATAGAGGCATGAACCCACTATCGAGCATAAATACTTCCTCTTGGAGTCGCTAGCATCTACTTGGCCAGAGAATCTACTAGAAACGGAGAGCATGCAAGATCATAATAACATAATATATAATCTCAACGAAAGCAATCTCTCTATAAATCGGATCCATGTCAAACCAACATGTAGCAATTACAAATAGATGATCTTGATCATGTTAGGCAGCTCACAAGATCTATACATGAAGCACAACAAGGAGAGGAGAGCCATCTAGCTACTGCTATGGACCCATGGTCCCGTGGAGGACTACTCACGCATCACCTCGGATGAGGACATGACGATGTAGAGGCCTCCGGCGGTGATTTCCCTCTCCGGCAGGGTGCCGGGATGGACTGCAGAACCCTGCTGAACTAGGGTTTCGGTTGACGGCGGCGTCGGAACTTTTCATGGATGGAGGCTCTCGTCCCTAGGGTTTCCCGATACGAGGAATAAATAGGAGGTAGGGTGGAGCAAACGAGGCGACGATGTGCCAGTACAAGACCCATGCGCGGCCAAGGGTGGGGTCGCGCCTGCCCTATGTACTGCCACGTGGCTGCTCTCCTACGTGTGTCCTTCTGGCCCCGTCTTCGTCCCGGAAAAATAAGACTCTGCGCTTTTGTTTCGTCCAATTCTGAGAAACTTTCATATACAACTTTTCTGAAACACAAATACAACAGAAAATAGGAACTGGCACTCCGTTAATAGGTTAGTCTCAGAAAATGCTAAAAAGTGTGGAAAAGTGCACATAAAACATATAAGGATTGTAACCAAACAAGCATGGAGCATCAAAAATTATAGATACGTTTGGGACGTATCACGTGATCGGTTGAGCAGACCGACGGCAGCGCTACACGTGCCATGGGATGGACGGCGCGCCGTAGATCGGAGTCGTTGGCGACGTTGTGATGTCCTAGACGATGACGGCAAAGACGAACCGGCGATGGAGATCGTGCAGGCGAAGGCGGTCGGCTGCGAGCAAACGACGTCCCATGTGCATCGCGTGCAGCCGTGCCCCATGGTAGATGGAGGCGGGCCGGCCGAGGCGGAGACGATGCGGGCGAGCCGGCCGTGGCAGCCTACCAAGGCGGGCGCTACAGCCAGCCAGCGAATCGACCGCGGTGACCGGCGTAGGGCGAAGGATGGAGGAGAGCCGGTGCAAAGTCGACGCCGAGGTTGAAGTAGAGGCGCGTGATGACGTCGGCAGTGGGCGAGGGCGACTCAATCCGATCTATGATCGGCAAAACCAAAAAGAAAACACCGGTCGAGCGATCGGCGGAGCAAAAAGAAAACCAATCTACGGATTGGAAAAAAAAGACTCGAGGACAGCGGATCAACGGATCGGCGGACGAACCCTCATACGGGTTGCGCGGCCCCCGGAGTAGATCATGAAGATCGACCTTCCCGGGGGCGGCGCGGAAGCTTGGACGACGGCTAGGTTAGGATCGGCGCTGCTCAGATACCATGTAGAATGATAGAGAGGGAGAGAGATTGGCGGAATCGGACGAGTATATATAGAGTATAAGTTTTGGGAGCCAAGAAGGCTATCCTAGAGATAAGGCAGAAGATGATTACAAATCATATACTAACAAATACACATATACCAAATATATGTTTAACAATTATTATCGTCCTGATATTTGTGTATTTTCTTTACGGAAGATGGATAAATATCTTGATGTTCGTCTGTCCTGAAATGTTACTGAGAGCAGGCCAATCATTGATGGTTACGAATAGCAACGCTCGTAGGTCAAATTCTTGCTCGGTGTGCTCATCCCACACACGTACACCTGGTTTGGCCCACAACTCCAAAAGTTCATCGACTAATGGCCTTAGGTACACGTCAATGTCGTTGCCCGGTTGCTTTGGGCCTTGGATAAGCACTGGCATCATAATGAACTTCCGCTTCATGCACAACCAAGGAGGAAGGTTGTAGATACATAGAGTCACGGGCCAGGTGCTGTGACTGCAGCTCTGCTCCCCAAAAGGATTCATGCCATCTGTACTTAGACCAAAGTATAAGTTCCTTGCCTCACCTGCAAAATCCGGGAACTCTCTCCCGATGTTTCTCCACTGCCGACCATCAGCGGGGTGCCTCAACATCGCGTCTTTCTTACGTTCTTCCATGTGCCATCGCAACAACTGGGCATGCTCTTTGTTTCTGAACAAACGTTTCAACCGTGGTATTATTGGAGCATACCACATCACCTTCGCAGGAACCCTCTTCCTGCGTGGTTCGCCCTCAACATCACCAGGGTCATCTTTTCTAATCTTATACCGCAATGCACCACATATCGGACAGTTATTCAAATTCTCGTACTTCTCACCGCGGTAGAGGATACAATCATTAATGCATGCATGTATCTTCTGCACATCTAATCCTAGAGGGCAGACAAGCTTCTTTGCTTCATATGTACTGACGGGCAATTCATTATTTCTTGGAAACAGCTTCTTTAATATTATCATCAATTTCTCAAATCCCGAGTCAGTCACACCGACCTCTGCCTTCCATTTCAGCAATTCCAATATGCTACCCAGCTTTCTATGCCCATCTTCACAAACTGGGTACAATAATTTGTGGTGGTCCTCTAACATCTTGTCGAACTGCAACCTCTCCTTATCCGTGCCACAGTCTCTTCTTGCATCAGAAATGGCCCGACGAAGATCATCATCAACAGGATCATCTGATGCCTGTTCTTCACCTCCTTCTTCTTCATTGTCGTCCATTGCGGTATCATCGCATTCAGAGAACATAGATCGGTACTGGTCATCATTATCTTCTTCTTCATCGCCGTCTTCCATCATAACCCCTTCTTCTCCGTGCTTGGTCCAAACATTATAGCTGGACATGAATCCAAACCGAAGCAGGTGGCTCTTAATGTCTCTTGAGCAAGAGTAATCCTTCTCGTTCTTACATTTTAGACATGGACAGCACATAAAACCTTGCTTCGACTTGTTGGCCTCGGCCACAAGCAGGAAAGAATTCACGCCCTCTCTGAAAGCGGGAGCACATCGGTTACCGTACATCCATGGATGACTCATCTGCATCATAAGTACAATTATATATATATCAGATGCAATCACCTTTCTAAAATTAGTATTGTATGGACTATGTATATATATATATACGAGAAAATAGTGGCTAACCTTTTAGGATCGAAAAGAGGAGAAATCTTATCAACTAAAATCAAGTGGCATCCCTCTTACAAGCATTCCATCAAACACCTCTTGTGCACATGTAGAAAAAATGAGCTAGCATACACCTCCACCTTCACCACCAAGGAAAAAATAAGGTGGGGGGGCTGGCTGCGTGTCTATATATAGCCATGGCCCTTTGGTCGCGGGCCGTATTACGACCCGCGACAAAAGGGGTGCCGACAGGAAGCCCCAGCACTCAGACACCTTTTGTCGCGGGTCGAGATACGGCCCGCGACAAAAGGGCGCGACAAAAAGCCCTGCCCGCTCCACACGGTTTCTGGGCGACGTGGTCAGGCCATTTGTCGCGGGTGCAGGCGCTCCCGCGACAAAAGACTCCCACGAAAGCCCTGTTTTCCACTAGTGAGTGTATATGCATGTATCCGCTCCTTTACCTACGTACGCTGGCGGCTGGCTCTACTAGGAGTGGCCTCAGCGCCTTGAAAGGTTCCACTCTAAACAAATCAGTAATGTAAAAAAATGATAGAAAACTCATGCTGAAATTATCTGCTAGTAAGGTCCGTACGTGTATATATACACTGGTGTCTGGTGATTCGAACGGGTGTGGTCATACCTCTAGCCTGGGTTGTGCGTTGCTCGTCTACATATATACACGTACGTCGGGTGAAATTTCCTGTTGGACGATGTGGAAGCTGAAGATCGGCGGGGCCAGTGGGCCGTGGCTACGGTCGACCAGCGAGTTCCTCGGCAGGCAGGTGTGGGAGTTCGACCCCGACGCCGGCACGGCCGAGGAACGCGCCGAGGTGGAGAGGATGCGTCGGGACTTCACGGAGCACCGGTTCGAGAGGAAGGAGTCCCAGGACCTCCTCCTACGCTTGCAGGTAACTTTACACTTCCCTCCTGAAACAAGCGTTACAACCGTAAAAACGTTGGTTTTCATAGGAAAACGAACCGATCGGCAATCCTCTGTAACGGCCATTTTAGTTGTAGTGTAGAGTAGAAGAACCGCTAGGAACGCATGATTCGGTCAAAACAATTCTAAAGGAGATTCTCCTTTACCTATGATTTGTGGACTAAGAAAGTACGTGAAAGAAACATTATATCCGGCCTGTCTTAATCTTCTGTGGACTAAGAGCCAAGCGAGTCCATCACGCTAAACCCTGCCACAGGAGCTATTGTTGCCAGTCTCCTTTAGGATGTCGCCTTCTTTGACTAGGAAAATGGATGATGCATGCACGCCCCCTTGGTGGCATCCATAGTAAAAGAGATTGAGCAATGTATTTATATTCAAGTTTTCTTCACGTTTAGACTATTTTAGTTCTTAGCGTAGATTTCGGTTGTACAATTTTTATTTTATTTTTAGTATTGCGTGGGCAAGGTCTTGAGTTTGTGACATCTTAGCTGTGATAATACGTAAGAAAATATAAAACCCTTGCCATGACCATCAAGATGTATATAAAAAGGTACAAGAAGGGGAGAGACTTAAAGTACAAGAAACCCATATAATCCTAGTCTATGTCTAACTCGTACACATATGTGTACTCTATCAGACGGTATAGACCATGAGACCATGACCCTAAGTAACGCCACAGTGCTTGGCTGCCCGGACGGTTCCGGCCACGGTTCTCCGCCGTAGGTTCTGGTTATTAGTTAGCACCATTGCACCCATTCCTAACGATATCCACTTCTTTTATAGCGTCTCTAGAAAAAGGATTTGGGGCTATGCCTCAATGATCCTGACACCACCATGTTCCTCCTCCTCCCCATGCTCCAAGACCGTCATCCCCTATTCGGCTTTTTCTGTAAAAGTTGTTACCACCCCGCGCTTCACGTCATTGTCGGGTGTCAAGCCGGCAATTTGACCCATGGGCACCCGACCCGAATGGGTAGGGTATAGGTCATCATGTGTGCCCATGGGTGTGACCTCTGGGCAACCAGATTAATCGTGGATAGGGTATGGGTATATGTTTACGTCCTTGAGTTACCCGATGGGCGACCTGATTACTATGATATGTGATCATATATAATATATACATGTACACAATGGTACAATTTATATGTATCTAATCATTTAATACATAAGATATAAGTCAAATAGCACATTGAAATATGTATGCATATGTATATCATCATTTTGCTATGTCACAGGAGAGGTACTTAAATCTGATTCCCCATGCTGTCCGTGTGCACTGTTGTCTATCTATATAAAATATCAAGTGTAAAGGTTATGTTACCCACGTGTACGTGTGTACATATGGCCAGGGTGGTGGATACTCTCATACTGCTGGTTTGTCGTGGACCTGTTGCACATGGCCTCTTGTTTGACACATTTAGGAGATTAAGAAAATGTTCAAAAACTATGACATGTGTATTGAACATGCTATAAAACTTTCAATCTAAATTTTAGACAACATAACGATATTTTTTATTTGTTATTGATATTCATAATGGGCCAAATTCAGAGTCCAAGTTACGTTAGATACTTATCTAAATCACATCTTTCCTTTTTTTTTTACTTGAGTTATTAGTTTGTATTTAAATTTTGTAACATGCATGTTACATAAAACTATAATATGTATCATCACTTATTTTAAGATTTTTTAAAACTTCGAAATCACAAGAAAGTAGTATATGGAAGAAACTATTGACTCCAGCATTTCTTATTCTTGTGTGGACAAAGAGGGAAGCGACTCCATCACGCTAAGCCCAGCCACAGGAGCTATTTGTCGCCCGTCGCTTTTAGGACGTTGCTTTCTTGGACCAAAAAGATGGATGTTCCATGCAACGCGGCGATTCTACATAGGTGTGGGGGTTCCTGGCTTATCCAACGGCCAACACTATTTTAAGATTCGTTCTAGTCCTTTTGCAATTTTGACGTGTACGTTGTGCACGATCGCACCCCTATAGACGCGAAGATGGACATGTACATCTCATTCCTGTCCCGCACACCCCACCAGGGTGCTCCACCCTCCCCGTCTCGTCCACCCTCCACCTCTCTCACTCGACCACCGTCGAACATGGCGAGGTTTCCCCAACATCCCGGTCGAGGCGTGGCGGCCAGGGCCTCCTCCCCTGCCAGGCGTTGGGCCAGCGACCTTCTCTGCCCGAGAAGCGGCCGGCGAGACGGTGGGAGGGTAGCCTCCGTCCTCCAACGCGGCTACGACCACGCCCTCGAGTCCTCCCCTTCTCCTCCGACCACGCCGGGGATAAGCCTAGTAGATCCCTCCCAACCACTGCCGGGTCTGGGCTTGGAGGGTACGGATCTAGGCTTGGAGGGCCTGGATCCGTGGCTACCCCTAGATGGGTTGGTTCCCCTTTGTTCTTGCAAGACTAATTGTTGCTGGATTTGTGTATATTAGACGAAAACATATTGGATCAGAAATAAAGTGTTCATGTTTGTTGTATTTTTGTATCCGAATTTTTATGGATCTGAATTTCCGGTTTATGTTTGTGCTTGATAATGACGCTTTGAGTTGTTAGAATGCAATGGTTACCCATGGCTATTTTTTCCTATATTGGTTTACTAATCCGTCATTTTGTTTGTGCATCTATAAATGATTCTTGCATGCAAAGTGAGTCATACTAGTATAACAGAATTGCCATGTAATGTTTGGCCGAAACATCTTTTTTTTTAGATGTTTGGCTGAAACATCTGATGTGCCTACATAATTCCTGTGATATAACGTTGACATCTGGAACTGGTAACCTGCCGTCGCTAGAAGTGCTAGATGGACTGCCCCTAAACGAAACGAACTGTCCAAAAGCAGGTGCAACTAACGTCATGAAAAATGGCTAACAAAAAAATTATGTATTAGTTATGTACTAATTGTTCTAATGAAGCTCTACTTGTGTCGATGGGTTCATGCGGCAAGGAAAGGAGTAGCAGCAGCCCAGGAATGTCACGGCAAATATTCTGTAGATTAAGGTTGTTTTTGTATTGAACAGAAGAATATACTAGAGGAGTTCTTTGTAAAGTGCACAACATGCTGCACAGATCTTAAAGCATAGATGGACGTCCAAAGATAAGCTCGGGACACCCACCTATATGTAGAGGTGGATTTCCGATGTTCCATGCCCAAGTTCAGACCATCCAGCGCATCCCGCTTTCCTCCATGGCGAGTGGCAAGCAGCTGCTAGGCAGAAGCCATGGGAGGCCGACCCCAGTTCGCATCATCGCACCCATGCCTGACGATCAGCTCCTTTTATAGTCTCCACCAGCGGAGACAGAGACAGGCCCCGGGAGCATGTCGTTTACTGGGGGGAGACTTATATAGGATCAGCTCATTAGGTGAGATCGTAGGATCAGCTCATAAAAATCATATTTATAAAATGCGAAAAATCTGGAAAAAAGTTTACAACATACCTACAGTCTGTATTTACAACTCCACAAAAATTTAGCTCAAAACTTTATCTACATTTAGAGAAACAAAAAAGACAAATTCTGCTGTGAATAGTGTCAACCTTGGGTGAATAGTATTTCACACTATTCACTCCCAAACTTATCTTTTTTGGATCTCTAAATGTAGGTCGAATTTGAAGCAACAAATTTTCGGTGTTGCATATATCACACAGATGTGTGTTGTCATTTTTTTCTAAAAAATATTTGAACATGTTTCTTGTATTAAAAAAAATCGATCTCATAGATCCTATCTAAAGTCAGATCCTACCCAAGTTGTCCCCTCGTTTACTGCTTGGCAAAGGTTTAGCACTGTTTGATGGATCGTGCTGAGGATCCTCCGGAGGATAATTACCTCCGAGCCTCCGAGTCCCCCGAACGACACGTGTCCCGGGACCAGTACGTTACAACTCATCTCTCCTGCACTCACCTCTTTCCCCACATAGAAAAAAAAAACAGAAAAAACAACGAAAAATACCACGCGCAGAGACAACACGTACTCCTCCCCGCACCATCCTCCCTGAAAAAGTACGGCGAGGGACCTTGCCAGCACACATCAACTCCGGTTGAAATGCACCGCCGCCTCTCCTTGCAGCACCGACTCCCATCGATGGTAGCGCCGCCGCCCCCGCTGGCAGCACCGTCGCCCGGCCTTTGCAGCTCTGGCGATGGGAGGTTGCAGCAGCGGGGCCGATTCTGCAGCTCCAGCGATGGGGGTTTGCAGCAGTGGCGGACGGCCTTTGTAGCTCCGACGAAGAGAGGTTGCAGCAGCGGGCCAGCCTTTGCAGCTCCGGCGACGGGAGGTTGCAGCAGCGGCGGCCAGCCTTTGAAGCTCCGGCGACGGGAGGTTGCAGCACTGGCGGCCGGTGTTTGCAGCTCATGCGGCGGGAGGCTGCAGCAGCTCCGGCCGGCCTTTGCAGCTCCGGCCACGGGCGGTTTGCAGCATCGGTGGCCAGAGGATGCAGCAGCTCCGGACGGCCTTTGCAGCTCCGGCCACGGCGGTTTGCAGCACCGGCGGCCGGCTTTTGCAGCTCCGGTGACGGGGGTTGCAGCTCCGCCCTCTTGATGTCGCGTGGATGGCCGCCTCGGCGCCGCCGCCACCTTGTTGCAGCTGCGTCATAGCGCTGCCATGGCGCCGACGAGCTTGGACTTCGCACTCGCCATGGTTGCCCTTGTTAGCAGCACCCGGTGGAGACTGCCAGAACTGGGCGAGAAACGGCGCCGCCGCAAGCTGGGATCGGGCTGGTGGTGAAGCGGGCTGAGATCTCGCCGGCGACGTGCGTGAGGGATGGGGGCGGGGCAGCAGCTCGCTGGGATCAGGCTGGTGGTGACGCGGGCTGAGATCTCGCCGGCAACGTGCGTGAGGGATGGGGGCGGGGCAGCAGCTCGTTGGGATCAGGCTGGTGGTGACGCGGGCTGAGATCTCGCCGGCGACGTGCGTGAGGGATGGGGGCGGGGCAGCACCTCGCCGGCATGGTGGAGCTCGGAGGCTACGGGCAGATAAGTGTGGACGGGTGAAGAACGGAAGAGATAAGGCAATGTGGGGCCCCCCCCCCCCCCCCCCCACCCATCGCTGTCTCACCACGTGGGAGGACGCGTGCCAGGTTGTTAGCGCGCGATGAAAACGATCCGACGACGCGCTATCCGGAGGCACGACGCGATGGAGCCTCCGGCGGAAACGCAGCATTTTCCCTGTTTGATCCTGGAGTTAATTACTGTTGGCCCGGGGCTATGTTCGGATGTAAACGTCATCTCCGCGACTCCGCTCCTCGCTTAACGTCAACGTCGGGTGAGGTACATCTTACTATGTCCACGTCACGGCAGAGCTCCTTAAATTGATTTCCTCTAACGGCTCACCGCCCGTGATCGAGGTCAATTTTACATCTTTTTTTTAGAAAGAAAAAAAATCTAAAACCGGTTTTACATCTTACTATGGATGTGTTTGGGATGGCTCCACTCCACTCCACTTCAGTCCACGTATAAAACTCCATTCCACATAACGGGCTCTGGAGTTCTAAAATCTGTTTGGAAAGAAAATTTGTTTCAGCTCCACATTAGTGGGAGGATGTTTTCCAACGTCTTGGGTACCCTCATTATTTTGTTTTCCTTTTTCAAATTTGTCTAGCGACCTGGTAGTACGATCATTACAAAAAAAAATCAGCGTTAAGATCTACGCACGAAAATTGGGGTCTGCCATATGAACTACATGTGATGGATGATAAAGTGAGAGCATCCTTGACATGTTGAATTGTCTACCAGATTAACAAGAGATAATTTGGAGTCTGTATACCACGTACGGTCCAATATCCATATACACAGCTTCACCCCGGCTAATAGGTGGAGTTTATGCGTTAATTATTTGGGGCCGCTTCACCTGCTACATCATTGGTTTGGTGGAGTGGAGCTCTCCCAAACACACCCTAAGTCACACGTGAGCTCCTTAAATTGCACTAGTAGGAAAACCATTATAGGTAGAAATGGCATCTGTGGCGATTGAAACGTTTTGTCCCTGCTCGTCTCTCCTAGGCGGCGGCGGCCAGATCCCATCTTCACCGGCGTGAGCTCCGGCGGCAGGAGGGGGAGGGGACCTCGTTCCTCCTCCGTTTTGTAGTTAAGGCTTGTCTGCTGTGGTGCGTCGTTGGGGTGGTGGGAGCGGCGCCCGGGCAAATAAATCTGCCTCAACTCCACTCCCACACCGGCGGCGACCTTCACGGCGGCGTCTCGGAGTTGTTGGCAACGTGTGCTTGTCGATCTTTCAGGTCGGCAGCTTGGTCTTCTCGCCGTTCTTCAGATCTGGCGAGATCTGTTTCTCGACGTGTCACTGGCGTTTGTCGTTGTCCACGACAGCGCTGGGGGCCGGGGCGAGGTGGTTCTTCTGGAGCGAAGATGTTGGTCCGGAGGTGGTGGATATGTCTTTCTTCTCCGACTTCGTCGATGGGAGGCGGCGTATCTTGGTCCAAGACAGCACGGGGATGTCCCCCGGTCGACGTGCCACAGCGACATGTGCCTCACTGCTTGCAGCAGGCCTGTTCATCGACTCACAAAGCCTCGTTGGCGATGGTGCTTTCTTGGATCTTGCAATGGTGGAGGCTCGGCGTCTCTTCTTGCGTTCGTCTCGACGGCGTTGGAATTGGACGGCGGCCGCTGGCTACGGTGGTTGCAGGAAACCCTAGGGATCGTTTTGTATTTCTCGATCTTTTAGGATTTTATCTGCAAATTCAGGATAATCATTTTATCCCGGTTTGTCTTTTAGTTTCCACATGTGTTGCTTCATGTAACTTGGTTTTCGATTAATGAAATATGTGGTTGCTCTCAAAAAAAAAAAAACAAGTCACACGTGAGCTCCTTAAATTGCACTAGTAGGAAAACCATTATAGGTAGAAATGGCATCTTTGGCGCACCTAAAAAATATGCTCCACAAAAATTATTTCTGTGGCGCACAAAAAATATGCGACACTGAAATTTGTAATTTCTGTGGCGCATGTTGGACTGGTGCGTTTCGACTTTCTGTGGCGCATGTGGACGGATGCGCCACAGAATCTTCAGGGGTCCAGCACTGCACATGAGCGAAGGGAATTCTTGGGCGCATTTGCCACATGCGCCACAGAAAGTCAAAATTCTGTGGCGCAGGGTGGCATATGTGCCACAGAAGTTCATATTTCTGTGGCGCACCAAAAATATGCGCCACAGAATTCTGAAGGATTTTTTCTCCCCACGCAGCTCCACCCCCTGGATCGCCTTTTTTAGCACCGTAAAATAAGAAAGAAATAGATAGAAATTTCAAAAAATAAAATTCTTCGAGATTCCCATATATTATGTTATCTAGCACCACTGAAAATTAACAAACATGAATTTCAACTTTTTTTTGCAAAATTGCGTTGCAAAATCATCAAACTAGTTTTCTGGTCGCATACGAACTCGAAAAAACGCACATATATCAAAATGTCCCCACGAAAATTCTACATCAAATTCACCGGGGTTTGCCCGGATGGACAATTTTTAGAATCGCCAAATCGAAAAGAGTAAAAAGTTACGGCCAGTTAAAGATTTTTTCGTGCAAAATACAAAAATTGCAAAAAAAAAAATTTGTGGCGCATCTTGTGCCCCATGCGCCACAGAAGTTTTGTCCGGAAATTTGAAATTCGGAGGCGCCAATCTCCTCCTCCACTTCTCCTCCACCACCACTTCTCCTCTCACTTCTCCATCTCCCCACTTCTCCTCCTTCACCACCACCACCACCACCACCACCTCCTCCTCCTCCCTTCTTTCTCCACCACCACCACCACCTCCTCCTCCATTCTTCTCCGGCGACCACCACCACCTTCTCCTCCTCCGGCGACCACCACCACCTCCTCCGGCGACCACCACCACCACCACCTCCGGCCACCACCATCACTACCACCACCACCTCCTCCTCCTCCGGCCACCACCATCACCAACACCACCACCAACACCACCACCACCTCCTCCTCCGACCACCACCACCTCCGGCCGGCCTCCTCCTCCTCCGACCACCACCTCCGGCCGGCCTCCTCCTCCTCCACCCACCCCACCCCACCCCACTCACCTTCCGGCGAGATTCCAAAAAAACGGCGATATTCCGGTGGCCCCAGATCTAGATCTAGATCTAGATCTAGATCTGGCTGCCACTTTTTTTTTAAAATTCAAAAAAAAATCTGTGGTGCGTATTGGCATGGTGCGCCACAGAAGTTTTCAAGACAATTCTGTGGCGCATATTGACCTAGTGCGCCACAGAAGTTTCAAAATTTCTGTGGGCATGTATATGTGCGCCGCAGAATTCAAATACTAGTCGCATAGCAACTTTGGCGACCTGGATATGTGCCACAAAATTTAATTTTGGTGCGCCACAGATAGCCTATTTTCCACTAGTATCGATTCCCTGTCATGTGCTCTCTTGTCTATATAAAATGTCAAGTGTAAAGCTTCTTTCACACACGTGTATTTGTGAACCTCTCTCACACGTCACAACTAGCCCTCAGTTTGACACTTGTATCAAACTCTGTTACACAACATTAAATTCAAATTTGAGATAAACTTGAAAAAAAAATGAATTTTCTGTTATTAATATTGACAATAGGCCAAATTTGGACTCCATGTTACATTGGGTGCTATTCCGTGCCTAATATATCCGTTTTCCTTTTGGCTTGAGTTATGAATTCATATTTAAAATTTTGTAACCTGTTAGATACAAGTACGGTGTATGTTATTACTTCTTTTAAGATTTTTAACAACTTGTAGAGGTATCAATTGACAATGGGTGCACTAAATGTCCCGTTGCACCAAATATTCTCCGATGTATTTAATGAATAGTACATTTGTTGAACCATAAAATTATAATATATACCCTAGAAATTCCACATGCAACAATATTTTATCATAACTATACACTAATTTTTGGTCTTATTACACTAGTTTTCATCAAATATACACTAATATCATGTTCATGCATCATTCCACATATAGTTTTAAGTTCTAACATTATATTGTTTGTTGCAGTATGCAAAATTAAACTCTCTTGGCGTAAGTAATCCAAAGATCAAGCTTGAAAACATTACAGAAGTCACAGAAGAATGCATATCAACATCATTGACGAGAGCTCTAAATCAGTGGTGTACTCTCCAAGCACATGATGGCCACTGGCCTGGTGATTATAGTGGAATTTTGTTCATTATGCCTATGTTCGTAAGTACTATATTTAAATATATATAGCTGACATTTTAGTGCTCTAATTTTTCCCGGATGCAAACAAATAGTAAAGAAAGTTTGTATTGTTAATTACAAAAAACCACAAAACTCCATGTTGTCATGTATATCCAAGCTTTTGCTGCATAACTATAAATAACGTATCCGTCCATGTTCAATCAGTTTTTATTTTTAACATATAATGTTACGAAAAGAAAGAACAAGGGTAAGAGACCGTGTTCCCATGTCCTTGTAGGAAAAAGGAAGATGAACTTGAATACGATCATTGATAGTGAGTAAATAAGTTAATGACGATCTAACAAAGAACTAACGGAAGATATGCTATTTAAATGACCATAGGCACTATGATTATGAATCAAATAATTTTAAATATCTACTTAACTTCCTAACTACATGTACGCATACAGACTTTTGACATTATGTGTCAACATGCGCATGTTTGCATGAGTACAGCGCATGTGGCCCCATTTTTCATGCAAGTCATCATTCCAGTGGGCCGATTGCTAAATGTTAGAAATTTTATCATTGGCATGCCATCGACTATCACTTTATTTTACATGTGCTGGCATATGATTAGATAGCATGAGTACATGGTTTTCGCAGATAAAATTATGTTAGTCATTAAAACCAAGAATCAAGTATGGACATCCATTAGTAAGATAAATATCCTCTTTGTTTCAAAATAGATAAGCTTAAAGATTTGTTCACAATAAATAAGAGTGGGCCATAAGTGGCCATGTTGATAATCTCCTTTTCCTCAAAAGGGCATAAAACATCACGTTTTTTGTCCCAAAGAAGGAATATAGCAATATTTTAATATTTTTGTAGCATTGGTCAAATGAAAAGTATGTAGAAGTGCAGTTACTAAAATTGCATTGCAATTTTAAAAGGGTAAGTGCGTTGAGAACAAATCCTTGGAGGATAGGAGTGCGCATATGGATCTATGGATGTAGTGTGATATGTGATTTTCAGTTGTGTTGGTTGCCCATTTGGTTAGGGATGCACAAATACTCACGTTATATTCATGAGACATATGCCTCCATAATGACTTCATTTATCAAAAACATGTCAGTGACACCAAGTGTGTCAACTCTATGAACCAATCATGGATTGGTTAGAATCACGAGTAGAAGTATATATCAGAAGAAGTCGAAATCTGGTTGTTCCGAATAACAACTCATGTATATTTTCTATAATTTTATAATTTTCTCTATTTTATTGAGGAATTATATTAATCATAATGTTGCTTCTTATTTATTGGGATTTTTCTTCGTCTTGCAGATATTCTCATTGTATGTTACGAGATCTCTGGACATAGTTATATCCTCAGAACATCGACGTGAAATATGTCGGCATATTTACAACCATCAGGCATGTTATTTCTAGCATATTATCACATTTTGATAAATTAATTGTGTATTTTCTTACTATTAACACCTGCAGAATGAGGATGGTGGTTGGGGAATACATGTTAGGGGACCAAGCAATATGTTTGGGTCTTGCTTAAATTATGCAGCATTAAGGCTTCTTGGTGAGATGTTACATGGTAATGATGCGTTGATCAAAGGGCAGGATTGGATTTTATCACATGGAACTGCAACTCATGTACCACAATGGGGAAAGATATTTCTATCAGTATGTGTGTATTAATTATATGCAATATAATATATGTTGTCGATAACTATGCAAGCATACTTCCATAAAAAGAAGCCATTGTGTTACATATATAACGATAATTTACAAACTTTGGGTTAATCATTTAAATTGTTTTGCATGTGTGCATAGATACTTGGTATCTATGACTGGTCAGGAAACAATCCAATTATACCAGAACTATGGTTGGTTCCATACTTTCTCCCAATTCATCCAGGTACATGTTTCTCGCTCCATGAAAATGGTCCTGCAATCACATACAACTTATATATTTATGAGAAAGTCTGAAAATTGATCCTACAAAGAAAATGGAAAAGTAGTTTGGCAGTTCACTCCATGAAACTAAACACCATAGTTCCACTATAAATTTATGAGAAATTCCGAACATTGATCCTACAAAGACACCAAAACCCTAATCCTTCTCATTATTTTTTGCTATGATAGTTCTTTACTTAAATATTGCAACCTTAAAATATTTATTAAATTTAGAGGTCATATAATTGGTCATAATATTGGTAACGTCAAGAAACAGCATACAAAACCTTCAAATAAAAAAATACCCATGTAGAGAGCGTTTTTTTATGTGCCTTCTTGTGAGGTACAAGATTATGTCATAAGCTTTTTTTTTATTTCCCTCCTTCTTTCAAGCATTTTTGGATCCATACATCCAAAATGAACACTGATATGAGAAATTTGTTTGTTTTAGTGAATTTTGAGAAAACTACTACAGACCAAAAGTTATGTATGCAACCAAAACTTTACGAACAATTAGGAAAAAATGATCCTACTCCAGCCACTAAGATATGCTTATACTCCCATTGCCAAAGGTGCTCTATTTGACAATGCAAAGCTAGAGCCATATTTTTTTTGGCACTGGTACAGTTGGTGGCATCCTACCATTTTTTGTTTCATATATGATCCTCTGAACGTGCCACACATGGAAATTCTCCTCCTAATGGGAAGATTATTGAAATGCGGTCATTCCTCCTTTTGATGCCAAATATTTTCTAAAATATAGAAAACAGGGAAATATGAAACATGTTACGCTTAATTAATATTTTGTGTGAAATTGAAGGTATGGACAATAAAAATATCAAGAAATAAATTGAAACTACAAAATTGTTGATACAAAATACACTCCTCATCTTTCATATAAGATTATGGCTCTTTTGCTGGTTAGTATATACATAATATTTCCTAATAAAAAAAAATATATCCTATGTAGGACGATTTTGGTGCTTTTGTCGGTTGGTGTATATGTCAATGGCATACCTTTATGGGAAGAAATTTGTTGGGCCCATTACTCCGACTATATTGGCATTACGAGAGGAGCTCTATTGTGGACCATATGAAAATATTGACTGGAATAAGGCTCGTGATTCTTGTGCTAAGGTTTGTTAGTATCTTAAGTATTAATTAAACATATGACCTTACTAAAAAGTGTATGCCAATAATCCACTACTTATTTTATCATAAAATAACATAAAGTTAATGAATAAAATAGTCATCATTTTTAATATGTTTTAATAGTTCCAAACATTACATTATTCATTTTGAAAGAAAATATTCAATAAGTATTCCTGTTTATTACCACTTGCAGATGGAAACCTTATGTATTGGCCCTATTTTATATGTACCATGGTTTTTGTTCCTTACGTTTGTAAGAGAAGTGCATCCCACAAATATTATATTGTAGATGACCCTACCAAAAAAGTGCATAATGCGGTTGATAGTAATTTTTTCATATATGTTCTTTTATGTATAATGGAAAACGCTGTATTTTGGTCCTCTTTCATATTTTCATCAAAAATGTTACTTTTGTTTGACCATATAAAAATCAAAATTTATAAGAGCTTCATACATCATATTTACATCAACAAACTATAAAAGGAAGCAAATATAAAAAAAAATAGAAAGCTTAATCCAAGTTATTATTTTGCAACAGGAAGACCTTCATCATCCACATTCACAGGCGCAAAATATTATAAATGGTTGTCTTAATAGATTTGTAGAGCCAATGTTAAATTATTGGCCCACAAACAAGCTAAGGGAGAGAGCTATGAGTAACCTCATGGAACATATTCATTATAATGATGAAACAACTGAATATATCACCATTTGTCCCGTTGACAAGGTAAATGCATCAGTTAAAGTTTGGCTTCACTAAGAAACTAGATTTCCTTTAAATAATTGTCTCCAAAAAAAGTTTATTAATATATTCCTTGATATCTTAATGTTTAATAGGCATTGAATATGATATGTTGTTGGGTAGAAAATCCAAATTCAAATGCTTTCAAGCAACATCTTCCGAGAGTATATGACTACTTGTGGCTAGCAGAAGACGGCATGAAGGCAAAGGTACTTGTTCGTTGGATGTACATGTATATGTATAATATTTTGTATAGTGGCTGCTAAACTATTTATTTATAGACACTTTTCTTTCCACAAGGTTTTCATATAAAAGACATGATTTCACATGTCATATTCCCCGGGGTTACTTCACGCATGTACAAATATTGTTACAACTAGAGCATATTTTGTATAGCTTGGCTCATCGGTGGAAGAGCATCAAAAGCCATACAAAGATACCAACAAATAAGAGAGTAACATCAAAGTATTTTTTCTAAGAAAGTTGGGATAAGCTAGATATGAAACCCAACAAAAACAAAAGGAAACCAAAAGAAGGAGCGAGAAAATGAAACAAGTAAACTAAGATTCCGGCACATGGATAGTTGATTTCCATGCGGTCCTATCAAGATTAAAATATTTGGCAACATTCCAGTCCCTCAAAAAAAATGTGTCGCCTCCGCCAATGTCAACTTTGGTCGTCCTATGGCCCTCCTTGTATTTTTCGTACTCATTAGAGTAAATATATCATGCATAATTAACTTAAGTTGAAAAATAATTAATAAACTATGTTTCTTTATTTAAGCTTCCCCATATGGAAAATTGGGCCTATATAATAATAAATGAAAAGATTTTCGCATAGTAAGTTGGTGGCACATGTTCCATAGTTTCAAGAGGACACATAAGCAAATGATCCCATTTTCTGGGTACATGCATGAAAATAATTTTCCCCTTCGGAATAGCTAGCTACTTGTGATATCATGCAGTTTTATGTGATTTCTCTAATTTTATTACTAAAAAATATATTCTATAAATTTTTTAAGGAATAAGTGTTCATTCCAAATAAGATTCTGGGACATTTCAAGTGCAAAACTGGACATGCACATGTGATTTTTTTTATTAAATAACAGATTTACGACGGTTGCCAAAGCTGGGAGACTCCATTTATAATTCAAGCTTTTTGCTCATCAAATCTTATTGAAGAATTTGGTCCAACTATAGAGAAGGCTCATGAGTTTATAAAGAAATCACAGGTTTGTGATTTTCTACCTTTTTCAATAAATATATTTTAGTTAATCTAATTTGAACTTTCCTTACATCCGAAGGTTCGTAAAAATTATCCAAGTTATCAAAGTTTTTATCGCCATAGATCGAAAGGTTCATGGACTCTTTCCACAATAGACAATGGTTGGTCTGTTTCTGACTGTACCGCAGAATCCGTCAAGGTAAGTAGATTATTGTATGACCGTTGGCATGATGCTTACCTTCATGTTACAATAATACCTAACTGAATATTCTACATTCTGCAGGCATTGTTGTTGTTATCAAAGATTTTGCCAAAGCATGTTGGCGACTCAATAGAAGAAGAAAGGCTGTATGATGCTATTGACTGCATCCTTTCTTTCATGGTATGCCCTAAAACTACATGAATTAACATGAGCATAGATTTCCCACAACTCCTTGTACTCGTGGAAATTATGCAACTTGGTATTTTTTTAGAAGTATTACGAGTTTATTCTCTGACAACTATTGGTGTCAAACCAATCACTTAGTTTTGGCACTTGTACCTAGGCCCTACAACCAATCCATTTCTCTACTTGCTAAACTAGTTTATTTTCATCAAGCCTAACCACGCCATGGTTAGAACCTCCATCTGGGGTGAAGTTGTCTCACGTTCGAGAGAGAAGGTTTTTTTATTTGACATGTTATGCCTAATGCTATAAGGACACGCTGAATTTTTAGCTATCTTTTGATGTGATTTGCTCAAATTTTAGCCATCGGTCCACTAGCTAGTAGGACTTCCATTGTTGTGAACAAACTAGACTTTTACGGAAATGCTTGTTCTTGAATTGTATGGTGGTATATTTTTTTCTCATCCATAAACAGCCGCTTTGGCCCCTTTAGCATAGTGCATACGCCATGCAACTGATTGCTATTTTTTCTGTGTTGAAGAACAAAGACGGTTCCTTTTCTACATATGAATGCAAAAGAACATATTCCTGGCTAGAGGTATGTAGTTACGGTTCTCTTTTATCAATTGTGCCAAAATGATCCACCTCATGAGTAATGCTTATAACTTGTAAGAATGTCAAATGTACTAAAATGGTATCATTTTATTTCTATGTGTTATCACTATTTGATTTACTTTAAATCAGTTTTTAATAATCATGACTTATATACACATAACAGAATGTCAGGTTAAACTACCCGTTTATTTTCAGTTATTTCCTAACCAAATAAAATCATTCATAATCTACTTTATTAGAGGTGTTATTGTACAATTTTATTGTACTTTGTAAGGTTTGTCATTCTACTTTTAAATACTATCAAATAAAGGCTTGAACATTTAGCAAATAACTAGTAAACTTTTTTTTGTGGAAAAGGCATAAAGCCATATATTATCTGAAACCAGCCCTTACAAGAACATCCTTACGAAAAGAAATAAAACACACTCTTGCATCCAAGGAACAATAAAGATGTATCTTTGTAGCACACAAACTAATTTAAAGGGAGTCCTGCAAGTTGTTATCTTTTTGTGTGAAAAATGCCTCGGCTCCCCTCCCGAGTTGTTTATTGTGCTAACTGTATCTGTCGTAGCAAACACCAGTAAAGGAGGGATAACTTTGTATTATCCATCTCCAGCCTAACATACTATATTGCATATGATCTAACATGCATTCTGTTTGATATCACAGGTTCTCAATCCCTCCGAGAGCTTTCAGAACATTGTCATCGATCATCCGTAAGCAATTAAAATCTTAAATATTATCCTTTCTTCTGCTTTTATATTTCCTTGAGAGAACTGACTTCTAGAACAAATACAATGGATAGATCTGCTGAATGCACAGCATCCGTGCTTGATGCACTTGTATTGTTCACTGAGCTGTATCCAATGTATCGCAAAAAAGAGATAGAAAAATGTACCGAAAGTGCAGTTAAGTTTATTCAGAGCAAACAACGGGATGATGGTTCTTGGTGAGTAACATCGTGCCATCTATCACATTCAAATTCTTTCATACTTGTGATTTAAAGACAACTTTCCTCTACTCATTTATGATGCAGGTACGGCACTTGGGGCATTTGCTTCACTTACGGAACCTTCTTTGGGGTAAAAGGATTAGCTGCTGCTGGAAGAACCTATAATAATAGTTCTTCTATCAGGAAAGCATGCAACTTTCTATTGTCAAAGCAACAAAGTGCAGGTGGATGGGGGGAAACCTATCTTTCTATCGAAACGGAGGTCAGGGCCCTATTACTATTTTCATCAAGTTGCGATCATTTGGAATGTAGTAATTATATTATACTAATTCGTGTTCATCTTATTAACTTGTAATACTCCCTTCGAACCTAAATACTTCTCACTGATTTAGGTAAAATGTTGTCTAAATATGTCTAAGTTCATTAAATCTCCGACAAGTATTTAGAATCAAAGGGTACATTCGTCTTATTTTTCTCTTAAATACCGTACTATACTGGGTGGTTTCACTAAATAATAGTAAAAATATGACGTGAATTTTATGAGCATAGTATTCTTCATTTCCTAAAAAAACACCGAAACTTCGTGTGTATATTTTAATGCGTTGTGACGTGCAAATCTCTCAGTAGAGAACATGCAAAGGGATGAAGTTACAGATTCCTCTAGTCGTATGCATGAAGTCCAGCCCACAATACGATCGCATGGCCCATATTAAACCTGATGCCTGCCGCCCGCGAGCCGCGAGTGCCAATTGCAACTTCAAACCCTATTGACGGGCTCACTATTCTTTTAACAAGCTATTAGTTATTGCGGACCCCCGCCGCAAAATAGGCCGGGCCAATTTTTCAGCCCGACGAAGCATTGGAGTGTTTCCTTTCTATCAATTCTCCTCCGCCTTTTTCATTGCAGTTTTCGTTCTATCATTTTCTACTGTTTTTTCTATGGTTTCGGTGGTATTCTTTGGTTTTCCTTCTACTTCTTGGAACAGAGAAATATTTTTATTTATTTTTTAGTGCTTGAGTTTTGTAGAAATTCACATGATGGCTTCACATTCTTACGTACTACGAACATTTTTTTCTTTATATGATTTTTTTCATATACAAACAAAACATTCTAACTCGCAAATATTTAAAAAATATGAGCATCGGCATAATACATATGAAAAATTATTTTTATAATATGAACATATATTTATGATATATGTGAACATTCATATTTTTATTTTTTCAAATATTATTAATCCTTAAGAAAAAATATTTATACAATTTTAAAAAATATAAATTAATTCTTCCTATGTTCCAAAAAAAGGTGTCGCGGATTTATCTGAATTTAAATGTGTCTATACACTAAATTATACCTAGATACATTCAAATTTAGATAAATAAGTGTCATCCTTTTTGGAAAAAAGAGAGTAACTAACATGTTAAAGGAACGCGCCATCTTATTTGTAGGTGACGGAGCAACCCAAAGACGCTAAAAGCGATGGATAGGAGCTCCTAGTTCGAATCGCCTGGTTGAAAACATCTCATTTCTTAGTTGCATAGGTAGCAAGACGTTGCTGACGCATGCGAGTAGGCTCATGTGTGCTGGCCCAAGCATAATGACATTGTCGACTTGGACAGAAATATCGTACATTTTTTCAATAAAGAGATATTCCAAACTTGATATATTTATGGTAAAATACATTTTTTCCCTTTAATGCCAACCAAGAAACTAAATCAATCTCTCTAGTTTAGCACCTTTTTGTGCTGTGGTCTAGTTGTGTTTGCAATTCCTTTACATATATATGATAATGAAATTCGATCCCAATGGGTATCACGTGGGGAAAAAAGGAAAAATTAAAGTTTACTTCTCCTCTAAAATTAACAGGTGTACGTTGACAACGGTGCTCCGCACGCAGTGGACACTGCATGGGCAATGTTAGCTTTAATATATGCTGGACAGGTGTGTTCAATTTTCGATTGAAGGCATTAGTAGTATCTTCAACTGCTTGTTGTGTATATTATTTTGGGGATATTGTCATTATAACATAATAGTTTCTTCTTGGACTCTCGCACCAGGTTGAAATAGATCCGGTACCACTACATCGGGCAGCACTAGTGCTGATGAACATGCAGCTAGAATCAGGCGAGTTTCCCCAGGAGGTGAGTTTAGTTCACTTATTCTGTACCATGGAATGGATACTCAAGATCCATTGTACAGCATTATTATAAAGAAAGAACAGATTACTCTGTCAAAATTCGCCCTACTAAAAAGTGACACTACATACAAAAAACAAAAAGCTCTATTCTGCTCGGGCTGTATGGCTGGCAAACTATGCAATTGAGTATTAGATTTCAAAACTCTGAAAATGCCATTGGAGTGTTTTTTTTTTCGAAATGGGGAATAAGACCCCGGCTTCTACATCATGATGATGCACACGGCTTTTTATTAAAAATAGTTACGAGTACATAGTCTAGAACACCTCAGACATCGTCCAGAGTTGATACAAGAATCAACCAGCGAAAGAAACAAAATGAAACTGGACTACACATCAACGTAGCCGTCTATTGTGCCGCCAGCCAGCCTGGCATAAGATATCCTGAGCGACCATCTGGAACCGTGTGCATCCAGTAGCCATAGCATCCCGCTGTCCCTCCGGTAACAGTAGAGCCCACAGCTGAACCCAATGTGACACCATATGGATAACCTGCAAAAAAGTGAAGAGATTTTTTTTTTGTTAAAAATAATATCATTCCTCACCCTCCATATATCCATATAGATCTTGCATATGCTATGTACCGTTTTATGTAGCTATAAGCTAAGTGATGCGTCATCCGTGCCATGGATGGATGTAGTGGATGCTTGAGCATCTTAAACTCCCCCTCACATCTTGCATTTTCTTTTCCTTTTCCTGACAGGAACATATTGGATGTGCTAACTCCGCCTTTTACTTCAACTATCCTAACTACCGCAATGTTTTCCCCGTTATGGCTCTCGGAGAGTTTCGGCGCCGACTTACTGCAAACCAGAACAAAGATGGGTGCAATTGAGTATGAGATACTTGAGAAAAACACATCTCGCAAGACGAGTAACTTTGCTCACGCACAATGTTTTTCAGTGATGTGCCACAGTAGTACATCACGTATATGTTTCTGTAGTTTCAGTTTCTGTTAGACTTTCAGAATAAATCTCAGAATGAATGGGCTATCATTGTTATTGACTAGACGCTGGAGCGTGCCTTGGCGCGCCTCCTGGCACGTAAATTTTGGTCCCATTGTTATCACATGGTACAGAAGGTTTCATTTATACATAAGGTATCATTTGCTTCCTTTGTTTCATGAAATTTGTCTAAGATTTATCTAAATTTGAATGTATTTGGTACCTAGATACATCTGAATTTCGATAAATCTCCAACGTGTTTAATGGAACGGAGTGAGTATTATTGTGTCTGGTTTGCACGACAATAATAATTATTATTATCACGTCAAGTAAATGTTGAGAAAAGCGGATAAACCCCAAAAATCATTATAATTTCATATATTGAAATATGAATCATCCTAAAAACAAAAGATGATCAAGTATTGTATTCATATAAAAGTATTTGGACGTACTCGAAATGATTCCCATGTATCCTGGGCACAAAAGATAAATTTATGATAAATATAGCGTGAATAGTACATGGATATGGGGCTTTTTGATTTTGTCTTTTTTTACCCAGGATACATACTACGTCAGGTGCTAGAATTGCCGGCACTTTTTTGCCGGAATTTCTCAAATGTGTCTGTATTTGTATTATTTGCCGGCATTTTTTTGGCAGGTGCCAGTAATATCCATCGATTTCTCGGCATTTTCCAAAAAGTGTCGGTAATGCCTAGGATTACCGGCAGTTTATCGATATGCCTCCAGCTGTTTTCGTGGCATTTCTTCAAAAGTGCCAGCAATGCACAATACTACCGGCACTTTATCGAATGGCCTCCTGTTTCTTTAGAGGTATTTCTCCAAAAGTGCCGCCAATGCACAATATTACCAGCGTTTTTTGAAACTGCCTTTAAAATACACTCATTATAGGCATATAGGTAAGTGCCGGCAATTCCTTTTGCTGGCATTTAGCTGTAAGTGCTTGCAATTCCTTTTGCTGGCACAGTTCTTTCCGTGCATTACATGCATTACCGGCATAACAGTAACATCCATTACATACAAAAGCCACAGATAACTAATTACAGTCCATATATAATAATGCCCACTGGTAGGCATCAAAAGCAGTTCAGCACTTATAGGTCCACATAGTTCAGCACTTAGATAACTAACAGTCCATAGATAACTAAAATTTCATAGATAACTAACAGGATGACTCACATGACTCAGGAAAGTTGAGCACTTACTCAGATGACTCAGAGGAATCAAAAATCTCAAAATCAGAGTCCTCAGGTATATTGTGGATCATCAGACCAAGCTTGCCTTTCCTGGTAATGAAGAATTCAAAGAGGCATATGGCTCCTTCTTCGATCTCATAGTTTTTCATAGCTTTCGACCATCTAGTTGCTATGATTGCATTCTTGGCCTTTCCCTTTGCCATCTTCATGCTCATATCAAAGCATGTATTGTTGTCTGTGTACTCTAGAGCAACAGTAACAACATTGCCTGGAGCATGGTCAATGAACCTTTTCAGGTACTAGTCAGTGAACTTCTTTCCAATATCCTGTCAACCATACAATGTTTTCAGTCAGTTCCAATCAGCAACAGTAACAACATTGTTATAGTAAGGATTAAGGAAGGTTAGATTTTGTATGTTTACCAGCTTGCATTTATTTTTGACCACTGCTGATTTGGTCATCCTGTAGACATAGTACTCAAATTCCTCCTTTGAAAAGTTGTAGCAGTGCTCGTTAAGAAAATTGACTTGACCTTGTGTCAAGTACATGTTATTTCCAAGCATGCAGTTCTCATCAAAATCATGCCTCCCATTTGCCAGTGGCCCTAGTTGTAACAAAGAGATATTTCAATGTTAAGTAATGGAAGCCTACATTAGTAAAAAAAAAATAACCATCATGTTCATACCTCTTGGACAATCACATTCAGACATGTCATCATCAGAGTTTGAAGAACTGAAGTACAAGCTTGAACCACTATCAGAGCTTGGATCACTGTCAATTTCTATTGGATGGTCTTCAGTGGATCCCATCTAAAAGGTTGAAGTTATAATATTAATAGACAATTAATAATATGAAGACAATAGAGCATTAATAATATGAAGATAGACAATACAAGGAACTATATTTGTGTTACCTCCCCAACTAAATCAAATTAAAAAAACATCCCCCTCCTCCTCCTCCCCAGCCACCACCACCGTCGCTGGCGTGCTTCCCCTCCACCATGCCTCCCTCTAGGTCTTCAGCCCTGCCTCGTAATGGATGCCCTACTACTCTGGGATTTCTCTCCGGGCAGTGCTCTTGCCGCTCAGGTTCGTCGCCGCTTCAGGTCAACTGTCCACTTCTCTCCCTCTAGATCGTCGAAGGCTTTCTTTCTGGTTGCCCATTTTCGATCAGCCTCGTTTCACCTAGATGTGGAATCCGTTGGATTGGCTCTCCAATGCTGTCTGGGTGGTAATTCACAAGGTTTTCAAGTGGTGCGTTTAAGTGATCAGAGATTCAGGTTTTCAGTGGCTTCCAACCGAGTGGGTCATTTTATCTATCACTTGGAATCTCGTATTTGGCCAGATTTTCATATTACTTTTCATCTGTTTCGTGGAGATCCGTATGCCCCGGTTTTCACTGATGATGCACCGGCTTATCCAAATGATGGATGGTCTCAGGCACGTGAAAAAGTTTCCAAGGATATAGTTTATTTGCCCCGTGCTTCTGCTAGTCCGTCTGATGCTATGGATGCAGTTCGTTTTACTCCTGATCTTAGTTTTCTGCGGAGATCTTCGGAATTGGATAAATCAGAGCAGTCTGTGGCATCGCCTCTCCGGCGATCATCGGAGTTGGAGCCGCCTCAGGATATCGTTGCCTTTGGTAGTTTCTCGTTCCCGGTTCCTAAGGAACGTCCCTCATTCAATGGGTGTATTTTTGGCAATAGAGTTCAAATTTTGTAACCTACTTATCCTTGGCCTGATTTTTCGGATGAATCTGCTCCGCTGTTGGAAACTCTCAATGATCTACATCAGGCAGAATACTCAGACGATGCGATCATGCATGCAACGAACCTATCTTTTTTATCTTTTTTTGCCTGATGTCATTCAAAAAAATATTTTTTGCCTGATATTGGGCCTTCTCAATTTGCATGTCCTCTGTGTCTTGGACCTGGATCATACTGTCATCGGAATGGAGAATTTCATAGAGTAAGGGTGAGTTTGGATTCTCTGAAGCCTCTCACCCGGTTACTTCGCTAACGCCTGAAGGGCAGGAAAGGATGTTCCTGCAAGTGCAGTATGAGAAAATGTCGCGTCACTGTGAACATTGTGGACTGATGGACCATGAGTATTTAGAATGTGGTACAGGGGAGTTTGAAGAGGACGAGCTGCAGTTCGGTATGTGGCTTAAAATGGATGAGACACTCTGGCGCCCTGGTACACCGGGGATGCGTGTATTACGTACCCGAGGGAGAACACCTGCTGTAGGTGGAAGAGGCTCTGGAGGCTATCGTGGAGGTAGGATGAATGGGGCTGGTCGGAATTTCAACACAGGCCGGACTACGCGCCGGTGGAAGCCGAAGGCTCCTGCTAAGCCGACGACCAACTCGTCCAAGAAGAGGTCCTCGTTGGAGGCTGGCTTAACAGGGGACAGGACGAGGATCTGGATGATACAGCTGCGAGCCCACTGAAGAAACAGACTAAGGTTGGTAATGAGGAAAATCTGAACTCGGAAGCCAATGTTAACCGCAAGCTGGACATGGGTGAAGAGCGGGTCGGAGATAATCAAGCGGTGCTCCCTCCGCCACCGGCCTATGCTTCACCTAGAGAGCAGAGGATGCTGAAAAAAGCTTTAACAGGGACAAGTCTCACAAGCGGAGAGAATGATACTGAAGCGGCGAAGGCGGGCTCCCTCGAGGAGTGCCGCCGAGATCAATGAGTGTACTATGCTGGAATAGTCGAGGGCTTGGCATTTACTCGACTATCAATGAGGCGCGTGACCTGGCGCGTCTACATGCCCCATCTGTGCTCTGTATCATCGAAACTCAATTACAGAAGAGTCGGGTGGAAGGACTAGCTAGAACGCTAGTTTTTGACCGAAGTTTTGTTGTTAATAGCTTGGGTAGAAAAGGAGGAATTTTTATTTTCTGGAAAAATGAAATAAAGATTGAAATTTTACCTTAGTCTCAATACCATTTGAATGCTATTGTTTCATCTGTTGATATGCAACCGTGGCGGCTTACCTGTGTGTATGGTGAGGCCCGTACCAATGAGAGGTACAAGACATGGGACATGCTGAAATTTGTTAAATCAACATCGGCACTTCCATGGTTATGCATTGGAGATTTCAACGAGGTCCTACATCGTTCGGAACACGATGGTGTAAATCAGCAAAGTTTTGGTCAAATTACAGATTTTCGTGATACAATAGATATATGTGGACTTCAGGATCTCGGGTTCAGGGGGTTACCATGGACCTTAGAGAAAAAGGTGGCGGGAGGGAGCTACTGCCGCACCCGTTTGGATAGGGCTCTGGCCACGACGAGCTGGAGTGCTCGGTACCCTCTTGCAGAACTCCATCATCTGTCAGCGGCGTCATCAGACCATTCTCCAATTATCCTTTTGTTTGAGGGGGAGAAGGTACGGAAGCAAAGAAGTGCGCGGATTTTCAGATATGAGGCTATGTGGGAGAGCCATGAGAGCTTTGATCCTTTCCTAAAACAAATGTGGACAGAAGGAGAAAGCAGTACGACTACAAGCGGAGTGCGGGGAAAATTGACATCTCTCTCACAGAATCTTGTTAGTTGGAATAAAAATTTGTTTCGTAATGTTCGGCGATAGCTCAGACAGCTTAGGCTTCAGCTGGAACGGTTGCGTGCCATACCAGACTGAGTGGGGCCGTCATACGAGGAGACAAAGGTGTGTGATCAAATCATTGAGTTACAACATTGTGAGGAGGTCATGTGGAGGCAAAGATCACGCATACAGTTGCTGTCCGAGGGGGACAAAAATAAAAAATATTTCCATCAGCGAGCTAGTGGATGACGTAAGAAGAACCAAATAACGAGCATTAAGCGAGCAGATGGTGAGATGACAGAAGATATCCAGGAAATTAGCGACCTCTCGCGGGATTTCTTTGGTAATCTGTACCAGACAGAGGGCACCCAGGGGATGGACAATGTGCTCAACACAGTCCCCAGGAAGGTTTCAACGTCAATGAATGCCAGTTTGACAAAGCCATATACAGAGGCAGAGGTCAAGACTGCCTTGTTCCAGATGTACCCCATGAAGGCGCCAGGACCTGACGGATTTCCAGCACATTTCTTTCAGCGCAATTGGGAGCTATGTGGGCAAGAGGTGACAGATTCGGTCCTTCGAATTCTACGAGGTATGGATAGTCCGGAGGAGATAAATAGCACCTTTATTTGTTCTTATTCTGAAAGTAGCCAACCCAACAGAGTTGGGGCAATTTCGGCCTATCAGTCTATGCAACGTTATGTATAAGATAGCTTCTAAATTCTTTGCAAATAGATTGAAGGAAATCTTGCCTGAGATAATCTCGCAAGAACAGTCAACCTTTGTTCCGGGAAGGTTAATTACTGACAATATCATTACAGCCTATGAGTGCTTGCGTTTTATGAAGAGAAATAAAGCGAAGAAACACCAACATTGTGCTCTCAAGCTGGATATGAGGAAAGCTTATGACCTAGTGGAGTGGGGATATTTGCAAGAAATTATGATTAAGCTCGGGTTTGATGCATGATGGGTGGAGTTAGTGATGAAGATGATCTCTTCGGTGTCATTTTCAGTTCTTTTTAATGGTTTACCTCTGGAATCTTTCAGACCTTCTCGTGGTATTCGACAAGGTGATCCTATCTCTCCGTACTTGTTTCTACTAGCATTAGAGGGCCTTTCGTGCCTCTTAAAATCCAGAAGTGTTGTTGAATCATCAAAGCTCCAAGGACTAACGGTGGCACCTTCTGCTCCGGCAGTAAACCACTTACTTTTTGCTGATGATAGCCTGTTGTTTGTTAAAGCTAGTGTGGAGGGAGCTCTTGAGGTAGCACAAGTGTTGGCAAGCTACTGTCAAGCTTCAGGACAGAGGATAAATTTTAACAAATCATCTGTCTTCTTTAGTAAAGGGTGTCCGGAATCAGTTCGCAATGAGATGAAAGGGATACTTGATGTTCCTAATGAGGCACTCAATGAAAAGTACCTTGGGATGCCCTCTGATGTCGGAAGGTATTTTAATGGTGCCTTTAAATTCTTAAGGGACCGGTTATGGAAGAGGGTACAAGGGTGGATTGAGATTATATTGTCTGCCGGAAGAAAAGAGATACTTATTAAATCCGTGGCTATACCCATTTTTTCAATGGCATGTTTCAAATTACCAAGAGGCCTTTGTCAGAAGCTTAATGCGTTGATCCGATACTTCTGGTGGGGAAGTCGAGAAGGAAAAAGGAGAACCTGTTGGGTGTCATGGGAGGAAATGACCACACCAAAATTTGCTGGAGGGTTGGGGTTTCGTGGTATCGAGCTTTTCAACCTTGCACTTCTAGCTCGACAGGCGTGGCGCCTCCTACAGAACCCGGAGATATTGAGCGTCCGGATTCTGAAAGCAGTATACTACCCTAATACTGATTTGTTGAATGCCGATCTTGGGGCCCATCCTTCGTAGATTTGGCGCTCAAGTTTGGAGGCGAGAGATACTATGCAGCAGGGTCTTGTTCGCCGGATAGGAACAGGGGAACAAACAAGAGCTTGGGATGAGAATTGGCTGCCGAGGGATGAGGTCAGAAGGCCGATTACCTGTTTGCAGAACGATGCACCCCAGATGGTGTCTGACTTCATAGTTGTGACAACAGCAAGTTGGAATTTACCAAAGCTCCAACAGTTTTTCCTACCGATGGACATAGAGGTGATCACCGCGATTCCGTTGAGTACAAGGAGAATGGAGGACTGTTGGGCGTGGCACTTTGAGAAGACAGGGATTTTCTCAGTGAGATCAGCCTATAAGATGATTACTGATGACCCACAAGTATAGGGGATCGCAACAGTCTTCGAGGGAAGTATTACCCAATTTATTGATTCGACACAAGGGGAGACAAAGAATACTTGTAAGCCTTAACAGCGGAGTTGTCAATTCAGCTGCACCTGGAAACAGACTTGCTCGCAAGAGTTTATCAGTAGTAACAGTTTTATAGCAGTAGGAATAGTGAAATAACAGCAGCGGTGAAATAAAGACAGCAGTAGTGATTATAGTAAACAGCAGGATTAAAATACTGTAGGCACAGGGACGGATTAACGGGTGTTGCATGGATGAGAGAAACTCATATAACAGTCAAAGCAGGGGCATTTGCAGATAATAATAAAACGGTATCCAAGTACTAATCAATCAATAGGCATGTGTTCCATATTTAGTCGTACGTGCTCGCAATGAGAAACTTGCACAACATCTTTTGTCCTACCAGCCGGTGGCAGCCGGGCCTCTAGGGAAACTACTGGATATTAAGGTACTCCTTTTAATAGAGTACCGGAGCAAAGCATTAACACTCCGTGAACACATGTGATCCTCACATCACTACCATTCCCTCCGGCTGTCCCGATTTCTGTCACTTCGGGGCCATTGGTTCCGGACAGCGACGTGTGTATACAACTTGCAGGTAAGATCATAAACAACGAATATCTTCATAAATCAATAACATGTTCAGATCTGAGATCATGGCACTCGGGCCCTAGTGATAAGCATTAAGCATAACAAGTTGCAACAATATCATAAAAGTGACATCTACGGATACTAGGCACTATGCCCTAACAATCTTATGACTATTACATGACCAATCTCATCCAATCCCTACCATCCCCTTCAGCCTACAGCGGGGGAATTACTCACACATGGATGGGGGAAACATGGCTGGTCGATGGAGAGGCGTTGGTGGTGATGGCGGCGATGATCTCCTCCAATTCCCCGTCCCGGCGGAGTGCCAGAACGGAGACTTCTGGCTCCCGAGACGGAGTTTCGCGATGTGGCAGCTCTCTGGAGGGTTTCTGGCGACTTCGACTTCTCTCCGTGCGTTTTTAGGTCGAGGGCGATAAGTAGTCCGAAGGAGGGCGTCGGGGGCCAGCCGAGGCCGCCACACACTAGGGCCGCGCGGGGCCCCTCCTGGGCCGCGCCGGCCTAGTGTGTGGGGCCCTCGTGCCCCCACCTGGCTTGCCCTTCTGGCTCCGCCAATATTCTGGGAAAATAGGGCCTTCTGTATAAATTCCGAGGTTTTTCCTGAAAGTTGGATTTCTGCACAAAAACGAGACACCAGAGCAATTCTGCTGAAAACAGCGTTAGTCCGTGTTAGTTGTATCCAAAATACACAAATTAGAGGCAAAACAATAGCAAAAGTGTTCGGGAAAGTAAATACGTTTTGGACGTATCAACTCCCCCCAAGCTTAGCTTATTGCTTGTCCTCAAGCAATTCAGTTAACAACTGAGCGATAAAAGAACTTTCACGAACACATTTGCTCATATGATGTATATATTCTCATGCTATGGCTAATACTTAAGCAGTTCATAATGAGATACATGCAAATAAGATCATCCAACAGCTATGTCAATCATGGAGAGGTACCAACAATTAATAATAAGCATCATGAATCATGTATATAAGCAGGATTGCAATGTTCATAAGAGAGTATGATAAAGTGGTATCTCGCTTGCCCGTATTTGATCGGCAAAACATAAATGCCCAGGCACCTCTAGAGTTCATAGAAAGACTAGAAGTAGTGATTGTCAAAGATAAAAGCATCAAAGTTATACCACAATCAATCATATTTTGAGACAAGCATATTATACTAAGAATGACAGTTGTGCTCTCAAGATAGTGCTCAAAGAAAGAATGGAGACACAACATAAAAATAAAAGATTGACCCTTCGCAGAGGGAAGCAGGGATTAACATGCGCTAGAGCTTTTCATTTTTAAAACAGGAGTAAAATTATTTTGAGAGGTGCTTGTTGTTGTCAACGAATGGTAATGGGTACACCAACTACCTCATCAACCGGACTCCCAAGAGCGGCTCCCATGAATTATTTGTATGTTTATGTGGCACTCCTTCCAACCTTTCTTACACAAACCATGGCTAACCGAATCCTCGGGTGCCTGCCAACAATCACATACCATGAAGGAGTGCCTTTTTATTTAAGTTTTATTATGATGATGACACTCCCCCCAACCTTTGCTTACACAAGCCATGGCTAACCGAATCCTTCGGGTGTCGTCCAACAATCACAAACCATGGAGGAGTGTCTATTTAAGTTAATTAATTTGGGACTGGGAATCCCATTGCCAGCTCTTTTTGCAAAATTATTTGATAAGCGGATGTGCCACTAGTCCATATGAGAGTCCGTCAAAAGTAAATGACAAGGTTGAAAGCTAAACACCACATACTTCCTCATGAGCTATGAAACATTAACACAAATTGAGAAGCATTTTGAAAGTTTTAAAGGTAGCGCATGAGAATTTACTTGGGATGGTTTGAAATGCCATGCATAGGTATTTATGGTGGACACTTTGGAACAACTTGGTTTTCAGGTGTTTGGAAGCACGAGCGGCGATCCCGCTCAGTACAAGTGAAGGCTAGCAAAAGACTAGGGAGTGACAAATCAAGAGAGCAGTAACTGTCATAATCATGCTTGCGGCAAAATAAATTAACGGAGGCATAAAAGTGATGCAAGAACTCTGAAGAAATATAAATCATCGAGGCTTAATTGACTTCTTTGTTCAGTCATATGCATGCGTGAGCATGTGCCAAGTCGATTCAAGTGAATTATTCAGAGGAGGATACCACAATGCCATACTTACTTATGAATAAAACAATGCAAGCGAACATCCATGACATGCTACTCATATTAATAAATTGGAGCTAAACATGAGAGATCATGAACTACTAGACTTTCTCAAATAACATATACCTCACATGAACCAACTAAACATGCTCACATGGATGAGTATATGTACAAAAATAAAAACAAATAGAGTTCATACCAGCCTCTCACCACAATCCAATTGTTGTAGATCGTCATTATTGCCTTTCACTTGTGTAGCTTGGATAATATGAAATGAAAACCACGCTCCAGCCACCGAAGACCATTGAACTCATGATGAACTTTACAAACCAAAGAAGAACAGCAAATATTTTTGGTGTTTTCGAATTGGAAACAAGAACAGAAGAAACAAGAAAACAAAGCAAAATCTTTTTGGATTTTCTCATAGCAAACCAACGATAGCAAATAAAGTAAACTAAGAGCAAAGAACCAAATAAACAAATGGTGAAGAGAAACAACAGAAATATTTTTGGTCTTTTTGTGTTTTAGAAAAAAAACAAAGCGAAAACAAGAGAATGCAAACTAACAGAAACACAGAAAAGCAGGATGACAGAAATCTGCCAAAACCTGACAGCAGTACAGAAATCGAAATTAACAAAAATCTTCCATTGCTCAGCTCAAAAAGTGTTCAACTAATGAAAGTTAGATAACAACCTGGGGCACATGCTCAAAAATTGGCAACTCAAAATAACGTTCTGGCTGTGCGTACGAATTTTTTCGGTAACAGCCCAGAATCTATTTTTGGACAGCACTTCCCCAAATATCATCTCCTTCTCATTAGAAAACCACTCTAAGAAACTAAACAAGTATGTACAAGTATCCAGCAACCATAATATGCAAATAATGAGTGATGCCGGTATACCTCCCCCCAAGCTTAGGCTTTTGGCCTAAGTGGAGTTCATTCCCATGGTCCCCATGAAGTGGTGTCTCCGTAGTACGACGAAGAACGACCCGGTTCCAGGTATGTGCTGGAGGAAGCATCAGGGTATGTGACGGTGTAGTCGTAGGAGGGCTCGGCGTCCTCGAAGTCATGCTGCTGGTGGAAGTCTTGTATCTTCATATGTTCCTCCACCTCCTCCTTAGTGCACGACCATGATTGCCTGTCAATATTGAACAAACCTGGCTGGGGAAGAGGGATTTCCTTCTCATCCCCGTCAGCAAACAACATTCTATAGACCATATTATCTACAGTGGAATCAGTGGTAACAAAATGATGACTCTTCATAGCAGCAATATGAAGTCTCCTAGGGGTTAATGGCACATCATTAGAATCAAGAGGGAGTCTTAAATGTGTTAAAATGCGCAGTGCAATAGTTTCTCCAAAAATAGGCCCCCTGCTAGACAGGCGGCGAGCAATAAGAGAACCAAGATGATAAGGTGTCTGTCCAGTAAGTGCAGCATTCAAGAAAGCAAGATGATAGCTAGAGATATTGCTAGTATTTTCCCTACCAAGAATGCTAGTAGCAATGTAATATGCAAAATATTTAATGACGGGGAGTTGAATGTTTCTTATCTTGCCGCGCTGAATGGTGCGGCAATCATCATCGGTGATCCCTCGATAGAGCTCCAACAGGTCCCGGGGGTTGTCATCAATCCTCCTTGCTGTACCTACAGGGGCGATATCCAATGCACGACAAAATTCTTCCAATTCCATAGTAACAGGATTACCATAGATTTTGAATGCAACTCTCGGCTCATATTGCGTGTTGTGGAACTTGAAGCTCTCAACGAAAACTTTGGTGAGCATGTAGTATTGCTCCCTTTCATCTCCCACGTAGGTGGCTAAGCCCTCCCTGTTGACAAGGGTGAAGAAATCATCCAATATCCCTGCATTTGTCAGAAAATCATAACATGGGAAGGATGAAGCATTAGGAGCCCCATTGTCCTCTTCGGGCGCGAAGCTAGGCGCGATGATATCCTCATTGTAGGATCGCCTAATCTGAGTGGACGCCCTCGAGGGCCTCCCGGTGCTGGTTGTTCCTCTCTTGAATAATTCTCCAAAGTTGAATTTCTTCATCTTCTCTTCTGAAATTTTCAACAACCATTATAAAATTTGATTTCAAGGTATATAATTGAGGGGAACTACTATAGGAACTTGCTAGAGTACTAAACATGCATCAAAACTAGTTTCTACCACTTAGAACAAGCATGCAAGCTCACTAAACATGTTATCTACAGCAGCAAAATATTCAAGATATACTCAACCAAACAAAATTCTAATTGGACAATCAAAGGAGTCACATACCAAGGAGCAAATGTGCCAAATTTCAGACAGAAATCTGGGCTGAGCAAAGAGATCGAAAAATCACGAGTTCTTGAGCAGAAACGCGAGTGAGAGAAAGTGAGTACGAGTTTTTTCGGGAGAGAGAAGAGAGTGGGAGGAAGAGATGCTGAAGTGGGGCAAAGGGGGACCCACACACCAGGGTGGCGCGCCCCCCTTGCTGGCCGCGCCGTCCTGTGGGGTGCCACCCTGGGGTGCCCCACTGGTCAGCCCCAGGTGCTCACAGGTGCCTCTTCGAAAAATAAGACTACCAGTATAATTTTTGTAAATTTTTGAGAACTTCGAAAAATGCACATTTCTGGGTGTTAAATTAATTATTACTGCGCAGGAAAATGATTTCCAAAATCTTAACAACTAAAGCATATTGCAAAACAAAAAGTGCTACAGCAAGTAAAACAAATGGAGGGAGAAAGAAAGAAAGAAATGTTGTTTAGCTCTCTTATGCATTAAAATATACTTGTTAACAAGGTTGATCAAGTCTTGCTACCAAATAAATTTTATATGACATAAGAAGAAATAAACCTCAAATCAATCATGTTACCTTATATTGAATTGATATGGATCCAATCACAAGAGTTTGATATTCTTCTTTAGGCTCATATATAGGACAATCAATGGATCCCACTTTAATAGTTTTCACATTAAAAATTGTATTATCTCCATATACTTTATCAATCCTCTTGGGAAAATAGACGGTATGTTCCTTGTCATCAACATTGAAAGTAACCTTGCCTTTATTGCAATCAATAACAGCCCCTGCAGTATTAAGAAAGGGTCTTCCAAGAATAATGGACATATTATCATCTTCAGGCATTTCCAACACAACAAAATCAGTTAATATCAAGCAATGTTGAGTAACTTGAACAGGAACATTTTCACATACACCAACAGGAATAGCAGTAGATTTATCAGCCATTTGCAAAGATATATCAGTTGGTATTAACTTATCTAAATCAAGTCTCTTATAAAGAGAAAAAGGCATTACACTAACACCCGCTCCCAAATCACATAGAGCAGTTCTAACATAATTATTCTTGATGGAACAAGGAATAGTCGGTATACCTGGGTCTCCAAGCTTCTTTGGAACCTTACCACTGAAGGAGTAATTAGCAAGCATAGTGGAAATCTCGGGAATTTTCCTTTTGTTAGAGACAATATCTTTCATATACTTTGAATAAGGAGGCAATTTAATAGCATCAGTCAAAGTGATTTGCAAAAATAAAGGTTTCATCCAATCACAAAATTTATTATAATGTTCCTCCTCCTTTGATTTTAGTTTCTTAGCAGGAAAAGGCATTTGCTTTTGAACCCAAGGTTCTCTTTCATTACCATGTTTCTCAGCAATAAAATCTTCTTTAGTGTACTTTTTATTTTTAGCATGCTTTTCAGGTTCTTCTTCAACCTCTTCTTTATCAGGAGTATCATCCTTATCATTATCTTTATCATGTTCATTACCACTTTCAGTTTCAGCATCAGAAATAGAAATACTATTAGGATCATTAACAGGTTCAGAGGATTCTACAACATTCTTATGTTTCTTTTTCTTTTTCTTAGATGGAGCACTAATTTTAGTTAGTTGAGAATCTTGTTCAACTCTTTTGGAATGCCCTTCAGGATATAGAGGATCCTGGGTAGAAACACCACCTCTAGTTGTTACTTCATAAGCATGTTTTTCTTTAGAATTATTTCCCAACAAGTCATTTTGCACTTTAGTGAGTTGATCAATTTGAGTTTGAACCATATGAAAATGTTTAACAAGTATATTAACATCATTGGAGGTTCTCTCCACAATATCATGCAATTCACTAATAGCTCGAGAATTTTCCAATAAATGATTCTCTACTCTCATATTAAAGTTTTCTTGCTTAACAATATAATTATCAAACTCATCTAAGCATTGAGCAGGAGGTTTTGAATACGGAATATCTTCCCTAGTAAAGCGTTGAAGAGAGTGTACCTCAATCATGGATGAAGGGGGAGTTATCTTACATAAATCTTCTATAGGAGGTAAATTCTTCACATCTTCAGGTTTAATACCCTTCTCTTTAAGAGACTTCTTGGCTTCCCTCATATCTTCATCATTTAATTTAATCATACCCCTCTTCTTCAATATCGGTGTCGGGGTTGGTTCAGGTGTAGACCAATCATCATGATTCCGGCCTATTTTAGCCAATAATTCTTCAGCGTCGTCTGGAGTTCTTTTCCTGAAAACACAACCAGCACAACTATCCAGGTATGCCCTAGACTCAATGGTTAGTCCACTATAAAATATATCAAGTAAATCATGCTTTTCCAAATCATGATCAGGCCGAGCTCTAATAAGAGAGCAAAATCTCGCCCAAGCCTCAGGCAATTTCTCTCCATCTTCCTGGTCAAAATTATAAATTCTCTGCAAAGCAATATGTTGAGCGCTAGCAGGAAAGTATTTTCGAAAGAAAACATCACGCAAGTCAATTGGACTTCTAATAGAACTAGGAGGCAAATTATTATACCAAGTTTTAGCATCATCCTTTAATGAGAAAGGAAAAAAAAATTAGCGACAAAATAAGTACGCATCTTGACATCATCAGAAAACAAGCTACTCAGAGTAGATAACTCAATCATGTGTTCAACAGCACTTTCTTTTTCAGTACCACAAAAGGGTGTTTTCTCAACAATAGCTATATGAGATAGATCAAGAGAAAAATCATAATCTTTATCCTTAATGTTTATAGGAGATGTGGCAAATTTAGGATCAAGAGACAGTTTATATCTAACAGCATGTTCTGCAAGCAACTTTTTAATTTTTCTTGCATCAGTAGTAGCATTGCATTTTTCAATAAAATCATCATCAAGTTCCACATAATCTTCATCAAGATCATCACTAGAATATTCAACAGACTCAGGTGAATTAACAGGTGTAGCAGCATTTTCATTAGGAGTTTCAGTATTTTCAATTTGCCTAGACCTAGCAATTGTAGCATCTAGAAAAGATCCTAACGAACCATCATTATCAAGCACAGCAGAAGCATCATCACAATTATAAGAGGAATTTTCAGATTCAGCAGAAGTACCAGCATTTGAAGCTTGTGGTGGTGAAACAAGTTTACTTATCACAGATGGTGAATCAAGAGCAGCAGAGGTACTAAGAATTGTACCTTTTCTTGTAGTGGATGGTAATATGGCGATCTTAGTATCGCGAGGTTTACCCATGATGGAGACTTTGCCGCGAACAATATCAATCCAAGTGAACTTCCAAATAAAGCTATGCTCCCCGGCAACGGCGCCAGAAAATAGTCTTGATGACCCACAAGTATAGGGGATCGCAACAGTCTTCGAGGGAAGTATTACCCAATTTATTGATTCGACACAAGGGGAGACAAAGAATACTTGTAAGCCTTAACAGCGGAGTTGTCAATTCAGCTGCACCTGGAAACAGACTTGCTCGCAAGAGTTTATCAGTAGTAACAGTTTTATAGCAGTAGGAATAGTGAAATAACAGCAGTGGTGAAATAAAGACAGCAGTAGTGATTATAGTAAACAACAGGATTAAAATAATGTAGGCACAGGGACGGATTAACGGGCGTTGCATGGATGAGAGAAACTCATATAACAGTCAAAGCAGGGGCATTTGCAGATAATAATAAAACGGTATCCAAGTACTAATCAATCAATAGGCATGTGTTCCATATTTAGTCGTACGTGCTCGCAATGAGAAACTTGCACAACATCTTTTGTCCTACCAGCCGGTGGCAGCCGGGCCTCTAGGGAAACTACTGGATATTAAGGTACTCCTTTTAATAGAGTACCGGAGCAAAGCATTAACACTCCGTGAACACATCTGATCCTCACATCACTATCATTCCCTCCGGTTGTCCCGATTTCTGTCACTTCGGGGCCATTGGTTCCGGACAGCGACGTGTGTATACAACTTGCAGGTAAGATCATAAACAACGAATATCTTCATAAATCAATAACATGTTCAGATCTGAGATCATGGCACTCGGGCCCTAGTGACAAGCATTAAGCATAACAAGTTGCAACAATATCATAAAAGTGACATCTACGGATACTAGGCACTATGCCCTAACAATCTTATGACTATTACATGACCAATCTCATCCAATCCCTACCATCCCCTTCAGCCTACTGATACGTCTCCAACGTATCGATAATTTCTTATGTTCCATGCTACTTTATTGATGATACCTACATGTTTTATGCACATTATATGTCATATTTATGCATTTTCTGGAACTAACCTATTAACAAGATGCCGAAGAGCCAGTTGCTGTTTTCTGCTGTTTTTGGTTTCAGAAATCCTAGTAAAGAAATATTCTCGGAATTGGACGAAACTTTCGCCCAGGGTCCTATTTTTGCACGAAGCTTCCAGAAGACCGAAGAGATAACGAAGTGGGGCCACGAGGCAGCCAGGAGCTAGGGCGGCGCGGCCCAGGCCCTGGCCGCGCCGACCTACCCCCTGGGCCCCTCGTGTGGCCCCCCGCGTTGACCCTCCGCCTACTTAAAGCCTCCGTCGCGAAACCCCCAGTACCGAGAGCCACGATACGGAAAACCTTACTGAGACGCCGCCGCCGCGAATCCCATCTCGGGGGATTCAGGAGATCGCCTCCGGCACCCTGCCGGAGAGGGGATTCATCTCCCGGAGGACTCTACACCGCCATGGTCGCCTCCGGAGTGATGAGTGAGTAGTTCACCCCTGGACCATGGGTCCATAGCAGTAGCTAGATGGTCGTCTTCTCCTTGTTGTGCTTCATTGTTGGATCTTGTGAGCTGCCTAACATGATCAAGATCATCTATCTGTAATACTATATGTTGTGTTTGTCGGGATCCGATGGATAGAGAGTACTATGATTATGGTGATTATCAATCTATTGTTTATGTGTTGTTTATGATCTTGCATGCTCTCCGTTATTAGTAGAGGCTCTGGCCAAGTTTTTGCTCTTAACTCCAAGAGGGGGTATTTATGCTCGATAGTGGGTTCATGCCTTCATTTACACCTGGGATCGTGACAGTAGGTTCTAAGGTTGTGATGTGCTGTTGCCACTAGGGATAAAACATTGATGCTATGTCTAAGGATGTAGTTGTTGATTACATTACGCACCATACTTAATGCAATTGTCTGTTGCTTAGCAACTTAATACTGAATGGGGTTCGGATGATAACCTGAAGGTGGACTTTTTAGGCATAGATGCAGTTGGATGGCGGTCTATGTACTTTGTCGTAATGCCCGGATTAAATCTCACTATATTTATCATATCATGTATATGCATTGTTATGCCTTTCTCTATTTGTCAATTGCCCGACTGTAATTTGTTCACCCAACATGCTTTTATCTTATGGGAGAGACACCTCTAGTGAACTGTGGACCCCGGTCCTATTCTTTACATAGCATACAATCTACTGCAATTGTTTTTACTGTTTTCTTTGCAAACATCTTCCACTCGATACGTTTAATCCTTTGTTACAGCAAGCCGGTGAGATTGACAACCTCACTGTTTCGTTGGGACAAAGTACTTGGGTTGTGTTGTGCAGGTTCCGCGTTGGCGCCGGAATCCCTGGTGTTGCGCCGCATCACATTTCGCGACCATCAACCTTCAACGTGCTTCTTGGCTCCTACTGGTTCGATTAAACCTTGGTTTCTTTCTGAGGGAAAACTTGCTACTGTGCGCATCATACCTTCCTCTTGGGGTTCCCAACGAACGTGTGAGTTACACGCCATCAAGCTCTTTTTCTGGCGCCGTTGCCGGGGAGATCAAGACACGCTGCAAGGGGAGTCTCCACTTCTCAATCTCTTTACTTTGTTTTTGTCTTGCTTTATTTTATTCACTACTTTGTTTGCTGCACTAAATCAAAACACAAAAAAAAAAATTAGTTGCTAGTTTTACTTTATTTATTGTCTTGCTCTCTATATCGAAAACACAAAAAAATTAGTTACTTGCATTTACTTTATCTAGTCTGTTTTATTTACTATTGCTAAAATGAATACCCCTGAAAATACTAAGTTGTGTGACTTCACAAATGCAAATAATAATGATTTCCTATGCACACCTATTGCTCCACCTGCTACTACAGCAGAATTCTTTGAAATTAAACCTGCTTTACTGAACTTGGTTAGGAGAGATCAATTTTCTGGTGTTAGTTCTGATGATGCTGCTGCCCATCTCAATAATTTTGTTGAACTTTGTGAAATGCAAAAGTATAAGGATGTAGATGGTGATATTATTAAATTGAAAGTGTTTCCTTTCTCATTAAGAGGAAGAGCTAAAGATTGGTTGCTATCTTTGCCTAAGAATAGTATTGATTCATGGACTAAATGCAAGGATGCTTTTATTGGTAGATATTATCCTCCCGCTAAAATTATATCTTTGAGAAGTAGCATAATGAATTTTAAGCAATTAGATACTGAACATGTTGCTCAAGCATGGGAGAGAATGAAAACTTTGGTAAAGAATTGCCCAACCCATGGACTGACTACTTGGATGATCATCCAAACCTTCTATGCAGGACTAAATTTTTCTTCGCGGAATTTATTGGATTCAGCTGCTGGAGGTACCTTTATGTCCATCACATTGGGGGCGTCTACAAAACTTCTTGATGATATGATGATAAATTACTCTGAATGGCACACGGAAAGAGCTCCACAAGGTAAGAAGGTAAATTCTGTTGAAGAAACCTCTTCCTTGAGTGATAAGATTGATGTGATTATGTCTATGCTTGTGAATGGTAGATCTAATGTTGATCCAAATAATGTTCCTTTAGCCTCATTGGTTGCTCAAGAAGAAAATGTTGATGTGAATTTCATTAAAAGCAATAATTTCAACAACAATGCTTATAGGAACAACTCTGGTAATAACTATAGGCCATATCCTTCTGCTAATGGTAATGGTTATGGTAATTCTTATGGGAATTCTTACAATAATAATAGGAGTGTACCCTCTGGTCTTGAAGCCATGCTTAAAGAATTTATTAGTACACAAACTGCTTTTAACAAATCTGTTGAGGAAAAGCTTGATAAAATTGATACTATTGCTTCTAGAGTTGATAGACTTGCCTCTGATGTTAATCTTTTAAAATTGAAAGTTATGCCTAATAATGATATTGATAATAAGATTACTACTACAGCAAATGCCATCCAAGTTAGAATTAATGAGAATATAAGATTAATGGCTGAACTGCGTGCTAGGTGGGATAGAGAAGAAAATGAAAAACTAGCTAAAGAGAATAATGTAGCTAAAGTTTGGACTATTACCACCACTAGTAATGCTAATTCTTCACATGTTGCTGCACCTCCTACTATCAATGGTAAAATAATTGGTGTTGGCAATGTTTCTACTCCTAGTGCAAAGCGAACAAAACTGCCTGAAATTGCTAAAACTGCTGAAACTGCTTGTGATAAAACTGCTGAAATTTTTTCCAACCTTGGGAACAATGATCCCATTGTTGTAGCTCATAATGATTTAGATTTTGATGATTTCCACATCTCTGAAGTTATAAAGTTCTTACAAAAACTTGCTAAAAGTCCTAATGCTAGTGCTATAAATTTAGCCTTTACAAAACATATTACAAATGCTCTCATAAAAGCTAGAGAAGAGAAACTAAAACTTGAAACTTCTATTCCTAGAAAGTTAGAAGATGGTTGGGAGCCCATCATTAAAATGAAATTCAATGACTTTGAATGTAATGCCTTATGTGATCTTGGTGCAAGTATTTCTGTTATGCCTAAAAAGATTTATGATATGCTTGACTTGCCACCATTGAAGAATTGTTATTTGGATGTTAAACTTGCCGATAATGTTAAAAAGAAACCTTTGAGGAGGATTGATAATGTGCATATTACGGTTAACAATAACCTTGTCCCCGTTGATTTTGTTGTCTTGGATATCGAATGCAATGCATCTTGTCCTATTGTGTTGGGAAGACCTTTTTCTTCGAACCGTTGGTGCTGTTATTGATATGAGGGAAGGTAATATTAAATATCAATTTCCTCTCAAGAAAGGTATGGAACACTTCCCTAGAAAGAGAATGAAGTTGCCTTTTGATTCTATTATTAGAACAAGCTATGATGTTGATGCTTCTACTCTCGATGTTACTTGATTTGCACTTTCTGCGCCTAGCTGAAAGGCGTTAAAGAAAAGCGCTTATGGGAGACAACCCATGTTTTTACCTACAGCAATTTTTTGTTTTGTTGAGTCTTGGAAGTTGTTTACTACTGTAGCAACCTCTCCTTATCATGTTTTTGTGCCAAGTAAAGTTTCTATGTCAAAGTTGATGTTATATTTGGGATCGCTTCGCAGAAACAGCATTGCTGTCTGTCACGAATCTGGGCACAGTTCTCTGTAGAAAATTCGAAAAAATCTGCCAATTTACGAGCGTGATCCTCAGATATGTACGCAACTTTCATTAGTTTTGAGTTTTTCCATTTGAGAAAGTCTGGTGCCAGCTTTAAATTCGTCTTTACGGACTGTTCTGTTTTTGACAGATTCTGCCTTTTATTTCGCATTGCCTCTTTTGCTATGTTGGATTTATTTCTTTGATCCATTAATGTCCAGTAGCTTTATGCAATGTCCATAAGTGAAAATAATGATTGTGTCACCTCTGAATGTGTGAATTATTAATTGTGCACTAACCCTCTAATGAGTTTGCTTGAAGTTTGGAGTGAAGGAAGTTTTCAAGGGTCAAGAGAGGAGAATGATATACTATGATCAAGAGGAGTGAAAGCTCTAAGCTTGGGGATGCCCCCGTGGTTCACCCCTGCATATTTTAAGAAGACTCAAGCGTCTAAGCTTGGGGATGCCCAAGGCATCCCCTTCTTCATCGACAACATCATCAGGTTCCTCCCCTGAAACTATATTTTTATTCAATCACATCTTGTGTTCTTTACTTGGAGCGTCGGTTTGTTTTTGTTTTTGTTTTTGTTTGAATAAAATGGATCCTAGCATTCACTTTGTGGGAGAGAGACACGCTCCGCTGTTGCATATGGACACATGTGTCCTTAGGCTTTACTCATAATGTTCAAGGCGAAGTTTCTTCTTCGTTAAATTGTTATATGGTTGGAATTGGAAAATGCTACATGTAGTAATTCTAAAATGTCTTGGATAATATGATACTTGGCAATTGTTGTGCTCATGTTTAAGCTCTTGCATTATATGCTTTGCACCCATTAATGAAGAAATACATAGAGCTTGCTAAAATTTGATTTGCATATTTGGTTTCTCTAAGGTCTAGATAATATCTAGTATTGAGTTTTGAACAACAAGGAAGACGGTGTAGAGTCTTATAATGTTTACAATATGTCTTTTATGTGAGTTTTTCTGCACCTGTTCATCCTTAGTTTGCTTCAAATAACCTTGCTAGCCTAAACCTTGTATCGAGAGGGAATACTTCTCATGCATCCAAAATCCTTGAGCCAACTACTATGCCATTTGTGTCCACCATACCTACCTACTACATGGTATTTCTCCGCCATTCCAAAGTAAATTGCTTGAGTGCTACCTTTAAAATTCCATCATTCACCTTTGCAATATATAGCTCATGGGACAAAATAGCCTTAAAAACTATCGTAGTATTGAATATGTACTTATGCACTTTATCTTTTATTAAGTTGCTTGTTGTGCGATAACCATGCTTCTGGGGAACGCCATCAACTATTGTTGAATATCATGTGAGTTGCTATGCATGTCCGTCTTATCTGAAGGATCTATCATTTTAGTGGTTGGAGCATGCAAAATTGTTAGAGAAGAACATTGGGCCGCTAACTAAAGCCATGAACCATGGTTGAAGTTTCAGTTTTGGACATATATCCTCAATCTCATATGAGAATAATAATTGTTGCTACATGCTTATGCATTTAAGAGGAGTCCATTATCTGTTGTCCATGTTGTCCCGGTATGGATGTCTGAGTTGAGAATAATCAAAAGCTAGAAATCCAAAATGCGAGCATTCTCCTTAGACCTTTGTACAGGCGGCATGTGTTGGCGTCAGAAACCCACCGGCGGGCAGCGACTGGCCAACACGGTAGAGCCGGGAATGACTAGGGCTGCGGCTGGCCCCAGTCCCTCAGAGCGACGGCCCGCAAAGCCTCCTGGTCGCGCGCCGATGCTGGGTCGCAAGGGCGTGCCACCTGACCTATACCTGGTCAGGAAGGTGTGGATGATGCCTCGCTTAGTTTCCTGCAGGGCACACACGTACACGTTAAATACGAGCCTCGATCGGCTCTCAGGTTGTCCTGTGAATCGGCTCAGGGAGCCGATTCACCCATGATTCGTCCAAGGTGGCCGAATATATGGTGGTCCTGCTTGATCAATATAAAGCGTATGAGATCCACGACGATCTAGGGTTTTCACCGCATAATCGGATCATCCTACTCACGATTGGGCCTCGCGCTCACGCACGGTAAACGTAAGCCAGCCCTAGACAAGGCCTAAAAACCAACACTAGGTTGATCCTCGGAACGTCCTGTCTAGGGGCAGCAAACTACACCCTGCATGCCGCTGGATCCTCCAACCCTTTGTAAGGCCTAACTATTGCAGATATTAAACTAATCCTTGATGAATCAAGGATCGACCATAACGGATCAGATCTACTAAATAAAGATCAAGCGGGGTGCCGCCCCTGCACCCATGATGAGGCACAAGGACGGCTAGACGCGCAAGGGTTGCACTACGCGAGCATATGATGCTAAGAACGATGCTAACCCTAACGCGTCTACGATAACTACGTTGCTCGCCATCAAAAACGCTTCAGTACGAGCAACGCATGAACAACTAGGCAGGCTTGTGCTGCCTAGATCGCGAGATGCGATCTAGGCAGCATGATGCTTACCGGAGGAACCCTCGAGACGAAGGAGTTGGCGATGCGCCGAGATTGGTTTGTGTTGAACGTTGGTTGTTGTTTATTCCATAAACCCTAGGTACATATTTATAGTCCAGGGGACTTTCTAATGTGGGCGTGCACTAAACCGTGCACGAGATAAACTCTAATTTCTAAACTAAGATGCGATCTAATATGTTACAGATACACGGGCGGTTCAGCCCAACTTGGTAAACCAGGCCGATTCACGTATTTCTTCCACGTACAATCTTCACGTCCATCTTGATCGCGGCCCACCTCTGACTTGGTCAAATTCTGGTGATAACACATGCCCCCCTGGTTTTGGAAATGATATTTCCAAAATCATTACGCCTTTTAGTCGGGTCATGTCGTGGCAGAGCAGAACCGTCGCAGAGTTCTTCATCATGATAACCTGCCTCCTCAACTTCTCTGCACGATTTGACAGTTTTGGCACCACTTCCTCGGAAACTGCTGTGGCATTGAATTTTTATCAAGCCCACTTTTATTTAACCGCCCCAAACAGTTTTCCTCTGCATCTCCTTCGCATTAGCACCCAAAAAACCCTCCTGCGCCACCATGTCCTCTTCCTCCTCCGCCTCATCGGACCTTTCCACCCAGTCCTCTTCATCTCGCGAGCCGACGCCGGAGCACAACCCGGCGGAGGTCCATGCGGCCAACATCCGCCGCGCCATTGCGGCCGGGGAGGAGTCAGACCATGACTTCTCCACCTGGTCAGAGGACGACAAGTCCCTGACTGATGGGGAGAGCGATCTCCGCTTCCTCGCCGACAAGGAAGCGGTGGAAGAAAGCGAGGACGATCGCTTCCCCTGGGATGGGGCCACCTCCGAGGAGGTGAAGGAGGAGGAAGAGGAGGATGACGATGACGACAGCTCCCCCGACGAGCCGCCGGCCAAGCGCCATTGCCCCTGGCCGGGGAATCTGAGTGACTTCGACAGCGACGACGACGACGACGACGAGGAAGATGAGGACAATGAAGGTCCTGTCGGCGGCCGCTGGAGCAGCGACGACGAGCCGGCCGGGAGCAGCGCCGACAGCGGCGATGACGGCAACGACGAGGGCAGCAACGGCCCGTAGATAGGGCCCCTAGCATAGGATCCGTAGAAGTAGGCGGGGCAATGTATCCCCTTTTGAGGGCAATCAGCTCTACTATGTAAGAAATCTCGCCTATTAATGAAGAACCTTCCCCAATTTGATTTGCCGATTTCTTCTGAGTTCAATTGAGCCGATTCGTCCCCTTTGCCAATGCGTGATGAGCCGATAGCACTGTATCGGTCCTTCAAGATTCGCCCTTCCCTTCTCCAACTGATGATTTTCTAAATTTGGCAGAAAATGCAATATCTTCAGGGAACCCTTGAACCTTCCCCACCAAACCTAATAATGTTCTTCAATAATCATCATTTGTGAAGAAGGTTGCAATGAAGGACCAGCCGTTGGTATCCCAATCGGCTTTTAAACAGAGCAAAAAACAGAGCATCCACCAGGCCTGCTGCCCCCCGAGCCTCACTCGAGGCGAGACTTTAGCCGATTTAGCCTGGGCTTGATCATGCAGAGCCAGCCGATTTGCACGTAAATCGGCTTGCAGAGAGCCTCCAAGGTGGGCTGCCCCCCGAGTTTCCTCAGTGCGCCTCTTCGTCCTTGCCTGTCAGATCGGCTCCCTTCCTTTGGTGGATCTGATGCGACCCACCTTTAACCTGATCTGGGCACCCAAGCTGCCCTTAGCACTGTTCTTGAAGAGAAGATCTGAGCTGTTAAACCTCTCTCTGAGGAGTTCTTCCATTATGGCTTCTCTTCATAATTCACTAGGGCTGACCTTCTGGTTGTATTTCTTGAGTCGATGGCCATGCATCGGCTGTAAAATGTTTAAAAATTTTAGGCCGATTTGTGTATCGGCCCCCACACTCAGTATTATCTCATATCCTCGTGTTTTATCTATCTAGGTGCCCCCCCGAGCCGATTCTGTCAAGAGAATTGATGGTATCGGCTCTTCAGGTAGTCCCTGTTGGGTCAAACGTTGATCCCAGGCAGAAAGGATGGTGAGGATAATTTTGGCCGATTGCTGGAATCGGCCTCCATGTTGCTTGCTCGGTGAAGGTTTGTAATATCCCTTCATCAGTTTCGGAGGGCCGATCGCAAGGATCGGCCTCGCCATGTTGCTTATTGACGTAGTCTTGCTACTCGTCCATGTCGGCGGATAAAACCAGCCCAATCTCTGACTTTAGCATGTTGGTGTGCTTGCTGTTATCCATGTCGGGTGCACTGTGTAATCGTGGAGCACTACACCCCGCCGGACGAATGAACACCATGTTTGTGCCAGCCGATGTGTCATCATCGGCTCTCTTTTGCTTGGGGCGCCACTCTTTTCTTTGCGGTAGCCCCTCCTCATCCAGGGTCCTCTGGACTTTCGCAGCCAGATCAGGCCGCGCCTTCCTCAGCGTATGTAAGTACATCCTTTCAGCTTCCTCCAGACCGCGCAATCGCTGAACCCTGCGTTTTTGTGTATGGCTGAGACCGTCAGGGCACCACCTTGGACGGTGGCACCTGTCTTCTTCGTATTCCCCTTCGTCTTCTGAATCATCGAGATCTTCCAACGGAGGGGTCTCAGCCCGTCTGTTTTGCGGTGGGAGAGGCCCTAAGCGCTCGAACACAGATACGTTGGCTGTCTCCTTCTTCTTCCGGTTGCATTCTGGGCAATTGCCGATTGTTGGTAATCGGCTCATTCCTGAATCCCAGCAGTGTCTGAAGAAGGGGCAGTGCCAATGCCTGTCCGTATCGTCCTGCTCCCTGCCATGGCGCTCCTGTCGCTCCTCATCATGATTATGCCGGCGATGCCTTTCGTCGTTTCTGGTCAGACGACCTCTTTCATCATTGTTGTTGTATCGCCGGCGTTGGTCATATCGACTAACATACTTGTTGAGGAGGTGATCAGAGAGGGGTCGTTGGTATCTTATGTTCTTCACTTCCCCCTCTGTGACGTAGCGCTTGCCATCTTGACGGAGCCGATCGCATGGAGCGGCCCCCTCAGTGTCCTTGCTCTGAGAGCAGCTGTCCTCATCCCCGTCCTTCTCAGAGCGGTGTCCAAGCTCTACCATACTGATGTTGGCTGAGAAATCAGGCTGGCACCCTCCAAGGTGGGTAAACTCCACCATGTTGACGGCGGGGAAGGGGTGTGTGTCGACCTTCATGGCGTACTGGTTAAAAATTAATCGCCCATTTTCTATCGCCACTTGGATCTGCTGACGCCACACCCTGCAGTCGTTGGTGGTGTGGGTGAACGTGTTATGCCACTTGCAGTATGGCTTTCCGTTCAGCTCTTGCACCGTAGGAAACTTGTGGCCTTCGGGTACCTTTATGTGCTTCTCCGCGAGTAAGAGGTCGAAAATCTGCTCGGTTTTCGTCACGTCGAAGTCGAACCCTCTTGGAGGCCCTGGTGGCTTTACCCATTTGCAGGTTACTGGGCCTGCAGCTCGAGTCCACTCAGCTACTGCGACCTCTCGCTCTCCCGTAGGACCTTCATCTTCGCCTGCGTCAACCATGGTAACCACGCGCTTGAATTTATCTTGGTAGATATCCGGGTGGCGTTGCTCATATGCTGACAACTTCTGCACCATGTGTGCTAATGAAGGATAGTCCGCCTGGGAGGCCACTTCCTTGATCGATGATGATAGACCCATCACCGCCAATTCGACTGCTTCCTTTTCGCTTACATGAACCGAATAGCATCGGTTCCTAACGGTCCTGAAGCGCTGAATGTATTCGGACACCGTTTCTCCGCGCTTCTGTCGTACTTGGGCTAGATCGGCAATGCCAGCCTCGGAAGCCTCTGAGTGATATTGCTCATGGAACCGTTCTTCCAACTGCTTCCAGGTCTGGATTGAGTTCGGTGGCAGCGACGTGTACCATCCGAAAGCCGATCCTGTGAGGGACTGCGAGAAGTACCTCACGCGCAGCTCGTCTGACGCTGAGATCATGCCCAGTTGTGCCAAATATCGGCTCACATGCTCGATGGAGCTGGAGCCATCTGATCCGCTGAACTTTGTGAAGTCCGGGAGCCGATATTTGGGTGGTAGTGGCATCAATTCGTAGTCATTGGGGTACGGCTTGGTATAGCCGATCGCCTTTCTCTTCGGCATCATGCCGAACTGATCTTTCAGGATCGTACAAATTTGATCCGCGGTGATGGCTGCAGGTGCCGAACCCTGAAGATTCGTAGGAGTGGCGTACTTGACCAGCCATGCCTGTTTCTCTGGTTCTGAGCCAACTGCAGGAGCTGGGCTCGGGAGTTTCGTCGGGGTGGCGTATTTAGCTAGCCACGTTTGCTTCTCAGGGTCTGCCTCCGACGTTCCTCCTGCTGCCCCAGAAGTCCCTGCTATAGCCACCTGGTTCGAGGGTGCCCAGGTGCTGCAGTCTGGCACGTATGCACATGCGTATCCGTGCGGGATCTCCTTGGGCGCGTCCTGTAGGAACTGGTAGTCACTGGGGTCACCACCAATCTTGTAGACGACAAAAGCCGATGAGTTCGGCGCTTCGGGCGCTGCCAATGCGAATGGCAGCGGGGGACGGGAATGGAGCAGCGCTTCCCCTTGGTGAGTCCCTAGGGCTGGTCCTGACGGAGAGTACTGATGGCTCATGATCTCCTGGATCACGCGCAGCGCGACGCGCTCCAACGTATTCACCAGGCTCTCAGAATGGCGGTGCAGCGAATGAGCCACCATGAAGTTGATCTCCTGACGCAGCGACCTGGTGCGTTCTTCGGACGGGGTGGACAGGTCCACTCCATCAAGCGCGCCTTCAGGTGTGAACCCCTTCCATCTGATGCCATGGGAGCGGGTCCTGTGGAAAGAGCCGATTAGGTCGGCTTCGAGGGCAGACTTGATCTCGTCGTACTTCTTCTTGAGCTCGCCAGTGAGATCCCCGTACGTGACCGGAGTTTCTTCTGCCACTTCTGATGAAGACGGTATGGTGTCTTTCGCCATCTCTGATGTGGATAGCGAGATGGTTGTCGTTGAAGATTGGTCCCACCGGGCGTGCCAGAATGTGTTGGCGTCAGAAACCCACCGGCGGGCAGCGACTGGCCAACACGGTAGAGCCGGGAATGACTAGGGCTGCGGCTGGCCCCAGTCCCTCAGAGCGACGGCCCGCAAAGCCTCCTGGTCGCGCGCCGATGCTGGGTCGCAAGGGCGTGCCACCTGACCTATACCTGGTCAGGAAGGTGTGGATGATGCCTCGCTTAGTTTCCTGCAGGGCACACACGTACACGTTAAATACGAGCCTCGATCGGCTCTCAGGTTGTCCTGTGAATCGGCTCAGGGAGCCGATTCACCCATGATTCGTCCAAGGTGGCCGAATATATGGTGGTCCTGCTTGATCAATATAAAGCGTATGAGATCCACGACGATCTAGGGTTTTCACCGCATAATCGGATCATCCTACTCACGATTGGGCCTCGCGCTCACGCACGGTAAACGTAAGCCAGCCCTAGACAAGGCCTAAAAACCAACACTAGGTTGATCCTCGGAACGTCCTGTCTAGGGGCAGCAAACTACACCCTGCATGCCGCTGGATCCTCCAACCCTTTGTAAGGCCTAACTATTGCAGATATTAAACTAATCCTTGATGAATCAAGGATCGACCATAACGGATCAGATCTACTAAATAAAGATCAAGCGGGGTGCCGCCCCTGCACCCATGATGAGGCACAAGGACGGCTAGACGCGCAAGGGTTGCACTACGCGAGCATATGATGCTAAGAACGATGCTAACCCTAACGCGTCTACGATAACTACGTTGCTCGCCATCAAAAACGCTTCAGTACGAGCAACGCATGAACAACTAGGCAGGCTTGTGCTGCCTAGATCGCGAGATGCGATCTAGGCAGCATGATGCTTACCGGAGGAACCCTCGAGACGAAGGAGTTGGCGATGCGCCGAGATTGGTTTGTGTTGAACGTTGGTTGTTGTTTATTCCATAAACCCTAGGTACATATTTATAGTCCAGGGGACTTTCTAATGTGGGCGTGCACTAAACCGTGCACGAGATAAACTCTAATTTCTAAACTAAGATGCGATCTAATATGTTACAGATACACGGGCGGTTCAGCCCAACTTGGTAAACCAGGCCGATTCACGTATTTCTTCCACGTACAATCTTCACGTCCATCTTGATCGCGGCCCACCTCTGACTTGGTCAAATTCTGGTGATAACAGCATGGAGGTACCCCTTTGTGACACTTGGTTGAAACATGGCATGCAAAGATCCGGTAGTCCAAGCTAAGTAGGACGAGGTGCGGACACTATTAGTATACTATGCATGAGGCTTGCAACTTGTAAGATATAATTTTCATAACTCATATGCTTTATTACTACCGTTGACAAAATTGTTTCATGTTTTCAAAATAAAAGCTCTAGCACAAATACAGCAATCGATGCTTTCCTCTTTGAAGGACCATTCTTTTACTTTTATTGTTGAGTCAGTTTACCTATCTCCTTCCACCTTAAGAAGCAAACACTTGTGTGAACTGTGCATTGATTCCTACATACTTGCATATTGCACTTGTTATACTACTTTATGTTGACAATATCCATGAGATATACATGTTATAAGTTGAAAGCAACTGCTGAAACTTAATCTTCTTTTGTGTTGCTTCAACACCTTTACTTTGATTTATTGCTTTATGAGTTAACTCTTATGCAAGACTTATTGATGCTTGTCTTGAAGTACTATTCATGAAAAGTCTTTGCTATATGATTCACTTGTTTACTCATGTCATTACCTTTGTTTTGATCGCTGCATTCATTACATATGTTTACAAATAGTATGATCAAGATTATGATGGCATGTCACTTTAGAAATTATCTTTGTTATCGTTTTACCTGCTCGGGACGAGCAGAACTAAGCTTGGGGATGCTGATACGTCTCCAACGTATCGATAATTTCTTATGTTCCATGCTACTTTATTGATGATACCTACATGTTTTATGCACATTATATGTCATATTTATGCATTTTCTGGAACTAACCTATTAACAAGATGCCGAAGAGCCAGTTGCTGTTTTCTGCTGTTTTTGGTTTCAGAAATCCTAGTAAAGAAATATTCTCGGAATTGGACGAAACTTTTGCCCAGGGTCCTATTTTTGCACGAAGCTTCCAGAAGACCGAAGAGATAACGAAGTGGGGCCACGAGGCAGCCAGGAGCTAGGGCGGCGCGGCCCAGGCCCTGGCCGCGCCGACCTACCCCCTGGGCCCCTCGTGTGGCCCCCCGCGTTGACCCTCCGCCTACTTAAAGCCTCCGTCGCGAAACCCCCAGTACCGAGAGCCACGATACGGAAAACCTTACCGAGACGCCGCCGCTGCGAATCCCATCTCGGGGATTCAGGAGATCGCCTCCGGCACCCTGCCGGGAGAGGGGATTCATCTCAGGAGGACTCTACACCGCCATGGTCGCCTCCGGAGTGATGAGTGAGTAGTTCACCCCTGGACCATGGGTCCATAGCAGTAGCTAGATGGTCGTCTTCTCCTTGTTGTGCTTCATTGTTGGATCTTGTGAGCTGCCTAACATGATCAAGATCATCTATCTGTAATACTATATGTTGTGTTTGTCGGGATCCGATGGATAGAGAGTACTATGATTATGGTGATTATCAATCTATTGTTTATGTGTTGTTTATGATCTTGCATGCTCTCCGTTATTAGTAGAGGCTCTGGCCAAGTTTTTGCTCTTAACTCCAAGAGGGGGTATTTATGCTCGATAGTGGGTTCATGCCTTCATTTACACAGGATCGTGATGGTAGGTTCTAAGGTTGTGATGTGCTGTTGCCACTAGGGATAAAACATTGATGCTATGTCTAAGGATGTAGTTGTTGATTACATTACGCACCATACTTAATGCAATTGTCTGTTGCTTAGCAACTTAATACTGAATGGGGTTCGGATGATAACCTGAAGGTGGACTTTTTAGGCATAGATGCAGTTGGATGGCGGTCTATGTACTTTGTCGTAATGCCCGGATTAAATCTCACTATATTTATCATATCATGTATATGCATTGTTATGCCTTTCTCTATTTGTCAATTGCCCGACTGTAATTTGTTCAACCAACATGCTTTTATCTTATGGGAGAGACACCTCTAGTGAACTGTGGACCCCGGTCCTATTCTTTACATAGCATACAATCTACTGCAATTGTTTTTACTGTTTTCTTTGCAAACATCTTCCACTCGATACGTTTAATCCTTTGTTACAGCAAGCCGGTGAGATTGACAACCTCACTGTTTCGTTGGGACAAAGTACTTGGGTTGTGTTCTGCAGGTTCCGCGTTGGCGCCGGAATCCCTGGTGTTGCGCCGCATCACATTTCGCGACCATCAACCTTCAACGTGCTTCTTGGCTCCTACTGGTTCGATTAAACCTTGGTTTCTTTCTGAGGGAAAACTTGCTACTGTGCGCATCATACCTTCCTCTTGGGGTTCCCAACGAACGTGTGAGTTACACGCCATCACCTACAGCGGGGGAATTACTCACACATGGATGGGGGAAACATGGCTGGTTGATGGAGAGGCGTTGGTGGTGATGGCGGCGATGATCTCCTCCAATTCCCCGTCCCGGCGGAGTGCCAAAACAGAGACTTCTGGCTCCCGAGACGGAGTTTCGCGATGTGGCGGCTCTCTGGAGGGTTTCTGGCGACTTCGACTTCTCTCCGTGCGTTTTTAGGTCGAGGGCGATAAGTAGTCCGAAGGAGGGCGTCGGGGGCCAGCCGAGGCCGCCACACACTAGGGCCGCGCGGGCCCCTCCTGGGCCGCGCCGGCCTAGTGTGTGGGGCCCTCGTGCCCCCACCTGGCTTGCCCTTCTGGCTCCGCCAATATTCTGGGAAAATAGGGCCTTCTGTATAAATTCCGAGGTTTTTCCTGAAAGTTGGATTTCTGCACAAAAACGAGACACCAGAGCAATTCTGCTGAAAACAGCGTTAGTCCGTGTTAGTTGTATCCAAAATACACAAATTAGAGGCAAAACAATAGCAAAAGTGTTCGGGAAAGTAGATACGTTTTGGACGTATCAATTACTAATATAAAATGTACACCAGAAGCCTGGATAGAGGGAAGGGCGACGTCTTCAAACCACAAAGAAGAAGAGCGAGCCTGGACATCTCTCTGGAAGTTAAAGGTACCCTCAAAGATAAGGGTTTTTCTGGGGAGGTTGGTGAAGCAGTCAATTCCCACAGGTGATGTTAGACATCGACGTCATATGGCACCTGATATTTCATGTGGAATTTGTGGCCGAGCTGACTCTTGGCGACATTCTTTGATTGAGTGCAATATGACAAGATGTGTCTGGGCCCTTGCTCCGGAAGGAGTCACAGAACATATGGAGAGGACAACGGAGCCGGATGCTAAGCAATGGTTGTTCTCTATGATTGCGACATTGCGGCAAGAAGACCTAACATTCTGTTTGGTCACTTGACGTGGGCATTACCCTTCGGGTAACTGTTATTGCCCTATCATATACGGCTCAACTGGAGGCCCATGAAGACACCCGATGGCAAGGTGGGCCACTAGGGCGGTGCTGAAGAGGATTCCTTAAAGAACAAGACAAAGAGGAGCCGAACAAGGAAGGTTTAGAGCTAGGTCTTTTGTAAACCTAGTCGTACGCGGGCAGATCTCTTGAGAATTGGCCCCCTATATAAGGGCCAGGAGAGGGGCTGCCGAGGGACACAATCAATCTTAGCAATTTTATCCACCGTAAGTCCAGAGCTAGGTCACCGTAGCGCTTAGCCTCTCGACGAGAACACAGCTGAAACTTTCGGCACCCCATTGTAACCCGATATTTTCATAATAAAGATCAGACAGGCAGGACGTAAGGGTTTTACCTCATCGAGGGCCCTGAACCTGGGTAAATCGCTCTCCCCGCTTGTCTGTTAACCGATGTCTCGTGTCAGCCTACGGGATTCCATCAACCCTAAGCCCCAATCGGAGGGCATTGTCGAGGAGTACCCTCGACAATTGGCGCCGTCTGTGGGAAAACTGTCGGCACAAGATCCGTCATCGGCAGATTCAGCCATGTCATCGGCAGCTTCGTCGACGCCATCATCATCATCATCACCAATCTTGGGAAGTCCGATCCGATTCGGCTCCTATGAGTTCACCCCGCACAGCGACTCTTCTCGCTCGACTTTTTCAGATCTGCGAGGAAACATGGAGATGACGTTCAGGAGCATCCACTACAACGTCAACGCGGAAGGAGTCCTTCGACTGCTAGAGCCGTACGCCCCCAGGTCAGCGAGGAAATCACCCCCATCCGCCGCAGGATCGATCATGTCATCATCAATCGACCTTTCGGCTGGGCTGACAGACTCGACGAATTCATCCTCGCCATCAACCCCTCGGTCGACATCTTCGATGTCGGTTGGATCCGATAACCCCGTACCATCAGAGATGACCTCGTACTACTGCTTGAACTGTGACACTAGGCACGAGTTGGGATTGAGTGACACACTGTTCACCTGTAGTGCCCAGTATTCATCGGGAGAGGACAGTGTTGAGAGCATTGTCAAGGAAGTCACCTGGAGGACGGCGCACCACCAAGTTTATGCTGCCAATAGCACAGGAAACGCAAGGAACGGGGGAGGTGAGGAGCACACCCCTCGCTCCAGCAGACGAAGAAGCTTTGAAAATAGTGCCAGTAACAATAGTAGCGATTACACCATCGCGGAGGAGGAATGGGCAGCCGCCAGGGCAGCCGTGCTTAACAACACACCGCTCCCCGCTAAAACTTCGGTCGGAACCCTCAATGCCTATCGCTCAATATTGGACAAGAATCGGGAGCGGTTGTCGCATGAGCAAGCCACCCTCGATAAACGCCTGCTTGCGGCAGAACAATCTAGTGAACGACGAAGGGGCTCGCGAGGAAGCGCTTCCCGAAGCAGCCAAGGCGCGGGGAAGCACCGATCAAGACTATCCAGAGTATCAGAAGACGATGCTAGGGAAATAACGTCGAACCTATCTAGGTCCTTCATGACCACAGATACTGCAGGAATGCTAAGGCCAAAAACTGTTGAGGGAGCAACTGCCAACCTCGCGGCGTACCTTGTCAACCAACGACCCGAAGGTTCTATGGTTCAAGCTCATCGGGGCGCCCTGGAAAGCCTCGCAATCTTGGGAGACAAACTGGTTCCACGAAAGGAAAAAACTGCGCTCCAAGCCAGCGGTTCAAAGCACCGCTCAAGGGATGCCCGAGACGAGATTACCCAGAGCAAAATCGACAGAGCCAGGCGACGCCGAGCCGCGAGGGGGGAATACGATAGTGATACCTCAGAAGAAAGCCAAGAGTACGACGGCGAGTTGAGGGGGGCTGACTGCTTGAGCTACATGATCCGTGAGACAATGCCACCCAAGAAGTTCAAACCTGCCCCTACTGACGCCGCCAAGTACGATGGACAGCAGGAGCCGAGGTCATGGATAGACGATTACCTGCAGACTGTGATCCTACACAAAGGAAATCAGATAGCAGCAATGCAGTGCTTGCAGCTTTACTTGAAAGATTCTGCCCGGGCCTGGCTGAGGGGCCTGCCGAAGGGATCTATCAAATCATGGGATGACCTGGTGGATGCTTTTGTCGCTAACTTCCAAGCAACATACAAGAGACCTGTTGGGATCGAAGAGTTACAACATTGCCAGCAGAAGCCGAGGGAGTCAATGCGCACGTACATCGGGAGATTCACTAAACTCCTGAACGCTGCCAAAGATGTCTCCGTTGATAGAGCAATCGATGCCTTTAGCGATGGCATCCGACGTGAAACCTACATAGAGGAACTTGGGCGCAAGAAGCCAAAAACTATAACCAAGTTAATGGAAATTTCCAACAGCTGGGCTGATGGCGAAGACAATGTACGAAGGCCACGACAACGCAGTGACGACAAAGACAACGATCAGCCGAAGAATGATTCGGATGGCCGCAGGGATCGTCGCAAGAAGAGGAAAGACCGCAGTTACGATGACAACAACCTGGTAGCTGCTGGATATTCCGATCGGCAAGATGATCGGTATGAAGATAGGCGAGATGATCGACAGGACGGCAACCGTAGCAACTCTGGGAACCGTATCAACTACAAACCACGACCTCAGAGGACCCCTGAGTTACCCTTCGCTGAGCAGATAAATGCTCCTTGCTGCCTGCACACGTACATCGACTCTAAAGACAATAAGAAGAAGTCAAGCCACTTGCTCAGAGATTGTCGACAGTTCATCGAGATGAAGAAGCTCATTCAGCAGCAGCAGCAGCCGCCACCACCTAAGCACCAGGTCCAGCAAGTTCAGCCTCACAACCCCAACGAGTCCATTCCACCACCACGCGGGCAGATGAGCATGATCCACAGGACTGGTGTTTCGAGGAGGGAGATGAAGAAGCTCACCCAAGAAATCAACCTGGCGGAAAGCATCATGGCTAATATCCCTGAATATATCGACTGGTCATCTCAGAGCATCACGTTCAGCAGGGCAGATCACCCGATGACAATTCGAAAGCCAGGACAAGATGCGTTAGTAGTCGAGGCGCAAATTGGAGGATTTAAGATGAGCAAAGTTTTCATGGATGGTGGAAGCGGACTAAACTTGATATTCCTCGACACGATGAAAAGTATGGGAATTACGATAAGGATGCTAGAAGAAACAGATACCTGTTTTCATGGGATCCTCCCCACCTCACCGGCGTACTCTATTGGCAAAGCTTACTTGAACGTTGTTTTTGGTAAACCCGACAACTTCAGGAAGGAAAAGATCGAGTTCGAAGTAGTAAATTGGGAGTCACAGTACCACGCTATACTCGGAAGATCAGCTTATGCCAAGTTCATGGTTGTGCCGCACTACGCATACCTCAAGCTGAAAATGCCTGGGAACAATGGGACAAACATCACAGTCTATGGAAGTTTTTCACGCTTCAGATAATTGTGATCGCGAGTTTCAAAGGATCGCTGCAAAGTTTGGGCTCAGGCAGGAAGCTGTCGATCTCCCCCCAAAATCGTCTGCACACGATAGCAAGGAAGATGAACGCGCCAGGAAGATGAAGAAGAAGCCAGCCGATCTCTCTTTAGAAGTTCCAACAGTGAAAACTTTGGCAGCTGATGGCACGGCAGTTATATAGGAAAACAAAAACCTGGCAATCACCGCTCGGACTCCTGGTGAAATCACTGATGCTTCCAAAACCGCTGACGCGGTGGACAAGCTCTAAGATAAGAAGAACCCTCCTCTCGCTTAAAAGAATGGATAGCATTTAGTTTTTTCTTTTTTCCGCATGGCCCTTTTTTCGCCCCTTAGTTTTTTGCTTACTTTATTAATGGAAACTTAAGTTTTGTTTCTTTGAAGCATTGCAGTAATTCAGGTCACCCGAACCACATCATCATGAACCTTGTTTTGCATATTTTGGCAAACAATGGTGCAATGAAAAACACGCCCAGGGATTGCACTCTAACAAAGCCTCTGAAATTACGAGTGCTATGATGCAAAACCAACAAGGGCCCTGCTCTTTTCCTTTGCTATAGATGCCTCCAAGAGTGCCGCAAATAGCAAGGAACATGAAACACGTATACTAACGACCCATGTTCGGTACTTTAATTATGGAAGTATCAAAGAGCAACGGAGTCATCGGCAGAGCTAGTGCTACCGTTATATTCGGGAGCTGCTGTCAAGACATGCATCGGTTGAAAGAAAAGTTGCACATACAACGGGTTTTTGCAAGACTCGCAACATGAGCTGATCACTCAAATAATTTGCTGCCGACAAACACACAAACGTAAAACAAGTAATTAAGATTTGCTCCCTCAAAACTTGCCAACGGCACTAACACGGTAGAGGTACATGTACATACCCCTGCCGATAAAAACAATTCAACCTTAATCATCCGAACATTCGGATATAGCGAGTCACCAAGTCTTCTATTTACAATAGGGACATGAATTTGAATTACTTTTTTGGAGTCTCCTTTCCTTCAGATGCTGTGGAGGTTCCTTCAAGTCTTTCGACAATAATGGCGGCAGGTAGGCCCACCTTCGGGGTAAGAGGCTCCATATAACCTGCCGCATTGGCAATTGACAGCAGGTCCGCTGAAGGATAACGTGCAAGGACGAGGGCAAGTGTAGCTCTAGCTCCTGCAAGAAGTTGTGCCCGAACTAAACTTCGGATCTTCTTGACGTTACTAAATTCTGACATTAAAGTTAACATCGTGGGAGGGACCGCGTTCAGAGGAAACATCGTCTTCCAGATTACCCTCAGCCATTTGTAACACTTGTCGAAGAAACGGTGGACTTGTAGGACCCGGTCTTGGAACTTTGCGACAGTCGAAGCCTTCGAGTGTTCTTTCCAGAAAACTTCGTCTGCCGATGATAGTTGGGTCAATGCGTTTACACGTTCGTGGATCCGCTTGTTTTCTTTGGCTGGGTTCAGAGCTATGACTAGCAAAGGAAATAATGGAAGATAAGGAAATGCATTTCATGGAAAAACAAAGAGCAAGAGGGCAAGGGCACTTACAGTTCAAACTTTTTGTGGATTTATGCAATTCAGTAAGAGCATAGCGCTCTGCGTTAGCCACAAGCTCGTTTTTCTTTCTGATAATAGCAGCCAAAGCGTAAGTACTGCTGACATGGGCATTACCCTTCGGGTAACCGACATTGCCCTATCCTGTGCGGCCCAACTGGAGGCCCATGAAGATACCCGACGGCAAGGTGGGCCACTATGGCGGAGCTGGAGAAGATTCCTTGGGGTACAAGACGAAGAGCCGAACAAGGAAAGTTTAGTACTAGGTCTTTTGTAAACCTAGTCGTACCAGGACAGATCTCTTGAGACATGGCCTCCTATAAAAAGGCCAGGAGAGGGGCTGCCGAGGGATACGATGAATCTTAGCACTTAGCCTCTCGATGAGTTCACAGCCGAAACCTTCGGCACCCCATTGTAACTCGATATTCTTATAATCAAGATTAGATAGGCAGGACGTAGGGGTGTTACCTCATCGAGGGCCCTGAACCTGGGTAAATTGCTCTCCCCGCTTGTCTGTTAACCAATGTCTCGTGTCAGCCTACAGGATTCCACCAACCCTAAGCCCCAATCGGAGGGCATTGTCGAGGAGCACCCTCGTCAATTGGCGCCGTCTGTGGGAATATTGTCGGCAGAAGGCAGATCATCGGCAGCACCAGTCACGTCTGCAGCGTTCACGCTGGAGTCACCAACACCGCCAGAGCGGAGGGATTCGGTCCGTTGCGGGTCATTCGAGTTCGTGCCACACACCGAGGCGCCGCGATCAATATCCGCAGAACCTCACGGCAACATGGATACTACTTTTGGCGGTGTTCTTTGAATTACTTTTTTGGAGTCTCCTTTCCTTCAGATGCTGTGGAGGTTCCTTCAAGTCTTTCGACAATAATGGCGGCAGGTAGGCCCACCTTCGGGGTAAGAGGCTCCATATAACCTGCCGCATTGGCAATTGACAGCAGGTCCGCTGAAGGATAACGTGCAAGGACGAGGGCAAGTGTAGCTCTAGCTCCTGCAAGAAGTTGTGCCCGAACTAAACTTCGGATCATCTTGACGTTACTAAATTCTGACATTAAAGTTAACATCGTGGGAGGGACCGCGTTCAGAGGAAACATCGTCTTCCAGATTACCCTCAGCCCTTTGTAACACTTGACGAAGAAACGGTGGACTTGCTGGACCCGGTCTTGGAACTTTGCGACAGTCGAAGCCTTCGAGTGTTCTTTCCAGAAAACTTCGTCTGCCAATGATAGTTGGGTCAATGCGTTTACACGTTCATGGATCCGCTTGTTTTCTTCGGATGGGTTCAGAGCTATGACTAGCAAAGGAAACAATGGAAGATAAGGAAATGCATTTCATGGAAAAACAAAGAGCAAGAGGGCAAGGGAACTTACAGTTCAAACTTTCTGTAGCTTTATGCAATTCAGTAAGAGCATAGCGCTCTGCGTCAGCCGCAAGATCGTTTTTCTTTCTGATAATAGCAGCCAAAGCGTAAGTACTGCTGACGTGGGCATTACCCTTCGGGTAACCGACATTGCCCTATCCTGTGCGGCCCAACTTGAGGCCCATGAAGATACCCGACGACAAGGTGGGCCACTATGGCGGTGCTGGAGAAGATTCCTTGGGGTACAAGACGAAGAGCCGAACAAGGAAAGTTTAGTACTAGGTCTTTTGTAAACCTAGTCGTACCAGGACAGATCTCTTGAGACCTGGCCTCCTATAAAAAGGCCAGGAGAGGGGCTGCCGAGGGATACGATGAATCTTAGCACTTAGCCTCTCGATGAGTTCACAGCCAAAATCTTCGGCACCCCATTGTAACCCGATATTCTTATAATCAAGATCAGACAAGTAGGACGTAGGGGTGTTACCTCATCGAGGGCCCTGAACCTGGGTAAATTGCTCTCCCCGCTTGTCTGTTAACCGATGTCTCGTGTCAGCCTACAGGATTCCACCAACCCTAAGCCCCAATCGGAGGGCATTGTCGAGGAGCACCCTCGTCAATTGGCGCCGTCTGTGGGAATACTGTCGGCAGAAGGCAGGTCATTGGCAGCACCAGTCACGTCTGCAGTGTTCACGCTGGAGTCACCAACACCGCCAGAGCGGAGGGATTCGGTCCGTTGCAGGTCATTCGAGTTTGTGCCACACACCGAGGCGGCGCGATCAATATCCGCAGAACCTCACGGCAACATGGATACTACTTTCGGCGGTGTTCACTTCATCGTCGATTCCAGAGGGTTCCTCCGCCTCCCTAGTTCAAACGCATCAAGCCCATTCTTTTTGGTGAAGTTGATTCAAATAACAAATGGAGTAGAATGGTGGTGGTGGTGTGCAAATTGGTGCTGGTTTGCAAAGTTTCAAAAAGTGGATAATCTACACTTTGTTTCAAGGTTGCAACTTGTCTCATTTATATTGGTCAAACTAGGCAGAGTCAACCATGGTGGTCAACACAAGAAATGTTCAACTTGATATGGTCTTGGATGAGGTGGAAATAAGTGAGGGGTTTTAGTTTAAGAATCTTCCAAACCAGGGGCTCAAAGTGGGCATGATGTTATAAATGTGCAAATTGACCATTATCATATGTGAGTGAATTTTGATATTTCCTTTGATTTGATTTGTGTTTCTTTGATGCAATTGTGTTTGTTATTGATATATTAGTGTTTCACAAGCAATGGCACAAGCAATGGTGGCCTTGATTAATGATTTGCATACTTGGCTAAATGTGTATGTGAGTGAAATTGGTATTTTTCTATTTCTTTTATTTCTCTCTAATTGGGGTTCTAGGATCATGTGATAGGGTTTAAGCACATGTGATCATCACACCAACACTCATCATGGCAAATGCACACAAAAATGAATGCACACTATGCATAACACTATATGCAAAATAAAAGTTTTTTGTTAGTTGTAAATTTTGAGTAATTGAAATTCTCTTTCTTTATTGAGTTGAAACTTGGGATGTTACACGCCGCCCCAAGGAGGAGGACGGTGCAGACTCGCAACCACCTACGTTGGCGAAGAAGAGGTGTTGGGAGATGGAGGCGGACGTGCAGGCGGCCTTCCCTAGCGGCAATGACCCGGACGAGTTCCCGTGGTAGCACCTCATCGTCGGTCGATCCGTCGATGAGGACTACCGGCGGATCACGCTCGACCTGCAACAGGCGGCGGTGTGGCCCGCCATGGAGCACGGCGAGAACTTCGTCGACCTCGCCGGTCCTTCTGAGCCGCCGCGCCAAAGGAGGAGGAGGACGACTGGTCCTTCGACTTCTGCGACGACGACGACGGCGGCGCCGAAGCGGACAATCTCGACTACAACGCATTCCGGGGGCGCCGCTAGTTTACATTTTTAAGTTTTTAGTTCAAATTCGAGTCACTTTTGTATAAAACTAGTCTAAATTCATATGAATTTCGTATTTTGTTATGTTTTTTATATATGATTTTTTGGGGGGCTGCCGTATGGGGCCCGCTGGTGTGGAAACATGATACGATTGCAAATGTATCTATAATTTTTTATGCTCCATGCTTGTTTTACACCAATTTATATATGTTTTGCTCACACTTTGTTGCACTGTTATACATTTTCTGGCACTAACCTATTAAACAAGATGCCACATTGCCAATTCTCTGTTTTCTGTTGTTTTGTATTTCAGAAAAGTTCTACAGGAAATATTATCGTTATTGGACGAAACAAAAGCTGAAGCCAATATTTTACCATAACGAAGACAGAGTCCAGAGGGGGGTTGAAGAGGCCAGACCGTGTCGACGGCGCGCCGGCGCTGCCGCTCCTCCCTAAGTCGGTCTGACGTTGTTAGTTGCGGATGGGAAGTCACCGAACGGTTCGAAAAGACCACATCCATCCCGGAGACGAAGAAGTAGGATGAAATGCGTATGAAGCTCCTTGACGATCAGAAGATTTTACCAAGTGCTAGCCCATGTGTGCCAAAATCATCAACGCCGGGTACATGCAAGGTTAGACAAACCTTACATCACACTTGTACACATATGTTAGGGGCATATGCAGGTTTTCCAGCCATTCCGACGCTCCGGTGATCTGTATCTTGGGAAACCCTAGGGCGGGGACCCTGCAGATCAACCCCTATAGCTTTCTCCGTGCGAGGGTTTACCAATGGTCTTTTATATTTGCTTTGGTTTGTTTAGGACATATGCACATGGAAACCATATGTTGGGCATAATTTACCATAAAATAGGCCCCGGATGAGTCGTAGCAGGAGTTTCCACATACATATCCTGGATTTACCAAGTGCTAGCCCATGTATGCGGAAATCGTCAACACCGGGTACATGCAAGGTTGGACGAACCTTACATCACACTTGAACACATATGTTAGGGACAGATGCAAATTTTCCAGCGATTACGATGCTCCGGTGATATGTATCTTGGGAAACCCTAGGACGGGGACCCCGCAGATCTACCCCTATAGCTTTCTCCGTGCGAGAGTTTACCAATGGACTTCTTTATTTGCTTTGGTTTGTTTAGAACATATGCACATGGAAACCATAGGTTGGGAATCATTTACCATAAAATAGGCTCCGTTTGAGCCGTAGCAGAAGTTTCCACATACAGATCCTGGATTTTACCAAGTGCTAGCCCATGTATGCAGAAATCATCAACGTCGGGTAGACGAAACCCTAATACAGGAGCCTCGCAGATCTACCCCTTTGAACGACCTCCAATGATACTTGACCATATACTTTTCTATTACTTTGTGTTGTGTTAGGTCATAAGAATATGTAGTACCAATAATTAGGCCATCCTACCTCAATATTCCCCCCGGTAGACGAAACCCTAATCCGGGATCCCTGTAGATCAACCCCTTTGACCGGTCTCCAATGATATATAGTTGACCAAACGGACTTTTGTAAGTACTAGGTCACATAAAATGATGTGTACTAGTTAAACCATATCTCTAGATTAACTCTAGTGCTCAGGGTAAAACAACATATAAAGTAATCGTGCATGCAAACATTACTAAGTACATAGAAAATAAAACCAAGCAAAAAGTTCCATTAAGTATCATGCATACAAAAATTACTAAGAAAAAACCAAACCATTGAACTAGCAAAAACTATGCAAAATAAAAAAGCTGAGCCTACGCCGACGGTATACCGTCGGCATATCTTGGAGTTGCTAGACTAGGACGGACCCTAACGGCAGTAGCTATGCCGACGGTTAAACCGTCGGCGTAGCTCTGGGACCAAACGGCGAGCCGACTGCAGACGCAAACGCGCGTGGAAGCCCGACGGCGGAAGCTGCGGCGACGGTGACCGTCAGCGTACCTGTAGCTATGCCGACGGTTAAGTGGTGCCGACGGTGACCCTCGGCATAGGTGGAGCTATGCCGACGGTGTTTCGACAGCCCTCGGCGTCCGTGGACTACGCCGACGGCCCCGACCTTTAGCCGTCGGCATAGGTCCACACCGTCGGCCTGGAGAGTACATGTGTTGCTGTGGCGAAGTTAGGCCCGATACTCTAATCAGTAATGATTCACTCTCAAATTTTATAACCGTCCAGAGTTGAAAATGAAAACAATGGCCGGGGACGTGTCGCAAGCCGCAAGCTAGTGGATGGTTACATCGGACACACATGCCCTTTACATGGATGTACCCATGATTCATCCGATCGACGAGATACGGCCGGACACACGTCTGACGTTACTTGGCTGGGCGTGGCTATAAATCCCCTACAAACCCCATGCCATTTTACAACACAACACAACAGAAAACACCACTGGTAGACATTGATCCTGTGAAACATCAGCAGGCTAGTGAGCTACACCAAAACACTCTCTAAGATGTGGTTTCTCGGCCGACTGTCGTTGAGTTTTCACCTGGCTCTCCTCCTCGTCGTTCTCGTTGTGGCATCGGCGGACGACCCTAGCCTCGCCGATGGTGGGATGCTCATTGACCCCAAGCCTTCACCAAAGCCGATGCCAAAGCCATACCCGAAGCCAACACCTAAACCAGATCCAAAGCCCACCACACCTGCAAAGCCCGAGCCCCACCCAACTCCAGACCACGATGCAAAGCCGAAGCCGAAGCCCACGCCTACAATGCCAGAGCCTAAACCCCAGCCAGGACCGTCCAAGCCAAAGCCACCACTATACTCAGACGATGTCGTGTCTGACAAGGCAAACCCAAAGCCCGAACCACAACCAAAGCCCAAGACCACCCCAGCAAACCCAAATCCCAAGCCAACGCCTAAGCCGCATCCAAACCCAAACCCTAAGCCAGGACCATCCAAGCCAAAGCCACCGGTACAGGATGTTGGGTCCGACAAAGCAAACCCAAAGCCTGAACCACAACCAAAGCCCAAGACCACACCAACAAAGCCGGATCCCAAGCCAACCCCCAAGCCAATGCCTAAGCCGCAGCCAAATCCCAACCCTCAGCCAGGACCATCCAAGCCAAAGCCATCAGTAAGGGATGCTCGGTCCGACAAGGCAAACCCAAAGCCCGACCCACAACCGAAGCCCAAGGCCACCCCAGCAAAACCGGATCCCAAGCCGACCCCCAAGCCAACCCCTAAGCCACAACCAAACCCAAACCCTCAACCGGGACCGTCCAAGCCAAAGCCACCGGTAGAGGATGTTGAGTCTGACAAGGCCACCCCAAAGCCTGAACCACAACCCAAGCCCAAGACCACCCCAGCAAAGCCGGAACCCAAGCCAACGCCTAAACCGCAACCAAACCCCAACCCTCATCCCGGACCATCCAAGTCGAAGCCGTCGGTGTATGCACGTCGCGTTGGCTCCGGCGAGCCCCTCAACTGAGCTGAGCTGCTCAGCTCTGCATGAATCGAGGGACCAAGCAAGCAGAACATGCCACGTATGGACATGCTACCATAACTACCTAATCCATGGTTGAATAACACTATAACAGGGCATCCTTCGATAAGAATATATATTACCTGCAGCCTATGTGTGCTTATGTGTGTACGTGTTCGTGTGTAGCATGCATGTAGCATGGCGACCCCATGTCCCCATGTACGCCAGGCCAGTGTGCTTGTTGATTTACGCTTTCAAATCTTGTATGTACCACCAGCTTTCGTGTGTTTATCACGATCAATAAAAACATATATACTACTACGCTTGTTGATCTATATATGCTTGTATAATTATGTGCTACAATACTTCGTTTATTGCTGCTTGATTTTTATGGCTGTACTGCTGATATTGGCTCGTTCCTTTTTTTCGAAATGGAGAAAAATCGCCCCAGCTTCTGCATTCAAATGATACACATGGATTTTTTATTAGATTATTCGCAATATCTTACAAGAGCAATACAAAAGATCAAACTCGATGCCACCTTGCTAAACCTACAGAGGGATGAAGGGGGTGACAATACACCAACTCACATCATCCAAACAACCAAATGCCTTCCCAAGCCGCCCAATAGCAGGTGAGAAGCACATCCAGTCAAGCAGACTCTCAGCGCACGGCAACACACACGCCATAGAAATCTCTACCGCTGTCTTCCTCGCACCCATCTTCAAGAGGGATCACAACATTGACCTTGCCAGACCTGCCGTCGATGTCACCATGACGCTAGACAGCTCCACCATCTTGCACGTGTCCTGCAGTCCGCGCCCGTCTTTGATACCCTGGAGCTCCACGCCGCCGAGAATCATCAACGTCAACGTGGTAGATGAACACCACCCCACCAAAGATCCACCTCCATCCAGCCGCTGCTCCAAAAATGATGCCCTAAGAGGTAGAACGATGCAGGAAACGCCGTCATCATCCGATCCGGGAGACCCGGATCTAGGGTTTCCCCCGGAGCAGCACGAGTGAGTAGCCGCAGACTGTGACGATGATGCCTTCAAGAAGGAAGCGACGCTTAACGCCGCCATCACCCGCCAATCGTGGCACGGTTTTTACCGATGGCCGCTAGTACCCAACTCGGCAAGAGCCAGCGTAGAGGCCATCAAAGATGATGCCTTCGCAAGGGAACAACGCCAATAGTCGCCGCCATCATCCGCGAAGAACGATGTCAGGGCGTGGTTTTCACCGGTGGCCTCTTCACCGCTAGCTCGTCGTTGACTAGATCTTCATCGCCGGAGTAGACGGATTTCGTGATCCGCCACCCCAGCAACCAGCCGACCACCTCCGACGAAGGAGGAGGCCGCCACCACCATGCCAAGGACACTCGCTCATGGCATCCTCGTGCCTCGGAACGAACCCAGAAGCCTGCACGAAGCCGGCATCGTTGTGACCGCAGCAGTAAGATCGCAGCCCACCCGAGCCCGCCAGGACCCAGATCGGACCCGAACCACCGCCACCGCCCGCCAAATGATGGAGATCCTCTCCCTCCTCTGGTCTCCACCGCTCCATGGCACTGCCGTCGACAGCCCGATGCGGATCGCCGCCGCCGGAGACGCGAACCCGCGCCCCACGGATACCGTGGCCGAGGAAGTCCGCCGCCGCTGCCACGCCTCTAGGGCTTTTCCCGGCGGCGCCTCAGGCGGCGGCGGCGGGAGGAGGGGAGTCGCTGGGGGGCCGCCCGGCACGGCGCGGCGCCGCCGCGCGAGTGCGGGAGGAGATGGGGTGCGGGTGCGGCTGCGATCCATCAATATAACCTCCCAATGCAATGCAAGCACAATATTATGTGCTAACAAGAATATTTCCTCCATCTATATGCACAAGATCATGTAGGTTTATCTTAAGTCAACTCTGTTTAAGTTTTATTGGGGTAAATGTGTCAAACACCTAACATTTTATGCAATTTGTGGTGGGTTTTTTCTACCTGGTTATTACTTGTACCTCAATTGTGGTGGGTTTTTTGCAATTAACTCATCTCTTGTTCACCTACGTTTGCCGGCGGTCAAGAAAAGAGTGTGGGTAGTGTCAAAATGATAAACAGAATTAGAGAACTCAGTACTTGCCACAAAGCTTTCTAGTTAAAAAAAAATTCCAAACAGTTGATCAAATAATTGGGATCAGGAAAAATCATTCATTCTTCGAGTAAGCATGTTTTTTTATGGTTCTATGTCGACCTGGTGCCCAAGCCGAGACCGGGTCCCGCGGGTTACATTCAAGCTTCGTAACCCGCCAACACACATAGTGGGTTCTACTTGTTCGTCAGTACTTTCAGTCTTGCATGCAGTTGCCCAGGTCACTACCGGAGATCACGACTTTGCCATGTTGTAGACACACACGTCAAAGGATTTACCATGTGTCGACACACGGAAAAATGTACACGGTCTAGATTGGTACGGCAAAGAATTTTTGTCGTGTGCACAACAAAAGCCTTTGGCATGTGTATTTTCGTGTGCACGGCACAGATAACTGGACTTGACGGTTTGGCGCGAGGCGCTCCGAGAAAGATTCAAACTGAGCCGTGTTCCCCGTGTCACGCACGGCGGCACAGTGCCACGTGTGCCCCTTCTTTATTGTGTGTCAACTGGGCCGACACACTGCAAAAGGTTGTGGCTTTGCCGTGTGTCTACTGGACTGGCACAGGGAAAGGCCCTTCCCAGTTCGACCAGGCACGTTCCGATTGCACATGCCACTTCCATGTATCTCCTCTGTCGTTTGTATACAGACAGCGAAAATCATTTGGCTTCTTTGCAGTATGCATACACACAGCAAAGGTCCAATTTTCACAGTTTTTTGTTTATTTTTGTTTCAACCCTGCATTTCAACAAATGATATATAGCGTTTGACAGTATTTTCACTTGACTCGCGAATATAGGACAACAAATGATGCAAATTAATATGGTACAAACAAGTTTATAAGTCCATCATTGCATCAAACATTATACAAACAAGTCCATCGACACAAACTCCACACGGTGATGGCCACAATGGCAAAGATCAACGTCCTTGATGCACATGAAGGCCACAACATGGAAGTACTACAAGTTCAAAAGCAAAATCATGAGATTCACAACATGGACAAGTTCAATGGCATGGAATTCTACAAGCGGGTCACATGAGAGTAAATGGGACAAGTAAAGGATATATATGCGACGATTAAAATGAGACAAGGAACATAGCAATGGCAATATGGACAAGTTCTATGGCATGGAATTCTACAAGTGGAAACGAGACAAGTAAAGGGACATATATGTGACAATTAAAATGGAACAAGTAAAGGAACATAGCAATGGCACTATGAACAAGTTATATGGGATGAAATTCTACAAGTGAGTCACATGCTAGTAAACACGACAAGTAAACAGACATATGTGCGAGGCACAACAGCATAGGAGAACTCCAAGTTCAAAATCTATGGCTAAATTTTCACAAGTACTATGAAGAAAAAATAGATGAAAGAGACTTAGTAGTGCGCGAGGCACAAGTGTAGGAGAACTAACCTAGAGTCTGAGCTTTCTAGCCAAATTCGGATTGTCAAAGATATGTGGACCCGCCATATGAGATGTCGGCGGGGGTTACTCCTGATTACCAACCTAGCAAGCGGCATATTGTTGGATCCAAACGAAGGTTGTGCCTACAACATTTAAAATTGTAAGCTTCTTAGATATATTGATACTTATTTTGCAAAAACAACTTAGCCACGGAAAAGCGAAAGGAGGAAGGAGCAAGAGGAGGAAGTCTACGTGGCCCTTGAATCTTTGTTGTGTGTCCGTTAGGTGACACACGGCAAAGAAGAGCCCCCGTTGTAACAGCTCATGCTATCATTGCGGACACATGTCTCCAGTGGTTGCCACGCTGAAACATTTCTCGTGTGCTTAGCTAGGCTTCACCGTGTGCTAGTTCTCGCCATGTGTATTTCTAGACCTTTACCATTGTCTACTTCCTTCACCGTGTGTTTTTCAGAATGTTGCCATGCCGGTTCTTTGCCGTGTGTTTGGTTAGTTGGAACATGGCAAATCATGTTTTTGTCTGTGTTCCAGTCTATGTGGCACACGGCAAAGTCTGTCACACACTACAGCGGTTTCCGTAGTGGGTAGTTGCGGTACTCTCTTATACTACCTCTGTTCAAAAAAAATTGACTTGGTTTTATCTAGATTTGGATGTATCTGAACAATAACATTTAGCTGTAGATACATTGGTATCTTAAATTAACGTCCTTTCGGTTGACTTCTGACTTGTGAGCAGCTACACCATCGAAATTCCCCGTCCTTCTCGCCGCGGATAACTTCAACACATGCAACGCACATACGACGTTGACCTGCAAGCACAATCACCGGAGCGGCGCGCCCAACCAAACTTTGCCACCAACCTCTCGCCGGCCGGCCAGCCGGCCCAAGTATACGAGGCTTTGACTTCACTAAAGACGGTAGGACATCATTCATCAGGAGAGAAACAGCAACGTGCATGCAGCCATGGCGCCAGCAACGGCTACACCTTGTCCTCGGCTGCTACTCTTCCTCCTCCTCCTCCTGCTATGGTCCGTGTCACCCGGCCATGGCCAGCCCGACGCTCTAGGTTTCATCAGCATCGACTGCGGCATCACCAACGGCACCAGCTACCCCGACGAGTCCACCCGGGGCCTCAGGTACGTCTCCGACGCCGGTTTCGTCGACGCCGGAGCGGGGACCAACGCCGGCATCAACCCGCCCTACAGCGACCGAGACCTCGCGCCGCGCTACCTCAACGTCCGCTACTTCCCCACCACCGGTGCCGGTGCCAGGGCGCGCAGCTGTTACACGCTCCAGGGGCTCTCGCCGGGAGCCAGGTACATCGTCAGGTGCAGCTTCTACTACGGCAACTACGACTCGTCCAACACGCTGCCCACCTTCCACCTCCACCTCGGAGTCAACCCCTGGGCCACCGTCAACTTCACCGCCGCCGACGACACTGTCATCCTTGAGGCCGTCACCGTGTCGCCGGCCGACTTCCTGCAGGTGTGTTTGTTTACACCTCTTGACAGACTTGCCAATTTAAACTTTCAAGTTGGTGCATGAAACTCGATGACAATTACTTCTGCAGGTGTGCCTTGTGGACATAGGGCAGGGTACGCCTTTCATCTCCGGACTTGACCTACGGCCGCTCAAGGCCGCCATGTACCCGGAGGCCACCGTGAACCAGTCGATGTTTCTGCTCAGCCTGCGCCGGCCGGCGGCGAGATTCGCCTTGAACCGGTACCACTTCTGGCGGCCGGCCAGTTCCTATAGAATATACAGGTGAGTCCGGCCGGTGATGACCACGGATGCATATTATAGTTGCCTGCTGATTACTCCTAACGTAAAACAATGGGTCATGTTGACTTCTTTGCTCACAGCCAACACACCATTCCAGCTTACGACACCATTCCTTGTTTTCCGTTTAGATGAACAAATTTCTTCCAGTGATGATTAAGATAGAGGTCCAAATTCCATTTATATCGACATTTTTTCTTGCACAACTACACAGTAAAAGCTTTAAAATACTACTGTGTAATATGGAGACACGAGGAAGTTACCATGTTCATGCTGAGCTCATGCTGCATTTTAATTTATCTAGTACATAGCTTACGTTATAATTTATTATGCACGCCACACTGGAAGATAGGTTAGCAGTGTCAAACACAGATTATATATTGTTAATTTTTGGGGTAGAATACTTTCATTTTTTACAACACAAGGTTTTTAATATTATCACAACTTCAAGGTCCCAGTAGACACTAACATGCAGTTACCCCCTGAAATGCGGTCAAACTGACAGATGGCCATTGACCACCAGCTTGTTCTAATAGGCAAAATTTTCACAAGAAATTTTTTTTTTGCACTTCAATTCTTGAATGAGCTGCTAAGTACAATGACATGGCAACCTTTTGTAACGCCAAACCAAATGTGCCATTTTATGGTCATTCAAGAATCAAGTTTGTCAACCAATATACTACTCTGGCGATTTTGCAGAATTCTGCTAACTGTAGTGGTCACGCCATTTGCAATTCTTAGCAATTTTCTCACACCAGATTCCGTTCATTACCAACAGATACCCTTTTGATCAACACGACCGTATCTGGCAGTCCTACGGCGATGTAACTGCATGGACCAACATAACAACTGCGGACACTGTTGATGTCTCAAACTCCAACAGCTTCAACGTGCCTACGGTGGTAATGCAGAGCGCCGCCACTCCAGTGAACGGTACCCAGCTCGACTTGTCATGGAGCCCAGACCCCTCCATGATCAATGACAACAGCAGCACATCATACCTTCTGCTGCTATACTTCGCGGAGCTGCAACAGTTGCCTGGAAACGCGCTGAGGCGATTCGACATCCTCATCGACGGCGCCTCATGGAATGGCAGCCGGAGTTACACACCAAAGTACCTGTCTGCAGAGGTTGTGGAAAGGGTGGTGGTTCAGGGGTCAGGCCAGCACGCTGTCTCACTTGTCGCCACGCCAGATGCCACGCTCCCGCCCATCCTGAACGCGTTCGAGATATACTCGGTGCGGAATATGACTGAGCTTGGTACGGACAATGGAGACGGTATGTAACACTACAACACAGTGCTGCATTGTCAATGATCTTAATTGGGGTTAAGATTAAAAGTCCAACAGTGTTGTATTATTTGTTCTGGATAGCATAAAGTGGAGCTTCAGAAATACCTTCTCCTTTTTCCATATTAACAGCCAAAGCCATGATGGAAATTCGCACGACGTACATGCTGAAGAAAAACTGGATGGGTGATCCTTGTGCACCGAAAGCATTTGCCTGGGATGGCCTGAATTGCAGTTATTCTTCATCTGGCCCTGCATCGATTACAGCTTTGTAAGTTACTACAAAAGTAACAGAACTAATGGCAAAGTGCGGAACAACTGTGAATGCATGCTTGCACTGAAAGATTAAGAATAAAGCTTTTTTCATATCCTCCATATCCTAGTATTAATATACCATTGGACTTGGTGCAGAAAATTGCCATCTAGTGTATTGAACGGTGGAGTTGATCCATCTTTCGGTGATCTAAGATCCCTCCAATACTTGTAAGTGCTAATATCATCATACAGCACATTAAGCTTGTAAGTTATAGCTTTAAGAACACCTTCAGGTTCTCGTAACCTTCTAAAATTTAGCAGCTAAAATTTGAAAAAAAAAATATTAGCAGCTAATTTCACTATAAAACTTGAAGAAAAATATCTTTAAATTTTTCCAGTAGATTATTTGTTATACTTGTTAGAGAACTTTCATAAGAATTGTAATTCCAGGGACCTGTCCAATAACAACCTTTCTGGACCAATACCTGAATTTCTAGCGCAAATGCCATCGCTCACATACCTGTAAGTATACCTCTTTGCTTCATTCACTTTACAATATGTAGCACTAGTATATTTAACACATATGTTTCCACAGTGATTTGTCAAGCAACAAACTCAGTGGATCAATTCCTGCAGCTCTACTGCAAAAGCATCAAAATGGATCTCTTGTATTAAGGTTTGCTTAACTAACTTGCAACTTATATACTATAGAAAAAAATGATAAAAATGTCTCAAACAGTTTTTTCATTTCTTTTTGATAATAATGTGTGAGACCATGTTAGCTTAATCTTGATCAAAGTTTGTTTAGTTACCACGTGTAAGTCCTAGTGTTGGTCATAGCTAGCTAGTTGTGTGTGTTTCACAACTTGGTAGTTTAAGGCAAGGATTCCTAGGTAGTTTCCTAAGCTGGTTGTATACTAGGATCTGAGTCTGTCCGTGTCGTGTTAGGACTAGTCCAGTTCAGAGTCTAGCTCGGTTAGGAATAGGCGTGTCCAAGTTTGGGTCGGCAGGTTCTAGCTAGGTCTTGGTTCTTTATATACAGGTCTAGCGTGAAGTTGTAACCGCAAGTTGAGAAATAAAGAGAAAAAGAAGGGCACGATACGTGTCCCTGGCCACGAGTTTTTTGCGTGTGTGTGTTAGTCTAGTTTTATGTGATTGATCCGTGGGCGAATCTCAACAATTGGTATCAGAGCGAGGTCGAAGATTTGAAGCAACGCTTGCCCCGGGGAGGCGACCCTACTAGCGCCTCGGGGCAGGCGACCGTTGCTCGGCGGAGCGGCCGGGTGGAGACGGCGAGCAAGCTGTCGTCAGCATGGCTGCGGGCGATTGTTGCTCAGCGGAGCGACACGGAAGGGGCGGCGGGGTGTTATTGTCGGCGAGGCGGAGGTGGATGATCGTTGATGGAGAGGTGGTGCCAAGGTGCGGTACGGGAGTCTCATCAAGATCGTCATCCGGGAGTTTCGTCAAGGTCGTCTTCGGAGGAGTCCGATGAGTCAAAGAGTCAAGTGTGCGCACGTCTACACGTGCGGTCGTCGTCGAGTCTGTGAGTCGTCGTTGTGTCCAAGTGCTTGTCTCTGTGAGGATCCGTTGCAGTTGAAGCGTGTGGAGGTTGAGGGACTGTCCACAGGTGAGGTGTATCACCATGGGCGAAGACGCAACAAGACGATAGCGGGTAGCTGTCAGCGTGCCTCAACCAACTCGTCTATGTGTCTCGACGAGAGGATCAATGTCAAGTGTGAAGGGGGCGGTAAACCAGTGAAGGGGAGTCTCTTTAATGAGGACCTGTCTCTACATGAGGCTGGAGTGGATGGTGTAGTCCACGAGGTAGTCGGCATGTATTGTGCTAGGGTGGACGGTGTGTTCCACGGTTGCTAGCGTGGCTGGGTAGTCCGGATCATGTTTGAATTGTTCCGTAAATTCGCCAAGTCAAAATTGGGGAGAGCCAATTAAACTTGTCGTGGAGCGAGACTTAGACAAGACGCGGATATGCAAGGAATCAAGATCAGAGAAAGCACCGAAGACAAAAGTCGTCGATCAAGATTAGGAAGAGATTGTTAGCTTAATCTTGATCAAAGTTTGTTTAGTTACCACGTGTAAGTCCTAGTGTTGGTCATAGCTAGCTAGTTGTGTGTGTTTCACAACTTGGTAGTTTAAGGCAAGGATTCCTAGGTAGTTTCCTAAGCTGGTTGTATACTAGGATCTGAGTCTGTCCGTGTCGTGTTAGGACTAGTCCAGTTCAGAGTCTAGCTCGGTTAGGAATAGGCGTGTCCAAGTTTGGGTCGGCAGGTTCTAGCTAGGTCTTGGTTCTTTATATACAGGTCTAGCGTGAAGTTGTAACCGCAAGTTGAGAAATAAAGAGAAAAAGAAGGGCACGATACGTGTCCCTGGCCACGAGTTTTTTGCGTGTGTGTGTTAGTCTAGTTTTATGTGATTGATCCGTGGGCGAATCTCAACAGACCATAGTTCATCCAGTACAATCTCCAAAGAGATTATTTTTATTAAGATTGTGAAATAGTTCCTATAATATCTCATGGTCAAGGAATTTAAAAGGAAGAAACAACTACTAGTTGACTTAAATAAGCAGTATAGTCACCGCATATTATTGTTCCAGATTTGACTATTCAGAAATTATTGATATAAATGCCAGGATTGATAACAATGCAAATATCTGTGACAATGGTGCTTCTAAATGTGCTCAAGACGGCAAGGAAAAGAACAGGACACTCGTCGTTGCAGTAGCTGTTCCAATAGCTGTAGCTACTGTGCTGTTTGTGGGTGCGATTCTTATCCTTCACAGAAGGAGAAATAAACAAGGTAACATTTTTCATCCAGGAAACCAGTAAATCCACAGTAATAAAAGCTCACTCATATAAGATCAGGTTTGATTGCAGATACATGGATGGAAAACAACGCAAGGCTTAATAGCCATAGGGAGAGGTCTAACATATTTGAGAACAGACAGTTCAGTTACAAGGAGCTGAAGCTCATCACAGCTAACTTTAGAGAAGAAATAGGACGAGGAGGTTTTGGTGCTGTTTATCTAGGTTATTTGGAGAATGAAAGTCCAGTTGCTGTGAAGATCCGTTCACAAACATCAACTCAAGGGGATAAAGAGTTCCAGTCTGAGGTAGGCTGTGAACTTGAGGTTTATCGTTTGTTTACTTAAAGCAGACTTCTTACTGCAAATTGCAGGCTCAACACCTGAGTCGAGTTCACCACAGGAACCTGGTTTCCTTGATTGGTTATTGCAAGGACAAGAAACATCTGGCCCTTGTCTATGAATATATGCATGGAGGAGATCTAGAGGGTTGTCTAAGAGGTATGTTAGTTTCTCCCTGAAAATTCACCTTTAAACTTTACGCATTAGTTCAATATAACCTTTCCCTCGATACTAAGTATTAGTGTCCATTGTTTAAACTCACTACTACGCTCACAGCATAACTGTAAAAAAGGGAAGCCAGTTTAAGCAAAGACAAACTTCCTAGAAGATGTGAGTTAACTGCTTTACATTCTTTTTGAATTGTGAATGGCATACTCATGTGTAGACTACAGTATTAACAGAATTGTGGACAAAGCAGGCAATTTTTCCTCAATAGCGCACCTGCTACATACAAATTATTGCCAAACTACACTAATAAATCAGATACTTTTTACTTTAAAAATCATACTTTCTGCGCAAACCTCTTTAGTCATATTTCGTGATACTCTGTCACAGGAGAGGCCTCTCTTGCTACACCCCTAAGTTGGCATCGACGTCTCAAGATTGCTCTCGACTCTGCCCAAGGTTTGCATGACTATGCACACTGCACACCAGAAATTAAAATTTAGTAGCAAAAATGCATCACTGATGATTTGATACTTATACTGGTTAAGCCTGCAAAACCTTAAGCCTCGGACAATTTGGCTATTCTCACTTAATGATTAACCTATTGTTATCAACTTACTGGCCACTGATCATGGTCTCATGGATACAGGATTGGAGTATCTACACAAATCCTGCCAGCCACCACTGATCCATAGGGATGTGAAGACAAAGAACATCCTGCTATCTGCTGACCTAGAGGCAAAGATATCCGACTTTGGCCTAATGAAGGTGTTTGCCGATGAGTTCATGACCCACATCACTACCCAACCAGCAGGTACCCTGGGGTATCTTGATCCTGAATACTATAATACAGCCCACCTCAGTGAGAAGAGTGATGTGTATAGCTTTGGAGTTGTACTACTGGAGCTTATAACTGGTCAGTCACCAGCAGTTTCCACGAGTGATACCGAGAGCATCCACATTGCAACGTGGGTGCGCCAGAAGCTCTCGGAGGGTAACATCGAAAGCATTGCTGACTCAAAGATGGGGAAGGAGTATGATGTCAACTCAGTCTGGAAGGTTACGGAGCTGGCACTGCGGTGCAAAGAACAGCCATCACGGGAACGACCAACAATGGCAGATGTTGTAGCTGAGCTCAAGGAGTGTCTGGAGCTGGAGGTGTCTCGTGGAATTGGCAGCTACAGCTCAGTCACTAGTAGCACAAATAATCTCAATGCAACAAGTGCCGACTTACACAGCGATGCTCAAGCAAGTGATCTGAGGCAGGAAAGCATAATTGAGTTGGGACAGGTTGGCGATGACTCTCCAACTCACACAGGTCCAGTACCAAGATGAGACCAACCGTTCAATTTTGTATGGTTTGTACATAAGTTTGGATGCATCAGAAAAAATTGTGGCCCTGTAATTTAAGCGAGTAACTAATCAGATAATTAATCCTGGAGCTCTGTGGACTACACAATTAAGGTTGTGAACTTAGTGTGAGAACTGGTAGTTATTTCAGATGGAACTAGACTTGTTAATAACTCGATCGGTAATTGCGAAAAACTGAGACAAATTCGGCCAGATAGAAGAAGAAAAAAATGAAGAACCCACAACCTTGTTCAGTTTTCCATTATTTTCTTTTTCTGGAACAACATAAACAAGACCATGGGGGAGAAGCCCCCTGCCCCTTGGGCGAGACATTGATTTATACCCGCAAAATAAAACAGAGTGATTAATCCAGCCTACAGGATTTGAATTTGGGTTGGCCACACAAAATTTACAACCATTCCAAGCAGGCTCTACAGGATGTGAATTTGGGTTGGGCTAAGAGGCCGTCCACCTTCCATGGTTTTCAATTTCAGGTGTATCAGAAAGTTCTACTACAATGTGGGTGGGTTCATTTATTACACTTGAGGTTGACAAGTCTGGAATAAGAAGAAATACTTGTATTGTAGTCACATCTTCCAAGTGGAACAAATCTAGGTCGTAATGCTGATCCACTCATGATACCTACTCAAGTCACAATAATCTCAGGATTATGATTTATGCAGCAGGCGATGGTTTGTCTTATTTTTTTCTTCTTCAAGAAACCACCGAATAGTTCTTTCTTTTCTTTTGAGTGTAAAGAACAAAACTGAGATATGTACTGCCAGTTCAATAACCCAATACAACACAATGAACTGCACTCTCAACTACTAAAGTACTTATTGGGACACATGACACCATCCATCTGTTCATATTCAGTAATCATCCTGACCAGAAAAATAATCTCGCTAAGCACACACCAACGCCGGTATTGAACTTTACACTGTGAGTGACTCTTACAATGGATGGAATCGATTGAAAAGCAACATGTATACTGACCTATCCCTGGTGGTCATAGGACGCATACTGTGGCGGAGCCCGTGCGGCCATCCTAGCGACCTGCGCCTGCTGCTGCTGCTCCCTAGTGACCTTGGTGTAGAGGACGCGCTGGAAGAACTGCTCCCGCGCCAGCGCACGCACGCTCCTGAGGTAGCCGTCGAACGGCACGGAGCCTTCCTGGACGCCCCGGTCGAGTGCATAAATGGCGTCCTCGAGCGCCCGATCAGCTGCACTACAGTCAAGCATCTGCCTGGACAGCACGTCCGCGGGCTGGATTGCGCCCTCCGCTTCGGTGTCTCCATCGTCCTTGCGGTTCTCAGCGACCCAGGCCTCGATGACATGGGTGGCCATGGTCACGTCCTGAAGACGGCGCTCGAGCGCCTCCATCTCCTCGGCGATCCTGCGCACCCCGCCGTCGACGGATTCCCCCCGGGCACGCAGCTCGGCCTGCACGGCGGAGAGGGCGACGACCTCGGCCGCCCGTGCAGCACCCAGGGCGGCGGCGTCGGCGTAGGCCGTGTCGACGAGCTTGGCGATGGCGTTGCGCCTGAAGACCTCGGCGGGGTCCTCGGTGGGCGGGGGGCGAGCGGCGAGCTGGGGCGAGGCCGGGAAGCTGTATGGGCGGGATGCGTAGTCTGAAGGGGGGCGTGGAGAGGGGGCTGGGTTCATCGAGGAGGAGGAGGAGGAGGGGGCGGCAGGAAGAGGATTGGGAGGAGTGGGTCTGCTGAAGAGAGGCGGGTCGAGGCTGAAGAGGTGGGAGAGGGACCTGGCGAGGTCGAGGAGGTTGGAGGAGGGGAAGACCCAGGAGCGGAGGTAGGGCGCGCCGGCGACGAGGCCGGAGCGGTCGACGAGCGGGTGGTGGGGCTTGATGAGCATGTCGCGGGTCGGGGAGAGGAAGACGAGGGGCGGGGCGCGCGGGTAGGGGTCGGGGAGCCAGAGGACGGCGGGGAGGTGGTAGACGGCGCCGGCGTGAGTGATGGGGATGGTGCCGTCGGCCTGGAGCAGGTGCGCGGCGCGGCCGTCGTTGTGGGTGAAGAGGGCCGCCCTGGGGTGGAGGGACGGGAAGGCGCCGGCGAGGGCGACCAGGTGGTTGCGGATCAGCCACTTGACGTCCTCCGCGTAGGGCAGCGCCGAGGGGCCCCGCTGGGACAGCGCCGTGTTCAGGAACTGTTGCGCGTACTGCGCGTCGCTAGCCGCCGCCGGCGAAGGAGAAGGAGCCATCGGATCGGAGAGAAAATCCTAGGGTTTCGGCTCGGATCGGGTGGGAAGGGAAGACGGAGGAAGGAGAAGCACCGGCGCCGGAGACGAGACAAGAACGGGTGTTCACAGATGGGCTGAGAAAGGCCCAGTCGAGAGAGCACTTTAGGCCAGGCTGCTTACCTGGTTTGGCCCATACCCTGCACCTTCAAATAGCGCGGAGGTCGAATAGAAATTCGTGAGAAACTTATATAAACAAAAAAAAAACTCCAAATAATGTCTAAACCTTGGGTTTTCACAAATCATCATAGGAGTAGATAAAAAAAACATGAAGTATATTTCCTTCTTTTTAGTCTATGCTTGTATCATGTATTTAGTTTAGTCTTTGGCGTAGCCAGTGGGCCACGAAGAACACATCATATTAATGTTAACATGAAGACACATAAGACCAAGACCATGTACTATGCGTCGGTTTAAAAAGATCTGTGTCAGAGTTTGGAACCATTATGTGTATGCCGCTATGTATGGAACTGGTAGTGGGACCCTCTACTCACATCCCATGCAAACATGCATCCTTCTTTCTGTCACAATTTTACGGCTAGGTCTCACATTTGCATGAAAGAGGCCAACCAACTATTTGAGTTACATCATGTGCCAGCTCATATATGAGTTGTTGTCCTGCTATGTATAGAACCGATTCGATAGGAAGAGAGAGAAGGTTATGAGTCGCTTTTCTCTTACATAGTGGCTGGTCTAACACCGAAAAGTATTGTGGAATACATGCACAATACACTTGCACACTGCGTTGGATGGTAAAAGCTATAAAAAAAATCAGGCTCCCGCCTAGAGTGTCTCATGCAGGAGACTCTCTATGCTAACTTTCCCAAAGATTGACATTTCCTCTACGATCCCCCCTCTTCAAGCAAGGGCGTGTTCGACATTTACCCGGCTCCTTAAAATACGACCCTCTCTAATTTTGTCTTCATAGCTAGAGGGTCCCTCTCCCTACCGTCTGAATGATCCCATGCCTTCGGGTCGCATATGGGGTGAGAGCAGGACAGCCTAGTAGTCGTGAAGATGACAAATTCTTCTTCAAACTAGTGTCACACACTCCTCTCGTTTAGGTGTCCCTCTTTCAATAACAACAGTGGAATACATGTTATAAAAAATCAATATATCCATGTTCCTAGCCAAGGTAGAACAAAACCCTTCCACCACTATTACCGTCAACTGAACCCGGCCATAGTAGCTCGTCTGACCCGACCCGGCCTGAAAATCCTAGATTGGGCCACATAATGCAATCGAGTTGGGACCAGACCTGCATTCGACTAGGCCGAGCTCGGGCTTGGAGTACGAGTCGTCTAAAATGGTGGACCAGCTCAAGACCTGAGGCCCGCCAGGGTTTTGTGTATTCAAGTCAATATTGAGCCTAATTTTTGGGCCCAACCCTTGATCTCGGGGTTTCAACATCTAGCGTTTTTAGGCATGGTCTGAAGTCTAGCTCGGCACCGCTTTGGGTATGGACAAGTATACCTTGAACAACTGCTTTGCTAACCCAAACACGCTCAACGATTCCCAGCATGATGTTATCCTCCCGTTACACGGACCCATCACCGCAACCAAACCCTAGTGTGCCGCCACTGCCCCAACACCAGTCGTCTGTTTATGTGCCATCCCGACTATCTCTGCCACCTATCGCTCCATAGCCCCGCTCCTCTATCAAGCATGGACGACGGCATAAGAGGTGAGAGATGAACTAAGAACCCTCCTCCTCCCCACCCCCGTCAAGGTTGGCATTTCATCAAACAACTTGAGGATGGCCACCGAGACAATCTGTTGACGCCTTAATACTGGTCTCATGTGGTCTCATGTCGACATCATGGTGCGCTCGCGTCTTCTCCGATGTTTAGTGTTCATTGTTTGTAAGCCTACAAGTCACACACGCGCTGGCGTGCGGCCATTGCAACCTTGATTGCAACAGATCGAAGCTCAAGTAGTATGTGCCAACAACGGAGTGCGCTTACATATTTTCTGCCACGTCACATGGTACCATATAGACTAGCTAGGTGCGTGTGCTGCTTTCCACCGATCCAAGTATCGAACGCTCCTTTATCGAAAAAAAAAAGTATCGGACACTCACACGTGTGCATCTAACAGCCACACGGCAGCAATGCTTACGCGCCAAAAAAAAATTATATGGGTTTAGGGTTTACAAAATGCCCACTAGAGGTGCTTTAACAAAATGCCTTGGGGCTGAATGGATTGGCACGGTGGCACCTACGTGATGCATGGGTTGGCTAAAATTCTTCATGAAAATTCAAATTTCAGAGGAACACATCCCCGTACCTTAATTAGACAACTGGGTGATAAAGAACACTCTGACCCCCACCAGTCCACCACTAGGGTTTAGCACTCGGTTTTTACCTTTTCCAATTCAGGGCTCCATCCAATCCAATCTCCCATCAATCGCCACTAATCGCCGTCGTCTTCGCCACTAGCCGCTCCGCAAATCGGGATTAAGAAGCAAAACCTGGACTCTCGCTCCACCCACAGTTCCTCCTTAATTCTCGCCCTAATCTTCCCCTTTTGGCGGCGATCGATCGATCGGATGACTTGTCGATCGCGCAGAAAAAGAATGGCTTGTCGGCCGGCGCCTCACGCATCCCCATCGCAGGAGCACTAGCCGGAGAAAAGGAATGCCAGGCGCTCACGGTAGAGATCCCAGCCACTGGAAGTAATTCACCTTTCTTACCGCCTGATCCTCCTGGAAAGGCGTTTCAGGTGGTTGTGTCGATCGTCACGGGAAAGAGAGAGGCGTAAGCGTTTTGCCGGATGATGTGGAGATCTCCCAGGGCTCCAGGCGGTGGCGCGTCGCTTCCGACGTCGCCGCCGGAAGTAGCGTGGTCCGTCGCGTCCATGTCGCGGCGGCGACGTACGTGCATGCCGGCGTCTTTCACTGAGGTCGATGGAGGAGCCGGATGGGTATGTTGATTGCTAGGTGAAGGTACCTGTTCCGTGGCACAACAACTGACCGATGGTCCAGTCGGTGCTGCACTGCTGCACTCGAGTTGCTACTTGACTAATATTTACCATTTTACATTGACTCCAAGCGACTACTACCATTTACAAAAACCAATGCTAGTGGAATGATTATTTCTACATGTGGCGCATAGTTAACGACGAGAGTTCACCGTGTGTATGAATCATCAAATCTCGTGTGCTACATCTTTGTTCCTAAATATAAAATGTTTTGAGAGTTTAAACTTCTAAAACGCCTTATATTTACAAGTGGAGGAAGTATATTAAGTAAATCACAAATAAATGTGAGATGTAGATATGCCCTACGATTTCAGGGTTGCTAAGACTCCTCTGTACTCTGACCATCAATCGAATGAACAAAATATGAGTTATACATGAATTGATGCATAGGCCAGGAAGATGCTCCCCGTATTTTCTAAAAACGAAATATGAGTTATACATCTACTATAATTAATTCTTGGAACAGGGTTTCCCCCCATTTTATCAATAAAGCTACGCGGACGAAACGGAAAGGACGAGTAATAAAACTCCCTATGGAGCATGTGATCGATACAAAGTGGTGTGAAAACCCTCTTAGTCTCTTAATAACTACAAGAACAAGAGAAGCCACACCCCCAATAGGTACCCTAGAGTCCTAGACTACTGACTATGGGTGACACCACACCTCCTTCTGAAAATGTGGGACATCATGGCACTGCACCCGCCAAGCTTTCGCTGGAAAGGGCCGTCTACCCTCTTGTTCCGGACCGTGGAGCATTGACAGCTAAGTCATGATGAACCAAAGTCCCATGTAAACTTGCATGAATTACATCTAGCTTTGAGAGCAAGGTTGTGTGACGCTTCATGGTTGTGTGAGGCTTCATCAACACGGTTCATTGCCATGAGCCTTTTTCCTGCCTTGGCCATGTTTTCATTGGCGGCCACATAGGAGACTAGATCATCAGAGTTCAGATCAGCACTCTTGGTCATGATTTGCAAGTTGAGTGCAAGGTTGGTGTCTTCTTGCTTGACAGCAATCATAGCAATGACCTTGGACTTTATGAATCCTTCATTCATCTCGAAGTCGTCGTCATACTTCTCAACTCCAAGTCCCTTGACCCTTACTCTAAGAGCACCAAGCCTTGCATAGGCATCGGCCACGGATTCTCCTTCACGAATCATGAACTGGTGGGCCTCTTGCTTTGCGGTCTCATAAAGAGCTGATTGGATCAAATCGGTTCCCTCTTGGAGTACTACGATTCGATCCCACAACTCTTTAGCGGAGTCAATGTCATTGACTTGATCAAGGAACTTGCGATTGATGCCACTTCTAATCTTGTCACGTGCGGAGGCATTGAGTTGACGGTTGTAGAACTCGGTGGAGGTCAACCGAACGGGATCTTGTGGCTCCCGGTATCCATGAAGAATGATCTCCCATAGCTCCACACCGCAGCTGCGAATATGAGATTCCATAGAAGATTTCCAATGTGGAAAGTGAGTTCCATCAAAATGGGGAACGGTCCCACTATGGTTTATATGAGGCATGGTTGAAGTGTTTTTGGGATAGTCATGGTTCATTTCATGGTAGGTTTCCTTAGAGGCCGAAGCCCCACTAGGAGCTCCACCAACAGTTAGGTTCTTAAGCATGGCAGTCATTTCTACCATTTGGCTTTGTAGTTCATCCTCCTTTTTCTTTTTCTCGGCATCATATGCCAAGAGTATAGATTTCATTTCTTTAACCGAAAGGTTAGAGTCGTCATCTAGACCCTCGAATAGTTTTTCCATCTCACTCTTAATTAAGGCGGTGAAGCCCTTAATAAGAGTCCAGGCTCTGATACCAATTGAAAGTTCAGAGATGGTAAACCTAGAGGGGGGTGAATAGGTTTCTACAGTTTTTAATTCTTTCTTTGCAAGATTAGGCTTTGCGGAATATAAAGGTGAGCCTAATGCAAACTAGGTGAAACAACCTATATGAGGATACAACTAACTCGATCACGAAGACTCTCACAGGCAGTTAAATCACAAGTAAGGAGTTCGGTTAGGCATAACCGATAGCACGCGGAGACGAGGATGTATTCCCGTGTTCCCTTGCTTTGCAACAAGGTACGTCACGTTTGGAGGAGTGGAGGTCCCACGAAGGATTCCCCACGCCACGAAGGCTCACCCTATTCTCCGGAGCCTATCCCACGAAGGAATAGCTCTCTCACTTGCGGTAGACTTTGAGGTAGCCTCCAAACCTTCACAATCCTGCCCGGAGCAAATCCACAGCCCGGATGCTTCCGGACTCCTCTTGCCCACCTAGGGTTTCCAAGGAACCCTAGGAAGCAAGCTTCTTGATGAATACAAGGGGGAATGAGATTTGGCTTGGTAGAATAGTAGATCGGGTCCTCCTCTATCGTTTCCCCGGAGGGATTCGAGTTTGGGTGGAGGAGGAGGGAGATCTGAGGCTTTTGATGTTTCTAGTAATGGAGTATGAGAGAAGGAGCTCAAGAACAGCTTGTAGTGTAGTGCCTAACTATTCAGAGGTAGGAGAAGGCCTATTTATAGTATTCTTCGAAATATGACCGTTGGTCACTTGCCACCTCAGCTTTTCTTCGACAAACCCGGTCAACCGGACCAAGGACCGGATTGCCCGGTGCATAGGCCGGTCGGACTGGACTAGGGACCGGAGTTGCTTTGCGTCGTCCAGGAGCTCCTCCAGTTGGCGCCCGGTTGGCGACCGGTTGGCGACCGGTCGACCGGACAGCACGCCGGACCCGCCGGTCTGTGGGCCGGTTGACCGGGCGGCAGACCGGAGTCACTTTGCGTCATCCAGGAGCTCCTCTGGTTGGCGCCCGGTTGGCAACCGGTTGGCGACCGGTTGACCGGACGGCACGCCGGGCTCGCCGGTCTATGGGCCGGTCCAACCGGGCGGCAGACCGGATCTCTGCTGTAGACCCCTTTTTGATTGTTGTTGAAGTGGGGGGTCTCCTTTAGCCTTCTTGTTCCTGTGATACACCATTTATGCTTCTTTGCCTAATACCTGAGATTATCCTTATAAACGTATTAGGCCAAATACTCTAGCACGGTGTCATTGTTACCAAAATAATGGATAAGGGTAAAATACCCTTACATAACCCATGTTTTTTTTATTTTTACTACTGTTTTGTTAAGTCTTGGAAGTTGTTACTACTGTAGCAACCTCTCCTTATCATGTTGTTGTGCCAAGTAAAGTCTCTAATAGAAGGTTGATACTAGATTTGGATTTCTGCGCAGAAACAGATTTCTTGTCTGTCACGAATTCGCGTTTTTCTCTCTGTAGAAGAATCAAAAAAATCAGCGAAAATTTATGCATGATCCTCAGATATGTACGCAACTTTCATTAGTTTTGAGTTTTTCCATCTGAGCAAGTTAAGTGCCTCAGAAAAATTTGTCTTTACAGACTGTTCTTTTTTGACAGATTCTACCTTTTTATTTCGCATTGCCTCTTTTACTGTGTTGAGTGGATTTCTTTGTTCCATTAACTTTCAGTAGCCTTGGGTAATATCCAGAAGTGTTAAGAATGATTGTGTCCTCTCTGAACATATGAATTTTTGATTATGCACTAACCCTTTAATGAGTTTGCTTTAAGTTTGGTGTGGAGGAAGTTTTCAAGGGTCAAGAGAGAAGGATGATATAATATGATCAAGAAGAGTGAAAAGTCTAAGCTTGGGGATGCCCCCGTGGTTCATCCCTGCATATTTCAAGAAGACTCAAGCATCTAAGCTTGGGGATGCCCAAGGCATCCCCTTCTTCATCAACAACTTATCATGTCACTTCTAGTGAAACAATATTTTTATTCCGTCACATCTTATGTGCTTTACTTGGAGCGTCTGTTTATTTTTATTTTTGTTTTTGTTTGAATAAATTCGGATCCCAACAATCCTTGTATCGGAGAAAGACACGCTCCGCTTTTTCATATTGAACACTGGTGTTCTTAGCTTTACTTTAATGTTCATGGCGAAGGCTGAAAACCGCTTCGTTGATTGCTATTTGGTTGGAAACAGAAAATGCTTCATGTGGTAAATGGTATATGGTCTTGAATAATTTGATACTTGGCAATTGTTTTGAGATCTCATAGATCATGTTTAAGCTTTTGCATCATGTAGTTTAAATCTATTAGTGAAGAACTACCGTAGAGCTTGTTGAAATTTGGAGTGCATGATTGATCTCTCTAAGTTCTAGATATTTTCTGGTAAAAGTGTTTGAGCAACAAGGAGACAGTGTGAGTATTATAATGCTTGCAATATGTTCTTATGTAAGTTTTGTTGTACTAGTTCATACTTGTGTTTGCTTCAAACAACCTTGCTAGCGAAAGCCTTGTACTGAGAGGGAATGTTTCTCGTGCATCCAAAACCTTGAGCCAAAACTCATGCCATTTGTGTCCACCATAACTACCTACTATGTGGTATTTTTCTGCCATTCCAAAGTAAATTGCTTGCGTGCTACCTTTAAAAATTTCATTCTTTGTCTTTGCAATACATAGCCCATGGGAAAATAGCTTAAAAACTATTGTGGTGATGAATATGTTGCTATGTATCTTAGTTCTTATAAGTTGCTTGTTAAGCGGTAACCATGTTTCTGGGGACGCCATCAACTGTTACACCTTTGTTGAATATCATGTGAGTTGCTATGCATGTTCGTCTTGTCTGAAGTAAGGGTGATTTATCATGATTAAATGGTTTGAGTATGCATATTGTTAGAGAAGAACATTGGGACGCCAACCAAAGCCATGTATCATGGTAGAAGTTTCATCTTGGACATTAATCCTCAGAATCTCTTATGAGAATATTATCTTTTGTTGAATGCTTAAGCATTAAAGAGGAGTCCATTATCTGTTTTTTATGTTGTCCCGGTATGGATGTCCTCAAGTTGAGATCTATCAAAACTGAGAAATCAAATGCGATCTATCTCCTTGGACCTTTGTACAGGTGGCATAGAGGTACCCCTTTGTGACACTTGGTTGAAACATATGTAATGCAATGATAATCCATGGAAATCCGAGCTAATTAGGACAAGGTGCGGGCACTATTGGTATTCGATGCATGAGGCTTGCAACTTATAAGAGGTTTTATGCATAACACATATGAATTATTACTACCGTTGACAAAATTGTTTCCATGTTTTCAAAATAAAAAGCTCTAGCACATGAGTAATCCCTGCTTCCCTCTGCGAAGGGCCTTTCTTTTACTTTATGTTGAGTCAGTTTACCTACTTCTTCCTATCTTAGAAGCAAACACTTGTGTCAACTGTGTGCATTGATTCTTACATACTTGCTTATTTGCATTCATCATATTACTTTGTGTTGACAACTATCCATGAGATATACATGTTGAAGTTGAAAGCAACTGCTGAAACTTATATCTTCCTTTGTGTTGCTTCAAAACCTTCTATTAAGAATCTATTGCTTTATGAGTTAGCTCTTATGCAAGACTTATTGATGCTTGTCTTGAAAGTACTATTCATGAAAAGTTTTTGCTATATGATTCAGTTGTTTAGTCATTATCTTTTTGTTAGCAAACTATTGGTTCGAATCACTTCATTCATCTCATATGCTTTACTATAGTATTGATCAAGATTATGATAGTAGCATGTCACTTCAGAAATTATCCTTGTTATCGTTTACCTACTCGAGGGCGAGTAGGAACTAAGCTTGGGGATGCTTGATACGTCTCAAACGTATCTATAATTTCTTATGTTCCGTGCTAGTTTTATGACAATACTCACATGTTTTATATACACTTTACATCATTTTGATGCATTTTCCGGCACTAACCTATTAACAAGATGCCGAAGCGCCAGTTCCTATTTTCTACTGTTTTTGGTTTCAGAAATCCTACACAGGAAATATTCTCGGAATTGGACGAAACAAAAGCCCACGGTCTTATTTTGCACGGAGCCTTCCAGAAGTCCGAAGAGGAGACGAAGAGGGGCGACGAGGCGGCTCCACCCTAGGGGGGCGCGGCCCCACCCCTGGCCGCGCCGCCCTATGGGGTGGGCCCCTCGAGCGTCCCCCGACTCTGCCCCTTAGCCTATATATTCTCTCCGTCGCGAAAACCCTATTACCGAGAGCCACGATACGGAAAAAGTTCCAGAGACGCCGCCGCCGTCAATCCCATCTCGGGGATTCAGGAGATCGTCTCCGGCACCCTGCCGGAGAGGGGAATCATCACCGGAGGGCTCTACATCACCATGCCCGCCTCCGGACTGATGCGTGAGTAGTTCATCCTTGGACTACGGGTCCATAGCAGTAGCTAGATGGTTGTCTTCTCCTCTTGTGCTATCATGTTTAGATCTTGTGAGCTGCCTATCATGATCAGGATCATCTATTTGTAATGCTACATGTTGTGTTTGTTGGGATCCGATGAATATTGAATACTATGTCAAGTTGATTAATTGATCTATCATATATGTGTTGTTTATGTTCTTGCATGCTCTCCGTTGCTAGTAGAGGCTCTGGCCAAGTTGATACTTGTGACTCCAAGAGGGAGTATTTATGCTCGATAGTGGGTTCATGCCTCCATTGAATCTGGGACAGTGACAGAAAGTTCTAAGGTTGTGGATGTGCTGTTGCCACTAGGGATAAAACATCGATGCTTTGTCTAAGGATATTTGTGTTGATTACATTACGCACCATACTTAATGCAATTGTCTGTTGTTTGCAACTTAATACTGGAAGGGGTGCGGATGCTAACCTGAAGGTGGACTTTTTAGGCATAGATGCATGTTGGATGGCGGTCTATGTTCTTTGTTGTAATGCCCTAATTAAATCTCATAGTAGTCATCATGATATGTATGTGCATCTCTATTCTGTCAATTGCCCAATTGTAATTTGTTCAGCCAACATGTTATTTATCTTATTGGAGAGACACCACTAGTGAACTGTGGACCCCGGTCCATTCTTTTACATCTGAAATATAATCTACTGCAATCTCTGTTCTCTGTTGTTCTTCGCAAACAAACATCATTCTCCACACCATACGTTTAATCCTTTGTTTTCAGCAAGCCGGTGAGATTGACAACCTCACTGTTAAGTTGGGGCAAATTATTTTGGTTGTGTTGTGCAGGTTCCACGTTGGCGCCGAAATCCTTGGTGTTGCGCCACACTACACTCCTCCACCAACAACCTTCACGTGGCCTTCATTTCCTACTGGTTCGATAACCTTGGTTTCTTTCTGAGGGAAAAACTTACTGTTGTGCGCATCACACCTTCCTCTTGGGGTTCCCAACGGACGTGTGCATCACGCGCCATCACCCGACCCTCTATCTCAGGGTTTCAACATCGAGCTTTTTTAGTCATGGTCCGAAGTCTAGGTCGGCACGGCTCGGGGTATGGACAAATATACCTTGAACAACTGCTTTGCTACCCAAACACGCTCAACGATTCCTAGCATGATTCTATCCTCCCATCGCACAGACCCATCACCGCAACCGAACCCTAATGTGTCGCCACTACTCCACCACCAGTCGCCCGTTCATGTGCCATGCCGACTATCTCCGTCACCCGTCGCTCCATCACCCCGCTCCTCTATTAAGCATGGACGACCGCAGAAGAGGTGAGAGATGAACTGAGCACCCTCCTCCACCCCACCTCGGCGAGGCGAGTATTTCATCAAACAACTTGAGGATGGCCACAGGGACAATCTATTGACGCCTCAATAATTTTAGAGAGGTTTCGTTACCTTGGATTTTTCTGGTCTCATGTGTGCTGTTTTTTCTGGTCTCATGTTGACATCATGGTGCGCTCGCGTCTTCTCTGCTGTTTAGTGTTCACTGTTTGTAAGCCTACAAGGCACACACGCGCTGACGTGCGGCCATTGCAACAGATCGAAGCTCAAGTAGTATGTGCCAACAACGGAGTGCGCTTACATATTTTGTACCACGGCACATGACACCATATGCGCGTGCTGCTTTCCACCGATCCTAGTATCGAACGCTAGCACACGTGTGCAGCTAACAGCCACACGGCAGCAATGCTTACGCGCCAAAAAAATTATATGGGTTTAGGGTTTACAAAATGCCCACTAGAGGTGCTTTAGCAAAATGCCTTGGGGCTGAATGGATTGGCACGGTGGCACCTACGTGATGCATGGGTTGGCTAAAATTCTTCATGAAAATTCAAATTTCAGAGGAACACATCCCCGTACCTTAATTAGACAACTGAGTGATAAAGAACACTCTGACCCCCACCACTAGGGTTTAGCACTCGGTTTTTACCTTTTCCAATTCAGGGCTCCATCCAATCCAATCTCCCATCAATCGCCACTAATCGCCGTCGTCGTCGCCACTAGCCGCTCCGCAAATCGGGATTAAGAAGCAAAACCTGGACTCTCGCTCCACCCACAGTCCCTCCTTAATTCTCGCCCTAATCTTCCCCTTTTGGCGGCGATCGATCGATCGATCGGATGACTTGTCGATCGCGCAGAAAAAGAATGGCTTGTCGGCCGCGCCTCACGCATCCCCATCGCAGGAGCACTAGCCGGAGAAAAGGAATGCCAGGCTCTCACGGTAGAGATCCCAGCCACTGGAAGTAATTCACCTTTCTTACCGCCTGATCCTCCTGGAAAGGCGTTTCAGGTGGTTGTGTCGATCGTCACGGGAAAGAGAGAGGCGTAAGCGTTTTGCCGGATGATGTGGAGATCTCCCAGGGCTCCAGGCGGTGGCGCGTCGCTTCCGACGTCGCCGCCGGAAGTAGCGTGGTCCGTCGCGTCCATGTCGCGGCGGCGACGTACGTGCATGCCGGCGTCTTTCACTGAGGTCGATGGAGGAGCCGGATGGGTATGTTGATTGCTAGGTGAAGGTACCTGTTCCGTGGCACAACAACTGACCGATGGTCCAGTCGGTGCTGCACTGCTGCACTCGAGTTGCTACTTGACTAATATTTACCATTTTACATTGTCTCCAAGCGACTACTACCATTTACAAAAACCAATGCTAGTGGAATGATTATTTCTACATGTGGCGCATAGTTAACGACGAGAGTTCACCGTGTGTATGAATCATCAAATCTCGTGTGCTACATCTTTGTTCCTAAATATAAATTTTTTTCAGAGTTTAAACTTCTAAAACGCCTTATATTTACAAGTGGAGGAAGTATATTAAGTAAATCACAAATAAATGTGAGATGTAGATATGCCCTACGATTTCAGGGTTCCTAAGACTCCTCTGTACTCTGGCCATCAATCGGATCAACAAAATATGAGTTATACACCAATTGATGCAGATGCAGGGGTGATGCTCCCAGCGTTTTTTAAAAACGAAATATGAGTTATACATCTACTATAATGATTCTCGGATCAGGGGTTTGCCCCATTTTATCAATAAATCCACACGGTCGAAATGGAAAGGAAGTAATAAAACTCCCTATATATGGAACATGTGATCGATACAAAGTGGTGTGAAAACCCTCTTAGTCTCTTAATAAACTACTAGAACAAGAGAAGCCACAACACCAAGAGGTACCCTAGACTACTGACTATAGGTGACACCACACCTCCTTCTGAAAATGTGGGACATCATGGCACTGCACCCACCAAGCTTTCGCTGGAAAGGGCCGTCTACCCTCTTGTTCCGGACCGTGGAGCACCGATCCTGCCATGGAACAAGGACCGAGAGCATTGACAACTAAGTCATGATGAACCAAACTACCAAAGTCCCATGTAAACTTGCATGAATTTCATCATGTGAATGGTGAAGCGGCATTGGAAGACCATGTGGGTGGCAGTCTTCGAAACCCTCTTGTAAAGAGGGCAAATCCCATAATTTGCCCACCCATATTTATGAAGATGACCAGCCATCTGAACCCTGTTTTGCATGATGAGCCACACAAGAAAAAAAAAACTTAAACTTGCACTTTGGTGGCGCCCTGTCGTCCAAACAGTGGGCGCTGCATAGCCAAAGAGGATGCCAATAAATTGCTCCTTATAAGCAGAAGAGGCTACGACGAGCACGGTCGAGGATTGGTTGACAAACAAAATGCATCATAACAGGAAATCGATGGCATCCTCACAATGCTTGTCACTTGGACTATTTGGAGACTCCACTTTGTCATCCATTATCCTCTAGAAGATTAAGAGCAAAGCAGATAACTGGGTAAAAGCGGGAGTAAATTATGAAGAAGAAAAAACACTTTTTTGCCAATTATTTATCAAGAAAGCCAAGAGTGTTATTATCAAACCCAACATAAAATTGGAAAGAACCATAAAGTAAGTAGATGTAGATTGGCTCAAAACCTGTACAAGTACATGACCCCTTTGTTTTGAAGGAATTTTATAGGGATTTGGAGGATTCCTTAGAATTTTTCCCTAGGATGCTTGTTTGGTTTATAGGATTTGAATATAGATGATTTTCCCTCTAATCTATAATGCACGTGATTCCATACAAAAATTACCATTAAGTCCAACCTCATGAAAAATGACTTCCTTTATATGAAAAATATGACACACACACAAACATTCATAAAAAATATGGCTTTTCTTCACAACCAAATAACATGTGTAACAAATACATGCTTATATGGGATTCAACATGCCACGACATCATATTTTTTTACTTTTCTTATCCCTGCTTTTGGAAATCCTACAAAGCCATGAGACCCATAGTGCTTCTCACTGTAGTAAATGAAATAATTTTTGCACAGAAAAACTCGAGTGCGCATATGTTGCACGTCATTTTAAATGCACAAGTATATAGGCCTTTCAAGAAAAAAAAAGGTGCAAATGGATCTCATGAAAGAATTAACAAAGCAATAAGCTCACTTAATTCTACCATCTTTCAAAAGAATCTGGATATAGCGAATTGACGCTCGAAACGTGGGTGCCGTTGGTTTTACTTGTATACCATGGGAATCCAACTGAAACATCATGTCAGCCAGTTGCAGCAAAGTTAAGTAACGAATATACAGAGGATTGTGGCGTGACTGTACCATTTTTTGCAACTTGGTGGCCTTGTAGCCTACGGAAGGAATAATGAAAAGAGAAGAGCAATAGCAAGTCCAAATAAAAAGAAAAAAGGTGATAACACGTCCAAAACTTCATTGTCTGGCATTTCATAGGAGCATATATATATGGGGTCACTTTTCCACGATTAAAGGAAATAACCTGGAAAGACGCAATTTTGTCAAAAGGGAACAGATGTAACAGGACGACTCTCCTAATATTGGAGAAGGAAATACTGCGTAATAATCAGATGATAAGTGGTGCGAGATGAGTGAGACACTTCATGTTTCTAGTGTGTGTGATACTGTGATTAGGAGACGCGTCAGCATGGTGTGCACCTGTATAGTGCTATGTGTGTATGCGTCTTCCATGTAATCTCAAAAAAAAAAGAATGATATTTTATGACACACGTGAAAGAATTAACAGGTACTATATGAGAAAGAAATTAGAGGGAACATGGTGACCACGGAGACGCGCTGACCCTTGGGGCCTTGAACAGTTGCTTCTCAGTAAAGCGAAAATCAGCCAGGGTCAGATACAGAGAAAAAAAGATGAATTGATGAAGAATGGACAAACTCGTTGTTGCCAAGATCACTGTGGCATGAACAGAACATGAAACACACTAGCCATTGTCGAAAGGGGATTTTACTGAATCTCTATTGCCAGGAACAGCTGGCTGAACTCTTTTACTAGGCTGTCGTTCCAGGAAATGGCAATGTCCAACTCCGGCAGCTACGCAGCACTGTTTTTTCCACTAACTCGGTGCAATGCAATCGCACACCAGAAGTTTCTAGGCAAGCATCGTGAAGTCAAGAAAAGATTGCAGTTGAAGGACATTAGGAAATTTCTATGGAGCACTTGATTGGCACTGAAACGAAGAGATCTACATCTTCGTCGCACCGACGATGATGATGAGCGACCGATCCAAGATAGTGCATGGTGCCACTGCCAGAAGAAGCGAGCTGGAGGGCTCCTCCAACATAGCACCCCACACCCACAGGTGCGAGACCACAGCAGGTGATAGGCACACAAGAGAGAGAGGTCCAGCACAGCAAAACAAGGAAGAAAATGGAGAAAAGAAGAGGGAAACTAAGTGGAAAATCCCAAACACAAAAAAGGTTTCCTTTGTACTAGTGGGATTTGAACAGTGCTGTGCTGCAGTGTACTGGGAGGGGAGGAGGCTCCCAAAAGCAAGATGCCAAGATAAAAAGGTGGTGACCGCTGAGAAGGAGGAGGCCACCACCAGCCTCAGGCTCAAAGTGGACTGCAGCACAGATCGGACCTGAGTGGCATCCACATCAGATCAGAGCTTCTTCCACGACTTTTTGGCGCCAGGAAATCATTTCCCTTCTGTTAAGCAGACTTTTTCAGGGAGAAACAAACAATTGCGCACAGTAATGGAGAAGTTAGGTCCCCGTAGATCAAATAATTTCCTGTGGCCCTACTGCCTGCGTGCTCTGGAGACGTGGTCGCTCCTCCAGAACACTCTCCTTGAGCGTGATGCAGCCAAAAACTAAGCATGATATGAAGACCTCAGCATATGGATGATGGCAGCAAAATAACACAACACTCACAACGTGATGGATGATCCAGGATTGTGGTTAAGCATACATAAGCATATCGCAATGCCATGCAAAAAAAGGAGCAGCATGCCCTAACATCCCGGTCACTAATCAATCGCTTCGCGTGTTTGCAGTATAACGCGTGTCCTAGGGTCCAGATATTTCTTAATATAGCAACGAAAGCAAACCATATTTTGAAAGTAACTTAAGGTTAGCTAATGGAGCATGCACAAGTTGATCTGACAGCACTCGCCGAAACATTCAAAAGGATGTCTGAAACTTCTTAATATAGCAAGCAAAGGAACCATATTTTGAAAGTAACTTAAGGTTAGCTAATGGAGCATGCACAAGTTGACCTGACAGCACCCGCCGAAACATTCAAAAGGATGTTTGAAACCTCTTAATATAGCAAGCAAAGGAACCACATTTCGAAAGCAACTTAAGGTTAGCTAATGGAGCATGCACAAGTTGACCTGACGGCACCCGCCGAAGCATTCAAAAGGATGTTTGAAACTTACATGACATTGTACATCGTTTCAGCTGTACGATCAGCAGCACAACGATGAAACATCCGTCCAAAGCTAAGGTCAGCTTATGACTGCGAATTCACAAAAAAGCTTTTGCTTTCAGCGGCTCAAACAGCTCTAGAGGGACACTCTTCTTACAAGGACAGGTTTGTGCAGGCACTCAGCAGCAGTAGTAGGTGTGTGCTGGGGTATGCCTATGATATCAACTTGTAACATCTTTTTTCCGAGCCTGTGATGATGGCTGACAAAAAAGGAGGGATGGTGTCCTCCGTGCCAATGATAATGGCTGGCAAAAAGGCTAATACTTTTCATATCAGGACAGAAAAAGAAAACGGAGGGAACCAGATAGAGACTTTACGAAGATTCCCATTTCCAATGGTAAGCAGGAGGTAAAATTCTAGAATACGCTTGCCGTTTCATCTACAGCAATAGTAATAATTTTCATTCTAAATTACTCCAGCATACTCGCCGGTTAATTTAAAGTACGAGTAACTGATTTCAGCCAGAACAAGAAAAAGACTAGGCTGCTTACTGCTTGCATTTGTCCCAGCATGCACTCCAGCAATCAGCAGTTCCCTGCCTAGGCACAGACCATTATTCATTAGTAATTTCCAGGATTCAGCTCTATCTAGGTAAATGTGATGTGCATGGTGTGCTGCAGCAAACACATTACAGAAATAATTGATTTATGACCAAAGATATCCATCTATTGGCTTTTGCGTTTTCACGAAAAAAACTTTTCACACCATTAAACTGCCAAACATGAGTGAATCTGCCCAGCCTTTTTGCAAACACAAATGAAATCTTGTATATCAGGAGCATCAGATATCCAGCCAGTTAAATTGCAATTTTAGGTCTAATTCTCAGATCAATCACCAAGAAGGTAATTATAGTTCTATGCATCATGGTCTATGAAAGCACAAAAAAGTTGATAAGCACAAGCACTTCTCTTTCTCGCGAAACAAAAAGGAAACACATCCCATATATTCCCATTAAAGAAGAAGAAAAGGAACCAAGAAAGCAGCAGCCTATGCCTTCAGGATCACCATGTTTTGCACAAACAAAGTAGCCTGAAATTAAGCAAAAATAGGAAGTTCTTGCTAGCAGACTGGTAGAGGTTTCAAGTTAGTACTGGTATGAATCAGTAAATACTTGCTGACTTATTTATGCAAAGAACAGATTTTATGTTAAGTTTAAAAGTAAACAAGATGGATATCACCAAACAGAAAATGAATTCATTTAAACTAGCCAGTACTTTGTCTACAGGCCAGTCCGGTACTAGTATTAATTGACTTGATAGCTAAACAGTCACCAGAAGGTTGTTCTTTAGTCTTGATACTCAAAATAATGAATAATGGTGATTTAAAACTATACCAAGGCATGACTAAAGCTGAGAAATTTCAGCCACTCAAAAAAAAATGAATTTTATAAACTTGAAAGCCATGCCCGATATTAACAACGGTTCACTTTTTTCATGCATCAGCATTCATGTGTAACTTGTAAGCACTAAGAAAGCATATACCACTCGCACCAACGAAATCCATACACCAATAAAGCAAACATCATAACACACACACACCTAAGAGGTTGCAATATAATTTGTGCAGCATGAGCCATTCAAAAGGTACCTTTATAAGTTAGAATCTGAGGACAACCCAAATGATGGAATATAGGTTCCTTAGAGGAGCTCCAAATCACACCCAACAGATCACGTGACCCCAAGTGACCAATAGCTCCCTCACTTGCCTATAAATGAGAGGCAAAAGTCACCAGACCCTTGGGCAACTAAGTTCATCTTCCTTTTCTCCCTACTAGCTCTCTTCTTCAGTCTTCTTCTCCCAAACAGAACTGGAGTTCATCAAGGTTCTCATCCTGAAACTGGAGCCCACAAGCACGCAAAGAAAGAAGAGCAAGAAGACTGGCTCCCAGCCGATACAAGGTAGGAGTGAGCAGCGTTAGGGTACTGTGGTTATATCTCAGGGTTGATATGGTGACAGTAAGAGAAGAGACACGCAAAGGGCCGTGGACAGAGCAGGAGGACCTGCAACTGGTATGCACTGTCCGTTTGTTCGGTGAACGTCGTTGGGATTTCGTTGCCAAAGTATCAGGTTTGAGGGGTGGGGGATCCAAAAATTAGGTAGCTATATCGATATATTTTGCGCTAAGTCGCAACAAGAAATGTCACCTTCTCTAATCGACTTTCTTCTTGCTTCACCCTCATAATGACCATGCAGGCCTCAACCGCACAGGAAAGAGCTGCCGTCTCCGATGGGTCAATTACCTCCACCCTGGACTTAAGCGTGGACGCATGACTCCCCATGAAGAACGCCTCATCCTCGAGCTCCATGCTCGATGGGGAAACAGGTTTGATCCAAATAACAATCTACTTAAAAGAGTGATAGCCCTCCTCTGCTACTATGAATAACATATTTGGTGGTTCTTCAATAGGTGGTCCAGGATAGCACGGAGGTTGCCAGGGCGTACTGACAATGAGATCAAGAACTACTGGAGGACACACATGAGGAAGAAAGCACAGGAGAGAAAGAAGAACATGTCGCCCTCGTCATCTTCATCTTCACTGACATACCAATCCTGCCATCCAGAGACGCCATCAATCCTTGGAATAGATGAACAGGAGCTCCATGGTGGCAGTAGCTGCATCACAAGCATCCTGAAGGGTATGCCTGCTGACATGGATGGATACCTCATGGATCAGATATGGATGGAAATCGAGGCACCATCAGCACCAAGCTTTCATAATGGGAAGGATAGTGCATACAGCAGCCCCTCTGGCCCTCTGCTACCATCTCCGTTGTGGGATCACTACTGCCCTGAAGAACACTTGAAGATGGATGATGAGATAAAGATGGCCCCGCAATTTGGTTATAGTAAAGGAATGGGTCCGTGCTATTGAAGCTATATATTGGGTGATCACTAAGTTACTTGCTACCTAGCAGAAGTGAAATGCTTTTGTAGAAAAGACAATTAGCATGGATCTAAAAAATATATATCTAGCAAGCTTTGCAGGTGTGCGCATGTTTTATATATCTATGTACTGTGTAGTAGTATCTAGTGTGCAAGACAGCTTATGTCAACTTGGCCCTTGACATATGCAATGCAGGGGCACTTTCACACTGTATTCGAAATCAGCTCAATATAATCAGCTATCTCTTGTGAAACTTTCCTGATGCTTATATCTATGCAATAGAATTAGCAGGTCTTTTATTGACTTATTAAATGCTTTCTACAGGTTGGGTCCAGCAAGGTTGTGTCTAAGCCGAAGATTGTGCTGGTCCTACTGAAAATATAGTACAAATATGTGAAAGAATACTGGTAAAGCCACAGAAGATAGCTTTGCTATTAACTGAAGAGAAGTCATCTGGAACAAGATTCTAGCTATGATACTGCATACTTCCATAGTAGGCAGTAGCAACTTGCAAGTCAAGCGATAGGAAAAAAAAGGCATAGCTCTCAAGAGTCAGGAGCCACGAGTCTGCGAACACCTCAAGGAAAAAAAATACTGGGAAAACTATGGCAACACATAACTATAGAACTGGATTTGGATCTATGGAAGAGAAAACGAGACATAAGAATGACTTCGACAAACATGAGCTTTCAATTTATAGAAACTCCCAAGTACATATTTAAAAGTGCTTCATAAACCTAGCTGTGCATTCCGAAATTTTTATTTAAGTAAAAATTTATATCTTAATCCTTCGTGCACATGAACAAGTCGAGAGCTGGAGAAGCCGATTTCAGAATTCATGGTTGATGAAACACAGGAAACAATCTCACAAATAATGCACACAAAGCACACACAAAGTTGATTTATTCACATGGCATAATTCCAAAAATGTGAAGAATAGCAGCTAAATAAAGCTGAAGCAGGTTTACCTTAAAACAATGTTTCAGGAAGTTAATGCTTACCCATCTATTCTACATGAAAGGAACAGGCAGAAAGTCTATGAATGTTATAGGGTCTGTTTGTTTGGGCTGCAGCTTTTGAGAAGCAGCTGTAGCTGTTGAGCTGTGGAAAAGCAGCTGTGAGAAGCAGCTGTGAGAAGCAGAGATTTGATGTTTGGCAGGAGTGCTGTTAATAGCTGCTGCAACTGTGATGAAGGATGAAATCTCTGAAACGCCCCTGAATTCTGAAGAAGTTGTATAAATGCAGTTTTGACTGTTTTACGATACTTGTTCATATTAAATATAAAACATTACATATATTCATAGATCATCCGAGAGTGTCATGAAATTTATGTTACAAGATTTGTCCATATAAACCGAAAAGAGCAACAGAACCAGTGCTTCGCTACACATATATTACACATCTTTTTGTCTACAAATTGGTTTTTCCAGTACATAACATCGCTTGATTACACAGAACGCAACAGATTTTAGAACTGAAATTTTCGTGTAATTAACACCCATCGAACAGAGCGCGGAACGGCGACCGGCGGGCGGCGTGGAACGGCGACGGAGGGCGGCGCGGAACGGCGGGGGGCGAGCTCAGGCGCTGGTGGCAGAGAACGTGGCGGCGGCGGGGCCCGAGCTCGGGCGCTCGCGGCGGAGAACGCGGCGGCGGCGGGGGCCGAGCTCGGCGCTGGAGGCGGGAACGGCGGCGGGACGAGGAGGCCGGGACGGCGCGGGCATGAGGAGGCCGGGGACGGCGCGGGCATGAGGAGGCCGGGAAGGCGCGCCGACGACGGGGACGGCGCGCCTCGACCTCTGTCGCCGGCAGCCGGCGGATCTGGCGCGAGACGGCGGCGACCTTGAGGAGGATGGGGACGGCGCGGGCTTGAGGAGGTCGGGGACGGCGCGCCGACGACGGGGACGGCGGCGGCGGCCGGGAACGGCGGCGGCGGCCGGGGCGGGGAACCCTAGCCCTGCCTCTCCTTTGACCGGACGGGGGAGAAGGGAAAACGGGCTCGGGGCTGGGGCAAATTGCAAGGGCAAGCCAGTTTATATACGTGGGTATTTTTTTTGTAGTTCAGTTGAAAAGGTAGGGGTAGTTTGGTAACTGCCGCCCGGGAATCAGGTGGGAAGCTCGGGAAGCAGGTCTCGACCTGCTTCGCGGCTGGCAGTGCATTTCGTGGCAGCGCTTCTCACAAGTGCTTTGCAATTTTTTGCTGTTTGTTTGGGCTGCTGCTTTTTGGACCCCAAAAGCAGCAAAAGCAGAAGCAGAAGCCCAAACAAACAGGGCCATAGTCAAAGATAGTACTTCCCCTCCAATCAAGTAAAAGGCCCATATTTTTTGTCCTTCAGGATGCATTTTCATGATATATCTACATTGTGTTGCAGTACATTAGTATTAACTATATCTACATTGTGTTGCAGTACATTAGTATTAACTACAATGTTACCAGTTTAGTACCATGGTCAACCATACAAGTATACATACTCTTAGTTTTCACATGACCAACTGCTAGCCAAAGTTTGCCACATTTGGCCAAAATGGTGTGAATTGGCCTTGTAGTTTGAAATGAGAGTAAAACCTTTTGATCTAGGCATGCCAAATCTAGCCCAAAGGAAGCTTCTGAAACACACCATAAAGAGCATCTAGCAAGCAGAAACTGCAGGTTTCTTTCAGAGAATGCGCTACAATTGGCATATCATCTCCTAGCCACACTCTTTTACTTCTACAGAATTAGCCACACCCTTTCATAATGTTATATAATTATCAAGATCTATAGCCTGCAAAAAGATGAAAGGTTAAGTAAAGATTGAGTGCGCTGTCTTTTATTGTTTTTTTTAGTACTCCCTCCGTCCATAAAAGAATGTCTTGGATTTGTCTAAATTGGGATGTACAGAGGAAGTAAAAAAGGATTAGCCGATTAGCATTAGAATCCAGTTCTTTTGTTTCATCAAAGTTAAGTTTCTACTAATTTATTTAGCAGGCCTTGCAGGTTACGCGTGCAGGAAAGCAAAATTTTCACTGTGATAGGGGAATTAGAAGGTGGTTATACATGGAATGTATTGAGAACTTTGTAACCTCTACTTTACTGAAACAGACTCCTCAAAAACCCTAGTGCTTAACCACCTGGACCCAACCATTAATGTCCTATGGTGCCTCCAGAAAAATCAACACTGGGGTAGCATTGATGGAGATAGGATGAATTGTTAGTGATTTAGCATGGCCAGGAAAGTACTTCGGACAAGAATAAAGACAAAGAACACCAGTGCCATAAAACAGAGAGAGAATCGACAGGATAAATCCTGATCATAGTGTATTTGCAGTTTTGCTCAACCTTTCAGTTCTCTAACGTGTCTAACAAAAAAAGGTTTGTAAATCTTGTACCCGTAATTAAAAGTTTAAAACAGATAACCAAAGGGCCAACACGTGTCAAGATTTTTCTGCGAGAAGCTAAATCTGAAAGATCACATAACCATTAAAATTTGATCAAAAAAGTGCAAAGATATGATGCATGGGTGGTATTAAGTAAAATGTACAAAAGAGACATAAAAGAACATGGAATCAATATATAATACATGGAAAGCCAATCCCAGCGCAAGGAGCAAATAGATCCTATATCACCATTACCTTCAAATGAAAATACATCAAACTAAAAATAGGACAATAAATTTACCAACTTATATGGTGTAATTTCTTCTCTCTTTCTGGACATAGCCACAGTTCTTGGTTTCTGTGGAAATTTTTTCACATATAGGCAGGGTACAGGGTACTTGCTTTTCGTCAAAAGTTAGCTCTTGGATACTTGAAAGTTGAAATGTCAGTAGGGACAGTCATGTAACTGCTATACTAATTCAGTTAAATGTCCTATTAAAACAGTTGTAGTTGTGAATTTACAATGAAAAATAACCCACGCTGTTGGAAATCAGAATCCATTAGCATAAAGAAATTGGTGAAGGCAAATGTCCATGCAGGTGGGTTCTTGAGTTTGGGATTTATGTACCTGTGCATCTTGAAAAACTCACATAGAGTTATATTATAGAACATGTGGGTCAGCAAAAAAATCATACAAATATATGATCAAATATATCCCGTGCAAAGAAGACAAGTGGCATGATATATCCCGTTGCACTGTTCACAAAATAAATTGAATCATCTGTCTTTTTTGTCCAGGGTATATTTACCATATCTTGGCATGATCTTGTGCAGATTCGCATGTTCTAACATGTTTAACATCTATGATTTTTTTGATAAATTTTCAAGATGCATAAGTACCAAAACACTAAACTCAAGCACCTACCATTGAATGTACAAAATCAGTTCCCGAAAAAGTTTTCAGAAATGTCAAACTAAACAACGTCAATCTCACCAACTAACAGGTACAAGCAAAACCATTTTACAGTAAATCAACATAAATTTGTAGACAACAATATTAAGCCAAGCATACAGATTACAGAGCACAAGCTGGACAGAACCATAATTCACAAGGGGTTCTACCACTGATAGAGTGAAAGACATAGGAGTACAAAAGGTTAAGAAGTAAAAAAACGCCTAGAATGCTTCAAATGGGAGCCCCTAGTGCTGCCCAGTGTTCCCATTTTTGCCTGTAGCACAGCCTTTATTAAGAAATGGAGTGGCACTGGTACCAGGACGGTGGTTTGATAGACCTTATAATTGATTTTTCAGGCTCCAAGTTTGCCAAACTCTTCCATCTCCACTCTCCGTACCTAAAAAAATTTGGCAGGTTACGTTGGAAATATTTGCTAAGACTTCGTACAAATACATAGGTCAACTAGTTGATGAAATAATGGTGCAATAGTATCATGGTTTAAAGAAGGATTTGTGAAATAATGAATTATGTGTTTGTGTTAAATATAGGTCACAGAAAGATCTTCATCTAACTTAAATAAGTACTAACATTTTCAGGCTCCAAGTTTGCCAAACTCTTCCATCTCCACTCTCCGTACCTGAAAAAGTTTGGCTAGTTACGATGGAAATATTTGCTAAGACTTTGTACAAATACATAGGTCAACTAGTTGATGAAATAATGGTGCAATAGTATCATAGTTTAAAGAAGGATTTGTGAAATAATGAATTATGTATATTGTGTTAAATATAGGTCACAGAACATCTAACTTAAATAAGTACTAACATGCGCATGGCATTACAAATGTCGCTTTTCAACTTACTGGCAAGCAATACAGCATGCTTACCACTTGCATACAAAGAAAACAGTTTCCTGAGAATACAGTGCACACATATAATAAAGTGAGAAATCCACTGGCTTAGCAACAGTCATAAACAAGTGATTTACACTTAGCACTAGCTCTGATCCGAATTAATCAACGCAGAACAGTACACAATTTGCATGCAAGGATGCTGATCTCGGCGTCGATTAATTGAGACCGGAGGGAGTAAGAACTTATTAATGGTAAGGCTCCATACCCTACTTTCTCAAAAAAGAAAAGCCAAACAAGTGTATTATGGATAGTCCTTGATGGAAGCATCTATTATTCTGACGAGAACAGTAAATGAAGACCCTATTGTAATTGCATATTCCTTCTGGAGTTTACAGGTTTCGAAATTCTCCTGTTATTCCTAACTGTAACTACTGTCGCGTATAACTGCTAAACTGTGACTTCCCTTTCAAATTTGGTGTTGCCCTAATGATGTTTTCTAGTTATGGTCCAGGAATGTTTTCTCACAAACACATACTAATCGAGAAAAAACGCCAGAAGTATAATGTTCAATTAAATCAACACACATGAACTTCAAGATAGTAACACTACGAAGACGCAAAACAGTCTTGCCATTCAGACGGTCCTAGCAAAACAGAACCAAAATGTGGGGCTGATTATGATGACAATAAAATTACAGGTCATAATGATCAATATATTATGAAATCTTAGGCCCTCAGAAGGCAGCTACCCACAAACTGACCTAGTGAACAAAGGATCCATAAAAGACAGCCTCAGCAGGACCAGTCATGTAAACATGATTGTTGTCCTCTCTCCACTCAATTTCCAATGGCCCACCAGGCAAATCAACTACACATTTCTGTAACACAAAAAAAATAGCAAATAAGGTACAGTAGAGATAAAATTGACAGCGAAAAGAAAATGCACAGACCCGTTCAGCTCGGCCCTCAAGAACAGCTGCAACAACAACCGCACAAGCACCAGTCCCACAAGCAAGAGTTGCTCCTACAATCAAAATCACAGAGTTTATTTCGTATATCCACTACTTATATGAAATACCTGGAGGTAAAAGGGTATCGCACTGAAAACCATACATATAATCAATCTATTTACATTATGGGTTAATGTTTTGAAGGATCAAAAAATGTACACCATCCTTAACACATAAAAGTAAATGCATATCCTATATCAAGGGAACGGCAATTATACCAGCACCACGCTCCCAAACTCGCATTTTGAGGTGTGAGCGAGACAAGACCTGTACAAATTCTGCAGAAGGAAACATATTTAATAAATGCAAGGGTATTTACATTGAAGCATATAGAGGTCTCAAAATAAAAAGTAACCTGTGTTGGTCCGAGCAGGAAACATATCATGATGCTCAAATTTAGGCCCAACGTCACTAAGATTCCAATCATCAACATGCAGATCCTGTGGTCCAGCCAAGAAAAGAGTCAGCTATAACGTGGACAACTCATGTAGGGTTGTAGGCTAATGCAAATATGATTGTTAGCAAGTACAGTTCAACCAAGGTAGCAGTCTCTTCCCTTGTGGCAAAATTTGCAGCAGTCAGATTCATATAGCAAATTGTTACCAATATATGCAAAAGTTGACCTCAAAATGAACAGTAACAATGTGTATCTTAAGTAAATTAACTTGCTGGCCCAAAACATACAGCATAGATATTGCAAAACAAAAAATTGAAGTGGCAGAAAAATACTAGACATTAATGAATAAGACAGATACAAAGACAATTTGTCCATCCCTAGTGTTTCCGTAAAGAAACCACACCGACCCACTAATTATAATAACTAACATGTTCAAATTCCAAACATCTGGTATACAGAACAGCAACAGTTGTAGGACTAAAACTCATGAAGTTGATCCAAACTGTAGACCTTTGGGCCTAAGCGAACACACATGCGAGAATGATTAAATTGTTGAGTAAGATAAAACGAGAATATTTTGGTCATATTGCTTTTGGAGTTATAACATGCAGAGATGAAATTTGGTAAGCATAAATACATTTCTGAGCCAGCAATTTGAACTTTCAAGTCTATTACCTTTAGCTCTTTCGCACCAAATGTGACACAGTGAGGATTGCCCATGCTAACACAGGTTACATACCATGTTAACCCATCAATTACCAACTCAGCTTGAACAACAGCTTCGTTCTTGGTAGATGACAGTTTTGTGGGAACATCTGGTCCATTAAGGATAGGCTGACCCATATCTACCTTTACCTGCAAACAAGATGAGTGTATCGGAACATATGACTATATCAACGATATAAGAGTTGGGAGGTAACCATATCAACAAGAATGAGTGAATTGATGATTCAGGGTTGGTACGAAGGGAATACTCTTTAGGCTATTGGAGCCAACAAAGAAGCCATGGGATTTAGCAGCCGAAAATACCAAAGAAATTTGCCCTCGAAAATAGTTAAGAAAAGCATTATGGCATGCTTACTACTCCCCCTGTTCCAAAATAATTGAAGATCTAGTTTTGTCCTAATCCTAAGTCAAACTTTTCTAGGTTTGACCGGATTTTTTAAAAACCATTGTCAATATTTACAACATCCAATCCATATAGTGTATATTGAATCTAATAAAACTAAATTGGCGTTCTATACGTTCTATATACTCATATATTTTTCTATAAGTTCGGTCAAACTTAAAGTAGTTTGACTTAGGATAAAGCAGGAATTTCAATTATTTTGGAAAGTAGGAGTAGATGATTGAGTTTTCTTGCGAGCATACTGAAATTGTGCAAGTTGACCAGAAGAACAAAATGCTTCTTGTGAAACTTAATCATACTTATTGCAAACACGCCGAAATTGTGCAAATTGTAGCTAGTGGTGCAGTACGATTCCTATAACTTAACTAGCTTCCTCGGGCATATGTGCTGAAATTGTGAAAACTTAATCAGGTTCTTCGATATTAGCACAAATTTTCATGTGTTAAGAAATTGCAATAGGTGTATGAGCTGAGGCAGATTAAGAATGTTCCTGAAATCAGTTGCAGAACCAGGAACAAACCTTAGCAGGTTAGCAAGAGATAAAAAAAATAGTTTACCTTTGCTCATGATTGGGTAAAGGGGATGTCAAACTATGGAGGTGTATGCCTTAGAAATTTAGCTATAAACATGAGTTAATGACTAGACAAACTAAAAGGTATTTACCTTGCCATCATTTTGTATTTCAGGAATGATTAATCCAGCACCAGTATGAATTTTAAAGCTGAAATACGAGAATGCAACTTTAGGGGCCATTGAAAAGAAAAGATTATCTATATATACCATAAAATTTCCAGTAACCACTGTAAGATGCAGTCCAACAATAAGTCAATAACTACATAAAGATTAAATGAGATTTACATAAGTTTTGGATAAACAGATGAAATATGCAGGCGTGTCTACTGACTATTAAAAAAACAAAGATGACTTCCTAGAAAGCGTGCAGTCAAACTTTACTAACTTTGACTACTAACAGTAATAGGTACAACTGGTAAAGTAGAAACTGTACCACTAGATTTTTTAAATATTTTCATTAGTTCCTACTAACATGTGTCTACAAAAAATAATGGTCAAAGATGCATAGTGGAGACCATGTCAATGTCTAAATTCTAAAATGTCATATATTCATGACGAGGGACTATGTTTTTACTCCTATTTTTACTATTTGTATAAGGTTAAGGATACTGAAAAGATCACGCATGAATTTGTACCTATGTGTTCCTTGTAGATTTTCAAGCTCAGCTATAAAACGAGCGAAACAACGAACTCCATTGCCACACATCTACAACAAAAATTACACAATGGATGAGAAATATGTACGAAAACAACTCACTCTAACAAGATTCATAGTAAACAGTTTCTTACTAACAATAAAAAAGGGCAGCCCAGTGCATGAAGCTCCCGCTTTGCGCGGGGTCCGGGGAGTTTCTTACTAACAATATGCGACAAAAAAGAACGTAGAACAAGTGAACAGCTAAAGGAAAACAAACATATGACAACTCTAATTCCCTCTTGAAGACAGCTACTTGGCATGGTATATAGTCTTGGACCAAAGTGCTGCTTCAGGTAATAGGACTGAAAATATAACAACACTTCCAAACTTTTACAGTTATCAAGCTAACAATCTAGTAAAAACTTAAAACATCCACACAAAGACCCATTCTCTTATGCAGGCACCGTGCTCATGTATCAATTGGCTGCGATCAGCACAGAAGTCTGGCGCCAGGAAATGGAGTAGCTAACCATAGTGGTGATATATCTTCCATTTTCTAAAAGAACATATAGAATACTATGAATGATCCTGGAATACATGCTCACCATACTGAATAGTGTACAGACGCAATCTGTACTTCAGACGCTCATCAATGTGATCTATTATGTGGACAGTAGACTCGTACAGATATATATCTCTATGATCTATTATGTGTACAGACCCTATCAGCACTTCACACCATCATCCCTATGTCCCTACAATGTTCCCTCCAACAGACAATGCTCGCCAGATATCTTGCATGTCAGCACGGATGTCACAGCAGAAACTAGTCACTCCGGACTAGTGTTGTGCTAACATTATCATAGCTTAAGTGTTCAGCATTCCCACCGAGGATTCCCAATCACAACAGATAAAAACATAAGGCTGAATAGCCCATTCCCACCAGTGGCTCACCTCGGGCTCACTGCCGTCAGAGTTGAAAATCCTCATAGTGTAGTCCGCACCATTGACCCCGGGCATGACGAAGATGACTCCGTCAGCACCGATACCGAAGTTCCGGTCGCACATCTTAGCCGCCTCCTCCGGCGTCACCTTGGGCACAGCCGAATCCCTGTTGTCCACCTACAAACCAAGCCAGAAATCATCAGCAGCAGCAGCAGCAGCAAGTAATGTAAACGCAGCATCTAAAACAGCGGAGACAGCACGAAATCCCTAACACAACAGAAAAAATTAACCCGGAAGATAACAAGCGTACCATGATGAAGTCGTTGCCGAGGCCCTGGTACTTGACGAAGTGGAGCGCGCGCTCGGACTCCCGGCGCTCGAGGAACGAGGCGGCGGCCGCCGACCTGGGAGCGGACACGGCCATCGAGGCGACGGCGCGGCGGGGGGCCGGGGTCCCGGGGAAGGGGCGGCGGAGGAGGCCGCGGGAGGAGGGGGTGGTGGATGCGGAGAAGGTGGCGGCGAAGGATGTGGCTCGGGCGGTGGCGGCGGCGGCGGCGGCGGCGGGCGGCATGTCGACGAATGCGAGAGCGGGAGGGATTTGGGGGAGGGTCGCTGCCGTTGTCCGGCCTATGACGGATTGACGGGGACTGGGAGGTTTTGGGTTGGCCCCACCTGACGAGCGGGCCCCATTGTCATAGAGGGGAGGGTCAGCTAGGTTGACGTGGTAGGATTATCTGCGTGTAGGGTGGGTGTACACGTCTGAAATCTGAAGTTTGGCTGGTCACGTATAATATTTTACCGCTTTCCAACGACGCTCACGGAAAACAGCTCTGGTATCGGCGGCAGCAACCATGACACATCATTATTCATGTTGAAGCAGCTCAATTTATTACTTCCTCCGTCTAAAAGTAAGTATCTCAATTTTTTTATATGGATTGAGTCTAGATGCATAATCTAGAGAAAGCTAAGCCATTTATGTTTAGGATGATGTAGTACTCAATATGAGTCAGAGGGAGTTTATGCCCTGGTTTCGCGTACATTTTATTGCGAGAAAACACCATGTTGTTTTATTTAAAACTATCTTGGGCATCTTTAAACTTTACTCTTTTTTGCGGGGATCTTTAAACTTTACTCAATTACACGTCAAACAAGTATAGATATGTATAAATAATACATTAATATTCCCTCCATTCCAATGAAGAGGGCTATTTTTTCCAAAAGTTAATCCAAGTAATGTTTAGCCAATCTTTTAGATAAATTTATCAACAAATATGTTAGTCTAAAAATATCATATGAAAATATGTTGCATGATGTATCTACTGAAATTTATTTTGTATTGTGCATGTTGATAAGTTTTTGTAAAAAACTCGTTCAAACATTGTATGGTTTGACTTTTAAAAAATAATATAAGTCTTGTTCATCCGTATTACATACTCCCTCCGTTCTCTTTTAGTTTACATTCTAGAAAAAATCTAACAAATTAGTAGTGTATTTATACTTATTAGTACTACTTAAATTAGTAAACAACCAATCCAAGCTACATTGAAAATGGTCACATCTAATAGATAAAGAATGACCACTTCGTTTTCCATACTTTTGTTGACTAAAAGCTAGAATGTAGATTATTTGAAAAAAAATAGACCTAGAATGCAAAGTATTTCAGAACGGAAGGAGTACCATTTTTTTTTAGCAAATGTGTCATCAGTAAAGACAAAATTTAAAACCATGCAATTACGATCTTTGCAAGGGGGATTCAAAGTTGCTTGGTAGCTTGATCTTTCATCGTTTAGCCAACATGATGTAATAGGTTAGCATAGGGGTTGGTGTTTCAATGGTAACGAAACTCGGGTATAACCGCAAAGCGTGATTATTGCAGTTTAAAAATATCTAAACTCGAAAATAACATGTGTTTTTTTTGTACTATTGCCACTATGTTGCCATGTCAATACAACTTCTATGGGACTATCTACAACAATGCATGATAAAAAAAAAGAGGATATATTTCACCAAACTAAATAAAAAGCAACAAGTGATTAAGAAGCATATGCCTTTGTTCAAAGCTGAAATATGACATACTATAGACCGCGTTTTCAAAAATCTGTTTGACCGTCAACGCTGTTTTCGAAAAGGATACCTTTATTTTGCCTTTTCAGTTTCTCTGACTTGTTTAACAAACAAAATTAAATCGAAGGCAAAAGCTTTGGCTCATCTGTTAATTAAAAAAAGTGATCACCAATTCTTTATACCACTTGAGTACGCGCTAAGGAGTGTGATGTTTAAAAATTATTTTAACACTTACTCACACATCTGGTAGCACCAATCTAGTCGGGTTGTCTTGTCTTTAGCATTTGTTTTGAAATTCAACCGTTTCGGGATTCTCAACATTATCAAGAAACCCCCCGGAAATATTTGGTAGGACGTCGTTTTGCAAGTGAGCATCTTCCATCGACACCCTCTGAAATCAGCAAATTCGGAAAACCAGACCCTCCCGTTCCCCCAAATCATCGATTCCACGATGGCGAAGGACCCGGCAGGCCGGCAGTTGACGTCTCTCCAAATCAGCCAATCCGAACGCTCCCCTCCGGCCGCGATGGTGGTGACCGAGCTCGCGGCGTCCCGCGACGAGGAGGCGGCGGCTCTCCTGGTCTCGTCCGACGCCGGCGACGCCCGCCGCGGCGCGGGCGCAGCGTCGGAGACCCGCGACGCGCACCTCCTCAGCTCGGCCTTCTTCTTCGTCTTCCTCGCCTACCACGCCGCCCAGAACCTCCAGAGCACCGTCAACACGGTACGCACGCTCCATCCCCGGAATTCCCCAGCGCACGATACGTGACATGAGCCCCCATGGCGCGGCGAATTGACTGACTGATTGCTGCCGGCCGGCGCTCGCACGAACGCAGGACGGCGACCTGGGGACGATATCGCTGGGGTTTCTGTACACGTCGTTCACGGCGTTCTCGGTGGTGGGCTCGCCGGTGGTGCGGCGGATGGGGTCCAGGCGCGCGCTCGTGCTCGGCACCTCCGGCTACCTCCTCTTCATCGCCGCCAACCTCGCCCCATCCTGGTACGTACACACACACGCTACCGACCGCCATGTCGCTGGCTACGGTTGCTTCTGCTGTAATTTCTGTGTCGCCGGTATATTCTGAGTCGGAGTTTCTGACGATGGCGACGTATCTCTAGAAAATTGAACCTAGCTAGTAGCTGAATCTAGGGCCCCGCTGAATCTATCGGACGAATATTCATGGGAGTGATACTGGAAATAGGAGAACACCGAGGTGGTAATTGGATAAGTGTACTAACTTGCCAGCTCGAAAAAGGTCCCTATCGAGCTTTGCCGTGCAAGCAAAACATGAACCAGGGGCCAAGGGCAAGGGGACGCGGCGGATGTTTGGCTCGTGCGAGTCCGAGAAGACGTCTGCACGAACCAGGGTCTCAAAATAAAGGGAAACTACCATCATAATAATGAGCGTATAGTTGCATAGTCTATTCCCGCAAGCAATTTTCAGTTCTCCGCTGCGGTGTGAGGGAAAAAACACATGGTAGTGTGGAGAAAACAAAATGGCATACCCCTCGTAACTCGAAAAGATATCACGAATTTATCTGAATTTAGATATATCTATTCGCAAAAAAAAAGAATTTAGATATATCTACCAAGTATAAATGCGAAGAGGACCTAGAACAATCGCTTGGTTTTAGATTAATTTAGCGATTTTATCTCCACCATTTCATTTCCCTCATACACTCTTACAATTGTCTTTCAAGCTTGGATGTCTCCCACATGTGCTCTAGTTGTCCTGCTCTACCTTTGGCAACGACTCATATGGTCATTCATCTAAGCTTGCCCGTTTGTGTGGTACCAGTCTTGCCCCTCGGGTGATTATTAACAAACATAATGGTGAACTCTTTCCATGCCCCTTCCTTCTTTTTTCTAGCGTCTCCTTCTCCGTTGGGTCTTCACAACTCATTAAAAGGTATCTGGACGTTCGTCCGATAATATCAATCCATGAATGCTCGACAATCGGGTTCATGAGAGTTTCTGAGTTTTTTTTTAAAGAGAGTTTCTCATAATTTGTATCGTATACAGTATATATTTTAAATCCAACTTTTAGCTGGCTCGCTGCTTCTTTTGTTTGGTATTGCGCACACGTGATGTATAGGATGCATGAAAAGTGCAGTGACTGAAATTCGATGCATACAATTTTCATTAAAATAAACAGGGATATAAAGCGACACCAGATCCGTCCCGCTTCATAGTCAAAATTGGTCAGGTGAATTATTACTTGTTTTTAGCAAATTAGTCTAGCTCGAACTATTATTGCTTTTTACGGGCTTACCACGGGATGCCTCTTAAGGAGAGGATATAGACACTCCAGGCTCGAAAAAGAAAGAAATATCGGAGCACATCACGTGCTCTTCACACGTGTGCCCAGTGGAGCCAAACAAATAGACGATCGATCGACGAATAGCCGACGGCTGACGGCCGTTTTCGTTCACTTGATGTCACCTTGTAGTTGGATCGGAACAGCGGCAGCGGCCGGGTCGTTGGGGCCTAGCTTCATATGTCCAAGACCCGGTCAGATGCGTCACCTGCCAAGTGGAACCGTCGCATTTACTTTCCGAAACTTCGACTGGATATGCACGCGGATCATGGATGCGGTTAAATCTGCTGAGAAGTCTTTTCCTCGAAAAAAAAATCCACCAAGAGCATCTTTAATTGTGTCCTTCAAACAATGCTTGCAAGAAGTGTCAAATCGAGTGTTTGGCATCGCCGCGTGGTGTCATCTTTGTGGTGCGCATGTTTTTCCAGTCGTGTCTCCCAAACACAGCTTCAAAAGGTAGTTATTTTATTTTAGAATTTTAGTACTCCCTTCGTCCCAGTTCGCAAGGCAAAGTTCCAAAAAATATTTGTCCCAAAATGCCTCACCTCCTAGGCACATTTGCATTTAATGTGGGAGTAAAACTGATTTATTATTGCATGCAAAAGACTCCTCCTTTCGTATCCCACCGTGTAAAACGAGGCTCATTAGTACTTTGCATGCACCATGTGTGAAACGGTGTTAACGTTTTTGCATGCACCATGTGTGAAACGGTGTAAAACGAGGCTCATTAGTACTTTCCCAATTAATTGCAGCGCTGATGTTAACGTTTTTACGTGGAAATTTAGAGCCAATGAGAATTCACCTTGGGCCAAGATATTTAAAAACTTTGCCTTGCGAACTGGGACGGAGGGAGTATTTAAAAACATAACTAATTATACCCACACAAAAGTATGTTTGACAATTAAAACATACAACGCATCAAATTATTTGAAGCTCAACTTGATCAAGCCGTCGACACATTTGCTGACTCTCCTTTAAGCCTCCACACATGCTCTACAAGATCATCTTGTGGTTGCTCACGAGTGTTCGAGACAAGGATTTCTGTATGCACATCAAGATTCGCAGGCACCCGGTGATCAACATCCGCAAGAGGCCCCTCACACTCATATGGCCAAAATGTCGGGCTCGAGTCTTTTGCGGTCACCTCGAATCTCGATGACCATGGTGTGCATGATCACACAAGCATGCATCATCTTCCACATTCGGTCTAGGGACTAGGTAAGATCAGAGAGTACCGAACAATAGCAAATCGAGATTGGAGCACACCAAATGCCCCCTCGACATCCTTCCCATAACTCTCCTAGCATTCAACAAAGTGGGCATTCTTCTGACCTGCAGACACAGACACATGGATTGCTTTGACAAATGTCGCCCATTTTAGATAGATGTCATCTAGTACCCTTTGGTATATGAGTGGCCATTGATCTCATAGTTGCATGGCGGAGGATCAGTTTCCGCAAGTTTCGCGAACACCGGAGATCGTTGCAGCACGTTGATATCATTATGCGATCCTGTCATGCCAAAGAACGAATTTCAAATCCACGGTTCATGATCTGCCATAGTCTCAAGTACCATACTGCACTATCTATGACGCCTTTGTACAAACCTTGCCAAGCAAACATATAGTTCTTCCATGACCAGTACATGCAATCGATACTTTCAAGCATCCTAGAAAATTCTCGTTGCATTTTCTGCCGTGATTCTAGTAGTCTCTGCATTATTTGGCTATCTCAAATAGTCTTTGTTGAACTTCCCCACAACCGCTCTGCATGATCTATACATGCATTCGATAGCACTAGACTCACTCATGCAATGGCAATTGTCATGTGCATCGGCATGGATTCGATATGCAAGCATCATCATGATAGTGGTGCACTTATGGATTGATGAGAAACCTGGGGTCCCGACGGCGCGTGCTTCAGCTAGAAGTACTTGTTGTACTCTCTAACGCCATGCAGAATTTCCATGAACACGTCCTTGCTCATCCTGTAGCACCTCCAAAAATTGTCGGCGTGTGTTGCCTCGTCGGAAAAGTAGTCGGTGTAGAGCAGGGTACGACCCTCCAATCTCTATCCGGGTTTCGATTTCTTTCTCCCACGCTCTAAACCTCCACGCCTTGGCCTCTTCTTCAGCTCGATGACATGCATTTTTTTGAAGGCAAGAGAGGATCGACAATTGCCCCTGAACATCAACGTCAAATGCGTCCTCATCCTCTACGAGTTTATGGATCATCATCTCTAGGTTGTTGTCCATGTCTACGAGTCAAAAGAAATCATCAATGGAAACAACGACGTCAAGAGAGGCAAGAAATCAACAGCGGTGATGTCTACCAAACAAATGGTCGAACACCTTGCGAGCCTGGTGGACGCTTGGAGTGGCCGATGCATTTGTGTCCGAGTCGACGACCAATCGACGATGAAATGTGCGGCCCAATGGGTGGCAGAGGGGCAAAAGGCGAGGCAATAAAGGTGGCGGGAAACTGCGCCGGCTTTGGTCACTCACAGTTGGTACCCGCTTTTCTTGTACCAACGTGACGAGGGGCGTGTCTTCTATTCGACACGCACGCAACAACCCCTGTGTAACAGGGACGGTCTCTAAGTGCCGAACCGAAACAACCTTTTAGACACGCGGCTAGATATGGTTAAGTATCCTACACGATTTTTTGAAACAGAGGCAAAAGCTTTGCCTCATCCATTAATTAAGAAGAAAGAGCACCATTTTTAGTAGAAAACCTCGCGAAAACCTACACACATACACACCCACAACCAAACCTAACAGAGACCCGAACAACATGGCCGCATCCACACTAGCCAACACAAAAGACCATAATGCGACACAAACGAACACTTCACACACGACACTCTAAGATGGCGTGTCACCGACGAAGACAGACCATGACACCGGGGTCACCAGTCACGGTGGCTAGAAAATCGCAAACCTCTATAGCGACAACAGTTTTGGGTCCCATTGTCAACAATCCTAACTTAGCAACCCATCATCAATAGAAACCACATGTCCACCGGACTCAGAAAGAGAGAGACTGCAACGTCAACCATACCATACTTCTCAAAACTAATATGAGACGTGATCTGCAGCACTGGAACTCCCAGAGTCCGAGTCCCGACGGCAGCATTGGATAGTACGAAGCAGGTGCCAACAACCGTCCCCGTCAGTCGTCATGTCGCGGAAGCTCCAAGCAGGATACGGACACGGCGCGCAGGCCAGGAACTCAAGTTTAATGAACCAAGTACACCATGGATCTTTAGCTAAGCTACGGCGTGCGGCCGAACGACTTATGTATTCTTACTGTAAGCTTATAAATTAGTTCAGCTTCACGATGCTTTCGATCCGTTATCGCTATCCTGAGTGCCACGTGTGTTAAGAACCGGCGGACACACCAAAAATGCACAGACAAAAGCTCTTTTTTTTTCCCTAAAATGATCGACAAAAAAGAACAAGAAAATAAGATACACGGACAGGGACGAAGATCAGCGAGCTGGGCAGCTGGCCAAGCAAGTGGTTGGTTAGCGGCAGTTACGGTTAAGGACGCCAGCCTCTGCCATGCGGGCCCCACGCGACGGGCGGCCTTCTCCCCCTGCTCGCTCGCCGGCCGGCCGGCCGCCTGCTGAACAGTCCTCGCAGTATAAAGCCTTCTAGAATCTTCTCCTGACACGCCACTCTCGGTCTCGCTTATCCCTCTTCTAGAAGCCTTTCGCCATGGACGCCGGCCGGGACGAGGAGGCCGCCTCCGCCGCGGAGCCGCTGCTCGCCGCCTCCCGCCCGCAGCGGAGCCACGCTGCCGACGTGCACGTCCTATCCGCCGCCTTCCTCTTCGTCTTCTCCGCCTACGGCGCCGCCCAGAACCTCCAGAGCACCGTCAACACCGTACGCGCGCGCGCCTCCCCTCTCTCCCTGATCTCAGTCAGTTGGACACTTTCCTGATTGGGGGATCCTGGCTGCAGGAGGGCGATCTGGGCACCGTCTCGATGGGCGTCCTCTACACCTCCTTCACGCTCTTCGCGGTCGCGGCGTCACCCGTGGTCAGGTGGCTCGGCCCCAGCCGCGCGCTCGTCGTCGGCACCAGCGGATACCTGCTCTTCATCCTCGCCAACCTCGTCCCGACATGGTCAGTGCGTAATCGTTGCCAGTCGCAGCAGTCCCACGCTGACATGACTGTGGACAGTGTGGTAGTGCCGAAGTGGTTATAGTACCGTTAATTCAGATGCGTGGTGCCTGCTTGATAGAATGCATACCTAGACCCCCCCAAAAAGACATTGTTCATATAGGTTCCCAGTGTCCATTTTACTCGGTGTTTTCGCTCGTAGTCGAGACGTTGGTTCTATCTATTCAGTCGATTTCCATGGGCTGAATTATTCCCTGATTAGCACTTCAATTGGAAGACATTAGGATCCTTGGCCTTGTATTCTCGAAAAAAGAATCCTTGGCCTTGTGAAGATTTATGGGTTCTAAATTGTTGCTCATTAAGCTCTTGGATTTATCATGAATGAACTTCATTGCAGCTTTAGTTAGTAGTTCTGCTAGATCTTACACATAACCTTAGCTCTTGCATTCTGTCAATATGGATCTATCCTGCTATCGAACTAGGTTGTTCATTGTGAATGCAACACATTCCAGATTTCACACAACGCAGTGCCGCGATGCCCTGATTATCTGGGAGTAAAAATCTCAACTATCCCAAATAGCTCATTCAGTTAAAAGTGTATATGTACTAATGCAAAACTTCAGTCTGCCAGGGAAGCAATAGTCTGTTGTCTTTTATATGTAACACCAATATATCAATCACGAATAGCCCCATTTGACGTGCGTCGTAATCTGCTAAAATTTCCAGTTGAGTATAATATCAGGGAATGATTTTGAAGTTCAGTAAATTCAGTATGCTGCAGTAAGAGATTCCGTTGATGTTAACTTTAACAAAAAAAAATTGACAGGTATACAATGGTACCAGCTTCACTGTACCTGGGTTTTACTGCATCGATCATCTGGGTTGGACAGGTAAGAGTGCTGCTTTCCTATAATCTATCTAGTATCCATTTTATATACATACCTGTTCGCAATGCAGGGTACATATCTTACTTCCGCTGCCCTCAGTCATGCAAGAGATAATAGTTTACCTGAAGGTCCTACTTTAGGAAGCTTTAATGGAGAATTTTGGGGAGTGTTTGCGAGCACTCAGGTACAACTGCACAAGACCTATTTTCTACCGAAAAATGACAAGAAGTATTTTAGCATTTGTTCTGCATACCTCAAGTGTAGCTTCTATTGCTTTCCGCACATGTACATCTTTGCCCAATTACAAGGGTACAGCGGTATCTGACATAGTGACTTCTACTATATTTGAATAATGTAGGTCATTGGAAATTTGATCTCACTTGCTCTTCTGAGAAATGGAAAGGTTAGCAACTTACTTTGGACTTTTGTTAGTGTTTTACAACCTTGCGGACTGCCATTTTGTTTGCACAGCATGTGTAATCATCTTGTTTAATCCTTTCATCTTCGTATCACTTCAGGATGGAGGAAGTGTAACAGGAAAGAATCTGCTGTTTGTTGTGTTCCTTGGTTGCATGATTATCGGAATTGTATTGATGTGTTTATTGTCCAAAAGGGATGAGAAACGTGATAATGCTTCGACACACTCCTCATTTGGAGCTATGTTGAAATATATTGTCGCACCTCTGAAGGACCGAAGGATGATTCTTTTGATTCCGCTGATTGCATATTCAGGTTTACAACAGGCATTTGTATGGTAAGTAACAAAAAATCTTCTTTGCATCTATGGTGGTTCAGTTCCTTAGCGTGCTTTTTGTAAGAGTATGTTGTGGATTTGTTAGGGCCGTATTCACAAAGAGTATTGTGACACCTGTGCTTGGCATATCTGGAGTTGGTGGCGCCATGGCAATTTATGGTGCATCTGATGTAGTTGTAAGTGAAACTATTAACTTGAAATCAACATTATCCTGTAAGAGTTGATGCTGCTAGTGAGCTCTTCGTTTTTTTTATTCATTTGTAACTCTCTTTCTGTTGCTATTGCTTAGCTGGAATGTGTATCATCCTGAACTACTGTAAATACCATGTTGTATGTTTAGTTGAGTTTTGAAGCTTTCTTGATATTGCAGTGTTCATTGGTTGCTGGACGTTTTACATCTGGCCTTCATTCAGCTACATTTATAGTGTCAGTTGGAGCTATTCTTCAGGCTGCAGTCCTGTTTTGGTTACTTCTTCTTTACAGGTTTGATTTTTATGGTTTGCCTTGTTCCATGTGCTATTCTCCTGATTATCATTGCTATCATCTCATTGGTTTCTTGTGTGCAGTCCAATGGAGGGAGTACTTGGTGCAGCGGTTCCACTATTTATAGGTGCCTTATGGGGTGTTGGTGACGGAGTCTTGAATACGCAGTTAAGCGCGTTACTCGGATTGCTGTTTGAGGATGTCAAGGTAATCTTAGCAAAATTCTTTCTGACTGTTTCTTGCACATATGTAGGCTATAGCCTAGTATAGCTATTTGTACAGATCTTGTTTTATTTGGTTAACTCTTATCCCTCCTTGAATGAGAAAATAGCAACATTGTCTCTTATTCAACAATGAGAAGAAAAAACAGTACTACTAGGAATATAGGATAGTACACCGTGGAGGCAATCCTTTTATTTCATTTGCTGTTGCATATTTCCTTCTGCTAATGACGAAGATATAGAATTTGACGCGTTTTGTTTGCCTATATAACTAGCTATCTTGAAAGTGTATACTAAATCAGTCTGGAAAAATGATAAATGCAGGAGGCAGCTTTTGCACAGCTGAAGGTTTGGCAATCAGGTGCCATCGCAGTCATCTTCTTCTTGAGCCCAAGCATCACGCTGCAAGCCATGCTTATCTTGATGGCTACGTTCCTCTTCATCTCTTTTGGCTCGTTCCTTCTGCTTACCCTTGTCGTGGAGAAGCCATCGACCATCAGAGCGTGAGGTGAATACCACTTCAATGTGCAGACGGTGTCGTTGTCACCACATGTCATCAGTGTTACCAACAGCCTGTACAACTGCATTGTTGTATTAACCAGTGATAAGAGACTAAGAAGAAATTGGATCATCATCATCCATCACATACAACGCGATGGCACCCACACCATGCTATTTGCTTTGGCCATTGTTTGCTGGAGGCCTGAAGTGAAGAGATTGCAGGCAAAAATGGGGGAAGCGAGAGTCGGCTTTGTATTTAGTTTCCTTTTTTTTTTTAATCTCCCAGATTGCCTGTGACTGTCTTACAGTGAATCATATACGGAGTACCCATTATAATTTCTAGGAGGTAACATTTCATTCAAAGATGATACAATATTATTTTGTATTGGTGATTCCTTCCTAAAAAAAACAGGGCCAAGTTCTAAACTGAAAATCTAGGTTGAATTCTGAAGTTTGATATTGATTTTTGAATTTGCTCATAACCTGTCTTAACGCGAGTACGCGACCCATCGATTTGCTGCGAGTCGTGTTGGATTTTGATCTGTGCTTGATTCGACAAATATCAACGAGCCATAAAATTGTGCAGGTCATGTGGCACACAAAGGCCCATTTACGGGCCCGATCCGAACTCCCAGGCCGCCACGGCACGTGTATTTGTTCCACCAGATCCAAGTTGTGAAGGGTTCGTTCCAACTAGTTTTGTCATGGTGGCTCTCGACCCCAATCCGACGCCGTGCGGCGGCGAGGCACCCAAAGAGGAGGCGCCATTGCTAGACCTCGAGATCGGAACACCCGAAGACGCCACGGCGCCGGACTGCAAGGGCGAGACGAAGAAGGGGAGCGGTCTCGCCGCTGCATTCACCAAGTTCTTCGAGCAGACGGACGCCGAGAAGGAGGAGGCCGACAGGGCCGCCCGCTGGGCTCTCCGGGTACATATGTGATATGTGCCTACTTTTCTGTCGATCGATCATGCTTCTGTAAGCTATCTGATTAACTGCAACCTAATTCAGACGCTAAATTTGCAGGTATTCTTGGTTGCGCTGTGGTTGTACCTGGCCAATCTGATGAGACAGTTCGTGATCGCCAGCGGGACTGGCGAAGGTAGGGCGTTCACAGCCGCGGTTATGATTCTGGTCGCCTTCAGTCTAGGCGGCATGTTCTGCGAGCTCTGCACCGCGGAGGGCGAGCACACGGACGCCGGGGTGCCGGTGCCGAAGCCAGACCCCCGGCCTTCCTCCTCTAGAGAGCCCGGCTGGACTCTGAGCCCGTCTCTAGTTCTCTGTGACGACGACGACTCTGATTATGATTCTGATTATGATTCTGATTCAGACTGATCGAGCTCCCTACATTGTGTACCTAAGAAGATTTCACTGTTTGGGTAATGTAACCCGGCCATGATTGAAATCTAATCTCGTGACTTTGTTAGAAAATATACTCCTAGGTGGCACTGCGCCACTGCTAACCAGGTTTGTAAAACCCTCAAGTAATCTAATGTTCAAACCTAAATCTAAAATCGGGTATACCGTATACCCATGTATAGTCATATCCTACTTTCAACATTTTAGTATTTTCCACGAGCCGTATAACCCCGCTCTATCTCATGTACCTGCCGGTGCCGGTCACCGCCGCCGCCGGCTAACCGCGCGATCACGGTCGCTGACCGCTGCCCAACACAGTCTAGCATGTGCACCAGACAGTCCAGTGTGTGTCCATGGAGACTGTTAAAAAGAGTGCCAGACAGTCCAGCTAATCTCGTTCCCAGTGAGATGGACGGTATGGTCCAATTTTCTCGGACTGTCCGACTGTTCATCCCACCGCCACGCCGCTGTCCATCTTGCATGTTTTACGAGGCATTGCCGAGGCTCGAGTTAGCCAGCGCCACCTCGTAGTGCCTCGTGGCCGGCCGGGCCTTGTCGTCCCTTCCGCCCGCCGGCCACGACCGCCACCGCACGGAAGAGTCGCTTCCCATGAGCCGACATACATATATACTTGTATCCATACATATGCAACATATTCATAAAATTTAGTTGTGCCATAAAGATTTTGTACATGACTAAATATACCTGTTTAATATTAATAACAAAAGGGTATCAAGCAATCTCAGTCATTTTTGTGTTTGAGTTTACTCTAAGTTTAGAGAATACGGGCCTTTTATGTCTTTTTATGTCTGTTGTTTTTCATCCTAGTGGCATGCCACTACGTCGTGTCCTTGGCATGGCACCAACATATGAAATATTGGTGGTGAGTTCATGACATACCACTAATATATAAAAAAACGATTGGTCGTACTTGGAAAAAATCCAGCAGTGATGTGTTATTGATAGTGGTAATTGTGTGCACAACATCGAGAATGTGAGTACGGACACTCGAAACCGGGCGGGCTAAGAGCCGTCAGCAGCTCACTACCACCAGGCTATGCCTTGGTTCACACATACCACTAATATCAACTACCAGTGGCACCATATTGCTGACGTAGACGCCATCAATAGCGATTTTGCAACGCTACCAAATAGCCTTTGACTACTGGTGAATATACTACCTTGACTTGCCTAACTAAGAATATGTCAGCTCCGTAGTGGGCCTTTCCTTACTCGACAAGCTTCATCTTGCGGGCTTCGGCTCATGGGCTTATTTGCAATACACTCTAGGGTGACACAAACTTAAGCCCAATTAGACATACCCATGTCAGCTGGGTTGCGGGCTGGACCCACCAGACAGCCCTCCAACCTTCTCTAATCCTTCTTTTCTCACTTCGTGGTATTACCCAAAAAAAAGTAGTACAAAGTTGGGGTCCGTTTGATGTCCAGAAGGTTCCTAATACTCAAAATATGCAAAATAGGATTTTCTTGTTCTACATAGTAAAAAACGCGACAAAGGTATTTTGTGGAAATCCCAGATATTTCTTCGTCGAGTCATTGAGCCTCTTCACGTATATTTATTTAACGGTTTTAAATTTTCCTTTCAAAATCTTGCTTTCAGCACTGGTAGGCCAAGGTACTTTTGTTCAAAATCTCCATTTTCATAATGATCCTCCTCCGAGCACCTTCTTCCATGTCTCCTCGAATAAAACCTTCTCTTACCCTTCCCTTCTATCAAAAAAATACAAGAGTACATCCCCTCTCTCTTCCTCTCTCTTCTTACCCCTCTCTCCATCTCTTGCTTTCTCCTCACTCTCCCTTTGTCTCTCTGATAGTTGTAGGACATCCACTAGTTGTAGGAATGAATTTTCGTGGGCTGGACCTCTCCATCTCACTCACCGACAAGGAGGTCATCGACATGTCTATTGTGGAGAAGACCATAATACCTTGTGCATTAGTTGTGGTCATGTTTCTCCCCACACCTGCTACGACGGTAGCAACATGTTACTGAAAAGAATTAGTAGCAATGCATGAAGCTTGAGAAAAGAAATTTTGATTGGATTGTTCCTGAAAATCCATTTGATGAAAGTGGTGAACCTAAAAGTGCAGAGAAAGGGTCTTCTAAGACTCATATTGATAAAATACAAATATTTGTTGAAAAGACTTCTCGCATTGATCTTAATGTTTCTTCACTTGATAATACTTGATGCTCGCTCTTTTTCCGCGCCTAGCTGAAAGGCGTTAAAGAAAAATCACTATTGGGAGATAACCCATGTTTATTTTCTGTAATTTTTCTTTTTGTTGAGTCTTGAAAGTTTTTACCTCTGTAATAACCTCTCCTTATCATTTTTATTTCCTTTTGTGCCAAGAATAGCCTCTAATAGGAAGAAAGTAAGGTTTGGGGAAGTTGCTGTCCTGAAAACAGATTCTGTGTTGTTACAATAAAAATTTATAAAAATATCCAGAGCCGAATTTTCAGCTGTAAATTTTTATACATATGCCCCGGGTTATTATCTAACTTTCGTTAGTTGACCACTTTTCGAGATGAGCAACAGAGAATTTTCAAAAAAATCGATCTTTACCTGTTGTTCTGTCTTGACAAATTTCTACACTGTTTGCATTTGCCTCTTAAATCTCTTTCTTTTTGAGTTATTTTGATCAAAGACCTTTTTGAAAGGTTGATACAATAGCTAATTATTTAATAGATGCTTGATATATGTTAGTGTTATCACCAGAATTGGACCAAGCCAGAGGTGGGCCGCGATCAAGATGGACTTGAAGATATGTGCAGCGAGAAATATGTGAATCGGCCTTTATGCATGAGTTTGGGCTAGTTAGCCCGTGTATCTTAATATAGTAGGCTACGTAGAAGTTAGAGTTTATCTCGTGCACGGGTTGGTGCACGCCCACATTAGAAAGTCCGCTGGACTATAAATATGTATCTAGGGTTTATGGAATAAACAACAACCAACGTTCACCACAAACCAATCTCGGCGCATCGCCAACCCCTTCGTCTCGAGGGTTTCTCCGGTAAGCACCATGCTGCCTAGATCGCATCTTGCGATCTAGGCAGCACGAGCCTGCCTACGTTGTTCATGCGTTGCTCGTGCTGAAGCGTTTTTGATGGCGAGCAACGTAGTTATCATAGATGTGTTAGGGTTAGCATTGTTCCTAGTTTCATATGCTGTCGTAGTGCAACCCTTGCGCATCTAGCCGCCCTTACACTCCATCATAGGTGTAGGGGCGGCACCCCGCTTGATCATCGTTTAGTAGATCTGATCCGTTACGGTTACTCCTTGATTCATCAAGGATTAGTTTAACATCCGCAATAGTTAGGCCTTACAAAGGGTTGGAGGATCCAGCGGCGTGTAGGGTGTAGTTTGCGAGCCCTAGACAGGATGTTCCGAGGATCAACCTCGTGTTGGTTTTTAGGCCTTGTCTAGGGCTAGCTTACGATCACCGTGCGCGAGCGCGAGGCCCAATCGTGAGTAGGATGATCCGATTATGCGGTGAAAATCCTAAATCGTCGTAGATCTCATATGCTTTATCTTGATCAAGCAGGACCACCATATATTCGGCCACCTTGGACGAATCATGGGTGGATCGGCTCCTTGAGCCGATTCACAGGATAACCTGAGAGCCGATCGAGGCTCGTATTTAACGTGTACGTGTGTGCCCTGCAGGAAACTAAGCGAGGCATCATCCACACCTTCCTGACCAGGTATAGGTCAGGTGGCACGCCCTTGCAATCAGCATCGGCGCGCGACCAGGAGGCTTTGCGGGCCGTCGCTCTGAGGGACTGGGGCCAGCCGCAGCCCTAGTTGTTCCCGGCTCTACGGTGTTGACCTGTCGCTGCCCGTCGGTGGGTTTCTAACGCCAACACATTCTGGCACGCCCGGTGGGACCCATCTTCAACATCCACCACATCGCCATCTACATCTGAGATGGCGGGAAGCACTCCGGTCAAGCACGAGGACCTGGCTGGCAAGCTCAAGAAAAGGGATGACGAGAGCAAGACAGTCTTCGAAACCGAGCTCATCGACTCCTTCCACGGCACCCGCTCCCATGGCATCAGCACCAACGTGGTAGAGCTTGGGTACCGCCCTGGTGAGGGTAGTGAGGGCGGCTGCTCTCATAGCAAGGATGAAGAAGGAGACGGTCCACGCGATCGGCCCCGACACTGCCACAAGATCCTAGTGATGATCAGGATGGAAGCCGATCCCAGCGATCGGACCATATTACACGCACCACCAGCTCTCCCAGTATTCGGCGTTGACCTCACAGGTGACGTACGAAAACAATGATACCAAGAAGGCCAATTTCACCGGCTCCGGCACTACATATGGGCAAACGCAGTTATGCCGGTCTATGGGAGTGGCTCCAACGGCCTGTGAAATAGCATCACCAGGTTTTCGCGGACCTACGAGCATAGGAGCCGATTCTAGGAATCGGTCAAAATCGTCCTCGCCAGGCTTCCGGACTGGGCTCAACGTCGATCTAGTGAGCAATGGGATGCGTCGGCTGATGCGCTGGAAAGAATCCACGTTGTTCCTAATGAAGCCGACGTTCGCACCGTAATACCTGGGCTAAACATAGAGCCGATTTCAGCAGTCACCTGGCAGAATCGGCTCGGGGGGCACCTAACCATGGAGCGCGCGCGACGCCATTGAGCATGTGCGGAGAAACGTTGAGCATGTGCGGAGAAATGTTGGTAGCCGAATATATAAAAAAAAAATTCGGGTGCAACTAGAGCCGATGCACGGCGGTCGACTTTGACAAGTACAGAAAGCAAGTTTACAAGTATCAGTTTACACACAGAAGCAAAGAGGCCCTACTGAAGAAATGCATTAAGAGCGTGAAGAGCATCGGCACGGATTCGATCCACCTCAGCGATCTCGACCTCGTCATCCTCGTCTCTCCCCATCACCAGCTCGCTGCTCAGGGCGTGGATTTCAGCCAGGTCGGTCTTCAGATCAGCAGTGAGACCTTGTGCTTCCTCTTGGGAGCGAGCAATGAGGGATTCCTCGTCTTGGATAAGTCGTTTGGTCTCCCTGGTCCTCTTTTCAAGGTCCTCCAGTTCCTTGCGCAAGGTCTCAAGTCTGACACTATGAGTGGAAGTGGCGGTCTTCGCATCTAAAGCAGCCTTCTTCTCGTTGAGCCGTTGACATTTCGCGGCAATATCGGTTCTCAACGGGAGTTGGGCGCGGCGGAGAGTAATCCTTTGACGGGCCGACTGCACCCTTGACTTGAAAACTAACAAAGTCACCGTCGGCCAGAGCTTAGCTACCAGCGCCACTGGGAGACGGGACTGGATGTCCACAAGGATGCCCCTTATCGCCTCAGGGTCTTCGACCAGGGTATCAACTGGGGAGGAAAGCAAAGCTTTGAGACGCTGGAGCGAGCCGTCAACTGCCCCAAGGTCTGGCTCTTCACCCGCTTTGGGAACGGCTGGCTCGATGGAATCGGGGTCGAACGTCAGCAGGCTTGAAGGATCACACCCCTGGCGAACGAGCAAGAACAGCATGGGCATACGGCAGAGGAAAAGAGTAGGCCCGAGAGAGAAAAGAGAGGAGGAGAGCGTACCTCTTCCAAGAGAGGAAGGGAAGCCGAGGTGGTAACAATCGGCTTTGCGGTATGCTGGTCAGCCACTTGGTCCGTCATGCGTGGCGAGCTGGATGGGCCAGGGGCAGTAGATGGCATCGGCACCTCTTCAACGTCCCCGCTAGAAGTCTCATTAATCTGCGGGAGGAATGGTAAAGCAATTCAGTCAGGGACAAGACAATGGGGAACACGAGCTGACAAGAGGATTACCTTTGAAACTTCCTGGCTAGGCGAGGAAGCTTGAGGGCCCGTGCGAGCCCTTTGGACACATCGACGCTTTATGCGCGACCTCGTGTGGGCTGAAGACTGAAGGGTGGCAGGCTCAGGAGTCGACCTTTTTCCAGAAGCCGACGTGGGCGAGTCCGTCTGGCTCTGTGTGGTGGATCTTTCCGTACCGCTTGGGTAGGAGTCCCTGGGGCTGGACTGTTCTCCCTCACTAGAGTTCTCTTCGGTGGAAGTCTGAAAAAGAAGGAACGACCACCTTACAAAGGTTGGAAGGGCAAGTGCGGTCAATCGAAATATGGTACAACTTACCTGCAGACTCGCTTGGGCAGGAGCTTTGCGCTTCAGGGTCTTCCTGACAGCCACCTTCCTCACCGCCGTCCTCGCCTGGGTCGAGGCTCGGGGGGCAACCGGCCCCGAAGATGCTTTGCTCTTAGGAGCCGATTTCGGTGAGATCGGCTGGCCCTGCATTATGACTTTCTTCAGAGGTGGCGAACCCCGGCAGAAGAGAACCACTGGGGCCGGAGCAAGGAATACGAAGGGAGAACCGTCAGCTTGCATGGGAGCTGGGCCGTCTTGTTGCTGCCAGGAGATGAAGTCAGTTTACAGACAAATCACCATAAGGGGGTACGGGAAACATTTTGAGGAATGGTACCTGGTCAGCGGAGATGTCATACGCGGCGTCGAGTTGTCTCAATAGCGGTCCTAACGCCCTCCTAAAAGCATGGGTCTTCCACATGGACCACCAGGTCTCGAAGCCATCAGTAGTGAAGGAGAAACGGAGGTTGTGAGGGATTGGAAGGGCCAAAGCATCAAAGAAGGTGTAACACCTTTGGCCAGTAAGGATGTCAGGCAGTTCGGCTCTGCTTGCGGTCAGGTGATGTAAGAAGAAGTGCGGAGGCACTTGCCCGAGACCGAGCTGACGGGCTACCACTACCGGTTGATAACTCTCATAACCAGGCTTGATGATCCGGTTTGAGGTACTCATGCCGACAGGGAGAAAACAAGGACGAATCATGATGGAATACAGATGCCGGGTGCTATCGTCATCGGCAAAGCTACCCAAGCGAAAGGAGACTGGATTTTCAAACTCATCCGGTTCAGTATAAGGAAAGAACAGGGGGTTGTCCAAACCTTGGAAGAAGATCTTGAACCACCCTGCTGCTTCCTTGGGGATCAGCCTGCTGCCTGGGAGACCATACAGGGCTTGACCATAACTGGTGCATCGAATATCCTTCCCGTTAACATCTGGGAAGGTGCAGGAGGTCAAAGGGGGGAAGTCTGGGATCTGATCCCGAAAGTATAACTGCGCCCATAGCTGAATAAACCACCAGGGACCGCCAGTCTTAACTGTCTTTTGAGAGAACAGCTTGATAGACATCAGTTGAAGAGATCGATAGACCTCTCCAAGGAACAGTTTGCCGATGCCAAGATGGGTGCCTTTGGCCAGTTCATAGGCTAGGGAAAGGTAATTCTTGGTAGGGGCAAGTGATGGGCCACAGAATATGAAGTGTTCCAACCAAAAGTTCAAGAAGGCTGTGTGTTCTCGCTCTGTCACAGGGCCTTTGGTTTTCATATAACGATTAAGGTAGGCGCCCCAGCTGGTACACTCCTTTTTGGAGGAAAGGGTGAAAGGGACTTTCGGCAGCTTGAAAGCAGAAGGGCTTGGAGACGCAATGTCCAGACCTGTAATCATGGCTACATCCAGAAGGGTTGGTGTCATCGGGCCATGGCCAAACATGAAGCAGTTCAGCGCGTCAGACCAGAAGTAGCCGATGGTTTTCAGAATATTTTCATTCTTCTCAAGAGGAGACAATGATAATGACAAGGCATCGGCTATCCCTATAGATTCCCAGGTGGCGTAATGGGTTTTGGATACTCTGTTGTACCAGGGCACCCAACCTTCAGGGGGATTAGGCCAGGCGCGCAGGCAGTCGGCCCAGGAGGTCAGATCTAAGTTCTGATTCACGAAGGGGATTCTGTTAGCTTCGCAAGAGATTAAATGAGCAGGACTCTCGGAGGAACGGGGGCCGAGACACATGTAATTTGGGAGAGAAGGATGCGGCAATAGAATGTCGGAGACCTAAAATTGATGGCGGAGTAAAACATTAAGTCAGGCGTTCTTCCGTTCAATCCAAATATTGGCCCTAATGGCGGAGAAGCAGTGGAGTATTACCTTCAAGCCGGAGACCATGGTGTCGGCGTTGGATGATTTCGCCATTTGATGCGCTGCGGAGCTGTGGCGGCGCAGTTGAGATCTGAAGTTCGCGAGGTTGCTTAGGCGGCGGATTTTGGGGATCTGAGTTGGCGTTCTCAGACGGAGGCTGCAAGTTACCGTTTGGAGGGGTAATCAGGTGCGCCCTTGCTTGTTAGATGGTGGAAACCGACGCGACGCCATCGGCTCTTTTGGGGGTTTGTTCGACTTGGACTATCGGCCAAGTTAACTAGAAGCCGATCGCTTAGAAGAAAAGAGCCGCTTGCTCAGAAAATGCCGAAGCTGTCAAATCATGCAGAAGAGGTGGAGGGCAAGACATCGTAATAAAGAGTACTGCGACGGTTCTACCTGGCTGCGACATGACCCGACGAAGGAAAAGCGTAATGATTTTGGAAATGTCATTTCCAAAACCAGGGGGGCATGTGTTATCACCAGAATTGGACCAAGCCAGAGGTGGGCCGCGATCAAGATGGACTTGAAGATATGTGCAGCGAGAAATATGTGAATCGGCCTTTATGCGTGAGTTTGGGCTAGTTAGCCCGTGTATCTTAATATAGTAGGCTACGTAGAAGTTAGAGTTTATCTCGTGCACGGGTTGGTGCACGCCCACATTAGAAAGTCCGCTGGACTATAAATATGTATCTAGGGTTTATGGAATAAACAACAACCAACGTTCACCACAAACCAATCTCGGCGCATCGCCAACCCCTTCGTCTCGAGGGTTTCTCCGGTAAGCACCATGCTGCCTAGATCGCATCTTGCGATCTAGGCAGCACGAGCCTGCCTACGTTGTTCATGCGTTGCTCGTGCTGAAGCGTTTTTGATGGCGAGCAACGTAGTTATCATAGATGTGTTAGGGTTAGCATTGTTCCTAGTTTCATATGCTGTCGTAGTGCAACCCTTGCGCATCTAGCCGCCCTTACACTCCATCATAGGTGTAGGGGCGGCACCCCGCTTGATCATCGTTTAGTAGATCTGATCCGTTACGGTTGCTCCTTGATTCATCAAGGATTAGTTTAACATCCGCAATAGTTAGGCCTTACAAAGGGTTGGAGGATCCAGCGGCGTGTAGGGTGTAGTTTGCGAGCCCTAGACAGGATGTTCCGAGGATCAACCTCGTGTTGGTTTTTAGGCCTTGTCTAGGGCTAGCTTACGATCACCGTGCGCGAGCGCGAGGCCCAATCGTGAGTAGGATGATCCGATTATGCGGTGAAAACCCTAAATCGTCGTAGATCTCATATGCTTTATCTTGATCAAGCAGGACCACCATATATTCGGCCACCTTGGACGAATCATGGGTGGATCGGCTCCTTGAGCCGATTCACAGGATAACCTGAGAGCCGATCGAGGCTCGTATTTAACGTGTACGTGTGTGCCCTGCAGGAAACTAAGCGAGGCATCATCCACACCTTCCTGACCAGGTATAGGTCAGGTGGCACGCCCTTGCAATCAGCATCGGCGCGCGACCAGGAGGCTTTGCGGGCCGTCGCTCTGAGGGACTGGGGCCAGCCGCAGCCCTAGTTGTTCCCGGCTCTACGGTGTTGACCTGTCGCTGCCCGTCGGTGGGTTTCTGACGTCAACAGTTAGTACTGAACCCAAGTGGATTTGTTTATTTTGATTGTACTAATGCTGCTAATAGAGAATTGTGTGAAGTTTTGTATGAAGGAAGGTTTTCAAGTGTAGGGACAGAAGAATGATGTGATGAGATGAAGAATGTACAAAAGCTCAAGCTTGGGGATGCCCCTTGATACGTCTCAAACGTATCCATAATTTCTTATGTTCCATGCTACTTTTATGACAATATCCACATGTTTTATACATACTTTACATCATTTATATGCATTTTCCGGCACTAACCTATTAACGAGATGCCGAAGAGCCAGTTGTTGTTTTCTGCTATTTTTGGTTTCAGAAATCCTACAAAGGAAATATTCTCGGAATTGGACGAAATCAACGCCCAGGGTCTTATTTTTCCACGGAGCTTCCAGAAGACCGAAGAGCATACGAAGTGGGGCCACGAGGAGCCTCCACCATAGGGCGGCGCGGCCAAGGAGGGGCCCGCGCCACCCTATGGGGTGGGCCCCTCGGGTGCCCCCCTGCGCTGCCCTTCCGCCTATAAAATCCCTCCGTCGCGAAAACCCTATTACCAAGAGCCACGATACGGAAATACTTCCAGAGACGCCGCCGCCGCCAATCCCATCTCGGGGGATTCAGGAGATCGCCTCCGGCACCCTGCCGGAGAGGGGAATCATCACCGGTGGGCTCTACATCATCATGCCCGCCTCCGGATTGATGCGTGAGTAGTTCATCCTTGGACTATGGGTCCATAGCAGTAGCTAGATGGTTGTCTTCTCCTCATTGTGCTATCATGTTTACATCTTGTGAGCTGCCTATCATGATCAAGATCATCTATTTGTAATGCTACATGTTGCGTTTGTTGGGATCCGATGAATATTGAATACTATGTCAAGTTGATTATCAATCTATCATATATATGTTGTTTATGTTCTTGCATGCTCTTCGTTGCTAGTAGAGGCTCTGGCCAAGTTGATACTTGTGACTCCAAGAGGGAGTATTTATGCTAGATAGTGGGTTCATGCCTCCATTGAATCTGGGACAGTGACAGAAAGTTCTAAGGTTGTGGATGTGCTGTTGCCACTAGGGATAAAACATCAATGCTTTGTCTAAGGATATTTGTGTTGATTACATTACGCACCATACTTAATGCAATTGTCTGTTGTTTGCAACTTAATACTGGAAGGGGTGCGGATGCTAACCCGAAGGTGGACTTTTTAGGCATAGATGCATGCTGGATAGCGGTCTATGTACTTTGTCGTAATGCCCTGATTAAATCTCATAGTAATTATCATGATATGTATGCATCTCTATTTGTCAATTGCCCAACTGTAATTTGTTCACCCAACATGCTATTTCTTATCGGAGAGACACCACTAGTGAACTGTGGACCCCAGTCCATTCTTTTACATCTGAATACAATCTACTGCAAACTCTGTTCTCTACTGTTTTCTACAAGCAAACATCATTTTCCACACCATACGTTTAAACCTTTGTTTACAGCAAGCCGCTGAGATTGACAACCTCACTGTTAAGTTGGGGCAAAGTACTGTGATTATGTTGTGCAGGTTCCACGTTGGCGCCGAAATCCCTGGTGTTGCGGCGCACTACACTCTTTCACCAACAACCTTCACGTGGCCCTTGACTCCTACTGGTTCGATAACCTTGGTTTCATACTGAGGGAAACTTGCTTCTATACGCATCATACCTTCCACTTGGGGTTCCCAACGGACGTGTGCTTAACGCGTATCAAGCTAAATTTCTGGCGCCGTTGCCGGGGAGATCAAGACACGCTGCAAGGAGAGTCTCTCACATCCAATCTCTTTACTTTGTTTATTGTCTTACTTTACTTTCAGTTTTGTTTGTTCTCTTATATCAAAAATACAAAAAAATTAGTTACTTGCATTACTTTACTGTCTTGTTTGCTTCCTATATCAAAAACACAAAAAAATTAGTTACTAGCTTTACTTTATTTAATTATGTTCTGCTTAGTTTATTTTTATTACTGTTAAAATGAATACCCCTGAAAACACTAAGTTGTGTGACTTCACTAGCACCAATAATAATGATTTTATATGCACTCCTATTGCTCCACCTGCTACTACAGCAGAATTCTATGAAATTAAACCTGCTTTACTGAACCTTGTTATGAGAGAGCAATTTTCTGGTGTTAGTTCTGATGATGCTGCTGCCCATCTTAATAATTTTGTTGAACTTTATGAAATGAAAAAGTATAAGGATGTAGATGGTGATATTATAAAACTGAAATTGTTTCCTTTCTCCTTAAGAGGAAGAGCTAATAAATATTGGTTGCTATCTTTGCCTAAGAATAGTATTGATTCATGGACTAAATGTAAAGATGCTTTCATTGGTAGATATTATCCTCCTGCTAAAATTATATCTTTGAGAAGTAGCATAATGAATTTTAAGCAATTGGATAATGAACATGTTGCCCAAGCATGGGAAAGAATGAAATCTTTGGTAAAGAATTGCCCTACCCATGGACTAACTACTTGGATGATCATCCAAACCTTTTATGCAGGACTGAATTTTTTTTCGCGGAACTTATTGGATTCAGCTGATGGAGGTACTTTTATGTCCATCACCTTAGGCGCCGCAACAAAGCTTCTTGATGATATGATGATAAATTACTCTGAATGGCACACGGAAAGGACTCCACAAGGTAAGAAGGTAAATTCTGTTGAAGAAACCTCCTCCTTGAGTGATAAGATTGATGTGATTATGTCTATGCTTGTGAATGGTAGATCTAATGTTGATCCTAATAATGTTTATTTAGCTTCATTGGTTGCTCAAGAAGAGAATGTTGATGTGAATTTCATTAAAAATAATAATTTCAACAACAATGCTTATAGGAATAATTCTGGTAACAACTATAGGCCATATCCTTCTAATAATGGTAATGGTTATGGTAATTCTTATGGTAATTCTTACAACAATAATAGAAGTGTACCCTCTGGTCTTTAAGTCATGCTTAAAGAATTTATTAGTACACAAACTGCTTTTAACAAATCTGTTGACGAAAAGCTTGGTAAAATTGATATTCTTGCTTCTAAGGTTGATAGTCTTGCTGCTGATGTTGATCTTTTAAAATTGAAAATTATGCCTAATGAAACTAAAGATATTAAGTCATTTGCTACAGCAAACGCTATCCAAGTTCGAATTAATGAAAATATTAGATTGATGGCTGAATTCATGCTAGGTGGGAAAGAGAAGAAAACGAAAAACTTGCTAAAGAGAATAATGTAGCTAAAGTTTGGACTATCACCACCACTAGTAATGTTGATGCCTCACATGTTGCTAAACCTCCTACTATCAATGGTAAAATAATTGGTGTTGGCAATGTTTCTACTCCTAATGCAAAGCGTACAAAACTGCCTGAAACTGCTAAAACTGCTGAAACTATTTGTGATAAAACTGCTGAAATTTTTCAAAATATTGGGGACAATGATCCCATTGATGTAGATCATAATGGTTTAGATTTTGATGATTGTCATATCTCTGAAGTTATAAAGTTCTTACAAAAACTTTCTAGAAGTCCTAATGCTAGTGCTATAAATTTAGCCTTTACAAAACATATTACAAATGATCTCATTAAAGCTAGAGAAGATAAATTAAAACTTGAAACTTCTATTCCTAGGAGGTTGGAAGATGGTTGAGAGCCCATCATTAAGATGAAAGTCAATGATTTTGATTGTAATGCTTTATGTGATCTTAGTGCAAGTATTTCTGTTATGCCTAAGAAAATTTATGATATGCTTGACTTGCCACCATTGAAAAATTGTTATTTGGATGTTAATCTTGCTGATCATTATATAAAGAAACCTTTGGGGAGGATTGATAATGTTCGCATTAGGGTTAACAATAACCTTGTCCCCGTTGATTTTGTTGTCTTGGATATTGAATGCAATGCATCTTGTCCCATTATTTTGGGAAGACCTTTTCTTCGAACTGTTGGTGCTATTATTGATATGAAGGAAGCGAATATTAAGTATCAATTTCCTCTCAAGAAAGGTATGGAACACTTCCCTAAAAAAAGAATGAAGTTACCTTTTGATTCTATTATTAGAACAAATTATGATGTTGATGCTTCATCTCTCGATAATGCTTGATTCACACTTTCTGCGCCTAGCTGAAAGACGTTAAAGAAAAGCACTTCTTGGGAGATAACCCATGTATGTTTTTACTACTGTTTTGTTGTGTCTTGGAAGTTGTTACTACTGTAGCAACCTCTCCTTATCTTTACTTTATTGCATTGTTGTGCCAAGTAAAGTCCCTAATAGTAAAGTTGATACTAGAATTGCATTGCTGCGCAGAAACAGATTTCTACCTGTCACGAATTTGCGTAGATCTCTCTGTAGAAAAATCAAAAAAAAATCTGCCAATTTATGTGCGTGATCCTCAGATATGTACGCAACTTTCATTAGTTTTGAGCTTTTTCATCTGAGCCTGTTAAGTGCCCCAGAAAAATTCGTCTTTACGAACTGTTCTGTTTTGATAGATTCTGCCTTTTATTTCACATTGCCTGTTTTGCTATGTTTGATGGATTTCTTTGTTCCATTAACTTTCAGTAGCCTTGTGCAATGTCCAGAAGTGTTAAGAATGATTATGTCACCTCTGAATATGTGAATTTTTGATTATGCACTAACCCTCTAATGAGTTTGTTTGAGTTTGGTGTGGAGGAAGTTTTCAAGGGTCAAGAGAGGAGGATGATACAATATGATCAAGAAGAGTGAAAATTCTAAGCTTGGGGATGCCCCCGTGGTTCATCCCTGCATATTTCAAGAAGACTCAAGCATCTAAGCTTGGGGATGCCCAAGGCATCCCCTTCTTCATCGACAACTTATCAGGTCACCTCTAGTGAAACTATATTTTTATTCAGTCACATCTTATGTGCTTTACTTGGAGCGTCTGTTTGCTTTTATTTTTGTTTTTATTTGAATAAACTCGGATCCTAGCATTCTTTGTGTGGGAGAAAGACACGCTCCGCTGTTTCATATGAACACTGGTGTTCTTAGCTTTACTTTTAATGTTCATGGCGAAGGTTGAAACTGCTTCGTTCATTGTTATATGGTTGGAAACAGAAAATGCTTCATGTGGTAATTGGTATATTGTCTTGAATAATTTGATACTTGGCAATTGGTGTGCTCAAATAGATCATGTTTAAGCTCTTGCATCATGTACTTTGCACCTACTAATGAAGAACTATTGTAGAGCTTGTTGAAATTTGGTTTGCATGATTGGTCTCTCTAAGGTCTAGATATTTTCTGGTGAAGTGTTTGAACAACAAGGAAGACAGTGTAGAGTCTTATAATGCTTGCAATATGTTCTTATGTAAGTTTTGCTGTACCGGTTCATACTTATGTTTGCTTCAAACAACCTTGCTAGCCAAAGCCTTGTACTGAGAGGAAATACTTCTCGTGCATCCAATCCTTGAGCCAAAACCTATGCCATTTGTGTCCACCATATCTACCTACTATGTGGTATTTTCTGCCATTCCAAGTAAATACTTCATGTGCTACCTTTAAACAATTCAAAAGTTATTCTCTCTTATTTGTGTCAATGTTTTATAGCTCATGAGGAAGTATGTGGTGTTTTATCTTTCGATCTTGTCATTTACTTCTGACAGACTTTCACCAATGGACTAGTGGCTCATCCGCTTATCCAATAATTTTGCAAAAAGAGCTGGCAATGGGGTTCCCAGCCCCAATTAATTAACTTGCATTAATGATTCTCTTCACATGCTTTGCCCTGATCAATCAGTAAGCAACTTAATTTTACAACAACAAAAAAGACACTCCTCCATGGTATGAGAATGTTGGAAGGCACCCGAGGATTCGGTTAGCCATGGCTTGAGAAAGCAAAGGTTGGGGGGAGTGTCATCCATAAATAATGAAACTAAAATACATGTGTAAACAAAAGAGAAGAGGGATGATCTACCTTGCTAGTAGAGATAACGTCCTTCATGGGAGCCGCTCTTGAAAGTCTGGTTGATAAGGTAGTTAGAGTACCCGCTACCATTCGTTGACAACAACAAACACCTCTCAAAACTTTACTTTTATGCTCTCTATATGATTTCAAAACTTGAAAAGCTCTAGCACATGATTTAATCCCTGCTTCCCTCTGCGAAGGGCCATTCTTTTACTTTATGTTGAGTCAGTCTACCTACTTCTTTCTATCTTAGAAGCAAACACTTGTGTCAACTGTGTGCATTGATTCCTACATACTTGCTTATTTGCATTCATCATATTACTTTGTGTTGACAATTATCCATGAGATATACATGTTGAAGTTGAAAGCAACTGCTGAAACTTATATCTTCCTTTGTGTTGCTTCAAAACTCTCTACTAAGAATTTATTGCTTGATGAGTTAACTCCTATGCAAGTCTTATTGATGCTTGTCTTGAAGGTACTATTCATGAAAAGTCTTTGCTATATGATTCAGTTGTTTAATCATTGTCTTTACCATTGCTTCGAATCACTTAATTCACTTCATATGCTTTACAATAGTATTGATCAAGATTATGATAGCATGTCACTTCAGAAATTATCCTTGTTATCGTTTACCTACTCGAGGGCGAGTAGGAACTAAGCTTGGGGATGCTTGATACGTCTCAAACGTATCCATAATTTCTTATGTTCCATGCTACTTTTATGACAATACCCACATGTTTTATACATACTTTACATCATTTATATGCATTTTCCGGCACTAACCTATTAACGAGATGCCGAAGAGCCAGTTGTTGTTTTCTGCTGTTTTTGGTTTCAGAAATCCTACAAAGGAAATATTCTCGGAATTGGACGAAATCAACGCCCAGGGTCTTACTTTTCCACGGAGCTTCCAGAAGACCGAAGAGCATACGAAGTGGGGCCACGAGGAGTCGCCACCATAGGGCGGAGCGGCCAAGAAGGGGCCCGCGCCACCCTATGGGGTGGGCCCCTCGGGTGCCCCCCTGCGCTGCCCTTCCGCCTATAAAATCCCTCCGTCGCGAAAACCCTATTACCGAGAGCCACGATACGGAAATACTTCCAGAGACGCCGCCGCCGCCAATCCCATCTCGGGGGATTCAGGAGATCGCCTCCGGCACCCTGCCGGAGAGGGGAATCATCACCGTAGGGCTCTACATCATCATGCCCGCCTCCGGATTGATGCGTGAGTAGTTCATCCTTGGACTATGGGTCCATAGCAGTACATAGATGGTTGTCTTCTCCTCATTGTGCTATCATGTTTAGATCTTGTGAGCTGCCTATCATGATCAAGATCATCTATTTGTAATGCTACATGTTGCGTTTGTTGGGATCCGATGAATATTGAATACTATGTCAAGTTGATTATCAATCTATCATATATATGTTGTTTATGTTCTTGCATGCTCTCCGTTGCTAGTAGAGGCTCTGGCCAAGTTGATACTTGTGACTCCAAGAGGGAGTATTTATGCTAGATAGTGGGTTCATGCCTCCATTGAATCTGGGACAGTGACAGAAAGTTCTAAGGTTGTGGATGTGTTGTTGCCACTAGGGATAAAACATCAATGCTTTGTCTAAGGATATTTGTGTTGATTACATTACACACCATACTTAATGCAATTGTCTGTTGTTTGCAACTTAATACTGGAAGGGGTGCGGATGCTAACCCGAAGGTGGACTTTTTAGGCATAGATGCATGCTAGATAGCGGTCTATGTACTTTGTCGTAATGCCCTGATTAAATCTCATAGTAATTATCATGATATGTATGCATCTCTATTTGTCAATTGCCCAACTGTAATTTGTTCACCCAACATGCTATTTCTTATCGGAGAGACACCACTAGTGAATTGTGGACCCCGGTCCATTCTTTTACATCTGAATACAATCTACTGCAAACTCTGTTCTCTACTGTTTTCTACAAGCAAACATCATTTTCCACACCATACGTTTAATCCTTTGTTTACAGCAAGCCGCTGAGATTGATGATACGTCTCAAACGTATCTATAATTTCTTATGTTCCATGCTACTTTATTGATGATATCTACATGTTTTATACACATTATATGTCATATTTATGCATTTTCCGGAACTAACCTATTGACGAGATGCCGAAGTGCCAGTTCCTGTTTTCTGCTGTTTTTGGTTTCAGAAATCCTAGTAAGGAAATATTCTCGGAATTGGACGAAATCAACGCCCAGGGTCCTATTTTTCCACGAAGCTTCCAGAAGTCCGAAGGGGAAACGAAGTGGGGCCACGAGGTGGGGACACAGTAGGGCGGCGCGGCCCAAGCCCTGGCCGCGCCGGCCTAGTGTGTGGTCCCACCAGGACCCCTCCGAGGCTGCCCTTCCGCCTACTTAAAGTCTCCGTCGCGAAAACCCTATCCCGTTCAACGAAACCAGAGAAAACCTTCCAGAGCCGCCGCCATCGCGAAACTCCAATTCGGGGGACAAAAGTCTCTGTTCCGGCACCCTGCCGGGACGGGGAATTGCCCCCGATGCCATCTCCACCGCCGTCTTCACCGCCATCTTCACCGCCATCGCTGCCTCCATGATGAGGAGGGAGTAATTCACCCCCGGGGCTGAGGGCTCCGCTGTAGCTATGTGGTTCATCTCTCTCTCTATGTGATCTAGTTGAATATCATCTATGTGCTACTCTAGTGATGTTATTAAAGTACTCTATTCCTCCTTCACGGTGTAATGGTGACAGTGTGTGCACTGTGTAGTTCTTGTCGTAGTTTATGATCATAATCTCTTGTAGGTTATGGAGTTAATTATTACTATGATAGTATTGATGTGATCTATGCCTCCTTCATAGTGTGACGGTGACAGTGTGCATGCTATGTTAGTACTTGGTTTGGTTATGTTGATCTGTCATGCACTCTAAGGTTACTTAAATATTAACATTGAATATTGTGGAGCTTGTTAACTCCGGCATTGAGGGTTCGTGTAATCCTACACAGTTAGTGGTGTTCATCATCCAACAAAAGAGTGTAGAGTGGTTCTATTATGTGATCATTGTTGAGAGTGTCCACTAGTGAAAGCAGGATCCCTGGGCCTTGCTTCCAAGCATCGAATCTCCGTTTGTTTACTGTTTTGTTGCATGTTTACTTGCTGCCATATTTTATTCAGATTGCTATTACCACTCATATACATCCATACTACTTGTATTTCACTATCTCTTCGCCGAACTAGTGCACCTATACATCTGACAAGTGTATTTGGTGTGTTGGGGACACAAGAGACTTCTTGCTTTGTGATTGCAGGGTTACTTGAGAGGAATATCTTTGACCTCTTCCTCCCTGAGTTCGATAAACCTTGGGTGATCCACTTAAGGGAAACTTGCTGCTGTTCTACAAACCTCTGCTCTTGGAGGCCCAACACTGTCTACAAGAATAGAAGCACCCGTAGACATCAAGCTATTTTCTGGCGCCGTTGCCGGGGAGGTAAGGTAAAAGGTATTCACATCCTCCGACTACTAAGTTATCTCTTAGCATTGTTGCCGGTGTGTGAGTGCTCGAAGCTATTTCCTTTAGATTCTGCAATTGCATCTTTTTGTTTCTTGTTTTTATTTTCACTAGTAAGGCATAATGGAAAACAACAAAAAATTTGGTGAGCTTTTTAATCTTTTTCCTAATTTAGAATTGTTTGATGCGAAAATTAAAAAACCTATGGAACCTTATTTGCATGATAGTAGCAATGTTATTAGTATGAATGCAATTACTGCTAATGCTATGGAGAAGTCTAAGCTTGGGGAAGCTAGTTTTTGTGATATTTTTAGCTTCCCATCTTTAGGGGAGAAAATTTGCTCTGATAATATTTTATCTCCCATATGCGATAATTCTAACGATGCTTGTGATATTTTAAATCCATCTACTGAAAGTATTCCATATAAAATCCCTATGAAAATTATTGAACGTGTTATGGATAACCGCTATGAAGGGGATGGAACTATCCATCCTGGAGATCATTTACTGTTTTTGCATGAATTATGCGGGTTATTCAAGTGTGCAGGTATCTCTATGGATGAAGTGAAGAAGAAACTATTCTCTGTGTCGCTGTCTGGTAAAGCGGCGCATTGGTACAAATTGCTGAAGAATGGGGACTCTCTTGATTGGAAGGATATTGTGCCTCTATTTTATTCTAAATTCTATCCTCCAAGTGAAATTCACAAAGACCGGAGCCGCATATATAATTTCTGGCCTCATGATGGAGAGAGTATTGCCCAAGCATGGGAGAGATTGAAGTCTTTAATGCTCAAATGCCCCAATCATGAGCTTCCTGGTAATGTTATTATTGATAATTTCTATGCAAGACTTTCTTTTCAAGACACCTTGCTGGATACTTCTTGTTCTGGATCCTTCACGCGCAATAAAGAGGAGTTTAAATGGGACCTTCTTAATCGGATTCAGGAGAACGCCGAAGATTGGGAGAACGACAAAGGTAAAGAGTCAGGTATAAATTATGATTATGAATGCATTGAAACTTTTATGGATACTGGTAAATTTCGAAATATGAGTGCTTCCTATGGTCTTGACTCTCAAGTTGCTGCAAATCTTTATAAAGCTTTTGCCTCTCATTTTGAATTGCCTAGGAAGAATTTTGATAAGTATCATGAACCTTTTAAAGAGGCTTGTATGAAGGATGAAATTATTGTTAATGATTGCAATAAACATGCTCAAACTCCTAAGAATGCTATTTCCTATAAGCATGTTAATTTTTGTGGAATGCATAGACCTTGTGGAATTAATCAAATCAAAGATGAATATTGTATCCATCATACTAATGAAAAAACTAGAAAGTGGTCTAGGGCGCTATATGATCTTGGTAAAAAAGTTTGTGTTCTCTATCCTTTTATTTGTGAACTTTGCCATAGAGTGGGTCATTTTAATTTTCAATGCTCCTCCAATGATAATTTGAACCCCATGAGTGCTGCAAATTTGTATTGTGATGATGAAATTACTCCTAATCAGCATGATGAACTTACTTTATTTTTGTGGTGTGAAGAGTTATCAAGAAAAATTTCTTTGTTAGATATTAATGATCTTGATGTTGATGATGTCCTGCATGGGTGTTTTTCTTATTGCATTGATAATTGCCATACAAATACTTACATACAAAATATTTTAGAAGATGACACCTTGCCAAAATATGATAGGACCGCTGTGTGTTTTGAACTTATTAATGAAAAGGAGAAATCCTCCCAAGTTTCTTCTATTGTTTCTGGAAATAAAGCGGGTTATGTGGAGAAGAAGAAGAAGGGAACGAAGAAGAAGAAGAAGAAGAAGAAGAAGAAGGAGAATAAAGAGAAAGAAGTAACAGCATATCCCCGCGTGTATGAGATAACGGTAGGTAACCGTAAGTATGTTGCTCCTGATGATTATTATGTAATGAGTCTGAATACAATGATCTTCCTATACCCTTTACATATATTAGTGATCATGATTTGAAAGAGCACACTACTTTTGAAATTGAAAATCTCTGGGAAACTAATTCTGAAAATGATGATGTTAATAATTACCATAGTATCAGTACTATCCATGCTTCCTCCCATAATGATATAGAAAGCTCTAAGCTTGGGGAAGAGGTGTTTGAAAATCCTTTTGCTACTGATCATTATGTGTTTGATACATCTCCTTCTAATAACAATGATGGTATGGTCACAGATAAACCGACTGTGAAAGATAACTATTCTATTTCTTATGATAACACTGCACCTCCGACCTTTAATGATTATTATAAAGAATGCTATGATATAGGTTATAACTATCCTTATGAAACTTGTCATAGTTATGATTGGATTGCCAAAAACAATTCCCTTAATATGCAACTTGTTTACCATGTTCAAATTCTTGATAATAATTTTGCTCCAATTACTATTAATGAGAAGAACTCTTCTTATGCCAAAATTAATGATACTCCTATGCATATGAACCATGATAAGAATGTTTTAAGTGATGGGTATATTGTGGATTTCATCAACGATGCTACTGAAAGTTATTATGAGAGAGGGAAACATGGTTATATGCATCTTAATAATATTAAGTTTCCCCTCTTTATGTTGAGAATTTTGAAGTTACTCGTGTTTTATCCTCTTTTGCTTGTCACCTTGTTCTTCATGAATTCATTTGTGTACAAGATTCCTATGCATAGGAAGCATGCTAGGCTTAAATTTGTTTTGAATTTGCCTCTTGATGCTCATTTTTGCTCCAAATACTATTTCTTGCGAGTACATCATTAAAACTGCTAAGCCCATCTTAATGGCTATAAAGAAAGAACTTCTTGGGAGATAACCCATGTGTTTATTTTGCTACAGTACCTTTGTTTATATTTGTGTCTTGGAAGTTGTTACTACTGTAGCAACCTCTCCTTATCTTAGTTTTGTTGCATTTTTGTGCCAAGTAAAGTCTTTGATAGTAAGGTTCATACTAGATTTGGATTACTGCGCAGAAACAGATTTCTTGCTGTCACGAATCTGGGCCTAATTCTCTGTAGGTAACTCATAAAATTATGCCAATTTACGTGAGTCATCCTCAGATATGTACGCAACTTTCATTCAATTTGAGCATTTTCATATGAGCAAGTCTGGTGCCATTTTAAAATTCGTCTTTACGGACTGTTCTGTTTTGACAGATTCTGCTTTTTATTTCGCATTGCCTCTTTTTCTGTGTTGGATGGATTTATTTGTTCCATTAACTTTCAGAAGCTTTGTGCAATGTCCAGAAGTTTTAAGAATGATTGTGTCACCTCTGAACATGTGAGTTTTTGATTATGCACTAACCCTCTAATGAGTTGTTTTGAGTTTGGTGTGGAGGAAGTTTTCAAGGGTCAAGAGAGGAGGATGACATACTACGATCAAGAAGAGTGAAAAGTCTAAGCTTGGGGATGCCCCGGTGGTTCATCCCTGCATATTTCAAGAAGACTCAAGCGTCTAAGCTTGGGGATGCCCAAGGCATCCCCTTCTTCATCGACAATTTATCAGGTTTCTTCTCTTGAAACTATATTTTTATTCGGTCACATCTTATGTACTTTACTTGGAGCGTCTGTTTGTTTTTGTTTCTGTTTTTGTTTGAATAAATGCTTGTGTGGGAGAGAGACACGCTCCGCTGGTTCGTATGAACACATGTGTTCTTAGCTTTTAATGTTCATGGCGAAGGTTGAAACTGCTTCGTTAATTGTTATATGGTTGGAAACGGGAAATGCTACATGTAGTAATTGATAAAAATGTCTTGGATAATTTGATACTTGGCAATTGTTGTGCTCATGTTTAAGCTCTTGCATCATATGCTTTGCACCCATTAATGAAGAAATACATAGAGCTTGCTAAAATTTGGTTTGCATAATTGGTCTCTCTAAGGTCTAGATAATTTCTAGTAAAGAGTTTGAACAACAAGGAAGACGGTGTAGGGTCTTATAATGTTTACGATATGTCTTTTATGTGAGTTTTGCTGCACCGGTTCATCCTTGTGTTTGTTTCAAATAACCTTGCTAGCCTAAACCTTGTATCGAGAGGGAATACTTCTCATGCATCCAAAATCCTTGAGCCAACCACTATGCCATTTGTGTCCACCATATCTACCTACTACATGGTATTTCTCCGCCATTCCAAAGTAAATTGCTTGAAGTGCTACCTTTAAACAATTCAAAAGCTATTATCTCTTATTTGTGTCAATGTTTTATAGCTCATGAGGAAGTATGTGGTGTTTTATCTTTCGATCTTGTCATTTACTTCGGACAGACTTTCACCAATGGACTAGTGGCTCATCCGCTTATCCAATAATTTTGCAAAAAGAGCTGGCAACGGGGTTCCCAGCCCCAATTAATTAACTTTCATTATCTTCACATGTTTTGCTCTGATTCATCAGTAAGCAACTTAATTTTGCAAATAGACACTCCTCCATGGTATGTGAAATGTTGGAAGGCACCCGAGGATTCGGCTAGCCATGGCTTGAGAAAGCAAAGGTTGGGAGGAGTGTCATCTCTAAATAAAACTAAAATAAAAAGGCACTCCTTCATGGTATGAGATTGTTGGCAGGCACCCGAGGATTCGGTTAGCCATGGTTTGTGAAAGCAAGGTTGGAAGGAGTGCCACCCAAAAATAAAAATAAACTACACTAAAGTACATGTGTAAACAAAAGAGAAGAGGGATGATCTACCATGGTGGTAGAAATAACGTCCTTCATGGGAGCCGCTCTTGAAAGTCTGGTTGATAAGGTAGTTAGAGTGCCCATTACCATTCGTTGACAACAACAAACACCTCTCAAAACTTTACTTTTTATGCTCTCTTTATGTTTTCAAAATAAAAGCTCTAGCACAAATATAGCAATCAATGCTTCCCTCTGCGAAGGGCCATTCTTTTACTTTTATGTTGAGTCAGTTCACCTATTTCTCTCGACCTCAAGAAGCAAACACTTGTGTGAACTGTGCATTGATTCCTACATACTTCATATTGCATTTATTATATTACTCTATGTTGACAATATCCATGAGATATACATGTTATAAGTTGAAAGCAACCGCTGAAACTTAATCTTCTTTTGTGTTGCTTCAATACCTCTACTTTGAATTATTGCTTTATGAGTTAACTCTTATGCAAGACTTATTGATGCTTGTCTTGAAGTACTATTCATGAAAAGTCTTTGCTTTATGATTCATTTGTTTACTCATGTCATTGCCATTGTTTTGTCGCTGCATTCATTACATATGCTTACAATAGTATGATCAAGGTTATGATGGCATGTCACTTAAGAAATTATCATTATTATCGTTTACCTACTCGAGGGCGAGTAGGAACGAAGCTTGGGGATTCTTGATACGTCTCAAACGTATCTATAATTTCTTATGTTCCATGCTACTTTATTGATGATATCTACATGTTTTATACACATTATATGTCATATTTATGCGTTTTCCGGAACTAACCTATTGACGAGATGCCGAAGTGCCAGTTCCTGTTTTCTGCTGTTTTTGGTTTCAGAAATCCTAGTAAGGAAATATTCTCGGAATTGGACGAAATCAACGCCCAGGATCCTATTTTTCCACGAAGCTTCCAGAAGTCCGAAGGGGAAACGAAGTGGGGCCACGAGGTGGGGACACAGTAGGGCGGCGCGGCCCAAGCCCTGGCCGCGCCGGCCTAGTGTGTGGTCCCACCAGGACCCCTCCGAGGCTGCCCTTCCGCCTACTTAAAGTCTCCGTCGCGAAAACCCTATCCCGTTCGACGAAACCAGAGAAAACCTTCCAGAGCCGCCGCCATCGCGAAACTCCAATTCGGGGGACAGAAGTCTCTGTTCCGGCACCCTGCCGGGACGGGGAATTGCCCCCGGTGCCATCTCCACCACCGTCTTCACCGCCATCTTCACCGCCATCGCTGCCTCCATGATGAGGAGGGAGTAATTCACCCCCGGGGCTGAGGGCTCTGCTGTAGCTATGTGGTTCATCTCTCTCTCTATGTGGTCTAGTTGAATATCATATATGTGCTACTCTAGTGATGTTATTAAAGTACTCTATTCCTCCTTCACGGTGTAATGGTGACAGTGTGTGCACCGTGTAGTTCTTGTCGTAGTTTATGATCATAATCTCTTGTAGGTTATGGAGTTAATTATTACTATTATAGTATTGATGTGATCTATGCCTCCTTCATAGTGTGACGGTGACAGTGTGCATGCTATGTTAGTACTTGGTTTGGTTATGTTGATCTGTCATGCACTCTAAGGTTACTTAAATATGAACATTGAATATTGTGTAGCTTGTTAACTCCGACATTGAGGGTTCGTGTAATCCTACACAGTTAGTGGTGTTCATCATCCAACAAAAGAGTGTAGAGTGGTTCTATTATGTGATCATTGTTGAGAGTGTCCACTAGTGAAAGCAGGATCCCTGGGCCTTGCTTCCAAGCATCGAATCTCCGTTTGTTTACTGTTTTGTTGCATGTTTACTCGCTGCCATATTTTATTCAGATTGCTATTACCACTCATATACATCCATACTACTTGTATTTCACTATCTCTTCGCCGAACTAGTGCACCTATACATCTGACAAGTGTATTTGGTGTGTTGGGGACACAAGAGACTTCTTGCTTTGTGATTGCAGGGTTGCTTGAGAGGAATATCTTTGACCTCTTCCTCCCTGAGTTCGATAAACCTTGGGTGATCCACTTAAGGGAAACTTGCTGCTGTTCTACAAACCTCTGCTCTTGGAGGCCCAACACTGTCTACAAGAATAGAAGCACCCGTAGACATCAATTGACAACCTCACTGTTAAGTTGGGGCAAAGTACTGTGATTGTGTTGTGCAGGTTCCACGTTGGCGCCGGAATCCCTGGTGTTGCGCCGCACTACACTCCTTCACCAACAACCTTCACGTGGCCCTTGACTCCTACTGGTTCGATAACCTTGGTTTCATACTGAGGGAAACTTGCTTCTATACGCATCATACCTTCCACTTGGGGTTCCCAACGGACGTGTGCTTAACGCGTATCACCCCTGCACCCCAAGACATATTCAAGAGGTACAAGCGTCAAAGCTTGGGGATGCCCAAGGCATCCTCTCTTCATCAACAAAGCAACATATTATCTCTCTATGCGCAATATTTTTATTGCTTCATACGCTATGTGGTGTTCTTGGAGCGTCTTTACTTTTTTTTAGTTTAGTTTAGTTTTGTTTGTTGTAGCATATATTGGATCCCGACACATTTGTTTTGGAGAAAGACCCGCTCCGTTTTAATTGCATAGAACGTTCTAGTTTTCGCTGTTATTGTTATGCGAGTGTTCTAGTTTTCTGGTACTGCGTTTAGCTCTAGTTCTTTCACTTGAATTTTTTCCAGAACTCGTTAGTATTCTTTATTTATGTATGATTAGCTCTCTGGTCCATATTGATTTTCATCTCTGAGAGCTATTTCAAATAAGTTGATTGGTGTTGGAGACGAGTAAAATATTTCATGACTATAGTGATGCAAAAGGAAGCTTGTCTAGACTGTGGCATAGACTTTGGCATGTCATGTTAGATGTTATTATTATCATATGCTTAGTATTTATTGTTGTAGCATGACTTGTTCCAAATGGCTAAGAGTGCATAATGTGTCATTGAAAGAATCATGTGTTGTTTCCATCATAAAAGCATAATATTGTGGTATTCTCCTTTGATGCTTTATTGGGTTGACTTGGCGCATGCTTATACCATGTTATGACTATAACTAGTCAACTAAAGCATCTATGATCATTTACTTTTTGACTTGTAATATCACTTTATGCTTTGATTGATAATGTTTTGTCGCTATGCATGATTATGGCCATTATTGCTCTCTTAGTTGGTCGCTCCCAGTTTTTTGTTAGCCTTTGCCTGTACTGAGTATGAACTCTACTCGTGCATTCAACTACCATAAAACAAAGTTTGCCAATTGTGTCCACCTTATCTATCTAGTAACATTATTGCTATTCCAAGTAATTCATCATGTTTTTATTTATCTTCCAAATTAAATTTTAGCATGAGAAAATTATTCAGTAAAGCTCTCACGAGGAGTGTCACATTCATGACGAGATCCTGGACATTGCCTATATTATTAGCACTGATAACTTCACAAGCAGAGGAGAGAAGAGGACGAGCCATGTACGACTTAAAACTACGATCTCCAAGAGGAGACATCTTGGAGCGACTACTCTTGCCTTGAACAAATGAACGCTGGGGGAGGGGTTTTATAGCACGCGAGGAAGAGAAAAGGCGGGAAATCTTGGCAGGAAATATAAGGCGGAAAATCCAGGCGGGAAAAATAAGGCAGAAACTTTTCGTGGGAAAAATTAGGCGCGAACTTTAGCCGGGAAATCAACATTACTTTATTAAGACATCTCACGAAATTAAGATACAATAGAACTGAAATTAAAATACAGCTAATCACTACAGCTGAATTTAAGCTACAATGACAAACTATAACTAAAATTAAGATACAAAGCTACTATGACACATTACTCTACTTGCCCCGCGTTCAGGGGCGCCATTTCCGGTCTTATCGTCGCGTTCTCCCGGTGCCTGCGCCTCAGCAACCCCTTCTCGTAATCTATTACTTTTTGTTTCATGGGCCTCCCTGCGCCTCCGCTGTCACACCCGGGGGCAATCTTGCATCCTTCGCCTTCGACGACCTAAAATCCTGGTCATAGCAGGGCACACTCATGATAGCTAAGGGTGGGCCGACAGGAAAAGGAGAGGTAGAAGCATATGTGCAGCGAAGAGCGTCGATGCCTGCTTTTATAGAAAATAAGCTCGATATGTGGCGGGAAAATATGGTGGGAGAGCGATGGCGGAAGAGCGGTGGCGGGAAACATGGGCGAGAGAGAACGGCCGAAACCGTAAACCCTAGAGTATTAGGGTGGTCATGCAGATCATCGGCGATAAGGGCGTCGCTCGGTCTGCCGCCGGCTGATAGGCTTGCCACTGGCCAATCGGCTCGCGGTCGGCCGATCAAGGTGGCTCCCTGACACGCCGTCAGACCACTGACTCGGGACGACACTGTCGGCGGCTGATGTCTACGTGTGCTTCTATTCTTGTAGACAGTGTTGGGCCTCCAAGAGCAGAGGTTTGTACAACAGCAGCAAGTTTCCCTTAAGTGAATCACCCAAGGTTTATCGAACTCAGGGAGGAAGAGGTCAAAGATATCCCTCTCAAGCAACCCTGCAATCACGATACAAGAAGTCTCTTGTGTCCCCAACACACCTAATACACTTGTCAGATGTATAGGTGCACTAGTTCGGCGAAGAGATAGTGAAATACAAGTTGTATGAATGAATATGAGCAGTAGTAACGGCGCCAGAAAAGTGCTTGCTGGCGTGCAGTTGATGGTGGTAATATTGCAGGAAGTAAACATGCAGCAGAACAGTAAACAAGCGGTGTTTGCAGTATTGGAAACAAGGCCTAGGGATCATACTTTCACTAGTGGACACTCTCAACATTGATCACATAACAGAATAAATAGATAAATGCTATACTCTACACTCTCTTGTTGGATGATGAACACCACTAATTGTGTAGGATTACACGAACCCTCAATGCCGGAGTTAACAAGCTCCACAATATTCGATATTCATGTTAAATTGTAGGATAACGTAGCATAGAAAACAAAAAATTTCCTACCGCGAACACGAAATCCAAGCCAAGATGCAATCTAGAAGACGGTAGCGACGAGGGGATTATCGAGTCTCACCCTTAAAGAGATTCCAAAGCCTACAAGATGAGGCTCGTGTTGCTGCGGTAGACGTTCACTTGCCGCTTGCAAAAGCGCTTAGAAGATCTTGATCATGGCGCCACGAACGGGCAGCACCTCCGTACTCGGTCACACGTTCGATTGTTGATGGAGACGACGTCCACCTCCCCGTTCCAGCGGGCAGCGGAAGTAGTAGCTCCTCTTGAATCCGACAGCACGATGGCGTGGTGTCGGTGGTGGTGGAGAAACCCGGCGGAGCTTCGCTAAGCGTGCGGGATGTGGTGGAGGAGAGAGAGCCGCTAGGGTTTGGGAGAGGGGGCGCCGGCCTCAAGGGGTGCGGCCACCTTGGTGGTTGTTGGGGTGGCCGGCCCCCTCCCCTTGGTCCCTCTTTATATAGGTGGAAGCCCCAAGTGTTGGACTACAAGTCTCCGAATAAGACCCGAACCCAAAACCTTCCATGTGATAGGGAAACCTACCCAAGGTGGGAATCCCACTTGAGGTGGGATTCCCCCCTTCCATGTGGGGGGGGGGGTGGCCGGCCCCCTTTGGGGAGTCCACTTGGGACTCCTCCCCCTTAGGGTTGGCCGGCCATGGGAGGTGGAGTCCCTCCGGGACTCCTCCTTCCTTAGCGGTTTCTTCCGGACTTTTCTAGAACCTTCTAGAACCTTCCATAGAACCTTCCGAATCATTTTCAAACACATAAAATGACATCCTATATATGAATCTTATTCTCCGGACCATTCCGGAACTCCTCGTGATGTCCGGGATCTTATCCGGGACTCCGAACAAATATTCGAACTCCATTCCATATTCAAGTTCTACCATTTCAACATCCAACTTTAAGTGTGTCACCCTACGGTTCGCGAACTATGCGGACATGGTTGAGTACTTACTCCGACCAATAACCAATAGCGGGATCTGGAGATCCATAATGGCTCCCACATATTCAACGATGACTTAGTGATCGAATGAACCATTCACATACGATACCAATTCCCTTTGTCACGCGATATTTTACTTGTCCGAGGTTTGATCATCGGTATCACTCTATACCTTGTTCAACCTCGTCTCCTGACAAGTACTCTTTACTCGTACCGTGGTATGTGGTCTCTTATGAACTTATTCATATGCTTGCAAGACATTAGACGACATTCCACCGAGAGGGCCCAGAGTATATCTATCCGTCATCGAGATGGACAAATCCCACTGTTGATCCATATGCCTCAACTCATACTTTCCGGATACTTAATCCCACCTTTATAACCACCCATTTACGCAGTGGCGTTTGATGTAATCAAAGTACCTTTCCGGTATAAGTGATTTACATGATCTCATGGTCATAAGGACTAGGTAACTATGTATCGAAAGCTTATAGCAAATAACTTAATGACGTGATCTTATGCTACGCTTAATTGGGTGTGTCCATTACATCATTCATATAATGATATAACCTTGTCATTAATAACATCCAATGTTCATGATTATGAAACTAATCATCTATTAATCAACAAGCTAGTTAAGAGGCTTACTAGGGACTCATTTGTTTGTTTACATAACACACATGTATCAATGTTTCGGTTAATACAATTATAGCATGGTATATAAACATTTATCATAAACATAAAGATATATAATAACCACTTTTATTATTACCTCTTGGGCATATCTCCAACAGTCTCCCACTTGCACTAGAGTCAATAATCTAGATTACATTGTAAGGTACCTAACACCCATGGCATTCTGGTGTTGGTCATGCTTTGCCCTAGGGAGAGCTTTAGTCAACGGATCTGCTACATTCAGATCAGTGTGTACTTTGCAAATCTTTACTTCTCCATCTTCGATGTACTCGCGAATCGAATGATAACGCAGCTTGATATGCTTCAGCCTCTTGTGTGACCTTGGTTCTTGTGCATTGGCGATGGCACCCATGTTGTCACAGTAGATGACTAGTGGGTCCAATGCACTAGGAACCCCACCGAGCTCTACAATGAACCTCTTCATCCATACCGCTTCTGAAGAAGCCTCTGAATCCGCTATGTACTCCGATTCTGTTGAGGATTTCGCCACCGTGCACTGCTTCGAGCTTGCCCAGCTTACTGCAGCACCATTCAATATAAACACGTACCCAGACTGTGACTTAGAGTCATCAGGATCAGTGTTCCAACTCGCATCGGTGTAACTTGTTACAACGAGCTCTTGGTCACCTCCATAACAAAGAAACATATCCTTAGTTCTTTTCAAGTACTTCAGGATATTCTTGACCGCTGTCCAGTGTTCCATTCCTGGATCACTTTGATATCTGCTAGTCAAACTAACAGCATGTGCTATATCCGGTCTTGTACATAGCATGGCATACATGATAGAGCCTACTGCCGAGGCATAGGGGATCTGACTCATCCTTTCTCTTTCTTCTGCCGTAGCCGGTCCTTGAGTCTTACTCAAGACCTTGCCTGGTAACATAGGTAAGAATCCTTTCTTACTTTCGTCCATTCTAAACTTCTTTAGAATCTTGTCCAGGTATGTACTCTGTGATAGCCCTATTAGACATCTTGATCTATCTCTATAAATCTTGATGCCTAATATATACGATGCTTCACCAAGGTCTTTCATTGAAAAACTATTATTCAAATAACCCTTTACACTGCTTAATAGTTCTATATCATTCCCAATCAATAATATGTCATCTACATATAATATCAGGAATGCTACAGAGCTCCCACTCACTTTCTTGTAAATACAGGCCTCTCCATGACACTGTATAAACCCGAAGTCTTTGATCACCTTACCAAAGCGTCGGTTCCAACTTCTCGATGCTTGCTTCAGTCCATAGATTGAACGCTGAAGTTTGCATACTTTGTCAGCATTTTTAGGATCGACAAAACCTTTGGGTTGTACCATATACAACTCTTCCTCAATGTCTCCATTAAGGAATGCCGTTTTGACATCCATCTGCCAAATCTCATAATCGAAAAATGCAGCTATTGCTAACAAAATCCTCACAGATTTTAGCTTCGCTACAGGTGAGAAAGTCTCATCGTAGTCAACACCTTGAATTTGTCGGAAACCCTTTGCGACAAGTCGAGCTTTATAGACAGTAATATTACCATCAGCATCTGTTTTTCTCTTGAAGATCCATTTATTCTCGACAGCCTTGCGGCTATCAGGTAAGTCTACCAAAGTCCATACTTTGTTATCATACATGGATCCCATTTTGGATTTCATGGCTTCTTGCCATTTGTTGGAATCTGGGCTCATCATCGCTTCTTCATACGTCGCAGGGTCTTCATCATTGTTGTCCACAATCATGACATTTAGACAAGGATCATACCAATCTGGAGTGGCACGTTCCCTTGTCGATCTGCGAGGTTCAGTAGCTATCTCATTTGAAGTTTCATGATCATTATCATTAGCTTCCTCTGTTGCCGGTGTAGGCGGCACAGGAACATCTTCCGGCACTGCGCTACTCTGATCAACGAGCAGAGATTCTTCAATCTCATCGAGTTCTACTTTTCTTCCAGTCACTTATTTAGTGAGAAATTCTTTCTCAAGAAAGGTTCCGTTCTTAGCAACAAAGATCTTGCCTTCGGATCTGTGATAGAAAGTGTACCCTATAGTTTCCTTAGGGTGTCCTATGAAGACGCATTTCTCTGCTTTGGGTTCTAGCTTGTCCGGTTGTAACTTTTTTACATAGGCTTCGCAACCCCAAACTTTTAGGAACGACAGCTTAGGTTTCTTATTAAACCATAATTCGTACGGCGTCGTTTCAACGGATTTTGATGGTGCTCTATTTAAAGTGAATACGGCTGTCTCTAATGCATAACTCCAAAATAATAATGGCAAATCAGTAAGAGACATCATAGAACGAACCATATCTAAGAGAGTTCGATTATGACGTTCGGACACACCGTTTCGTTGTGGTGTTCCCGGCGGTGTCAATTGTGAAAGTATTCCGCATTTCTTTAAATGCATGCCAAACTCATAACTCAGATATTCACCTCCACGATCAGATCGTAGAAATTTAATCTTCTTGTTACGTTGATTTTCTACTTCACTTTGAAATTCCTTAAACTTCTCGAAAGTTTCGGATTTATGTTTCATTAAATAGATATACCCATATCTACTCAAATCATCTGTGAAGGTTAGAACATAACGATAACCACCGCGCGAGGCTACACTCATTGGTCCACACACATCGGTATGTATGATTTCCAACAAGTCCGTAGCTCGCTCCATAATACCAGAGAATGGAGTCTTAGTCATTTTTCCCATTAGACATGCTTCGCATCTATCAAGTGACTCAAAGTCAAGTGATTCAAGTAATCCATCGGTATGGAGTTTCTTCATGCGTTTAACTCCAATATGACCAAGACGACAGTGCCACATATAAGTAGAATTATCATTCAATTTAATTCGCTTAGCATCAATGTTATGTATATGTGTATCACTACTATCGAGATCTAACAGAAATAAGCCATTCTTTTCAGGTGCTCGACCATAAAAGATATTATTCATCAAAATAGAACAACCATTATTCTCAGACTTGAATGAATAACCGTCTTGCATTAAACAAGATCCTGATATAATGTTCATGCTCAACGCGGGTACAAAATAACAATTATTGAGGCTTAAAACTAATCCCGAAGGTAGATGTAGAGGAAGTGTGCCGACAGCGATCACATCGACTTTGGATCCATTTCCAACGCGCATGGTGATGCGCGTAGATGTACACGTCCGTTGGGAACCCCAAGAGGAAGGTATGATGCGCACAGCGGCAAGTTTTCCCTCAGAAAGAAACCAAGGTTTATCGAACCAGGAGGAGCCAAGAAGCACGTTGAAGGTTGATGGTCGCGAAATGTGATGCGGCGCAACACCAGGGATTCCGGCGCCAACGTGGAACCTGCACAACACAAACCAAGTACTTTGTCCCAACGAAACAATGAGGTTGTCAATCTCACCGGCTTGCTGTAACAAAGGATTAACCGTATTGTGTGGAAGATGATTGTTTGCAAGAAAACAGTAGAAAACAAGTATTGCAGTAGATTGTATTTCAGTAAAGAGAATTGGACCGGGGTCCACAGTTCACTAGAGGTGTCTCTCCCATAAGATAAAAGCATGTTGGGTGAACAAATTACAGTCGGGCAATTGACAAATAAAGAGGGCACCGCGATGCACATACATGACATGGTAAATATAGTGAGATTTAATTGGGCATTACGACAAAGTACATAGACCGCCATCCAACTGCATCTATGCCTAAAAAGTCCACCTTCAGGTTATCATCCGAACCCCCTCCGGTATTAAGTTGCAAACAACAGACAATTGCATTAAGTATGGTGCGTAATGTAATCAACAACTACATCCTCGGACATAGCATCAATGTTTTATCCCTAGTGGCAACAGCACAACACAACCTTAGAACTTTCTCACATCGTCCTGTATCAATGCAGGCATGAACCCACTATCGAGCATAAATACTCCCTCTTGGAGTTAAGAGTAAAAACTTGGCCAGAGCCTCTACTAATAACGGAGAGCATGCAAGATCTTAAACAACACATAAACATCAGATTGATAATTACCATAGCATAGTATTCTCTATCCATCGGATCCCGACAAACACAACATATAGTATTACAGATAGATGATCTTGATCATGTTAGGCAGCTCACAAGATCCAACAATGAAGCACATAAGGAGAAGACAACCATCTAGCTACTGCTATGGACCCATAGTCCAGGGGTGAACTACTCACTCATCACTCCGGAGGCGACCATGGCGGTGTAGAGTCCTCCGGGAGATGAATCCCCTCTCCGGCAGGGTGCCGGAGGCGATCTCCTGAATCCCCCGAGATGGGATTGGCGGCGGCTGCGTCTCTGGAAGGTTTTCCGTATCGTGGCTCTCGGTACTGGGGGTTTCGTCACGGAGGCTTTAAGTAGGCGGAAGGGTAGGTCAAGAGGCGGCACGAGGGCCCCACACCACAGGGCCGCGCGGCCAAGGGGGGGCCACGCCGCCCTAGGGTGTGGCCCCCTCGTGGCCCCTCTTCGTCTCGTCTTCGGACTTCTGGAAGCTTCGTGCAAAAATAGGACCCTGGGCGAAGATTTCGTCCAATTCCGAGAATATTTCCTTACTAGGACCAAAAACAGCAGAAAACAGCAACTGGCTCTTCGGCATCTTGTTAATAGGTTAGATCCAGAAAATGCATAAATATGACATAAAATGTGTATATAACATGTAGATAACATCAATAATGTGGCATGGAACATAAGAAATTATCGATACGTTGGAGACGTATCAGCATCCCCAAGCTTAGTTCTGCTCGTCCCGAGCAGGTAAAACGATAACAAAGATAATTTCTGAAGTGACATGCCATCATAATCTTGATCATACTATTTGTAAAGCATATGTAATGAATGCAGCGATCAAAACAATGGTAATGACATGAGTAAACAAGTGAATCATAAAGCAAAGACTTTTCATGAATAGTACTTCAAGACAAGCATCAGTAAGTCTTGCATAAGAGTTAACTCATAAAGCAATAAATCAAAGTAAAGGTATTGAAGCAACACAAAGGAAGATTAAGTTTCAGCGGTTGCTTTCAACTTGTAACATGTATATCTCATGGATATTGTCAACATAGAGTAATATAACAAGTGCAATATGCAAGTATGTAGGAATCAATGCACAGTTCACACAAGTGTTTGCTTCTTGAGGTGGAGAGAGATAGGTAAACTGACTCAACATAAAAGTAAAAGAATGGTCCTTCAAAGAGGAAAGCATCGATTGCTATATTTGTGCTAGAGCTTTGATTTTAAAAACATCAAGAGAGCATAAAAAAGAAGTTTTGAGAGGTGTTTGTTGTTGTCAACGAATGGTAATGGGTACTCTAACTACCTTATCAACCAGACTTTCAAGAGCGGCTCCCATGAAGGACGTTATTTCTACCACCGTGGTAGATCATCCCTCTTCTCTTTTGTTTACACATGTATTTTAGTGGGGTGGCACTCCTGCCAACCTTTCTTTCACAAACCATGGCTAACCGATTCCATCGGGTGCCTGCCAACAATCTCATACCATGAAGGAGTGCCTTTTTATTTTATTTTTATTATGATGACACTCCTCCCCACCTTTGCTTTCTCAAGCCATGGCTAACCGATTCCATCGGGTGCCGACCAACTTTTCACATACCATGGAGGAGTGTCTATTTGCAAAATTAAGTTGCTTACTGATGAATCAGAGCAACACATGTGAAGAGAATTATTAATGAAGTTAATTAATTGGGGCTGGGAACCCCTTTGCCAGCTCTTTATGCAAAGTTATTGGATAAGCGGATGAAGCCACTAGTCCATTGTGAAAGTCTGTCCGAAGTAAATGACAAGATCGAAAGATAAAACACCACATACTTCCTCATGAGCTATAAAACATTGACACAAATAAGAGATGATAAATTTTGAATTGTTTAAAGGTAGCACTCAAGCAATTTACTTTGGAATGGCGGAAAATACCATGTAGTAGGTAGGTATGGTGGACACAAATGGCATAGTGGTTGGCTCAAGTATTTGGATGCATGAGAAGTATTCCCTCTCGATACAAGGTTTAGGCTAGCAAGGTTATTTGAAACAAACACAAGGATGAACGGTACAGCAAAACTCACATAAAAGACATATTGTAAACATTATAAGACTCTACACCGTCTTCCTTGTTGTTCAAAACTCAATACTAGATATTATCTAGACTCTAGAGAAACCAAATATGCAAACCAAATTAGCAAGCTCTAAGTATTTCTTCATTAATGGGTGCAAAGTATATGATGCAAGAGCTTAAACATGAGCACAACAATTGCCAAGTATCACATTATCCAAGACATTATAGCAATTACTACATGTAGCATTTTCCAATTCCAATCATATAACAATTTAACGAAGAAGAAACTTCGCCATGAACATTATGAGTAAAACCTAAGGACATATTTGTCCATATGCAACAGCGGAGCGTGTCTCTCTCCCACAAAGTGAATGCTAGGATCCAACTTTATTCAAACAAAAACAAAAAACAAAAACAAACCGACGCTCCAAGCAAAGTGCATAAGATGTGACGGAATAAAAATGTAGTTTCAGGGGAGGAACCTGATGATGTTGTCGATGAAGAAGGGGATGCCTTGGGCATCCCCAAGCTTAGACGCTTGAGTCTTCTTAGAATATGCAGGGGTGAACCACCGGGGCATCCCCAAGCTTAGAGCTTTCACTCCTCTTGATCATAGTATATCATACTCCTCTCTTGATCCTTGAAAACTTCCTTCACACCAAACTTCAAGCAAACTCATTAGAGAGTTAGTGCACAATAAAAATTTATATGTTCAGAGGTGACACAATCATTCTTTACACTTCTGGACATTGCATAAAGCTACTGGACATTAATGGATCAAAGAAATTCATCCAACATAGCAAAAGAGGCAATGCGAAATAAAAGGCAGAATCTGTCAAAACAGAACAGTTCGTAAAGACGAATTTTAAGATGGCACCAGACTTGCTCAAATGGAAAAACTCAAAACTAATGAAAGTTGCGTACATATCTGAGGATCACTCACGTAAATTGGCATAATTTTCTGAGTTTCCTACAGAGAATTAGACCCAGATTCGTGACAGCAAAGAAATCTGTCTCTGCGCAGTAATCCAAATCTAGTATGAACCTTGCTATAGAGACTTTACTTGGCACAAAAACATGATAAGGAGAGGTTGCTACAGTAGTAAACAACTTCCAAGACTCAAATATAAAACAAAATACTGTAGCAAAATAAACACATGGGTTATCTCCCAATAAGTTCTTTCTTTATAGCCATTAAGATGGGCTCAGCAGTTTTAATGATGCACTCGCAAGAAATAGTATTGGAAGCAAAAGAGAGCATCGAGAGGGAAATTCAAAACACATTTAAGTCTAACATGCTTCCTATGAAAAGGAATCTTGTACACAAATAAATTCATGAAGAGCAAAGTAACAAGATCAGGAAGATAAAACAAGTGTAGTTTCAAAAATTTCAGCACATAGAGAGGTGTTTTAGTAACATGAAAATTTCTACCACCATATTTTCCTCTCTCATAATAACTTTCAGTAGCAACATGAGCAAACTCAACGATATAACTATCACATAAAGCATTCTTACCATGAGTCTCATGCATAAAATTATTACTCTCCACATAGGCATAATCAATTTTATTAGTTGTAGTGGGAGCAAATTCAACAAAGTAGATACCATTATTATTCTCATCAAGTGTAGGAGGCATAGTATCATCAAAGTAAATTTTCTCCTCAATGCTTGGGGGACTAAAAATATCATGCTCATCAAAGCCAGCTTCCCCAAGCTTAGAATTTTCCATATCATTAGCAACAATGGTATTCAAAGTATTCATGTTAATATGTTCCATGGGTTTTTTAATTTTCGGATCAAACCATCCATGTCTTAAATCAGGAAATAGAATAAGAAGCTCGTTGTTGTCCATTATGCCAAACTAGTGTAAACAGGAAACAAAAAGATGCAATTGCAGGATCTAAACATGATAAAGTAAATGCAAGTACTAATTTTTTGTGTTTTTAATATAGAGAGCAAGAGAGTAAATAAAGTAAAGCTAGCAACTAATTTTTTTGTGTTTTGTTTAGGTGCAACAAACAAAGTAGTAAATAAAATAAATCAAGACAAAAACAAAGTAAAGAGATTGAGAAGTGGAGACTCCCCTTGCAGCGTGTCTTGATCTCCCCGGCAACGGCGCCAGAAAAAGTGCTTGGTGCGCGTAGATGTACACGTCCGTTGGGAACCCCAAGAGGAAGGTATGATGCGCACAGCGGCAAGTTTTCCCTCAGAAAGAAACCAAGGTTTATCGAACCAGGAGGAGCCAAGAAGCACGTTGAAGGTTGATGGTCGCGAAATGTGATGCGGCGCAACACCAGGGATTCCGGCGCCAACGTGGAACCTGCACAACACAAACCAAGTACTTTGTCCCAACGAAACAATGAGGTTGTCAATCTCACCGGCTTGCTGTAACAAAGGATTAACCGTATTGTGTGGAAGATGATTGTTTGCAAGAAAACAGTAGAAAACAAGTATTGCAGTAGATTGTATTTCAGTAAAGAGAATTGGACCGGGGTCCACAGTTCACTAGAGGTGTCTCTCCCATAAGATAAAAGCATGTTGGGTGAACAAATTACAGTCGGGCAATTGACAAATAAAGAGGGCACCGCGATGCACATACATGACATGGTAAATATAGTGAGATTTAATTGGGCATTACGACAAAGTACATAGACCGCCATCCAACTGCATCTATGCCTAAAAAGTCCACCTTCAGGTTATCATCTGAACCCCCTCCGGTATTAAGTTGCAAACAACAGACAATTGCATTAAGTATGGTGCGTAATGTAATCAACAACTACATCCTCGGACATAGCATCAATGTTTTATCCCTAGTGGCAACAGCACAACACAACCTTAGAACTTTCTCACATCGTCCCGGTATCAATGCAGGCATGAACCCACTATCGAGCATAAATACTCCCTCTTGGAGTTAAGAGTAAAAACTTGGCCAGAGCCTCTACTAATAACGGAGAGCATGCAAGATCTTAAACAACACATAAACATCAGATTGATAATTACCATAGCATAGTATTCTCTATCCATCGGATCCCGACAAACACAACATATAGTATTACAGATAGATGATCTTGATCATGTTAGGCAGCTCACAAGATCCAACAATGAAGCACATAAGGAGAAGACAACCATCTAGCTACTGCTATGGACCCATAGTCCAGGGGTGAACTACTCACTCATCACTCCGGAGGCGACCATGGCGGTGTAGAGTCCTCCGGGAGATGAATCCCCTCTCCGGCAGGGTGCCGGAGGCGATCTCCTGAATCCCCCGAGATGGGATTGGCGGCGGCTGCGTCTCTGGAAGGTTTTCCGTATCGTGGCTCTCGGTACTGGGGGTTTCGTCACGGAGGCTTTAAGTAGGCGGAAGGGTAGGTCAAGAGGCGGCACGAGGGCCCCACACCACAGGGCCGCGCGGCCAAGGGGGGGCCGCGCCGCCCTAGGGTGTGGCCCCCTCGTGGCCCCTCTTCGTCTCGTCTTCGGACTTCTGGAAGCTTCGTGCAAAAATAGGACCCTGGGCGAAGATTTCGTCCAATTCCGAGAATATTTCCTTACTAGGATTTCTGAAACCAAAAACAGCAGAAAACAGCAACTGGCTCTTCGGCATCTTGTTAATAGGTTAGATCCAGAAAATGCATAAATATGACATAAAATGTGTATATAACATGTAGATAACATCAATAATGTGGCATGGAACATAAGAAATTATCGATACGTTGGAGACGTATCACATGGTCACTTCATCCTTTAGTAGTCTTTGTTTATTCTTTAGTTCCTGTTTCGAGTTACAAATATGAGCAACCGAACCAGTATCAAATACCCAGGTACTAGTACGAGAACCAATAAGATAAACATCTATAACATGTATATCAGATATACCTTCTTTCTTCTTCTTGACAAGGCCGCTCTTCAGATCCGCCAAATACTTGGAGCAATTACGCTTCGAGTGTCCCTTCTCTTTGCAGTAATAGCACTCAGCATCAAGCTTAGGGCCAGTCTTAGGTTTCACAGGAGGCGTGGCAGCTTTCTTGCCACTCTTCTTGTTCTTGCCTTTAGACTTTCCCTGTTTCTTGAAGCTGGTGGTCTTGTTGACCATCAACACTTGGTGCTCTTTCTTAATTTCAATCTCAGCAGATTTTAGCATGGCGAAGAGTTAAGGTAACTCTTTGTTCATGTTCTGCATATTGTAATTCATCACAAAGTTCTTGTAACTAGGTGGCAGTGATTGAAGGACACGATTAATCCCCAGTCTGTTAGGAATCACTATTCCCAAGTCACTGAGTTTCTTCGCATGCCCGGTCATGGCGAGCATGTGCTCACTAACGGAGCTGCCTTCTTCCATCATGCAGCTGAAGAAGTGTTTCGATGCTTCATAGCATTCCACGGCCGCATGAGTCTCAAAGATAGTTTTCAACTCATTGACTAACTCATGTGGATCGTGGTGCTCAAAACGTTTTTGAAGATTGGCTTCCAGACTGCATAAGATGGCACACTGAACTTGAGAGTACCGAGTTTTCCGAGTCGCGTAAACATTCTTTACTTCATCGGTTTCAGTTTCTGTAGGAGGGTCACCTAGCGGTGCATCAAGCACATATTGCAGATTTCCGCCATTGAGGAAGATCCTCACATGACGGAACCAGTCGGTGAAGTTGCTACCGTTGCTCTTAAGCTTTTCTTTCTCTAGGAACTGGTTAAAATTGATTGGGGACGCCATATCTACAACATATTTGCAATAGTTTAGACTAAGTTTATGACAAATTGAGTTCAAATTTTAATTCAATATAATTAAAAACTAGGTGAACTCCCACTCAAAACAATATCCCTCGCATTGTCTTAGTGATCACACGAACCAAATCCACCACACCAAGTCCGATCATCACGAGATAAGATGTAACTTCAATGGCGAACACTCAAAGTGTTCATCGTATCAATCATATGATTCATGCTCTACCTTTCGGTATCACGTGTTCCGAGACCATGTCTGTACATGCTAGGCTCGTCAAGGCCACCTTAGTATCCGCATGTGCAAAACTGGCTTGCACCCGTTGTATGCACTTGTTGATTCTATCACACCCGATCATCACGAGATGCTTCGAAACGACAAGTCTTGGCAACGGTGCTACTAAGGATGAACACTTTATTATCTTGATATTTTAGTGAGAGGGATCATCTTATAATGCTACCGTCGCGATCTAAACAAAATAAGATGCATAAAAGGATTAACATCACATGCAGTTCATATGTGATATGATATGGCCCTTTTGTCTTTGCGCCTTTGATCTTCATCTCCAAAGCACGGACATGATCTCCATCATCAACGGGCATGATCTCCATCATCGTCGGCGAAGCACCAAGGTCAATGGCGCCGTCTTCATGATCGTCCTCCATGTAGCAACTATTACAACTACTTTGAAATACTACTCAACATGAAATTTAAAGACAACCATAAGGCTCCTGCCGGTTGCCACAATACAATAATGATCATCTCATACATAGTCATCATCACATTATGGCCATATCACATCACCAAACCCTGCAAAAACAAGTTAGACGTTCTCTAATTTGGTTTGCATATTTTACGTGGTTTAGGGTTTTCGAGTAAGATCCAATCTACCTACGAACATCAACCACAACGGTGATACTAGTGTTGTCAATAGAAGAGTAAATTGAATCTTCACTATAGTAGGAGAGACAGACACCCACAAAGCCACTTATGCAATACAAGTTGCATGTCGAGCGTGGAGCAAATCTCATGAACGCGGTCATGTAAAGTTAGCCCGAGCCGCTTCATCCCACTATGCCACAAAGATGCAAAGTACTCAAACTAAAGACAACAAAAGCATCAACGCCCACAAAACCATTGTGTTCTACTCGTGCAACCATCTATGCATAGACACGGCTCTGATACCACTGTAGGATAACGTAGCATAGAAAACAAAAAATTTCCTACCGCGAACACGAAATCCAAGCCAAGATGCAATCTAGAAGACGGTAGCAACGAGGGGATTATCGAGTCTCACCCTTGAAGAGATTCCAAAGCCTACAAGATGAGGCTCTTGTTGCTGCGGTAGACGTTCACTTGCCGCTTGCAAAAGCGCGTAGAAGATCTTGATCACGGCGCCACGAACAGGCAGCACCTCCGTACTCGGTCACACGTTCGGTTGTTGATGAAGACGACGTCCACCTCCCCGTTCCAGCGGGCAGCGGAAGTAGTAGCTCCTCTTGAATCCGACAGCACGACGGCGTGGTGTCGGTGGTTGTGGAGAAACCCGGCGGAGCTTCGCTAAGCGTGCGGGATGTGGTGGAGGAGAGAGAGCCGCTAGGGTTTGGGAGAGGGGGGTGCCGGCCTCAAGGGGTGCGGCCACCTTGGTGGTTGTTAGGGTGGACGGCCCCCTCCCCTTGGTCCCTCTTTATATAGGTGGAAGCCCCAAGTGTTGGACTACAAGTCTCCGAATAAGACCCGAACCCAAAACCTTCCATGTGATAGGGAAACCTACCCAAGGTGGGAATCCCACTTGAGGTGGGATTCCCCCCTTCCATGTGGGGGGGTGGCCGGCCCCCTTTGGGGAGTCCACTTGGGACTCCTCCCCCTTAGGGTTGGCCGGCCATGGGAGGTGGAGTCCCTCCGGGACTCCTCCTTCCTTAGCGGTTTCTTCCGGACTTTTCTAGAACCTTCTAGAACCTTCCATAGAACCTTCCGAATCATTTTCAAACACATAAAATGACATCCTATATATGAATCTTATTCTCCGGACCATTCTGGAACTCCTCGTGATGTCCGGGATCTTATCCGGGACTCCGAACAAATATTCGAACTCCATTCCATATTCAAGTTCTACCATTTCAACATCCAACTTTAAGTGTGTCACCCTACGGTTCGCGAACTATGCGGACATGGTTGCGTACTTACTCCGACCAATAACCAATAGCGGGATCTGGAGATCCATAATGGCTCCCACATATTCAACGATGACTTAGTGATCGAATGAACCATTCACATACGATACCAATTCCCTTTGTCACGCGATATTTTACTTGTCCGAGGTTTGATCATCGGTATCACTCTATACCTTGTTCAACCTCGTCTCCTGACAAGTACTCTTTACTCGTACCGTGGTATGTGGTCTCTTATGAACTTATTCATATGCTTGCAAGACATTAGACGACATTCCACCGAGAGGGCCCAGAGTATATCTATCCGTCATCGGGATGGACAAATCCCACTGTTGATCCATATGCCTCAACTCATACTTTCCGGATACTTAATCCCACCTTTATAACCACCCATTTACGCAGTGGCGTTTGATGTAATCAAAGTACCTTTCCGGTATAAGTGATTTACATGATCTCATGGTCATAAGGACTAGGTAACTATGTATCGAAAGCTTATAGCAAATAACTTAATGACGTGATCTTATGCTACGCTTAATTGGGTGTGTCCATTACATCATTCATATAATGATATAACCTTGTCATTAATAACATCCAATGTTCATGATTATGAAACTAATCATCTATTAATCAACAAGCTAGTTAACATGCTTACTAGGGACTCATTTGTTTGTTTACATAACACACATGTATCAATGTTTCGGTTAATACAATTATAGCATGGTATATAAACATTTATCATAAACATAAAGATATATAATAACCACTTTTATTATTGCCTCTTGGGCATATCTCCAACATAAATAACCTTAGAGTGCACGATAGATCAACACAACTAAACCAAGTACTAACATAGCATGCACACTGTCACCATCACACTATGAAGGAGGCATAGATCACATCAATACTATCATAGTAATAATTAACTCCATAACCTACAAGAGATTATGATCATAATCTACGACAAGAACCACACGATGCACACACTGTCACCATTACACCATGCAGGAGGAATAGACTACTTTAATAACATCACGAGAGTAGCACATAGATGAATAGTGATACAAAAACATTGCAATCATAAAGGGATATAAATAAGCACCTCACTATGCTATTCATAACAGTGAATAAGTATTATGTGAAATATAGCCTAAGAGACCCACACGGTGCACACACTGTCACCTTTACACACGTGGGACAAGGAGTCTCCGGAGATCACATAAGTAAAATCCACTTTACTAGCATAATGACATCTAGATTACAAGCATCATCATATGAATCTCAATCATGTAAGGCAGCTCATGAGATTATTGTATTGAAGTACATAGGAGAGAGATTAACCACATAGCTACCGGTACAGCCCTTAGCCTCGATGGAGAACTACTCCCTCCTCATGGGAGACAGCAGCGGTGATGAAGATGGCGGTGGTGTCGATGGAGGAGCCTTCCGGGGGCACTTCCCCGTCCCGGCGGCGTGCCGGAACAGAGACTCATGTCCCTCAGATCTTGGCTTCGCGATGGCGGCGGCTCTGGAAGGTTTCTCGTACCATGGCTTTTTCGTATCGAAGATTTAGGTCAGGGACCTTTAAATAGGCGAAGAGGCGGAGTCGGAAGGTCGACGAGGCGGTGACACAACAGGGGGCGCGGCCCACACCCTGGCCGCGCCAGCCTGGTGTGTGGGGCCCCCAGGGCTCCCCTCTGGCGGCACTCGGGTGTTCTGGAAGCTTCGTGGAAAAATAGGATGCTGGGCATTAATTTCGTCCAATTCCGAGAATATTTCCTTACTAGGATTTCTGAAACCAAAAACAGCAGAAAACAGGAACTGGCACTTCGGCATCTCGTTAATAGGTTAGTTCCGGAAAACGCATCAAAACGATATAAAGTGTGAACAAAACATGTAGGTATTGTCATAAAACAAGCATGGAACATAAGAAATTATAGATACGTTTGAGACGTATCAAGCATCCCCAAGCTTAGTTCCTACTCGCCCTCGAGTAGGTAAACAATAACAATGATAATTTCTTAAGTGACATGCTACCAACATAATCTTGATCAACATTATTTGTAAAGCATATGAGATGAATGCAGTGATTCAAAGCAATGATGAAGACAATGAGTAAACAACTGAATCATATAGCAAAGACTTTTCATGAATAGTACTTTCAAGACAAGCATCAATAAGACTTGCATAACAGTTAACTCATAAGCAATAAATTCTTAGTAGAAGGCATTGAAGCAACACAAAGGATGATTAAGTTTCAGCAATTGCTTTCAACTTGTAACATGTATATCTCATGGATAGTTGTCAATATAAAGCAATATAACAAGTGCAATAAGTAAACATGTAAGAATCAATGCACACAGTTTACACAAGTGTTTGCTTCTAAGATAGAAAGAAATAGGTAAACTGACTCAACAATAAAGTAAAAGAATGGCCCTTCGCAGAGGGAAGCATTGATTGCTATATTTGTGCTAGAGCTTTTATTTTGAAAACATAAAGAGAGCATAAAAAGTAAAGTTTTGAGAGGTGTTTGTTGTTGTCAACGAATGGTAATGGGCACTCTAACCCCCTTGCCAGACAAACTTTCAAAGAGCGGCTCCCATGAATTTTTATTTTTGGGTGGCACTCCTTCCAACCTTGCTTTCACAAACCATGGCTAACCGAATCCTCGGGTGCCTGCCAACAATCTCATACCATGAAGGAGTGCCTTTTTATTTTAGTTTTATTTAGATGACACTCCTTGACAAGGGATTAACTTGTCAATGCCTACGGATTGTAGACTAGGGTTTCGTTGGATGTAGAGGGCAAGTAGATCTCGAAGGTTTCAGCCGAAAAGTACTCGACGATATGAAAGCTAGGGTTTGGGAAAACAATGATTCGATCCTTTCTTTGTCCCTCGACTCCCCCTTATATAGGAGGCGGAGCCGAGGGTTTCGTATCATATAAGTTTACAGAGTCCGGGTAGGTTTCTAACTCCTCCCGCAAGATTACAAATAATACTTTCTATTACAACTCTAGCTTTCCTTAGCAATATCTTGGGCTTCCAAATCTTCTTATTCTTCGGGTCGTGGGCCTTTCAGTAAACCCCGGGTACCATCTTCGGCAGGCCCATTGGGTATGCCTATGTCAGTAGCCCCCGAGATTTTGCTTGAATCGCAGAATCAGGGAAAATCTCCACCTTTATATTCATTCGACAACTCTGAATTTTCATACGTATCTTTGCATACGAATTTCTATATTGTACAGGGATAATGGTAGTTGGGGCTAGTTCATCTGACGGATCAGGTACTAGTTAACTGCTCTAGTGGCAATCCGCAAAAACCTACTTCAAAATCACGTCCCTGGACATGATTTCGGGATACTGGTGTAAACTTCGACAGGTGCCGCTTAAGGTCTTACCATTCTGTCGAGTCCCAGTCATATTTATCGGGTACCTAATGCGTCCGTTAGGATTTTTCTTCGTATCTGTTGATACGGAAAAAAGTAGCTAACCGACGTCAGAGACGGCGCCACGCCGCACAGAACGGATCTGGGGTCTTACCTACGCAATTTTTGCGGCATTCAGAGATTTATTCGCAACTTCGGCGCTCTGAGAATATATTGTCGAGTGCTTATTCAGCTGTTGGAATAGCACATTTTATTGAGTCAACAGATGACTTATATTGCTTTCCCGATGGGAGTATATGTAGAGTTATTTTAACTCGAAATATACTCTGTTGCCCTTCTTCTTTTCTTTCTCTTTCTCTTTTTTTTTATGATTTCATCGGGCACGCGAACAGCGTTCCCGATGGGAGTAGCCCCCGAGGCTACAGCCAAGGACTTGTGCTTGGTTGTAGGCTCCACGCCTTATGCCGCTATATTTTCTTTCTCTCCCGAAATTTTATAATTTCTCGGGTGCGCGACAGCGCTCTCGATGGGAGTAGCCCCCGAGGCTATGAACAAATGCTTGCATTTGGTCATAGGCTCTCGTCATTTTTATCTTGTCATACTCGAATTTTTCTATTTTTCTCAAGTAGCCCCCGAGCATTTGGGCAAAAACTTGTATTTGATCAAAGGCTCTCGAAATCATCTTTGCGTTGTCGATAATCTCTCCCAGCTTCATAGTCGAGCTTTTCTTTATCATGATGACGTCATTGCTGATGATAGCCACGATTTCTGTATTGGAAACATGCGAAAACCGCTCCTCTCACTGCCTTGTGGGTCCAAATTCCCCATCTGATTGACACGTCGTGCAAGTGGGGGACACACGTCCTCCACTTTTTCTGGCGCACGTACTGTGCCCTCTATCGTTTCTTTTCTTAGTGAAAAGCCATTTTTACCCCTTGTCCACGTGTACTCCATCTACGCCGTAAATTCTTCATCGACTGGCTGCGTCGATTCACCGCACCTCTATTTAATTCCATCATCTTCTTCCCCTGTTGCTTCCGCTCACTCCGCCCATCTGCGCCTCTGCCAAAAATCCTCCATTGCGCCCATTGCCTTGCGCGCTCCTCCGAGCTTGTGTTGTTCTGCTCCCCTCGAGTGGAAATCATCTTCCCCACAATACGCATACTCCAACGCTCCAACAACCTCCAATGGCCGCCGAAGATCTGGAGTGGGAGAGATCCAAGATCTCCAATCAAGACATGAACCTGCTGAAGAGGTTGGGACTCACGAAGAAGAAAGATGCCCTGCGCTTCCCCCACGAGGAAAGCTACCCAAAGCCTCCGATGGAGTACCGGGTTAGTTTTGTTGACCATCTTATCCGTGGTCTTTCCCCTCCTATCCACGAGTTTCTCCGGGGTCTTCTTTTTGTTTATGGGCTTCAACTTCACCAGCTGACGCCCAATTCCATCTTGCACGTGTCGATTTTTATCACATTGTGCGAATGCTTTCTCGGAGTCCAACCTAACTGGGCTCTGTGGAAACGCATCTTCTGTCTCCGCCGTAATGGCTCCCACGGCGTCGCCTATAATATTGGCGGCGGCGTCATCTGTGTTCGTTCTGACGTCGATTATTTCGACGTCAAATTTCCTGACTCTGTCCAAGGCTGGCGCAAGAGGTGGCTGTATGTACACGAGGAAAGCTCTGACTCGATAGAGTACAACATCGCCCCTTTTGATGGAAAAACCAAAATTCTTCGCCGCCGCTCCTGGGATGCTGAAGCTTCCGAAGAAGAGAAATTGGCGACCGAGGCGCTGATGACTCGCATCCGTGAACTTCAGACTACTCGAGGCAAGGAGCTTTCTGGTACCCAAATCACAACCTACTTCCTTAGGATTAGAATGCAGCCTCTACAGGCTCGAAAAAATCCCCTTTGGATGTACGCTGGTAATGAAGATGTCGAGAGGCTTTCCACGGATCTTTCTGCAAAAGATTTGGAGAAGCTAATCCGAAGAATCTCCAAGCTTAGCAAGAAGGATACCATTCCAACTTCTTGCAAGGTTGCGCCATTTTGTCGCGCCAATCCTCTTCCCGAGGTATTTTGTTCTTTGCCACTATGGTACCTTCTTCCTGAATTATTCTTGTGATGACTATTTTTACTTGCAACGAAATATAACTGTTGTCGATTTTCTTTATTTTCTACAGGGTCACCTTGTGCTAACTTCTCTTCCTCCCCTTCCTGAGGTGGGGAAGTCGAAGAACGGACTGTTGTCACCGACGACAACCAGGATGCTTCTCGCCCTGAAAGTGGAGTCGGGGATTCCCATAAATCCGCGGCTTCTCTTGAAAAAGAGACTGAAGCAGAGGTTTCTTCGTCGACACGCTCATCTCTTCCTGCTGCTTCTCCAAAGGGCAAAAGGAAAAGGAGTGATGTCGAAGATTCTGGGACCTCTAAACCCGAAGAAGCTGCTCCTTCACCGCAGAAGGCAGCTTATGATCCATACCTCGGGACCCTCATCAGTTCGTAAGTCCCTTTTCGCTTTTTTTTTATTTATACACTCGAAGATTTTTACCTGTCTTGCTTTTTATACTGCTGCCGTTGTACCATAGTGATGATGAGGAAGAAACACCAAATTTGGATGTGGCTGCTCGAACGAGTACGTCACATACTCTGGACTCGAAGATTTTTACCTGTCTTGCTTTTTATATTGCTGCCGTTGTACCATAGTGATGATGAGGAAGAAACACCAAATTTGGATGTGGCTGCTCGAACGAGTACGTCACATACTCTGGTTGTTTCAGAGCCGCCAGTTGAAGGAGAAGAATCCTCGCCTCCTCAACTAAACGTCGGCGCTTCGACACCTCCTTCGAGCCCCCGAGTCCCTTCACCAAAAAGGGCAAGGACGGAGGTCATCCCGGAGCCTACTCTCCAATTGAGTAGCTCCTCTAACTCTCTCTTGGACGATGTAAGTTCTTAATTTCCTTGTCATTGTCTATGTTTTCTCTGTTTATTTCTATGTACCATCATATTTTTCTCATACCGCCATTTTCCCTTTGTCCTTTTTTAACAGCCTATGATCAAAGATCTTATTCGCATCGGTGCCCAATTTGTTGGGTACCGTGAATATGCTAGTAAAACTGAAGGTAATGCCTTGCTTCTTCTTTTTGCCACTGCTCTTTTGCTCCTTTGCTGTCGAGATTTTTAACTATATTTGACTTCCTTGGTAGAAAAACTGGCGGAGGCTAACGAGCGTGCCAACACACTTGCTAAAAGATTAGAGCAAAGTGAAGAGGCTCGCAAGAAAGCTGAGTCAGATGCCATTGACGCTCGAGCAGAGGCTGATAAGGCCAAGGCTGATGATGCTGGTGTCGAAGATCTCAGGAAGAGACTTCACGATACCGAGACTTCGCTGAGCGAGCATATAGCTGCACAATCTGCTCGCGAGGAAGCTGTCCTTAAGCGCATAAGGGCGCAAAATCGTCGCTTTGTCAGTAAGTATTTGCACCAATTCATATCCCTTGGATTTTCCTTTCTTCACTCGTTTATTACTCAATAAGTTTTTATTTTTCCAGATAAGACAGCTCAAGAATTTGAACTTGAAGACCCCGATAATGATCCTCTTCTTGACGCTGTTTCATTCCTCGAGTTTCATGGGACGGAAGCACGCGAAGGCATTGATCAAGCTAAAATGGGGCTGTCGCGGCTTTTCCCCTATTTCTTCCCGAAGAAGGAGGCACCCGCAACTTTCCTTAACTTAGTCAAGTGCTTTAATCCATCCGAAGATCTTGGGTTGAAAATGCGGCAGGAAAATATGAAGGTCGCTGTTGAAAGCACTGTTGCCTTGGTCGCTGATAGCCAACAAACTGTCGACTGGGCGAAAGTGGGCGACACGGAGCAGATAGAACAGCTCAAATGGCGATCATTGGTCAAGGCGGCGAAGCCCAACACGAAGAAAATCCTGTCCTATCTCGGGATCAAGCCATCTTCGACTCCTAGCTCATCAAAGCCGGAGGTCTAGTTGAATGCCCCTTTGCTTTTTCTTTTTAGTTTATCTTCTTCTTTTGGCACTGAAGCCATAGTGCTCTTGGTGGTGACTGCTTCAATAGGTCTCTAGAAATCCTTCTTTTGTAATAGACATGTACATATTATGAGAATGAATGAAAATCTATCTTTGCTCCATGATTGATGTCGAAATATCTCTTTTTTCCAGTTAATTTTTGACAACTATACGTCAGCTCCTGGTCCTTCCGAGGTTTTTCCTTCGCCTCTTTCGAAGAAAACCCCTGTCGATGTTAGTTTTGTCGAAGATTCTGCAAACGAAACTTCGGCAGAAGATTTGAAAGAACTTCAACAACAGCTCCAGTCTATGAAGAAGCAATCACTTATGCTTATGGAACAATCTCGAAAATCCTCCGAGAGAGAAAAGGTAGCACTTCAACAAGCTCAAGATGCTATAATCGAGAAAGATGCCGCCGTTGCTGAAGCTGCTGCAGCTACGTCTCGTGAAAATTTTATGCTTCAACTGCTTACAAATGCTAGCTTGGATATGGCGGGTATGCTCCGGTATCTTTGTCGCAGTTTTTCTTTCTTTCTTTCTTCCTTGTCGTCTTATTGCCCACTGATTTTGTCGAAACAGGTTCCTTTTTGAATGCTGCTACCGAAGATGAACGTGTTGAAGCCCGTTCTAATGCACTTCTGAGGCTTGCACGTGATCATGGTTCAAGTTTCTGGGGCACACCTGAACGGACTCGCCAAATCGTTAGATTTCAAGATCGCGCGCTTCAGGTCCGCGACTTTCTCGACTTTTGCACGAGAACCTTGTCTTTAGTTTACGGGACCATGTTTCCACGTAATAAGATGCCAGAGACGCTTCCCGCTCTGATGGAAAAATTTCGAGATGCTCCTCGAATCCATGGATTTGTGCGAGCTCAATTAGCTGCCGGCGCAAGGTTTGCTATGATCATGGTAAAAATCTGCTACCCGAAAATGGATATGAGTCAGATTGTTCCAAAGTGTTTGGAAAAGATGGCGAAGAGGAAAAGGAACTTCAGCAAATATGATGACGTTGTGACTCCTGTAGCCGAAGATATGATGGATGAACTTCTTCGACTAGACGCTGAATTCTTCGTGAAAGGCAGTTATGCGGAGCACAGCACTCGCGCCATAAATAATGAGCGGCTGACGATAGATAATATATTGGGTAGCTATTGAAGTTTTGTTGCTCCAAGGATTATATCTTGTGCACAGGAAACATAATCTATATTGTGAAGTTACTATATTTCTGTTTTTCACTGCCAAGCCCCCGGACGTTTTGAGTGCAGTATCTTTGCTTTTATAATGCGAGGTTGTCCCAAGGCAAAATAAATACTGTATTATTTTGGTGGGTATGAGCTCCCGAGCTTTATATTGACCGCTGCTTGTCGATATATTTTAGTTTGGCGAGGTATTTTATACCAAGGCGAGATATTGTCTTGAACTATTTTGTCGGCACCATATGTATATATTGTATCTTTGTAGGGGGAAGCCCCCGAGTCTGTCAAAAAGATATATAATTGCACTATCTTTATTATATTGTAGCGCCGCGAGCCCGCCTCATTAAAAACCTTTCCCGGCCCCACTCGGTGCCCCGAAAAAGGAAAAGAGTGCGTCTGAAAACTCGCGGGCGTTTCAGTACATTGTATGTTTACAAAGGAGACTATATTTCGGCATCTAGGCGTAAAAACGCCTGAGCTGCGCCACGTTCCATGGATTTGGCTCGTCAATCCCTGTCTTCCTGTCCTTGATTCTGTATGCTCCTCCTTTGATTACTTCTGTGACGATGTAAGGCCCTAGCCATGGTGACTCGAGTTTTTCATGACTTTTTTGATTGAGTCGTAAAACCAGGTCACCAACTTGGAAAGATCTTGGCCGCAATCGTCGACTGTGATAGTTTTTCAAGTCCTGTTGATATTTGGCGACTCGTGACAGGACTTCGTCTCGAGCTTCATCAAGTGCGTCAACATCATCCTCCAAAGCTTTTCTCGAAGTTTCTTCATCATATTCTGCGACTCTTGGAGAATCATGCTCTATTTCTATCGGCAGGACTGCTTCAGCTCCATGGACCAGAAAGAACGGCGTTTCCTGCGTCGCTGTATTTGGTGTTGTTCGAATACTCCACAACACACTTGGCAGCTCCTCCGGCCAAGTATGCCGAGCTTTTTCCAATGGTCCTAGCAGGCGCTTCTTGATACCATTGCAGATGATGCCATTGGCCTTTTCGACTTGACCGTTGGTCTGTGGATGTGCGACAGACGCAAAACTCAATTTGATGCCTACTTCTGCGCAATATGCCTTGAAATCTTTGGACGTAAAATTGCTGTCGTTGTCTGTGACAATGCTGTGAGGGACTCCAAATCTAAAGACAATGCTTTTTACGAACTTGATCGCTGACGCGCCGTCCGGTGAATTTATCGGCTTTGCTTCTATCCACTTAGTAAATTTGTCGACAGCAACGAGCATATACTCATATCCTCCTGGCGAAGCTTTGTGTAGTTTTCCCACCATGTCGAGACCCCATTGAGCAAAGGGCCAAGACAGTGGAATTGGCATAAGTTCTGCTGCTGGCGAGTGAGGTTTTGCCGCGAATCTTTGACACGCATCGCAAATTTGCACTATTTCCTTCGCGTCCTCGATTGTTGTTAACCAATAGAATCCTGCTCTGAAGACTTTGGCCGCAATGGCTCGGCTGCTCGCGTGATGCCCGCATATTCCTTCGTGTACGTCCTTTAGGATGATCCTTCCTTCTTCAGGTGTGACACACCTCTGTAGCACACCCGAGATACTTCGTTTGTACAACTCCCCTTTTACCACAGTAAAAGCTTTTGATCGCCTAATTATTCGCCTTGCTTCAACTGGGTCGTCGGGTATTGTTTGCCTTAGGATGTATGATATATAGGCCTGCATCCATGGAATTTGCACCATCATGACTAGCTCTTGTTCCTCTTCTTCTTCTACTAAGTCTTTGGTGGCAGTCGAAGATTTCCCTTCTTTCTCCTTCTTCTTTATTTTCACTGGCTTTGTTGATCTTTCGCTTATTTCTTCCCAAAACACGCCTGGAGGGATCGCGAGGCATTGTGACCCGATGTTTGCAAGAACATCGGCTTCATCGTTACTCATCCTGCTGATGTGGTTTACCTCGCATCCATCAAACAATTTTTCCAGCTCATTGTACACCTCCTTGTATGCTATCATACTTTCGTTGACTGCATCACATTGGTTCATAACCTGCTGTGCCACCAATTGCGAGTCGCCGAAGATTTTCAATCGGGTTGCACCACAAGCTTTTGCCATCTTCATCCCGTGTATGAGAGCTTCATATTCTGCTTCGTTGTTAGACGCGTTTGGGAACGTCATCCTTAAGACATATTTTAGCTTGTCGCCTTCAGGTGATATCAATATCACGCCTGCTCCAGCACCTTCCAACCTTTTGGACCCGTCGAAGTTCATGGTCCAAGTTCTCGATAAATCTGGAGGCCCCGTGTTTTGTAGCTCCATCCACTCTGCAATGAAATCTGGTAAAACTTGCGATTTTATTGCCTTTCTTTTTTCGTACGTGATGTCCCGAGGGGAAAGTTCTATTCCCCAAAGGGAGACACGACCCGTAGCTTCTGGGTTGTTCAATATGTTTGACAAGGGAGCTTCATTGACCACTATTATCGGATGCGCCGAAAAATAGTGTCGCAATTTTCTTGCTGTCGTGAATACTCCATACGCCAGTTTCTGATATTGCGGGTACCGCTGTTTTGAAGGTGACAGTACTTCGGTGATGAAATACACTGGCCTCTGGACTCCATGAAGCTTTCCTTCTTCTTCTCGCTCGACTACCAGAACCGTGCTAACCACTTGGGGTGTGGCTGCAATGTATAAGAGGAGAGGTTCTTTATCTTTAGGCGCCACCAAGATTGGTGGCGTCGAAATTGCCCGCTTGAGGTTCTCGAAAGCCCTATCTGCTTCCTCGTTCCATTGAAATTTTCCCCCTGTTTAATCAATGCGTAGAACGGAAATGCTTTTTCTCCTAGCCTGGCGACGAATCTGCTTAAAGCTGCGACTCGCCCCATTAACTGTTGTACTTCTTTCAACTTTGTCGGCTTTCTCATAGTAACGATGGCCTGGATTTTTTCGGGATTAGCTTCAATCCCTCTTGCTGATACTAAGAACCCGAGAAGTTCTCCGGCAGGAACTCCAAAAGAACACTTTGTCGGGTTCAGCTTGAGGTAGAACTTGTCGAGGTTGTCGAAGGTTTCCTTCAAATCTTCGATCAGAGTCGACCCCTTCTTTGATGTTATCACGACATCGTCAATGTAGACTTGCACATTTTTTCCAATCTGTGTTGCTAGGCACTTCTGCATCATCCGCTGATATGTTGCTCCCGCGTTTTTTAAACCAAAAGGCATTGTTTTGTAGCAAAACACGCCGTAAGGTGTTATGAACGCTGTCTTGGCTTCATCATCTTCTTTTAATCTAATCTGGTTATAACCAGAGTATGCATCCAAAAAGGAAAGACGTTCACATCCTGCCGTGGAGTCGATGATTTGATCGATCCTTGGGAGGGGAAAGTGATCCTTAGGACAATGTTTATTGAGACACGTAAAGTCGACGCACATGCGAAGGACTGTCGTGTGTTTCTTCGGCACCATCACTGGGTTAGCTACCCATGTGGCTTCTGTAGATATCTCTTTGATGAAACCAGCATCCTTGAGTCGATCTATTTCTGATAACATAGCTTTGCGGTTTGGTTCCGAAAAACGCCGCAAAGGTTGTTTGATTGGTCTTGCGAGAGGATCCAAATTAAGGTGGTGCTCGGCAAGTTCCCTGGGTACTCCTGGCATGTCAGCTGGACACCATGCGAAGATTTTCCAGTGCTCACGGAGGAACTCGACGAGCGCGCTTTCCTATGCGATATCCATGTTTGTTGCAATGGATGTCGTTTTCTTTGGGTCTGTCGGATGGATCTGTACCTCTTTTGAATCCTTGGTTGTGTTAAAAGTTGGCTCCTTGGAAGACCTCCCTACTTCTGGCAGCACATCATAATCCGTGAACCTTGGCGCCATATATTCTGCTTGCATCCCGAAAGTTTCTGATAATCGATGAAAATCCTTGTCGCATTTATCAGATAACGCGAAACTTCCCTTGATTGTGATAGGTCCCTTGGGCCCAGGCAACCTCCACAACAGGTATGTATAATGTGGCACTGCCATGAACCTGGCATACGCTGGTCGTCCCAGCAGAGCGTGATATTGCGACGGGAAATCCACAACTTCAAATTCCAAATTCTCTATCCTGTAATTTTCTCGTGTTCCAAACTGAACGTCGAGATTGATCTTGCCCAACGGATAACTTGGCTTCTCTGGTGTGATCCCGTGGAAACGTGTATCAGTTGGTTTCAGGTTTGCCAGGGATATGTTCATCTTCCTCAATGTATCTGCATACATAAGGTTTAAGCTGCTGCCGCCATCTATGAAAACTCTCGACACATCGAAACCAGCAATTACTGCGGGTAAGATGAGTGCTGATTGTCCTGGTCGAGGAACTTGCTGCAGATGATCCGCGATTGTGAAGCCGATGTCTTGCCCCGACCAATTTAAGTACTCAACTGTTGGTGGAGGCATCTTTTCTGCCATGAACACTTGTCGTGAGATTACCTTCTGCGCCCTGTTGGATGGCCTAGCTTTCTGAATCATCAAAACTGCGCCATTGGAATTGGGATCAACATATGGAGGTGGTTGTGGTGCTGCCGCTATTCTGAGCTGATGCCGATTTTCATCAGTAATTGCGGGAGGAGGTGGGAGGTGGATCTCGCTCCTTGGTCCTTGAGGATTTCTGTTCATGGCTTGGCTATTTGCAATTCCTGCGGCTCGCAACATTGCTTGAAAATTGCGGCAATCTTTCTGGAGATGTCCTGACTACCTCTTCCCGTTGCTGTCGAGATAGAAATGCATCTGACACGGTCCGTTCATCATCTCTTCGGGAGACACAAACGGTCTCTGAAACCTTGGTCCACTATTTTGCCTATTACTGCGGTAGTCACTTCTATTGTCGCCTTGTTGATCATTACTTCTTTGGTAATTATCCTGATTGCTTCCTCCAGGGTTTCCTCGGAACCCAGCCGATATATGACCAGGAGCATCATTGTTGTAGAACTGACGAGAAAATCGCCTTCTGTTTTGAAAATTTCGACTACGGTCTTCCTCTGGCGACCTGTGTCGTTTATTATGTATGGCATCCTCTCCATCTGCCCACTTGTTTGCTATTTCCATCAATGCTGATATTGTTTTTGGGTTGGTTCTTCCTAGGTCCTCGACAAAATCTGCTCGTCGAATTCCTGCCACAAACGCATCTATTGCTCTCTCGTCAGATATATCTTCTGCCGAGTTTTTGATGATGTTCCACCTCTGTATATATTTTCTCATAGATTCGTCGTGCTTTTGCCTGCACGCCCTCAACTCTTCCAATGATGCTGGTTTCTTGCAGGTGGACCGAAATTTTTTCACGAAGATGCTCTCGAAACTATCCCAGTTGTCGATGGAACTTGGGGGAAGTTTCTTTATCCAGGAACGTGCTGCTCCACTTAGATGTACTTGGATGCTTTGCATGGTTGTTGCCCTGGTTCCTCCTATCAACTTTACCATCTCGAGATAATCCACAAGCCAGTCTTCTGGATCTTGCAGACCGTCGAATTTCTTGAAATTTTCCGGTAGCTTGAATCCTAATGGTACTCGAGTTTTTCGGACTCGTCTCGTAAAACATGGAAGCCCGCACAAATCTTCATCAGCAACTTCTGGTGAATGCCGATGTTCTCTTCTTTCTTGCCGCGCTCTGTCTACTCTTGCTTGAGCTGCCGTGTCTCTTGCCCCACTTGTTCTTGGTGGATCTTGCACTGCAGCAGCAGGTCGTGGACTATTTTGTCTTGTAGTTCCTTCGGGAGGTGTAGCTGTAAATGCTGTTCCCATGACTCCAACTCCTGCCATTGCCATGTTGAACAGTGCTTCTCTCGGGTCTCCTGGAGGTGGTCTGGACGCAAGGATATAAGCTTGCGTGGCCATGTACCCTGCTTCTAGCGTTTTGGGGATAATATTTCCCCTGGTGTCGATCGTCATGAAGGACATGTCGAGGTTTTGAACTAGATGCTCTCTCTCTGTTTCGGGTATATTTTACAGTCGAGATCTTGCTCTCCTTCGAGCCTCTCTATGACTATCTCCCGACGTTCCTGATTGTCGGCTTAGATCTGCTCTTCGTCTACTTGACGCAGAAGCTGCCTCCTTTCTTCTATTCAAGGCGGCTGTCTGTTTTTCCAATTCCCTACTCACCCGAGCAAGTTTATATTGATAGGCTTGTAGTTCTTCGACAGTAGCGGTTGTAGTCATTGGTTCTGTACCGTTCATAGCTCTTGCTGCTCTATCCCATGCTGCTTGCGGAAGTTGTTTTCTTTCACGAGGTGAGGACCCGACGTATTTAGTGCCTAGGCCTCTTCTGAGATCAGCGGGATCGACGTATGGGTTTCCCAAATCATCGAAAGCCTCCGACGTCTCTGGTTCTGCTCGGGTTGCCTCTTCTATTGCATATACTTGATGATATGTTGGGTGTTGATATTTTCCAGGATTGGTGACACCATCCTTAAGATTGGTGAAGACCTTTCCAATGGCAACAGATTTGTCGATGAAGCTGTCGACGCTGTCGGAGTCGCTGCTTATAAAGGAGTCCGCAGTCGACCCGAAAGATGTGTTGCTGAAGATCTTGGCGAGCTTTGCGCTTGCCTTGGTGTCGACGAAGCGTGGCGACGAAAACTCTTCATCACTTATCGAAAAGTTAGAATCGATCGCTGAAAATTCCGACGAGACCGGAACTTCGAGACGATAAGATCCTTCCTTATTGACGCTGAATCGGAATTCTCCGAACGTCATGACGATGGGCTCCTCCAGATACGCACATGCATCCAAACGGGAGGGTGGGTGAGGAATAAAATCGACTAGATCAGTTTTTTCCTGTTTACCTCGATCCATCGCATTGCTTGCTACCGACGAAGTCGACGATTCTGGACGTGCCATCGAGATCAGCTCCTTCCAGCCTCTAGATCCCACAGACGGCGCCAATTGACAAGGGATTAACTTGTCAATGCCTACGGATTGTAGACTAGGGTTTCGTTGGATGTAGAGGGCAAGTAGATCTCGAAGGTTTCAGCCGAAAAGTACTCGACGATATGAAAGCTAGGGTTTGGGAAAACAATGATTCGATCCTTTCTTTGTCCCTCGACTCCCCCTTATATAGGAGGCGGAGCCGAGGGTTTCGTATCATATAAGTTTACAGAGTCCGGGTAGGTTTCTAACTCCTCCCGCAAGATTACAAATAATACTTTCTATTACAACTCTAGCTTTCCTTAGCAATATCTTGGGCTTCCAAATCTTCTTATTCTTCGGGTCGTGGGCCTTCAGTAAACCCCGGGTACCATCTTCGGCAGGCCCATTGGGTATGCCTATGTCACTCCTCCCCACCTTTGCTTTCTCAAGCCATGGCTAACCGAATCCTCGGGTGCCGACCAACAATCACATAACATGGAGGAGTGTCTATTTGTAACTTTATGAAAGTTAATTAATTCGGGGCTGGGAACCCCATTGCCAGCTCTTTTTGCAAAATTATTGGATAAGCGGATGAAGCCACTAGTCCATTGGTGAAAGTTGCCCAACAAGATAGAAAGATAAACACCGCATACTTCCTCATGAGCTATAAAACATTGACACAAATAAGAGGTAATAACTTTTGAATTGTTTAAAGATAGCACTCAAGCAATTTACTTTGGAATGACGGAGAAATACCATGTAGTAGGTAGGTATGATGGACACAAATGGCATAGTTTTTGGCTCAAGGATTTGGATGCACGAGAAGAATTCCCTCTCAGTACAAGGCTTTGGCTAGCAAGGTTGTTTGAAGCAAACTCAAGTATAAAACGGTGCAGCAAGACTCACATATGAACGTATTGTAAGCATTATAAGACTTTACATCGTCTTCCTTGTTGTTCAAACACCTCAACCAGAAAATATCTAGACTTAGAGAGACCAATCATGCAAACCAAATTTTAACAAGCTCTATGTAGTTCTTCATTAATAAGTGCAAGGTACATGATGCAAGAGCTTAAACATGATCTATATGAGCACAACAATTGCCAAGTATCAAATTATTCAAGACATTATACCAATTACCACATGTAGCATTTTCCGTTTCCAACCATATAGCAATGAACGAAGCAGTTTCAACCTTCGCCATGAACATTAAAAGCTAAGAACACATGTGTTCATACGAACCAGCGGAGCGTGTCTCTCTCCCACACAAGGATGAACTTATTCAAACAAAATAAAAATAAAAACAAACAGACGCTCCAAGCAAAGTACATAAGATGTGACCGAATAAAAATATAGTTTCAAGAGAAGAAACCTGATAAGTTGTCGATGAAGAAGGGGATGCCTTGGGCATCCCCAAGCTTAGATGCTTGAGTCTTTTTGAAATATGCAGGGATGAACCACGGGGGCATCCCCAAGCTTAGACTCTTCACTCTTCTTGATCATAGTATATCATCCTCCTCTCTTGACCCTTGAAAACTTCCTCCACACCAAACTTAAAGCAAACTCATTAGAGGGTTAGTGCATAATCAAAAATTCACATGTTCAGAGGTGACACAATCATTCTTAACACTTCTGGACATTGCCCAAAGCTTCTGAAAGTTAATGGAACAAAGAAACTCATTCAACATAGCAAAAGCGACAATGCGAAATAAAAGGCAGAATCTGTCAAAAACAGAACAGCCCGTAAAGATGAATTTTGCAGGGGCACTTAACTTGCTCAGATGGAAAAAATCAAAACTAATGAAAGTTGCGTACATATCTGAGGATCACACACGTAAATTTGCAGATTTTTCTGAGTTACCTACAGAGACTTCTGCGAGAATTCGTGACAGACAGCAAATCTGTTTCTGCGCAGTAATCCAAATCTAGCATCAACTTTACCATAGAGACTTTACTTGGCACAACAATGCAATAAAATTAAGATAAGGAGAGGATGCTACAGTAGTAACAACTCCCAAGACTCAAATATAAAACAAAAGTACTGTAGTAAAATAAACACATGGGTTATCTCCCAAGAAGTGCTTTCTTTATAGCCATTAAGATGGGCTCAACAATTTTAATGATGCACTCGCAAGAAATAGTAGTTGAAGTAAAAGAGAGAATCAAGAAGCAAATTCAAAACAAATTTAAGCCTAACATGCTTCCTATGAAAAGGAATCTTGTACACAAATAAATTCATGAGGAGCAAAGTGACAAGCATAGGAAGATAACACAAGCGCAACTTCAAAAAATTCAGCATATAGAGAGGTGTTTTAGTAACATGAAAACTTCTACAACCATATTTTCCTCTCTCATAATAACTTTAAGTAGCATCATGAACAAACTCAACAATATAAGTATCACATGAAGCATTCTTATTCTCATGCATAAAATAATTACTACTCCCAACATAAGCATAGTCATTCTTATTAGTTGTAGTGGGAGCAAATTCAACAAAGTAGCTATCATTATTATTCTCATCAAGTGTAGGAGGCATATTATAATCATAATTAAACTCATCCTCCATAGTAGGCGGCACCAAAACACCACTATCATTATAATCATCATAAATAGGAGGCATATCATAATCAACATAAACTTTCTCCTCAATACCCGGAGGACTAAAGAGATCATTTTCATCAAAACCGACCTCCCCAAGCTTAAATTCTTCCATAGCATTATCAACAATGGTGTTCATACTAATAACATTGCTACTAGCATGCAAATAAGATTCCATAGGTTTTTTAATTTTCGCAGCAAACAATTCTATCTCAGGGAAAAGATTAAAAAGCTCACTGTTGCTTTCCATTATGCCTTACTAGTGTAAACAAGAAACAAAAAGATGCAATTGCAGGATCTAAAGGAAATAGCTTCGAGCACTTACAACGGCAACAGAAAATAACTTAGTTACCTGGGACCGGAGTATGAGTGCCTTTTACCTTTCCTCCCCGGCAATGGCGCCAGAAAAGTGCTTGATGTCTACGTGTGCTTCTATTCTTGTAGACAGTGTTGGGCCTCCAAGAGCAGAGGTTTGTAGAGCAGCAGCAAGTTTCCCTTAAGTGAATCACCCAAGGTTTATCGAACTCAGGGAGGAAGAGGTCAAAGATATCCCTCTCAAGCAACCCTGCAATCACGATACAAGAAGTCTCTTGTGTCCCCAACACACCTAATACACTTGTCAGATGTATAGGTGCACTAGTTCGGCGAAGAGATAGTGAAATACAAGTGGTATGAATGAATATGAGCAGTAGTAACGGCGCCAAAAAAGTGCTTGCTGGCGTGTAGTTGATGGTGGTAATATTGCAGGAAGTAAACATGCAACAGAACAGTAAACAAGCGGTGTTTGCAGTATTGGAAACAAGGCCTAGGGATCATACTTTCACTAGTGGACACTCTCAACATTGATCACATAACAGAATAAATAGATAAATGCTATACTCTACACTCTTGTTGGATGATGAACACCACTAATTGTGTAGGATTACACGAACCCTCAATGCCGGAGTTAACAAGCTCCACAATATTCGATATTCATGTTTAAATAACCTTAGAGTGCACGATAGATCAACACAACTAAACCAAGTACTAACATAGCATGCACACTGTCACCATCACACTATGAAGGAGGCATAGATCACATCAATACTATCATAGTAATAATTAACTACATAACCTACAAGAGATTATGATCATAATCTACGACAAGAACCACACGATGCACACATTGTCACCATTACACCATGCAGGAGGAATAGACTACTTTTATAACATCACAAGAGTAGCACATAGATGAATACTGATACAAAACACATTGCAATCATAAAGGGATATAAATAAGCACCTCACTATGCTATTCATAACAGTGAATAAGTATTCTGTGAAATATAGCCTAAGAGACCCACACGGTGCACACACTGTCACCTTTACACACGTGGGACAAGGAGTCTCCGGAGATCACATAAGTAAAATCCACTTGACTAGCATAATGACATCTAGATTACAAGCATCATCATATGAATCTCAATCATGTAAGGCAGCTCATGAGATTATTGTATTGAAGTACAAAGGAGAGAGATTAACCACATAGCTACCGGTACAGCCCTTAGCCTCGATGGAGAACTACCCCCTCCTCATGGGAGACAGCAGCGGTGATGACGATGGCGGTGGTGTCGATGGAGGAGCCTTCCGGGGGCACTTCCCCGTCCCGGCGGCGTGCCGGAACAGAGACTCCTGTCCCCCAGATCTTGGCTTCGCGATGGCGGCGGCTCTGGAAGGTTTCTCGTACCGTGGCTTTTTCGTATCGAAGATTTAGGTCAGGGACCTTTAAATAGGCGAAGAGGCGGAGTCGGAAGGTCGACGAGGCGGTGACACAACAGGGGGGCGCGGCCCACACCCTGGCCGCGCCAGCCTGGTGTGTGGGGCCCCCAGGGCTCCCCTCTGGCGGCTCTCGGGTGTTCTGGAAGCTTCGTGGAAAAATAGGATGCTGGGCATTAATTTCGTCCAATTCCGAGAATATTTCCTTACTAGGATTTCTGAAACCAAAAACAGCAGAAAACAGGAACTGGCACTTCGGCATCTCGTTAATAGGTTAGTTCCGGAAAACGCATCAAAACGATATAAAGTGTGAACAAAACATGTAGGTATTGTCATAAAACAAGCATGGAACATAAGAAATTATAGATACGTTTTAGACGTATCAGCGGCCTGGCGACTGATCGGCGGCCACGTTGTCGACCTGGCCACACTTTTGAAAATGTTTAAATTCGCGTAACACTCCTGCAATTTATAAAATATTTCATATCATTTTAAAAGAATTCTCTAAAAATTTGAGGCACCTTCTAGTATGCATTCTCAAAAAAAATTCCTCCTTGATAACTTATCTAGTGGACCATGTCTTGTGGACTTGTGGTGCACCCAACCTTGGTGCAATCTTCTAGAAGTTAAAACTTCATAAAAAATTATCATCAACTCGGACTGCATGGATGTCACTGAAACTATGTTAAATGGAGGACAATCAGGAGGTCGCTGGAGCCGTGTTTGAAGAATGTAACAAATTATCTCAAGATTTTGAAAGGATCGTTTTTTAGCATTGTTCACGTGAAGTGAATGAGGTGGCGCATGTGTTAGCTAGTTTTGCTAAACAAGCGCCAACTAGTGTGTGGCATGATGCACCTCCAGATTTCTTATGCCAAGCTTTGTTAGATGATGTAACGATACGTACTAGCTAATAAAATCTCTTTGATGTTCAAAAAAAAGAGATCCGATTAACACATCTGAACATTGCTCGAGGAAAAAAAAAAGACAAGTCTCTAGGTTAATACTATCTAATCTATATTGGGTTGGAGCACTGAATTTGTCATTTTTGTTTCGCAAAACTGTGCTTTGAATTTGGAGTTGAAGTGTTGTCAAGTGCTAACATATATACTCGTCCTTTCTATACACTATTTTTCATTGAATTGTTCTAAGTTTTGCAATAATATGAAAATCAAATTCCGGTGCACCAGTTGCACCACAAGATCCGGTGCACATAAATTTACTTTTTTCCACCGAACAACCGTGAGTGACTTCTATCTGCATCTAAAAAGTTCGGTCCATTCCAGCCCATACAAGCTCACTTCGTTGCCTAACTGCAGTGACAACCAGCCCATCACAGCCCAGTCCACACTCAGCCACTCGCACTTCGGGCCCCATCAGGCAGCTCAAATCCGACGGTGGAAACCGACCCGCAACCCAATCCTGACCGTCCGCACTAGGGTGATCAATCCCCAAACCCGCCACAACGCTATTTAAGCGGCCCCCTTCTCCCTCCACAAACCCTAGCCGCACCCAGCTCCCCATTCCCCTGCCTCCGCCGCCGCCGCCGCCGTCGCCGAGATGGGTCGCGTGATCCGCGCTCAGCGTAAGGGTGCCGGCTCCGTCTTCAAGTCCCACACCCACCACCGCAAGGGCCCGGCGCGGTTCCGCTCGCTCGACTTCGGCGAGCGCAACGGCTACCTCAAGGGCGTCGTCACCGACGTCATCCACGACCCGGGGCGCGGCGCGCCGCTCGCCAATGTCACCTTCCGCCACCCCTTCCGCTACAAGCACCAGAAGGAGCTCTTCGTCGCCGCCGAGGGCATGTACACCGGCCAGTTCGTCTACTGCGGACGCCGCGCAACGCTCTCCGTCGGCAACGTCCTCCCCGTCCGCTCCATCCCCGAGGGAGGCGTCATCTGCAACGTCGAGCACCACGTCGGCGACCGTGGCGTCTTCGCCAGGGCGTCCGGGGACTACGCCATCGTCATCAGCCACAACCCGGACAACGGAACCTCAAGGTATTTTCCCCGCCCCCTCTCTCCCTTTCGCAGAATTGCTATGGATATAACCAGATCTGACATTTTAGTGCCTATAGCTATTTGTTGGTTTGTTGTGATGTGATTTCCGGTAGAAAATGATTATTTCCTTGTATTCGTAGTTATCAAGATCCGTTTTTTCGATGCTATGCAATTGATACATGATTAGGGCGCTATGTTTGTGCACATTAGCCTATTTGTAATTCATCTACATAAGAGAATTATGTATTACATGATTTCTGTAGTTGATCATTGACATGCCTTTTGGGTGTTAAATTTCAACGTTTGAAGTCTGCGAAATGTTTGGAGTTCTGTTATGATAGAACATGACATAGAGCATGGAATGTTTGTATATCTTGAATCTGAAATCATGTACTAATATTTTGGATTATCCTGGTTATATTTCGTTACTGACATAACCAAGTTCTATAATTAAGATTGATTATTTTTACACATCTGAGTTAGATTATCCTGGTTATACACTGCTTTGGTATGAGTTGCTCAATTTTAGATTTTACATGTTATTGAACTAGATGATGTTGAATAAATTTGCGGGTCTGCTTGCTGTTGTTGCCTATGCTGATTGAATGTCCTTGTGTTTGTGAAGTACTATTCTCTAGCTGTACATGTAAGCATGTTATAACTGTAGTTACTTGTGTTCTGTTTATGCAGGATCAAGCTCCCATCAGGCGCCAAGAAGATTGTCCCAAGTGGCTGCAGGGCCATGATTGGGCAGGTTGCTGGTGGAGGCAGGACTGAGAAGCCTATGCTGAAGGCTGGAAACGCCTACCACAAGTACCGTGTGAAGAGGAACAGCTGGCCCAAGGTGCGTGGTGTGGCCATGAACCCTGTGGAGCATCCCCACGGAGGAGGTAACCACCAGCACATTGGTCACGCCTCCACCGTCCGCCGTGACGCCCCACCTGGGCAGAAGGTTGGTCTCATCGCTGCCAGGAGGACTGGTCGTCTCAGAGGCCAGGCTGCCGCCTCTGCTGCCAAGGCCGACAAGGCCACTTAGATCTGTCGTTGCTGTTTACCTATGTTTGCTACCGTGCTCGCCTCTAGATTATTGCACCTCATGGACATGTATTCCAGTATGGATATCGTTTTTGGTCGGTACTTTGGTAACCTGGTGATGTTTGTTATCAGTTTTCGTCATTGTGGTCTGGATTTTTCATTCCACATAAAGAAGATTATGCTTGGATATTTTGTCTTTGTGTTGCTCAAGTTAGTGTTGTTTACTTATTAATTTGTTTTTGCTGTTCCGGACTGGTGTCTCAGTGATGGTTATCATCTACTTCACATGTTTTGTCTGTAGGCAGCTAGAGTGTCCAAGACGTGGGTTTTATGCCGTTTGTAGGTTCTGTCTTGTCTATCTGAAAGGTCAAACAACACATAAGTAACATATTTTACTAACGTGTCAGCCATCTGATGGAACTCCTAAAAGTCAGTGGTTCCTAAACTCTCCTTAGCAATAGTTATCTGACTTCATTTGATATCCGTAGAATAGACACGGCCTACGGTCAAATCACCCTTCGATACATTTGCAAGTTTGAGAGCTGAAAGTGATAGTTTTATCCTGTAGTCTCATAGCTAGTTTTGCTTGCGCTTTGAAGTTTATAACTCCTGGAGACATGGAAAGTCTTCTTATTATTGAGGGTGCTATTGCTGAAGATGGATGTTAGCTGTTCTCTGATCTTCCAATGAACTCCTGCTGGACCTGAATCTTCTGTGCCAATGTTGCCGTCAGCTTCAGCATGCAACGCTGCAGTAACTGGTGGCGAGATCGCTGAGCTGTAAAGCTGGGAGCAGTTCTCAGTGCCTTCAATCTGTATCTAAGTTCCAAGCCCAGCCGGCGAAGGAAGATCTTGCTTCCACGCAGCATATGTGAAATTTTGTGTAAACTGGAGTAAAGACCTTTTGCCAATCAGCTGCTGATTGTGAATGGAAGTTTGGGTCGAGTTCTCGTGGAGCTGGGCAGTAATGTTTTCCACCTCCTCCAGTTTGGCTCCCTGTTGGTTTATAGTTGGACTGTCGAAAGAGTAAACCATGATCACAGTAACTGGTACAAGGAAAAATACTATTAGCTCCATGCATGGACAGAGATAGAGATCACGACCATTATACCATACGGTCTCCGCCGAGATGTCGTCACGAAGGGCACAGATAATTATCATAGGGAAACTTAGTCTACACGCGATGCAAGGATTCGGAGCTCCTCCATCTTTCTGGGGTCGAGAAGGCTACTTGAGAAAGGCTACTTCGGATGGGGGCGACAACCCTAGATGGTTGTGGTGAACACTAGTGGTGAGGGACGGACTTGTACCCTAAGCAACTTAGGTTTAGCATGGTACATAGCCCCAGAGTATCAGTAATTTTCTCTTGAAAATAGCAGAAAATCATGCAAGTGTACATGCAACAAAGACTTAACAAAGGTGAGTTTGTGGTTTGACCCATTTTCTAGGTTTGCTCCTGTTTTTTTTCCCCATGAATTTCTGCTTACACATGGCAAATTGGACCAAGACATAGGGCTTCTTTGATTTATAGGATTTGTATTGAAATTGTGCAGAATTTGGATCCTATGAGAAAATTTTCTACATAGGTGATTGTTTCATTCATAGGAACATATCATATAGGAGGTAATCCTATAGAAATCTTGTAGTGTAAATCCTATAATTTTTTTTTAGATCATACCTTATGAAAAATTCTTTTGCTATAATCAAACACATTTCATGTCTCATAGAATTCAAGTGGGCATAACATCTCAATCATATAATTTTTCTATTTCTATATTTTTCCTAATCATATGCCCCATATAACTTGTAACCCCTTCGTATATCCTAGCAAATTTTTAATAATACATGTACTGTAAATCCTGGAAGAAGGTTTTTTGTAGCACACGAGGCCTATCCCGGTACTGAATTGACAACACACACATAGCAAACCCCATTGCGTCTTCGTCCTCCCTTCGTCTATAAAAGGCTCGACAAAGTAATAATCACCTAAGTACGAGTTTTATCTGGTGTTGCTCTCCCCCTAAACCAGTTTTTTAGCGGGAATTCTCCTAAACCAGTTATTGATCAGAATTCTCCTAAACTAATTATGAAATCATCCTAAACTTGTAATGTGGAACTATCCCAACAGCATACATACATGGGCCACAGAAGGTCCATTTGTTAACAGGCTTGGGTATTATATATGAAGCATGTTCAATGATGAGAGAGAGAAAATATTAGACAAAAGGAGAGTAGAGTGCACAATTCAGGAGGAGAATGTACAATGTTGAGATTTAAAAAAAAATCAGCATGATGATCTTCACAATCAGTTTTGTGGCGAGGGGAGTTCTTACTACTCCGCCATATTTTATCGCGCAAGTCATTGTGTCCTAATGCAACAATCATGATCGATGCAACCCGACCAATAGTTCTGATTGTGGTTCTCGATCAATGTCCCTCTCTTGCGGAAGTTGTTTTGGCAAGACATGTTGTACTCTATTAGTCGATGGAACTGAATTCGGTTAATTGGCCTAGTTTGATAGCGTATGATGGTTCCACGGTTAAGAGAAGGCGTACGATAGAGTGAACTGGGAGTTCCTTCATATGCAATTAAAATTAAAGGGGTTTGGGCCTGGGATGGTGACGAGGGATCACCTCGCCAATGCCTACGTATTGTAGACTTGGGTTTCGGGAGAGAGCGACGATGGAGATTCCGGAAGCGAGATTAGGCACACGACGTACCCAGCTTCGGGTCCCCTCGGTGGAGGATCCCTACGTGCTGCTAGCAATCTACTATATGATCATAAGTATCTTTACAGGGTGCCGCCGTAGGCGGAACTATGCTGTCTCTCTGTTGGTTCCCCTATTTCGGGTGCCTTGGCTAGCTTTATATATGCAACCAGCCTAGGGTTTTACAAGAGTCCTAGTCGACTACTTCTTCGGGTTGCCTTGTTGGGCCTTCTCCATATTGGGACGAGCCGATCCAGGTATACCAATAATAGGTACCCGAAGGGTATACCCATGTCAGATGGTTCATCGTCTGATGCAGCTGGTCTCGGGAGGCGGGGGGGGGGGGGGGGGGGGGGGGGGGCGACTGCGATTAACATCAACGACGATGTGGGGGCATACTTTAGGAACGCAAGGGGACTTTGGCAAGGAGACACAATCTCAGCCTTGTTTTTTGACATGATGGTTGATGCGCTTTTCATGATTCTTGAGTTAGCTAGGGAAGTTGTCCAAATAAAAGGCCTGCTAGATCACCTCATCCCAGGGGTAGTGTCGCACCTTCAGTATGCGGATAACACTATGATTATGATTGCACCAGATGACATTAGCATCGCGAACTTAAAGTTCTTGCTCCTTTGTTTCGAGAATATGGCTAGCCTTAAGATTAACTTCTCGAAAAGCGAGGTGGGAGTCGTGGGGTTCGACAAATGGGAGCAGCGGATAATTGCCAATCTGGTTCTTTCCCCATCACTTCTCCTGGGTTACCGGTCACTGATCAGCACCTCTCGCTCAAGGACTGGGAGTATTTAATGAGCAGGGTGGGGCATAGGGTTGACCCTTGGCAAGAAAGTTTCTCTCGTCTGCGGCGAGGCTTGAATTGACTGCCTGCCTTTCCAGTCTTCTGGCATTCACAATGTGCCTCTACCTATTGTATGGTGGTACACATTCCGCGACGGATAAATCAAGATGCAGGTTCTTCTGAGAGAGTGGGGACCAACACAAGTACGACAAGGTTAGCCATGGGATTATGAACACAAAATTTATGAATGCGAATTTGCTTTCTAGGTGGCTGCGGAAATTAAGCTAGAATGAGCAGAGACTTTGGACGGACCTCATTCGGGCAAAAACATATCACTGATAGGGATCTTTTTTCGGCCACACCCATGAAAGGCTCCCAAGCATGGAATAGTTTGGAAAAAAAATCAAACATCTCTTCAAACTTGGGACGTCCTTCAGAGTCAACAATGGGAGGATGACCCAATTATGAACAGAAACATGGTTGGGCAGAGGCCTGTTACGTGAGAAATACCCATCTTTGTTTGAGATTTGCGCAGACCTGGATCTGGATCAGTGGCGCTAGGGTGGACTCTCGCTGGCAATTGGGTTTTTGTAGAATCTTTGGGACGGCATAAGTTATTGATTGGGATAATCTTTCTCGTGATATCAAGCCTCTACGTCTCAGTGTGGGTTGCGATGAGGTGGTCTGGAGGCATCGGGATGCTTCTCAACAAGCTTGATGTACCGCAAGTTGTGTAATAGATGAGCCACCGTACACTTCAAGGACGTGTGGGGCTCCAAGATTCCTACAAAGATCAAAAACTTCATGTGGCAAATGATCAAGAACAGACTCCCCTCAACTACCAATGAGTTCACCTAGAAGGCATATGCCCTACAACGTCAATTCTACAAAACACCGTTTGCGTTGGGCAAAGGCTTTGTAATTCATGTTGTACTCTGCACTTTGCGGCCTTGCTTGTCATCCTTCATTTTGACATGGCGCAAGAAAGTCGAGTCCTTTCCAACGATGAGAGAGACCTTAGGGCTCGCTTGTAAAGAAAAGGCATCGCCCTTCCGTGGTAGAGAGAGCAAGAAAAAAGCAAAGTAAGAGGATTGTATCCATGAAAGAGGGAGATGCCAACACCAAAAAAATTCACCTTAGGCCTTGTTCGGCAGAGGTGGATTTGTGTGTATTTTAGTATATTAGCCACCGTGTTTTGGGTGAAAACACCTTAGTCACCCAATCCCCTCAGATCCCTCTTCCATCCAGATCCGTATAATCCCTCTCTCCAAAACATTGGCTCAACTAATCAGCAAAGCGTCCAAGCGATCTCAACTAATCAGCGATGTTTTCAACCACAGCCCGCCCAAAACTCGAGGGGAGTGGAGCGTTTTGTTTACACTCCAAACTGACGTGTTTCGGCAGGGATTGCCCGGACTAACCCTACCGAAACCGGCCGGCCGAACAGCCCATTCGCGTTTTGTTGAGTTTTCAGATGGGGCGAAGATTATACTCAGCAAATTCGGCCAAAACTCCCATGCCAAACAAGCCCTTAGAGTTAATGCTCGGAGAAGAAAGAACCACATCTACCGTCTCAAACACAACCATGGATGTGTCACGGACCATGGGGCTAAGGAGGAGGTGGTTCACAACCATTTCCAAAACATCATCAAGCGTGTAGCTACGTGCTCTCAAGACTTCAATTGGTATGAAATCCACTTCGAGAACACAGACTTGCATGAACTTGGCGAACCTATCACAGAAGAGGAGGTCAAGAATGCTACTAATCAAATGCCCAACGATAAACTGCTCGGTCCGGATGGGTTCAGCGGGATTTTCTTTAAGAAGTGTTAGGACACAATCAAAGGGGACTTGAAATGAAGGTTGTTCACCAATTTGGGAACCTCCATGTGGCTAACTTTTATTGGATAAACTCGGCAAACGTGGTTCTTTTGCCTAAGAAGGATGGGGAGGAGGATATCTTGGACTTCAGGCCCATTAGCCTAATTCATGCTATTGCCAAGATTATCGCCAAGGTGCTTGCGCTTCATTTAGGTCCTCTCATGGACGACCTTGTCACCAATTCCCAAAGCGCATTCATCAAGAAACAAAGCATTCATGACTATTTCTTTTATGTGAAGAACCTTGTGAAGAGATTTCACAAAAACAAGATGGCGGCGCTTCTTTTCAAGCTTTATATCCGGAAGGCCTTCGACACCATTCATTGGGAGTTCATTGTTGACCTTCTCAAACGTCGTGGGTTCCCCTCGAGATGTCACAATTGGATCACTGGGTTTTTATCTACTTCCTCATCTCATGTGCTTCTCAACGGCATTGCCGGCAACCCCATCTTGCATGGACGGGGCCTTAGGCAAGGCGACCCTCTCTCCCTGCTACTCTTTGTCCTTGCTACTTACTCGCTTACTCAAATCCTTGATGGGGCAACTCGACATGGCCTTCTTCACAAGCTTCGAGGTTGTGGAACTATTCTTTGAGCTCCACTCTATGTGGATGATGCGGCGGTCTTCGTGGACCCTATTCGGGAGGACATCATCAACCTGGCTAAGATCCTTGAGTGCTTTGGCGATGTCACCGGCCTATGTACCAACTTCCAAAAAACATCGGTGGTTCCCATCCGTTGCGATGATATCAACCTTAATGACATTCTTAAGGGTATACCGGCGACGAGAACTTATTTCCCCTTGAAATACCTTGGGCTCCCTCTCTCGGTGTGGAAGCTTAAGCGTGTCGATTTTCATAACCTTGAGGACAAATGTGCCGGGAAGCTTCCATCTTGGGGTGGCAAATATATCACCACGGCCGGACGCACGGCTTTTGTCAAATCGATCATCACCTCTCAAGCCACTTACTACCTCACATCGCTTGTTGTTCCACTGGGCACTATCAAATTCATTAACAAAATCAAGAGAACTTTCCTTTGGTCGGCGAAGGACACCATAATCGGGGCGAAATGCAAAGTTAATTGGAAGACGGTTTGCCGCCCCAAGAAGCTTAGTGGGCTTGGAGTCACGTGCTTGGACAAATTTGCGGCGGCTCTTCGCCTTCGTTGGCCGTGGCTTGAATGGATGGATAGCTCCAAGATTTGGGCCGAGTCAAGTAACCCATGCTCCAAGGCTGACATGGACATTTTCTATGCCGCCACCAAAATCACCATTGGCAACGGGTGCAAGACTTTGTTTTGGGATACTCCTTGGCTTGAAAGAAGAAAGCCGAAGGATATTGCGCCTATTATCTTTGCGTGTTCAAAAAGGAAATCTTGGAAAGTGAATAAAACGATGGAGGTAAACGCTTGGGTTGGGAAAATCAATTTGGATGAAAACTTCACTATAGACCATCTCTCCCAGTACATTAACCTTTGGGCCAAGTTTCAAGAGGTACACCTAATTGAGGAGATTGAAGACACCATCTCTTGGAGACTCACGTCAAATGGACATATTCGGCCAAGTTGGCTTATGATTTGCAATTCTTCGGACCAACTACCTCCAATTTGTATAAGTCGGTATGGAAGGTTTGGGCCACTCCAAAGGCAAAATTCTTCGCTTGGCTTCTAACGCAAAACAAAATTTGGACCGCCGACCGGTTACAAAAACGCGGTTGACCAAATTGTGGCTTATGTCCTCTTTGTAAGCAAGAAACGGAATCGGTTTGCCACCTTTTCGTCCATTCTCGTTATGTCGTGCACCTATGGAACCTCATTGGTGTTTTGTTGGGCATCCCCTGCAGCATGCCGGCCCAATGGGCGCGCTTCTCTATCAACAATTGGTGGAACCAAATGACAAGTGGCGCAACTCCAAACCGGAGAGCGATCGCCTCCCTATCTCTACTCGTCACTTGGGAAATTTGGGCGGAGCGGAACACAAGGGTCTTCCACAACAAACACGCTCCACCTTCTGTCATCCTTGACAAGATAAAGAGAGAGGCCCGGTTGTGGGTTTCGGCGGGAGCTAAACGCTTAGGAGAAATAATATCGGGAGAGTAATCTTGTACTTTGTTTTTTTTGGGTGTTCCCTTGTATGGACTATCTTGGACTATCGTGTCAAAAAACTTCTCCTTAATTAATAGAATGAGGGAAAACTTTTACATCCGTTTTCAAAAAAAAAAAAGTTTGGCTCCACCGGCTCCTCCTCTTTGTTGATGAAAGGTGGAGATGATGATGAGTTGAGCAAGGATGCCAACAACAGCTCCGTCAAAAAAAGGAAAAAATGCCAACAACAGCTGCCCACGTTGTGGCTCCCTCCAAAATATAATTCGGTCCAGCAAAACTGGTGCACACACCACACTGATTCGGTGATTCCTGCATTTTCTGTGTCCTCTCTCGCGGTAGTCGCTGCCGTACGCCCTAGCATTTCCACGCGTTTATAGCTGGGCCCTGCTCGCGGCCTCCGGGTCAAGCGGGCCGCCAGAGCAGTGGGCCAACCAATCCAATCCAGTGCCAAGCTTTGGTCGCTTTTTCGGCTCGGCGTCTCGATGTCTTTTGCCGAGTCCACACCGCGTCTGAGACTCTGAGTTCACACATCACACCCCAATCATGTGGCCGCCGCAGCAGCATTTGGCATTGGATTAGCTGGCTCACGTACGGCACGAGCTCTATTCCTGCTGGTAAGTGCGATTTTTTTTTTAAATTGAGTTTATAATACATGTAAAATGATGCGCACAGTTTTTTATTAAGATAATTCACCGGAAAATTTACAAGAAAAATACAAAGATCAAGCTGAAGCCGCACCTAAAAGCCTAAGAACATGTCTAACAGACCCTTTAAAAGGGCCAAACCCGTATAATAACCGCCGGAATACGGGTTTCGGCTCTACCCGGCCATCTAGCAGACCCCGTAAAAACGGCCCCCGCTCCGATTTTTCCTGTTTTCGATTACGGGGCGGGTCTTTGCCTCCTACTTGTGCGGGGTGGGAGCGGGGATAGAGGGCCAAACCAGTATCCCATTTTTGAAACCGCGCGCGGACATTTCAGTTCCGCCACCCGTTTTCCCCCACGCGCCGCCGCAGCCACCCGCGCGCCGCCACCGGAATCCGTCAGATCCGCACCCCTCCGCCGACCGCCGAGCCGCGTGATACGTCTCCAACGTATCGATAATTTCTTATGTTCCATGCCACATTATTGATGTTATCTACATGTTATATACACACTTTATGTCATATTTATGCATTTTCTGGAACTAACCTATTAACAAGATGCCGAAGAGCCAGTTGCTGTTTTCTGCTGTTTTTGGTTTCAGAAATCCTAGTAAGGAAATATTCTCGGAATTGGACGAAATCTTCGCCCAGGGTCCTATTTTTGCACGAAGCTTCCAGAAGTCCGAAGACGAGACGAAGAGGGGCCACGAGGGGGCCACACCATAGGGCGGCGCGGCCCCCCCCCTTGGCCGCGCGACCCTGTGGTGTGGGGCCCTCGTGCCGCCTCTTGACCTACCCTTCCGCCTACTTAAAGCCTCCGTCGCGAAACCCCCAGTACCGAGAGCCACGATACGGAAAACCTTCCAGAGACGCAGCCGCCGCCAATCCCATCTCGGGGGGATTCAGGAGATCGCCTCCGGCACCCTGCCGGAGAGGGGATTCATCTCCCGGAGGACTCTACGCCGCCATGGTCGCCTCCGGAGTGATGAGTGAGTAGTTCACCCCTGGACTATGGGTCCATAGCAGTAGCTAGATGGTTGTCTTCTCCTTATGTGCTTCATTGTTGGATCTTGTGAGCTGCCTAACATGATCAAGATCATCTATCTGTAATACTATATGTTGTGTTTGTCGGGATCCGATGGATAGAGAATACTATGCTATGGTAATTATCAATCTGATGTTTATGTGTTGTTTAAGATCTTGCATGCTCTCCGTTATTAGTAGAGGCTCTGGCCAAGTTTTTACTCTTAACTCCAAGAGGGAGTATTTATGCTCGATAGTGGGTTCATGCCTGCATTGATACCTGGGACAGTGACAGAAAGTTCTAAGGTTGTGTTGTGCTGTTGCCACTAGGGATAAAACATTGATGCTATGTCCGAGGATGTAGTTGTTGATTACATTACGCACCATACTTAATGCAATTGTCTGTTGTTTGCAACTTAATACCGGAGGGGGTTCGGATGATAACCTGAAGGTGGACTTTTTAGGCATAGATGCAGTTGGATGGCGGTCTATGTACTTTGTCGTAATGCCCAATTAAATCTCACTATATTTACCATGTCATGTATGTGCATCGCGGTGCTCTCTTTATTTGTCAATTGCCCGACTGTAATTTGTTCACCCAACATGCTTTTATCTTATGGGAGAGACACCTCTAGTGAACTGTGGACCCCGGTCCAATTCTCTTTACTGAAATACAATCTACTGCAATACTTGTGTTTTACTGTTTTCTTTGCAAACATCTTCCACACAATACGGTTAATCCTTTGTTACAGCAAGCCGGTGAGATTGACAACCTCACTGTTTCGTTGGGGCAAAGTACTTTGGTTGTGTTGTGCAGGTTCCACGTTGGCGCCGGAATCCCTGGTGTTGCGCCGCATCACATTTCGCGACCATCAACCTTCAACGTGCTTCTTGGCTCCTACTGGTTCGATTAAACCTTGGTTTCTTACTGAGGGAAACTTACTGCTGTGCGCATCATACCTTCCTCTTGGGGTTCCCAACGGACGTGTACATCTACGCGCATCACCGCGCCGAGCTGCGTCGACGCCCGCCGCACCTCCGCCGCACCCCCGCTGAAGATCCGCGTCCCTCCGCGCGTGCCGCCGCACTCCCGCCGCGGTCTTCTCCGCCGTTTTCGCCGGTGAGTATTCCGCCGCGTTCTTCTTCGTTCTCGCCGGTAAAATGGACGTGTTTGGGGCTGATGTATGCTACACCGTGGTAGATGGCTTCGGAGGATGTGCACATGGCGGATTTGGACGCGATGTCGACCGATTGGTCCTCGTCGGATTCCGACGATTCGGACATCGACGAGGTGCTCAACGACGACGAGACGGAGATGATGCTGCTCCTGTTCAGCATGAAGCACATGGAGGACCGCGCCAAGCTGCTGGATCAGCGGAAAGGATCCGTGATGGGGCGTATGTGCATTCCGCGGAACCGCGCACTCGGCCACGAACAGCTGATGCAAGATTATTTTGCCGAGGTACCGACCTATCCTCCCCGCCTCTTCCGTAGACAGTACCGAATGCGTAGGACTTTGTTCGAGAGAATCGTCAAAGATTGCGAGGCAAATTGCGATTATTTCAAGCAAAGAAGAAACGCTGCCCAAGTCATGGGATTTAGCCCATATCAAAAAATATCTGCCGCCATGAGGTTTATTGCATACGGTATACCAGCAGATTATACCGATGAGTACCTTCGCATTGGTGTGCAAACAACCACGGATTACGTGCGTATGTTTGCCAAGATGGTGATCAAGTTGTATGGAGAGACGTATCTCCGAGCTCCAAATGAGGAAGATACAAAAAGGCTCATGGAGATCAATGAAAAGAGGGGGTGGTCGGGGATGCTTGGTAGTTTGGATTGCATGCATTGGACATGGAAAAGTCCAAAAGCATGACGTGGAATGTATTGTGGCAAAAGCCATGATGCTACCATTGTTCTTGAAGCTGTGGCCTCTCAAGACTTATGGATTTGGCAGTTGTCAAAAAAAAAACTTATGGATTTGGCATGCTTTTTTTGTACTGCCGGGGACACTCAACGACATCAACATCTTGAATAGATCCCCTTTGTTTGCAAGACTAGTTAAGGGTGAAGCACCAACTTGTAACTACAAAGTTATGAATAATGAGTACACCATGGGGTACTATCTCGCAGATGGTATTTACCCTAACTATGCAACCCTTGTCAAGTCCATAAAAGAGAAAAAGGACAAGGCTTTGACAAGAAAAGAAGCTTGCTTCACCAAAAATCAAGAGGCATGCCCCAAGGATATTGAGAGAGCTTTTGGTGTCTTGCAAGCAAAATTTGCATTTGTCCGGGGTCCTGCAAGGTTTTGGGACAAGGAAACTCTTGTTGATATCATGACATGTTGTGTGATTCTTCCCAACATGATCATTGAAGATGAAAGAGGTTTGAACTTGCCATGTTTCTATGACAATGTTGGCACCCGAGTGCAGCCCGAGAGGAACCCTGATCGGATTGAAGCTTTTCTTGCAGCTCATCGAGGCATTGAAAATGCCGAGACTCATCACCAGCTCACCCAAGATCTGATTGATCACCATTGGCAGTTGCATGGCCAATGAGTTATTACATTCATTTCCTATTGTTGTATGTGTGAGACATTCATTTCCTATTGTTGTATGTGTGAAACATTTGTTATTTGTTTAATTCTTCCATTAGAACATTTGTTGACATTTCTGAAAAACATTATTGTAATAATTATGACGATTATTGTGTGATGTAAAACATTTATTTTATGTGAATGGTGTGTTGGTTCTAACATCCAATTTGTCAAAAAACCCTGTTTTGAGGGGTTGAAAACTCGGACGAGCTAGCAGACCCCGTACCCCCACCCCGTTATTCTGTTTTACGGGGTGGGGATACGGGGTCTGCTAGCTCGTCCGAGTTTTCGGCCGGCGAAAAGTGAATACAAAGCCCTCTACTCGCGTTATAAGGGGCGAAAAAATACGGGGACTGTTAGACATGCTCTAAATAAAGAGAGCCTCATGTTCGTACCTCACAACTACACAAATCATCGAAAACCGAAGGCCTCACCTACACACCTAAGAACGAATCGCGAACACAAGCCGGTCCAGCAAACTCTGAACGCACACCAATGCACATGTTCGATAAGTCGATGCTACCATCTTCCGCCGAACCATCTTCAGGAGGAATGAGGCATTGATCTTGAGAGGCATGTCGTCCATGCCGCCACGACGTCAAACAGTGCGACCACCCCCCACCCATCCATTGTCACATGCCCGCCGCTGAGACCTGCCACCGTCGACGCGGTAAAAGAATCACTGCTCCGCCAACAGACTCTTCCAGGCATCTCATGTTCCAAAACGATACCCACTGGCGGAGCTAGGGGGACCAGCAGGGGCCATCCCCCCCCCCCCCTATGCCGCAGTATTCCAGGGTTCTACCCTTAATTATTTCCGTTCAATTCATCGAGACGCCATGTTCAGTTCAGCATCGGTCTTAGGAGGTCTGAGGAGAAGGTTTGACGAAGGAAGACGATGAAGTAAAACCATCGAGAGAAATGGGCTTCTTACCTGTTAGTAATTTACCTTGGCTCATCACGGTAGGTGTTTGCAACCTGCAAATCATAGGCCCACGAGAACTAAGTAAATAGAGAGGACTAAGAATTACCACATTTAGATATTCTGGACCGCTCAAAAAAAGCTACCACATACTAGAATACAAAGCAAATAGCTTGCATTTATATTTGGTGGTTAAATTTTTTTTTTGAAAGACTAAACTACGTATTTGACTGCCCTTGCTAAAACTTTTTCTCCCCGGCCCTCTTTGTGTTTGTATCCTGGCTCCGCCGGAGTAATAAGTGACACCGAGAGTGACGCCATGATCCAACTAAGGAGATCCAGCTCTATGGTTTCCCTCGAAACATCTGGCATGAGGCGGAAGATACGTAGCCACGACACCTTCGATGAGACAACAAAGCTGAAGCTCCTCCTCCGGAGGTCAGAGCCAGCATGATGCGTGCCACGACGCACGGCGCGGATGCTTGCTTTTTCTCACGGGGCTCACACCGCGACTCACGCCATTCCGATCACACGTATCGGTACGGGGCACGGGCAGCGCATGGTCGGCGTGCATCGAAGATTAGGCCTTAACTAGCAACCATCACGTCGTCGTGACCCATGCGTACGTGATCTGCTAACTAGCTCTTCGGTGTAAGCTAGCCCTGAAACGTCCTTCTCACGCATTCACGCTCCTGCAACACGGTACACTCACTTCTTTTTGTTCATATTTTTGTACAGTACTTAAATTCGATCGTTAGGTACCTAGCCACGTTTGCACCGATCGGGCTGGTGTTGCTTCGACGGGCAGAGAGATCACTGTGTTATGCATGGGGATCATGATTGCAATAGGAAGACGTGTTGAAGCTAGCGATCTCGAGTGATCACTGTGTTGACCGCGACCGGCAGCTGGTTTTCCTCCCGGCGGTAGCCCCACGGTCAATTCAGCACAACTTGGGTCTCCTTGGATTGACCGATGCATGAGTCTTCATGTAAGGGGCAAAGATCTCTAATTCGCCATATTTTTATATTATACGAATAGAAATACAAGTTTCCTAAGTTTTATAAGATTTCAAAACTACAAGATTAATTGTAACTGGAAAAATCTCGGTTACAACTAGACTTGTAAGTGACAGATCTCGTTGCAAGCCCACTTAAAGCTAAAATATTTAAGTTACAATCCCACCTGCAATTTAAAAAAATCACAATTACAACTCAATTTGCAACTCATAGAACATATGAATCATGATGCGAATTTAACCGTGTAGGATCCGACTAAGAGCTGAATTCGTTCCCAACTAGCTGAGAAGTAGAAAACCCGGATTATTTTAGCACTAAAAAGAGTTTGGCACACAGCCGAAAAAACAAAGAAAAATGTACCTAAAGGTTTGCATACAAACTTTTCTCAAAATCAAGTGCAAAGGAATCTTTAGAAAAAATCCAAATGGATGGCAGTCATCCAAATTGTTATCCTACATCCACATGTTATACATGGCTTCCTATAAAAGCCTTAGCTGATCTTTTGGATTTTATTGTTCTCATACGAATTTCAATTTCGTGAAATGCATATGGGTTGATTTTATACACTCCACCTTGTACAAGATTCTTAGCGGAAGGAGCTACATCTCATGGAAAACTTCATTTTCCTCTTGTAAGCACCTTTTCTATTCCTTGGACATCAACCGAGTAATGTATTCGGAGCCCCAGCGACGCTCCCATTCGGGAATCCAAAAAACACTTCTTCGGAGCCCTCGTGTTGCTCCCAGGAGAAGCAGCTCAGGCGGAACCCTAGTCGTAGTCTGCCCTCCACCCTCGCTCCCCTCCCCTCCACAGTTGAAGCATGCCGAATGGTCAAAGGTTGTGGGGCAAATGACAGTACATCACCGAGCGCGACTGTAAGCGGTGGGGGCATCTTCCTCCTCGCATAGTGGGACATTCATTCGGAGATTTGCGGTGGCCCTAGACGACGCGGCTCGTCCAATAGAGATGAACGTCGGGGCGGCGGCCCCTGACTTCTTAGGCAACCTTGGCGACCGGTGTGGCCGCAAGGGCGGTACAACGCCTGTTTCGGGGGACTCGGCGAGGCTCAGCCGGTCATCTCCGCATGGTGCGGGTTGGTGTTGGCGGTGCCCACTGAGATCTCCGATCTACTGTTATGATTCGACGGGTGGCGGTGTGGGGGTCTGTCTATCAACCTAATGAAGGAGGCGGTCCTAGGGTTCTTCTCGCGCCAAGACGATGTTCTACTTGTTGCTTGTCCTCTTTGATCCGGTCAGTGATGAGATTCAGAAGGCTCCGCTGACGATCTCCATTGGACACCTGATGCGTGTAGATCATTGTTGTTAGAATCATGTTTCTACTATATGATTATATGACTTTACGGCCCAAATTGAGTGGAACGATTCAATGATTCTGCTAAGTAGATTTCCTACGGTTTGCGATCCTATCATAGAGGTTCTTATCCTATCTAGTAATGGTGGATTGAGTCTTTGAAGCAATGATAAACTTGCTTGGTGATTCGTGACTCGTAGCAACAATATTGACAAGTGGGAGCGGCAACATAAGTGGAGTATAAAGTCTTATCTTTCAGGGTCAAATCCAAAGTCTAGCCTTATTTGGTTGTGCCTGCCAATAACTTTGTTGAAGGCATTATTTAGAGAGCGCAGACTTTCTCTATGATGAAAACATAAGATCTATGATCGATCCATGACAGTGTGTGTGCACTGTTTCCTTCTTGTAGGCCTCGTTTTTGGAGGATTTAGACTTTGGATGTTGTCTTCTTTTTCTTTGGTTCTGTGTATCCATAATGTTTTTTTTTTTGGAAATTACGTTGTTGCAGAACCCAGGAATTGCTAATGCAAGTTCACTTACTCTAGCCATCAACCCATCTATATAATTTTGTCAACACGTCAACACTTGGGTTGGCTTTCATACTGTGTAAACCAGAATTAAAGTAATACACATGTGCCCGCCCATGCTTTCACTCGACACTCCTATAACTTCTCTTTCCAATTTATGGGGATCGTTCAAAAAAGGTAAAGATTCCAATACATGTTTTTTTTTGTTTCTATTGAGCTTAATTTTTTTTACTGAGTCAGATCAAATTGTTGTGAACCCTACATGTCTTTCTCATATTTCCGAGCATCTAGAATCACCAAAGGTTCATAAAAAATTATCTAGAATCACCTGCTTCAAACAGTACTTGTTACTACCAGCTCCTATTCTAAAAGTTTGCAGCCTGGTGGTGTGACAGCGTTTTGGGACTTGGGAGTATGAGGTCTTCTGTAGAAATTGAAGAAAAGCATTGTTCCAAAATGGGACCTGATGAGAGGGAATTTGTTGGCAAGAAGGATCGATCGGTCGTACGTACGTGTGGCGGTGCTGGAGTGGAAGCTGGCGGTACTATCACAGGCTCGGAGCAGTCCACATTGATGGCGCCATTAATTCACTCACATGTCCACACCTAACCCACTCGCCACACCTGGCCATGGCAGCTCGCTCGATCGGCCAAAGCTTTACACACACCGCCGGCTCACCTGAGGCTGCCGTGCAGGCCCCACGTGCCGCCACGTCGGCACCGAAAGCCTCTCGCCTCTCCCGTGATCCCAGGCCATCTATATAGCCGGAGGTTGGCTACGTGCCCGGCTCAGGACAGCACTCACCCAGTCGCCGCCGGATGAGCTGAGCGCCGGGGTCGAGGTGCCATGTCGTCGCCGCTGCGCAACGGAGAGCAGGCGGCGGCGGGGCGGAGGAAGGCGGCGGGACGGATGGGGACGCTCCTGCTGCTGCTCCGGGTGTTTGCGCTGTGCTTCAGCCTGGCGGCGGCGGTGTTCGCGGCGATGGACGGCGCCGTGCTGCGGCTGGCGCCGTTCCGGTTCCTGCTCGCGGCGAACGCGATCGTGGCCGTGTACTCGGCGTTCGAGGTCGCCGCGGCGGCGTGGGAGGTGTGCAAGGGCGCCACGCTGCTCCCGGAGGCCATGCAGCTCTGGTTCGACTTCGGCCACGACCAGGTGATTGATTAACTTCCCAGCAAAATCGCATGGAAGTTTTGGAGCCAATTCATCTTGGAGGTGTTAACTGATCGTGCGTGCGCTGCAGGGTTTCGGCTACATGGCGCTGGCGGCGGCGGCGACGGCGGCGCGGGAAGCGGCGGTGTGCGGCGGAGGGAACATCAGCAGCGCGGCGTGCCTGCAGGCCGACGTCGCCGTGGGGCTCGGGTTCGCGGCGTTCGTGTTCCTGGCGCTGGCCGCGCTCGCAACGGGGTTCCGGCTCGTCCGCTTCATGGCCACCGGATCCCGGCTCCCGGGCTCCTCCTCCGCGCCGTCGTCCACCTCCCCGTACTGACCGGCGCGCGTGGCCATGGAACATGAGAGTACCGAGTACGTATACGTAGCAGCTAGTTATTATTGCTTGTACCGATGAATTGATCGAGCATCTAGCGTGGCAGCAGAGCGGCACTGGCACTTTGATTTCTTGGTGGTTTTGATCTGTGGGGGTGATTATTAGAGTTTGGGCTGCTACGCCGGCTTAATTAGCGAGTTAATTGATCCTGCGTACCTGTTGTAATTGAGACAGTCAGATACTCAGATAGTCAGATGGATGTATGCCTCCGTTTCATTATTCTTGTCATGGTTTTAGTTTTAAATTTAAACTAAACCATGACAAGAATTGTGGAACGGAGGTAGTATGTGGCTATGTGATGTGCTCGTGATAATTCTTTTTCTACGAGCAGTTTATGTGTGCTACTACACCATTATAAAGTTTTGAAAATTTCTGCCAAAAAATAATTGTGTTGATGATATATATGTTCACGATCTTCCAAAAATTTAAATCTAAATTTGATCTACACATAGAATGATAAAAGACAATGGTGCCCTCAATTTATCTTCTGTGTTTGACACTATCGGTATGTACATATGTGGATTTGTCTTTTCGCCTTTGTTATTTTGCATTTCATGAAATTTGGTGAGATTACAAACACATATCCGTGGCACCCATACTGCTAGTGCTTGTAGCACTGGAACTTCTCTTGCGCGTCGTAGGCGATCCATGGCATGATTGGTTGCCGTCGTCGTACGAGTTTTGTTCCTAAAAAGTACAATATCCATTTTTGTTGTCAATTTTGTTGGTTTTTTAAGTTTGCTCCTTAATCTAAAGATTAGGTTTGGGTTGAAATTTTGTGATATAACAGATCTATGCAAAATAAGTACCATGATTTTTTTATAATAGTTATAAATAAACTCATATATAGACCAATTAGCATAGGAGTACCGAGAGTAACCCCCGTCTTGGAACACTTGATATGTTCTCTCGTATCTTATTCCTCCTATGCTACAATTCCCTGCTACTCCAAATCTCACATTCACCGTCCTTGCACCCTCTAATCACGTTTACCCGCTAATTGTCAACCTGACTAAGATTTCCTCGAACATGAGTGGAAGTAGAGCGGTGTTAAACTATAAAAGTGGATTACCTAGCTCTTTCCATCAGATCGGTCTTTTGAAATAATTGGTTAGTGCATGAAGCTTAACATGGCATCGAAACCAGGATCTCGAGTTCGAGTCCTGGTTTTCACAATTTATCTTATAAATTGTTGTTGTCCCCCTCTTGTCTACTTCCCGTCACACGTGATGGTGGATGTTAAACTGTACAAGTGGATTGCCTAACTCTTTCCATTAGATAGTGCATGAAGCTTAACAAGCGGAAACAGGCAAAAGTAGGTCTTGTTGTATTTTGGTTACATGTTTTTAATGGAAGCAAAAATATTTACGCAACAATACGGTACTAGAAACAACTACATAAACGAAAACGGAAGCAAACGTTTACCGGAACACAAAAGACCCATGAACTATGTAAAAAAGCAAAAAGACCAACAAATTAGATTAATTATGAAGATGACGGAGAATATTAGTAGTGATGGAGCTACAACTAGAAAATGTCTTGATGAAAAAAAGCCTCACTGCGCAACTAAGGGAGCTAGGTTTCTACTATAAGCGCAACATCCATCAATGAATCAATCACATTCAGTTGATTATTTCACATTGAGTTATGCAAGCCAGCATGTTTCCTGGTTTGTATTCGTGTGGATCCTAATAATAACTTTCTACTAGAAAAATGGTATTTGGGAAAATGTAGGAGAAAAAAGGTTTTAGTTGAAGTGTCAACATTCAATCTTTGAGATCAATATAACGTTGGGCCAATCCCATACGATTATGTGGTAGAGCACCCAGTAATATCCCCCGCTGGCACAACCTATATAATGGGATGGGTATTCCTTTTTCGTTTCTTGCTTTATTTCCTTTATTTTCACGTTTTTGTGTCTCTTGTGTACTTTTGTGTATTTCACTAATACATAGTTTTATTTTTGGTGCAGTTCAAGAAGAATTCAACTAAAAAAGTGTGTTCACATGTACTTATAATTTGTTGCAAAAATTAATAAACTTATTTTTTATAGAGAAAGAAGATTGCAACACAATTAATATTATGCTCTCCTAAGTAGAAGTATTTTAGTAAGTTATGTGGTATTATTACTTGAAGTACATGAACATTTTTGGTGGACGAAATAACATATTTGAAATAACTAAAATCATTTGATACATGTTTAATAACTTACACAATATTTTCCAAGTTGCGTGAACATTTGACTTGATATATAGACGAACATTTTTCATAGGTAGTAGAACATTAAATTAGTATATAATCAGAATTAAACCTATGGGTATTACAAATTATTTATGTAATATGTTAACATTTTCTTAACTAATAGATCTTATAAAGATAGGGAATATAACATGTTCGGAGTAGGCATGCTCATTTAGATGCCTTAGAAGCCATAGACTCATTCTCTCTTAAGGCATGAGCTAGGATTAAAATTATGCATATTCGAATCTGTAGTAAAGTGTATGTGTGTTGCAACCGTAATAATAGAAAATATAGACATATGACGTGAAAATGTGCTTAGAACGACTACACACTAGTACAAAGCGACTCAAATGACACCCCTCGAACCAGTAGCGACACAACCCACAGTTAAACAAAATAAATTGTGCGTTGCCAATGAGGCATGCCAAAAACGGACCGCCCCCTCAAAGACAACATGAGCCAGATGATATTTATTTGTCCGACATCGAAATATTGCAAACGGGCCTAAGCCATTCTCCGTTTGCAACTTAGGGTTCTATAGAGACAGAGCTTCATGGCTGTCCGTTTTTGACAAGTCTATGACTTTTATATAAGACACTTAACCCTTACAGAAACTCTACTCCTTACTCTCTCCCCCACTATCTTCGTGCATATGAAGGAGGCACGACGGAGGGGTTTGATGTGATCTAGTAGTCTCTCGCAGGGACGGAGACAAGGGGGGCGAGGGGGGCTGCGCCCCCCCTATGCTCATGATTTTCCTTTCAACACAAGCCATGGCAGCTCATTATTTCTATGATTTTAGCTAGTTCTGCCCCCCTCATACTAAGATTCCTTATACTTCATTCCTGGCTCCGTCCCTGGTCTCTCGTGTCTTGTCCCGACATAGGAGAGCACATCCGACGTGTCTAGGCACAACTACTCCTCCTTCTCATCTCCTCCAAGTCCTGATCTGGTCGCACCGTGTGAGAGGTGGCCCAGCTATAGAGATCGAAGAGGAAGGCCAACCAGATATGGTTGGATCTGGCCGACGTCGGGTGCACCCAAAATCCTCTTCGTCCTACTTGTCCAATGAACGATGGACATCACTTAGGCGGTGGTACCCTGCATCCCATGGCGCGTAAATCTGTGGTGGCGCAACCAATGGTGAACCGACCGAACCTGAGGGAGAGGGTGATGACATAAATATTTGTTTATGCAGACATTTGTGTTACATTATTCTGCTTTAGGCTAATGTGGTTCTACAAGGTTGTTCTTTATGCTATTATTAAGGTGTTATTTATGCCATGTTGAATGTGTTGTTTATAAAGAGATACATGTTACATTAGACTGCTTTAGCTTAATATGAAGGTGTTGTTTATTATGTTCTGGATATGAATGTGCTGTTAATGCTAATGTTAAGGTGTGTTAACACTATTGTTAAGGTGTTGTGTATACTATGTTTTAGGCTATAATTGTGCAATTATGTGATTCCCTAGTTGCTTTTATAGTGGTTTTTATACAAAGATTCATGTTAGATTATTCTATTTTAGGCTACTTCAATTCGGTAAAGTTATTATTATGCTATCCTTAAGGTGTTGTTGATGTCATGTTGAATGTTGTTTTTATACACATATTTGTGTGTTACTGAGTCGGTTTTAGATTATTGTGGAGATATTGTTTATGCTATTGGTCATGTTTCGTTTACAAAATTTTGGTATAGTTACACATCTTATTAAGCATGCCATGTGTTTTTGAAAGATCGAGATGTCGCCTAGAGGGGGGTGGGGTGAATAGGCAATTACAAACTCTTGTGGATTTGTCTTGTAAGAATGCGGGATTAAACTATCATTTAGTTTACAAGCACAAACCCTAAATATGCTAAGTTCAACTAAGTGTAACAATAGCAACTAGAGCTAAGCAAGATAGGCACAAGATATATGTAGCACAAGTGATAGCAAGATATATGTACCTGAAGCACGATGGCTATCACAAGGAAAGAGAGCTCGGGTATAGAAATAACCGAGGCACGCGGAGACGAGGATGTATTCCCGTGTTCCCTTCCTTTGCAAGAAGGTACGCCACGTTTGGAGGAGTGGAGGTCCCACGAAGGATTCCCCGCGCCACGAAGGCTCACCCTATTCTCCGAACCACACCCACGAAGGATAATGGCCCTTTCCTTATGGTTAGCTTTTCCTCCGCTCCGGAGATGGCAAGCTCCACAACCACTTCACAAGCTCCACGAAGGAGAAGCTCGGGCCTCTTCACAATCTTCTTGAAGAGATCACCGGAGCACCAACCGCCAAGCCAACTAGGAGGTATCCCTACAAGAGTAACAAGCTCACGGTCTCTCACTCGAACTAATCGTGGTGGAGAGCTCAACACTATGCAATGATGCAAAGCAAGAACACTAGAGGTGTTCAAATCCTTCACACTCAAATCCCACCCAAGCAACAAATGCTAAGATGAGATTGGAGAGGAAGAACAATGGGGAAAGTCAACAAAAGACTCCAAGATCTAGATCCCAAGAGTTCCCCTCACTTAGAGAAGAAATGGATTGGTGGAAGTGTAGATCTAGATCTCCTCTCTTAGATCCCTCAAGAATTAGCAAGAATTATGGGAGGAATCAAAGGGGAGAGCAAGTTCTTCCAAGAGCAACAATGGAGGTGAAGAAAGGGGAAGAACTACTCAAGCTCAAGGTGGGAGAAAGCTATTTATAGTTAGGAGGAAGAAATAACCGTTGGGGAGAAAAAGACAAAGAAAACGCAAGAAAAATGGGCTGAAAATCGCCCCAGCCGGCCTGGCGACCGGCTGACCGGATTATGGGCTGGGGAGGCCGGCCAGGCGTCCGGTCGGGCCGGCCCACCGACCGGGCGGGGCAACAAGCACGCAGAGCGGCGGGCAGCGCAAGGCCGCGCGGGGGAGCTGGGTTGGCGCGGGCGAGTGAGGCCCGGCCCGGCCAGAGGCCGGTCGGCCGGCGGAGCCGAGCAGGCCGGTCGGTGGCCGGCCACTGGGCCGGACCAGGCCGCAAAGGCCACGGGGCACCGCACCGGATGGCGACCGGGTGGGCCGGCGCTTGGCCCGGCCGGCCGGCAGCTTCCCCCCTTTTTTTCTTTTTCTTTTCTTTTTCTTCTTTTACTCTTTTCCCTTTTTCTTTAATAACTAATGCTCCCGAACTCCGATTCGAATGAAACCAATTTTGTTTGGAAGATAACAACAAATGCTATCTAATAGAAAGTGAAAAGTCAAGAAACTGTAGGAGGGGATTTTATCATGAATATAAAAGGTAGAACCTTATATCATGAATAACCGGTAAAATCACCCAACCTCGAAAACGCGATAGAAGATGCATGCGAACTCCGATTTCGATGAACTTGGGCTTGTTGTAAAGCTAGCAACAAACTCAAGAACCTTTCACATAGAAACACCAAGAAGAAATAAGGATATGCAAAGTATGCACAGGGTTGAGCTCCCTAAGACGATGTGATCAAGTTACCCAACCGAAAGCCCCTCTTGATAGTGCGGCTATCTATCCTATAATCCGGTCTCCCAACAACCACCTTGAGACCGGTAAAAGGAAAACCTAGCAAGGCCATACCTTTGCCTTGCGCATACCGCTTGATCTTGATGATAACACTTCAAGCTCTACTCAAACCGGAATGCCTCACTTGATCAATGTTGCTTAGTGAAGACTCACAAATGCTCCCCCATACACTATGATGAGAAAGCTCCATTGATGCACATCTTCACATGTCCATTATCACCAAATGGACGGCAAGCTTCAAGCATGTGATCCACTCAAGATGCTCATCTTGAACTTGCCAAACTCAACCTTGTATCTTCTCATACTCACTTAAGATAGAGCATGGCTAATATTGAGTTCCACATAAGAAATCCATCTTCATTTATTCTTCTTGATCATATCACATATATATCTTCATACCGATGATCTTGATGCCAATACACAAGGTATACCTTTATCTTCATGGCATCCATACTTGAATCCAACACATGGAGTACAAGTAGTACCTATGGAGTATTCCTTCATATAAACTCAATGAAAACATTAGTCCATAGGGGTTGTCATTAATTACCAAAACCACACATAGGGGCAATATACCCTTACAGTTTTATTATGGAACAGCACTTCTCCAACATTATAAAATCAATGAGGCAATATGTTAGTCCTACCTATTTTTTATTTTGACTTCTTGAGCTAACATAGTTGTTTGGCTAACTTGCAACTCGTTTGAAAATATGTATTATATTTCGGTCACACTGCACAAAAAAAAGAGCCTTGCCACACATTCCATCCATCCAGAAGTAATATCTAGAGGAGCTCAAGGTAATGGTTTTCATTTTCACCCATAGCAGCTCTAGAGGATCTCTAGACGGCCCCATAGCTCTCTTGGATCTCGAAGATTTTTGAAAATGAGCTTTCAGAAAAGAAGTTGCAACTTTGTTGGTATGAGTATCCTATCAATCCTATTGAGCCCTGGCTAGGATGTCACACTCATCCCCCTTAGAAGATTGATATCCTCGTCGATCAACCCCAAGCCAGGAACTTCCCCTCTTGGAACACGTCTGTGCGCCTAGTGCTGGCACATGTGTCATGTCGTGTGCCGTGATGGGCCACAACAGACATGAGCCACTGATATGTTGCAAACGTATCTACAATTTTTGATGTTCCATGCTTGTTTTACACCAATTTCTATATGTTTTGTCTACACTTCGTGGCACTTTTATGCATTTTTCGGAACTAACCTATTGACAAGATGTCACCATGCCAGTTTATGCTTTTTGCTGTTTTTGTATTTCAGAAAAGTTGTACAAGAAATATTCTCGGAATTGGACGAAACAAAAGCCGAAGATCTTATTTTTTCGTAACAAAGACGAAGTCCAGAGGAGAGACGGAGGGGCGCCACAGGGCAGCCACACCACCCCATGGTGCGGCCAAGGGTGGGCCCGCGCCATGGCATGGTGTGGGCCACCCAGGCGGCCACCGACCTCGCCCTTCCGCCTATAACTTCCCTTCGGCACAAAAACCCTGAAACAACCAGCCTCCGTCCACGAAAAGTTTCGTCGCCGCCGCCATCGTCCAGACAAGTTTCTGGCGTCAGAAGTTCCTGTTCCGGCACCCTGCCGGAACGGGGATTGACCCCCGGAGCCATCTCCATCGACTCCACCGCCTCCACTTCGACTCCATGATGGTTCGTGAGTAGTTCCCCCTGGACTACGGGTTCTCGGCTGTAGCTAGTTGGTACTCTCTCTCTCCCATGTACTTCAATACAATGATCTCATGAGCCGCCTTACATGATTGAGATCCATATGATGTAATTGGTGTTGTGTTTGTTGGGATCCGATAAATTATGGAATTGCGATCAGATTGTTCATCATATTATCATACTACTGTTATTTAAGATCTTGCATGCTCTCCGGTACTTGTAGTTATCCGGATTAAGTAGTTGCATGTATCTCCAAAGAGGGAATATTTATGCTTGATAGTGGGTCTATGCCTCTAGTTTTCTGGAAGAGTGACAACAACTTCTAAGATTGTAGATGTGTTGTTGCTACTAGGGAGAAAACAACAATGTTTTGTCTAAGGATAATTCTATTATTTGCTTTAGACACATTGCTTAATGTGACAATTTGTTGCTTGCAACTTAATACTGGAAAGGGTTCGGATGATAACCTAAAGGTGGATTATTAGTCATAGACGCACTTGGATTACGGTCTGTGTATTATATTGTAATGCCCAATTAAATACTACATTAAACTTTATCTTATCATAGCATGCATTGTCATGCCCTCACAATTATCAATTGCCCAACTGTAATTTGTTCATCCAACACATGTTATTTGGAGAGATATGATGACGCGTGAAGCACACGTCCGTTGGGAACCCCAAGAGGAAGGTGTGATGTGTACAGCAGCAAGTTTTTCCTCAGTAAGCAACCAAGGTTATCGAACCAGTAGGAGATGAAGGCCACGTGAAGGTTGTTGGTGAAGGAGTGTAGTGCGGCGCAACACCAGGGATTCCGACGCCAACGTGAAACCTGCACAACACAATCAAAATACTTTGCCCCAACTTAACAGTGAGGTTGTCAATCTCACCGGCTTGTTGTAAACAAAGGATTAAACGTATGGTGTGGAGAATGATGTTTGCTTGCAAAGAACAACAGAGAACAATGATTGCAGTAGGTTGTATTTCAGATGTAAAAGAATGGACCGGGGTCCACAGTTCACTAGTGGTGTCTCTCCAATAAGATAAATAACATGTTGGGTGAACAAATTACAGTTGGGCAATTGACAAATAGAGAGGGCATAACAATGCACATACATATCATGATGACTACTATGAGATTTACTTAGGGCATTACGACAAAGAACATAGACCGCTATCCAGCATGCATCTATGCCTAAAAAGTCCACCTTCGGGTTAGCATCCGCACCCCTTCCAGTATTAAGTTGCAAACAACAGACAATTGCATTAAGTACTGTGCGTAATGTAAACAATACAAATATCCTTAGACAAAGCATTGATGTTTTATCCCTAGTGGCAACAACACATCCACAACCTTAGAACTTTCTCACTTGTCCTGCATTCAATGGAGGCATGAACCCACTATCGAGCATAAATACTCCCTCTTGGAGTTACAAGTATCAACTTGGCCAGAGCCTCTACTAGCAACGGAGAGCATGCAAGATCATAAACAACACATATATGATAGATCGATAATCAACTTGACATAGTATTCCATATTCATCGGATCCCAACAAACACAACATGTAGCATTACAAATAGATGATCTTGATCATGATAGGCAGCTCACAAGATCTAAACATGATGGCACAAGAGGAGAAGAAAACCATCTAGCTACTGCTATGGACCCATAGTCCAAGGATGAACTACTCACGCATCAGTCCGGAGGCGGGCATGGTGATGTAGAGCCCTCCGGTGATGATTCCCCTCTCCGGCAGGGTGCCGGAGGTGATCTTCAGAACCCCCCGAGATGGGGTTGACGGCGGTGGCGTCTCAGTAACTTTTCTCGTATCGTGGCTCTCGGTACTAGGGTTTTCCGATACGAAGGATTATATAGGCGAAGAGGCAGCGTCGGGGGAGCCAGGGGCTCCCTCCCCACACCTGGGCGCGCCAGGGGGGTGGGCCGCGCCGCCCTATGGGGTGGCCCCCCTGCTGGCCGCCTCCAACTCTCCTTCGGTGTTCTGGAATCCTCCGTGGAAAATAGGGCCGTGGGCTTTTGTTTCGTCCAATTCCGAGAATATTTCCTGTGTAGGATTTCTGAAACCAAAAACAGCAGAAAACAGGAACTGGCGCTTCGGCATCTTATTAATAGGTTAGTACCGGAAAATGCATAAAAATGATATAAAGTGTATATAAAACATGTGAGTATTGTCATAAAACTAGCATGGAACATAAGAAATTACAGATACGTTTGAGACGCATCAAGCATCCCCAAGCTTAGTTCCTACTCGCCCTCGAGTAGGTAAACGATAAAAAGGATAATTTCTGAAGTGACATGCTACTATCATAATCTTGATCAATACTATTGTAAAGCATATGAGATGAATGAAGTGATTCAAAGCAATGGTCTATAGTTTGTTAACAAATAGATAATGACTAAACAACTGAATCATATAGCAAAGACTTTTCATGAATAGTACTTTCAAGACAAACATCAAAAAGTCTTGCATAAGAGTTAACTCATAAAGCAATAGATTCTTAATAGAAGGTTTTAAAGCAACGCAAAGGAAGATTTAAGTTTCAGTAGTTGCTTTCAACTTTCAACATGTATATCTCTTGGATAATTGTCAACACAAAGTAATATGATGAGTGCAAATAAGCAAGTATGTAAGAATAAATGCACACAGTTGACACAAGTGTTTGCTTCTAAGATGGAAAGAAGTAGGTAAACTGACTCAACATAAAGTAAAAGAAAGGCCCTTCGCAGAGGGAAGCAGGGATTACTCATATGCTAGAGATTTTTTATTTTGAAAACATAGAAACAATTTTGTCAACGGTAGTAATAATTCATATGTGTTATGCATAAAACCTCCTATAAGTTGCAAGCCTCATGCATCGAATACTAATAGTGCCCGCACCTTGTCCTAATTAGCTCGGATTTCCATGGATTATCATTGCATTACATATGTTTGAACCAAGTGTCACAAAGGGGTACCTCTATGCCACCTGTACAAAGGTCCAAGGAGATAAATCGCATTTGATTTCTCGATTTTTATAGATCTCAACTTGAGGACATCCATACCGGGACAACATAGAAAACAGATAATGGACTCCTCTTTAATGCTTTAAGCATTCAACAACAGATAATTCTCTCATAAGAGATTTGAGGATTAATGTCCAAGCTGAAACTTCCACCATGATACATGGCTTTGGTTGGCGGCCCAATGTTCTTCTCTAACAATATGCATACTCAAACCATTTAACTCATGGCAAATCTCCCTTACTTCAGACAAGACGAACATGCATAGTGATGGCGTGTAATGCACACGTCCGTTGGGAACCCCAAGAGGAAGGTGTGATGCGCACAGCAGCAAGTTTTCCCTCAGTAAGAAACCAAGGTTATCGAACCAGTAGGAGTCAAGAAGCACGTTGAAGGTTGATGGTGGCGGAGTGTAGTGCGGCGCAACACCAGGGATTCTGGCGCCAACGTGGAAGCTGCACAACACAATCACAGTACTTTGCCCCAACGTAACAGTGAGGTTGTCAATCTCACCGGCTTGCTGAAAACAAAGGATTAGATGTATAGTGTGGATGATGATGATTGTTTGCGAAGAATAGTAAAGAACAGTTGCAGTAGATTGTATTTCAGATGTAAAGAACAGGACCGGGGTCCACAGTTCACTAGTGGTGTCTCTCCCATAAGATAAACAGATGTTGGGTGAACAAATTACAGTTGAGCAATTGACAAATAAAGAAGGCATAACAATGCACATACATATATCATGATGAGTACTATGAGATTTAATCAGGGCATTACGACAAAGTACATAGACCGCTATCCAGCATGCATCTATGCCTAAAAAGTCCACCTTCAGGTTATCATCCGAACCCCTTCCAGTATTAAGTTGCAAACAACAGACAATTGCATTAAGTATGGTGCGTAATGTAATCAACACAAATATCCTTAGACAAAGCATCGATGTTTTATCCCTAGTGGCAACAGCACATCCACAACCTTAGAACTTTCACATCCTTGTCGATTTAATGGAGGCATGAACCCACTATCGAGCATAAATACTCCCTCTTGGACTCACAAGTATCAACTTGGCCAGAGCCTCTACTAGCAACGGAGAGCATGCAAGAACATAAATAACATATATGATAGATTGATAATCAACTTGACATAGTATTCAATATTCATCGGATCCCAACAAACACAACATGTAGTATTACAAATAGATGATCTTGATCATGATAGGCAGCTCACAAGATCTAACATGATAGCACAATGAGGAGAAGACAACCATCTAGCTACTGCTATGGACCCATAGTCCAGGGGTGGACTACTCACACATCGATCCAGAGGCGATCATGGCGATGAAGAGACCTCCGGGAGATGATTCCCCTCTCCGGCAGGGTGCCGGAGGCGATCTCCTGAATCCCCCGAGATGGGATTGGCGGCGGCGGCGTCTCTGGAAGGTTTTCCGTATCGTGGCTCTCGGTACTGGGGTTTTGGCGACGAAGACTTTAAGTAGGCGGAAGGGCAGGTCAAGGGGCGTCACGAGGGGACCACATAGTAGGCCGGCGCGGCCAGGGCTTGGGCCGCGCCGCCCTGTTGTGTGGCCAACTCGTGGCCGCACTTCGTAACTCCTCCGGTCTTCTGGAAGCTTCGTGGAAAAATAGGCCCCTGGGCGTTGATTTCGTCCAATTCCGAGAATATTTCCTTACTAGGATTTCTGAAACCAAAAACAGCAGAAAACAACAACTGGCTCTTCGGCATCTCGTCAATAGGTTAGTGCCGGAAAATGCATAATAATGACATATAATGTGTATAAAACATGTGAGTATCATCAATAAAGTAGCATGGAACATAAGAAATTATAGATACGTTTGGGACGTATCAAGCATCCCCAAGCTTAGTTCCTACTCGCCCTCGAGTAGGTAAACGATAACAAGGATAATTTCTGAAGTGACATGCTATCATAATCTTGATCAATACTATTGTAAAGCATATGAGATGAATGCAGCGATTCGAAGCAATGATGAAGATAATGAGTAAACAAATGAATCATATAGCAAAGACTTTTCATTAATAATACTTTCAAGACAAGCATCAATAAGACTTGCATAAGAGTTACTCATAAAGCAATAAATTCTTAGTAAAGGTATTGAAGCAACACAAAGGAAGATATAAGCTTCAGCGGTTGCTTTCAACTTCAACATATTTATCTCATGGATAATTGTCAACACAAAGCAATATAACAAGTGTCACAAAGGGGTACCTCTATGCCTCCTGTACAAAGGTCTAAGGAGAAAGCTCGCATTGGATTTCTCGCTTTTGATTATTCTCAACTTAGACATCCATACCGGGACAACATAGACAACAGATAATGGACTCCTCTTTAATGCATAAGCATTCAACAACAGTTAATTTTCTCATAAGAGATTGAGGATTAATTGTCCAAACTGAAACTTCCACCATGAATCATGGCTTTAGTTAGCGGCCCAATGTTCTTCTCTAACATTATGCATACTCAAACCATTTGATCATGAAAATCGCCCTTACTTCAGACAAGACGAACATGCATAGCAACTCACATGATATTCAACAAAGGTAAAAGTTGATGGCGTCCCCAGAAACATGGTTACCGCCCAACAAGCAACTTATTAAGAAATAAGACACATAAGTACATATTCTTCACCACAATAGTTTTTAAGGCTATTTGTCCCATGAGCTATATATTGTAAAGACAAAGAATAGAAATTTTAAAGGTAGCACTTAAGTAATGTACTTTGGAATGGCAGAGAAATACCATGTGGTAGGTAGGTATGGTGGACACAAATGGCATAGTTTTTGGCTGAAGGATTTGGATGCACGAGAAGAATTCCTCTCAATACAAGGCTAGGCTAGCAAGGTTGTTTGAAGCAAACTCAAGTATAAAAGGTGCAGCAAAGCTCACATATGATAACTATTATAAGACTTTACATTGTCTCCTTGTTGTTCAAACACCTTACCCAGAAAATATCTAGACTCTAGAGATCAATCATGCAAACCAAATTTTAACAAGCTCTATGTAGTTATTCATTAATGAGTACAAGGTACATGATGCAAGAGCTTAAACATGATCTATATGAGCACAACAATTGCCAAGTATCAAATTATTCAAGACATTATACCATTTACCACATGCGGCATTTTCCGTTTCCAACCATATAACAATGAATGAAATAGTCCAACTTTCGCAATGAACATTAAAGATAAAGCTAAGAACATATGTGTTCATACGAAACAGCGGAGCGTGTCTCTCTCCCAAACAAAGAATGCTAGGATCCGATTTTATTCAAACAAAAACAAAAATAAAAACAAACAGACGCTCCAAGTAAAGCACATAAGATGTGACGGAATAAAAATATAGTTTCACTAGAGGTGACCTGATAAGTTGTCGATGAAGAAGGGATGCCTTGGGCATCCCCAAGCTTAGATGCTTGAGTCTTCTTAAAATATGCAGGGATGAACCACGGGGGCATCCCCAAGCTTTGACTTTTCACTCTTCTTGATCATATTGTATCATCCTCCTCTCTTGACCCTTGAAAACTTCCTCCACACCAAACTCAAAACAAACTCATTAGAGGGTCAGTGCATAATTCATATATTCAGAGGGGACATAATCATTCTTAACACTTCTGGACATTGCACAAAGCTACTGAAAGTTAATGGAACAAAGAAATCCATCAAACATAGCAAAACACGCAATGCGAAATAAAAGACAGAATCTGTCAAAACAGAACAGTCCGTAAAGACGAAATTTTTTGAGGCACCAGACTTGCTCAGATGAAAATGCCCAAATTGAATGAAAGTTGCGTACATATCTGAGGATCACGCACGTAAATTGGCAGATTTTTCTGAGTTACCTACAGAGAGGCATATCGAAATTCGTGATAGCAAGAAATTTGTTTCTGCGCAGCAATCCAAATCTAGTATTGACTTTACTATCAAAGACTTTACTTGGCACAACAATGCAATAAAATAATGATAAGGAGAGGTTGCTATAGTAATAACAACTTCCAAGACTCAAATATAAAACAAAGTGCAGAAGTAAAATAATGGGTTGTCTCCCATAAGTGCTTTTCTTTAACGTCTTTCAGTTAGGCGCAGAAAGTGTGTATCAAGTATTATCAAGAGATGAAGCATCAACAGGGGGGTTTGGAGTTTTCTCAACTATGCATTTTATCTTATCTATGTAAGTTTCAGAGGCTCCTTTTTCATTATACTTAGGCTTGCTATCCTTATCAAACAAATTTTCGGGAACAAGCCAACCATAGTTATTTTCTAGAGCTTCATGCATTCCTAGGAGCTTACAAGGTATTGTTGACTTAATCTCCCCACCATCATTAACATTATTAGTGTACCTTATTCTATCCATGTCCATCTTTTCAAGGGTACTAGCAAAGTTGGTATAAGAGCCAAGCATCTTATATTTAATAAAGACTTTTCTAGTCTCTCTTGCTACACCACCAAATTGTTTAAGAAGGGTTTCTAAGACAAAATCTTTCTTTTCTCCTTCTTCCATATCACCGAGTGTAAGAAACATATGTTGAATTATAGGATTGAGATTAACAAATTTAGTTTCCAACATGTGTACTAAAGAAGCAATAGCAATTTCATAAGTAGGAGCAAGTTCTACCAAGTGTCTATCTTCAAAATCTTCAGCTGTACTAACATGAGTGAAAAAATCTTCTATATTATCTCTCCCAATGATAGACCCACGTCCTACCGGTATGTCTTTTAGAGTGTACTTAGGAGGAAACATGAGGAAATAAATTAAATGCAAGTAACTAATTTTTTTGTGTTTTTAATATAGAGAGCACGACAGTAAATAAAGTAAAGCTAGCAACTAATTTTTCTGTGTTTTTTTTATATAGAGAGCAAACAAAGCAGTAAATAAAATAAAGTAAAGCAAGACAAAAACAAAGTAAAGAGATTGGATGTGGGAGACTCCCCTTGCAGCGTGTCTTGATCTCCCCGGCAACGGCGCCAGAAAAAGAGCTGTTGACGTGGGAGTTGAAAATCTTTGTGGTGTAACATTTCTTCGTTCCCCGGCAACGGCGCCAGAAAAAGAGCTTGATGGCGTGTAATGCACACGTCCGTTGGGAACCCCAAGAGGAAGGTGTGATGCGCACAGCAGCAAGTTTTCCCTCAGTAAGAAACCAAGGTTATCGAACAAGTAGGAGTCAAGAAGCACGTTGAAGGTTGATGGTGGCGGAGTGGAGTGCGGCGCAACACCAGGGATTCCGGCGCCAACGTGGAACCTGCACAACACAATCACAGTACTTTGCCCCAACGTAACAGTGAGGTTGTCAATCTCACCGGCTTGCTGAAAACAAAGGATTAGATGTATAGTGTGGATGATGATGATTGTTTGCGAAGACCAGTAAAGAACAGTTGCACTAGATTGTATTTCAGATGTAAAGAATAGGACCGGGGTCCACAGTTCACTAGTGGTGTCTCTCCCATAAGATAAACAGATGTTGGGTGAACAAATTACAGTTGGGCAGTTGACAAATAAAGAAGGCATAACAATGCACATACATATATCATGATGAGTACTATGAGATTTAATCAGGGCATTACGACAAAGTACATAGACCGCTATACAGCATGCATCTATGCCTAAAAAGTCCACCTTCAGGTTATCATCCGAACCCCTTCCAGTATTAAGTTGCAAACATTAGACAATTGCATTAAGTATGGTGCATAATGTAATTAAAACAAATATCCTTAGACAAAGCATCGATGTTTTATCCCTAGTGGCAACATCACATCCACAACCTTAGAACTTTCTGTCACTGTCCCAGATTTAATGGAGGCATGAACCCACTATCGAGCATAAATACTCCCTCTTGGACTCACAAGTATCAACTTGGCCAGAGCCTCTACTAGCAACGGAGAGCATGCAAGAACATAAATAACATATATGATAGATTGATAATCAACTTGACATAGTATTCAATATTCATCGGATCCCAACAAACACAACATGTGGTATTACAAATAGATGATCTTGATCATGATAGGCAGCTCACAAGATCTAACATGATAGCACAATGAGGAGAAGACAACCATCTACCTACTGCTATGGACCCATAGTCCAGGGGTGGACTACTCACTCATCGATCCGGAGGCGATCATGGCGATGAAGAGACCTCCGGGAGATGATTCCCCTCTCCGGCAGGGTGCCGGAGGCGATCTCCTGAATCCCCCGAGATGGGATTGGCGGCGGCGGCGTCTCTGAAAGGTTTTCCGTATCGTGGCTCTCGGTACTGGGGTTTTCGCGACGAAGACTTTAAGTAGGCGGAAGGGCAGGTCAAGGGGCGTCACGAGGGGCCCACACAGTAGGCCGGCGCAGCCAGGGCTTGGGCCGCGCCGCCTTGTTTTGTGGCCAACTCGTGGCCCCACTTCGTAACTCCTCCGGTCTTCTGGAAGCTTCGTGGAAAAATAGGCCCCTGGGCGTTGATTTCGTCCAATTCCGAGAATATTTCCTTACTAGGATTTCTGAAACCAAAAACAGCAAAAAACAACAACTGGCTCTTCGGCATCTCGTCAATAGGTTAGTGCCGGAAAATGCATAATAATGACATATAATGTGTATAAAACATGTGAGTATCATCAATAAAGTAGCATGGAACATAAGAAATTATAGATACGTTTGGGACGTATCACATAGCAACTCACATGATTTTCAACAAAGGTGTAACAGGTTGATGGCGTCCCCAGAAACATGGTTACCGCTCAACAAGCAACTTATAAGAACTAAGATACATAAGCGACATATTCTTTACCACAATAGTTTTTAGGCTACTTTCCCATGAGCTATGTATTGCAACGACAAGGAATGAATTTTTTTTAAAGGTAGCACGCAAGCAATTTACTTTGGAATGGCAGAAAAATACCACATAGTAGGTAGTTATGGTGGAGACAAATGGCATAAGTTTTGGCTCAAGGTTTTGGATGCACGAGAAGCATTCCCTCTCAGTACAAGGCTTTGGCTAGCAAGGTTGTTTGAAGCAAACACAAGTATGAACCGGTACAGCAAAACTTACATAAGAACATATTGCAAGCATTATAAGACTCTACACTATCTTCCTTGTTGCTCAAACACTTTATCAGAAAATATCTAGACTTTAGAGAGACCAATCATGCAAACCAAATTTCAACAAGCTCTACGGTAGTTCTCCACTAATAGGTTTAAACCACATGATGCAAGAGCTTAAACATGATCTACTTAAGAGCTCAAAACAATTGCCAAGTATCAAATTATTCAAGACAATATATCAATTACCACATGAAGCATTTTCTGTTTCCAACCAAATAGCAATAAATGAAGCGGCTTTCAACTTTCGTCATGAACATTAAAAGTAAAACTAAGAACACCAGTGTTCAAAATGAAAAAGCGGAGCGTGTCTTTCTCCCACACAAGGAATGCTAGGATCCGATTTTGTTCAAACACAAACAAAAATAAAAACACACAGACGCTCCAAGTAAAGCACATAAGATGTGAGAGAATAAAAATATAGTTTCACTAGAGGTGACCTGATAAGTTGTTGATGAAGAAGGGGATGCCTTGGGCATCCCCAAGCTTAGATGCTTGAGTCTTCTTGGAATATGCGGGGATGAACCACGGGGGCATCCCCAAGCTTAGACTTTTCAATCTTCTTGATCATATTATATCATCCTCCTCTCTTGATCCTTGAAAACTTCCTTCACACCAGACTCAAAACAATCTCATTAGAGGGTTAGTGAATAATGATAAATTCACATGTTCAGCAAGGACACAATCATTCCCAACACTTCTGGACATTAACCAAGGCTACTGAAAGTTAATGGAGCAAAGAAATCCACTCAACACAGTAAAAGAGGCAATGTGAAATAAAAGGCAGAATCTGTCAAAACAGAACAGTCAGTAAAGACGAATTTTTTTCGAGGCACTTAACATGCTCAGATAAAGAAGCTCAAATTGAATGAAAGTTGCGTACATATCTGAGGATTACTCATGAATTTTTGCAGAACTTTTAGATTCTCCTACAGAGAGATCAACTCAAATTCGTGATAGCTAAAAATCTGTTTCTGCGCAGAAATCCAAATCTAGTATCAACTTTACTATCAAAGACTTTACTTGGCACAACAATGCAATAAAGTAAAGATACAAAGGTATTGCTACAGTAGTAACAAGCACCTTGACTCAAATATAAAACAAAAATTGCAGAAATAAAATAATGGGTTGTCTCCCATAAGCGCTTTTCTTTAACGCCTTTCAGCTAGGCGCAGAAAGTGAAAATCAAGTAACATCAAGAGAAGAAGCATCAACATCATAATGTGTTCTAATAATAGAATCAAAAGGCAACTTCATTCTCTTTCTAGGGAAGTGTTCCATACCTTTCTTAAGAGGGAATTGATATTTAATATTTCCTTCTTTCATATCAATAATAGCAATAACAGTTCGAAGAAAGGGTCTTCCCAAAATAATAGGACAAGATGCATTGCATTCAATATCCAAGACAACAAAATCAACGGGGACAAAGTTATTGTTAACCGTAATGTGAACATTGTCAATCCTCCCCAAAGGTTTCTTTATAGAATTATCAGCAAGATTAACATCCAAATAACAATATTTCAAAGGTGGCAAGTCAAGCATATCATAGAGTTTCTTAGGCATAACAGAAATACTTGCACCATGATCACATAAAGCATTACAATCAAAATCATTGACCTTCATTTTAATGATGGGCTCCCAACCATCTTCCAACTTCCTAGTAATAGAAGCTTCAAGTTTTAATTCCTCTTCTCTAGCTTTAATGAGAGCATTTGTAATATGTTTTGTAAAGGCCAAGTTTATATCACTAGCATTAGGACTTCTAGCAAGTTTTTGCAAGAACTTAATAACTTCAGAGATATGACAATTATCAAAATCAAAACCATTGTGATCTAAAGCAATGGGATCATTGTCCCCAATACTCCGAAAATTTTTAGCACTTTTATCACCAACAGTTTGAGCAGTTTCAGGCAATTTTGCATGCTTTGTATTAGAAGTAGAAACATTGCCAACACCAATTATTTTACCATTGATAGTAGGAGGTTTAGCAACATGTGAAGCATCAACATTACTAGTGGTGGTAATAGTCCAAACTTTAGCTACATTATTCTCTTTAGCAAGTTTTTCTTCTCTTTCCCACCTAGCATGCAATTCAGCCATCATTCTAATATTGTCATTAATTCGAACTTGGATAGCGTTTGCTGTAGTAAGAATTTTGTTATCATTATCCTCAGGTTTAGGAGCCATTTTATTAATTAAAGAAGCTTGTGACTGATGGCGTGTAACTCACACGTTCGTTGGGAACCCCAAGAGGAAGGTATGATGCGCACAGCAGCAAGTTTTCCCTCAGAAAGAAACCAAGGTTTATCGAATCAGGAGGAGCCAAGAAGCACGTTGAAGGTTGATGGCGGCGGGATGTAGTGCGGCGCAACACCAGAGATTCCGGCGCCAACGTGGAACCTGCACAACACAACCAAAGTACTTTGCCCCAACGAAACAGTGAGGTTGTCAATCTCACCGGCTTGCTGTAACAAAGGATTAACCGTATTGTGTGGAAGATGATTGTTTGCAGAGAACAGTAAAACAAGTATTGCAGTAGATTGTATGCGATGTAAAGAATAGGACCGGGGTCCACAGTTCACTAGAGGTGTCTCTCCCATAAGATAAAAGCATGTTGGGTGAACAAATTACAGTCGGGCAATTGACAAATAGAGAGGGCATAACAATGCACATACATGTCATGATAAATATAGTGAGATTTAATTGGGCATTACGAAAAAATACATAGACCGCTATCCAGCATGCATCTATGCCTAAAAAGTCCACCTTCAGGTTATCATCCGAACCCCTTCCAGTATTAAGTTGCAAAACAACAGACAATTGCATTAAGTATGGTGCGTAATGTAATCAATAACTACATCCTCGGACATAGCATCAATGTTTTATCCCTAGTGGCAACAGCACATCCATAACCTTAGGGGTTTCTGTCACTCCCCCAGATTCACGGAGACATGAACCCACTATCGAGCATAAATACTCCCTCTTGGAGTTAATAGCGAAAACTTGGCCAGAGCCTCTACTAATAACGGAGAGCATGCAAGATCTTAAACAACACATAGGTAATAACTTGATAATTAACATAACATAGTATTCTCTATCCATCGGATCCCGACAAACACAACATATAGAATTACAGATAGATGATCTTGATCATGTTAGGCAGCTCACAAGATCCGACAATGAAGCACAATGAGGAGAAGACAACCATCTAGCTACTGCTATGGACCCATAGTCCAGGGGTGAACTACTCACTCATCACTCCGGAGGCGACCATGGCGGTGAAGAGTCCTCCGGGAGATGAATCCCCTCTCCGGCAGGGTGCCGGAGGAGATCTCCAGAATCCCCCGAGATGGGATTGGCGGCAGCGGCGTCTCAGTAAGGTTTTCCGTATCGTGGCTCTCGGTACTGGGGGTTTCGCGACGGAGGCTATTTGTAGGCGGAAGGGCAGGTAAAGAGGCGGCACGAGGGGCCCACACCATAGGTCGGCGCGGCCAGGGCCTGGGCCGCTCCGCCCTGGTGTTACGCCACCTCATGGCCCCACTTCGACTCTCCTTCGGTCTTCTGGAAGCTTCGTGGCAAAATAGGACCCTGGGCGTTGATTTCGTCCAATTCCGAGAATATTTCGTTACTAGGATTTCTGAAACCAAAAACAGCAGAAAAGCAGAATCGGCTCTTCGGCATCTTGTTAATAGGTTAGTTCCAGAAAATGCACGAATATGACATAAAGTGTGCATAAAACATGTAGATATCATCAATAATGTGGCATGGAACATAAGAAATTATCGATACGTCAGAGACGTATCAGTGACTCAGACATGTATGAGATTCGGTTTTCAACATTTGAAAGCTTAGTTTGCAAACCAGAAATTTCCATATTCAAATTTTCAAGTTGATTCCCTATATTTTTCAACAAGGCAGATTGTTCATTCATAGTTTTAGTAAACAATTGATTTTGCTCATATTGTGATTGCATAAAGCTCTTAGTAGCTCTTTCAATTTCTAGCATCTTTTTCTCACTAGGCAAAATAGATCTACCATAAGAATTACCACTATTAGAAGGATATGGCATATAGTTGTTGTTACCAAAATTATTCCTATAAGCATTATTGTTGAAATTACTATTTTTAATGAAGTTCACATCAACATGCTCTTCTTGAGCAACCAATGAAGATAAACGAACATTATTAGGATCAACATTAGATCTACCATTAACAAGCATAGACATAATAACATCAATCTTATCACTCAAAGAAGAGGTTTCTTCAACAGAATTTACCTTCTTACCTTGAGGTGTCCTTTCAGTGTGCCATTCAGAGTAGTTGATCATCATATCATCAAGAAGCTTTGTTGCGGCACCCAAAGTGATGGACATAAAAGTACCTCCAGCAGCTGAATCCAATAGGTTCCCTGAAGAAAAATTTAATCCTGCATAAACGGTTTGGATGATCATCCAAGTAGTTAGTCCATGGGTGGGGCAATTCTTTACCAAAGATTTCATTCTTTCCCATGCTTGGGCAACATGTTCATTATCCAATTGCTTAAAATTCATAATGCTACTTCTCAAAGATATAATTTTAGCAGGAGGATAATATCTTCCAATGAAAGCATCTTTACATTTAGTCCACGAATCAATACTATTCTTAGGCAAAGATAGCAACCAATCTTTAGCTCTTCCTCTTAAGGAGAAAGGAAACAATTTCAGTTTTATAATATCCCCATCTACATCCTTATACTTTTGCATTTCACAAAGTTCAACAAAATTATTAACATGGGCAGCAGCATCATCAGTACTAACACCAGAAAATTGCTCTCTCATAACAAGATTTAGTAAAGCAGGTTTAATTTCATAAAATTCTGCTGTAGTGGCAGGTGGAGCAATAGAAGTGCATATGAAATCCTTATTATTTGTGCTAGTGAAATCACACAACTTAGTATTCTCAGGAGTATTTATTTTAACAATAATAAAAATAAGTTAAGCAAACCCGAATTAAGTAAAGTAAAACAAGTAACTAATTTTTGTGTGTTTTTGATATAAAGAAAGCAAACAAGACAGAAAATAAAATAAAGCAAGACAATAAACAAAGCAAAGAGATTGGGTGTGAGAGACTCCCCTTGCAGTGTGTCTTGATCTCCCCGGCAACGGCGCCAGAAAAAGTGCTTGATGACGCGTGAAGCACACGTCCGTTGGGAACCCCAAGAGGAAGGTGTGATGCGTACAGCAACAAGTTTTTCCTCAGTAAGAAACCAAGGTTATCGAACCAGTAGGAGATGAAGGCCACGTGAAGGTTGTTGGTGAAGGAGTGTAGTGCGGCGCAACACCAGGGATTCCGGCGCTAACGTGGAACCTGCACAACACAATCAAAATACTTTGCCCCAACTTAACAGTGAGGTTGTCAATCTCACCGGCTTGTTGTAAACAAAGGATTAAACGTATGGTGTGGAGAATGATGTTTGCTTGCAAAGAACAACAGAGAACAATGATTGCAGTAGGTTGTATTTCAGATGTAAAAGAATGGACCGGGGTCCACAGTTCACTAGTGGTGTCTCTCCAATAAGATAAATAACATGTTGGGTGAACAAATTACAGTTGGGCAATTGACAAATAGAGAGAGCATAACAATGCACATACATATCATGATGACTACTATGAGATTTACTTAGGGCATTACGACAAAGAACATAGACCGCTATCCAGCATGCATCTATGCCTAAAAATTCCACCTTCGGGTTAGCATCCGCACCCCTTCCAGTATTAAGTTGCAAACAACAGACAATTGCATTAAGTACTGTGCGTAATGTAAACAATACAAATATCCTTAGACAAAGCATTGATGTTTTATCCCTAGTGGCAACAGCACATCCACAACCTTAGAACTTTCTGTCATTGTCCCAGATTCAATGGAGACATGAACCCACTATCGAGCATAAATACTCCCTCTTGGAGTTATAAGTATCAACTTGGCTAGAGCCTCTACTAGCAACGGAGAGCATGCAAGATCATAAACAACACATATATGATAGATCGATAATCAACTTGACATAGTATTCCATATTCATCGGATCCCAACAAACACAACATGTAGCATTACAAATAGATGATCTTGATCATGATAGGCAGCTCACAAGATCTAAACATGATGGCACAAGAGGAGAAGACAACCATCTAGCTACTGCTATGGACCCATAGTCCAAGGATGAACTACTCACGCATCAGTCCGGAGGCGGGCATGGTGATGTAGAGCCCTCCGGTGATGATTCCCCTCTCCGGCAGGGTGCCGGAGGTGATCTTCAGAACCCCCCCGAGATGGGGTTGACGGCGGCGGCGTCTGAGTAACTTTTCTCGTATCGTGGCTCTCGGTACTAGGGTTTTCCGATACGAAGGATTATATAGGCGAAGAGGCAGCGTCGGGGGAGCCAGGGGGCTCCCTCCCCACACCTGGGCGCGCCAGGGGGGTGGGCCACGCCGCCCTATGGGGTGGCCCCCCTGCTGGCCGCCTCCGACTCTCCTTCGGTGTTCTGGAATCCTCCGTGGAAATAGGGCCGTGGGCTTTTGTTTCGTCCAATTCCGAGAATATTTCCTGTGTAGGATTTCTGAAACCAAAAACAGCAGAAAACAGGAACTGGCGCTTCGGCATCTTGTTAATAGGTTAGTACCGGAAAATGCATAAAAATGATATAAAGTGTATATAAAACATGTGAGTATTGTCATAAAACTAGCATGGAACATAAGAAATTATAGATACGTTTGAGACGTATCAAGATACCACTAGTGTAGATAGCTGGGAACCCCGGTCCTTTTGTCATCATCGTTGCTCTATAGTCAACTATGCACTGGAATACTTTCTGGTGCCATCTCCTCCGTCCTACTGTTGTTGTGTTACTATTACCTTTGCTCTCGTATTACTGTTGCTTTCACATCACCCCTGTTACTAGTGCTTTTCTAGGTGCAACTGAATGGACAACTCCACTGTTAAGGCTTATAAGTATTCTTTACCTCCCCTTATGTCGAATCAATAAATTTGGGTTTTACTTCTTTCGAAGACTGTTGCGATCCCCTATACTTGTGGGTCATCAGCCACATGCCTGACTCCTGACCCGCACACATTCGTGTAACTGCGAGTGTCAGCTCTGATACCAAATGTAACACCTCACCGTCAGGCATACTACCCCTGGCAGCTCTCCAGGATCTCTAGAATGGCCCCATAGACCGGCACTAGTCTTTCATGTACACTTTGTCCTTACTCGTGCGCACCCAGGATTAACTTCATGGTCGATCACCCATCCTCAAATTGCTGCAGGCAAAGCACACTTAACCTCAGAGTTCTTTGGAGATGATCTTTCAGAAAAGAAGTTGCAAGTTGTTGCAATATATGAGTATCCTATCACTCCTATGGAGCTCTAGCCAGGATGTCACAATCTTGCTAACACGATGAATATCGAAACAAACTTAATTTTTTTAAATATAAACAAGAATATAAAATATTCCCATTCACTGAGCTCCCTAAACATCCACCCATCACTATTGTGACATTACAACACACTGCATAAAATACGTTTTTAAGTTAGAATGTTTTATGAAGTGTGGCTAAAATGTCACATCGGTGACGATATATGTTAGATTAGATTTCGGTCACACATTATAAAATATAGAGAGAATGCTAGCCTGGACATCGAGTGTTATTGTGGTTAACCGTCTCATGGGTTGACTGACTAACTCAACGAAACTTGTCCTAAGGCATAGGTAAGTTCTTGTTTTCACCCGTCTAAATTTCGTGTATTGACAATTGAAAGCATGCTTAGTTTTGTTGTATGTTTTGGTTTATGCAGCGTATATAGGGCCTAGAGGACTTGCGGTGATCATGGGGTACGTGAGCACGCGGTTACTACCGTTGGATCTGATCCACCACCGTTAGATTATGCCACTCACTAACGACCACTACACGGAAGCTCAAAGACGGTTGGTACTACTTTTCTGTCCAGAATGCATGCATGCGTGGGACCGGTTCCTGGAGAGAGAATAGAAAATTCGGCATATGGAGTATTTTATATCTTGTCACTTTGTCTGTTGTTGTTAGAACTGTTCCAACTCTTTCACCAAATTGAAAACAAATCTTATAGCTGACCCAAACACTCTGGATGCCCCAGCGCGATGCAACGCCGGCCCCGGCCTTCGCGCGGCGGCGCTCCCTTCTAGCCGACCTCACCTCCACCTCGCGCATCGCCGGTCAACGAAGCTGCTTCACAAATGAATCAATCAATCGAGCATCCTAGGATAAATGAAAGCACTCAAATCTGAACTTGCCGACGGGATGAAATCCGGACTGAGATCCGGTGCCCCGACTAAGGCAGGGCACGGATGAACAGTACCGTGCCCTGCTGCCTTGGCCGTTGGATCGAAAATGAATAGACCAGATTTTGTACTGTAGCAGGCACTATGGATATCACTGTAGTAGATACTGTGCCTGTAGCGAATATGCTGTAGCGCATGCACTGTAGATGTCCTGTAGCATGCGCCTGTTCACGTTCATCCAACCATCGGTTCTCGATCCAACGGCCAGAAAGAGCAGCAGGGCACAATACTGTTCACCCGTGCCCTGCCTTAGTCGGGGCACTGGATCTCAGTCCATGAAATCCTCGGAAGGGAGAACAGCGGTAGGCGTACGCAGGGATCATTAAACAAACGGTCGGTGGAATCGTACCGGAGACATGCAATTAGTGGTGAACAGGAGAGCTCTGTACGGAGAACAGATCGCAAATTGGACGGAGAATAGCTCTGGATCGCAATTTGTGGTGAACAGGAGAGCTCTGCGTAATATATTCTGGACGGAGAATAGCTCTGGACGGAGTTATTTCTCGCAGGCAAATTGCGTGGTACAGTACCAGACTACAAATCATTTGATGTCCGGCCGCAAGCTTGAATTGGATCACATCGGCCAAGAACAAGAAGGCAACGGCGAGATCCCAGCACAACAAGGATGCCGCAGTCGACCTGCACGAGCTCGCTAGCGTATCCCGCGCGGCTCATGCGGTCGGCGATGGCGCGCAGCTCGTCAACATCGTCGGGGCGCACGAGGTCGAAAAGGTGGTCGTCGAAGGGCTTGATGCTGATGCTGGCGCTACGGGCGGTGTCGATCTGCTCGCTTGCTGCCGCTTGCCCGTGCCGACGCGCATCTCCAATCAGGTCAAAGGGAGCTCGAGGAGCGCCATGGCGGCCCAAATCGAGTGAAGGGAGCAGGCCGCACCGTCCCCATGACCCCGCCGCCTCAGGGAGGTCCGGCGAGAGGAGCTCAGGTTAGTGCCTCCGCTGAAACTGCGACTAGGTGGAGCGCCACCGGCTGCCCGAGATCGCTTCACGGGGTAGCTGGAACCTCCAATCCCACACGGGCGCGAGATCCACCGCCGTCAATCGCGCCCGCGCGCATGGTAGCTGCCGCCCGCTGCCCCCGGCTCAGGGCACTAGCGCCAGGACCATGGAAACTGCGTGCACCACATTGGCATCGGTGGAGGAAATGGGGTGAGGGGTGGGTGGAGCGGCCATGTAAAATGGTTGAGAAAGTGATGGATGGGAAGACAGGGTGTGGATACAATCAAAAGATTCGGCTCGATTCGGGTGAGTCACCAGAGAAGGGAAAGGTGTTCTGAGTTAGCTCGTGCGTGACGTGAGACCACTGAATAGATACTAACGTCGTTAGACACATGTCGGGCAGAGAAGGGGTGCTCTCGTACCCCCGATCACCAGGCTTCATTCGCATTCTATTTTGTTTTTATCTTTGCCAACTTTCACGCTTTATTGCAGTGTTTCAATACATAATAGTCCTTAGACATGCGGTGTGCTCACATGCACATGCGATATCTGCTTGCCACATGTCACATGCATGAGCAACATGCACCAATGCAAGGAAACACAGCTCTTAATTTGTTTGTTTGGTAAGTTACCTTGGATTGTTCCTATAGGACTTGCGGTGTTGGATATTCTTCATATCGGTGTACTCTCAATGGTAGCATTATAGGTGTAGTGAGATGACACAAACAATGAGAATGCAAAATTTGCGTAACACGGTAGGTTTATTGAGGCATGACAAAGTATTATTTGTCGTACTATGATAGAAATTTAATGATGACACTTGGTACATGATATGGATGAAGTATGTTATAGTTTGCGTGCTTTGTGCTGTGAATTTTAGATGTGTAGAGGCATCTCTATTCATGTTTTCTTCACTATGAAATACCAAAGTGCAAACGGGTAAACTATAAAAAAAAATGTGTCTGATGACACTGCATGTAAGGGAACGGAGGAAATGTGTTTGACCGTTGCCAAAAATGAAGGCACATAGGTGGCACTCTTTATCACTGTTGCCATAAAGGCATTCTCATCAACATCAGACTAGTGGCAACGAGCTCTTTCTCCCTTGCCATAGGTTTTTTTTGACCTATGTCGCCCTCTACTAGTGATAACACAAGTAAATTTTCTACCTTAAGGTTTTATCTTGTATTACCCCCCATTTTGGTGGCAATTGCGATATTTTTCGTCCCATACCTTCCCCGTTGACATTTAATCTACCAAACCCACGCGAAGTATATTATCTAATTTCCGCTTCATATTTCTCCACCGCCATCATTCTATTTTTTTTATCTTTGCCAACTTTCACGCTTTATTGCAGTGTTTCAATCCATAATAGTCCTTAGACGTGCGGTGTGCTCACATACACATGCGATATCTGCTTGCCACATGTCACATGCATGAGCAACATGCACCAATGCAAGGAAACACAACTCTTAATTTGTTTGTTTGGTAAGTTACCCATAGTCCAGGGATGAACTACTCACGCATCACTTTGGAGGCGGGCATGGCGATATGATGTCTCCGGCGATGATTTCCCCCTCCGGCAGGGTGCCGGGAAGAGCATTAGAACCCCTCGAGATGGGTTCTGCGATGGCGGCCACGGTGGAACTTTTCGTGGATGGAGGCTCGGGTGTCTGGGGTTTTCCCGAGATCGTGAATATATAGGCAGAAGGGCGAGGTCGGTGGAGGCTAGGGTGGCCCACACCACCCCGTGTGGGCCAGGGTCAGGCTGCGCCTAGGGCTAGCCTAGCCGCCCCGCTGCCCCCCTTCGACTCCCCTTCGGCCTCTATCTTCGTTACAGAGAAATATTGACTTCGGCTTTTGTCTCGTCCAACTCCGAGAATGTTTCCCGTACAACTTTTTGAAACAAAAAACAGCAGAAAACAGAGAACTGACACTGTGACATATTGTCAATAGGTTAGTGCCGGAAATCGTCAAAGTGCAACGAAGTGTAAGCAAAACATATATGAATTGGTGTAAAACATGCATGGATCATCAAAAATTATAGATACGTTTGTGACGTATCAGATGACACAAACAATGAGAATGAAACATTTCCGTAACATGATAGGTGAGACATGACAAAAAGTGTTATTCGCCGTACTATAATAGAAATGTAATGATGACATTTGGTATATGATATAGATGAAAGAGAGTGCATTCGCTACCCTCATGGGTAGCTACACACCCATGCAGTATACCAATATGCAAGCCATATTAACTTGTTTTAGCTCGGTTTCCTAGTAGAACGTGGAAATCTAGTGTACAAAAGTGGTTTCCGAATGTTGATATGAATATTTTTTGATCAAAGTCAACTCACCAACGTATTTTGCATTGACTTTTTGAATATTGAGTTGACTTTGACAAAAAAAAGTTCAAATCAAAATTCGGAAACCACTTTTAGACACTAGAATTCCACGTTCTACTAGGAAACTGAGCTAAAACAAGTTAATATGGCTTGCATATTGGTATACTGCATGGGTGTGTAGCTACCCATGCGGGTAGCAAGCTTCATCCGTAGATGAATATGTTATAGTTTTCGTGCTTTGTGTTCGAGTTTTTTTTTTATGTGCAGATGCATCTCTATTCCTGTTGTTTTTACTATGAAATACCAAAGTGCAAAGGGGTAAACTATAAAAAATGTGACCGATGACACTGTATATAAGGGAATAGAGGAAATGTGTTTAACCGTTGCCAAAAATGATGGCCCATCGGTGACACTCGTTATCACTGTTGCCACAAAGGCCTGCACATCAACATTAGACTAGTGGTAACGATCCTTTCTCCGTTGCCATAGGTTCTTTTTTACCTATATCTATAGCGTTGCTCTCTACTAGTGATAACACGTAAAATTTATACCTTAAGATTTTATCTTGTACCACCACGCCCCCACTTTGGTGTCAATTGCGATATTTATCGTCCCATTCCTTCTGTGTGGAAGTTTTATCTACCAAACCCACACCAAGTATATTATCTAACTTCCATCTCATATTTCTCCAGTGCCATCATTCTATTTTTCTTATCCTTGCCCACTTTCCCGCTTTATTGCAATTTTTCAACCCATTATAGTCCTTGGACGTGCGGTGTGCTCACACCCACATGTGAGATCCGCTTGCCACATGTCACATGCATGAGAAACATGCACCAATGCAAGTCTTCATTTGTTTGTGCAGTAAGTTAACTCCGATTGCTCCTACTCTTCATCGCTAAGAGAGTCTGCAAAAATGACGCCCATATTTTTTCTTGCATGATCTTTTACCTTGGTGGTAGAAATTTGGAGATTCACTTTCGTTTTTCTAGTACCCGCACAAGAATAAATACCCAATAATCCCTCCAATATATTGCTCTTATCGTAATCATGCTAAAAAGAATGCAATAAGAGATATAAGAGAAAGTGATAATGGAAAACAAAAGGAAACATCAAAAATAATAAGTAAATAAATAATAAAAACAATAAAACTCTCTTCGCACTTAGAGGATCATTGGATCTGTCAAATCGATATTTAGGGTTTTTACAAAATCACATTTGGTTAACCGAGTAAGAGGGCCAATATTTTACTTCTTACTCGATTGACATCCTTAAGAGTTATATGATTTGGGTTATGACTCCTTTAGTTTAGTAGGTTTACAATTTTTTTTATAAAATTAATAATGTGTTGTCTTTTCACACCCATGTTTGGGCCTAGTCCTAGCTTGTGGTGACATATTTTACAAGCTTACACATTTTTGAAAGGAGATCGAGTAATGTAGGGCTTAGACGATCTATCACCGACGTGCATCCCTTTTTTTGCTGCCTCTTGCCAGACATGTTGATTCATTCTTCTCGCTCTTACCCACACGAACTAAGTCATGCCATCCACAATCCTCTATCGTTTATCTACTATCTCGCAACTTTGGCTTGATAGCTAACTATTTGTGGCGGAGCTATGTGTAATACTTTTTTGTAAAACCTTTTTATTTACAAATATTTACGTATTGGTCCTTGGCATTTGGAATGACCCCACATGTCTTTCTGGCTGCCTTCTCCTGTCACTTATTTGCATCCTAGCGAACACACACTTTGCCTAGCAATCAAGGGAGGTCACAACTCACAACTATGTAGTTGGCGCACCTACTTGCCAATTAATTGCAGACTTGGATTTCTTATTTTTAGACATTCTGAATATTTACTAGTATCTAAATTAACTTCAACAATGGTTGCCGGTTCTTCAAAAAAACCTATACCAACGAGTTTATATTTGTTTGCTTCAAGCAACCCAAATAGTAACCCCATCAAACCCGAATTGACTCGTGAAAAGCCAGGACTCTCTTTTAAAAAATCGTGGAGAAAGCAACAGGCAGATAGCGTCCAAACCCAAAATAATCACACCCAATCAAACCCTCCCACCTCATCACGGCCGCCCGCCGCAGATCGGACGGCCAGGATCCGCGCCTCGCCTGGCGCAACTTGCTCCCAGCACACCAAACAAAAACCCTTATTTTCCCTTTTCTTTTCCCCAGATTTCCTCTCCCCTCCCCTCCCCGCTCCTCTCGCCTCGCCGCCGTCCCGCCGCCGCCCGACCGCCGAGCTCCCTCGCCGTCGCCCAGCCGCCGAGCTACCTACCCGCCGCCGGAACCGTTGAAGCTCCCGCGCCGGCCAGCGCAGCCCCGCCCCTCGCCGCCAACCGCCTCCCCGTCCGTCCCAGCAGGCAGCGAGAAGGTAAGAGACGCGGAGCACCGCCTCCGCCCTCTCCGTCCTTGCCCCGCTCTTCTATCGTTCGCCAGGAAGTAGGTAGCGCGCAGAAGGTAGAACTTCCCGGCAGATCTGTTGCGGGTTTCCGTGTGCTAAGGCGGATCTGATGCGTGCGCGGATCTGACGGATGCGTTGAAATTGTAAACCGTGCAGTTGGTTGACGGCTCTTTTCGCTCTGTTTTAGTGCTGTATTGACGGTTATCTAGTGGAATTTTTTATGTCTGCTACTGTGCGGTAGTCACGTATGCGTGGGCGATCTAGATAAAGGAACGAACGGCTGGGTAGTTCGATGATACAAGGAAATAGTGCTATCAATGAAATAGTGTATTGGGAAAGTTCAGGTTAGCTGATGCTTCGGGTGTAACTCGTGGACCTGATTCCGTGTGGAAACATGAGTTATTGTGTAAAAGAAGATTACTGTCAGATTTTGTACACTTTTTTTTTATTTAAAGGAGAAGTGGTATGTCATCATAGTTTTCTCAGATTTTATACAGCTCTTTAGAATTGGGTGATTCGTATTCACTGTGCTACCAAGGTTGCCTTTCCTCTGTTCAGTTGGTTATATGTAGATGTTTCCATGCACTTTAACTTCTTATTACAGAATTCTGTGTAACCAACTGGTTGCCTCGTTGTAGAAAGATTAGTGCCATGCTTCAACGCTGACTTCGCGTCTCGCCAAATTTACATTGCATAAGATTGTTTGGCGTTACATGAGAGGACTCCTACTTGTGTCTTGTCAAATTTACATTTGAGAGGAGTTATATATATCTTTAACCATGCATGTAATTTTTTATAATATGAAGCTATATCTGACTCCCCTCTTATGGTGTTACCCAGTCAACATGTCGTTGGATGTTACTCAAATACTCTTGAGCGCACAGTCTCCTGATGGCGCGGTTAGGAAGCACGCTGAAGAAAGCCTCAAGCAGTTTCAGGAGCAAAACCTCCCAAGTTTCTTGCTCTCCCTATCAAGTGAGTTGGCCAACAATGAGAAACCGGAGGAGAGCCGCAGGTTGGCTGGTCTGATCCTCAAGAATGCCCTGGATGCAAAGGAGCAGCACAGGAAGAACGAACTTTTCCAGAGATGGCTGGCACTGGATGCTGGTGTCAAGGCACAAATTAAAGCGCTGCTGCTGCAAACTCTCTCATCTCCTGTTGCCAGTGCCAGATCTACGTCTTCTCAAGTCATTGCGAAGATTGCTGGCATTGAGATCCCCCAGAAGCTATGGCCTGAGCTTATAGCATCATTGCTCTCCAACATACATCAGGTGCAGCCAAACGTCAAGCAGGCGACGCTGGAGACACTTGGTTACTTATGTGAGGAAGTTTCTCCGGAAGCTGTTGACCAGGACCAGGTCAACAAGATACTTACCGCTGTTGTTCAGGGTATGAATGCGTCTGAAGGGAACTCCGAAGTGAGGCTTGCAGCCACACGCGCATTGTACAATGCATTGGGCTTTGCTCAGGTTAACTTCTCCAATGATATGGAGCGCGATTATATTATGAGAGTTGTTTGTGAAGCAACACAGTCACCAGAGATGAAGATAAGACAGGCCTCCTTTGAGTGTTTGGTTGCTATTTCGTCTACTTATTACGATAAGCTGGCCACATACATGCAGGACATATTTAATATTACTGCAAAGGCTGTGAGGGGAGACGAGGAGTCAGTTGCACTTCAGGCTATTGAATTCTGGAGTTCCATATGTGATGAGGAAATTGACATATTGGATGAGTACAGTAGCGAGTTTACAGCTGATTCTGATGTTCCTTGCTACTATTTTATCAAGCAAGCTCTTCCTGCCTTAGTGCCCATGCTGCTGGAGACTCTCCTCAAGCAGGAAGACGACCAAGACTTGGATGAAGGTGCTTGGAATCTTGCAATGGCTGGGGGTACTTGTTTAGGCCTGGTGGCAAGGACTGTTGGGGATGATATTGTTCCTCTTGTAATGCCTTTTGTTGAGGAGAATATAACGAAATCTGAATGGAGGCAGAGAGAGGCTGCAACATATGCTTTTGGATCCATTTTGGAGGGTCCATCAGCTGATAAACTGACCCCTCTAGTTAATGTCGCCTTGAATTTTATGCTGTCTGCATTGGTAAAAGACCCAAATAACCATGTCAAGGACACAACTGCTTGGACCCTCGGAAGAATATTCGAGTTTCTTCATGGTTCTGCACTTGAAACAGCTCCTGTCATTACATCTGAGAACTGCCATCAAATACTTACTGTGCTGCTTCAAAGCATGAAGGATGTCCCAAATGTGGCAGAAAAGGCATGTGGGGCACTCTATTTCCTTGCTCAAGGCTATGTGGATGCTGGATCAGCATCGCCATTAACCCCTTTCTTTCAAGATATTGTTCAGGCCCTTCTTGTGACCAGTCACAGAGAGGATGCTGGAGAATCCAGGCTTCGTACTGCAGCTTATGAGACTCTAAACGAAGTTGTCAGGTGCTCCACTGAGGAGACAGCTCCTATTGTTATGCAGCTGGTACCTGTGATTATGATGGAACTCCACCAGACACTTGAAGCAGGAAAGTTGTCAACTGATGAGAAGGAGAAGCGGAGCGATCTGCAGGGTCTTCTTTGTGGTTGTTTGCAGGTCATTATCCAGAAGTTGGGAGGGATGGAGTCAACAAAGTTTGCCTTCTTACAGTATGCGGATCAGATGATGGATCTGTTTCTGAGAGTTTTTGCTTGTCGGAATGCCACAGTGCATGAGGAGGCAATGCTTTCTATTGGTGCATTGGCATATGCAGCCGGTTCGAATTTTGCAAAGTACATGGCACAGTTCTATCAGTATTTGGAAATGGGACTTCAGAACTTTGAAGAGTATCAGGTATGCGCCATTACGGTAGGCGTTGTGGGTGACCTGTGCAGGGCACTGGAGGACAAAATTTTGCCCTACTGTGACGGCATCATGACCCAGCTACTGAAGGATCTATCCAGCAATCAGCTGCACAGATCTGTAAAACCACCTATATTCTCATGCTTTGGTGATATTGCACTTGCAATTGGGGAGAACTTTGAGAAGTATTTGATCTATGCCATGCCCATGCTACAAAGTGCAGCAGATCTATCAGCGCATGCAAATGCAGCTGATGATGAAATGCTCGACTACACAAATCAATTAAGGAATGGCATCTTGGAGGCCTACTCTGGTATTCTTCAAGGATTCAAGAGTTCGCCTAAGACACAATTATTGATGCCGTATGCTCCACATATTCTTCAGTTCCTTGACGCTCTTTATAATGGCAAGGATATGTAAGTTGTCAAGAATACCTTCCATTTCCTTCGTTGCTCACTTAATTTACATGATCTTTATTTCCTGCTTTCTGGATGCTCAAATCTGGAAACTGGTCATGCAAACACATAGATAACGATAGGTAGGCAAATGTCTAGCTGTAACTTAAAAATATACATCAATCAATTGTATCCTAAAGCTATTTTCTTGAAGCAGACAATTGCTTATATGCCACTGAATAACTACCAGTTTCATCACATGCCACTGCAAGATTCCAAATCCATTCGTATCACTCATTTACGAAACTTCATTATTTGCCACTGCCCCTAGCATGCTGTTGGTGTAGCAATATGTCAGAACCACAGCTGTAACAATATGTCAGAACCTTAAAAGGAGCCTGATAAATTTGAATTGATTTTGGCAGTATGTTTGGTCGAGCTAAGCTTGGAAAATTTCTGTGTCCGTGAACTTCTCAATATGAACTGCTAATAATTTTCGGGCTTCATTTATAAATGGCCTTCTGAAACTAATTTTGGATTTCTTGCTATGCATGGACTAAGCTTGGTCACTTTTATTCTTCTAAGGCATGCATGTTGTTTGCATTCAAATTAGGGCCAAATCCAGTTAGGACAATGTGTCGGCACACAGACACCTTAGTCTACTGCCAGAATAGAAAATCTCTCCTCCTTAAGCTGCTCAGCCAATCAATACAACACCCATATGATTACCAGTCTCACTTTTAGTAACCACAAGCACCAATGCCACACCCATATGGACAAATATTTCAGCACAATGCTACTCACTTTTGCACAATAATTTTCTAACGCTATCTCTTACCGTTTCAGGGATGATTCTGTGATGAAGACTGCAATAGGTGTCTTGGGGGATCTGGCAGACACATTGGGTGTCCATGCTGGTCCTTTGATAAATCAGTCCACCTCAAGCAAGCAATTTTTGGATGAGTGCTTATCATCCGATGATCCATTGGTCAAAGAATCAGCTGACTGGGCAAGGATTGCAATCAGCCGTGCGGTTTCAGGTTGATGTGTCATTGGTCTCGAGTCTGCACCTGCATCCATCCACGCGTCGAGTCCAGGTCTTTGGTTGCATCATGGTCTAGACCTGCTCTTTGGAGAAGTCCACAATCCTCAAGGCAGAGTCGGAGGTCCTCACTAACTCATGCATACATGTGTCAACCCAGCCTTTTTCACTTCTGCGGAAAAGAGGGTTAAGTTGGCCGCCTGCTAACTTTTCTAAAGGAGCCCAGAACCCTCATTTCCTATTGGATGTGAGACGAGCTTCTATTGTTGCCTGCCATGGCGATGGTCCCTCGGCTTGGCATACATGCTTATGGTCTGGGTGCTATTGCTTTCCCCTGCATTCATTGCATGCATCGAACTTTGGTCGTATTGTCAGTCTCTACAAAGCCCCATTTCTTCTGGATCCATTATGCAAAATGGGGCTTGCATGCATTGTCACAGGATTATTTTGTAGTGCTCAGGGCGTCCAAGTTCACTATGTTGGACATGTTCCTCCTGAGCTGGTAGTCTGTTTACTTCCTTTTTTTTTTGTTTCATACTTGCATGGTCTTGCATTCATTCTGGACTGTTTTGTAAGGGTTCCTCTTTGGTCAAGACTGAGACGGCGCGCCGTCGCGTCGGTTTATTTCAAGGTGTTGTCGGAGCAGTGCTCTTTTTTGTTATCTATGCTGCTGTTCCATTTCAGCTTGTGCTGGCGAGGAAAAAAGAACAATTATAGGTCTTGGACTGGTTTTGTTCGGGCGAGAGCTGTCGAGTCGTATTTCTTGGTTACAGGAATTGTATTATTATGTGGAATTCCGTCACCTCCTATCAGACGTGTCATATCATTGGCTGTGTATATGAGAAGATGATGATGAATGTGTTCAATGATATGGATTTTGCCTTTTCTTTATCCTGCTCTGCCATGGCACATGTGCATGCGTGATATCATTACTGGGCATTCCGCTAAAGCTGGGTGCTGCGTGGTTATGTAGTTGTGGAGTAAACTAGTGGAGTTTATATTATGTAGTTGTGCACATTCTTTTTTGTTTCAACAGGGAATCGGTCCCCAAGGAGCCCTTGCATTTAGCACAAGGTCATGAGAGTATTGGAATAGGCAATCAGGTTGTGCTCCTTCACCACGATGCTTCTGTAACTCTGCAATCAGGTTTTGCGTTGGAGCCAAGAGGCCTCAGAGACCACTTGAAGAAGTTCTGGAAGAACCACTTTTACCACCGATGCCAAATCCACATAGATCTTCGGCCTTATTAATGGAGTTCCCCGAAGCTCCTCGCTTTGCTGCATCCATCTCTGCCCACCGGAGTTCCACGCCAAAGAGAAGACCACCGGATCCGTCCGTAGGGATCCCATGCCTTCTTCAGTTCTTCCTGGCATATATCCAAACGCCAGTGAACCAAACTACACCTACCTTTATTTAGCCTATGTACACTACGAGCTCCGACGCCTAGCCCTTCCCTACTGGCATGCCGACATGGATGGCCTCGGGTTGGCCCCGGTTTACCTTGGGCGACTCTCAAAACTATAGCTAGGAGAGAGAAGGGAGTTGATAAGAATGAGCGGTGTTTTTTTTTGAAACAATATATATTAATTAAGCTAGCAAGCCGCGTTATTAAAAACCTTCCAGTCCCTTAGATACCCTGGTAAGGAAAAGAGTGCGTCTGAAACTTGCCGCCACCATCACACAATCGTTACATCACTTGCAAGCTTGCTAAGAACGAACCTAGGGGGCTCATCGACCCAAGTACAAGAACTACCAGAACTAAAAGAAACTTTAGCAAGCTCGTGTGCTACCTGATTTGCTTCCCTATTACAATACTCAATCAACACATCACCAAAGCCACTCCAAAGAATAATTCAGTCGTCATATATAACGGCTGATAGCTGTAGCTGAGAACCCCCCTCCCTCCGGCTTCATAGTATCAACCACTTGGGCACAATCCGTTTGAATAATGAAGTTGTTGCATCCAATCCTTTGCGCTAGAGTAAGACCCTCACGAAACGCATAAGCTTCCGTCATATGTGCATCAACTACATGGGGTAAATACAATTGCGCTGCTGCTGCCACACAATGTCCAGTGTAATCTCTAATAACCACACCCGCTACTCCTTTACCGGAGTCTATATCGAATGCTGCATCAATATTGATCATAAGTTTCCCTTCCATCGGCTTCTTCCATCCCTCCTTCTTCTTCTCCTGTGGCTGTTTCGAAGATTTCATATAATTTGTAGTAACAGCTACTATTGACATTGATGAACGAAAAGGAGCTTGCACATTTTCACCATGGATAATCTGCCTTCTCTCCCACCAAATATACCAACCAGCGGTCAAGAATGAGCGGTGTGTTGTTGTGGATGCTGAGTTGCTCATACGCAATTGCAAGACGACATGCCCCATAAATCATGTACTATTTGAGGGTTAGCCAAACATTATGATTTATACTTGATAACTAGGATTTGCTGTTTTTACAGAAACATAGTTGGGCGATTATTAGTTCGAACGGCTCATCCTAAAGTTGTTTTACCATCTCCAAACTATAATTTGTCCTTGATTGGTTGTTGTCACACGAAGCGTGTATTGCTTGCCACGTCAAGATTCCCCAAGTGGATTTTGTGAAACAAGGGATTCCCCAGGAAAGGATTATCTCGATTGGCTGATAGTAGGTTTAACACTTTCTCCTATTATACTAGTATAACCAAACAATACTTCCCAGAAATCACATTTAGTCTTTCACAGATTCCCTGGAAAAGCAAGACTGATTTCTTTGACCATGAACATCCAAAAATTCTATACGCCTTTAACACTGGAGGCCAAAGAGAATATATCTTTATGCAGTTGAAAACTATGTGGGAAAGAAGGCGTGGACACGGATAGAGTGATTTCTCTTTGCGACGCCTTCTTTATTCTTCCATCTGTATAAACCACAAACTCTTGCAAGCGAAGGAAAAGCTTCTACACGACACACACGTTTCATGGCTCGGGGAACTCCATGTACTCGGATTCCATATCAAATCATACGGTTAAAGTTAGAGCCCGCGGAAAAAGTTAGAGCCACATGTCCGCCACCTCCTATACCAAATGTTCGTAACTGTTACTATAATCAAGACATCACGTGATAGGTTAAGTTGTTAGGTATCACTGTTCTAGCGACATGTGTAGATACGAGAGAACCTTCGTTGCTTATAGCGTTAATGTTACTTTGCTATCGTGTATATTGATCTCTTTTCAGGCCGAGTACACAGACCGTACTACTCCTCCCGCCTCAAAATATGTTGCCCATTAGGTTTCGTTAGTACAAGCTTTTAACCAACAATTGCACAGTATATTTTGTGATATAAAATTATAGCGATAAATAGGTACTTACGGATACGAATGTATAAAATCAATTTTATTTTACATAACTTACGCATCAATAGAGTACCTTCTTTTTTACGGGTGGATCAACAGGCTATTGGTGAAATGCTTACACCTACGAAGCCTTTTTTTTGAAATCATAACATATATTACCCCGAGCCAGCAAGCCGCCTCATTAAAAACCTTCCAGTCCCCGTAGGTACCCTGGTAAGGAAAAAAGTGCGTCAGAAACTTGCTGCTCCAATCATAGTATGGTTACATCATTCAGGAGGGCCGAGAGAATAAAACTAGGGGGTTCATCGACCCAATTACAAGAAGTTCTAGTACTATGACTATTCCTAGCAATCTCATGAGCTACCATATTAGTCTCCCTCCTGCAATGAGAGAACTCCACATGTCCAATGCTTGCAACTTGCTCAAAAATATCCGCATATATGGCCGTTGCATCATTCCAAATCCTTTCTTCGCCCGTGCAGTATTGGATCACTTCAATAGAATCAGACTCCACTTCAATAGAATTAATCCCCAGCCTGTTCGCCATCATGAGGCCATGCAAAACTGCCATAGCTTCGGCCATCATCGCCGAGCTCACATGAGATATAAACCTAGCAGTTGTCGCCACACAATTACCTTGATTATCACGTAGAATTGCACCCGTTGCACCGGTGTGATCCCCTTCGAGATAAGCTGCATCAACATTTAGTTTAAGATTTCTTGCTAGAGGCCTTGTCCAAACAACTTTCGCCACAGGACTCACTTGGGCTAAAGATTTCCTTGCATTCGCTGTAATAGATCGAATAGAATTGACACAATGCTGTATAGGGGGAACCTGCTCCCCATGAGTTTGCCTACGCCGCATCCACCAAATATACCAGCCTCCAACAGCAACTAATTCCGGGATCTTTAGTTCGTCCAAGCCCGGCGCCGACGTCGAAGTTAATTTGAAGATCTCCTCCAGGGCTTGAGGACCCGAATTGGTAGCAGAAATAGCCCTGTTAATTACATCTGTAATCCCCAAAGCTTCCCATACTAGAGCTGCACGATCACATTTGAAGACCATGTGAAGGATATCCTCTGGGTGCTGGCCACAAACTGGGCAGATGCCCGTATTGCCAATGTGTCTACTAAATAAGATCGCCTTAAGAGGGATAACACCATGCATAATACGCCAACAATAAATCTTTACTTTAGCCGGTACTGCTAGCTTCCATAAATTCTTCCAGGTAGGATTTTCAGGTGATGTCCCAGAGATGAGGGATCGGCAAGTGACTCCATTGAACTGATGTCTCCATTCAATATGGTAGGCAGACCTGACCGAAAACACCCCATTCTTTGTTCCATGCCATGAGATAAAATCATCAAAGCCCCGCGTGTGTAGGGGAATCTGCAGTATACGAGACACATCAAGAGGATTGAAAATACTTTCAATAAGGTCTCGGTCCCAGTCCTCTAAGATAGGATCAATAAGTTGCTCAACGCGCGACAGAATGCAATCACCGCGAGGAGTAAGGATTTTTCGGTTTGGGCTTGATGGAATCCAACAGTCCTGCCAAATATCAATCTTATTCCCGTTTCCTACCCTCCATATACAGCCTCTCTTGAATGTCTGAATACCAGCGACTATACTTTGCCAAGTGAAAGAGGAACCAGCTTTCGGCCCAGCCTTTAGGACATCCTCATCTGGATAATATTTAGCTCGCAATACTCTAGCACATAGAGAATTTGGTTCATCCAATAACCTCCAGGCTTGCTTTGATAACTGATGACCCACAAGTATAGGGGGTGTATCGTAGTATCTTCGATAAGTAAGAATGTCGATCCCAACGAGGAGCAGAAGGTGTTGACAAGTAGTTTCGATGAAGGATTCACTGTAAATGCTCACAAACAAGTATTCGGGGGGTTTTGATGTAACAGATGAATAAAGTACGAGTAAGTAAAGTGCGAGAGAAATAATTGCAGCGAGTGGCCCAATCCTTTTTAGCACAAAGGACAAGCCGGTTTGTTTACTTATAATGACCAAACGTTCTTGAGGACACACGGGAATTTAGTCTAGTGCTTTCGCTTCATGTAGCTAAATAATCTTCATTGTTTTGATAAGTGTTGTGTGGGTGAACCTATGCTAATGTACCGCCCTTCCTAGGACTAATACATACTTGTGATTATACCCCTTGCAAGCATCCGCAACTACAAGAAAGTAATTAAGATAAATCTAACCACAGCCTTAAACTCTGAGATCCTGCGATCCCTCCTGCATCGATATACTAACGGGGGTTCAGGTTTCTGTCACTCCGGCAACCCCGCAATTAGCAAACGAGTACAAGATGCATTCCCCTAGGCCCATAAATGGTGAAGTATCATGTAGTCGACGTTCACATGACACCACTAGAAGAATAACACCACAACTTAAATATCATAACATTGAATATTACTCAACCATAATTCACTACTAACATTTAGACTTCACCCATGTCCTCAAGAACTAAACGAACTACTCACGAGACATCATATGGAACATGATCAGAGGTGGTATGATGATGAATAACAATCTGAACATAAACTTGGTTCAATGGTTTCACTCAATAGCATCAACAACAAGTAGAAATCGATACCGGGAGAGTTTCCCCTATCAAACAATCAAGATCAAACCCAAATTGCTACGGCGGTGACGATGTCCAGCGGTGGAGACGGCGGTGATGATGGTGGAGATGATGATGATGGTGATGGAGATGATGTCCAGCTCGATGACGATGACGATGGCGTCGATTTCCCCCTCCGGGAGGGAATTTCCCCGGCGGATTCCTGCCCGCCGGAGAGCTCTTTTCTCTCTGGTGTTCTCCGCCCCGCAGAGGCGGCTGTAACCCTTCGTGAGGATTCCTCTGTGGCTTAGGTCTTCGGGACGAAGGAGTACGCGAAGAAAAGGAGGCGAAAGGGGCTCTGTGGGCCCCAAACCACATGGCGGCGCGGCCAGGGCATGGGCCGCGCCGCCCTAGGGTGTGGGCCCACCCTGGGTCCTCCTGGCCCCTCCTTCTGGCTTCCTTCGTCATCTTGAAAAATAGGATTTTTGGTATAAATTCCTTCCAGAGCTGATCTTCCGAAATATTGCATCCTGACGGTGCTTTTTCCAGCAGAATCCTGGCTCCGATGCGCAATCTCCAAATAATCATGAAACATGCAAAATAGATGAAATAACATAAGTATTGTGTCCCAATACGAAATATATCAATGAATAACAGCAAATTATGATATAAAATAGTGATGCAAAATGGACGTATCAACTCCCCCCAAGCTTAGACTTCGCTTGTCCCCAAGCGAAACTGAGCTCAGTAAACAAGACCACATGTTTATGGAGTGAAGAGTCGATCAATAAAATACGGACAAGAAGCATCATATTCATTCACACAAGACATTATAGTAAACAACTTCTTCATATAACTCAACTTGAAACAAGTATAAGGTAATCACAAATAAAGGTGCATAAGAAATCATAATTGGTGATGGCAAACCTTGTTCTTGGTCAAAGAACAGTTAACAGATTATACTTATCTATCTGAGCAGCGCTCTCATATTAAAGCTTATGTGGCTCATCTTGCATACTCAATCATAATGATCATGGATAATTTTCAAAGCTATATTCATTCAGATAAAACTTGTACTAAACAAGAAAGAATAAAAGACATGATGAAGCAAATCACAATATAATAGTTCGATCACAACAACTCAAATGCTTGCTTGAGATGGAGGGAAATAGGTTTACTGACTCAACATAAAGTAAAAGACAGGCCCTTCGCAGAGGGAAGCAGGGATTAAATCATGTGCTAGAGCTTTTCAAGTTTTGAAATCATATCAAGACGATAAAAGTAACATTTTGAGAGGTGTTTGTTGTTGTCAACGACTGGTAGCGGGTACTCTAACTACCTTATCAACCAGACTTTCAAGAGCGGCTCCCATGAAGGACGTTATTTCTACCACCGTGGTAGATCATCCCTCTTCTCTTTTGTTTACACATGTATTTTAGAGGGGTGGCACTCCTTCCAACCTTTCTTTCACAAACCATGGCTAACCGATTCCATCGGGTGCCTGCCAACAATCTCATACCATGAAGGAGTGCCTTTTTATCTTATTTTTATTATGATGACACTCCTCCCCACCTTTGCTTTCTCAAGCCATGGCTAACCGATTTCATCGGGTGCCGACCAACTTTTCACATACCATGGAGGAGTGTCTATTTGCAAAATTAAGTTGCTTACTGATGAATCAGAGCAACACATGTGAAGAGAATTATTAATGAAGTTAATTAATTGGGGCTGGGAACCCCTTTGCCAGCTCTTTATGCAAAGTTATTGGATAAGCGGATGAAGCCACTAGTCCATTGTGAAAGTCTGTCCGAAGTAAATGACAAGATCGAAAGATAAAACACCACATACTTCCTCATGAGCTATAAAACATTGACACAAATAAGAGATGATAAATTTTGAATTGTTTAAAGGTAGCACACGAAGTATTTACTTGGAATGGCAGAAAATACCATGTAGTAGGTAGATATGGTGGACACAAATGGCATAGGTTTGGGTTCAGGTTTGGATGCACGAGAAGTATTCCCTCTCAGTACAAGTCTTTGGCTAGCAAGGTTAAATAGCAAGCACAAGAGTTGAGGGAAACAAACAAATATACATGTGATAGAAACAATCATGCATCTTACTTGTAAGCACAAATAGTTTTAACTTCAGAATACTAAGCTAAGAACTGATAAGAAAGATAATAACATCTTCTACATGTATTTCCTCAATGCTTCTTGAATTCAAAGTGTTGTTGCTAATGACCATTGCTAAGTTTGCCAAAACCAAATAGATTTACTCAATGCTCCCAAAGTGGTACCAATACTAAAATCAAGATCAATCATATAGTAGAAATTGCAAACTAAAATAAGGTGTGCAATATGTAAATGATAAGACTTCTCATTAATATTCCATAACGATAACTCACACCAACGGATACATAGATAACCAACTAAGAGAGATACTTCCATACTGCAACCTATCTTATACGATAACTTCCCTACTCATGATATGACACTACTTGATAATAAAAGTAAAAGATAGTGATAATGTGATACCGCGGCACTCCCCCAAGCTTGGAACAAACCAAGGGGATGCCAATACCGATGATGAATTACTCCTTGGGCGATGGTGGTGATGAATTCCCGCGCTTCATAAGGATCTCCTTCAGCTTCAGTTTCTCAATTTTGTAATTCTGCACCAACACCTGAAGAGACTCATTATTACCCGAGTGTGGTTGTGACGGCCTTGTGCTGGGATTTGAGTAATATTCCAGCATTCTGCGAAGTCGCTGGTTCTCCTCCTGAAGTATCTCCACTTCCCTTTTGAGAGCACGATATTGATCACAAAACTCATCAGCAACCCGTATTGCTTCCTCCACACAAGGGAAAGAGTCGAGGTCAAGAGCAGGCGGAAGAGCTCCCTGCAAGTTATGAGAAAAAGAACGCCCAGCGTTAACCGATCCCACCAAGATTGGCTCACTCTTCGTAGTTTCCCACTCTCCTTTTGCAGATGCTATCTTCTCCTTCTCCTTATTGATCCTTTCATCCATCTCTTCCTTCCAAGACCCCTTGTCCTTGTTGTTGGAGACCATGGTGCTTCTAGATCAAAACCAATCTGGCAGAAAACAGCTCGAAACAAAACACTACGAGAAAACGATATTACGGACCTCCAGGGGTCCGGGGGATTATATAGCAAATATTTTTACGACAAAAGGAAAGTACCAGATCGAACCAAAGTCGGAAAGGGGCGACGAGGCGGCCAGACCATAGGTCGGCGCGGGCCCAGGTCAGGCCGCGCCGCCCTATGGTGGCTCCCCCTCGTGCGTTCTTTCCACTCCGTTTCGAACTCGTAATTTTTCATATTTTCCAAAAACAGCAAAAATATTGTTCGGAAAGTAAATTGCGAACTTCTCGTTACCAATACTGTTACCTATTCAAAGTCGAGTTCTGGCGGACTGTCGATTTGTCCTTTGATGAAGGCCTCCGGTGTTTCCACTTGAATAATATCAACATCAACATTATAGGAATCACCCGAGATATAATGCTTGAGTCTTTGCCCATTCACCACTTGTGTAGCATTGCCTTGGAGAGAGCTAATTTTAATTGCTCCTGAACGATACACCTCCTCGACAACATATGGTCCTTCCCATTTTGAGAGTAATTTCCCTGCAAAAAGTCTGAGACGAGACCGATACAATAGGACTTTGTCCCCAACATTAAATTCTCTTTTAATAATCCTTCTATCATGCCACTTCTTAACTTTCTCTTTAAAGAGTTTAGCATTTTCATACGCTTCACTTCTCCATTCATCTAGTGAACTTAATTGCAGCAACCTTTTATTACCGGCTAGTTTAGGATCTTTATTTAGTTCTCTAACAGCCCAATAAGCTTTGTGCTCTAATTCTAAAGGTAAATGACAAGCTTTTCCATAAACCATTTTATAAGGTGACATTCCCATGGGATTTTTATAAGCAGTTCTATAAGCCCATAGTGCATCCTTTAATTTACTAGCCCAATTCTTTCTAGATTTATTAACGGTCTTACCCAAAATAGATTTAATTTCTCTATTTGATAATTCTACTTGACCACTAGTTTGAGGATGATAAGCGGAAGCAATTCTATGATTAATTCCATACCTAGCAAGAGTTTTTCTAAAACCACCATGAATAAAATGAGAACCTCCATCAGTCATAATATATCTAGGAACTCCAAATCTAGGAAAAATAATATCTAAAAGCATTTTTAAAGAGGTCTCACCATCAGCACTTTTTGTGGGTATAGCTTCTACCCATTTAGTAACATAATCAACAGCGACAAGTATATGAGTGTTACCTTCTGAAGAGGGAAAAGGTCCCATAAAGTCGAATCCCCAACAATCGAACGGTTCAATAACAAGAGTATAATTCATAGGCATTTCATTGCGTCTGGAGATATTACCAACCCTTTGACATTCATCACAAGATAAAATAAACTTCCTTGCATCTTTGAAGAGAGTTGGCCAATAAAAACCTGATTGTAGAACCTTTTGCGCGGTTCTTTCTCCGGCGTGATGTCCTCCATAAGCACTACCATGACATTTACTCAATATCTCTTGTTGTTCATGTTCAGGAACACACCTTCGCAGAATACCATCCACTCCTTCTTTATATAAGTGTGGGTCATCCCAAAAATAATGCCTCAAGTCATAAAAGAATTTCCTCCTTTGCTGAGCTGAAAAGGTTGGAGGCAAATACTTGGAAACAATAAAGTTAGCATAATCAGCATACCAAGGGCTATCTCGCGAGTTCACCTTTATTACAGCCAATTGTTCATTTGGAAAACTATCATTAACAGGAACAGGATCATAAGCGATATTTTCCAATCTAGATAAATTATCAGCAACAGGATTATCAGCACCTTTTCTATCTATAATATGTAAATCAAATTCTTGCAACAGAAGTACCCATCTAATAAGCCTTGGCTTAGCATCTTTCTTTGTCATTAGGTATCTAATTGCAGCATGATCAGTATGAATTGTAACTTTTGAATCAACAATATAAGATCTAAATTTATCACAAGCAAAGACTACAGCTAACAGTTCTTTTTCAGTTGTAGCATAATTTCTTTGAGCAGCATCAAGAGTCTTGCTAGCATAATGAATAACATTTAATTTCTTATCTACTCGCTGTCCAAGAACAGCGCCTACAGCAAAATCACTAGCATCACACATAATTTCAAATGGTAAATTCCAATCAGGAGGTTCAACTATAGGAGCAGTTGTTAAGGCTTTCTTTAGAGTATCAAAAGCTTCCTTACAATCATCATCAAAAACAAAAGGTACATCTTTTTGAAGAAGATTAGTAAGAGGCTTTGAAATCTTAGAGAAATCTTTAATAAATCTCCTATAAAACCCAGCATGACCAAGAACACTACGAATACCTTTAACATCCCTCGGATAGGGCATCTTCTCAATTGCTTCAACTTTAGCTCTATCAACTTCAATACCTCTCTCAGAAATTTTATGTCCCAATACAATTCCTTCATTAACCATAAAGTGGCATTTCTCCCAATTAAGAACAAGGTTTGTTTCTTCACATCTCTGCAAAACTTTATCGAGGTTCCGCAAGCAATTATCGAAAGAATTACCATAGACAGAGAAATCATCCATGAATACCTCTACAATACTTTCGCAAAAACCATGAAAAATAGCAGACATGCATCTTTGAAAAGTAGCAGGAGCATTACATAAACCAAAAGGCATACGCCTATAAGCATAAGTTCCATAGGGACATGTGAAAGTGGTTTTCTCTTGATCTTTAGCTTTAACAGCAATTTGTGAAAACCCAGAATAACCATCAAGAAAGCAAAAATGAGTATTTTTAGACAATCTTTCTAGCATTTGATCAATAAATGGTAAAGGGTAATGATCTTTCTTAGTAACTTTATTAACTTTTCGAAAATCAATGCACATTCTATATCCTACAACTACTCTTTGAGGTATGAGCTCATCATTATCATTAGGCACAACAGTCATTCCTCCTTTCTTAGGAACACAATGAACTGGACTAACCCATCTACTATCAGCAATAGGATATATAATACCAGCTTCAAGAAGTCGTAATACCTCGTTTCTTACCACATCCTTCATCTTTGGAATTAGACGACGCTGAGGTTCAACAACAGGCTTCGCATCATCTTCCATATTAATGGCGTGTTGGCAAATAGAGGGAGAAATCCCCTTCAAGTCATCAAGAGTATAGCCAATAGCACCTCGATGTTTCTTCAATATTTGCAATAATCTTTCTTCTTCAAACTCTGTAAGTTTAGAACTAATAATAACAGGATATATTTTCTTATCATCAACATAAGCATATTTGAGATTATCAGGTAAAGGCTTTAAATCAAAAACAAGATCTTCCTTTGGTGGCGGTGTTGTACCCAAATCTTCCACCGGTAAATCATGCTTGAGAATAGGTTGACGAAGAAATATCTCCTCAAGCTCATCCCTTTCTTTCCTGAAAATTTCACTCTCGCTATCCTCCAAATGTTGCTGCAAAGGATTATTAGGAACAAGAACAATAGATGCACACTGCTCCATTTTAAAATCATTACTAGGCAAGTCAGCTTTATAAGGAGTTTTGGTAAATTTAGAAAAGTTAAACTCATAAGGTTCACCAGCAAATTTAGTCAAAATTTTCTCTTTCTTACAATCTATAATAGCTCCACAAGTATTTAGAAAAGGTCTACCAAAAATGATTGGACAATAATCACTAGCAGCAGAACCAAGTACCAAAAAGTCAGCAGGATATTTAATCTTACCACATAGAACTTCCACATCTCGAACAATACCAATTGGAGAAATAGTTTCTGTATTAGCCAGCTGAATAACCACATCAATATCTTCAAGTTCACAAGAACCAATTTCATGCATAATCTCCGTGTAAAGCTCATAAGGAATAGCACTAACGCTTGCACCAATATCACATAAACCATAATAGCAATGATCACCAATTCTAACAGATAGCATAGGAACACTAACTTGTTTGGATTTATTAGGATGTGAAACAATATTAGAAGCATCTTCACAGAAAATAATATGACCATCCTCTATGTTTTCAGTCACAAGATCTTTAACTATTGCAACAGCAGGTTCAACTTTTATTTGTTCTTCAGGTTCTATAGGTTTCTTTTCACTTTTATGAACCGCACTATTTATAACAGAGTACTCTTTCATTTTAGCAGGGAAAGGAGTTTTTTCAATATAAGCTTCAGGAATAACACGATCAGCAGTTTCAACTACAACACATTTATTAATAGATGAATCAATTTTATCCTTATACGGTTCATGGTACTTATCAAAATTCTTCTTAGGCAATTCATAATGAGAAGCAAAAGCTTTATAAAGATTTGCAGCAACTTGAGAATCAAGACCATATGTAGCACTCATATTACGAAATGTATCAGTATCCATAAAAGCTTCAATGCATTTATAATCATAAATTATACCTGATTCTCTATCCTTGTCGTTCTCCCATCCTTCAGTATTTTCTTGGATCCGATCAAGAAGGTCCATTTTAAACTCTTCTTTGTTGCGTGTAAATGATCCAGAACAAGAAGTATCCAGCAAGGTCTTGTCTTGAAAAGAAAGTCTTGCATAGAAATTATCAATAATAATATTACCAGGAAGCTCATGAATGGGGCATTTGAGCATTAAAGACTTCAATCTCCCCCAAGCTTGGGCAATACTTTCTCCATCATGAGGCCAAAAATTATATATGCGATTCCGATCTTTGTGAATCTCACTCGGAGGATAGAACTTAGAATAAAACCGGGGCACAATATCATCCCATTCAAGAGAATCCCCATTATCCAGTAATTTATACCAATGCGCCGCTTTACCAGACAGCGATAAAGAGAATAGTTTCTTCCTTACTTCATTCATAGCAATACCTGCACATTTGAATAACCCGCATAATTCATGCAAAAACAATAAATGATCACCAGGATGGACAGTTCCATCCCCTTCGTAGCGGTTACCCATAACATGTTCAATAATTTTCATAGGTATTTTATATGGTATCTCTTCCTCACCTGGCGCCTCATCCACTACCGTTGCAGTAGTAGTAGATTTCCCAAATAGAAATCGAAGAGAAGATCTCTCCATAATGACTTATAGCAGCAGGCAGAAATAAAATCAGCACAACAGTAAAGGTTTTCCTTACCAATTCCACTTACCAATAGCGCTTAGCTCCCCGGCAACGGCGCCAGCAAATAGTCTTGATGACCCACAAGTATAGGGGGTGTATCGTAGTATCTTCGATAAGTAAGAATGTCGATCCCAACGAGGAGCAGAAGGTGTTGACAAGTAGTTTCGATGAAGGATTCACTGTAAATGCTCACAAACAAGTATTCGGGGGGTTTTGATGTAACAGATGAATAAAGTACGAGTAAGTAAAGTGCGAGAGAAATAATTGCAGCGAGTGGCCCAATCCTTTTTAGCACAAAGGACAAGCCGGTTTGTTTACTTATAATGACCAAACGTTCTTGAGGACACACGGGAATTTAGTCTAGTGCTTTCGCTTCATGTAGCTAAATAATCTTCATTGTTTTGATAAGTGTTGTGTGGGTGAACCTATGCTAATGTACCGCCCTTCCTAGGACTAATACATACTTGTGATTATACCCCTTGCAAGCATCCGCAACTACAAGAAAGTAATTAAGATAAATCTAACCACAGCCTTAAACTCTGAGATCCTGCGATCCCTCCTGCATCGATATACTAACGGGGGTTCAGGTTTCTGTCACTCCGGCAACCCCGCAATTAGCAAACGAGTACAAGATGCATTCCCCTAGGCCCATAAATGGTGAAGTATCATGTAGTCGACGTTCACATGACACCACTAGAAGAATAACACCACAACTTAAATATCATAACATTGAATATTACTCAACCATAATTCACTACTAACATTTAGACTTCACCCATGTCCTCAAGAACTAAACGAACTACTCACGAGACATCATATGGAACATGATCAGAGGTGGTATGATGATGAATAACAATCTGAACATAAACTTGGTTCAATGGTTTCACTCAATAGCATCAACAACAAGTAGAAATCGATACCGGGAGAGTTTCCCCTATCAAACAATCAAGATCAAACCCAAATTGCTACGGCGGTGACGATGTCCAGCGGTGGAGACGGCGGTGATGATGGTGGAGATGATGATGATGGTGATGGAGATGATGTCCAGCTCGATGACGATGACGATGGCGTCGATTTCCCCCTCCGGGAGGGAATTTCCCCGGCGGATTCCTGCCCGCCGGAGAGCTCTTTTCTCTCTGGTGTTCTCCGCCCCGCAGAGGCGGCTGTAACCCTTCGTGAGGATTCCTCTGTGGCTTAGGTCTTCGGGACGAAGGAGTACGCGAAGAAAAGGAGGCGAAAGGGGCTCTGTGGGCCCCAAACCACATGGCGGCGCGGCCAGGGCATGGGCCGCGCCGCCCTAGGGTGTGGGCCCACCCTGGGTCCTCCTGGCCCCTCCTTCTGGCTTCCTTCGTCATCTTGAAAAATAGGATTTTTGGTATAAATTCCTTCCAGAGCTGATCTTCCGAAATATTGCATCCTGACGGTGCTTTTTCCAGCAGAATCCTGGCTCCGATGCGCAATCTCCAAATAATCATGAAACATGCAAAATAGATGAAATAACATAAGTATTGTGTCCCAATACGAAATATATCAATGAATAACAGCAAATTATGATATAAAATAGTGATGCAAAATGGACGTATCAATAACATGGCTAGATTGAAAGAGTGAAGATCCCTAAAACCCATGCCCCCCTCCTTCTTTGGAAAGCACATTTTCCACCAAGAGTACCAGTGCATTTTCTTACTCTGGTCATCATCTCCCCACCAGAACTATGAAATTATATCCGTGATCAGCTTGCACACTTTTTTGGGAATCAGGAAAACCGACATTGCATAAACTGATATAGATTGAGCCACAGCTTTAATCAGGATCTCCTTGCCCCCAATAGACAATTGCTTCTCTTTCCATCCTTTAATCAGTTGCATCACTCTGTCTACTAAATTTAAGAAACAATCACTTCTGTCAATGCCAACTAGAGCAGGGAGACCAAGGTACTTATCAGATAAGGCCTCCGTGTCAATATTTAGAGTATTACACACTTGTATTCTAGCATCCACATGCGTATTCGGACTGAAGAAAACACTCGATTTTGCCACACTAATAAGCTGGCCCGAATTTGCACAATAGGAGTCAAGGACTTGCTGTAAGGAGATTGCATTGTTTAAATCTGCTTTCAAGAGGATCAAAGAATCATCAGCAAAAAGTAAGTGCGATACTGATGGTGCACCCCTGCACACTTTTACCCCTTCAATGCTACCAATCTCTTCAACATGCAACAACGAACTTGATAATCCCTCCGCACAAAGAAGGAACAGATAAGGGGACAACGGGTCTCCTTGCCTAATACCCCTTGTTGGGATGAAACTATTTGTCAATTGGATATTAAACCGCACAGCATAAGAGACAGAAGTCACACATGCCATGACCATATCAACCCAATCTTGATGGAAGCCCAGTCTTAACATCATCTTTCTCAGAAATTCCCATTCCACTCTGTCATATGCTTTATGCATATCCAATTTAACAGCACAAAGACCAGTTTTACCTTCTCGTTTATTCTTGATCTTGTGGACACATTCATATGCCACCAACACATTGTCAGTAATTAATCTTCCTGGGACAAAAGCACTCTGTGTTGGGGAAATAATCTCAGGCAAAATTTTCTTCAACCTTAATGCCAGCATCTTCGAAATGATTTTATACACTACATTGCATAAGGATATTGGCCTAAATTGGGAGACCTCTTCTGGATTGTCAACTTTCGGTATTAGCACCACAACTGTTTCATTCCATCCATCAGGTATCGATTTTTCATTAATAGCTTTCAGAACAGCCACAGTTATATCATGACCAACCAAGTGCCAAAACTTCTTGTAAAACAGGGCATGAAGCCCATCCGGACCAGGAGCTTTGAGATCACCAATTGAAAATGCTGCCTTTTTCACATCTTCCCCAGTAAACGGGGCAATCAAATCCTCATTCATTTGTTGAGTAACCTTTGGATTTATTTTCTCTAAGAAATCTGGGTGAACAACATTATTCTCCGTAGAGAAAAGATTAGAGAAATAATTCAGAATAACCGGATTTAGATTGTCATTACCTTCAACAAAGTCCCCAGTGGTATTCTTCAGTTTTTTGATAGAATTTCTCCTCTTCCTAGCCGTAGCATAGCTGTGAAAATAAGATGTATTTCTGTCACCATGCTGTAGCCAATTGGCTCTGGATCTCTGCTTCCATGCAATCTCTTCTTGCTCTAAGAGCTTCTCAATTAAGTTTGATATCTCATGCTTCCTTCGGTCAGTCTCTGGAGTAATCGGGCCTCTCATAACCATTTCCAGCTCCCGCTGAGCCTCTCTCAGGCGCTTCTTGGGCCGCCGAAGGACACGCTGATCCCATGCATGGAGCCCGCTATGCATGGCCTTCAGCCGCTGAAGAACGTCGATCGGAGCCGTAGCTCCCGCTGCCGTCTCCCATTCTTCCTTAACGATTTCTCTGAAGCTTTCTTCTCGGAACCATTTCGCTTCAAAATGCCTTTGCCTTTGATACTGAACCGGCTGTTGAGAAGCGTAGTATTCTGTGTCAAGCAGGAGAGGTCTATGATCCGAATGATTATATTCTAAGTGAATCACTGCCGCATCCAAATATATTTGATTCCAACTCAAATTTCCTACAGCTCTATCTAGTCTCGATCTCATACTACCCCTATGCCAGGTAAATAAATCTCCCACATATCCCAGATCAGTTAGATCACAATCCTCCAAAGCTCTATGGAAGTCCTGGATGTATCTTTGGGGTCTTTGTCTTCCACCTTCTTTCTCATAATCAAAGAGAATTTCATTTAGGTCTCCCATAACAACCCAAGGCAGGTTATTATTTTGATGTATAGACCTCATTCTGTCCCAGGTTTTGTATTTTTCCTCCCATTTAAACTCACCATACATACCCGTGAATCTCCAAATTTTGTTTGGCCCTTCCTCAATCCGGACATCAATGAAATTTGGCTCCGCCCTAATTTGATGAACACTGACTTCTTTCCTCCAGAACATAATAATACCACCACGCCTTCCATCACTAACTTGGACTATTTTGAAGTCCATCTTAATTCTTCTCCTAAGACATTCTGCGGGATAAACTTCAAGGTGGGTCTCCGACAAGAACACCACATCTGGGTTTTGGCGCCTCAAAACATCAAGAAGCGCTCGAACTGCCGCGGCATTGCCCAACCCGTGGCAGTTCCAGCTTAAGATCCTCATTGCGACCGGACAGGTTCCTCTCGGGAACCCGCCGATCCGAATGAAGGGGAGTCAGCTCCGTCCTTCTTTGTACGTTTCTTCCTATCCTTCTCAGCCAACACATTGAGATCCTCACTTACATTAGCTCCATCAGCAACTTCAATCCCTTCCATACCATTATTTACCAAAGCGCTCCTATTTTGCTCCTCAATTACTTCCTTACCATCAAGGACCAGGGCTCTCTTAGTAATTGGGTTTGCCAAGTTTGTTCTATCCAGATCCATGCTATTTGCTTTTCCCGGGCTGGTCGCAGTATCCGTCAGTTCAGGGTCTCCTTGATTGGTTCCCTGGATGATTGCATTATGTCTCCAGGGAGTCATCAAACCACCACGGCCCCTCTGTTCATTTCCTCTCCCAAACTGTGTATCTCCAAACCGACCAGATCTACCACCACGGCCGCCTCCCCTAGCAAAAGCCATTCCACGACCGTGCCAAGTGTCCCATTCAGCCTTCAAGAACTCACCCCACTTCAAGTTTGCTTCCTCATGCTCCCCCGAGCCACACTCAAGATGGGAGTGTCCAAAATAACCACAGGCACCACAAAATTTCGGGATTTTTTCATATTGGAGATGATAGATTTCCCTTGCACCGTCCCTTACCATCGAAACAAAACGTGCTAAGACCTTCCTGACATCAAGCTTAGCCCTGATACGGATGAAGTTACCCATCCCCATAACATTGGTCTGAATCTTTGTAACTTGTCCAATCTTCCTTGTAAGATTTTTAATAAGAGCCTCATTATGATATCCAATGGGTAACTTATGGATCTGGATCCATGCTTCAAAGAAATTGAGATCAATAAGATCTGTTGACATAAACCCATCATATTCCTCAATACAGACAGCATTCTGCCTAAATAACCATGGTCCTTCTTCCTTAATCTTAATCCAATCCCCTAAGCAAAAGCACTGGACAGTAAACAGGTTGTTCTCCAGATGATGAAATTCAATACGTTGTGCTGGAGCCCAGGCATTTCTCATATGATTTTCAAAGGTAATCGGGCTAAACGAGTTTGCTGTATGTACCTTAACCAGAGCGAGCCACTTCATCCCCTGTTTAGGCGCTGTTTCCTCTTCTTCAAATACCACATCATCAAATTCATCATCTTCTACCCCCAATCGCAGCATAAGATCACCAATCCTTTCCTCCCTTTTACTCCCCGATCCACTTGCGCTATTAGCAGAACTAGCCGGACTCGCCATGACGATCGACCCGGTGACGGACAGGCAATGAACCAGGCAGCGCGCCGATGCAGAACAGACAAGAGACTAACCAGAACAGAGACCCTACCGGGATCGAAACACCAAAGCGCAGGTCTCCGGCAACAGATCAGATCCCTCCCCCTCCGAACGTGGCCGGCGGCGGAAGTCCTAAAACCCTAATCGCCCTGTCGCCAGGGCTTTAGGTCCGAAACGGTATGAGACCCAATAGGAGTTCGCTCGTCCTTACACCTACGAAGCCTAATACACAACGTTTTTAAAAGGAGGTAGTACTAATGTATTAATTCAGCACAAGAGAGCCGACACCTTCACATCGGATCGCACTTAGAGCATATAAATTAGAAATGTGTTTTTTAGAAACACAATACAAACACAGACGCTCACATACACGCGCATACACTCACTCATATGAACGTACACACGCACACCCTACCACTATATGAGCACCTCTGAAAGACTGAGCCGGCAGATTGGATCTTGAAATTGACGAGGTCATCACATGTGCCTCGCTATCGATGAGAAAGTCGCCTCCCGCCGAATAAATATTCCGCTTTTATGAGACACACAAATATTAAACCTAGGATTTAAGCTCTGGTGAGCTGGGGGTACAACCACCCTCCAAACCTCTCAACCTCAAGTTGGTTCTTTTAGAAATGTGGTTTTGTTAGGTCTCAGTTCTTGAGTCTCAGTGGATTTGAAAAATTGCAACTATAGTTAGGCAAAAAGTGCACCTTGTACTATTCACTAAGCTGCGGCTCCATGAATCAACTTATAGACCTAAACAAATCAATCAATCGAGACAGAGATACCTCTCTTACAACTAACATACTAACCGCAATTTACCATTTCGCTGCTTATAACTACTCCCTCCGTCCCAAAATGTAAGGCGTCTAAGGATTGGTCAAAAGTCAAACCTTACAAACTTTGACCAAATATTTAGAAAAAATATATTTAAATCTACAATATCAAATTGACATATTAAGAAAATATACTTTAGGGTGAATCTATTGATAATGATTTAGTATTATAAATATTTATATTTTTGTGTATAAACTTGGTCAAACTTTAAAAACATTGACTTTTAAATAATCCTTAGACGCCTTATATTTTGGGACGGAGGGAGTACATATCTCAGAAATAGCATTCCAACTGAGATAGCATTTCATCTTTATTATCAACAAAAGTTATTATATGTGATCTGAATTATATTGTACTCCTTCTGTTTGGGATTATAAGATCTGATAAATTTTCTATTTTTTTATGAATTATAAGGTATATCTTATTTATTGTCCTCTCTCCTCCAATGCATGTCTTTCTTCTCTCTCTTTTCTCTCATGCGTGCAAAATTATTGGTGCATGCAGTAATTAATGAGGTGAATTATAGTTTTTTTGGTTTTATCAAATTGGCAATTGAGCCTTATAATCCCCGACAGAGGTAGTAGAAGTAAAAAAATAATATTTTGACATTTTAGTTTCTTCGAGCACGGCTATTTTCTCTTGGTGGTGCATGAGTGCCCCTGACCTCTCTATCTCCCATGGATACCATGGATCTTGGAAATAGAATATTGCTACCCAGCTACGAAGAGAGGTGTTTGTTCCGTGCACGTGACCTCCCGTGCACGAAATCATTACATTTAGTTGCACGCCATTTTATTTGAAAATACTTGACGAAACTTAATAAAACATGGCAGCGTGGATCTCATAGCGTGAAACATGAATCCAATGGTACAATCATGCATGGGATGTCCCGTGCACGGGGCATACGCATTACGCCCTTGGCATCTACCAATGGAAAGGTTGAGGGCGCCCGCATAATAGTAACATGGGGTAAGAACACATAAAAAAAAGGGAAGAGATGATTACGTTGCTGCATAATAGCAAACGTGGAATGATATACATCAAAAGCATGTTAATTATTTCATGCATTTTTTGCTTACACTTGATAAGGTGCATTAACCAGCTTTGGTAAATATACCTTAATAAATTTACAAACTCAAGCATAGGCGCTACTCTCTTCAGCAGCTAGAAGCACACGACCATCGTCCTCTCCTCGAGCTGCCTCTCCATGTTGAACCTGGCGATGAAGTCTTCGACTCTCCTGTTCAGCTCGTCAGCAGGCAGCTCCGTCGCCTCCTCTTCACCCTCTTCTTCTGGCATCTCCTTCACACCCAAAGTAGTCGATGATGTTTCACGTTGACCCAGCTGCTGCGTGCTCATGAGTACAGCTGCTTCGTCAACTCCTCGTTCTTCTCGGACGGTCTCTTCTGCAGCGGCATGGTTCTCTTTGATCGACGGTTCGAAAACCGCAAGCTCGCGCACCAAGGCATCCATTTCGTCATCCAGGGAGGATCGAGCACCGTTCTGCGAGAGGAGCTTCGACTCCCTGGCGAGGAAGACGACGATGATGTTGGAGAAGATGAAGAGGCACTGCTTTGGCGTGACGATCGCCGAAGCGGCGGAAGGGAGCGACACGGAGAGGAGGCCCCTGAGGCAGGAGAAGCCGTGCGGCACCAAGGTCACCATGGAGGCGAGGACCAGGCCGAGAAGTGTGGCTCTGGAGAAGGCCTGGAGCTGGCTTGCGTCCATGGCGGTTTTCGTGGTAACTGGGAGGTGTTGCGTTGCGCTCTTGGCTTTGCAATAGTGAAGAGACGAACAAACAGATGCATGAAAAACGCAAGGAACCTGATGATGAGTGCACGGAACTTAGCGCATGCGGGTATGGGTCTATTTATACTAGCTGGAGAGTGGGGAGTGGTGGTGGCCAAATTAAAGTCAGCTGGTTTTTTCATTTCCTCTCCGGCTAAGTTATTCCCCAATTGAAATCACTTGATTCCTGCCGCCCACCTTTGCAAAAGCAGCGAGGTATGATTGCTTGGTGGTGCTTGGGGAATATGGTCTGAGTGCTAGGTGTCTGCTAGCCATGGTGTGCTTGCTAGTGGCGACAGGGTTCTTGCCGGAACTGAATTTTTCTGGATGATGTGCTACGTTGGTGCAGTGATTCTGTCCTGGCGTATGACAAATCAGTTACCGAAGGAAAAACTAATTGTGTCTTCAGATGGATTGTACTCCATATATATGACAAACTAGCGACTCATGGAGTATTTGGTAATCAATTAATCTGGCCACTTAGGCCTCTTCAGGGGAATCATTTTTTTGGCAACATGGAGGAATCTGTCAATTCATTGGCAAAATCTTTCGGGAAGATTACAGACGGATAAAGAAATGGTATCATGTGATATAAAACAGTCAGTATTTATAATTCCATTCAAGTCGAAAGGAACAATATTATGCTTATTATCCATTCTATTTTTCAACAAAGGCAAATATGCAGCAGTTCTTCTTTGTATCTTGGTGACATCGTAAGTCATGTATACGCAGGGATCCTTCTTTTGTCCGTGTGGGCATATATTATCTGCACTAATATCATTAGGTCCTCTTCCGGTTTGGTTCCTTCGCATGCGAATAATTGGCTGGATATGTTCTGCGTATAGGATAAGAGATCTTTGTCGTGTCTCCATTAGGGACACAAGGCAAAGCCTGGCTATTATGACGGCGCCGTCTCGGGAGGCCACCAGGGCCTTGTGTCCCAACCTTTGCCGTGTTCGTAGCCTTTGCCGTATTCCTCCTCCAACCTTTACCGTGTTCCCCTATTTGCCATGTTCTTTTTTGGATCTTTGCTAAGTTATTGTTTTTGCAGTGTTCCTTTTTACCGCTTTACCGTGCCAAGTTTTTTTGCCATGTTCTTTTTTTTCCCGGGCCATAGGGCACACGGTAAAGGGTTAGGAGCACGGCAATAGCCGGTTTTCCCTAGTGAAAGCGCCTGAAATGGTGCAATTTACATCATGTTAGAATTGACGGAGAAGATGGAAACCTTGTAAAATAAGGACGGCTAATGTATCCCAATAAAAATTGACTCGCAATTCACATGGTTTTGCACCTCTTTTGTTGTTCTAGTTAGGAAAATCAGCTATAAATTTGTTTTTCTAACGGGTTGACGGAGTGAAGAGACCCTAATCTATTAGTTAAGTAGAAAAGGTTGTAGAAGTTAATTAGAGAGAATTTAAATTAATTACATCATGTTTATATCGCACCATGATGACCCACAAGTATAGGGGGTGTATCGTAGTACTTTCGATAAATAAGAGTGTCGAACCAACGAGGAGCAGAAGGTGTTGACAAGCAGTTTCGATGAAGGATTCACTGTAAATGCTCACAGACAAGTATTCCGGGGGTTTTGATATAGCAGCTAAATAAAATACAAGTAAGTAAAATGCGAGAGTAATAATTGCAGCGAGTGGCCCAATCCTTTTTAGCACAAAGGACAAGCCGGTTTGTTTACTTATAATGACCAAACGTTCTTGAGGACACACGAGAATTTAGTCTAGTGCTTTCGCTTCATATAGTTGATTAATCTTCATTGTTTTGATAAGTGTTGTGTGGGTGAACCTATGCTAATGCGTCGCCCTTCCTAGGGCTAATACATACTTGTGATTATACCCCTTGCAAGCATCCGCAAATACAAGAAAGTAATTAAGATAAATCTAACCACAGCCTTCAACTCTGAGATCCTGCTATCCCTCCTGCATCGATATACCAACGGGGGTTCAGGTTGCTGTCACTCCGGCAACCCCACAATTAGCAAACGAATACAAGATGCATTCCCCTAGGCCCATAAAGGTGAAGTATCATGTAGTCGACGTTCACATGACACCACTAGAAGAATAACACCACAACTTAAATATCAAACCATTAAATATTACTCAACATAGTTCACTACTAACATTTAGACTTCACCCATGTCCTCAAGAACTAAACGAACTACTCACGAGACATCATATGGAACATGATCAGAGGTGATATGATGATGAATAACAATCTGAACATAAACCTTGGTTCAATGGTTTCACTCAATAGCATCAATAACAAGGAGTAATCAAGACCGGGAGAGTTTCACCTATGAGACAATCAAGATTTAACCCTAGATGTTACAGCGGTGACGAGGTGCAGCGGTGGAGATGGCGATGTCGATGGTGGAGATGATGGTGATGATGATCCCAATGAAGTCCAGTGATACGTCTCCAACGTATCGATAATTTCTTATGTTCCATGCCACATTATTGATGTTATCTACATGTTTTATGCACACTTTATGTCATTTTTATGCATTTTCTGGAACTAACCTATTAACAAGATGCCGAAGAGCCAGTTGCTGTTTTCTGCTGTTTTTGGTTTCAGAAATCCTAGTAAGGAAATATTCTCGGAATTGGACGAAATCAACGCCCAGGGGCCTATTTCGCCACGAAGCTTCCAGAAGTCCGAAGACGAGACGAAGAGGGGCCACGAGGGGGCCACACCCTAGGGCGGCGCGGCCCCCCCCTTGGCCGCGCGGCCCTGTGGTGTGGGGCCCTCGTGCCGCCTCTTGACCTACCCTTCCGCCTACTTAAAGCCTCCGTGACGAAACCCCCAGTACCGAGAGCCACGATACGGAAAACCTTCCAGAGACGCAGCCGCCGCCAATCCCATCTCGGGGGATTCAGGAGATCGCCTCCGGCACCCTGCCGGAGAGGGGATTCATCTCCCGGAGGACTCTACGCCGCCATGGTCGCCTCCGGAGTGATGAGTGAGTAGTTCACCCCTGGACTATGGGTCCATAGCAGTAGCTAGATGGTTGTCTTCTCCTTATGTGCTTCATTGTTGGATCTTGTGAGCTGCCTAACATGATCAAGATCATCTATCTGTAATACTATATGTTGTGTTTGTCGGGATCCGATGGATAGAGAATACTATGCTATGGTAATTATCAATCTGATGTTTATGTGTTGTTTAAGATCTTGCATGCTCTCCGTTATTAGTAGAGGCTCTGGCCAAGTTTTTGCTAGTAACTCCAAGAGGGAGTATTTATGCTAGATAGTGGGTTCATGCCTGCATTGATACCTGGGACAGTGACAGAAAGTTCTAAGGTTGTGTTGTGCTGTTGCCACTAGGGATAAAACATTGATGCTATGTCCGAGGATGTAGTTATTGATTACATTACGCACCATACTTAATGCAATTGTCTGTTGCTTTGCAACTTAATACCGGAGGGGGTTCGGACGATAACCTGAAGGTGGACTTTTTAGGCATAGATGCAGTTGGATGGCGGTCTATGTACTTTGTCGTAATTCCCAATTAAATCTCACTATATTTATCATGTCATGTATGTGCATCGCGGTGCCCTCTCTATTTGTCAATTGCCCGACTGTAATTTGTTCACCCAACATGCTTTTATCTTATGGGAGAGACACCTCTAGTGAACTGTGGACCCCGGTCCATTCTTTTATACTAAAATACAATCTACTGCAATACTTGTTCTTTACTGTTTTCTTGCAAACAATCATCTTCCACACAATACGGTTAATCCTTTGTTACAGCAAGCCGGTGAGATTGACAACCTCACTGTTTCGTTGGGACAAAGTACTTGGTTTGTGTTGTGCAGGTTCCACGTTGGCGCTGGAATCTCTGGTGTTGCGCCGCACTACATCCCGCCGCCATCAACCTTCAACGTGCTTCTTGGCTCCTACTGGTTCGATAAACCTTGGTTTCTTACTGAGGGAAACTTGCTGCTGTACGCATCACACCTTCCACTTGGGGTTACCAACGAGCGTGTGCTTAACGCGTCATCAAGCTAAATTTCTGGCGCCGTTGCCGGGGAACTGAAGAAAAGTTACACCACAAAGATTTCTATCTCCCACGCCAACTTCACGCCAGCAATAAATTTCTGGCGCCGTTGCCGGGGAGATCAAGACACGCTGCAAGGGGAGTCTCCACTTCTCAATCTCTTTACTTTGTTTTTGTCTTGCTTTATTTTATTTACTACTTTATTTGCTGCACCTAAACAAAACACAAAAAAATTAGTTGCTAGTTTTACTTTATTTACTGTCTTTCTCTCTATATCGAAAACACAAAAAAATTAGTTACTTGCATTTAGTTTACTTTTGTTATCATGTCTAGTTCTGTACCGGTTACTTCTTCGCCTGAAGAATTAGTCTTCACTTTTAAACAAGGGGATGAGGAGAGTTTTAAGGATGCTTGGTCTAGAATTTTTACTTCTTACCGTAAAACTAAACCTCAAATGACTCTAAGTTTGCTCCTTAGTAATTTTTATTTTGGTCTTATGGTTCGCTATAGATACGCTTTGGACACTTTAGTGGGAGGAGATTTCCTTCACTGCAATGGGGATCAAGCTTTTAATGCCATAAAGAAGTTGGTTGCATCACATGATTCAGCTAATAACTTTGATTCAGCCCTCACTAGCATATATAGTAGATTAAACAATCTCGAAATAAGTACATCTCGCTTGAATGATAACTATTGTCATGTTCGTAATCGTCTTGAACAAGTTTTAGTGAACTCTGAACTTTCATTGTGGGATCCTGCTGTTAAAATTGTTATCGGTGATCGAACTCTCCATGCCTACTGTGATATTATGTATGAATTTTGCCTTATGCCTGAAAGCATTTATAAATCTTTGAAACTTTGGGGAGTCGATGAAGGAGGAGAAGAAATAACTCTCATTGATAACTCTATTATAATTCCTAAGGGAATAGCCGCAGGTGTGCATACAACCATTCTTGGAAGAACAATATCCATTGATTATCTTGTTGTTGAAACAGGAAAACTCACACTCGGAAGATCCCTGCTGAAACTATTGGGAGCAGTCATTGATGTTGGAGAAGGCACTCTGAAATTCACCTCTATACCGGGGGGAAATCATATATTTCCTAAACCAAAGGGAAAGAAAAACAATAAGAAAGGTAAGGGTAAAGCCCAAGGTAAGGTTGACACGCCATCTCTCGATAATACTTGATTACACTTTCTGCGCCTAGCTGAAAGGCGTTAAAGAAAAGCGCTTATGGGAGACAACCCATTGTTTTTAGTACAGCACTTTGTTTTATATTTGAGTCTCGGAAGTTGTTTACTACTGTAGCAATCTCTCCTTATCATGTTTTTGTGCCAAGTAAAGTCTCTATAGTAAGGTTCATACTAGATTTGGATTACTGCGCAGAGACAGATTTCTTTGCTGTCACGAATCTGGGCCTAATTCTCTGTAGGAAACTCAGAAAATTATGCCAATTTACGTGAGTGATCCTCAGATATGTACGCAACTTTCATTAGTTTTGAGTTTTTCCATTTGAGCAAGTCTGGTGCCATTTTAAAATTCGTCTTTACGAACTGTTCTGTTTTGACAGATTCTGCCTTTTATTTCGCATTGCCTCTTTTGCTATATTGGATGAATTTCTTTGATCCATTAATGTCCAGTAGCTTTATGCAATGTCCAGAAGTGTAAAGAATGATTGTGTCACCTCTGAACATGTAAACTTTTATTATGCACTAACCCTCTAATGAGTTTGCTTGAAGTTTGGTGTGAAGGAAGTTTTCAAGGATCAAGAGAGGAGTATGATATACTATGATCAAGAGGAGTGAAAGCTCTAAGCTTGGGGATGCCCCGGTGGTTCACCCCTGCATATTTTAAGAAGACTCAAGCGTCTAAGCTTGGGGATGCCCAAGGCATCCCCTTCTTCATCGACAACATCATCAGGTTCCTCCCCTGAAACTACATTTTTATTCCGTCACATCTTATGCACTTTGCTTGGAGCGTCGGTTTGTTTTTTTTTGTTTTTGTTTTGTTTGAATAAAGTTGGATCCTAGCATTCACTTTGTGGGAGAGAGACACGCTCCGCTGTTGCATATGGACAAATATGTCCTTAGGCTTTACTCATAATGTTCATGGTGAAGTTTCTTCTTCGTTAAATTGTTATATTGTTGGAATTGGAAAATGCTACATGTAGTAATTGCTATAATGTCTTGGGTAATGTGATACTTGGCAATTGTTGTGCTCATGTTTAAGCTCTTGCATCATATACTTTGCACCCATTAATGAAGAAATACATAGAGCTTGCTAATTTGGTTTGCATATTTGGTTTCTCTAGAGTCTAGATAATATCTAGTATTGAGTTTTGAACAACAAGGAAGACGGTGTAGAGTCTTATAATGTTTACAATATGTCTTTTATGTGAGTTTTGCTGCACCGGTTCATCCTTGTGTTTGTTTCAAATAACCTTGCTAGCCTAAACCTTGTATCGAGAGGGAATACTTCTCATGCATCCAAAATTCTTGAGTCAACCACTATGCCATTTGTGTCCACCATACCTACCTACTACATGGTATTTTCCGCCATTCCAAAGTAAATTGCTTGAGTGCTACCTTTAAATTTCCATCATTCGCCTTTACAATATATAGCTCATGGGACAAAATAGCCTTAAAAACTATTGTGGTATTGAATATGTACTTATGCAGTTTATCTCTTATTAAGTTGCTTGTTGTGCGATAACCATGCTTCTGGGGACGCCATCAACTACTCTTTGTTGAATATCATGTGAGTTGCTATGCATGTTCGTCTTGTCTGAAGTAAGGGAGATCTACCACCATATGGTTAAGCATGCATATTGTTAGAGAAGAACATTGGGCCGCTAACTAAAGCCATGAATCATGGTGGAAGTTTCAGTTTTGGACACATATCCTCAATCTCCAGTGAGAATAATAATTGTTGTTACATGCTTATGCATTAAAGAGGAGTCCATTATCTGTTGTTCATGTTGTCCCGGTATGGGTGTCTAAGTTGAAGAATGATCAAAAGCGAGAAATCCAATGCGAACTTTCTCCTTAGACCCTTGTACAGGCGGCATGGAGGTACCCCATTGTGACACTTGGTTAAAACATGTGCATTGTGATGATCCGGTAGTCCAAGCTAAGTAGGACAAGGTGCGGGCACTATTAGTATACTATGCATGAGGCTTGCAACTTGTAAGATATAATTTACATAACTCATATGCTTTATTACTACCGTTGACAAAATTGTTTCATGTTTTCAAAATAAAAGCTCTAGCACAAATATAGCAATCGATGCTTTCCTCTTTGAAGGACCATTCTTTTACTTTTATTGTTGAGTCAGTTCACCTATTTCTCTCCACCTCAAGAAGCAAACACTTGTGTGAACTGTGCATTGATTCCTACATACTTGCATATTGCACTTGTTATATTACTCTATGTTGACAATATCCATGAGATATACATGTTATAAGTTGAAAGCAACCGCTGAAACTTCATATTCCTTTGTGTTGCTTCAATACCTTTACTTTGATTTATTGCTTTATGAGTTAACTCTTATGCAAGACTTATTGATGCTTGTCTTGAAGTACTATTCATGAAAAGTCTTTGCTTTATGATTCACTTGTTTACTCATGTCATTACCATTGTTTTGATCGCTGCATTCATTACATATGCTTTACAAATAGTATGATCAAGATTATGATGGCATGTCACTTCAGAAATTATCTTTGTTATCGTTTTACCTGCTCGGGACGAGCATAACTAAGCTTGGGGATGCTGATACGTCTCCAACGTATCGATAATTTCTTATGTTCCATGCCACATTATTGATGTTATCTACATGTTTTATGCACACTTTATGTCATATTTATGCATTTTTTGGAACTAACCTATTAACAAGATGCCGAAGAGCCAGTTGCTGTTTTCTGCTGTTTTTGGTTTCAGAAATCCTAGTAAGGAAATATTCTCGGAATTGGACGAAATCAACGCCCAGGGGCCTATTTCGCCACGAAGCTTCCAGAAGTCCGAAGACGAGACGAAGAGGGGCCACGAGGGGGCCACACCCTAGGGCGGCGCGGCCCCCCCCCTTGGCCGCGCGGCCCTGTGGTGTGGGGCCCTCGTGCCGCCTCTTGACCTACCCTTCCGCCTACTTAAAGCCTCCGTGACGAAACCCCCAGTACCGAGAGCCACGATACGGAAAACCTTCCAGAGACGCAGCCGCCGCCAATCCCATCTCGGGGGATTCAGGAGATCGCCTCCGGCACCCTGCCGGAGAGGGGATTCATCTCCCGGAGGACTCTACGCCGCCATGGTCGCCTCCGGAGTGATGAGTGAGTAGTTCACCCCTGGACTATGGGTCCATAGCAGTAGCTAGATGGTTGTCTTCTCCTTATGTGCTTCATTGTTGGATCTTGTGAGCTGCCTAACATGATCAAGATCATCTATCTGTAATACTATATGTTGTGTTTGTCGGGATCCGATGGATAGAGAATACTATGCTATGGTAATTATCAATCTGATGTTTATGTGTTGTTTAAGATCTTGCATGCTCTCCGTTATTAGTAGAGGCTCTGGCCAAGTTTTTGCTAGTAACTCCAAGAGGGAGTATTTATGCTAGATAGTGGGTTCATGCCTGCATTGATACCTGGGACAGTGACAGAAAGTTCTAAGGTTGTGTTGTGCTGTTGCCACTAGGGATAAAACATTGATGCTATGTCCGAGGATGTAGTTATTGATTACATTACGCACCATACTTAATGCAATCGTCTGTTGCTTTGCAACTTAATACCGGAGGGGATTCGGACGATAACCTGAAGGTGGACTTTTTAGGCATAGATGCAGTTGGATGGCGGTCTATGTACTTTGTCGTAATGCCCAATTAAATCTCACTATATTTATCATGTCATGTATGTGCATCGCGGTGCCCTCTCTATTTGTCAATTGCCCGACTGTAATTTGTTCACCCAACATGCTTTTATCTTATGGGAGAGACACCTCTAGTGAACTGTGGACCCCGGTCCATTCTTTTAACTAAAATACAATCTACTGCAATACTTGTTCTTTACTGTTTTCTTGCAAACAATCATCTTCCACACAATACGGTTAATCCTTTGTTACAGCAAGCCGGTGAGATTGACAACCTCACTGTTTCGTTGGGACAAAGTACTTGGTTTGTGTTGTGCAGGTTCCACGTTGGCGCCGGAATCTCTGGTGTTGCGCCACACTACATCCCGCCGCCATCAACCTTCAACGTGCTTCTTGGCTCCTACTGGTTCGATAAACCTTGGTTTCTTACTGAGGGAAACTTGCTGCTGTACGCATCACACCTTCCACTTGGGGTTACCAACGAGCGTGTGCTTAACGCGTCATCAAGCTAAATTTCTGGCGCCGTTGCCGGGGAACTGAAGAAAAGTTACACCACAAAGATTTCTATCTCCCACGCCAACTTCACGCCAACAATAAATTTCTGGCGCCGTTGCCGGGGAGATCAAGACACGCTGCAAGGGGAGTCTCCACTTCTCAATCTCTTTACTTTGTTTTTGTCTTGCTTTATTTTATTTACTACTTTATTTGCTGCACCTAAACTAAACACAAAAAAATTAGTTGCTAGTTTTACTTTATTTACTGTCTTTCTCTCTATATCGAAAACACAAAAAAATTAGTTACTTGCATTTAGTTTACTTTTGTTATCATGTCTAGTTCTGTACCGGTTACTTCTTCGACTGAAGAATTAGTCTTCACTTTTAAACAAGGGGATGAGGAGAGTTTTAAGGATGCTTGGTCTAGAATTTTTACTTCTTACCGTAAAACTGAACCTCAAATGACTCTAAGTTTGCTCCTTAGTAATTTTTATTTTGGTCTTATGGTTCGCTATAGATACGCTTTGGACACTTTAGTGGGAGGAGATTTCCTTCACTGCAATGGGGATCAAGCTTTTAATGCCATAAAGAAGTTGGTTGCATCACATGATTCAGCTAATAACTTTGATTCAGCCCTCACTAGCATATATAGTAGATTAAACAATCTCGAAATAAGTACATCTCGCTTGAATGATAACTATTGTCATGTTCGTAATCGTCTTGAACAAGTTTTAGTGAACTCTGAACTTTCATTGTGGGATCCTGCTGTTAAAATTGTTATCGGTGATTGATGTCTACGTTCCCCCTCCTTTCCTGTAGACAGTGTTGGGCCTCCAAGAGCAGAGGTTTGTAGAACAGCAGCAAGTTTTCCCTTAAGTGGATCACCCAAGGTTTATCGAACTCAGGGAGGAAGAGGTCAAAGATATCCCTCTCATGCAACCCTGCAACCACAAAGCAAGAAGTCTCTTGTGTCCCCAACACACCAAATAGGTGCACTAGTTCGGCGAAGAGATAGTGAAATACAGGTGGTATGAATATATATGAGCAGTAGCAACGGTGCCAGAAAAGTGCTTGCTGGCGTGCAGTTGATGGTAGCAGTATTGTAGGAAGTAAACAAGCAGTAGTAACTCAGCAGTAGTAACGCAGTAAAACAGTAAACAAGCAGCGATAGCAGTATTTAGGAACAAAGGCCTAGGGATTACACTTTCACTAGTGGACACTCTCAACATTGATCACATAACAGAATAGATAAATGCATACTCTACACTTTTGTTGGATGATGAACACATTGCGTAGGATTACACGAACCCTCAATGCCGGAGTTAACAAGCTCCACAATAATGCTCATATTTTAGTAACCTTTAGTGTAAGATAGATCAAAAGACTAAACCAAGTACTAGCATAGCATGCACACTGTCACCTTCATGCATATGTAGGAGGAATAGATCACATCAATATTATCATAGCAATAGTTAACTTCGCAATCTACAAGAGATCATGATCATAGCATAAACCAAGTACTAACACGGTGCACACACTGTCACCTTTGCACACATGCAAGAGGAATAAAACTACTTTAATAACTTTGCTAGAGTAGCACATAGATAAATTGTGATACGATGCACATTGCAATCATAAAGAGATATAAATAAGCACTTCACTACGCTCTTCATAACAGCGAATAAGTACTTCGTGAAATATAGCCTAAGAGACCCACACGGTGCACACACTGTCACCTTTACACACGTGGGACAAGGAGTCTCCGGAGATCACATAAGTAAAACTCACTTGACTAGCATAATGACATCTAGATTACAAGCATCATCATATGAATCTCAATCATGTAAGGCAGCTCATGAGATTATTGTATTGAACTACATAGGAGAGAGATGAACCACATAGCTACCGGTACAGCCCCGAGCCTCGATGGAGAACTACTCCCTCCTCATGGGAGACAGCAGCGTTGATGAAGATGGCGGTGGAGATGGCAGCGGTGTCGATGGAGAAGCCTTCCGGGGGCACTTCCCCGCTCCGGCAGGGTGCCGGAACAGAGACTCCTGTCCCCCAGATCTTGGCTTCGCGATGGCGGCGGCTCTGGAAGGTTTCGCGTACCGTGGCTCTCTCCGTAAGGGTTTTCGATGCAGGGGCTTTATATAGGCGAAGAGGCGGCGCAGGAGGGTCAAAGGGGCGACGACACCATAGGGTGGCGCGGGCCCAGCCCTGGCCGCGCCACCATGTCATCTGGGGCCCACAGGGCCCCCCTCTAGCGGCTCTCGGGTGTTCTGGATGCTTCCGGGCAAAATAGGAACCTGGGCGTTGATTTCGTCCAATTCCGAGAATATTTCGTTACTAGGATTTCTGAAACCAAAAACAGCAGAAAACAGGAACTGGCACTTCGGCATCTTGTTAATAGGTTAGTTCCAGAAAACGCATAATAATGACATATAATGTGTATAAAACATGTAGGTATCATCAATAAAGTAGCATGGAACATAAGAAATTATCGATACGTTGGAGACGTATCAGCATCCCCAAGCTTAGTTCTGCTCGTCCCGAGCAGGTAAAACGATAACAAAGATGATTTCTGAAGTGACATGCCATCATAAACTTGATCATATTGTAAACATATGTAATGAATGCAGCGATCAAAACAATGGTAATGACATGAGTAAACAACTGAATCATAAAGCAATGACTTTTCATGAATAGTACTTTAAGACAGGCATCAATAAGTCTTGCATAAGAGTTAACTCATAAAGCAATAAATCAAAGTAAAGGTGTTGAAGCAACACAAAGGAAGATTAAGTTTCAGCGGTTGCTTTCAACTTGTAACATGTATATCTCATGGATATTGTCAACATAGAGTAATATAACAAGTGCAATATGCAAGTATGTAGGAATCAATGCACAGTTCACACAAGTGTTTGCTTATTGAGGTGGAGAGAGATAGGTGAACTGACTCAACAATAAAAGTAAAAGAATGGTCCTTCAAAGAGGAAAGCATCGATTGCTATATTTGTGCTAGAGCTTTTATTTTGAAAACATGAAACAATTTTGTCAACGGTAGTAATAAAGCATATGAGTTATGTAAATTATATCTTACAAGTTGCAAGCCTCATGCATAGTATACTAATAGTGCCCGCACCTTGTCCTAATTAGCTTGGACTACCGGATCATCGCAATGCACATGTTTTAACCAAGTGTCACAATGGGGTACCTCCATGCCGCCTGTACAAGGGTCTAAGGAGAAAGTTCGCATTGGATTTCTCGCTTTTGATCATTCTTCAACTTAGACACCCATACCGGGACAACATGAACAACAGATAATGGACTCCTCTTTAATGCATAAGCATGTAGCAACAATTATTATTCTCACATGAGATTGAGGATATGTGTCCAAAACTGAAACTTCCACCATGATTCATGGCTTTAGTTAGCGGCCCAATGTTCTTCTCTAACAATATGCATGCTTAACCATAAGGTGGTAGATCTCCCTTACTTCAGACAAGACGAACATGCATAGCAACTCACATGATATTCAACAAAGAGTAGTTGATGGCGTCCCCAGAAGCATGGTTATCGCGCAACAAGCAACTTAATAAGAGATAAAGTGCATAAGTACATATTCAATACCACAATAGTTTTTAAGGCTATTTTGTCCCATGAGCTATATATTGTAAAGGCGAATGATGGAGTTTTAAAGGTAGCACTCAAGCAATTTACTTTGGAATGGCGGAGAAATACCATGTAGTAGGTAGGTATGGTGGACACAAGTGGCATAGTGGTTGGCTCAAGGATTTTGGATGCATGAGAAGTATTCCCTCTCGATACAAGGTTTAGGCTAGCAAGGCTTATTTGAAACAAACACAAGGATGAACCGGTGCAGCAAAACTCACATAAAAGACATATTGAAAACATTATAAGACTCTACACCGTCTTCCTTGTTGTTCAAACTCAATACTATAAATTATCTAGACCTTAGAGAGACCAATTATGCAAACCAAATTTTAGCATGCTCTATGTATTTCTTCACTAATAGGTGCAAAGTATATGATGCAAGAGCTTAAACATGAGCACAACAATTGCCAAGTATCAAATTATCCAAGACATTATAGCAATTACTACATGTAGCATTTTCCAATTCCAACCATATAACAATTTAACGAAGAGGAAACTTCGCCATGAATATTATGAGCCAAGAACACATGTGCTCATACGAACCAGCGGAGCGTGTCTCTCTCCCACACAAGCATGAATTTATTCAAACATAAACAAAAACAAAAGCAAACAGACGCTCCAAGCAAAGTACATAAGATGTGACCGAATAAAAATATAGTTTCAAGAGAAGAAACCTGATAAGTTGTCGATGAAGAAGGGGATGCCTTGGGCATCCCCAAGCTTAGATGCTTGAGTCTTCTTGAAATATGCAGGGATGAACCACGGGGGCATCCCCAAGCTTAGACTCTTCACTCTTCTTGATCATAGTATATCATCCTCCTCTCTTGACCCTTGAAAACTTCCTCCACACCAAACTTTAAGCAAACTCATTAGAGGGTTAGTGCATAATCAAAAACTCACATGTTCAGAGGTGACACAATCATTCTTAACACTTCTGGACATTGCTCAAAGCTACTGGAAGGTAATGGAACAAAGAAATCCACCCAACACAGCGAAAGAAGCAATGCGAAATAAAAGGCAGAATATGTCAAAAACAGAACAGTCCGTAAAGACGAATTTTAAAATGGCACCAGACTTGCTCAAACGGAAAAACTCAAAACTAATGAAAGTTGCGTACATATCTGAGGATCACTCATGTAAATTGGCATAATTTTCTGAGTTACCTACAGAGAATTAGACCCAGATTCGTGACAGACAGCAATGCTGTTTCTGCGCAGAAATCCAAATCTAGCATCAACTTTACCATAGAGACTTTACTTGGCACAAAAACATGATAAGGAGAGGTTGCTACAGTAGTAAACAACTTCCAAGACACAAATATAAAACAAAGTACTGTAGTAAAAAAAACACATGGGTTATCTCCCAAGAAGTTCTTTCTTTATAGCCATTAAGATGGGCTCAGTAATTTTAATGATGCACTCGCAAGAAATAGTAGTTGAAGCAAAAGAGAGCATCAAGAAGCAAATTCAAAACAAATTTAAGCCTAACATGATTCCTATGCAAAGGAATCTTGTAAATAAACAAGTTCATGAAGAGCAAAGTAACAAGTATAGAAAGATAAAACAAGTGTAACTTCAAAAATTTCAGCATATAGAGAGGTGTTTTAGTAACATGAAAATTTCTACAACCATATTTTCCTCTCTCATAATAACTTTCAGTAGCAACATGAGCAAACTCAACAATATAACTATCACATGAAGCATTCTTATTCTCATGCATAAAATAATTACTACTCCCAACATAAGCATAATCAGTTTTATTAGATGTAATGGGAGCAAATTCAACAAAGTAGCTATCATTATTATTCTCATCATCAAATATAGGAGGCATATTGTAATCATAATCAAATTTATCCTCCATAACAGGTGGTAACAAAAGACTACTATCATTATAATCATCATAAATAGGAGGCAAAGTATCATCAAAGTAAATTTTCTCCTCAATGCTTGGGGGACTAAAAATATCATGCTCATCAAAGCCAGCTTCCCCAAGCTTAGAATTTTCCATAGCATTAGCAACAATAGTGTTCAAAGCATTCATATTAATAACATTCCCATTAGTTTGCATATAAATTTCCATGGGTTTTTTAATTCTCTCTTCAAACACATCATGTCCTAATTCAAGATAAAGTTCATAAAGATCTCTCATATTTTTGTTGTTTTCCATTATGCCTTACTAGTGTAAACAAGAAACCAAATGTCGCAATTGCAGAGTCTAAAGGAAATAGCTTCGAGTACTTACAACGGCGGGAAATAGCTTAGTAGCCGAGATCCGGAGTGTGAGTACCGTTTACCTTTCCTCCCCGGCAACGGCGCCAGAAAATAGCTTGATGTCTACGTTCCCCCTCCTTTCCTGTAGACAGTGTTGGGCCTCCAAGAGCAGAGGTTTGTAGAACAGCAGCAAGTTTTCCCTTAAGTGGATCACCCAAGGTTTATCGAACTCAGGGAGGAAGAGGTCAAAGATATCCCTCTCATGCAACCCTGCAACCACAAAGCAAGAAGTCTCTTGTGTCCCCAACACACCAAATAGGTGCACTAGTTCGACGAAGAGATAGTGAAATACAGGTGGTATGAATATATATGAGCAGTAGCAACGGTGCCAGAAAAGTGCTTGCTGGCGTGCAGTTGATGGTAGCAGTATTGTAGGAAGTAAACAAGCAGTAGTAACTCAGCAGTAGTAACGCAGTAAAACAGTAAACAAGCAGCGATAGCAGTATTTAGGAACAAGGCCTAGGGATTACACTTTCACTAGTGGACACTCTCAACATTGATCACATAACAGAATAGATAAATGCATACTCTACACTTTTGTTGGATGATGAACACATTGCGTAGGATTACATGAACCCTCAATGCCGGAGTTAACAAGCTCCACAATAATGCTCATATTTTAGTAACCTTTAGTGTAAGATAGATCAAAAGACTAAACCAAGTACTAGCATAGCATGCACACTGTCACCTTCATGCATATGTAGGAGGAATAGATCACATCAATATTATCATAGCAATAGTTAACTTCGCAATCTACAAGAGATCATGATCATAGCATAAACCAAGTACTAACACGGTGCACACACTGTCACCTTTGCACACATGCAGGAGGAATAAAACTACTTTAATAACTTTGCTAGAGTAGCACATAGATAAATTGTGATACGATGCACATTGCAATCATAAAGAGATATAAATAAGCACTTCACTACGCTCTTCATAACAGCGAATAAGTACTTCGTGAAATATAGCCTAAGAGACCCACACGGTGCACACACTGTCACCTTTACACACGTGGGACAAGGAGTCTCCGGAGATCACATAAGTAAAACTCACTTGACTAGCATAATGACATCTAGATTACAAGTATCATCATATGAATCTCAATCATCTAAGGCAGCTCATGAGATTATTGTATTGAACTACATAGGAGAGAGATGAACCACATAGCTACCGGTACAGCCCCGAGCCTCGATGGAGAACTACTCCCTCCTCATGGGAGACAGCAGCGTTGATGAAGATGGCGGTGGAGATGGCAGCGGTGTCGATGGAGAAGCCTTCCGGGGGCACTTCCCCGCTCCGGCAGGGTGCCGGAACAGAGACTCCTGTCCCCCAGATCTTGGCTTCGCGATGGCGGCGGCTCTGGAAGGTTTCGCGTACCGTGGCTCTCTCCATAAGGGTTTTCGATGCAGGGGCTTTATATAGGCGAAGAGGCGGCGCAGGAGGGTCAAAGGGGCGACGACACCATAGGGTGGCGCGGGCCCAGCCCTGGCCGCGCCACCATGTCATCTGGGGCCCACAGGGCCCCCCTCTAGCGGCTCTCGGGTGTTCTGGATGCTTCCGGGCAAAATAGGAACCTGGGCGTTGATTTCGTCCAATTCCGAGAATATTTCGTTACTAGGATTTCTGAAACCAAAAACAGCAGAAAACAGGAACTGGCACTTCGGCATCTTGTTAATAGGTTAGTTCCAGAAAACGCATAATAATGACATATAATGTGTATAAAACATGTAGGTATCATCAATAAAGTAGCATGGAACATAAGAAATTATCGATACGTTGGAGACGTATCAGTGATCGAACTCTCCATGCCTACTGTGATATTATGTATGAATTTTGCCTTATGCCTGAAAGCATTTATAAATCTTTGAAACTTTGGGGAGTCGATGAAGGAGGAGAAGAAATAACTCTCATTGATAACTCTATTATAATTCCTAAGGGAATAGCCGCAGGTGTGCATACAACCATTCTTGGAAGAACAATATCCATTGATTATCTTGTTGTTGAAACAGGAAAACTCACACTCGGAAGATCCTACTTTGAAACTATTGGGAGCAGTCATTGATGTTGGAGAAGGCACTCTGAAATTCACCTCTATACCGGGGGGAAATCATATATTTCCTAAACCAAAGGGAAAGAAAAACAATAAGAAAGGTAAGGGTAAAGCCCAAGGTAAGGTTGACACGCCATCTCTCGATAATACTTGATTACACTTTCTGCGCCTAGCTGAAAGGCGTTAAAGAAAAGCGCTTATGGGAGACAACCCATTGTTTTTACTACAGCACTTTGTTTTATATTTGAGTCTCGGAAGTTATTTACTACTGTAGCAACCTCTCCTTATCATGTTTTTGTGCCAAGTAAAGTCTCTATAGTAAGGTTCATACTAGATTTGGATTACTGCGCAGAGACAGATTTCTTTGCTGTCACGAATCTGGGCCTAATTCTCTGTAGGAAACTCAGAAAATTATGCCAATTTACGTGAGTGATCCTCAGATATGTACGCAACTTTCATTAGTTTTGAGTTTTTCCATTTGAGCAAGTCTGGTGCCATTTTAAAATTCGTCTTTACGAACTGTTCTGTTTTGACAGATTCTGCCTTTTATTTCGCATTGCCTCTTTTGCTATATTGGATGAATTTCTTTGATCCATTAATGTCCAGTAGCTTTATGCAATGTCCAGAAGTGTAAAGAATGATTGTGTCACCTCTGAACATGTAAACTTTTATTATGCACTAACCCTCTAATGAGTTTGCTTGAAGTTTGGTGTGAAGGAAGTTTTCAAGGATCAAGAGAGGAGTATGATATACTATGATCAAGAGGAGTGAAAGCTCTAAGCTTGGGGATGCCCCGGTGGTTCACCCCTGCATATTTTAAGAAGACTCAAGCGTCTAAGCTTGGGGATGCCCAAGGCATCCCCTTCTTCATCGACAACATCATCAGGTTCCTCCCCTGAAACTACATTTTTATTCCGTCACATCTTATGCACTTTGCTTGGAGCGTCGGTTTTTTTTTTGTTTTTGTTTTGTTTGAATAAAGTTGGATCCTAGCATTCACTTTGTGGGAGAGAGACACGCTCCGCTGTTGCATATGGACAAATATGTCCTTAGGCTTTACTCATAATGTTCATGGCGAAGTTTCTTCTTCGTTAAATTGTTATATTGTTGGAATTGGAAAATGCTACATGTAGTAATTGCTATAATGTCTTGGGTAATGTGATACTTGGCAATTGTTGTGCTCATGTTTAAGCTCTTGCATCATATACTTTGCACCCATTAATGAAGAAATACATAGAGCTTGCTAATTTGGTTTGCATATTTGGTTTCTCTAGAGTCTAGATAATATCTAGTATTGAGTTTTGAACAACAAGGAAGACGGTGTAGAGTCTTATAATGTTTACAATATGTCTTTTATGTGAGTTTTTCTGCACCGGTTCATCCTTGTGTTTGTTTCAAATAACCTTGCTAGCCTAAACCTTGTATCGAGAGGGAATACTTCTCATGCATCCAAAATTCTTGAGCCAACCACTATGCCATTTGTGTCCACCATACCTACCTACTACATGGTATTTTCCGCCATTCCAAAGTAAATTGCTTGAGTGCTACCTTTAAATTTCCATCATTCGCCTTTACAATATATAGCTCATGGGACAAAATAGCCTTAAAAACTATTGTGGTATTGAATATGTACTTATGCACTTTATCTCTTATTAAGTTGCTTGTTGTGCGATAACCATGCTTCTGGGGACGCCATCAACTACTCTTTGTTGAATATCATGTGAGTTGCTATGCATGTTCGTCTTGTCTGAAGTAAGGGAGATCTACCACCATATGGTTAAGCATGCATATTGTTAGAGAAGAACATTGGGCCGCTAACTAAAGCCATGAATCATGGTGGAAGTTTCAGTTTTGGACACATATCCTCAATCTCCAGTGAGAATAATAATTGTTGTTACATGCTTATGCATTAAAGAGGAGTCCATTATCTGTTGTTCATGTTGTCCCGGTATGGGTGTCTAAGTTGAAGAATGATCAAAAGCGAGAAATCCAATGCGAACTTTCTCCTTAGACCCTTGTACAGGCGGCATGGAGGTACCCCATTGTGACACTTGGTTAAAACATGTGCATTGTGATGATCCGGTAGTCCAAGCTAAGTAGGACAAGGTGCGGGCACTATTAGTATACTATGCATGAGGCTTGCAACTTGTAAGATATAATTTACATAACTCATATGCTTTATTACTACCGTTGACAAAATTGTTTCATGTTTTCAAAATAAAAGCTCTAGCACAAATATAGCAATCGATGCTTTCCTCTTTGAAGGATCATTCTTTTACTTTTATTGTTGAGTCAGTTCACCTATTTCTCTCCACCTCAAGAAGCAAACACTTGTGTGAACTGTGCATTGATTCCTACATACTTGCATATTGCACTTGTTATATTACTCTATGTTGACAATATCCATGAGATATACATGTTATAAGTTGAAAGCAACCGCTGAAACTTCATCTTCCTTTGTGTTGCTTCAATACCTTTACTTTGATTTATTGCTTTATGAGTTAACTCTTATGCAAGACTTATTGATGCTTGTCTTGAAGTACTATTCATGAAAAGTCTTTGCTTTATGATTCACTTGTTTACTCATGTCATTACCATTGTTTTGATCGCTGCATTCATTACATATGCTTTACAAATAGTATGATCAAGATTATGATGGCATGTCACTTCAGAAATTATCTTTGTTATCGTTTTACCTGCTCGGGACGAGCAGAACTAAGCTTGGGGATGCTGATACGTCTCCAACGTATCGATAATTTCTTATGTTCCATGCCACATTATTGATGTTATCTACATGTTTTATGCACACTTTATGTCATATTTATGCATTTTTTGGAACTAACCTATTAACAAGATGCCGAAGAGCCGATTCTTTGTTTTTCTGCTGTTTTTGGTTTCAGAAATCCTAGTAAGGAAATATTCTCGGAATTGGACGAAATCAACGCCCAGGGGCCTATTTCGCCACGAAGCTTCCAGAAGTCCGAAGACGAGACGAAGAGGGGCCACGAGGGGGCCACACCCTAGGGCGGCGCGGCCCCCCCCTTGGCCGCGCGGCCCTGTGGTGTGGGGCCCTCGTGCCGCCTCTTGACCTACCCTTCCGCCTACTTAAAGCCTCCGTGACGAAACCCCAAGATCGAGAGCCACGATACGGAAAACCTTCCGGAGACGCAGCCGCCGCCAATCCCATCTCGGGATTCAGGAGATCGCCTCCGGCACCTGCCGGGAGAGGGGATTCATCTCCCGGAGGACTCTACGCCGCCATGGTCGCCTCGGAGTGATGAGTGAGTAGTTCACCCCTGGACTATGGGTCCATAGCAGTAGCTAGATGGTTGTCTTCTCCTTATGTGCTTCATTGTTGGATCTTGTGAGCTGCCTAACATGATCAAGATCATCTATACGTAATACTATATGTTGTGTTTGTCGGGATCCGATGGATAGAGAATACTATGCTATGGTAATTATCAATCTGATGTTTATGTGTTGTTTAAGTTCTTGCATGCTCTCCGTTATTAGTAGAGGCTCTGGCCAAGTTTTTGCTAGTAACTCCAAGAGGGAGTATTTATGCTAGATAGTGGGTTCATGCCTGCATTGATACCTGGACAAGGATGTAAAAGTTCTAAGGTTGTGTTGTGCTGTTGCCACTAGGGATAAAACTGTGATGCTATGTCCGAGGATGTAGTTATTGATTACGTTACGCACCATACTTAATGCAATTGTACATTTGCTTTGCAACTTAATACCGGAGGGGGTTCGGACGATAACCTGAAGGTGGACTTTTTAGGCATAGATGCAGTTGGATGGCGGTCTATGTACTTTGTCGTAATGCCCAATTAAATCTCACTATATTTATCATGTCATGTATGTGCATCGCGGTGCCCTCTCTATTTGTCAATTGCCCGACTGTAATTTGTTCACCCAACATGCTTTTATCTTATGGGAGAGACACCTCTAGTGAACTGTGGACCCCGGTCCATTCTTTTATACTAAAATACAATCTACTGCAATACTTGTTCTTTACTGTTTTCTTGCAAACAATCATCTTCCACACAATACGGTTAATCCTTTGTTACAGCAAGCCGGTGAGATTGACAACCTCACTGTTTCGTTGGGACAAAGTACTTGGTTTGTGTTGTGCAGGTTCCACGTTGGCGCCGGAATCTCTGGTGTTGCGCCGCACTACATCCCGCCGCCATCAACCTTCAACGTGCTTCTTGGCTCCTACTGGTTCGATAAACCTTGGTTTCTTACTGAGGGAAACTTGCTGCTGTACGCATCACACCTTCCACTTGGGGTTACCAACGAGCGTGTGCTTAACGCGTCATCATCCAGCTCGATGATGATGACGATGGTGTCGATTTCCCCCTCCGGGAGGGAATTTCCCCGGTGGATTTCAGCCTGCCGGAGAGCTCTTTTCTCTCTGGTGTTTTCCGCCCCGTAGAGGCGGCTGTGTCTCCTCGCGATTATTCTCGGCACCTTAGGTTTTCGGGTAGATGAAGTACGCGAAAGAGAGGAGGCCGAGAGGGGCTGTGGGCCCCCTCCCCACAAGGCGGCGCTGCCAGGGCAGGGCCCGTGCCGGCCTATGGGGGGGCCATGGCGGCCCTCCTCGGCTCCTCCTTTTGGCTGGCTCATTCTTCTGGAAAAATAAGATCTTCGGTGTAATTTCCGTCAATTGTTGATCTCCAGAAATATTGCATTCTGACGGTGCTTTTTCCAGCAGAATCCTGACTCCGGTGAGTGATTCTCCAATAATCATGAAACATGCAAAATAGGTGAAATAACAAAAGTATCATCTCTAAATATGAAATATATCAATGAATAACCGTAAATTATGATATAAAATAGTGTTGCAAAATGGACGTATCAACCCCCCCCCCCCCCCAAGCTTAGACTTCGCTTGTCCCCAAGCGAAACTGAACTCAGTAAACAAGACCACATGTTTATGGAGTGAAGAGTCGATAAATAAAATACGGACAAGAAGCATCTCATTTATTAATTCACACAAGACATTCTAGTAGACAACTTCCTCATATAACTCAACTTGAAATAAGTAAAGAGAAATCACAAATAAAGGTGCATAGGAAATCATAATTGGTGATGGCAAACTTCGTTCTTGGTCAAAGAACAATTAACAGATTGTACTTATTGATGCGCGTAGATTGTACACGTCCGTTGGGAACCCCAAGAGGAAGGTATGATGCGCACAGCGGCAAGTTTTCCCTCAGAAAGAAACCAAGGTTTATCGAACCAGGAGGAGCCAAGAAGCACGTTGAAGGTTGATGGTCGCGGAATATTATGCGGCGCCTCGCCAGGGATTCCGGCGCCAACTAGGAACCTGCACAACACAAACCAAGTACTTTGTCCCAACGAAACAGTGAGGTTGTCAATCTCACCGGCTTGCTGTAACAAAGGATTAAACGTATCGAGTGGAAGATGTTTGCAAAGAAAACAGTAAAACACAAGTATTGCAGTAGATTGTATTTCAGTAAAGAGAATTGGACCGGGGTCCACAGTTCACTAGAGGTGTCTCTCCCATAAGATAAAAGCATGTTGGGTGAACAAATTACAGTCGGGCAATTGACAAATAGAGAGGAGCATAACAATGCACATACATGACATGGTAAATATAGTGAGATTTAATTGGGCATTACGACAAAGTACATAGACCGCCATCCAACTGCATCTATGCCTAAAAAGTCCACCTTCAGGTTATCATCCGAACCCCCTCCGGTATTAAGTTGCAAACAACAGACAATTGCATTAAGTATGGTGCGTAATGTAATCAACAACTACATCCTTAGACATAGCATCAATGTTTTATCCCTAGTGGCAACAGCACAACACAACCTTAGAACTTTCTCACATCGTCCTGGTATCAATGCAGGCATGAACCCACTATCGAGCATAAATACTCCCTCTTGGAGTTAAGAGTAAAAACTTGGCCAGAGCCTCTACTAGTAACGGAGAGCATGCAAGATCTTAAACAACACATATGTAATAACTTGATAATTACCATAGCATAGTATTCTCTATCAATCGGATCCCGACAAACACAACATATAGAATTACAGATAGATGATCTTGATCATGTTAGGCAGCTCACAAGATCCAACAATGAAGCACAACAAGGAGAAGACAACCATCTAGCTACTGCTATGGACCCATAGTCCAGGGGTGAACTACTCACTCATCACTCCGGAGGCGACCATGGCGGTGTAGAGTCCTCCGGGAGATGAATCCCCTCTCCGGCAGGGTGCCGGAGGCGATCTCCTGAGTCCCCCGAGATGGGACTGGCGGCGGCTGCGTCTCTGGAAGGTTTTCCGTATCGTGGCTCTCGGTACTGGGGGTTTCGCGACGGAGGCTTTAAGTAGGCGGAAGGGCAAGCCAGGAGGGGGCACAGGGGCCCCACACCATAGGTCGGCGCGGCCAGGGCCCAGGCCGCGCCGCCCTAGGGTTTGGGCACCCTGTGGCCCCACTTCGTTGACTCTTCGGTCTTCTGGAAGCTTCGTGGCAAAATAGGACCCTGGGCGTTGATTTCGTCCAATTCCGAGAATATTTCCTTACTAGGATTTCTGAAACCAAAAACAGCAGAAAACAGCAACTGGCTCTTCGGCATCTTGTTAATAGGTTAGTTCCAGAAAATGCATAAATATGACATATAATGTGCATAAAACATGTAGATAACATCAATAATGTGGCATGGAACATAAGAAATTATCGATACGTTGGAGACGTATCAGCATCCCCAAGCTTAGTTCTGCTCGTCCCGAGCAGGTAAAACGATAACAAAGATAATTTCTGAAGTGACATGCCATCATAATCTTGATCATACTATTTGTAAAGCATATGTAATGAATGCAGCGATCAAAACAATGGTAATGACATGAGTAAACAAGTGAATCATAAAGCAAAGACTTTTCATGAATAATACTTAAAGACAAGCATCAATAAGTCTTGCATAAGAGTTAACTCATAAAGCAATAAATCAAAGTAAAGGTATTGAAGCAACACAAAGGAAGATTAAGTTTCAGCGGTTGCTTTCAACTTGTAACATGTATATCTCATAGATATTGTCAACATAGAGTAATATAACAAGTGCAATATGCAAGTATGTAGGAATCAATGCACAGTTCACACAAGTGTTTGCTTCTTGAGGTGGAGAGAGATAGGTAAACTGACTCAACATAAAAGTAAAAGAATGATCCTTCAAAGAGGAAAGCATCGATTGCTATATTTGTGCTAGAGCTTTGGTTTTAAAGAGAGCATAAAAATGAAGTTTTGAGAGGTGTTTGTTGTTGTCAACGAATGGTAATGGGTACTCTAACTACCTTATCAACCAGACTTTCAAGAGCGGCTCCCATGAAGGACGTTATTTCTACCACCGTGGTAGATCATCCCTCTTCTCTTTTGTTTACACATGTATTTTAGTGGGGTGGCACTCCTTCCAACCTTTTTTTTTCATACCATGAAGGAGTACCTTTTTTTTTATTTTTTTATGATGACACTCCTCCCCACCTTTGCTTTCTCAAGCCATGGCTAACCGATTCCATCGGGTGCCGACCAACTTTTCACATACCATGGAGGAGTGTCTATTTGCAAAATTAAGTTGCTTACTGATGAATCAGTGCAACACATGTGAAGAGAATTATTAATGAAGTTAATTAATTGGGGCTGGGAACCCCTTTGCCAGCTCTTTATGCAAAGTTATTGGATAAGCGGATGAAGCCACTATTCCATTGTGAAAGTCTGTCCGAAGTAAATGACAAGATCGAAAGATAAAACACCACATACTTCCTCATGAGCTATAAAACATTGACACAAATAAGAGATAAATTTTGAATTGTTTAAAGGTAGCACTCAAGCAATTTACTTTGGAATGGCGGAAAATACCATGTAGTAGGTAGGTATGGTGGACACAAATGGCATAGTGGTTGGCTCAAGTATTTGGATGTATGAGAAGTATTCCCTCTCGATACAAGGTTTAGGCTAGCAAGGTTATTTGAAACAAACACAAGGATGAACGGTACAGCAAAACTCACATAAAAGACATATTGTAAACATTATACGACTCCACACCGTCTTCCTTGTTGTTCAAAACTCAATACTAGATATTATCTAGACTCTAGAGAAACCAAATATGCAAACCAAATTAGCAAGCTCTAAGTATTTCTTCATTAATGGGTGCAAAGTATATGATGCAAGAGCTTAAACATGAGCACAACAATTGCCAAGTATCACATTATCCAAGACATTTTTAGCATTACTACATGTAGCATTTTCCAATTCCAACCATATAACAATTTAACGAAGAAGAAACTTTGCCATGAACATTATGAGTAACACCTAAGGACATATTTGTCCATATGCAACAGCGGAGCGTGTCTCTCTCCCACAAAGTGAATGCTAGGATCCAACTTTATTCAAACAAAAACAAAAACAAAAACAAACTGACGCTCCAAGCAAAGTGCATAAGATGTGACGGAATAAAAATGTAGTTTCAGGGGAGGAACCTGATGATGTTGTCGATGAAGAAGGGGATGCCTTGGGCATCCCCAAGCTTAGACGCTTGAGTCTTCTTAATATATGCAGGGGTGAACCACCGGGGCATCCCCAAGCTTAGAGCTTTCACTCCTCTTGATCATAGTATATCATACTCCTCTCTTGATCCTTGAAAACTTCCTTCACACCAAACTTCAAGCAAACTCATTAGAGAGTTAGTGCACAATAAAAATGTACATGTTCAGAGGTAACACAATCATTCTTTACACTTCTGGACATTGCATAAAGCTACTGGACATTAATGGATCAAAGAAATTCATCCAACATAGCAAAAGAGGCAATGCGAAATAAAAGGCAGAATCTGTCAAAACAGAACAGTTCGTATTGACGAATTTTTAGATGGCACCAGACTTGCTCAAATGGAAAAACTCAAAACTAACGAAAGTTGCGTACATATCTGAGGATCATGCACGTAAATTGGCATAATTTTCTGAGCTACCTACAGAGAGGTAGACCCAGATTCGTGACAGCAAAGAAATCTGTAACTGCGCAGTAATCCAAATCTAGTACTTACTTTACCATAGAGACTTTTACTTGGCACAAAAAACATGATAAGGAGAGGTTGCTACAGTAGTAAACAACTTCCAAGACTCAAATATAAAACAAAGTACTGTAGTAAAAACAATGGGTTGTCTCCCATAAGCGCTTTTCTTTAACGCCTTTCAGCTAGGCGCAGAAAGTGTAATCAAGTAACATCAAGAGATGAAGCATCAACATCATAATTTGCTCTAATAATAGAGTCATAAGGTAACTTCATTCTTTTTCTAGGGAAGTGTTCCATACCTTTCTTGAGAGGAAATTGATATTTAATATTACCTTCCTTCATATCAATAATAGCACCAACGGTTCGAAGAAAAGGTCTTCCCAATATAATGGGACAAGATGCATTGCATTCAATATCCAAGACAACAAAATCAACGGGGACAAGGTTATTGTTAACCACAATATGAACATTATCAACTCTCCCCAAAGGTTTCTTTTTAGCATTATCAGCGAGATTAACATCCAAATAACAATTCTTCAATGGTGGCAAGTCAAGCATATCATAAACTTTTTTAGGCATAACAGAAATACTTGCACCAAGATCACATAAAGCATTACAATCAAAATCATTTACTCTCATCTTAATGATGGGCTCCCAACCATCTTCTAACTTTCTAGGAATAGAAGTTTCACGTTTTAGTTTCTCTTCTCTAGCTTTTATGAGAGCATTTGTAATATGTTTTGTGAAAGCCAAATTTATAGTACTAGCATTAGGACTTTTAGCAAGTTTTTGCAAGAACTTTATAACTTCAGAGATGTGGCAATCATCAAAATCTAAATCATTATGAGCTACAGCAATGGGATCATCATCCCCAAGGTTGGAAAAAATTTCAGCAGCTTTATCACAAGCAGTTTCAGCAGTTTTAGCAATTTCAGGCAGTTTTGCACGCTTTGCACTAGGAGTAGAAACATTGCCAACACCAATTATTTTACCATTGATAGTAGGAGGTGCAGCAACATGTGAGGAATTAGCATTACTAGTGGTGGTAATAGTCCAAACTTTAGCTACATTATTTTCTTTAGCTAGTTTTTCATTTTCTTCTCTATCCCACCTAGCACGCAGTTCAGCCATTAATCTTATATTCTCATTAATTCTAACTTGGATGGCATTTGCTGTAGTAACAATTTTATTTTCAATATCATTATTATGCATAACTTTCAATTTTAAAAGATTAACATCAGAGGCAAGACTATCAACTCTAGAAGCAAGAATATCAATTTTATTAAGCTTTTCTTCAACAGATTTGTTAAAAGCAGTTTGTGTACTAATAAATTCTTTAAGCATAGCTTCAAGACCAGGGGGTACACTCCTATTATTGTTGTAAGAATTCCCATAAGAATTACCATAACCATTACCATTAGCAGAAGGATATGGCCTATAGTTATTACTAGAATTGTTCCGATAAGCATTGTTGTTGAAATTATTATTTTTAATGAAATTCACATCAACATTTTCTTCTTGAGCAACCAATGAAGCTAAAGGAACATTATTAGGATCAACATTAGATCTACCATTCACAAGCATAGACATAATCACATCAATTTTATCACTCAAGGAGGAGGATTCTTCGACAGAATTTACCTTCTTACCTTGTGGAGCTCTTTCCGTGTGCCATTCAGAGTAATTAATCATCATATCATCAAGAAGTTTTGTAGCCGCCCCCAATGTGATGGACATAAAGGTACCTCCAGCAGCTGAATCCAATAAATTCCGCGAAGAAAAATTTAGTCCTGCATAGAAGGTTTGGATGATCATCCAAGTAGTCAGTCCATGGGTTGGGCAATTCTTTACCAAAGATTTCATTCTCTCCCAAGATTGAGCAACATGTTCAGTATCTAATTGCTTAAAATTCATTATGCTACTTCTCAAAGATATAATTTTAGCGGGAGGATAATATCTACCAATAAAAGCATCCTTGCATTTAGTCCATGAATCAATACTATTCTTAGGCAAAGATAGCAACCAATCTTTAGCTCTTCCTCTTAATGAGAAAGGAAACAATTTCAATTTAATAATATCACCATCTACATCCTTGTACTTTTGCATTTCACATAGTTCAACAAAATTATTAAGATGGGCAGCAGCATCATCAGAACTAATACCAGAAAATTGATCTCTCATGACAAGATTTAGTAAAGCAGGTTTAATTTCAAAGAATTCTGCTGTAGTAGCAGGTGGAGCAATAGGTGTGCATAGGAAATCGTTATTATTAGTGGTTGTGAAGTCACACAACTTAGTATTTTCAGGGGTATTCATTTTAGCAACAATAAATAAAACAAACTAGATAAAGTAAATGCAAGTAACTAATTTTTTTGTGTTTTTAATATGGAGAGCAAGACAGTAAATAAAGTAAAACTAGCAACTAATTTTTTTGTGTTTTGTTTTAGTGCAGCAAACAAAGTAGTAAATAAAATAAAGCAAGACAAAAACAAAGTAAAGAGATTGAGAAGTGGAGACTCCCCTTGCAGCGTGTCTTGATCTCCCCGGCAACGGCGCCAGAAAAAGCTGCTTGATGCGCGTAGATTGTACACGTCCGTTGGGAACCCCAAGAGGAAGGTATGATGCGCACAGCGGCAAGTTTTCCCTCAGAAAGAAACCAAGGTTTATCGAACCAGGAGGAGCCAAGAAGCACGTTGAAGGTTGATGGTCGCGGAATATTATGCGGCGCCTCGCCAGGGATTCCGGCGCCAACTAGGAACCTGCACAACACAAACCAAGTACTTTGTCCCAACGAAACAGTGAGGTTGTCAATCTCACCGGCTTGCTGTAACAAAGGATTAAACGTATCGAGTGGAAGATGTTTGCAAAGAAAACAGTAAAACACAAGTATTGCAGTAGATTGTATTTCAGTAAAGAGAATTGGACCGGGGTCCACAGTTCACTAGAGGTGTCTCTCCCATAAGATAAAAGCATGTTGGGTGAACAAATTACAGTCGGGCAATTGACAAATAGAGAGGAGCATAACAATGCACATACATGACATGGTAAATATAGTGAGATTTAATTGGGCATTACGACAAAGTACATAGACCGCCATCCAACTGCATCTATGCCTAAAAAGTCCACCTTCAGGTTATCATCCGAACCCCCTCCGGTATTAAGTTGCAAACAACAGACAATTGCATTAAGTATGGTGCGTAATGTAATCAACAACTACATCCTTAGACATAGCATCAATGTTTTATCCCTAGTGGCAACAGCACAACACAACCTTAGAACTTTCTGTCACTGTCCCAGGTATCAATGCAGGCATGAACCCACTATCGAGCATAAATACTCCCTCTTGGAGTTAAGAGTAAAAACTTGGCCAGAGCCTCTACTAGTAACGGAGAGCATGCAAGATCTTAAACAACACATATGTAATAACTTGATAATTACCATAGCATAGTATTCTCTATCAATCGGATCCCGACAAACACAACATATAGAATTACAGATAGATGATCTTGATCATGTTAGGCAGCTCACAAGATCCAACAATGAAGCACAACAAGGAGAAGACAACCATCTAGCTACTGCTATGGACCCATAGTCCAGGGGTGAACTACTCACTCATCACTCCGGAGGCGACCATGGCGGTGTAGAGTCCTCCGGGAGATGAATCCCCTCTCCGGCAGGGTGCCGGAGGCGATCTCCTGAGTCCCCCGAGATGGGACTGGCGGCGGCTGCGTCTCTGGAAGGTTTTCCGTATCGTGGCTCTCGGTACTGGGGGTTTCGCGACGGAGGCTTTAAGTAGGCGGAAGGGCAAGCCAGGAGGGGGCACAGGGGCCCCACACCATAGGTCGGCGCGGCCAGGGCCCAGGCCGCGCCGCCCTAGGGTTTGGGCACCCTGTGGCCCCACTTCGTTGACTCTTCGGTCTTCTGGAAGCTTCGTGGCAAAATAGGACCCTGGGCGTTGATTTCGTCCAATTCCGAGAATATTTCCTTACTAGGATTTCTGAAACCAAAAACAGCAGAAAAACAAAGAATCGGCTCTTCGGCATCTTGTTAATAGGTTAGTTCCAGAAAATGCATAAATATGACATATAATGTGCATAAAACATGTAGATAACATCAATAATGTGGCATGGAACATAAGAAATTATCGATACGTTGGAGACGTATCACTTATCTGTCGAGCAACGCTCTTATATTAAAGCTTATACGGCAAACTTGCATACTCAATCATAATAATTTCCTCATAATCATTGATAACTTTCAAAGCTATATTCATTCGGATAAAACTTGTACTAAACAAGGAAGAATAAAAGGCATGATTAAATAGATCACAATATAAATGGTTGGATCACAACAACTCAATTGCTTGCTTAGGATAGAGGGAAATAGGTTTACTGACTCAACATAAAAGTAAAAGATAGGCCCTTCGCAGAGGGAAGCATGGATCAAATCATGTGCTAGAGCTTTTTAAGTTTTGAAATCATATAGAGAGCATAAAAGTAAAGTTTGAGAGGTGTTTGTTGTTGTCAACGAATGGTAGTGGGCACTCTAACTACCTTATCAACCAGACTTTCAAGAGCGGCTCCCATGAAGGACGTTATCTCTACCAGCAAGGTAGATCATCCCTCTTCTCTTTTGTTTACACATGTATTTAGTTTCATTATTGATGACACTCCTCCCAACCTTTTGCTTTCACAAGCCATGGCTAACCGAACCATCGGGTGCCCTCCAACATTCTCATACCATGGAGAAGTGTCTATTTGCAAGATTAAGTTGCTTACTGATAGATCAGGGCAAAACATGTGAAGAGAATTATTAGTGCAAGTTAATTGATTGGGGCTGGGAACCCCGTTGCCAGCTCTTTTTGCAGAATTATTGGATAAGCGGATGAGCCACTAATCCATTGGTGAAAGTCTGTCAGAAGTAAATGACAAGATCGAAAGATAAAACACCACATACTTCCTCATGAGCTATAAAACATTGACACAAATAAGAGATAATAACTTTTGAATTGTTTAAAGGTAGCACATGAAGTATTTACTTGGAATGGCGCAAAATACCACATAATAGGTAGTTATGGTGGACACAGATGGCATGGGTTTGGTTAAAGGTTTTGGATGTATGAGAGGTATTCCCTCTCAGTACAGGCCTTTGGCTAGCAAGGTTGATTAGCAAGCATAAGAGTTGAGGGAAACAAACAAATATACATGTGATAGAAACAATCATGCATCTTACTTGTAAGCACAAACAATTTTAACTTCAGAATACTAAGCTCATAGTTAATCAAGAAAGAAAGATAATGAACTAACATATCTACATGTATTTCCTCTTTTCTACTTAAACTCAAAGTGTTGTTGCTATTGACCAATGCTAAGTTTGCCAAAACCAAATAGATTTACTTGATGCTCCCAAAGTGATACCAATACTAACAACAAGATCAATCATATAGCAGAAATTGCAAACTAAAATAAGGTGTGCAATATGTAAATGATAAAACTTCTCATTAATATTCCATAACGATAACTCACACCAAGGGATACATAGACAACCAACTAAAGAGAGATACTTCCACACTGCAACCATCTTATATAATAACTTCCCTACTCATGATATGACACTACTTGATAGTAAAAAGGTAAAAGATAGTGATGATGTGATACCGCGGCACTCCCCCAAGCTTGGAAGAAACCAAGGGGGTGCCAATACCAATGATGAATTACTCCTTCGGTGGTGATGGTGGAACGACCCCGATGGGAGTGAGGAACCGCTCTAGCATTCTGCGAAGTCGGTTGTTCTCCTCCTGAAGTATCTCCACTTCCCTTCTCAGAACACGGTATTGATCACAAAACTCATCTGTAACCCGTAATGCCTCCTCCACAACAGGGAAAGAGTTGAGGCTAGGAGCAGGTGGTAAAGGTCCCTGCAAGTTATGAGAAAAAGAACGTTGAGTGTTAACCGATCCCACCAAGATTGGCTTGCTCCCCACAGCTTGCCGCCCTCTTTTTATTGATGACATTTCCTTCACTTCCTCCTTGACTTCTTTCTTCAAATCGGGGTCTTGAATATCTTCCTCCAAAGGCCCCTTGTCCTTGTTGTTGGAGACCATGGTGCTTCTAGATCAAAAACAGATCCTGGCAGAAAACAGCTCGAAACAAAACACGACGAGAAAACGATATACGGACCTCCAGGGATCCGGGGGATTATATAGCAAAAAAAAATTTCACGACAGAAGGAAAGTACCAGGTCGAAAACGAGTGGTAGAGGGACCCCGAGGGGCCGTCACCATAGGGCGGCGCGGCCAGGCTGGGGCCCACGCCGGCCTATGGGGGCACGCCCTCGTGCGTCTCCTCCTCTCCGTTTCGATCTCGTAATTTTTCATATTTTCCGCAAATAGCAAAAATGTTATTCGGAAAGTTAAACGCGGACTTTTTATTACCAGAACTGTTACCTATTCAAAGTCGAACTCTGCAGAACTGTCAGTTTGACCTTTGATGAAAGCTTTCGGAGTCACCACTTGAATAACATCAACATCTTCATTATAAGAATCTCCAGAAATATAGTGCTTGAGCCTTTGTCCATTCACTACTTGTGTGGCATCACCTTTCAGAGAATCAATCTTAATTGCCCCTGAACGATACACCTCCACAATGACATATGGTCCTTTCCATTTAGAGAGTAATTTCCCTGCAAAAAATCTGAGACGAGACCGATACAATAGGACTTTATCTCCAACATTAAATTCTCTTTTAATAATTCTTCTATCATGCCATTTCTTAACCTTCTCCTTAAAAAGTTTAGCATTTTCATAAGCTTCACTTCTCCATTCATCTAAAGAACTCAATTGTAGCAATCTTTTCTTACCGGCAAGTTTAAAATCTTTATTAAGTTCTCTTATAGCCCAATAAGCTTTGTGCTCTAGTTCTAAAGGTAAATGACAAGCTTTCCCATAGACCATTTTATAAGGTGACATACCCATAGGATTTTTATAAGCAGTTCTATAAGCCCACAACGCTTCCTTTAACTTACTAGCCCAATTTTTCCTAGATTTATTAACAGTCTTTCCCAAGATAGATTTAATTTCTCTATTTGATAATTCTACTTGCCCACTAGTTTGAGGATGATAAGCGGAAGCAATCCTATGATTAATACCATATTTAGCAAGAGTTTTTCTAAAACCACCATGAATAAAATGAGAACCTCCATCAGTCATAATATATCTAGGTACTCCAAACCTAGGAAAAATAACATCTAAAAGCATTTTTAAAGAAGTCTCACCATCAGCACTTTTTGTGGGTATAGCTTCCACCCATTTAGTAACATAATCAACAGCAACAAGTATATGAGTATTACCTTCTGAAGAAGGGAAAGGACCCATGAAGTCAAATCCCCAACAATCAAATGGTTCAATAACAAGAGTATAATTCATAGGCATTTCATTGCGTCTAGAGATATTACCAACTCTTTGACATTCATCACAAGATAAGATAAACTTCCTTGCATCTTTAAAGAGAGTCGGCCAATAAAAACCTGATTGTAGAACCTTTTGCGCGGTTCTATCTCCGGCGTGATGTCCTCCATAAACACTACCATGACACTTACTCAATATTTCTTGTTGTTCATATTCTGGGACACATCTTCGCATAATACCATCCACTCCTTCTTTATATATGTGTGGGTCATCCCAAAAATAATGCCTCAAATCATAAAAGAATTTCCTCCTTTGCTGAGCTGAAAAGGTTGGAGGCAAATACTTCGAAACGATAAAGTTAGCATAATCAGCATACCAAGGACTATCTCGCGAGCTCACCTTTATTACATCCAATTGTTCATTTGGAAAACTATCATTAACAGGAACAGGATCATAAGCAATATTTTCCAATCTAGATAAGTTATCAGCAACAGGATTATCAGCACCTTTCCTATCTATAATATGTAATCAAATTCTTGCAAAAGAAGCACCCATCTAATAAGCCTTGGCTTAGCATCTTTCTTTTCCATAAGGTATCTAATTCCAGCATGATCAGTATGAATCGTAACTTTTGAATCAACAATATAAGATCTAAACTTATCACAAACAAAAACTACAACTAATAATTCTTTTTCAGTTGTAGCATAATTTCTTTGAGCAGCATCAAGAGTTTTACTAGCATAATGAATAACATTCAATTTTTTATCTATTCGCTGTCCAAGGACAACACCTACAGCAAAATCACTAGCATCACACATAATTTCAAAAGGTAAGTTCCAATCAGGAGGTTCAACTACAGGAGCAGTTGTTAAGGCTTTCTTTAGAGTTTCAAAAGCTTCCTTACAATCATCATCAAAAACAAAAGGTACATCTTTTTGAAGAAGAGAAGTAAGAGGCTTTGAAATCTTAGAGAAATCTTTAATAAATCTCCTATAAAACCCAGCATGACCAAGAATACTACGAATACCTTTAACATCCCTCGGATAGGGCATCTTCTCAATTGCTTCAACTTTAGCTCTATCAACTTCAATACCTCTCTCAGAAATTTTATGTCCCAATACAATTCCTTCGTTAACCATAAAGTGGCATTTCTCCCAATTAAGAACAAGGTTAGTTTCTTCACATCTCTGCAAAACTTTATCAAGGTTTCGCAAGCAATTATCAAAAGAATTCCCATAGACAGAAAAATCATCCATGAATACCTCTACAATCTTTTCACAAAAGCCATAAAAAAATAGCAGACATGCATCTTTGAAAAGTAGCAGGAGCATTACATAAACCAAAGGGATTTCTATTTTCGTGCCCTCAGGTCGTTAGTTGTACTCAGTTTTCCCCAGCCCCTTAATTTTTCCTCAGTTTTACCCTAGCCTTTGTCTGAAGACCCGCAGAAGGAGCTCAGACGGAAGGAATCCGTTTATTTGGACGTTCTGTGCTGACGTGTTGTGCCGCGTCGTCTGTGGGGCCGCGTCGTGTGGGGCCGCGTTGTGTGGGGCCGCATCGCGTGGGGCTGGTAGAAAGGGACCGCGTGGGACAGGACGAGAAGCGTTTGGTTGCACGTGAGCAGGAGCTGGGTTTTGTCTCTCTCGGCCCAAATTGGCATTTTTAAGAGCACCTTTTCCCCTCTTTCTCTCTCTGTCTTTTTCACCAAATTAGTATCAAATCTAGAGAAGCTTCTATTTCTGTCTTTCTTCAATATGGTAGCAAATCTAGTAGCAAATCTCTGGGGTTATTTATGCCTTTTGGCCCTCGTTTTTTGCCCAATATGGCAGCAAATCTAGTAGCAAATCTAGAAGCTATTATATGATAAATTCACAGCAGCATAATCAGAAAACTAAGTATAATACATAGGTAAACTGCATACATCAGCCAAAAGCAGCCAATAACATTGTTAATGTTCACTACAAACTAAGCTGAAAAAAATACAAGACGCACGCAATGTATGGCCAACAAGAAGATTAGGATACCCCAGGATGAATGAATTTGTTATTCATCCCTCATATATTTCTGCGTCGCTCCATTCGTGCATTATCCCAAGGAAATATTTATTGAACTCCCGCCGTCTGCAGTGTGCGGCCAATACATCCTCCAAACGGTATGGCCTGTCTTCATTTCTCAGACCGTAGCTTCCTAGTCTATGCACATATTGTGGCGACTCATCCCAGGAATTTGTATCATGAAAGTACTCCCTGGTATAACCTAAATCCGCATAGTATATGCAGCCAGGTCGAAGAGTCGGGTACACTCTGGTGTCGACGGAGATACACCGGATATAATGCACAAAGAAGGAATGAATGCCAATGTTACTGACCGGATGGAGAGAGCGGCTCTGAGTGTCCACACGGTACACCACAGGCGTGTTTTTCATCAACACAAGCAGCAGATCACCATCCGACTTCACAAGGTAGAACTTGTCACGTCCAAGTTCTGGAAACGAAATTAGTGTCTCCATCTTGACAGTTTCGCTCGCCGCTGCTTCTGTACATTGGTGCACACTATTCTTCCGGACTCAAAATTGTCCACAGCTATTGCATACAGTTCACCATTGAACGGGGTAATGCAACGCATACTATGGTTCTTGATCGAAAATCTTCCTTCTCCCCAATCTTCATATATATCCTTAGTTGGAGTGCTCTCATCGACCAAACCAAGTTCCTCCGGGTAATGTCCGCAAGTGAAGACCATAGTCGGGGAGTTGATTGCAGCGACTGAATCCAGAAAAACAGTTGGCATCTGCGCCTCAAACATAGTGTTTGATGTCTTTGTGAGTGGGTTCAGAAGCCGTATCTTGTGCGGCGGGTTCTTCTGGGCAAGCACAATGACGCCACGGGAAAAGCCGACAAAGTAGAATCTAAAATATATTGATGAAGATAACATTCAGCACTAAGATTGAAAATAAGAATAGATTAAGCCTATAGATATGGAGGAATTTGAACCTTGCACGAACTGCAGATAGATCTATGGTGACGTAGCGGGATGTGCCGAGATGGAGGAAGGTGAACTCAGCGGCGCGTGGAAGGTCGTGGTGTAGCATGATCCATTCGTGCAGGTGCACGTCGGGATCAGGTAAACCTGAGCGCCAATTTCTACAGACTTGCCTCATAGCAGAGTAGGTGTCCACGTACTCCTCTTTCGCCAATAAGCATTCGCCGATCTTGTGAAGTGGTCCGTCAGCCGTGAGACCGGCCCAGTTCACGGAGGCGCCGCGCTTGGATGCGCCGCCCTCGGAGGCGACGGGCTCGGCGACGACGGGCTCGGAGGCGACGGGATCGGAGGCGACGGGCTGGCAGGCGACGGGCTCGGGGGCGATGGCCGCCGGCGCATTCTTCTTCTCCATCGCCGGCAGGGGAGCGCTCGTACGGTGGTTGGGGTTTTTTGGAGAAGTTGATAGGACGTGAGAGGGGTGGTTTCGTGCGTGAGCGAGAATGAGACGTACTGTGTGCAGAGGGAGGGAGAGAGGGGCTTACGCGTCCTAAATGCGACCCGCGTCAACAATGGCACGTCTTCCACGTCTGCACCGCGACACGCATCAACAATGGCACGTCTTCCACTTCTGCACCGCAACACGCGTCCTCGAGTCTAACCCTGGAAATTTAGATATACTCAGGTATACCCTCGAGTCATATACTAGCATTTTTCGTGTGCTCAATTTTCGCCTTGACTGCTAATACTGGCTAGTGTAATATACTCAGTTTTACCCTCAAGTGGCTGGTCAACAGAGAGTCAACAAATGGGATTAACTAGTTAAATGAGTTATTTAATGTGCAAAAAATTCCGAAAAAGAGTGGCATTTACTCATGGAGTCTTTACCACAAATTGCCACTTCTCAAATCATAGATAAATCCTAGATAAATCAAGTTTCACCACAAATTGCCACTTCTCAAATCACCTAGTAGCTATGAAGGTGCATGGTTTTCCATAATAAGCCCTACCCAAAACAGCTTTCCCCAAAACATACTTTGTCTGAATGAGGCCATAATTTTCACACTCATGTAGATTTGTATTGCAAATAGTTTGAGGTAGGCCAAGATGGGTTTCATTGTACAAAACACGCATTTTCCATTTTTTAAATCTCATATTTGAATCCCTTAGTCTGTTTACTACTCACTTGCCCTTGGTTTCTTGATACTACTCAGTTTTGCCCTCTCCCTTCACAAACTCTCACAGACGCCCAACATTGCCCTGATTGGTCTAGCCCATGTCACGCGGATCGTGCCCGCCGACCGTTGATCGTATGATCTAACGGGCAGGATAACCCCTATCTCTCTCTCTGGTCGGGGCCACCACCCTCTCTCTCTCTCTCTCTGTCGTCGGTTAGCTTCACGCAAAGTTTGGTTTTCTGCATTATTTTTTACGAGCTAACTTATAAACTCTTTTTAGGCATTACTTTTCACGCAAAAAATGATAAACCATCACCGATTTGTTGTTGCCATTACTTTTCACGCAAAAAAATGATACACCATCACCCATTTCTTGTACCCATTACTTTTCACGCAAAAAACGATAAATCATCACCGATTTTGTTGTAGCCATTACTTTTCACGCAAAAAATGATACACCATCACCTATTTCTTGTAGCCATTACTTTTCACGCAAAAACGATAAACCATCACCGATTTGTTGTAGCCATTACTTTTCACGCACAAAAATGATACACCATCACCCATTTCGTGTACCCATTACTTTTCACGCAAAAAACGATAAACCATCACCGATTTTGTTGTAGCCATTACTTTTCACGCAAAAAATGATACACCATCACCCATTTCTTGTAGCCATTACTTTTCACGCAAAAAACAATAAACCATCACCGATTTTGTTGTAGCCATTACTTTTCACGCAAAAAATGATACACCATCACCCATTTCGTGTACCCATTACTTTTCACGCAAAAAACGATAAACCATCACCGATTTTTTTGTAGCCATTACTTTTCACGCAAAAAATGATACACCATCACCCATTTCTTGTAGCCATTACTTTTCACGCAAAAAATGATAAACCATCAACGATTTGTTGTAGCCATTACGGTAAATGATAAACTATCACGAATTACCATTTCTTTTAGGCATTACTTTTCACGGTAAAATGATAAACTATATCACGAAGTTCCATATCCGTCAAGATAGTCCGCATTACTTTTTTGTTGAGATATATACCCCCACAACGGTCATCTCCTCCTTAAATTATTTTGTAAACCCCCACAACGGTCACCTCCTCCTTAATTTATTGTGTAAACCCCTACAACGGTCATCTCTCCCTTATAAACACCCACAACGGCCATCCCTTGTGTCAATAGGTTCTGCCTCTCTCTTCTTCGTTCACATACACTTGATCATCCATTGCCATGGCTTCCACGTCTCGGACGAACGGAAGGGGAAGGGGAAGGGGAAGGGGCGGCCGGGGTGGTGGATCATCATCATTGCCACCACCACCGTCGTCAACACTGCCATTGATCATAGAGGAGTTCTTCATCGTCATCTATGAAGACCCTTTGGTCAAGAAGGTACGTATGCGTTCCCACATATATGATGCATGTGATTAATTATGGGCATGTTCTAAAAAACCTTTAATTTCAAACGATCGGCGCTCGATCTCTTTGCAGGCACTCCCAAAAAAGTTTGCGGACTATCTTGACGACCAGGAGCCAGCTAAGGTGTATCTGCGAGCAGCTGACTGCGGTCCTCGTCTCTGGACCGTGGAGGTCCTATTTGACGGACAAGGCCGGATGTATCTCGACAAGGGCTGGGAGAATTTCGCCATCGCGCACGGTGTGGATTTCGGCTGCTACGTACACTTCAAATATGAAGGCGATGATGTGCTCACAGTGAAGGTGTTCGACGGAACAATGTGCAGGAAGTACTACTACTCAGACGACGAAGATACTGACGATGAAAGTGACGACGAAGGCGATGATGTGCTCACAGTGAAGGATTTCTCCCGCTATTTGCCATCCCCTTTAGAGATCTAGCTATTTTCTATATATTTAGAGATCTAGCTATTTTCTATATATTATGCACAATGTTTAGCATAAGAGTCACTTTAAATTAAGCTACGAAAATAGTCACCTGCCATGGGCTGAGGCGGCCCCACAGAGCGGCTCTATATTATATTCTCTAAATAAATAGACAACCCCAGCGGTCATTGGCTGCGGAGGCCCCACAGAGCGGCAATATATGATTTTCTATAAATAAATAGACGACCCCACTGGTCATTGGCTGCGGCAGCCCCACAGAGCGGCAATATATGTGTTTTCCTGAAAAATATACGACCCCACTGGTCATTGGCTGCGGCAGCCCTATAGAGCGGCCCCATTTGTCATTGGCAGCACCGCGTATAAAATCATGAAATAAAACGGCCCACACGTCAGTGATAGATGGATGGCTGCTCCGACGTGTCTCGACCCCTGCCCGTCGGCCACGAGACGGTCGGGAGGAGCTGCCCCTGTGCGGCCCCACCCGGTCAGACTAACGGTCAAGGCCTCTGACCTGACGGCTACCGGCCGTTCCAGCACTTGTGCGTGTTTCAAACTAGAGGAGGGGAAAACTGAGGAAAAACTAAGGGACTGGGGAAAACTGAGTACAACTAACGAACCAGGGGCACGAAAATAGAAATCCCTAAACCAAAAGGCATACGCCTATAAGCATAAGTTCCATAGGGACAAGTGAAAGTGGTTTTCTCTTGATCTTTAGCTCTAACAGCAATTTGTGAAAACCCAGAATAACCATCAAGAAAGAAAAAATGAGTATTTTTAGACAACCTTTCTAACATTTGATCAATAAATGGCAAAGGGTAATGATCTTTCTTTGTAACTTTATCAACTTTTCGAAAATCAATGCACATTCTATACCCTACAACTACTCTTTGAGGGATGAGCTCATCATTATCATTAGGCACAACATTTATTCCTCCTTTCTTAGGAACACAATGCACAGGACTAACCCATCTACTATCAGCAATAGGATATATAATACCTGCTTCAAGAAGTTTTAATACCTCATTCCTTACCACATCCTTCATCTTAGGAATTAGACGACGCTGATGTTCAACAACAGGCTTTGCATCATCTTCCATGTTGATGGCATGTTGGCAAATAGCGGGAGAAATCCCCTTCAAGTCATCAAGAGTATAGCCAATAGCTCCTCAGTGTTTCTTCAATATTTCCAATAACCTTTCTTCCTCAAATTCTGAAAACTTAGAACTAATAATAACATGATATATTTTCTTATCATCAATATGAGCATACTTAAGATTATCAGGTAATGGTTTCAAATCAAAAACAGGATCTTCCTTTGGTGGTGGTGTTGTACCTAGATCTTCAACCGGCAAGTCATGTTTAAGAATAGGTTGACGAAGGAAAATTTCATCAAGCTCATTCCTTTCTTCCCTAAAGACTTCACTCTCACTATCCTCCAAATGTTGCTGCAAAGGATTATTAGGAGCAAGAGCAATAGATGCACACTGTTCAACTCTAAAATCATTATTAGGCAAATCAACTTTATAAGGAGTTTTGGCAAATTTAGAGAAATTAAACTCATAAGATTCACCAGCAAATTTAGTCACAATTTTCTCTTTCTTGCAATCTATAATAGCTCCACAAGTATTTAGAAAAGGTCTACCAAAAATAATAGGACAAGTCTTACTAGCAGCAGAACCAAGTACCAAAAAGTCAGCAGGATATTTAATCTTACCACATAGAACTTCCACATCTCGAACAATACCAATAGGAGAGATAGTTTCTCTATTAGCTAGCCGAATAACCACATCAATATCTTCAAGTTCACAAGAACCAATTTCATGCATGATTTCAGTGTAAAGCTCATAAGGAATGGCACTAATACTTGCACCAATGTCACATAAACCATAATAACAATGATCACCAATTCTAACAGAGAGCATAGGAACGCTGGCTTTCCTAGACTTATTAGGATGCGAAACAATATTAGAAGCATCTTCACAGAAAATGATATGACCATCTTCTACATTTTCAGTCACAAGATCTTTAACTATTGCAATAGCAGGTTCAACCTTTATTTGCTCTTCAGGTTCTATAGGTTTCTTTGCACTTTTATTAACCGCACTAGTTATAACAGAATACTCCTTCATTTTAGCAGGAAAATGAGTTTTTTCAATATAAGCTTCAGGAAGAATATGATCAACAATTTTAATTTCAACACATTTACCTATAGGTGAATCAATTTTATCTTTATAAGGTTCATGATACTTATTAAAGTTCTTCCTAGGCAATTCAAAATGAGAGGCAAAAGCTTTATAAAAATTTGCAACAACTTGAGAGTCAAGACCATAAGTAGCACTCATATTACGAAATTTATCAGTATCCATAAAAGTTTCAATGCATTCATAATCATAATTTATACATGACTCTCTACCTTTGTCGTTCTTCCATCCTTCAGTATTCTCTTGGATCCGATCAAGAAGGTCCCATTTAAACTCTTCTTTGTTGCGTGTAAATGATCCAGAGCAAGTAGTATCCAGCAAGGTTTTATCTTGAAAAGAAAGTCTTGCATAGAAATTATCAATGATGATATTACCAGGAAGCTCATGAATGGGGCATTTGAGCATTAAAGACTTCAATCTCCCCCATGCTTGGGCAATACTCTCTCCATCATGAGGCCAGAAATTATATATGCGGTTCTGGTCTTTGTGAATTTCACTTGGAGGATAGAATTTAGAATAAAATAGAGGCACAATATCCTTCCAATCAAGAGAATCCCCATTCTTCAGCAATTTATACCAATGCGCCGCTTTACCAGACAGCGATATAGAGAATAGTTTCTACCTAACTTCATCCATAGCAATACCTGCACACTTGAATAACCCGCATAATTCATGTAAAAACAGTAAATGATCTCCAGGATGGACAGTTCCATCCCCTTCATAGCGGTTATCCACAACACGTTCAATAATTTTCATAGGTATTTTGTATGGAACCTCTTTCTCACCTGGCGCCTCATCCACTAACTTTGCAGTAGTAGTAGATTTTCCAAATAGGAATTCAAGAGAAGACCTCTCCATAATGAATTATAGCAGCAGGCAGAAATAAAAACAGCACGTACAGTAAAAGTTTCCCTTACCAATTCCACTTACCAATAGCGCTTCACTCCTCGGCAACGGCGCCAGAAAATAGTCTTGATGACCCACAAGTATAGGGGGTGTATCGTAGTACTTTCGATAAATAAGAGTGTCGAACCCAACGAGGAGCAGAAGGTGTTGACAAGCAGTTTCGATGAAGGATTCACTGTAAATGCTCACAGACAAGTATTCCGGGGGTTTTGATATAGCAGATAAATAAAATACAAGTAAGTAAAATGCGAGAGTAATAATTGCAGCGAGTGGCCCAATCCTTTTTAGCACAAAGGACAAGCCGGTTTGTTTACTTATAATGACCAAACGTTCTTGAGGACACATGGGAATTTAGTCTAGTGCTTTCGCTTCATATAGTTGATTAATCTTCATTGTTTTGATAAGTGTTGTGTGGGTGAACCTATGCTAATGCATCGCCCTTCCTAGGGCTAATACATACTTGTGATTATACCCCTTGCAAGCATCCGCAAATACAAGAAAGTAATTAAGATAAATCTAACCATAGCCTTAAACTCTGAGATCCTGCTATCCCTCCTGCATCAATATACCAATGGGGGTTCAGGTTGCTGTCACTCCGGCAACCCCACAATTAGCAAACGAATACAAGATGCATTCCCCTAGGCCCATAAAGGTGAAGTATCATGTAGTCGGCGTTCACATGACACCACTAGAAGAATAACACCACAACTTAAATATCAAACCATTAAATATTACTCAACATAGTTCACTACTAACATTTAGACTTCACCCATGTCCTCAAGAACTAAACGAACTACTCACGGGACATCATATGGAACATGATCAGAGGTGATATGATGATGAATAACAATCTGAACATAAACCTTGGTTCAATGGTTTCACTCAATAGCATCAATAACAAGGAGTAATCAACACCGGGAGAGTTTCCCCTATGAGACAATCAAGATTTAACCCTAGATGTTACAGCGGTGACGAGGTGCAGCGGTGGAGATGGCGGTGTCGATGGTGGAGATGATGGTGATGATGATCCCAATGAAGTCCAGCTCGATGATGATGACGATGGCGTCGATTTCCCCCTCCGGGAGGGAATTTCCCCGGCGGATTTCAGCCTGCTGGAGAGCTCTTTTCTCTCTGGTGTTTTCCGCCCCGTAGAGGCGGCTGTGTCTCCTCGCGATTATTCTCCGCACCTTAGGTTTTCGGGTAGATGAAGTACGCGAAAGAGAGGAGGCCGAGAGGGGCTGTGGGCCCCTCCCCACAAGGCGGCGCGGCCAGGGCAGGGCCCGCGCCGGCCTATGGGGGGGGGCCATGGCGGCCCTCCTCGGCTCCTCCTTTTGGCTGGCTCATTCTTCTGGAAAAATAAGATCTTCGGTGTAATTTCCGTCAATTGTTGATCTCCAGAAATATTGCATTCTAACGGTGCTTTTTCCAGCAGAATCCTGACTCCGGTGAGTGATTCTCCAATAATCATGAAACATGCAAAATAGGTGAAATAACATAAGTATCATCTCTAAATATGAAATATATCAATGAATAACAGTAAATTATGATATAAAATAGTGATGCAAAATGGACGTATCACACCATTCCATGAAAATTACGAGCGGGAACCTTAACTAAACTCCAAGAGGCACGGGCCAACACTTGTGCCCACCTGTACTTGATTTCGAGCCCCGCCTACCGTTTTGGCTAAAATCGCTATCCTCATGTTACTTACCCATTCCCTCCCCATCCCTCGCGCTTATTTTTTACTACGAGCGCGCGACACACATAATAAGGCGATTGAGGGAGCACAAGGTTCGCTGGATAAACCATGCCGAGGCCACGCAATTCATCCGTTTCATCCACTCTCTTGTTCCATGCCTTAACCATATATTTGTCCTATATTATGTCACACTTTTGCATTTCATCGCCTGAGGCTCTCCCATGACACCCCTTTCCCCTCCCACTCATGTAACCCCCTTCCCTCCATCATCTTGTCCAACTACACCCCCTCCCTTTCCTCTCTTCCATGGTGGCGCTCCCTCTTCATCTTAAACCCTAGATTGATATATAATTATTTACAATTCTATGATTTACATTATCTACTAGCCAAGTACATGCAATATTTATAAAGTACTACCTATGTCTTTAAAAGGATGTCGCAATTTTGTCTAAATTTTTATTTATTTAGACACTCCTTAGTGTATAGATACATCTGAAAATTAGGTAAATCTCCGACATCCTTTTATGGATGGAGGGAGTATAAGAAATCTATGCATTCATGTATCCTCGTGTTCTAACTTTGAACGGCACTAATTCATCAATAAACATGAGTTGAAATTTAGAGGTTCACTAAATTTTGACAAGCGATTTCAAGTGTCAACCAAAAATCCCAACTTGAAATCGTACAACATTTCCAATGCAGCTCTGTTTTTCGAATTGGGCCTCCATTTCCACATGCCCAATTATTTTCAAATGAAGCCCCATTGAGATTGTTCGCAAATGGACACCCTTCGTTCTCTTATGGAGAGAATGACCAAAATACCACTAGTCAAAACCAGAAAATGCCTAAGCACGGTAGTAAACCAAAGTGTCAAAATAGCACTTAAATTAGGGTTTTGATGCCAAAATACCACAACCGTCAATTATTTGCAATGCAACCATTCTAGTACGATTTATAATTTCTACTAGCCAAGTACAAGCAATACTTATAAAAGTATAAGTAATCTATGGATTCATGTATTCTCATGTTCTATCTTTGAAAAAGCACCAGTTCATCAATACTGCACACGCAAAACATGAATTGGCATTTGGAGGTTCACTAGATTCTGACAAGCAATTTCAGATGCCACCTAAAATTCCAAATTGCGATTGCACATCATTTCCAATGCAGCTCGATTTTGGAGTCGGGCTTCCGTTTCCACAGACCCAATTCTTTTTAGACATCCAAACGGCCCACTGAAATTGTTCGCAACTGCAACTGCAACCTTCTGAACACGCGGTGAGGGTTTCTCCATGCACGCCGGCGGCGGCGCCGCCCCGTCCAGCGGAGATTCCACGACCGACCCTTCCTCTCCCTACTTCATCGACGCCGCCCACCCGTACGCGGCCGCCGCCGCTTCCGCGCTCACCTCCCACCGCTCCAAGTCAAAGTGGTCGCAACTCTCCTCCCTCCCGCTCCCGGATCCCCTCCCGGCGTCCGCCGTCTCCGCCGTCCTTCTCCTCCTCCGCCGCCGGCCGCACGTAGCCCTCAGCTTCCACAGCTTCTCCCTCCGCCGCCTCCTCCCCTCCCGCTCCCCTCCCCCGCTCATCCTCTCCGCCTCGGCCGCCCACGTCGCCGCCGCCTCGCGCCTCCGGCGCGCGGCCATCTCCGTCCTCTCCTCCGCCACCTGCCACTACTCCCCATCTCAGATATTCAACGCCCTCGCCGCCACCTACCGCCGCTTCGCGTCCGCGCCCTTCGTCTTCGACCTCCTCCTCCTCGCCTACCTCCGCTCCCGCCGCGACCCCCTCGCGGCCACCTCCATCGCCCGCCGCCTCCTTGCCTCCGGCGCCTGCCCCCTCCCCGCCACCGCCGCGGCCCTCTTCCGCTCCCTCCCCTCCGCCGAGTCCGCCCTCGAGATGTACCACCAAATCTACACACTCCCGGGCACAAGAACCAGCCGCGCGCTCCAGCCAACCGCCCAGACCTTCAACTCCCTCCTCCTCGCTTTCTACCGCCAAGGCAAGTGCGAAGATTTCAGCATCGCGCTGGACGAAATGGATAGGTATTCTTGCAAGCACAATGTGGGCACCTACAACATTCGGATGGCTGCTTACTGTGATGGTAGGGAGATGGATAATGCAACACGATTGTGGGATGAGATGGTTCAGGGAGGGATCCAGCCAGACGTCACCACATACAACACCGTGATTGCTGGGTATTGCGGTGCTGGGGAGGTGGGGATGGCAGAGGAGATGTTTAAGGACATGGAGATTGGTGGTATTGAGCCAAGTGTTACAACCTTTGAGTGGTTGGTTCGAGGGCATTGCAGGACAGGGGATGTTGATGCTGCGATGCTTGTTTGCGCAGACCTTGGAAGGAGGGGTTTTGCGATGGCTGCGGAGGTTGTCGAGGAGGTGGTTGATACACTGTGTCAGAAGAACAGAGTTGAGGAGGGGTTACGTATTTTAAGGGCAGAGATGAGAAGGGAAGATTTCACACCTAGTCGGGGAAGCTACGAGGCGCTGATAAGGGGGTTTTGTGAACAAGGAGAAGTGGAGGTGGCCATGAGACTCCAGGCAGAGATGGCTGGGAAGGGATTCAAGGCTGGTGCTGAGGTATACCATGCTTTTGTCCGGGCTTATCAGAAGACTGAGGACTTCGAGATGGTTGAGAGGTTAAGGAAGGAAATGTCGGTGATAGGCATTGAGGAAGAAATTGGCCTGCCTTGTATGCAGTGATGTACTGTTTGGAAGCTATGTATGTCGTTGTTCAACAACCTGGTATGTGTCTCATCCAATATGATCTGATTTTTAGACTGAGCCAATACGATCCTTTTTGTATCTGGTCTCACTACTAGGATATGTGCTGTAATGTGCAAAGCATAATAATATTTTAAGATCAGTTTTGTTATTAGTTATGCCCAAGCCTTGAGAACATATTGTCATGGATGGAGATTATATTAGGGGTTGTGGATCTTGGGACTACAGCTGGCCAGCTGCAGCACTAAGGTGGATTCCAACGGCAGTACGTATCAGCGACTTATAGGAAAGATTCAATTAGTATAGGTTATGCTTTCCCTATTAATTATTTATAGGTAATTATACACCAAACTGAAGGGAAATACTTGCGTACATGATGCTTATAAAAATTTAAACAATCAAATATGAAGAAGTAAATCTGAATATTGTGACGCATATAACCTTGTGTTCTATTCCTCTACTTGTCTCGCCGTGAGACATTTTGCAGTTATGTTACTCGACGTACAACATCATGTAGCGAAACTCTTCAAACACATTACACATGCCCATCTTACTCTAATTTGCCCGCCAACCATCTAATCTAAAGTTGTATCGGTGGAACCCATAAAAGAGTGCTAAAATATTATCTTTGCAGTACTCTTGGCCTCACTTATGTTTTGCTGCCAGTGCCCATGCTGATTGCATCAGCTTATATTATTTAGAACAATTAAAACTAATCACTACATATTGGACATATTTTGTTGGTTCCAAACTTTTATTTGTCTGACGCAAAAAATTTATTGCTTCCTTTGTATGGCACACTCGCTCACACACATGGCATAACAGTGTGGATACGCCGATTGTTTTATCTGATGCCATGCATGTTTTGTACATGATCTTCAGATACACATATTATTTGGTTCTTCTCATTCTACCACTTTGTTATAGATTGTAGTCATCTTGAACTCCACCAGAGACAACCAATTTATTAAGCCCTGGCACGTCTACATTCTATGACTCCTTTCTAATCTCATTTCTACTACTGCTAAACATATTCATGTTGATACATCTAATATATGTTTCTTATTTTCACATCGACTGAAGCAAGAAACCCATGCATGTTGAGACCAGCCATTTTACATTCACATTTTCACTACATGCATGTTCGTGGATGAGAATTGCTAACTTTATTCTACCTGTTACTCCACATTTTATATCTAGGTTGAGTTTCATGTATAAACCCAGCTGCTAACTTCTCTATAAAGTTATTGCTAAATTTATTACTCCACAAACTACTAACTTCTCTAAGTTGAATTTCACCCGCCAACTCTCTAGGCACATGGGTGCAAGGTACATTAGCATGAGCAGTCCTGGAGCTGCAATTGTCACTGGAGGCGTCTGGCAACGGTGATGAGCCGATAACGCTGCCCTATTGCCCCGAGTCTTGATGCCCTTCCATTCTCGGCTGGAGGTAAGGCTGGCGAGGCCTAATGTCGTTGCGGTTTGAAGTTGAGTGCACCTCCTCACATAGTCGTAGTCGCTTGGTGAGGACGGTTGTGTGTGTGCGTTTGTGCGTCCCTCCTCTTTGTAGGTTGTACCTCCGATGTCTTCCTGTTCAATGAAATGAGACACAAATTCTTTTGCGTTTTCTCGAAAATTAAAATTTAGTTTTTGTCAATTATGGAGTTTATAAAAAAATACAATTTGCTAATTTACTTTATATTCTTATTTCGAGTTTCATTCTACAAATAGTTTTATACTTTCTCCGCTTAATATGGTTTTTAACTCAATTATGTAAGGTTTATATCGAGTAAGCATGAAATAAGTTGCTATATTAATTTTCTATTACATAATCTATTTAAAAAGCTTTTATTCTCCAGTTCCTAAGTTTTGTACAAAAATATCTGGAATTTCGTTAGTTATAAACAATTTATGGGTTTGCTGCAAAATCAAATCAAAGTTGCTAATTGTCCGTAATCTATTTTTGACATATGATTTATTCTGAATCCAGGCTTTACTGGTTTTACGTGGAGCTTGTACGGAAACTGAATTTCTAAATTGGTCGCAGTCAGCACACTTCACCCCTCGCATGTATTAACTTCTGGTAGCTAATGCGTAAGTCATGCATTGCTCCTCAAAAAGAGTGTGAGCCCTTTCTTTTTGGTTGCAGCTGTGAAAGCTCTAGACATACATGCGGCCAGTAAGACTCACAAGACGTAAGTACTGACATCGGGTACTAATTAAATTGGACTCCTGCTTGTCAATTTTTCGTTTCTTGCTTAATTATTCTGCCACCAAAATTAGTAGAACTAATGTGCATGTCATGAATATCCACCATACATATATTTTACATCTAAATTGATCGATCTACTCCATTGTTTTATCTTTCTTTAATGATATAATAGGTTGTACTTTGAAGTTTACAACTTTCAGACTTGATCACTTGATATAGAGTTTAGCTACCTCTTAAAACCAAATAACTGATTCTTTTTGTTCTGAATTCATATATAAAATAGAGTTGTATTTTTCCAAGTTAGAAGAGTTATATTATTTTATCAATCTAATAACAATTGTATGTACATTTGTAAAAATGTAAATCTAGCCACTGGTGATGATGCGTTACACTGTCTTACTTCTTTGAGAAATCTGGGATGAAGTACTCTCATGGATCAGGTTCATCTTTAGCCCCCAGACCCTGACACTCCCCTGATGGAATGGGCTGCTTCTCAGTGTTCACCATGTGGATGCTTTGGAAGCACCGAAACACGTGTTTTCTTTGATGGTGCTTGTGCAAACCTCGCGATGCTCCTTGCTCAGATAAAGAGGAAGCTATCCTCTGGTCCCGAGCTGGTGCCTGAGGTCTTACAGTTTGCATGCCCGCAGTGGATGGGATGTATTCCCTCTGATCCATAATAAGTGTCGGAGCCTTTAATTCAATTTAGTTCAAATTTGAACTAAAGTCCCGACACTTATTATGGATCGTACTGATGCTGTGTGTGTTTCCTAGCCTCTCTTTAGGCTTGTAGAACTTTTTCGACTTTTTCTGTATATCAAAAAGGCAAAGCTTGAAAAAATAATCTTCTACTCGCACGTGCTACTGGGCCATGGTGTAACGTAGTAATCACGATGAAATAGATCTGTTATATACTCATGATAAATCGGACTGTAGTGGTCTTGTAAGAGTGACAGAGTAGCAAGTGAATTTCACTTGAATTGTTTGTGCACATGTGATGTATTCCTCAAGCCAAGATTCAAGCTATCGTGTGTACGTGAGAGATTGCTTAATTACACGGTGAAATCAGCACCGCTCAAACATCTTGAATTTGGATGGATGAATCTTGCCCGTTCTTTTTCTATCATTTTAATAATAATAAATAGATACATAAATGGGGCTGGGTGGTCTTCGCTGTTGATGTAACTTTTGTACTATTAACTTATAAATAGAAGAAAGTTTACAAGATGGGACACCAAATCTATATGAGCCATAAATTCCTAGTCATACTCATACACAACTTCTAACACACCACTACAGTATTAGTAGCCAGTCATGAAAAAACTGTTATGTAGCAAACACATACATGGACACATGGTAATTATTGTGCATAACATATAACAATATTTAGGTTTTCACTAATTTTCTCTTCAGATTGGCCCATCTTAGTACCACAGTCACATAAATCTTGTCCTGCAGCCTTTCGACAAACAAGAAATAAGAAATTCTCCATTTTCTCTTAAACAGCATCACACAAAAGATCACCCAAAGGCCAAGAACAAAGCCAACATCAAAACCAAGGTAAATGGATATGTCCTCCAATCCATCCCCGTCATCTGCATGTGCTGGCCGACTTAACCCATTTCCAGGACAACTGTTAGTCAAGGGGAGACCACATAAACCAATGTTTCCAATGTAAGAAGATGCATCGAAAGTCCCGAGCTGATTTCCAAATGGTATCTTTCCAGATAGAGTGTTGTATGAGAGGTTTAGATGGCTTAAAGAGGTAATAGATGCCATGCTTGAAGGGATTTCACCTGAAAGCTCATTGTTTGACAGGTCAAGAGACTCCAGTTGCTTTAGCTCACCAATATTCTCTGGGATTTCACCACTTAAGCTGTTCCATGAAAAGTTCAGACCTCTTAATCCAATGAGAGCACCAATACCTTGAGGGATCACCCCAGCTAGACTGTTGCATGACAAATCAAGAAACACCATGTATGGAATTTGACGGGAAAATTCAAGTTGTTGTCCTTTAGTAAGAACTGATACTTGTTCCGTGAAATAAATCAAATCATATACTGAGTTATACAGATGGGGTCCTTGGAAATATGTGATCAGTTGACCAAGAACATAACTGTATCCAGAAATACGGGCCATTGCACTCATGTTAACTAATGAGTCTGGCATGATACCTGAGAAGTTGTTATGTGCAAGATCTAAAAATTGTAGCTCTTGAATTCTTCCAATTTCAACAGGAATTTGGCCAGAAAACATATTGTGCCGCAGACGTAAGAGTGCCAAGTATGGCAATTTTACCCCCAACCACACGGGTAGGTCTCCAGAGAATCTGTTATATGACAGATCAATAAAAACAAGGTACTGGCTACTTCTTAAAACTCTTGGGAACTCTCCTGAGAGGTTGTTGGTATTTAAATTTACTACACTAAGACTCTGCATGTGTTGGTTTAAATCCTCTTCACAACTTGGAACTTCTCCTGTAAGCTTGTTTCCTGACAGGTCTAGCACAACCAGCTGTGACAATGAGCATATTGAAGATGGAATGGTGCCTGATATTGAATCTATAATATCTAAATAGGAGCAACCCACTAAGTTGATTTCTCTCAACATGCAGCAAGCTATCCACCTCATCAAGCATCATTGATCAATCATAGCTTGGCACATGTCATCCAATTGCCACCTCAGCTAAAAAAAAAGTTCCTAAATAATTGCCCCACAAATCATGCGGTGACGTTTCTGTTTCATGATTGACTGACTCCACTACCGAGGCATGCAACACCAATTCTCTCTGCGTTCTGAAACTGAACATACACCATGCATGGCTCCTGGCCTCCTAATAGAAGAGACGAGCAGCCACTCTAGCCTTTAAATTCCATAGGTCGCTCCACCTCCCTCCTCGCAAGTCACAGTGTGTTGCTTTGCCACCAACGGAATCAAACCCAAACCATCCTCTCTGCACTCGCGTTCGACATCCTCAACCTTGCTCTCAACAACATAGATAAATTCTGGTCATGGATCCACGCAGACAACGATTGACTGCATGTTTGTTTAGCCACAGTTGCTGTTGTGACATTGGCAGGTTTTATTTCTCTGCTCATCATTCTCCAGTTTGCCCCTCACTTCTGTGTGGGTGCCCACTACATGATTTTACATTGGTTGCTGAAGATTTCATTTAGAGAACTTGGATCTGCTTCTGCGGGTGTCAACATTGATAATAGATGCCTGTTTTACCTTATATTCTGCATTTTCAGGTCCACTATTGTTACTTGACGCATGCGCCTTAAGTGTTTGACAAAATTTCAAGCCTCCAAAACTTTGTGTGTTACAATGGAATTCTCTTGCTCGCGGCAATATCCTAACGGCAGCTCCATAAAATTCAGCAACATTTTTTCCTAGGCTATATCTAACCTGACACATGGAATTTTACAAGGTAGCAAGTTCATGGATCAAGTGGTTCGACATTGAGCATAATAGTTGTTGGGGTCTGGAAGGTTAATTGCCCCATCCATGGATAAAGTTCAGATTTATGTAAACGAGAGGTACTTACTGATTTGTAATTTTTTCAGATGTCGCCTATCTCTTCTACATGGAGATGCTTGCACCTTGGTCAGGCGGCAGGGTGGTGAGAGTGTAGCTATCGAGCAACCAGGCAATTAAAAACTGAGGTTAGATTCTTCTATCTACTTAAGATTTGTTGGTTCCTCCCACAATGCATATTCTTTCATGCTTATTTTCTTTAAGTACACTAGCCAATACGATAGGTACATTATGGATTGACATGTTATAAATGGAAGAATTATTGTTACTTTTTTCCTTCACTTTATTAGACTACATAAATATTTAAATAACTGATATGGGGTTTATATTTCATTGTGTGGTGGCTTGGGATCAAGAATAAATTTCTGGCCATCTCTTGATTTGTTCATATTCTCCATAGTAGTATCAAGTGTATGGTGGCTAGATGTCTGGTTATTGAAAATCTCACATATAGACCGAATTCTCTGTATATATATTTGATGCAGCTATTTTGTCTGAATTTGCAAGGAGAAGAGGATTTTTTTTTGGGGGATGCTAATATGTGACTTGGTACGCTTCAATATATCCCTACTCAGCTCATGGTTTATTGTTCTCAACATTTACACAAATCATTTTTCTTTGAGCTGTCACATGAACTTTAACTATTGCAGATTACAGGGGAATGAACAATAAAAATGATCATTGTCTTAATATACGCAACTGAGCGGACCGAAAGGAAATTAGCAGTTTTGATTTATTTATACAAGAGCTTCTAGATCGGTCCGAATTTTCTCTTGCACAATTTGCACCACAAATCATTGTGTAATCATTGTTTATGGTATTTGACCGACCATGTCATCTAAATTTCACATGTAGCCGGTCGTAGTATACCAATTGTAATTAAATAAACTATTGCTACAAACTATTCCCGCCGCAACGCGCGGGGTATCACCTAGTTGTTATAAAGAATAAGCCCCTTTAACAAAGGGGCTCCGAAATCTGATGGCAATGTCCCCGAGAAAGAGTTTCTAGATAGGTCCATGTATGTAATATTTCTTGGAAATTTTGGCACCATACTTGTATATCTGTTATTGAACAATACCATTGTATCCGCTTCCATAAACTCCAATGTTGCTGTTAGTGTCCCGGCTATCTGACAGATCCACAAACTCTGCACTTGAAAATGCAACCCAAAACCAATCTGGGATTTCAGTTATGCTTGCGTTTGAAATGTGAAGGAGCTGAAGGCTTGTCTGTGATCTAAGCCATGGTGGGAATGCTGGTCCTAGCTGCAAAGATGCTAAGAGAATTGCTTGTAGCTTGAATTGAGGAATCCAATTCGGGCTGATCTTTATCTGAAGAAGTGTGTTGTCCAACGCTAAGAACCTCAAAGCTGTAAGTCCTTTTAGATGATCTTCCGTGACTATGCCATTTAATCTGTTTCCAGCTAGCTCCAAAATGACCAAATCGTTGAGTGCCCATATCCATTGTGGTACAGGTCCTATAAGGTTATTGGCAGCGAGGACCAAGTAGGTCAGGTTGGTAAGCGGCCCTGACCAATCTGGTAAAGCCCCACATAGATTGTTATAAGACAAATCAAGCATTTGCATCTTGCTAGAAGGACAGTTCGGTAACCTGTCCATCAACTCTGATATCCCCTGAGGTGTTGGCATGTTCTAGATCTAGTATTTTCAGGTTGCATAGATTTTTGAAACTGGATGGTATCATGGTGGACATAAGATTGTTCCCCTGGAGTGAAATTTGTTCTAGAGAGGTCATGCTTCCGATGTCATCTGGAATAGGGCCATGGAATTGACAACCTTGCAAGTTCAGTGAAGTGAGGCTGGTTGAGTTCCAAAACCAGTTTGGGGCAATGGTGGTGTTAAAGTTGTTCCCTGAGATATCGAGCACCTCGAGTGCCGTAAGATTGGACTGACCAACGAAAGCAACTCTATTTCTTAGGCCAGTGTATTGCAGGTAAAGCTTTCTAAGAGCTGGAAGCATGTTGATATTATGGACCCAGTCCACAACTGTGGTAAGGTTCATATGGCTCAAGTCATGGTGCTTCAGTGATGACAAGTGTGATAGCCACTGAAGATCACCTGGGTAGAGATAATAAAATTGATGGTTGTTCGGGCCAAAGGGCTTGAGATCAAGGTAGGTAAGTTTGGAGAGGTTCCCGATCTGTGGGGGTATTCTTCCATAGAACCGGTTGTATGAAAGGTTGAGATATCTAAGGCTTGGTAAAGAACCAATGAACTCCGGTATCTCGGCACCATAGAAGTTATTGCAGCTCAAGTCTAGATACCTCAGTTGCTGTAAACTGACCAAGGAATAGCTTATCTCACCACTGTATGGATAGACTTCGAGACAGTCGCCGGTCTTTCCCCGAAGGTTGAGCTTGACGACGTGGCCGGTTTTGTAGCTGCACCTGATGCCCTTCCATCTGCAGCAGTCTTCACCTTGCCATGACGAGAAATCAGTGTTGGGGTCCCGGAGGCTCGCCTTGATGGAGAGAAGCGCGGCCCGCTCGTACGTGATGCAGCTCCCGTTCGATGCTGGTGGTGCTGGATGAACTGAGGCTAAGGCTGTGGCTGGTGGTGGAACGGTGAGGAGATGGCACAACAAAACTACCAAAGTTATTTGGACGAGAAACCTGACCTCAGGCATTCTGACGAGGGTTTGTTTTGTGGGTTTTGGTTGGGATATGAAAGTGCATGTGTATGAACTCCTGTATGTATCTTCTTTTATAGCCGATTTTGCTTCGTCCGAAGGGGAATTAACCGTTGGACGCAAACATCGGTCCATTGATGTTATTTCTTGCGCCTTATACACGGAATTCACTTCACTGAGTGTCTGAGCCCTTTGCCCGAAGGAGAAGTCACCGTTGGACGGAAATCTTGCTCCACTGATGTGATTTCTCGTGTCTCATGCGGGGATTTCACTTCATGAGTCCTTGGTCCGAAGGAGCAGTCACCCTTGGACGGAAACCTTGCTCCACTGATGTGATTTCTTGTGTCTTATTATGCAAGGAATACGCTTCACTGAGTGGGACATCAGAAGTCTAACACACGGCAGATAAAACCTGAGTTGATAAACAATTGCCTGGAGGCTCTGCTTCCTGTTACCTACAACGCATGGCATGGTAAGCGACTTGATGTATAATCGATATTTTAGTCCACCTTACCATGTTTACTGCGCAATGAACTTTTAGTTTTTTTTGTCATTTCAGTTTATTTTCATCACTCCTAGATCTACACAATACATCCATTCTCAGTAGCAAATTTAATTCCTGGAATTATGATGCATTGAATATAAGAAATTTTGGAATTTTTTTGGGCATTAGCAGTTCAAGTCCTGATGTATAGTAGGAATCTACCGATGCGAGTGCGACATATGACGTTCTATGCACGGTCTGTGGAAGAATGAGACAAATATAGATATCTGATTCTACTCTAGTCTAGTCTTTCCTTAAAATTACATGGCATGCCCTGTAGGTGTTATGGAATCGATGGTTGATTTTTTTTTGCAATAGCAGTACTAGTATTTCCCGTCCAGGCGATTCACAGTACTTTAGCGTATATCCCATCTAGGCGATTGTTAATTTAACATATCGGAAGCAGGAGTTTTAAACTGACTAGCCTAACTTCAATATAGTTTGATCATTTTCAGAAAAATTTAGAAAAAAACGATTCGGCCTGCCTTGGTCGCTCCCCGCGGGCGACGGGCAGACGACCGAAAACCCTACCCCAGCTCCTTCCCTTCTCCTTCCTAGCCGCCGCCGAGCGAAGCGGCGGCGGCGGAGCAGCCTTTCCCCGCACGTGTGGAGGGGAGGCGCGGGGCCTCCTCGGTCGGTGGCGGTGCGCTCAGGTCGGCGACGGTTCCGGCAGTGGCGGGTCCTCCTGGGCGGCGCGGCGGTGCATCCCGGGGCGGCGCGGCGTCGGGTGGCGGGGTGACGGTGGCGCAACCGCTTGGTTGCTGGGTGGCGGGGTGGCTCTGGCTGGCGCTGGCCTGGCCCAGATCTGGGCCCTTCGGGGCCCATCTGGGTCTGGGCGGGCCGGGTCGCGGCTCTGCTGCTTCCTGTGCTGAGAGGGGACGGCCGGAGCTGGGTGTGGCGGTGTGGGCAGCACGCGTACTGCAGCACGGCGACGGGAGCTTCACGACCCTTTTCGGGCTAGGCCGGGCCAGGAGGGCCTGGTTTGCTCCTGTCAATGCGTCCGGCCGGTGCCCGCAGGTGGCGGTGAAGGCGGGTCCCTTCAGCGCGTTTGCCGACCTACTGCTCCTCGCTCTCGGCTGGCTCTCCTTGATCCTCTTGGCCTCATTTCATTTGCCGTGGTAAGACGGCGATGGTATTTGCAAGGCCGTGGTGGCGCGTGGTGGTGGGTGCAAGTTTGGTGGAGCACAATGGAGCGTCCGGGGGCGGGGTTGCAAGGGTCGGGAGAAATCCCTGTCGGCTTGGCTGGCACCGACGCGGTGACGTCAGTGGGCGCCACCCTACCTTCCTGAAGGGCGTTGGGTGAAGCCTTCCTTCCTTGCTCCTGCGCGTACCGGGAGAAACCCTAGGATCCGTCCGGGCAGCAGCGTCGTCATCGTCGCATCCTTCCTGGAGGTGTTGCTTGGTACACGGCGCTTCAGAGTGCTAGGAGCGTGGTGGACATATCCGGAGGGCTTCGACTTTGTTGACATTCTTTCTGTTTTCTTTCTTTTATGTTTTCTCTTGGGCATGCTTGTGTTGATGCTCCAACAAGTTATACTGTGTTGTTACTATATTAATTTAGCGGAATAAAAGCCTATTTCGAGGATCATTTGGTTGACTGAACCTGTGGCCTGTGCCGCGGTAGCCTGAGCCTGAGCCCGAGCCCTTCCCTTCAGACGACGACTCCGACGAGTTTGCCGAGATAAACGAGGCATTCTTGCCCGACGATGTTTGGGGGGACATGACTTAAGTGGCCAGAAATAACTGCCTGTCTTCGTTTGCGAATAAATTAACTGTGGCAGTCTGCAGATACTTTGGTTTATTAGATTGTCAAACCCTAGCTCCTGGCGTCGCCCCCGCGAGCGACCTGGGAGCTCCTTGGCGGCGCCCCTCCCTAGCCCCTCCCCACCCTTCCCCCTCCTCCTCGCCGCCGCCTGAGGGCGTCGCCGGGCAAAGCCCGCGCGGCGTCGGCGGCGGCGGGGCTCCTCTGCTCCCTCGCGCGGTGGCGGCGGCGCGGGTCTTCGCGGCCGGTGAGGGCGCCGTGCCGGTAGGCGCGGCGGCGAGGTTGCGCAGCCAGCCGTGGCGACTACGTGGCACCGGCGTGCCCGCGGCGGCGACGGTTCACCGGCGCGGCCTGAGGCGGGCGGCGCGAGCTCGGGGGTGTTGCAGGAAGGTGGAGGTCGTGGGCGCCGCGGACGAGGCCAGGGGCGGCAGGGCGCGGCCGGCGGCTACGTTCGCCCACCCCATCACGGAGGATCCCGGCGAGGTGCTGGTTTTTGTGGCCCAGATCTCGATCTGGCCACCTCGAGTCGGGCCGAGGCAGGGGCCCGCGCCCCATTCGACCCCATCCACCTCCGCCCCAGATCTGTGGGCACCCGCAGCCTTGGGGGCTGCTGGTTGCTGATCTGGCGGGTGGTGCCCTCCCGATGTGGCGGCGGTGCGGCGGCGATGCGGCGGCGTTCCGGATCTGGTTAGATGGGCTCTCTGGCCGCCGTGCTTGCGGGCCAGGGCAGGGGCCCCGGGCTTCCGTCTCCAGATTTGGTGTGCCCGGCAGTCACGGGGGCTGTCGGTTTGCAGCTCCTTCCCCTCGCGATGTGGTGCTTGTCTTCTCCGGTCTCGCAGCAGGAAGAGTTTGGACGCCGGGGCGGCGGCCCTGGAAAGGTGGGAGCTTCGCTGGTTGGCGGGCGAGCCAGGAGCTCAGGAGCTGGTCGGTGCCACGGTCGTGAGGGCGGCGTGGTTCTCGGCGAGCAGTGTTCTGTGGCAGTGGCGCGGGTGCCGTTAGGGCGGTGGCCCGTTCCCTGTGCTGGAGGTGTTGAGGTTTACCGAGGGGAAACCCTCGCCCTCCATGGGGCCGCGGTGTCGGCGTCTGCGGACGTCGTGTCCTTCTTGAAGGCGCCGTCGCGGTAACCTTGATCCTCCTCGTGCTTCGGGTGAAAGCCTAAGATCCGAGGATCGGGCGGTGGCGATGCTCTTGTGTCGTGTTCTTCTTGAAGACACCGCCTTGGAGCTCACAGTTCGTGGCTCTCCGTTGGTGGTGTGGCAGAGGCGCGGTATTCGTCGACCTTTGTGCTTCGGGTGAAAACCTAAGATCCGCGGATCGGGCGGTGACGGCGCTCTCGTGTCGTGTTCTTCTTGAAGACGCCGCCTTGGAGCTCACTGTGTTTCTGCGGATGATGTTGGCTCTTTGCTTGGCGACCATCGGCAAGGCTTGCGCCGTCCCCTCCTTCGTCGAGTTTCCTGGGTGCTGCTTGTTGGGGTTCGAACGGCGGTGGTCGATGCACAGTGGTGGTCGGTCACTGGTGGCGCTACCCGCGGCAGGGAGTTCTGTTGACGGCGTGCGTGTTCGATGGCTCTCCCTTGGGTGAGCCCCGGCCCGACACTGTTGCTGTCCGGTGTCTTCTCCGAGTCTTCGTAGGTTTCGTAAGGATCGTGATTGCCGTTCGAGGTTCCGGTTGTAGCCTTTTGGCAGCTCGTGTGAGTGTGTGGGTGTGTGTTGTAAGCTGGGTTCAGCTCCTTGTACCTTGTCGCCGTTAAGGGCGTTATTAATTTAACGTCGGGCCTTGGGCCTTTGATTTTAAAAAAAAGATACTTGATGGGCGACTTCTCTTTTCCAAGTCGTGAACCCATCGGTCACCCCGAAGTGCGTCGGCCAACCATTGTGTGGTTCTTCCGGATCAAAATGCCAAAGGACGCGTTTGGTAGACTAAGCGTCCTTTGACTTGCATGTGTTCCGTAGTTGTTGGGCCGTATGGTTTTTCGGGCTACTCCGCGTTGTCGCACGGTATGGGTATTAAAGCATTCCGGGATAGGTTCGAGAAGAACGTCTAGTTTGACAGTTGCTCCAGGGACTTGCCATGGGGAAAAGAAAATCGACAACGCCGTTCGCACGGGCGCTCCGCCTCGGCATGGAGGGAGAAGCCGAAATTCGAGCAACGTTGCGCGGTAAAGGTAGGGGTAACTTCCCTCTTCGGTTACCATCTCCATTAGCCTCCTCCCAAATTTTCCCTTCCTCCAATTTTCGCACCAGCGGCGGCTGCGGCGACCCAGATCTAGCAGCGCGCATCCTCCTTCTGTCTCCGGCACCGGATCAGGGTCGTTGTTTCCAACCGCGGCGCTAGACCAGGGTCGTCGTTTATAGTCGCAGCGGAGCCTAGGCACATATGCGACGGCTTTCGGACATGTCCATCGTCCGCCATGACGGAGGTAAGGGGAAACACCTGTGCTCTACTGTAATGTCAGATTCATGTTGGTAGAACTAGTTGGGTTCTATAAAACCGTTCGTAATACATAGATCTTGTTTGAGTAGACCGACCAGGACCAGCTTGTGCATCACGCAACAACATTCATCATTTGCATACAATACTGGATACTGATGGTGCACAAGAGAGCAGTTAGGCATGCTGCTTTTCCTCGTGTCAGTTACGGTCATATGTTACAACGAGATCGGGATAGGATTACCAACATAAACTACATCTACAACTCCAACAATGTAGACGCTATATCCAGATGCTTCGGATGAGAAGAGCCATTTCTTTGCACTTGTGAAAGCGTTCAAGGATAGAGGACTGCTGGTTGATAGCATCCACACCTCTGTCGAAGAACAAGTCGCAATGTTTCTTCATGTCGTGGATCATAACCAGAGGTTCAGAGTCATCCATAGCACATTCAGGCGATCCACGAAGACAATCTCTCGGTACTTCTAGCAGGTGTTGTATGCAATTGGGGAGCTTAGAGGTGAAATGATCAAGCCAGCATCAACGAACACACCACCCAAGATCAACAACAGCTATAGGTGGTTCCCGTATTTTAGGGTGAGTATAAAATCATGTTCGTTCTACCTATCAGATGTGTGGTACTGTCAGAAATATGACTGCGTGCTAATTTTTTGATATGATTGCACTAGGGCTATTGATGGTACTCATGTGACTGCAAAGGTACCGAGATCAATGTCTGCAACATTCCGCAGGAGGAAGCACTACACCAGCCAGAACGTGGTAGCAGCTGTGGATTTCGATATGAGATTCACATACGTACTTGCTGGGTGGGAGGGTTCAGATCATGATGCGAGCATCCTGGCTGATAGCTTGTCAAGGCCTGATAGGTTGCAAATCCCTGAGGGTAAGTTCTACCTTGGAGATGATGGATATGCATGCCGACCTGGTATTCTACCTCTCTTCAGGAAAACAAGGTACCACCTCAACGAGTTCTATCCCAAGCACCGACCTCAGAATGCGAAAGAGTTGTTCAATCTAGGACACTAAAGCTTTAGAGTCACCATTGAGAGGGCCTTTGCTGCATTCAAGAACAGGTTCAAGGTCCTTGACCAGAAACCATTCCACACTTTTGACACTCAAATAAAACTGGTCATCGCTTGCTGCATTCTTCACAACCGGATCCTAGGTTAGGGCGAGGATGAGTTCTTCGAAGAGGTTGTCACTTTTGATGAAGTAGACCGGCCATGACATGGAGGCATGCGACAATGATGCCTGTAAGAAGAAGAGGCAAGAGTGGGCAGACGTAATGTCGGAAGCCAGAGGCAACACCCCCATCTGAAAAGAAGAAGTGAAGAAGTGAAGAAGAAGAACCCCCTTTGATCCCCTGTTTCTCGAACCCCAGTTTGATCCCGTATGTTGAACTATCCCGTGATGATAAACTGTCATTCGCAGTAGCTAGGAAGCATCGTTATGAACTACCATTCGTACTAGCTAGGGCTAATTTCGTGAACGGCTAGCTTCATTAGTGTGGAACTGTCATGAACTGATTTATGTGCGATGGAAGGTGATAGCATAGTAAGGCTACCAGTTGTAGAGAAGAGGTGACCTTAGCCATGTTTGGATGGTACCAAACAGCTGTAATCTCATCTCCATCGAGATTTGAGCTTGGCTGGAGCCAAACAAACAAAAGGCTCCTTTTGGCCCAAACCATGCAGCCCGACCTACCAAACAACATGCCAATTCCAGCTCGTGGCTTGTTCCGGATGCGCATAACCACTTCGCGCCAGTGAGCCACAAATCGGGCCCAGGCTACCAAAGGCGTCCGAACAGGTCTGGGGCAATCTCATATGGGACAGCCGAACAATGAAGCCATCATTTTATTTTGTTTTTTTAGAAATATGGTACAAATTGAGATCACATATAACATACATTCATCACTATGAACGCTATTCCTTAAATACTTCTAAAAGACTAACATAATGGCTATAATGGCTAGATCTTGATATTAACGAAGTTACCATAGGCACTTCATTATCGCCAAAAACTTTGCTTCCAAAGAGAATTGCGTCAAATACATATATATTGACGAAAGTTTTCATTTTCCTATCGCCAATTGTGATTTTAGGGGTGGCCTTAGAAAGCTAGTACCTTTTTTTAGACAAACGTGTGCTATAGCCCATCTACTCGTCTCTTTTGCGCGGATCCTATACACCGACCAGGTCGGTGTATACCCGACGCCGCACACCTCTATATGGGCCGGGCCTAATTAGCATTTTCGGGAATTTGGCTCTTTTTTCGTTTCTGTTCTCTTCTTTCTTTCTTTTTGTTTTTTTCTGTTGGTTTTTGTGTTTCTTTTTCTCCTTCAGATTCGAAAATTAAAATGATTCAAAAAATATTCAAATTTAAAAAATGACCAAAGTTGGAAATATGAAAATTGTTCAGATTCAAAAATTGTTCAAAATAAAAATTTGTTCAAAATAGAAATTTGTTCAAATTTTAAAAATGTTCAAATTTAAAAATTGTTCAAATTTGAAAATGGTTTAAACTTAAAAATAGTTTAGATTAAAAATTTGTTCAAACTTAAAATTGTTCGAACTTAATTTTTTTTCAAATTTAAATTTTGTTCAAATTTGAAAATTGTTCAAATTTTTAAGAAGCGAAAAACTTAATAAAACTATCAAACCAGAAATGTTCGATTTCAAAATTTAAAATTATTCAGATTTTGATAATTTTCTATTTTTAAAAATATTCAAATTGTAAAAAATTAACAGAAAGAAAAGAACCAAAAAAAGAAAAACATTTACCTGATGCTGTTTGGCCGGCCCATCAAGGCACGTCGTACCAGCGGTGCACCTTGACTGCTTCCTATCGGGATCATGGGCCGGGCCCAACAACAGCCGGAGGGTGTGCGGCTCCTCTTTTGGCCCTGTCTTATACCTTCAAACAGCCCGCTGCATTGAGCCTTTGAGCCCATTACGGTGGCCCCAAAGGCCCAAACCTAGGCCTAGTTGGAAGCTGCTGTTTTTTCCATCGTAGAAAAAGGGAAGCTGCTACTTCTCAAAAAAAGAAAAAGGGAAGCTGCTGCTCCGACGTAGCTTCTCGAAGACGGCTCAGCCGGAGCGACAAGGCTCGCCTACAAAACCAGCCGCTGCTAGCTCTCCACTCATCTCACAACTCACAAGTTCGCCATCGAGGTGCCATCTGCCATGGCAAGGGACCTCGCCGTCGTCCTCCTCGTCCTCGCGGCGCTGGCCGCCGTCTCGTCGGCGACCACGCTGACCATCCACAACCTCTGCCCGCACCCGGTGTGGCCGCTCGTCACTCCCAACTCCGGCCTCCCCTCCATCTCCGACAACACCGCGCGCCTCGACACCAACGCGCTCCTCTCCCTCTCCTTCCCGTCCACCTTCTGGGCCGGCCGCGTCGTCATACGCACCTCCTGCGGGACCTCCTCGCCGCCGCGCGGCTGCTGGACGGGCGAGGCGCCGCCGTCCTCCGTCGCGCAGCTCACGGTCCACGACGGCGGGAACCTGGACCGCGCCGCGTACAGCGTGAGCCTCGTGGACGGCTTCAACGTGCCGATGGTCATCAGCCCGCAGGCCGTCGGCGGCGGGCAGTGCCCCGCGCTCGGCTGCGCCGTGGACCTCAACTGCGACTGCCCGCCGGACCAGCGCGCCGCCGAGGGCGCCGCGTGCCGCGGGACCCCGGCGTACTTCAAGAACCGGTGCCCGCTGACGCGGACCACGCCCACCGACGTGGAGCCCGTGCCGCAGAGCTGCCGCGCGCCCGGGGAGCTCAAGATCGTGCTCTGCCAGACGTCCATGATCCAGAGCGGAGCCGGGGAGGCCGACATGGTCATCCGCACCGTCGTCGCCGACAACTAGAGCTCTCTGGCACTGCAGTGTCCTGCTCGCTTTGCCGTATTAGTACGCCATGCACGATCACTCGATCAGTGTAGACGTTCTTTTTGTTAAATAAAAGTTCGTAAGCGTTAATTTAAGTGTCCGGTTTTGGCAGAAATGTCACAGTTGAATGTGTGTATTTAGAGCTTCAGTTTCGTCTTCTGTAATCCCGGTGTGGGTAGTAATGCGAGTGGTTGTTTCTTGTAAGGTAAACACTAACGTTGCATAAATACATTGTTTTTTCTCTCTCCAACTGCTAAGCCTCGTTTGCATGAATCTTAATTTGGTGAATGACAGTCACTCAAAGGTCAAACCCAAATACAACATCACTGAGTCTAAAATTTCCACTTGCACCCCATATCAACGCAACGAAAGTGATTGTATTTCCACATAAATCATTTCCATGTTTTTAGCTAGGACACAGTTTATCTTACTTTTAGTAAATCTATCTATATGGGGGACAACAAAATATAGTGCTCCAAGATTGAGCACGTGGATAAGGTACAGATAGGCGGCAAGAATATCACTTTATCACCTTTTTGCATGCATAAGTACCTTGCTTCGTTGCATATAGAAATTAAAGTGCTCAGCTATAAAGCCAAAGCGTCCCGCACAAAAAGAAGAGCTTAAAGCCGAAGTTGAATTGATGCTCTTTGCATCGCACAAGCTGAATGATTTCATATCAAAGTGAGATCCGGATTGTCGCCGCTTGAATGTCTAAAGCTGCGCGATTATCAAGATCTCAACATTGGGGCAGGTAAGAGCATCTGCAGCACAGACTGTAAACACACGAACTGAAACCCTTCACCGGATTTGTGTTTACGGGTCGGAAAATCACTGACGCACAAAACCTCAGTTTTACAGTTTTAGTTTACGTGCTCTGTTCTACGCCAGTAATTTTCCGACCCGTAAAATGTAGGATTTTTCATAGAATTTATATGCAACACATATAACAATCGATCATAATTAATCAAATAATCATCCAAATTATTACATTAGATAAATAAATGTCTGAACCAAATTATTACAACAGTTTTAAAAAAATTGAACAAATGAAAAAATGTCTCAACCAAATTACAAATGTCTCACACCGGAGCTCTTTCTTTCATTAAAAAGTATTGTGAACTTGTATAGTCCACATTCTTTGGCTCTACCTATCCATTATAGAGTAAATCACTCTTTTCACAATAAGAGTTATCCATACAGTGACGGTATTCTCGCTGTTTGTCAACCACCAGAAGAGTTAGGTCTTTCAATTCCTTCTTTCATTTCTGATTGAGATCCTTCGTCTATTACTGGAATTTCGAAATAACCCGAACATTGCTTTCGTCATATCTTGAAAGATCGGAGAAATTTGTTTTTCTTTTCCTGTCTCTATGATTTTGATTTTCGATGAATGAGCCTGTGGTAATGCTTTTATCTCTATTCTATAAATCTGAAAAAAAAAGACATATTAGGGCTATACGGATTTGAACCGTAGACCTTCTCGGTAAAACAGAAACAATGATACTTCTCACACATAAATGAATGGAATGGTAGGATCAAAGGCGACGGCCATGTCGCTGCCAGTGGTGCATTTTCAGATCATAAACGAGTTGGGCATGGGTACTGGCATTCTTAATCTGCCGATGCGTTTCAAGAAAAGCTTCAATGCGATCCGGATTGCGTTGGGGTTGCACTCGGGTGCCTACGTTGTCATAGAAGCAGGACAGGCTTAACTCTCTTTCATCCTCAATGATCATGTTGTGAAGAATCACACAACATGTCATGATGTTCACAAGGTTTTTTTTTCTTCCAAAACCGGGCTGGACCACGAACAATGTCAAACCTTGCTTGCAAAACACCGAATTCTCTCTCAATGTCCTGCTTCTTGAGCTTTGGCAAATTCAGCTTCTATTTTGTCTTGGGGATCCTTCACAGACTTCACAAAAGTTGTCCAATCTGGATAGATGCCATCAGCTAGGTAATATCCCATTGTATATTCATTGTTCATGACCTTGTAGTTGCAAGTGGGTGCTTCCCCATTTGCTAGTTTCGCAAATAAAGGAGATCTTTGCATCACGTTGATGTCATTGAGTGTTCCCGGCAACCAAAAAAAACAATGACAAATCCACAAATCTTGTGATGCGACAGCCTCAAGTACAATGGTAGCCTCTTTGCTCTTGCCACAGTACTGTCCATGCCATGCCTTGGGACAATTCTTCCATATCCAATGCATATAATATAGACTACCAAGCATGCCATGCCAACCTCTTTTCTCATTTATCTCCATCAATCTTTTTGTGTCATCCCCATTGGGAGCTCGGTGATAGGTTGGTGCAAACAACTTGATAATCATGACAGCAAACCTATGCGCGGACTCTGTGGTTGTATCTTCGCCAATTCGAAGATACTCATCAGTGTAATCCGCAGGGATGCCATACGCAATCACCCTCATGGCAACCAAGATTTTTTGAAAGGGTCTGAAACCCATCACGCCGGCAGAATTTCTACGTTGCTTGAAGTAATTCGAGTAGGCTTCGCAGGCCTTGACGATTTTGACGAACAAACTACGGCGCATGCGATACCTCCTATGAAATAGATGCGGCGGATATGTAGGTACCTCGGCAAAGTAGTCCTCCATCAGCTTCTCGTGGCCGAGGAGGTGATTCTGTTGGATGTGGTTCCGGCCAATCACCAAGCCATGCATCCGATTCAGCGGCTGCGCGCGGTCCTCTAGCTCCTTGAAGGAGAGAAGGAGGATGGTGGCCTCCACCTCGTCGTCCTGGAGAAGCTCGTCGAGGCTCCTCGTTTTGTGACATTGTTTTTAGCTCATGAGAAAGTAAATTAAAATTGTGGTTATCGTCTTCCATCCTAGTTAAGTAACTCAAAGACTCACGAGCTTCATCTTGCTTGTCACATAAAAAAGTATATATAAAAAAGAGCTGGTTTGACCACAACTTCCAATATGGAAGAAAATAGGAAAATTATAAGAAAAGGGCACTCCTTCATGGTTTGTGATTGCTTGGTCGGCACCCGAGGATTCGGTTAGCCATGGTATGTGTAAGCAAAGGTTGGGAGGAGTTTCACAATTTTATAAGTAGTATAAATGAAAAGAGGCTTTGCCCAAATATTTCGAAACCGCTCTCAAACTTGCTTAGTATGGAAGATGAAAATAGCTCGTTTTACTACTCGTTGACATGAACAACCACCTCTCAAAAGTGCATTTTATACTGTTGTTGTTTCAATAAAAAGCTCTAGCACATGAGTGATCTTACTTGCCTCTCAAAGAGAGACCTTCTTTTACTTTTATGTTGAGTCTCCACCTTCTAGTTTATGCACCACTTATGAGAGCATAGTTGTCATTCTTAGTTTTATGCGCATGGTCCCAAGATTTTATTGATTGATTCATAATTATGGTATTGCTTGTTCAAACTTTTTGTTTCTAGTCATCCTTATAATCTTTTAAAGGTGTCCAAGCATTTATGTTTTGCTTCCACTTATGGGACAAGCTGGGTACCACTTTATTATGTATCTATGCTATGCTCTTGACAATCACTTTGCTTTCCATGCACGTTATATATTTTCTTTTGTTTGATTACTATTCATGTTTTAGCATGGTTATTAAGTTTCATTGTTTGATTATATCTATCATGCTTATGTTAGGATTCTATGATTCCAGCTATGTTTGCTTTTACACTTAGATTGATCAAAGTAGTGTGACAACATGTCACCTCAAAAATTATTTGTTTGTTATCACTTACCTACTCGAGGACGAGCAGGAGTTAAGCTTGGGGACGTTGATACGTCCCAAACGTATCTATAATTTTCGATGCTCCATGCTTGTTTTGTTACAATTCTTATATTTATGTGCACTTTTACACACTTTTTTAGCATTTTCTGGGACTAACCTATTAACGCAACGCAGTGCCGCAGTGCCAGTTCTTGTTTTCTGTTGTTTTTGTGTTTCAGAAAAGTTATACATGAAAGTTTCTCGGAATTGGACGAAACAAAAGCCCAGAGTCGGGACGAAGACGGAGCCAGAAGGACACGCGCAGGAGAGCTGCCACATGGCAGTACATAGGGAAGGCGCGGCCCCACCCTTGGTCGCGCCTGGCCCATGTACTGGCGCCTCGTCGCCTCGTTTGCTCCGCCCTTCCGCCTATTTATTCCTCGTTTCAGGAAAACCCCAGGGACGAGAGCCTCCATCCACGAAAAGTTCCGATGCCGCCGTCAACCGAAACCCTAGTTCGGGAGGGTTCTGCAGTCCATCCCGGCACCCTGCCAGAGAAGGAAATCACCGTCGGAGGCCTCTACATCGCCATGTCTTCATCCGAGGTGATGTGTGAGTATTCCTCCACGGGACCATGGGTCCATAGCAGTAGCTAGATGGTTGTCCTCTCCTTGTTGTGCTTCATGTATAGATCTTGTGAGCTGCCTAACATGATCAAGATCATCTATTTGTAATTGCTACATGTTGGTTTGATGTGGATCCGATTTATAGAGAGATTGCTTTGGTTGAGATTATGTATTATATTATTATGATCTTGCATGCTCTCCGTTTCTAGTAGATGCTCTGGACAAGTAGATGCTAGCGACTCCAAGAGGGAGTATTTATGCTCGATAGTTGGTTCATGCCTCTATTTAACCATGGGAAGTGACCTTGTTCTCTATGGTTGTAGATGTGTTGTTGCTACTAGGGAGAAAACAGCGGTGTTCTATTCAAGGGTAGTTTCATCGTTTACTTTACACACATTGCTTAAAGCGATAGTCCGTTGCTTGCAACTTAATACTGGAGGGTGTCGCGGATGCAATCCTGAAGGTGGATTATTAGTCATAGGTGCATTTGGATTACGGTCTATGTATATTGTTGTAATGCCCGCATACTTTCATAGCATGTATTCTGCACCAACCATTAGCGTAGAATCTCTGTTTGTCAATTGCCCATCTGTAATTTGTTTACCCAGGAGGAACATGCTCCAGGTGCAAGAACCTAAAGGTAATCAACTCACAAACATTCACTTCCACGTATCACCGTGGGGAACTCAAACTGATGCACCAAATGCAATGGCAAGAACACACAAGGTGGTCAAATCCTTCACTCTCAAATTCTATCAAAGCTACAAAAGCTATTGGGAATAAGAGATAAAGAACAAAGTAAATCCATAAAGAACTCCAACATCTAGATCTACTATGTTACCCTCACTTAGAGAAGACATTGATTGGGGGAATTTAGATCTAGATCTCCTGTCCCTTTTTTTCTCAAGAAGATGCAAGAACCATAGGAGGAATAGAGAGTTAGGGCAAGCACTCAAGGTCAACAATGGAGGAGAGAGACTAGGAAAGAAGCAACCAGCCCTTGGGGAAGAAGGATGTCTTTTATGGACCCCCACGAAATCTGACCATTACACCCATTTAACCCCATACCCAGAGCAAGGCAGGCTTTGAAACAGAGAAACCACGACTAGGCCTAGAGTCTTTAGCCCTGGAAAAGCCAGAAACAACTGAAACCAGAACAACCATAACTAGAGTATAGACTCTAATTTTGATGATCTTGGGACCGTTTTGAAGATGCAACAAGATTTAAATATCATGCATAGAACCATCATAGTACAACAAAGAAGGATATAACCAAATGATTAAAGATTTTTACCTATCTATAAAAGACAAATCGATAAAACCTCGAATATTGAAAATGCAATAGAGAATGCATATGGAATCCACTTTTGATGAATGTGAGCTTGTCATGGAGATAAAGACAAACTCGAAATCCTTTCATGGATAAGAACCAAATAAGAACCAAGAAATATGATGCGACATATGCAAAGGTTTGTGGTTTATCTGAACGATTCAATTAAGTTAACCACTCAATAGCCCCTCTTGATTGTACATCTATCCATCCTATAAGATGGTCTCCCTACTAACACCAAGAGACCGGTAACAAAGAAAGCCTATCAAGAACAAATCTTAACCATGCGAATTTCACTTGATCTTGATGATGAGATCTTGTCTGCTTTAAGATGGAACACCTTTCTTGATTATGCTTGCATGGTGAAGTCTTGTGAATTGCTCCTCCATACTCCACTATGAGAGGGCCTCTACTTCGGTCATATCTTCACAACAATTGGATCACCATATGGATGGAAAGCTTCAAGCATATAATTTCTTCGAGATGGATCATCTTAAACTTGCACTTAGTTTCTTCTTTCTTCATAGTGTTGATGTCTTGAAGATACACATGAGAGCTCACTACATCTTCTTCTTCAAGACATATTAGTCATTGGCTCAACTCTCTCATGACCAATCTTTAGATCACTCCTTGATTACTGCCTTGTTGATCACTTCATCTTCCTCAATTTCTTCTTCTTTCAACCTTGAAGCTTGGTTCAAGCATTATCTATGGACAAATCCTATAAACATAACTCAATGCAAACATTAGTCCATAGGGATTGTTATTACTTACCAAAATCACACATGAGGGCTCCATGCACTTTCAAAACCATATACCATTTAGCCAATCAATATTTTTTCTCACTATCTCGTTCCCAAAAAATTCTTGATCGGAAATAATCCAATCGTTGCAAGACTCATTTAGAAAATTGTAAGAAGGAAATCATATATAGTACCATATTACTGAATACTGAATTAATGAGAACCAATCGTCCACCAAAAGATAGCAACTTGCCTTTCTAGCTAGCTAGACGCTTCTGAAATCTTTCCTCGACATATTTTCATTCAGCATTTGTAAGCCTCCCATAATGAATCGAAATGCCTAAGTAACTGATAGGAAACTAACTAACCATGTAACCAAAAAGTCAGCATACAAGGTGTCCTCTATGATCGCTCAAGGTTTGTTGGGAACGATGGGGACTTCCATCGGTTACGTGTTAACTTATATAGGCCAACAATGGCAGAGATAGATACATGGAAGGTTACAACAGATAGAGGAAAACACGGGATTGATCTTGATCTTATAAATCGATCAGATCAATGACATGATAGTTTGAACTTCCGTCCACTTCTATCTGTACTTCTGTCTAGGTTCATCTGAACTTATCTGCCGTGAACACTAGATACTCTAACACCCCTCCTCAATCACAGCCTTCTTGAGGTTGAGATTGTACTTGAACTCTAACTGCTGAACTGGTAAGGCCTTTGTGAAGCCATCTGCCACCTGATCTTTGGATGGAATAAACCCGATTTCCAGTTGTTTGCTTGCTACTCTTTCTCTTACAAAATGAAAATCAATTTCAATGTGTTTAGTCCTAGCATGAAATATAGGATTAGCAGAAAGATATGTTGCACCCTGATGCGCGTAGATGTACACATCCGTTGGGAACCCCAAGTGGAAGGTATGATGCGCACAGCAACAAGTTTCCCTCAGTATGAAACCAAGGTTATCGAACCAGTAGGAGCCAAGAAGCACGTGAAGGTTGTTGGTGGAGGAGTGTAGTGCGGCGCAACACCAGTGAAACCGGCGCCAACGTGGAACCTGCACAACACAATCAAAGTACTTTGCCCCAACGTAACAGTGAGGTTGTCAATCTCACCGGCTTGCTGAAAACAAAGGATTAAGCGTATCGAGTGGAAGATGGTGTTTGTTTGCAAAGAACATTAAAAACAGTAGAATGTATTCAGATGTAAAAGAATGGACCGGGGTACACAGTTCACTAGTGGTGTCTCTCCAATAAGGTAACTAGCATGCTGGGTGAACAAATTACAGGCGGGCAATTGACAAATAAAGATTCAATACATATCAACGATGATTACTATGTGATTTAATCAGGGCATTACGACAAAGTACATAGACCGCTATCCAGCATGCATCTATGCCTAAATAATCCACCTTCAGGTTATCATCCGAACCCCTTCCGGTATTAAGTTGTAAACAACAGATAATTGCATTAAGTATGGTGCGTAATGTAATCAACACAAATATCCTTAGACAAAGCATCAATGTTTTATCCCTAGTAGCAATAGCACATCCACAACCTTAGAACTTTCTGTCACTGTCCCAGATTCAATGGAGGCATGAACCCACTATCGAGCATAATTACTCCCTCTTGGAGTTACAAGTATCAACTTGGCCAGAGCCTCTACTAGCAACGGAGAGCATGCAAGAACATAAACAACACATATATGATAGATTGATAATCAACTTAACATAGTATTCCATATTCATCGGATCCCGCCAAACACAACATGTAGCATTACAAATAGATGATCTTGATCATGTTAGGCAGCTCACAAGATCTATAACAATGAAAGCACAAGCGGAGAAGACAACCATCTAGCTACTGCTATGGACCCATAGTCCAAGGATGAACTACTCACGCATCAATCTGGAGGCGGGCATGATGATGTAGAGCCCCTCCGGTGATGATTCCCCTCTCCGGCAGGGTGCCGGAGGCGATCTCCTGAATCCCCCGAGATGGGATTGGCGGCGGCGGCCTCTCAGTAATGTTTTCCGTATCGTGGCTCTCGGTACAGGGGGTTTCGCGACGAAGGCTATTTGTAGGCGGAAGGGTAGGTCAGGGGGCGTCACGAGGGGCCCACACACTAGGCCGGCGCGGCCAGGGCTTGGGCCATGCTGCCCTAGTGTCTGGCCACCTCGTGGCCCCACTTCGTCTCCCTTTCGGTCTTCTGGAAGCTTCGTGTAAAAATAGGCCCCTGGGCGTTGATTTCGTCCAATTCCGAGAATATTTCCTTACTAGGATTTCTGAAACAAAAAACAGCAGAAAAACAGCAACTGGCACTTCGGCATCTTGTTAATAGGTTAGTGCCGGAAAATGTATAATAATGCTGTAAAGTATGTGTAAAACACTCAAGTATTGTAATAAAAGTAGCATGGAACATAAGAAATTATAGATACGTTTGAGACGTATCAAGCATCCCCAAGCTTAGTTCCTACTCGTCCTCGAGTAGGTAAACGATAACACAAATAATTTCTGAAGTGACATGCTACCAACATAATCTTGATCAACATTATTGTAAAGCATATGAGATGAATGGAGTGATCTGAACAAAAGATTGCTAACAAAGATAATGACTAAACAAATGTATCATATAGCAAAACTTTTCATGAATAGTACTTTCAAACAAGTATCAATAAGAGTTGCATAAGAGCTAACTCATAAGCAATAAATTCAAAGTAGAATGCATTGAAGCAACACAAAGGATGATTAAGTTTCAGCAATTGCTTTCAACTTGTAACATGTATATCTCATGGATATTTGTCAACATAGAGTATTATAACAGGTGCAATAAGTAAACATGTAAGAATCAATGCACACAGTTAACACAAGTGTTTGCTTCTAAGATAGAAAGAAGTGGGTAAACTGACTCAACATAAAGTAAAAGATTGGCCATTCGCAGAGGGAAGCATGGATTACTATTTTTGTGCTAGAGCTTTTGTTTTGAAAACATAGAATTTTTTTGTCAACGGTAGTAATAATTCATATGTGCTATGCATAATACTTCCTACAAGTTGCATGTCTCATGCATAGAGTACTAATAGTGCTCGCACCTTGTCCTACTTAGCTCGGAAACACGGATTATCATCACATGACATATGCTTCAACCAAGTGTCACAAAGGGGTACCTCTATGCCGCCTGTACAAGTGTCTAAGGAGAAAGCACGCATTGGATTTCTCGCTTTTGATTATTCTCAACTTAGACATCCATACCGGGACAACATAGACAACAGATAATGGACTCCTCTTTTTTAATGCTTAAGCATTCAACAACAGTTAATATTCTCATAAGAGATTGAGGTTGTATGTCCAAACTGAAACTTCCACCATGATACATGGCTTTAGTTAGCGGCCCAATGTTCTTCTCTAACATATGCATACTCAAACCATTTGATCATGAAATCCACTTACTTCAGACAAGACGAACATGCATAGCATCTCACATGATATCCAACAAAGATAAAGTTGATGGCGTCCCCAGAAAACATGGTTACCGCTCAACAAGCAACTTATAAGAATTAAGACACATAACTACATATTCATCACCACAATAGTTTTTAAGCTATTTGTCCCATGAGCTATATATTGTAAAGGTAGAGGAATGAAATTTTAAAGGTAGCACTCAAGTAATTTACTTTGGAATGGCAGAAAAATACCACATAGTAGGTAGATATGGTGGACACAAATGGCATGGGTTTTGGCTCAAGGTGTTTGGATGCACGAGAAGCATTTCCTCTCAGTACAAGGTTTGGGCTAGCAAGGTTGTTTGAAGCAAACACAAGTATGAACAGGTACAGCAAAACTCACACAAGAACATATTGCAAGCATTATAAGACTCTACACTGTCTTCCTCGTTGTTCAAACACTTTACCCAAAAATATCTAGACTTAGAGAGACCAATCATGCAAATCAAATTAAACAAGCTCTACAGTAGTTCTTTATTAATAGATTAAACTACATGATGCAAGAGCTTAAACATGATCTATGAGAGCTCAAACCATTGCCAAATTGCCAAACCATATGCAGCATTTTCCAATTCCAACCAAATAGCAATCTAACGAAGCAATTAGCTTTCGCCATGAACATTAAAGCACAATTAAGAACACAAGTGTTCCATATGAAAAAGCGGAGCGTAATATCTCCAATATAAGAATGGTGGGATCCAACTTTATTCAAACTAAAACAAAAATAAAAGCAAACCGACGCTCCAAGTAAAGAACATAAGAATGTGACGGAATAAAAATATAGTTTCACTAGAAGTGACCTGATAATGTTGTCGATGAAGAAGGGGATGCCTTGGGCATCCCCAAGCTTAGATGCTTGAGTCTTCTTAAAATATGCAGGGATGAACCACCGGGGCATCCCCAAGCTTAGACCTTTCACTCTTCTTGATCATAGTATATATCATCCTCTTCTCTTGACCCTTGAAAACTTCCTCCACACAAACTTCAAGCAAACTCATTAGAGGGTTAGTGCATAACCAAAAATTCACATATTCAGAGGTGACACAATCATTTTTAACACTTCTGGACATTGCACAATGCTTCTGAAAGTTAATGGAACAAAGAAACTCATTTAACATAGCAAAAGCGGCAATGCGAAATAAAAGGCAGAATCTGTCAAAAACAGAACAGTTCGTAAAGATGAATCTGGCAGGGGCACTTAACTTGCTCAAATGGAAAAACTCAAAACTAATGAAATTTGCGTACATATCTGGGGATCACGCTCGTAAATTTACAGATTTTTTTGATTTTTTTACAGGGAGCTCTGCGAGAATTCGTGACAGACAGCAATGTTGTTTCTGCGCAGCAATCCCAAATATAGTATCAACTTTTAGCATAGAAACTTTACTTGGCACAAAAACATGATAAGGAGAGGTTGCTACAGTAGTAAACAACTTCGAAGACTCAACAATACAGTAAATAAAATGAAACATGGGTTATCTCCCAAGAAGTGCTTTCTTTATAGCCATTAAGATGGGCTCAGTAATTTCAATGATATCTCTCAAGAAATAAGAGTTGAAGCAAAAGAGAGCTTCAAGAAGCAAATTCAAAACACATTTAAGCCTAACCGACTTCCTATGAAAAGGAATCTTGTACACAAATAAATTCATGAACAAAGTGACAAGCATAGAAAGATAAAACACGAGTAATTTCAAGATTCTCAACATAAAGAGGGGAAACTTAATATTATTAAGATGCATATAACCATGTTTCCCTCTCTCATAATAACTTTCAGTAGCATCATGAACAAACTCAACAATATAACTATCACATACAACATTCTTGTCATGAGCTACATGCATAAAATTATTACTCTCCACATAAGCATAATCAATTTTATTAGTTGTAGTGGGAGCAAATTCAATAAAATAGCTATCATTATTATTCTCATCACCATAATCATCATATATAGGAGGCATATTGTAATCATAATTAATTTTCTCCTCAATAGTAGGTGGACTGAAAATATCATATTCATCATTGCAAACATCATATATAGGAGGTAAAGTATCATCAAAGTAAATTTTCTCCTCCATGCTTGGGGGACTAAAAATATCACAACCAGCTTCCCCAAGCTTTAATTCTTCCATAGCTTTAGCAATAATGGTGTTCAAAGAGTTCATGCTAATAACATTGCTACAACTATTTTGCAAACAAAGTTCCATGGGTTTTTTAATTTTCTCTTCAAACACATCATGTCCTAATTCAAGATATAGTTCATAAAGATCTCTAATTTTTTTGTTGTTTTACATTAAGCCTAACTAGTGAAAATAAAAACAAGTACAGGACTAGACATGATAACAAAATAAATTAAATGCAAGTAATTAATTTTTTGTGTTTTTGATATGAGAAAGCAAACAAGGCAGAAAATAAAATAAAGTAAAGCAAGACAAAAACAAAGTAAAGAGATTGGATATGGAGACTCCCCTTGCAGCGTGTCTTGATCTCCCCGGCAACGGCGCCAGAAATTTAGCTTGATGCGCGTAGATGTACACGTCCGTTGGGACCCCAAGTGGAAGGTATGATGCGCACAGCAGCAAGTTTCCCTCAGTATGAAACCAAGGTTATCGAACCAGTAGGTGCCAAGAAGCACGTGAAGGTTGTTGGTGGAGGAGTGTAGTGCGGCGCAACACCAGTGAAACCGGCGCCAACGTGGAACCTACACAACACAATCAAAGTACTTTGCCCCAACGTAACAGTGAGGTTGTCAATCTCACCGGCTTGCTGAAAACAAAGGATTAAGCATATCGAGTGGAAGATGGTGTTTGTTTGCAAAGAACTGTAAAAGCAGTAGAATGTATTCAGATGTAAAAGAATGGACCGGGGTCCACAGTTCACTAGTGGTGTCTCTCCAATAAGATAACTAGCATGCTGGGTGAACAAATTACAGGCGGGTAATTGACAAATAAAGATTCAATACATATCAACGATGATTACTATGTGATTTAATCAGGGCATTACGACAAAGTACATAGACCGCTATCCAGCATGCATCTATGCCTAAATAATCCACCTTCAGGTTATCATCCGAACCCCTTCCGGTATTAAGTTGTAAACAACAGATAATTGCATTAAGTATGGTGCGTAATGTAATCAACACAAATATCCTTAGACAAAGCATCAATGTTTTATCCCTAGTAGCAACAGCACATCCACAACCTTAGAACTTTCATCCTTGTCCCAGATTCAATGGAGGCATGAACCCACTATCGAGCATAATTACTCCCTCTTGGAGTTACAAGTATCAACTTGGCCAGAGCCTCTACTAGCAACGGAGAGCATGCAAGAACATAAACAACACATATATGATAGATTGATAATCAACTTAACATAGTATTCCATATTCATCGGATCCCGCCAAACACAACATGTAGCATTACAAATAGATGATCTTGATCATGTTAGGCAGCTCACAAGATCTATAACAATGAAAGCACAAGCGGAGAAGACAACCATCTAGCTACTGCTATGGACCCATAGTCCAAGGATGAACTACTCACGCATCAATCCGGAGGCGGGCATGATGATGTAGAGCCCCTCCGGTGATGATTCCCCTCTCCGGCAGGGTGCCGGAGGCGATCTCCTGAATCCCCCGAGATGGGATTGGCGGCGGCGGCCTCTCAGTAATGTTTTCCGTATCGTGGCTCTCGGTACAGGGGGTTTCGCGACGAAGGCTATTTGTAGGCGGAAGGGTAGGTCAGGGGCGTCACGAGGGGCCCACACACTAGGCCGGCGCGACCAGGGCTTGGGCCGCGCCGCCCTAGTGTCTGGCCACCTCGTGGCCCCACTTCGTCTCCCTTTCGGTCTTCTGGAAGCTTCGTGTAAAAATAGGCCCCTGAGCGTTGATTTCGTCCAATTCCGAGAATATTTCCTTACTACGATTTCTGAAACCAAAAACAGCAGAAAAACAGCAACTGGCACTTCGGCATCTTGTTAATAGGTTAGTGCCGGAAAATGTATAATAATGTTGTAAAGTATGTGTCAACACCCGGATTTTTAAGTCCGGATGCCTATTATATCATTCATCGCAATCCCAGGAATATTGTTGTTGCGAGATATAATAGCTAAGTATCACAGTCATCATTTATTACAACTCATAAAGTCTTACAACTTGAATCACATGATCCATATTACACAATTAGTTGATCTATTGATCAACGAACAAACACAAGTTCAAAGCGGAAGCGTAAAGATAAAGGGACTCTGTAGTCCACAGGCCAACGCTTGACGTCAGAAAGCTCCTAGTTGTCATAGGCGTCCTGCTGGTCATCGTCTTGATAGTTCTGTTCATCTTCATACTCTGGCCATTTGAATAGCCAGGGACAAAGCCGTAAGTACTTTAAGTACTTGCAAACTAACACTAAAGTAAGTGCTTGATACGTCTCCAACGTATCGATAATTTCTTATGTTCCATGCTACTTTATTGATGATACCTACATGTTTTATGCACATTATATGTCATATTTATGCATTTTCTAGAACTAAACTATTAACAAGATGCCGAAGAGCCGATTCTTTGTTTCTGCTGTTTTTGGTTTCAGAAATCCTAGTAAAGAAATATTCTCGGAATTGGACGAAACTTTCGCCCAGGGTCCTATTTTTGCACGAAGCTTCCAGAAGACCGAAGAGATAACGAAGTGGGGCCACGAGGCAGCCAGGGGCTAGGGCGGCGCGGCCCAAGCCCTGGCCGCGCCGACCTACCCCCTGGGCCCCTCGTGTGGCCCCCCGCGTTGACTCTCCGCCTACTTAAAGCCTCCGTCGCGAAACCCCCAGTACCGAGAGCCACGATACGGAAAACCTTACTGAGACGCCGCCGCCGCGAATCCCATCTCGGGGGATTCAGGAGATCGCCTCCGGCACCCTGCCGGAGAGGGGATTCATCTCCCGGAGGACTCTACACCGCCATGGTCGCCTCCGGAGTGATGAGTGAGTAGTTCACCCCTGGACCATGGGTCCATGGCAGTAGCTAGATGGTCGTCTTCTCCTTGTTGTGCTTCATTGTTGGATCTTGTGAGCTGCCTAACATGATCAAGATCATCTATCTGTAATACTATATGTTGTGTTTGTCGGGATCCGATGGATAGAGAGTACTATGATTATGGTGATTATCAATCTATTGTTTATGTGTTGTTTATGATCTTGCATGCTCTCCGTTATTAGTAGAGGCTCTGGCCAAGTTTTTGCTCTTAACTCCAAGAGGGGGTATTTATGCTCGATAGTGGGTTCATGCCTTCATTGACACCTGGGATCGTGACAGTAGGTTCTAAGGTTGTGATGTGCTGTTGCTGAAAGTGCATGGAGCCCCCATGTGTGGTTTTGGTAATTAATGACAATCCCTATGGACTAATGTTTGCATTGAGTTATATTTGTAGGAGTTGTCCATAGGCAATTCTTGAACCATATGTTGGCTTCAAGGTTGCAATAAGAAGAAATTGATGAAGGATATCAAGTGTCAAGTATGTCTTGAAGATGAAGATGAAGTGAGCCCTCAAGTTACTTCAAGACATCAACATGATGAAGAATGAAGAAATGATGTGGAAGTTCAAGATGAGCCATCTCGAAGAGATCCTTTGCTTGAGTCTTGCCATCCACATGGTGGTCATGGATATGTGAAGATGCGCCGAAGAAGAAGCTCTCCCATGGTGGTTTATGGGGGAGCAATCTACAAGACTTCGTCAAGCAAGCACAAGCAAGAAAGGCGTTCCATCTTGTTGAGGTCAAGATCGTCGTCATCAAGCTCAAGTGGAATGCGCAAGTATAAGGTTTGCTCTTGATAGGGTTTCTTTCTCACCGGTCTCATAGTGTAGTTGGAGACCGGTTTATAGTTTAGTTGCCGTACTATCAAGAGGGCTCTCGAGTGAGTAACTCGATCGTATCATTCGGAGAGAGCTCAAACCTTTGCATCCTTGCATCATCTTTCTTGGTTATTATTTGGATCTTATCCATGTGATGATTTAGAGCTTGTGCTTATTCTCATGACAAGCTCTAGTTCATCAAGGATGGTTTTTGCATGGGCAACTTGTTGCATTTTCAAGATTGGAGATTTTACCGGTATGTCTTTTTGAGATAGGTCAAACCTTTCATCATTTGTTTCTATCCTCCTTTGCTGGACTATGATGTTTCTATGCATATTGTTGTAGAGCTCGTTGTTGTGATTTCAACGAGCCCAAGATCATCGAAATCGGAGTCCGGATGCAAAAGTTATGCCCGTTTGAGTTTTGGTGTTTCTGCAGTTTGCTTTGGCCGGATATTTCGGAAATATCCGGGCCGGATTATCCGGGCCGGATATTTCGGAAATATCCGCCCCCCCCCCGAAATCGGCTAAGGACCTGGGGAATTGCTGCTCAGTATAGGGGCCGGAAATTTGCCCGGATATTGTCCCGGTTTTGTCCCAGGGGCGGATTATCCGGGCCGGACATTTCGGAAATATCCGGCCCCCTCGAAATTGGCTAAGGACCAGACGAAAAGCAGCTCTGGATAGGGGGCGGATATTTGGCCGGATTTTGACCAGGTTTTGTCCCTGAGGCCGGATTATCCGGGGGGGCGGATTATCCGGCCCTCACTTAGGCCGGAATATCCGGCCCTGGTTCTGCCCAACGGCTCGATTCTCTTGGGGGGTATAAATACCCCCCTTCTTCCTCCTTGGGCTGTTGCTTCTTCCACTCTCTCTCTCCTCCATTGTTGTTCTTGAGAAGCTTGCCCTCTCTCTCTATCCCTCCATGATTCTTGCCCCCATTTGAGGGAAAAGAGAGAGGAGATCTAGATCTACATTTCTACCAATCAAATCCATCTCTTTGTGAGTGGAACTCTCTAGATCTTGATCTTGGTGTTCTTTGTGAATTCCTTTGTTCTTCCTCTCTTATTCCCCCAATAGCTTTTGTAGCTTTGTTGGAATTTGAGAGAGAAGGACTTGAGCATCTTTGTGGTGTTCTTGCCATTGCATTTGGTGCATCGGTTTGGGTTCTCCACGGTGATTCGTGGAGGTGAAAGCGAGAAAGTTGTTACTCTTGGGTTCTTGGAACCCTAGACGGATTCTAGGCCTTTGTGGCGGTTTGTTGGGAGCCTCCAATTAAGTTGTGGATGTGTGCCCCAATCTTTGTGTAAGGCCCGGTTTCCGCCTCGAAGGAAATCCCTTAGTGGAACCGTGACCTAGGCCTTTGTGGCGAGGGTCACCGGAGATTTAGGTGAGGCGCCTTCGTGGCGTTCGGTTTGTGGTGTGAGTACCGCATCTTGGGGTGAGGCCTTTGTGGCGTTGGTGTGCATCGAGCAACCACACCTCAAGGTGAGCCTCTTGTGGCGTTCGGGAGCACTAAGCAACCGCACCTCTCCACCGGAGATTAGCACTCGCAAGAGTGTGAACTCCGGGATAAATCATCGTCTCCCGCGTGCCTCGGTTATCTCTATACCCGAGCTCTTTACTTATGCACTTTACCTTGTGATAGCCATCGTGCTTGAAGTTATATATCTTGCTATCACATTGTTGCTTGTATTGCTTAGCATAAGTTTATATATATCTTGCTATCACATAGTTGCTTGTATTGCTTAGAATAAGTTGTTGGTGCACATAGGTGAACAATAGTATATAGGCTTTGGGCTTGACAAAGTAAACGCTAGTTTTATTCCGCATTTGTTAAGCCCATCTCGTAAAAGTTTTAAATCGCCTATTCACCCCCCCCCCTCTAGGCGACATCCGTGTCCTTTCAATTGGTATCAGAGCAAGGTCTCTCATTCTTAGGCTTCACCGCCTTGAGAGTAAAGATGTCGGTTAGGGGATTAGCGCACAATAGCTTGGTTATATTTGATGGCACAAATTATGATCTATGGAAAATTTATGTGCTTAATATTTTGCGGCGTATGTCCCCGGACATGGAGCGATTTCTTGACATGGGCTTTTCTTCTCCTAAGGATCCTCAAAATTTATCTCTTGAGGAGGAGAAAAACTCTTGTCTCGATGCTCTTGCTTCTCATGTGTTTTCCATTGTTGTGAGCAATGTAGTTACTTCTTCAATCATGCCTTTTGGGAGCGCTCATGAATTATGGACAAAGCTTCAAGATAAATATGATGTGTCCAAGATTATTGAGGATGATTGTATTGCTTCCACTTCCGGCCGTGATGAGTTTTCATCTTCTTCCACTTCACCAAAGTGTGGTAAGACACAAGGTAATGATATGGTGAGTGGTGGTGAAAATTGCAATGTTGATATTGAGCTTACTATTGATGATTCTTCATCTCTATCTCATTGCAATGCTTCATCTTTGGACTTAAACACATCTAGCACTAGAAATGATTTACATGCTTGTGTTGATAGTCCTTGCATATCATGTGTAAGTTGCTTGAATAAATCTCATGATGATATGCTTGCTTTGTCTTGTGGCCATGATAAAAATGCTTCTATTTCCTCTAGTTGTTGTGTGACTAACAATGTAGAGGAAACCAAAGATTCTATTGGTCAAGACAAGATCTTGAAAGGAGCCTCAAGTAACTCCTCATCTTTATCTCACGGTTCTCATATATGCCTTATGGCCAAGAGTTCCATGGTATCTCCTACCGTGGAACCTAATATTTCTCGTGGTGATAAGGATGAGGATGAATATGAAGAAGAGGATTGGGTTGTCTCTCTACGCGATAAGGGTAAGAGCGTATTCAAGGTTATTTGCAAAGATAAAATTGCTAGCACTCACTTCTTTGAAATCTTGACTACCGCTATTGAGAGCCAAAAACTTATTTGGATGCATGAGAACACCATTGATAAAAAGGGTGCTCTTGAACGAGAGTATGCCGATGATGTAGCATCATTAAAAAATGAACTTGAAGAAGAACAAACCATCAAGGAAGCTCTTGAGGAGACCTTTGCTCTAGAATTGTCTAGAGAAAAGGAAAACCATGATAGAGCTCTTGAGATGGCAAATGAACTAAAGCTAAAAAATGATAAGCTTGTGTTTGTTAATGCTAAACTCCTTGAGGATTTTGAGCAACTCAAAAAGGGCTCAAGGGTCATTGAGAGTGCGCTCACCAAACTCACCGAGTCGCATGAGCAACTTAAAGCTTCTTATCTAAAAGAGCATGCCAACTTGCCTTCTCCTATTACTACTAATATTGATGCTTGTGGTACTAACTCTACTTCTTGTGAAGCATCTATCTTGAAGGAGAATGTTGAGCTAAGGGCTCAACTTGAGTTGCTAACTTGCAATTATGGGAAATTGGAAGAAAATCATGGAAAGCTTTCTCGCTCCCATGAGGATCTTCTAGCCTCTCATGATAGGCTAAAGTTAGCTCATGAGGCTATCATATTTAAGGCAACACCTTGTGAGCCTCATGTGGATACTAGCACTACTACTCAAAATGCTATATTTCCATGTGCTAGTCCTAATATTTCATCCACTCATAATATTGCTAAATCTTGTGATGAATTATCTTCCTTGCCTTGTTGCTCTAACAATGAAGATTCTACTTCCTCTAGTACTTGTGTTGTTACTAACCATGTAGAGGAAATCAAAGAGCTCAAGGCCCAAGTCACTTCTTTAAAGAATGACTTGGTAAATGGTCATGAAGGGAAATGCAAACTTGACACGATGTTGAGTATGCAACAATCCCCCAATGACAAGAGTGGACTTGGTTTCAAATCCAACAACAAGAACAAGTCCATGAACAACAACAAGAAGAAGGGCCAAGTACAAGTCAAAGACCCGGCCAAGATTGTTTGCTTCAAGTGCAATATTGAAGGGCACCATGTTAGATCTTGCCCTTTGAAGAAGAAGCAAAAAGGGAAGCGGCCCCAAGCTCAAACTCATATTCAACCTCAAGTTGAAGAAATGCCACTTCCCAAGAAGAAACAAGCCAATGCTCCCATTGTGGAGAAACCTAGTGAGAAGAAGGAGAAGAAAAGAACTTGCTACATATGCCGTGAGAAGGGCCACATCTCCTCCTTGTGCACTATTGGTACCTCATCCAACTCTATCACCATTGATGATGTTTATTCTCTTCGTAAGGATGAGGGTGGCAATGTGTTTGCCAAATTTGTTGGTGCTCAAAGTGGTGTCAAGAAAAGAACCATTTGGGTTGCCAAGCCTATTGTGACTAACCTCTTAGGACCCAACTTAGTTGGGGACCAACAATCCAAAATTTGATCAATAGGTGCTTGTTGGAGGGCATTGGAGACTTGGCTACATCATGAAGAATTAAGGGATCTTCATCATTTATATTATCTCAAGCCAAGTCTTCTGATTATCTTGCTACTATCATATATCCAATGTTCCTCCTTGCGGTAACATGTTCTCAACTCATTTATATTGAAAGTTACTCGCCCCTTTGCATGTGTTAGTTTTGTTCCTAGCATGTGTTTGTATATGTTGTGCTTCCTACTTGATTTTCTTGAGAAATCAAGTCTATGTATGTTGGGTTGCACACCATGTATTTGTGTTTGTGTTGGAGCCACTTTGCATCTTGTTGTATCTTATATGGCTCTTATGAGCGATTAATGGACTATCCCATTTTGGGGGAGTGATATTCCTTTGGGAATTTCATGATCCTAACAATGTGTGTACATGAGGAATATCACTTAGAATTGATATTGCAAGATTATCTAGTCTCTATGTGGTATGTCATCTTCATGAGAAATTCAAATTCCAATGTCCATTAATATCTCTAGTTGGATCTTATTTGCCTCTTGTGAAAATAAATTCCTTATCACATTATGGGGGAGTAATAAGCTTTGTGCATATTACAAGCCTAGAAAATGTGAACATTTGAGGTTGTGTCACATAGAATTGATACCGTAAATTATCTCTCTCCTATGTGGCATGTTTGCTCAAACAAGCTCCAATTTGCTTAAATGGCTTCATTGCTAATATCTTTTTGGATCTTATTTGTGAAAGTTCTTCTTGGCATGGTTTTTCACAACGTGTCCCTCAATACCTTTTTGGAAAACCATGTGCTTCAAGTCATACTATTAATTGCTTTGCATGTTGGTATGAATACTATTAATTGCTTTGCATGTTGGTATGAATACTATTAATTGCTTTGCATGTTGGTATGAATACTATTAATTGCCTTGCATGTTGGTATGACTAAATGAAGCTATCAAGAAACTATCTTTGCATGATGGTTAACTCTTATCTTTTACCATATGCTTTGTTCGTTGTAAATATGATCTTATGTATACTTACAAACTACCACCGGGAAATATTTCCTAATACCTCTTGTCCTAGGACAATTGGTAATCAATTATGAGGTAGATATTTATTGATCATATCTACATTGGCTCTTGTATTTATTTTGCCTTATTTATTGCCATGAATTTGTTGTGCTTTGACTCCCATGTGTCTTCCTTACATCTTCTGGATCTAAGTTGTCTATTCAAACTTTCTTAGCATTGTTAGAAGATATAGGTAGCGTGATGATCCTAGTTTTGTGCATTTTGTATTCATATAAAAAAATCCTTGATAATGCACCAAACTTGGGGGAGCTCTTCTATATTATTATAATGCTTAACATCTCTTGATCTTTATCAAAAATTGGGTTTTGGGAGACATAAAATTTTCTTTTTGGTACTTTGTGCCATCATAAAAAATGTCGAGGGTTTGGTTTATTTGTTGGAACCTTGCTCTCTTGGGAGTTGGTTATCTCATTCCTTTGTGCTTAGGTTTAATTAGCTTCTTATAATGAGATAAGTCTTTGGAGTCAATCTTGTGTTGATTTGATTCTTTGATATAATTTGGACAACCATTGTCTCTTGGTTTATTTGGTGTTTTGTCAAAATTGTATCTTCCTTTGGTTCTTGAAAGTATTGTGCATGCATATTTAATATATGTATATCTTATGGCATGTGTCACTTTCTTTGATCCAATATATAGGGTAAACTCCATCAAATCCTAATTTGACTAAGATGTGCATGAAATTCAATTTCATATCTATATGCACATAGAATTGTGGAGTTTGTCCTATATGTTGTAGTGTGTCTAACTACTTCGGACCCAATTAGTTTGGGGACCTTTTTGTACTTACCTTTGTGTTAGGTACAATGGATATGCATTGGATGCTTGTCTCACTCTTGGGGAGAAGTGGTGACTCAATGGTAACTCGAGGCAAGCTAGGATGGTCAACGAACACATATCTACTACATCCACACCAATGCTATCTTGGTAACAAGTATCTTCTCATGCATACTTTTCTTGTATCCAACCTTATGGTTGCATCTTGGCATGAATCTCTTGATTTGCAAATATTGTGCTTCTTGCAAAAGTCTTAACGAAACCTCTTTATTGCAAATGTGAGTAATTTGAGATGAGTACATATGTTGGGAAGTATATAAAATCATGCTCATGATTCACCCATCCCATCTATGCCTATCTAGCAATTTTATTGCATATCAATTCCTCAAGCCTCTCACATGTGCAATATCGATTAAAGTGCAAATTGAGTTATTTCTTTTAGTATCCTCGTTTGTGATACTTGTTGCCTTTCTCAAATGCATCCCAACTATCTTCTATCCCTTGTTGATATTTGTGATGTATTTTAGATGTTTGTGGTTGAAGTTCATGAATGTACAATAAGACAAAATTGAGCCTTTGGCCATGCCATTAAGCAAAAAATTCTTATTGGTATATTGCATGACTTCATTTTGGGATATCATACTATATTTCTTGAGTATCCATTTTGTGTGTACATGTTTCTTTGTGGATAAATATCTTTGTGATATTGCTCACTTAGAGAAACTTATACACATAAGAGATGATACATCTCCTTTTGATATCTTATTTATTCTTTGCATGTTGATTGGTCATGCTAAGCAATATAATTCATTGAAGACTATGATGATGCTTTTTGCTCATCCTTGCAATAGTCTTATAATATGCTTTATCATGCCTTTCACATATCCTCTTGGTTGAGCCTTTTATTATGGTGCCTCCTACTTGTTGCTCAACCATTTGTTTGTTGCAAGTGTTAAGCTTAATTTTCTATCTATGATCTATTGCAAATGTTTGTATTTTAAATGGTAATGAGGGAGTGAGGATTCCATGTTATGCATATTGTATTCAAATACAACATTTTAATTTATGCATGTACCTTGGGGAGCTTCCTCATTTAATTTAGAGCACTATCTTTTGGTGATCATTAGAGTTTGATTCACTTGGTATATTTTGTTTTTGAATGATATTATGGGAGTGATGATTCCATGTTTGTGCACTTTATACTCCAATGCAAATTGTCTTGTTTTGTGCACAAACCTTGGGGAGCTTCCTCATATTAGTTAGAGCAATCTTCTTGATCTTATCATAATATCTTTCTTTCTTTTGGTATCTTCTTTGTGGTTCATTTGGTTGCTTGCTTCATTTGTTGAAGCTTCTTGACGTTGTTATCTTTTTGCAACCTTTGATCCTATCTATGGTGTGACTCCTTCCGAATATTCGTAATTGGATATGTGCATTTGATTCCACTCAAATTATGAGAAATGCACACGCTATGGAGGATCTCTCACTATATTGGCCTTCTAAATTTTTCACCCATTTCGGCAATTGGTGCCAATGGGGGAGAAGTTTGGAGGGTTTAAGGGAATTTGGTTATGTCTTTGCTTTGTGCTCAAGCATGTGCCTTTATTGCATTGCATCTTGTTGCTTTGCATAGTTGAATATTTAGAGGAAACTCCACTAGGCTTTGAATGCCAACATATGCAATGAAAGTCAAGATCATTCACACATGCATATATTATGGGGGAGTTTGCTCTATATATTCAACTTATTTGTTACTTAAATTCCTTATATAAACCCTCTCAAAGAGATTGTCATCAATTACCAAAATGGGGGAGATTGAAAGTGCATGGAGCCCCCATGTGTGGTTTTGGTAATTAATGACAATCCCTATGGACTAATGTTTGCATTGAGTTATATTTGTAGGAGTTGTCCATAGGCAATTCTTGAACCATATGTTGGCTTCAAGGTTGCAATAAGAAGAAATTGATGAAGGATATCAAGTGTCAAGTATGTCTTGAAGATGAAGATGAAGTGAGCCCTCAAGTTACTTCAAGACATCAACATGATGAAGAATGAAGAAATGATGTGGAAGTTCAAGATGAGCCATCTCGAAGAGATCCTTTGCTTGAGTCTTGCCATCCACATGGTGGTCATGGATATGTGAAGATGCGCCGAAGAAGAAGCTCTCCCATGGTGGTTTATGGGGGAGCAATCTACAAGACTTCGTCAAGCAAGCACAAGCAAGAAAGGCGTTCCATCTTGTTGAGGTCAAGATCGTCGTCATCAAGCTCAAGTGGAATGCGCAAGTATAAGGTTTGCTCTTGATAGGGTTTCTTTCTCACCGGTCTCATAGTGTAGTTGGAGACCGGTTTATAGTTTAGTTGCCGTACTATCAAGAGGGCTCTCGAGTGAGTAACTCGATCGTATCATTCGGAGAGAGCTCAAACCTTTGCATCCTTGCATCATCTTTCTTGGTTATTATTTGGATCTTATCCATGTGATGATTTAGAGCTTGTGCTTATTCTCATGACAAGCTCTAGTTCATCAAGGATGGTTTTTGCATGGGCAACTTGTTGCATTTTCAAGATTGGAGATTTTACCGGTATGTCTTTTTGAGATAGGTCAAACCTTTCATCATTTGTTTCTATCCTCCTTTGCTGGACTATGATGTTTCTATGCATATTGTTGTAGAGCTCGTTGTTGTGATTTCAACGAGCCCAAGATCATCGAAATCGGAGTCCGGATGCAAAAGTTATGCCCGTTTGAGTTTTGGTGTTTCTGCAGTTTGCTTTGGCCGGATATTTCGGAAATATCCGGGCCGGATTATCCGGGCCGGATATTTCGGAAATATCCGCCCCCCCCCCGAAATCGGCTAAGGACCTGGGGAATTGCTGCTCAGTATAGGGGCCGGAAATTTGCCCGGATATTGTCCCGGTTTTGTCCCAGGGGCGGATTATCCGGGCCGGACATTTCGGAAATATCCGGCCCCCTCGAAATTGGCTAAGGACCAGACGAAAAGCAGCTCTGGATAGGGGGCGGATATTTGGCCGGATTTTGACCAGGTTTTGTCCCTGAGGCCGGATTATCCGGGGGGGCGGATTATCCGGCCCTCACTTAGGCCGGAATATCCGGCCCTGGTTCTGCCCAACGGCTCGATTCTCTTGGGGGGTATAAATACCCCCCTTCTTCCTCCTTGGGTTGTTGCTTCTTCCACTCTCTCTCTCCTCCATTGTTGTTCTTGAGAAGCTTGCCCTCTCTCTCTATCCCTCCATGATTCTTGCCCCCATTTGAGGGAAAAGAGAGAGGAGATCTAGATCTACATTTCTACCAATCAAATCCATCTCTTTGTGAGTGGAACTCTCTAGATCTTGATCTTGGTGTTCTTTGTGAATTCCTTTGTTCTTCCTCTCTTATTCCCCCAATAGCTTTTGTAGCTTTGTTGGAATTTGAGAGAGAAGGACTTGAGCATCTTTGTGGTGTTCTTGCCATTGCATTTGGTGCATCGGTTTGGGTTCTCCACGGTGATTCGTGGAGGTGAAAGCGAGAAAGTTGTTACTCTTGGGTTCTTGGAACCCTAGACGGATTCTAGGCCTTTGTGGCGGTTTGTTGGGAGCCTCCAATTAAGTTGTGGATGTGTGCCCCAATCTTTGTGTAAGGCCCGGTTTCCGCCTCGAAGGAAATCCCTTAGTGGAACCGTGACCTAGGCCTTTGTGGCGAGGGTCACCGGAGATTTAGGTGAGGCGCCTTCGTGGCGTTCGGTTTGTGGTGTGAGTACCGCATCTTGGGGTGAGGCCTTTGTGGCGTTGGTGTGCATCGAGCAACCACACCTCAAGGTGAGCCTCTTGTGGCGTTCGGGAGCACTAAGCAACCGCACCTCTCCACCGGAGATTAGCACTCGCAAGAGTGTGAACTCCGGGATAAATCATCGTCTCCCGCGTGCCTCGGTTATCTCTATACCCGAGCTCTTTACTTATGCACTTTACCTTGTGATAGCCATCGTGCTTGAAGTTATATATCTTGCTATCACATTGTTGCTTGTATTGCTTAGCATAAGTTTATATATATCTTGCTATCACATAGTTGCTTGTATTGCTTAGAATAAGTTGTTGGTGCACATAGGTGAACAATAGTATATAGGCTTTGGGCTTGACAAAGTAAACGCTAGTTTTATTCCGCATTTGTTAAGCCCATCTCGTAAAAGTTTTAAATCGCCTATTCACCCCCCCCCCCCCTCTAGGCGACATCCGTGTCCTTTCAGTTGCCACTAGGGATAAAACATTGATGCTATGTCTAAGGATGTAGTTGTTGATTACATTACGCACCATACTTAATGCAATTGTCTGTTGCTTAGCAACTTAATACTGAATGGGGTTCGGATGATAACCTGAAGGTGGACTTTTTAGGCATAGATGCAGTTGGATGGCGGTCTATGTACTTTGTCGTAATGCCCGGATTAAATCTCACTATATTTATCATATCATGTATATGCATTGTTATGCCTTTCTCTATTTGTCAATTGCCCGACTGTAATTTGTTCACCCAACATGCTTTTATCTTATGGGAGAGACACCTCTAGTGAACTGTGGACCCCGGTCCTATTCTTTACATAGCATACAATCTACTGCAATTGTGTTTACTGTTTTCTTTGCAAACATCTTCCACTCGATACGTTTAATCCTTTGTTACAGCAAGCCGGTGAGATTGACAACCTCACTGTTTCGTTGGGGCAAAGTACTTGGGTTGTGTTGTGCAGGTTCCGCGTTGGCACCGGAATCCCTGGTGTTGCGCCGCATCACATTTCGCGACCATCAACCTTCAACGTGCTTCTTGGCTCCTACTGGTTCGATTAAACCTTGGTTTCTTTCTGAGGGAAAACTTGCTACTGTGCGCATCATACCTTCCTCTTGGGGTTCCCAACGAACGTGTGAGTTACACGCCATCAAGCTCTTTTTCTGGCGCCGTTGCCGGGGAGATCAAGACACGCTGCAAGGGGAGTCTCCACTTCTCAATCTCTTTACTTTGTTTTTGTCTTGCTTTATTTTATTTACTACTTTGTTTGCTGCACCTAAACAAAACACAAAAAAATTAGTTGCTAGTTTTACTTTATTTACTGTCTTGCTCACTATATCAAAAAACACAAAAAAATTAGTTACTTGTCTTTACTTTATTCGCCTTGTTTACTTTTTGCTTATTGCATCATGTTTCCTTTTAATTTCACCACAAAAGACATACCGGTAGGACGTGGGTCCATAGTTGGGAGAAATAATATAGAAGAATTTTTCAATCATGTTAGTATTACTGAAGATTTTGAAGATAGACACTTGGTAGAACTTGCTCCTACCTATGAAATTGCTGCTTTAGTTAGCATGTTGGAAACTAAATTTGTTAATCTCAATCCTATAATCCAACACATGTTTCTTACACTTGGTGATATGGAAGAAGGGGAAAAGAAAGATTTTGTTTTAGAAACTCTTCTTAGAGAATTTGGTTGTTTAGCAAGAGAGGCTAGAAAGGTCTTTGCTAAATTTAATATGCTAGGTTCTCATATTAATTTTGTTGGTCTCCTTGAAAAAATGGACATGGATAGAATAAGGTACACTAATAACATTAATGATGGTGGGGAGATCAAAGCACCAATACCATGTAAACTCCTAGCTATGAATGATGCACTAGAAAATAACTATGCTTGGCTTGTTCCTGAAAATTTGTTCGATGAGAGTAGCAAGCCTAAGACTAATGAAAAGGGAGACGCTAAAACTTATATATCAAACATACTATGCTTGGTTGAGAAAACTCCCAACACCCCTGGTAATGATGTTGATGCTTCTACTCTCGATAATACTTGATTTGCATTTTCTGCGCCTAGCTGAAAGGCGTTAAAGAAAAGCGCTTATGGGAGACAACCCATGTTTTTACCTACAGCAATTTTTTGTTTTGTTGAGTCTTGGAAGTTGTTTACTACTGTAGCAACCTCTCCTTATCATGTTTTTGTGCCAAGTAAAGTTTCTATGTCAAAGTTGATGTTATATTTGGGATCGCTGCGCAGAAACAGCATTGCTGTCTGTCACGAATCTGGGCACAGTCCTCTGTAGAAAATTCGAAAAAATCTGCCAATTTACGAGCGTGATCCTCAGATATGCACGCAACTTTCATTAGTTTTGAGTTTTTCCATTTGAGCAAGTCTGGTGCCAGCTTTAAATTCGTCTTTACGGACTGTTCTGTTTTTGACAGATTCTGCCTTTTATTTCGCATTGCCTCTTTTGCTATGTTGGATTTATTTCTTTGATCCATTAATGTCCAGTAGCACTATGCAATGTCCAGAAGTGAAAATAATGATTGTGTCACCTCTGAATGTGTGAATTATTAATTGTGCACTAACCCTCTAATGAGTTTGCTTGAAGTTTGGTATGAAGGAAGTTTTCAAGGGTCAAGAGAGGAGAATGATATACTATGATCAAGAAGAGTGAAAGCTCTAAGCTTGGGGATGCCCCCGTGGTTCACCCCTGCATATTTTAAGAAGACTCAAGCGTCTAAGCTTGGGGATGCCCAAGGCATCCCCTTCTTCATCGACAACATCATCAGGTTCCTCCCCTGAAACTATATTTTTATTCAATCACATCTTGTGTTCTTTACTTGGAGCGTCGGTTTGCTTTTGTTTTTGTTTTTGTTTGAATAAGATGGATCCTAGCATTCACTTTGTGGGAGAGAGACACGCTCCGCTGTTGCATATGGACACATGTGTCCTTAGGCTTTACTCATAATGTTCAAGGCGAAGTTTCTTCTTCGTTAAATTGTTATATGGTTGGAATTGGAAAATGCTACATGTAGTAATTCTAAAATGTCTTGGATAATGTGATACTTGGCAATTGTTGTGCTCATGCTTAAGCTCTTGCATCATATGCTTTGTACCCATTAATGAAGAAATACATAGAGCTTGCTAGAATTTGATTTGCATATTTGGTCTCTCTAAGGTCTAGATAATATCTAGTATTGAGTTTTGAACAACAAGGAAGACGGTGTAGAGTCTTATAATGTTTACAATATGTCTTTTATGTGAGTTTTGCTGCACTTGTTCATCCTTGAGTTTGCTTCAAATAACCTTGCTAGCCTAAACCTTGTATCGAGAGGGAATACTTCTCATGCATCCAAAATCCTTGAGCCAACCACTATGTCATTTGTGTCCACCATACCTACCTACTACATGGTATTTCTCCTCCATTCCAAAGTAAATTGCTTGAGTGCTACCTTTAAAATTCCATCATCCACCTTTGCAATATATATCTCATGGGACAAAATAGCCTTAAAAACTATCGTAGTATTGAATATGTACTTATGCACTTTATCTTTTATTAAGTTGCTTGTTGTGCGATAACCATGCTTCTGGGGAACGCCATCAACTATTGTTGAATATCATGTGAGTTGCTATGCATGTCCGTCTTGTCTGAAGGATCTATCATTTTAGTGGTTGGAGCATGCAAAATTGTTAGAGAAGAACATTGGGCCGCTAACTAAAGCCATGAACCATGGTTGAAGTTTCAGTTTTGGACATATATCCTCAATCTCATATGAGAACAATAATCATTGCTACATGCTTATGCATTTAAGAGGAGTCCATTATCTGTTGTCCATGTTGTCCCGGTATGGATGTCTAAGTTGAGAATAATCAAAAGCGAGAAATCCAAAATGCGAGCTTTCTCCTTAGACCTTTGTACAGGCGGCATGGAGGTACCCCTTTGTGACACTTGGTTGAAACATGGCATGCAAAGATCCGGTAGTCCAAGCTAAGTAGGACGAGGTGCGGGCACTATTAGTATACTATGCATGAGGCTTGCAACTTGTAAGATATAATTTACATAACTCATATGCTTTATTACTACCGTTGACAAAATTGTTTCATGTTTTCAAAATAAAAGCTCTAGCACAAATACAGCAATCGATGCTTTCCTTTTGAAGGACCATTCTTTTACTTTTACTGTTGAGTCAGTTTACCTATCTCCTTCCACCTTAAGAAGCAAACACTTGTGTGAACTGTGCATTGATTCCTACATACTTGCATATTGCACTTGTTATATTACTTTATGTTGACAATATCCATGAGATATACATGTTATAAGTTGAAAGCAACTGCTGAAACTTAATCTTCTTTTGTGTTGCTTCAACACCTTTACTTTGATTTATTGCTTTATGAGTTAACTCTTATGCAAGACTTATTGATGCTTGTCTTGAAGTACTATTCATGAAAAGTCTTTGTCATATGATTCACTTGTTTACTCATGTCATTACCTTTGTTTTGATCGCTGCATTCATTACATATGTTTACAAATAGTATGATCAAGATTATGATGGCATGTCACTTCAGAAATTATCTTTGTTATCGTTTTACCTGCTCGGGACGAGCAGAACTAAGCTTGGGGATGCTGATACGTCTCCAACGTATCGATAATTTCTTATGTTCCATGCTACTTTATTGATGATACCTACATGTTTTATGCACATTATATGTCATATTTATGCATTTTCTGGAACTAACCTATTAACAAGATGCCGAAGAGCCGATTCTTGTTTTCTGCTGTTTTTGGTTTCAGAAATCCTAGTAAAGAAATATTCTCGGAATTGGACGAAACTTTCGCCCAGGGTCCTATTTTTGCACGAAGCTTCCAGAAGACCGAAGAGATAACGAAGTGGGGCCACGAGGCAGCCAGGGGCTAGGGCGGCGCGGCCCAAGCCCTGGCCGCGCCGACCTACCCCCTGGGCCCCTCGTGTGGCCCCCCGCGTTGACTCTCCGCCTACTTAAAGCCTCCGTCGCGAAACCCCCAGTACCGAGAGCCACGATATGGAAAACCTTACTGAGACGCCGCCGCCGCGAATCCCATCTCGGGGGATTCAGGAGATCGCCTCCGGCACCCTGCCGGAGAGGGGATTCATCTCCCGGAGGACTCTACACCGCCATGGTCGCCTCCGGAGTGATGAGTGAGTAGTTCACCCCTGGACCATGGGTCCATGGCAGTAGCTAGATGGTCGTCTTCTCCTTGTTGTGCTTCATTGTTGGATCTTGTGAGCTGCCTAACATGATCAAGATCATCTATCTGTAATACTATATGTTGTGTTTGTCGGGATCCGATGGATAGAGAGTACTATGATTATGGTGATTATCAATCTATTGTTTATGTGTTGTTTATGATCTTGCATGCTCTCCGTTATTAGTAGAGGCTCTGGCCAAGTTTTTGCTCTTAACTCCAAGAGGGGGTATTTATGCTCGATAGTGGGTTCATGCCTTCATTGACACAGGGATCGTGTGATGTAGGTTCTAAGGTTGTGATGTGCTGTTGCCACTAGGGATAAAACATTGATGCTATGTCTAAGGATGTAGTTGTTGATTACATTACGCACCATACTTAATGCAATTGTCTGTTGCTTAGCAACTTAATACTGAATGGGGTTCGGATGATAACCTGAAGGTGGACTTTTTAGGCATAGATGCAGTTGGATGGCGGTCTATGTACTTTGTCGTAATGCCCGGATTAAATCTCACTATATTTATCATATCATGTATATGCATTGTTATGTCTTTCTCTATTTGTCAATTGCCCGACTGTAATTTGTTCACCCAACATGCTTTTATCTTATGGGAGAGACACCTCTAGTGAACTGTGGACCCCGGTCCTATTCTTTACATAGCATACAATCTACTGCAATTGTGTTTACTGTTTTCTTTGCAAACATCTTCCACTCGATACGTTTAATCCTTTGTTACAGCAAGCCGGTGAGATTGACAACCTCACTGTTTCGTTGGGGCAAAGTACTTGGGTTGTGTTGTGCAGGTTCCGCGTTGGCGCCGGAATCCCTGGTGTTGCGCCGCATCACATTTCGCGACCATCAACCTTCAACGTGCTTCTTGGCTCCTACTGGTTCGATTAAACCTTGGTTTCTTTCTGAGGGAAAACTTGCTACTGTGCGCATCATACCTTCCTCTTGGGGTTCCCAACGAACGTGTGAGTTACACGCCATCAGTGCTAACCATTTAAATAAAGATACTAAGCCCTAGTTAATGTGACTAGGCCAAATTTTAGTTCACAACCGTTGGTTCATGTGCTAGCTGACTCAAGTGGGGACATTAGTGTCATTCCCACAACATCATCTGTTGTAAATCAACAAGTCGCAAGGTATTTCATCAATATTTTCAAAATCTGACACCGGAAACTATATGGCCTTTCCAACCGTCCGTAACCGTGGACACGACTATTCGAATAGATTGACACTCTGCAGAGGTTGCACACTTGTGCCACAACATTTGATTACATCCGTCGGAATATCTCCAAATCATCGTAACACAGTACGCGGATCATCAACCCTAACCTTTCACTTACAAACCCTAGTATGAACACCTCTCCCCATGAGCTTGGCCTCCCAGTGAAAACCAACTGTTAACCTGGGAACTGCACAGGGCTTGGCCGTATAATTCACCTCAATCCACATCATTTCTCAACAACGGAGGCAGCCTCAGCATAACCCCTATGATGTGTGTTCAGAGGGAACCCATACTAAGATGTATAAACTTCCAGTTAAGCCCTACCCATAATCAGGTATTGTGGGGGTACTTGAACTTGGAAAGGTATCGCATTCAAACCAATATCAGGTTTTATCAAAAATCACTATCTTCTCTTGTTCACCTTCAACTTCAACTTCATTCAATAGAATGACTGAGTATTCACAAGTTTTCAAATTCAACATATCATAGGTCCCCATCTAGAGTAGTCAAGTTTTAGTATTTTAGCTTTGGCACTAATCATGAGGGGTGCTACATTGCTTTGCTATCTTTGAACTAACTTTGCTACTCTCAGAATCTTGTTCACCTAAGTCAAGTTAATTCAACTCTTTGAAAACAACAAGGAAAACTTGTATGATGTAAGCTTAGGACAGGCTTGTGTAAGAAAGATAAGAATCATGGTGCCTTGCCCAAAAGGGGGCTTTGAACTTTGCAAGAGTATGAGCTTGCCTTGGTAGTTCTCTAGGTTTTCTTCTTCCTCTTCTGGGTAGAATTCTCCTTCCTCTTGGTAATCTCCGGTGCTAGCGTCTAAATTTGAATATGAAGTATAATCACTCAACAAATTCAAAGGCTATACTATGTTCATATTTACTTCTCACAAACTATGCTAAGCACACACATAAAATAATTAGGTGCATTGGTTTTCTTGATTTAAGAAAAATAATTTCCTCTCATTACATATGTAGTTAATAATTTTCCATTTGTTTCTTGAGAAAAATAATTTCCTCTTATTGACATCTTCTTAAGATTTAACTTCCCAATTAATCATACATGAATTCATATTGACCTAAGTCAAACATTCATTTATCATTATTTGAGAAAATGATTTAAATGAGGTAAATCACCTCATACCATTTTATAATTCCCAAATGTTTTAAATCTCCAAATATTCATATAGGAGTGTTTGGACCAGGGGTGCAAACATCTCATGAACCTTTTTGGGACAAGATTTAAATGAAGGGAAATCCTCCATATGATTTTCATAATAATTTTGGGACAATATCACATACTAAACTTAGCCATAGTGTTCATTAATTAATCTAGGGCATGATCATTCAAAGTGACCACACCATTTTCTTGCAGAAACAATTAGTGTAAGTTAATTGTGAGCTATAGGAGTTGGAATTAATTAAATATCTATTTTGGTTGATTTTTAATAATTATTCTAAGGCAGAAAAGTCCTTGTCTTGTTTATTTTTCCATTTTAATTCTATAAAAGATCTAGGGTTCAAACCAGTGGCATTGTGTAGATAAATTCCTAAGCTTTCTAAATATATAAAGTTTGTTAAATTTGGCCAAGCCAAACAGATTCTATGAATTTTCAAAGTTAGGTCCAGTATGGAATTTGAATTGAATTTATTAAACGAGATTTGAATTAAACGGGCTGGCAGGAAACTAACTGGGCCGAAATGGATTATAACGGCCCAAGGCCAGCCCACCACGCATCTGTGCACGCGCGGGCCGCCTGACAGTGGGCTCCACCCGTCAGCGACTTGTAATAGCCGAAGCGGTATGGATCAACAGGGGGCGTTGGATTAGATCGTGATCTAACGGCTCAGGTGTGTCGTCGTCGACGGCGAGAGAGAAGCTCGCCGGCGGCGCAGGTAGGGGGTCGGAGGGCTCACCGTGGCTCCAGCTAGGGTTGGCAGTATGCTCGACGACGTTGTAGATGACGGCGAGGCTCCTGGTAGCAGTGGCGTCGCTTGGGGAGGCCTGGATCGACGGCGATTGCTGCAGAGCTTCTGCGGCAGTGAGGCGTCGACTGGCCTTGCTCCGGCGACGATTGAGGTGGCTACTGGTGCGTTGAGAAGCGGTGGTGAGAGGTGGTCATGGTGGTGTTCTCAGATTGTTGAGGGGAGGTCTCCTTTTATAGGCGCGTGAGGGTGCCGTGGGTGCTGCGGCAAGTCGACAAGGGCGCGGCCGCTCCGGGGGTCTAGGGGGCTAGGCGGCGACGCGGGCGTGTTCACGACGTCATGGCGAGGCTATGAGCGTGAACGGCGCGGCGAGGGGGTGCATAGGGTGGTCGGGTCCTTGCTCGTACTGGCGCGGCCGTGGCGGGCGCGCTCGTCCTCTCCGGCGACCGTGGGCGCTAAGGCATGACGCCAGCTTGTCCGGCGAGCTCCGCGTGGCGAGGAGGGTACCAGGGCGCGCGGAGATGGTCGGGGTACGGCGAGGTACGGCGAACGCCGCGTGGCCGTGTCGCGCGCGTCCGTGCGCCAGTGACGTCGCCCATGCCGCTCGCGGCGTACCTGGAACATACTGGGCGCGCGTCGTCCGGGTCCTGTCGGCGTCCTCGCGATCGACGGCGTGCACGGGCGATCTCAGCAGGGCGTGGGCGACGCGTTGGACACGGTGGCCGTGCAGATGGTGAAGAGAGGATGGGGGAGGCGTGTCGGAGGGCGACGTGGCCGGCATGGCCATGGCCGGCCATGATCTGGTCGTGTCCATGGCGTGTTCTTGCATGAGCTAGGTATAGGGAGGTCCAAGGGACTGGGTTGAGCCAAGAAATGGTCAAGGAGTGGTCTGGTTTGATCAATTTCGAAAAAATGGGGTGATCTTGTTTTTAATAAAAAGTCTCTACTTTGCTTGATCCTATCTCTTGATCCAAGATGAATTTGATATGGTCCCCTTTACAAAAGTTATTCATCTTGTTGTGTACTTGGATGACATGCAAAGATTTGGATTTGTTTAGTTTAGAAATTTTGAAATAGAGAGGCTCAAAGTAGCAACCAGAATATAAAAGTCAAAAATGACCATTATCTCATGTGCTTATATTTTTATTCTTGGCTTTGATTTAATTGGGGTTACTTTGATTCTCAAAGTTGTAATTACTCTTTAATATCATAAAACAAGTATTGGTGAAGATCAAATGGGTCTATGGTCAATTTTACAAATTTGACATGGACCATAGGTTAGGGTTTTAGGGTTTTATGAATATTTGATTTCTTTCTCTTTTTGATGAAGTGGGTTGATGATCATTACTTGATCACTCTAGGGTTTTGGAATTCCTCAAATACACAAGATAACACTCATCATGGCATATCACTCAAAATGCACAAGTCCTATGCAGGGCACTATATGCAATTGAAAAGTTTTTGTTGGTTCTCAATTTTGGTCTCTAAATTTCTTCTTCTCTCTTTTATTGAAATTTGGGGTGTTACAGTATGTGTAAAACACTCAAGTATTGTAATAAAAGTAGCATGGAACATAAGAAATTATAGATACGTTTGAGACGTATCACACCCATATTATCACACCACAAGCATGAAGTTTCATATCTTTGGATTCCAAGTTCTTTCAATAGATACTCAATCCATATAACTTCTGCTGTAGAATTTGCTAGAGATTTATACTCAGCTTCTGTACTTGACCTTGACACTGTTGCCTTTTTCTAGCACTCCAAGAAATCAGATTAGGTCCAAAATATACATCAAAACCTCCTATAGATCTTCTGTCATCTACACAGCCTGCCCAATCTGCATCTGAGAAGGCACTTACCAATGTAGAAGAAGATCTTCTAAAGGTTAGCCCAAGACTCACTGTACCACTGACATACCTCAATATTCTCTTTACAGCTGTCCAGTGTACAGTAGTGGGAGCATGGAGAAACTGGCATACCTTATTGACAGAAAATGCTATATCTGGTCTAGTAAGAGTCAAGTACTGCTTCAGTGACTATCTTCTAGTCCTAGGAGTTCTCCTTCAGTGACAGAAAGCTTTTCTGATGCAGACAATGGAGTGGAAAGTGTCTTGCACCCTTTTAATCCAACTCTGTTGAGCAAATCTGAAGCATATTTTTCTTGGGTTAATGTAATTCCTTGATTAAATTTCTTTACCTCAATTCCCAAGAAGAAGTGAAGGTCACCAAGATCCTTTAGTGCAAAAGCTGAACCAAGATCTTGAAGGAGTGCAGTAATTGCTTTGTTGGAGGAGCTAGTAACAATAATGTCATCAACATATACTAGTACAAAAATGATGATACCTGGCTTATTATAAATAAAGAGTGACGTGTCTGCCTTTGATGCCAAAAAACCAAGTTCTTGTAACTTAGAGCTTAACTTGGAGAACCATGCTCTTGGTGCTTGTTTTAGCCCATAGAGTGACTTGTCAAGCTTACACGATGGAGAAACGCGTTCTTCACATCTAGTTGCCTCAAACTCCATCCTTTTGATACTGAAACAGCTAGAACAAGTCTGATAGTAGCAGCTTTAACAACAGGACTAAAAGTATCTTCATAGTCTATACCATATCGTTGTTTAAAACATTTTGCTACTAATCTAGCCTTATATCTATCAATAGTACCATCAGCTTTCCTTTTAATTCTATTGACCCATTTACAGTCTATTAAGTTATTTCCTTTTTGTGTGGTACTAGATGCCATGTTTTATTTTCAATTAGAGCCTTGTACTCATCATCCATAGCTTGTTTCCAATTTTTATTAGCTAGATCTACTTGTAGATTTTTAGGTTCATCAGAAAAGCATGACATCCCATACCTGACCGTACCATCATTATAAACTTTTGGTCCTGTATTACCTGTTCTTGACCGTGTTCTATATGTTGGCGCTGCAGGCTGGGTTGCAGATGGCTCAGGCGTAGAAGATCCAGGTGCAAAAGATCCGCCTGCTGCCTCCGTCTGACGAACAGGAGATCCTGCATGCGATGATGATTCCCGTGAGTGACACGTGGCAGCGCTTGACTCGCCACTGTCCTGGCTGACGGTGGGAGCAGAAGATTTGCTGCCCCTCTGGCCTCTAGACGCCGCAGGAGACGCGCGCGTGGACGTTGTCTCCGCATGACTGCGCGACGCGGCGCTCGTTGGCTAGTGCGTCGAAGCCCGAGGCTGCCCTGCTGCGCCTGGAGACCCTGTCGCGCCTAGAAATCCCGAGGCAGATCCGCTGCTGGCGCTGCTGTCGTCCGAGGTTTGCCCGATCCGAGGCAGATTTGCCTCGTGTCTTGTGCCAGGAGCATGTGCTGCCGTGAACGCACCATTTGGCCTCATTTCTTCACCGTTTTGCACCAAATTTTCGCCTGGTTGCTGCGGAACCTGAGAAGCACTTATATCACAAGGAATTACAAAGTCATTAGGTGTTAGATCAGTACAATGTTGTTCCCCCTCATGAGATGACACCGGATGATTTTGAAAATATTCGGGTAAAAGAAGGATTTCTTTGCGAAGGAGGGCACCGGCATTGGGATGAAGATTAGCAAAGGTAAACACCGTTTCATCAAAAAAAAATGTCACGAGATATGTAAACTCGACCAGTTTTGACATCAAGACATTTGACTCCTTTGTGCATGTGACTATACCCGAGAAATACACATTGTTGTGACCGAAAAGCAAGTTTTATTTTGTTGAAAGGACGCAAATTCAGCCAGCTTGCACAACCAAAGATACGGAGAGATGCATAATCTGGTGTTTTATGAAGAAGACGTTCCATTGGTGTTTCGTGATTAATGACTTTGGTGGGTAGCATATTGATGAGATATGTGGCGGTCAGGAAGGCTTCATCCCAAAATTTTAGTGGCATGGATGCGTTTGCAAGTAGTGCAAGGCCTACTTCTACAATGTGGCGATGCTTGCGTTCAGCTGAGCCATTTTGTTGATGAGCATGAGGGCAAGACACATGATGCTCAATGCCAATCTTTTGAAAAAAGGAATTTAGTTTTTCATATTCTCCACCCCAATCAGATTGGATGGCAAAGATTTTGTGTCAAATTGGCGTTCAACAAGTTGCTGGAAATTGTGAAAGACTTGAAACACATCAGATTTGTGCTTAAGAAGATAAATCCATGAAAATTTGCTAAAATCATCAATGAAGCTTACATAGTATGAAAATCTCCCTACTGAGCTAGGAGCTGGTCCCCATACATCAGAGAACACAAGTTGTAGGGGAGAAGTGGATACACTAGTAGACCTCAAATAGGGAAGTTGATGGCTTTTGGCTCTTTGACAAGAGTCACAAACCGACTCATCATGCAATTTATTTGTGTAAGGATCATAATTGCTAAGAACTTGTTGAACTATTCGAAAAGAAGGATGCCCTAAACGACTGTGCCACCTCGAAGCTGAAGGTTTGTGACACTGAACACTTGTTTATTCTTGATTGGTGATGAAGAAATCAACGGGTAGAGGCCACACAAACATCTACCTTTAAGAAGTACCTTCTTCGTTGCCTTATCCTTGACATAAAAATACCAAGGGTGAAATTCAATGAAGACATGATTGTCTTTAGTAAAACGATGAACATAAACAAGGTTTTTAGTGACATGTGGAACATGAAGAACATTCTTAAGATGCAAAGATTTAGAGGGGGTATCAACAATTGCATGACCAACATGTCTAATGCTCATACCTTGTCCATTGGCCGCATGAATTTGCTCGCGGCCGGTGTACTTTTCCTTCATGGTGAGCTTGTTGAGCTCACCGGTGATGTGGTCGGTGGCGCCGGTGTCGCTGTACCAATTGGTGTCCACTCTATAGGACACTGCATTGGCACCCTTCTCCTCCTCTTCTTCATCGTCTTCGCAGTAGCGGTGCCAACACTTCCATGCTTCGTGCCCTTGTTTGCCACAAATCTGGCACGTGACGAGGTCACGGTCACGGTCCTTGCCGCTCCTGCCTCCTCCACGGCGTCCACAGCCGCCACTGCCGCGACGACCATGGCCGCGGTTGTTGTTGATGTTGTCGCGGCCTCCCCTGCGTCCACCAAAGTGCCCACGTCCGCCGGTCCACCACGTCCACGCTGGGCCGAGTTGACAGAGGCGCCGCCGCTGATGTTGCCGTCGGTGAGCAGCTCCATGCGGTTGTCATAGGCACAGACCTGAGCGTAGAGTTCGCTCACGGTGAGGTTCTCCCCACCATTGATGCCGATGGCGGCGAAGAGGGGATTGTAGCACTCGTCTAGGCCCGCGAGAAGATACTCCACGAGCTCCTCTTCATCGATGGGCCGGCCTGCTGCAGCAAGCTCGTCGGTGAGGCCTTTCATCTTGGTGAAGAAGGCCGCCATCGTCATGTTCTCCTTCCTCGTCTTAGCGAGGGCGACGCGAAAGTTGGAGACCCGCGTCCTGGACTGGGAGGCAAACATTGCCTTGATGGCTCCCCAGACCTCTGCCGCCGTGCCCATCCCAATGATTGAGACTAGGATGTCCGGCGTGAGGGAACCGAGCAGGAAGGTGAGCATCTGCTGGTCCGTGGCCACCCATGCGTCGTAGGCAGGGTTGGGCTCCTTGGTTGTCTTGCTGTCTTTCTCGACGGTGATGGTTTCGGCCGGCGGCTCCGTCTTGCTGTCGAGGAAGCTCATGAGACGGGCGCCGCGGATCGGGGGCAGAATCTGTGACTGCCATAGGAGATGGTTTGATCTCTTCAACTTCTCGCTCACATTGATGCCGGCTAGAGGATTGGTCATGTTGGCGAGAGAGGATGGGAGAGAGATCGTAGATGTGTTTTATGAAGTTGGCTCTGATACCATATGATCGCTCAAGGTTTGTTGGGAACGATGGGGACTTCCATCGGTTACGTGCTAACTTATATAGGCCAACAACGGCAGAGCTAGATACATGGAAGGTTACGACAGATAGAGGAAAACACGGGATTGATCTTGATCTTATAAACCGATCAGATCAATGATAGGATAGTTTGAACTACCGTCCACTTGTATCTGTACTTTTGTCTAGGTTCATCTGAACTTCTCTGTCGTGAACACTAGATACTCTAACATCCTCGTCTTGAGCCCCACCGACGCAAAAAAACTCACTTTAATGATAGCTTCTCAAAAAATGATAAAATCAACTTAAGATTTTTTTGCTTTGTCAAAATTGTGTTCCACAAATAGAATCAATATCATATACTGGAATAGATAGTCCACCATCGATAAGATGTACAATTACCCCCTACAATTTGGCCATCAACTACACACTCAATAATTATGGCTAGCATATCAACTACTACATTAAATAGCATGGGTGATAATAGATCGTCTTGTCTTAATCCTTTTTTCGTATGAAAGTATTTGCCAATGTCATCATGAACCTTGATTACGATACTTCCTCCGAGAACAAAATTATAAATTAGAGCATGCCACTCGTCTGAAAAACCTTTCATGTGAGTGTTTGTTGAAGGAAAGACAGTTTGACCATTTGAGTGTTCTGAGCGGGACATGTGCATTTCAGCGACCCACAGAAAGACTATACCTCTTTGACTCTTGTTTTTGTTTTTCGGAGAAAGCGGTTACTGGAGACAAAATGCAATCACAGTTCATCGCTTGAGCGATTTCTGCCGGAACATCATATACCGTAGTTCGGCCATGGTGTTCTCTCTAGCTGACCTAAGCCATGACTCACCGAATTTGCATGAGGATTAATGTTGAGCACCTGAATCTATCTTTCCCTAAGAAGCTCTTAGAGGCTGCTAGGTGCTAACCCTCGTGGCATAACATGATGAGTTTGGCGTGTTTGCCAGTGCTAGTGCCTCAGCACAGCTCCTTCACCTAAGTACAAACCGTAGGAAGATTGTGAATCAATCGTATACTCACCACCATTTACAAATTACAAATAAGGGTGTACAAGTTTAACATTTCTAGTCACTTTCGACTGGGGTGACTAGAGAATTAATAATAGAGATACGGACCTTTGGTAGCCAATGACAAGGAGTCGTAAATCCATTAAGAAGGACAAATTTTAGCGGAAGGAGCTGCTACAGTTGGGTCCCTCCTCCACGTAAGAAGAGAAGAGAGAGCGACAAAAAGAAAATCGTAGGAAAACAACGCCGGTGTTATCAAATCATTACAATCGGCCTGTCAATTGAGATGTTGCGTCCCAAACAGATGACAGAATCACAGAAACCAGCCTCGCTCGCTCGTGTTGCACATCAGCCCCCAATCGATATCCGGGCCTCGTTGTGCCCAGCATTTCGTCGTCCACAAGATCACAACAATCATAAGCAAGTACGTACGAATATATACGACTGCTCAACCAAAATAAAAACGAGTATACGGAAACCGCTAAAACAGACGTGTAAGAACATGCGAGTACGTATTATTGACTGATATATAGTGATACTCCCGTATGCCACAGTCTGGACACAAATTTCATTTCACAACACCCTTACGCATGCATCAGCGGCACGCTAATAATGAGTAGTAATGACCAGCTACTAGTTGTCGCCGACGCCGTACGAGCTCCGTCTGGGCGGAGGCGGCGCCGACCATGGTAAGATCGATCAGATGGCGGCCGGGCAGAAGATGACCTTGAGCTCGCGGGGCGCGAGACACCTCTGGGGGACGGGCTCCACGTCGCTGCCGCCCACCCGCGTCAGCGGGCACCGCTGCTTGAAGTATCCGTAGTCCCCCTTGCACGCCACCACCATGCCGCGTTTGTCGACGACGCGCTGGTTCACGGGGCAGCCGTCGTTCAGGTTCACGGGGCAGCCGAGCACCGGGCACTGCCCGCCGCCGATGAACTGCGGGCTGACCGCCGCGCCCACGTTGAACCCGTCCTTGAGGCTCACGCTGTAGGTGGCCAGGTCCGCCCCGGGCCCGGCATCGGCCGAGTGCACGACCAGCTGCACCACCGTCATCGGCGGCGCCGTCCCCGTCTCGCAGCTCGTCGGCGACGCGCAGTCGGTGCGCGCCACCACGCGGCCGGCCCAGAAGGTGGCCGGGAAGGGGAAGGAGACGAGCCCGCGGCCGTTGGCGCCGAGCTGGATGGTGTTGTCGGCGATGGAGGGGAGGCCGTCGATGGGGGTGACCAGCGGGTACACGGGGAACGGGCAGAGGTTGTGCATGGTCAGCTTGCTGTCCACCGCCGATGCCGCCACAACGGCGGCCGCCGCGAGCAGGAAGGCGAGGGCGAGGCGCTCCGCCATGGCAGCCATCTGCTCTTGTTTCTTGGCTTTGCAGCTAGGGTGGTGAAGTGGGTGTGGGTTTTAGAACGCAGGTGCAGGCTGGTTTATATAGGCAGGTGGCAAGATCCAGCTGGTTGGTGAGGATTGCTTCGCTTTCGTGCACACTGTTCACAACACGCCCAAACAAACAAACGAGTGGCAAAATTCATCGGAGCTGCTGTATATATATGTGTGTTGGGTTCAAGTGAACCCAATAAAATACATGCATGTATCCTTCACTAATCTAATCTTTGACATTGCTTATTAGTGAATAATTACACTAGAAAAATAGAGACTGAACCCAATGGATTTATTCCCTAGCTTCGCGACTGATCGTAACAAACTCTCCTGAGTATATTTATCGCTCATTATTTCTGCAGTGAATCCTCTTCCATAAGAGCAATCATTCCGCTTATGCGACCACGAGTATATGCGGTCGATCACTCCTGCGATCGGTTTGACCGAATTCACTTGTTTTTGGACAGACTTAATTCTGTGTTCATCGTTATTTTTGTTCTATTGGGTTGGGTGTGGAATTCATCTCATATTGTAAGGTTGGATTTTGCGTTCCTGAGCTAACTACCGAGAGGCTTCAGTTTCTCCATGTTCTCGGTTGGATTTGCGTTCCTGTCTTCCTGAATTAACTACCGAGAGGCCGGATTCAGTTTCTCACATGTTCTCATCTGCAACATCCAATAGTACTGATCCGATGAGAAGTGCTGTATGCGCGTTAGAACCATGGAGTTCTCTGGTTACTTAGCTACAAAGGAGAGCACTCAGACTGATTTGTTTCCAGTATCAATTCCAGCCTGTATCGTATCGATCGATGCTTGGATTGGTCCCGTCATGGCGATGGCGAGTGGCTTCTATTCTGGGGAATGTAGCGAGCTTCCTTGTCGAGCAGAGATGCATCTACTAATTCCTTCCCGGAGGTTACATTAGCTTCTTCCGGATGTGGCGTGCTGGCATTACCCAAAAACGCAAAGGTATGTCAAGCAGACATGAATTATTCAGAAATCTTTCACATGGAGTGATACAGTCATACAGGTATGGTTGATAGCATTAGTTGCTTGCCCGCCGGGTTCTTCTTGCTCAACCAAGAATACTTACTGATCATTCGTACCAGTTTAAGGAACAGACAAAAGAGTCAAGATTAGGTTTCGCAATGTCGGGGACAGAACTGGTCACCATTCCCACCCAAACTGAAATTCAGTTCTGCAGGGGACTAATTAGGAACCCTTTGAAACACACGGAACAGATCAAACATATATAGGAAACTAACAAACTAGCCTGGCCATCAGCCATATACAAATCCAAATGATATATGAATCATGCATGTAGTAAAAAAAAAACTAACTAACCTGGCCAGTGCCGTAAACTGGGAAATTTTTAGCGGAGAAGTTCCTTGCTTTTTTTTTTTTTTTGACCTGAGAAGTTCCTTGCTCGAAAAGAAGAAATCAGTCCATTGATCCACCGGTGAATCCAACACGCCGGCTACAAGTTGGCCGGTGTAGTAAAAACGGTCCCTCGAGTGGAGAGTTGACTCAAATCGCCCTTTTAAAAAACTTTAAAACCTCAAATTCAAAGTTCCGAAAGAGTTCGAAAAATATCTGCACATAGTCATTTTTTGTAATTTACCGGTGCTTAAATTTTCAGTACGAAATACCTTATATATTTTAGGCTTAAAAAGAAAAAAAATGCATATTTGGGTGGGCTGAATAATGCAAAATTCAAAACTTCTACTACTATAATTTATAAAAAAAATCCCTTTTTGTTGAGCCTAAAATACAAGTAGTTATTTCACTTTGAAAATTTACATGCTCGTATTGTAATGTACATCGTTACCAACATGCAAGACTTTTTTTTAAAAATAGAACTTTAAATTTAAGTTTTCAAATTTCGAAATTATTGAACTACTTGTAGCCCATGCTCCAAAGCGAATTTTTGCGCGCTTAAAGCATGTCCTGTCGCATCCCCAAACAAAGTCTGGCCAAAGCACCGACTCGGACGAACCAGGCATCAAGCTATTTTCTGGTGCCGTTACTACTGCTCATATACATTCATATCACATGTATTTCACTATCTCTTCGCCGAACTAGTGCACATATACATCTGACAAGTGTATTAGGTGTGTTGGGGACACAAGAGACTTCTTGCATTGTGATTGCAGGGTTGCTTGAGAGGGATATCTTTGACCTCTTCCTCCCTGAGTTCGATAAACCTTGGGTGATCCACTTAAGGGAAAACTTGCTGCTATTCTACAAACCTCTGCTCTTGGAGGCCCAACACTGTTTACAGGAAAAGAAGCGTGAGTAGACATCAAGCTATTTTCTGGCGCCGTTGCCGAGGAGGAAAGGTAAAAGGCACTCATACTCCGGTCCCAAGTAACTAAGTTATTTTCTGTTGCCGTTGTAAGTGCTCGAAGCTATTTCCTTTAGATCCTGCAATTGCATCTTTTGGTTTCTTGTTTACACTAGTTAGGCATAATGGAAAGTAACAGTGAGCTTCTTAATCTATTTCCTGAGTTAAGACATGGATTGTTTGCTGCGAAAATTAAAAAACCTATGGAATCTTATTTGCATGCTAGTAGCAATGATATTAGTATGAACGTTTTGAACACCATTGTTGCTAATGATATGGAAAATTCTAAGCTTGGGGAAGCTGGTTTTGATGAGCATGACATTTTTAGTCCCCCAAGCATTGAGGAGAAAATTTTCTTTGATGATACTTTGCCTCCTATTTATGATGATTACAATGATAGTGGTCTTTTGGTGCCGCCTACTATGGAGAGTAAATTTTATTATGATTATACTATGCCTCCTACACTTGATGAGAATAATAATGATAGCTACTTTATTGAATTTGCTCCCACTACAACTAATAAAATTGATTATGCTTATGTGGAGAGTAATAATTTTATGCATGTGGCTCATGACAAGAATGCTTTATGTGATAGTTATATTGTTGAGTTTGTTCATGATGCTACTGGAAGTTATTATGAGAGAGGGAAACATGGTTATATGCATCTTAATAATATTAATTTTCCCCTCTTTATGTTGAGAATCTTGAAATTGCGCTTGTGTTGCTTTTCTATGCTTACCACTTTGTTCTTCATGAATTTATTTGTGTACAAGATTCCTTTTCATAGGAAGTGGGTTAGGCTTAAATGTGCTTTGAATTTGCTTCTTAATGCTCTCTTTTGCTTCAACTCTTATTTCTTGCGAGAGTATCATTAAAATTGCTGAGCCCATCTTAATGGCTATAAAGAAAAAACTTCTTGGGAGATAACCCATGTGTTTATTTTACTACAGCACTTTTGTTTTATATTGAGTCTTGGAAGTTGTTTACTACTGTAACAACCTCTCCTTATCATGTTTTTGTGCCAAGTAAAGTCTCTATGGTAAAGTTGATGCTAGATTTGGATTACTGCGCAGAAACAGATTTGCTGTCTGTCACGAATTCGGGCAGAAGTCTCTGTAGGTAACTCAGAAAAATCTGCAAATTTACGTGTGTGATCCTCAGATATGTACGCAACTTTCAATAGTTTTGAGTTTTTCCATTTGAGCAAGTTAAGTGCCCCTGCAAAATTCGTCTTTACGGACTGTTCTATTTTGACAGATTCTGCCTTTTATTTTGCATTGCCGCTTTTGCTATGTTGAATGAGTTTCTTTGTTCCATTAACTTTCAGAAGCTTTGTGCAATGTCCAGAAGTGTTAAGAATGATTGTGTCACCTCTGAACATGTGAATTTTTATTATGCACTAACCCTCTAATGAGTTTGCTTGAAGTTTTGTGTGGAGGAAGTTTTCAAGGGTCAATAGAAGAGGGTGATATACTATGATCAAGAAAAGTGAAAGGTCTAAGCTTGGGGATGCCCCGGTGGTTCATCCATGCATATTTTAAGAAGACTAAAGCATCTAAGCTTGGGGATGCCCAAGGCATCCCCTTCTTCATCGACAACTTATCAGGTCACTTCTAGTGAAACTATATTTTTATTCCGTCACATCTTATGTACTTTACTTGGAGCGTCTGTGTGCTTTTATTTTTGTTTTGTTATTTTCATTCTCTGAATAAATTCATGCTCATGTGTGGGAGAGAGACACGCTCCGCTTTTTCATATGGAACACTAGTGTTCTTAGTTGTGCTTTAATGTTCAAGGGCGAAAGTTGATCGCTTTACTTGTTGCTATTTGGTTGGAATCAGAAAATGCTTCATATGGTCTTGAATAATTTGATACTTGGCAATTGTTTTGAGCTCTCATATATCATGTTTAAGCTCTTGCATCATGTAGTTAAATCTAGTAGTGGAGAACTACCGTAGAGCTTGTTAAAATTTGGTTTGCATGATTGGTCTCTCTAAGGTTTAGATATTTTCTGGTAAAAGTGTTTGAGCAACAAGGAAGACAGTGTAGAGTCTTATAATGCTTGCAATATGTTCTTATGTAAGTTTTGTTGTACCGGTTTATACTTGTGTTTGCTTCAAACAACCTTGCTAGCCAAAGCCTTGTACTGAGAGGAAATGCTTCTCGTGCATCCAAACACCTTGAGCCAAAACCCATGCCATTTGTGTCCACCATATCTACCTACTATGTGGTATTTTTCTGCCATTCCAAGTAAATACTTCATGTGCTACCTTTAAACAATTCAAAAGCTATTATCTCTTATTTGTGTCAATGTTTTATAGCTCATGAGGAAGTATGTGGTGTTTTATCTTTCAATCTTGTCATTTACTTTTGACAGACTTTCACAATGGACTAGTGGCTCATCCGCTTATCCAATAATTTTGCAAAAAGAGCTGGCAATGGGGTTCCCAGCCCCAATTAATTAACTTGCATTAATAATTTTCTTCACATGTTTTGCTCTGATTTATCAGTAAGCAACTTAAATTTGCAAATAGACACTCCTCCATGGTATGTGAATGTTGGAAGGCACCCGAGGATTCGGTTAGCCATGGCTTGTGTAAGCAAAAGGTTGGGGGGAGTGTCATCTAATAAATAAAACTAAAATACATGTGTAAGCAAAAGAGAAGAGGGATGATCTACCTTGCTGGTAGAGATAACATCCTTCATGGGAGCCGCTCTTGAAAGTCTGGTTGATAAGGTAGTTAGAGTACCCATTACCATTCGTTGACAACAACAAACACCTCTCAAAATTTTACTTTTATGCTCTCTATATGATTTCAAAACTTGAAAAGCTCTAGCACATGATTTAATCCCTGCTTCCCTCGGCGAAGGGCCTATCTTTTACTTTATTGTTGAGTCAGTTTACCCATTTCCTTCCATCTTAGAAGCAAACAATTTTGTCAACTGTGCATTGATTCTTACATACTTGCTTATTTGCATTCATCATATTACTCTATGTTGACAATTATCCATGAGATATGCATGTTGAAAGTTGAAAGCAACTGCTGAAACTTATATCTTCCTTTGTGTTGCTTCGATGCCTTTACTTTGAATTTATTGCTTATGAGTTAGCTCTTATGCAAGTCTTGTTGATACTTGTCTTGAAAGTACTATTCATGAAAAGTTTTGCTATATGATTCATTTGTTTAGTCATTATCTTTTGTTAGCAATCTTTTTCTTCAGATCATACCATTCACTTCATATGCTTTACAATAATGTTGATCAAGATTATGATGGTAGCATGTCACCTCAGAAATTATTTGTGTTATCGTTTACCTACTCGAGGGCGAGTAGGAACTAAGCTTGGGGATGCTGATACGTCTCCAACGTATCTATAATTTCTGATGTTCCATGCTAGTTTTATGACAATACCTACATGTTTGTTCACACTTTATATCGTTTTGATGCATTTTCCGGAACTAACCTATTGACGAGATGCCGAAGTGTCAGTTCCTGTTTTCTGCTGTTTTTGATTTCAGAAATCCTAGTAAGGAAATATTCTCGGAATTGGACGAAATCAACGCCCAGCATCTTATTTTTGCACGAAGCTTCCAGAACACCGGAGAGACACCAGAGGGGAGCCTGGGGGGGCCCACACGCCAGGGTGGCGCGGCCAAGGCCCTGGGCGCCCCCCCTAGTGCGTGGGCCCACCAGGGCCCCTCCGAGGCTGCCCTTCCGCCTACTTAAGGACTCCATCGCGAAAACCCTATACGAAAAAAGCCACGGCACGAGAAACCTTCCAGAGCCGCCGCCATCGTGAAGCCAAGATCTGGGGGACAGGAGTCTCTATTCCGGCACGCCGCCGGGACGGGGAAGTGCCCCCGGAAGGCTCCTCCATCGACACCACCGCCATTTCCATCAACGCTGCTGCTCCCATGAGGAGGGAGTAGTTCTCCATCGAGGCTAAGGGCTGTACCGGTAGCTATGTGGTTAATCTCTCTCCTATGTACTTCAATACAATAATCTCATGAGCTGCCTTACATGATTGAGATTCATATGATGATGCTTGTAATCTAGATGTCATTATGCTAGTCAAGTGGATTTTACTTATGTGATCTCCGGAGACTCCTTGTCCCACGTGTGTAAAGGTGACAGTGTGTGCACCGTGTGGGTCTCTTAGGCTATATTTCACAGAATACTTATTCACTGTTATGAATAGCATAGTGAGGTGCTTATTTATATCCCTTTATGATTGCAATGTGTTTTGTATCACTATTCATCTATGTGCTACTCTAGTGATGTTATTAAAGTACTCTATTCCTCCTGCACAGTGTAATGGTGACAGTGTGTGCATCGTGTAGTACTTGGCGTAGGTTATGATTGTGATCACTTGTAGATTATGAAGTTAACTATTGCTATGATAGTATTGATGTGATCTATGCCTCCTTCATAGTGTGATGGTGACAGTGTGCATGCTATGTTAGTACTTGGTTTAGTTGTGTTGATCTATCGTGCACTCTAAGGTTATTTAAACATGAATATCGAATATTGTGGAGCTTGTTAACTCCGGCATTGAGGGTTCGTGTAATCCTACACAATTAGTGGTGTTCATCATCCAACAAGAGAGTGTAGAGTATAGCATTTATCTATTTATTCTGTTATGTGATCAATGTTGAGAGTGTCCACTAGTGAAAGTATAATCCCTAGGCCTTGTTTCCAAATACTGCAATCATCGCTTGTTTACTGTTCTACTGCATCTGTACTGCCTGCAATATCACCACCATCAACCATACGCCAGTTGTAGCATCAAGCTATTTTCTGGTGCCGTTACTACTGCTCATATACATTCATACCACATGTATTTCACTATCTCTTCGCCGAACTAGTGCACCTATACATCTGACAAGTGTATTAGGTGTGTTGGGGACACAAGAGACTTCTTGCATTGTGATTGCAGGGTTGCTTGAGAGGGATATCTTTGACCTCTTCCTCCCTGAGTTCGATGAACCTTGGGTGATCCACTTAAGGGAAAACTTGCTGCTGTTCTACAAACCTCTGCTCTTGGAGGCCCAACACTGTCTACAGGAAAAGAAGCGTGAGTAGACATCACAGCTATAGGAACATCATGAGGTGGGAGACTTGTAGAAGCACGGCCCGGCGCAATGGATGAGGTGCACACGCGAGAAGATTACACAACAGAGGCAGTAGCCTCGACAGAGGTTTGGGCATGTTGTTCTGCCGTGACAGAGAAGTCGGCAGGGTCAGCTGCCGCGACAGAGTTTTTCATGGTTCCGCTGACCACGGCAGGAGTTTGCGGCGAATGTTCTGCCGCAACTGGGGAGGCTACATGTAGGTGAAGAAGAGGTTTGACGGGACGACGAGGTGGAGGAGATGGCGTAGAGGGTGAAGGGTCAGATGAGCGAGTGGCAAAAGGATAGATATGTTTAACAAACGTGACATGGCGTGAGACATGAAGGCGACGAGAAGTAAGGTCAAGGCAACGTTATCCTTTGTGCTCGTCAGAATAACCTAATAAGATGCATGGTATGGACCGGGGAGCTATTTTTTGGAGAGGTGGCGTAGATGTTGGGAAAACAAAGACAGCCGAAGACACAAAGTTCAGGATAGTTGGGATGACATAGAAAAATGAGAGAAAAAGTGTGTGGTTGAAAGGATCGTATGCCGCACCTAGAGGGGGGGGGGTGAATAGGTGCTAACCAATTTTTAGTTCTTTTTCAATTTAGGTTTGACACAAAGGTAAATTCTCTAGATATGCAACTAAGTGAATTTACCTATATGACAAGGTTATCAACTAAGCAAGATATAGCTACGCAATATATAGGAGATAGAGTGGGATAGAGGTAACCGAGAGTGTAGCACGCGATGACACGGAGATGATTCCCGTAGTTCCCTTCCTTTGCAAGAAGGTACGTCTACGTTTGGAGGAGTGTGGTTGCTATGCAAGCCAAACCAACAGCCACGAAGGCTTCACTCAGATCTCCAGTGAGCAACGCCACGAAGGCCTAGCCCACTTCCACTAAGGGATTTCCTCGAGGCGGAAACCGGGCCTTTACAAGGTTCTTGGGGCACACATCCACAACCAAATTGGAGGCTCCCAAATCTGTAACAACACAACAAATCAACAAGCATACATCAACAACAACAACTAGGGATCCAAATAGGAACACTAGCAAGGGGGCCCTCAAGCATAAGAGGGGGAACTGAAAAACGCTTCGGTGAGGATGTAGATCGGGGTCTTCTCCTTCGATTCTCCAAAGCACAAGGGATTTGGGTGGTTGAGGGAGGAGATCTGGCTATTTTGGTGTTCTTGGTGGCTCAGCAATGGTGGATGAAGATCTTAGGGTTTGAGCACCATTCCAAGGTAGGTGGAGGGGGGTATTTATACCCCACCAGCTTTTCTGCCCGTTGGAAGAGAATCGCCGGCAGTGCCGGCCTTGAGACGCTGCAGTGCCGGCCAGATTTCTGATTCAGCACGTCGACAGACAGGCCGGCAGTGCCGGGCCAGAAACACCGGCAATGCCGGCCCCTTTTCTTTTTCAGCAGGACGACGGACAGGCCGGCAGTGCCGGGCCAGAAACGCCGGCAGTGCCGGGGAGCACTCACCGGCAGTGCCGGCCATGGACAGGCACCATCTTGTTCTTCTTTTCTTCCTTTTTGAGTGGGTCGAGATTTACCCGTAGAATCTTTTCTATACCTGTAAACCACTTAGCACATAGTTAAACTGTCACCGGTGTTGTTAACAAACACACAAAACCTCAGAGATCATGAGATGTTCTTTCAATCTCCCCCTTTTTGGTGTTTGATGACAATACCGGGATTTTGCAAAGAATAGAGCACGAATAGCATTGCTTTTGACAAGAGAGAAACTCCCCCTAGATGTGTGCAAACAAGAAAAATGTGCATGAATATAGATGTACACATTAGGTATAGAGTAACTGGAACTTTCAAGATGGAAAGCACAATTCTTATAGGACAAAAGGACAAATCATAGAGGGAAGACAATACAAGTTGAGATGAGAAGATCATACCCTTCAATAATGAAATCCTTAACTGTGTAACAATCTTGAACAAGAGTCTCATAATCATATTGGGTATCAATTCGAGAAAACCCAATGATAAGTTGAGATATATAAGATGATCATATCATTTCATGACAATAATCTAAACCAAAGTGAATACCGAAAACCATAGCACTAGGTTACTCACTAAATGGTCTTACCACCACACATAGAACAAAGTTTTAAACACATGAAACACATACTAAGGTTCAACATAAGCATAAATGCTAAACGGAGGACACAAGCTTTAACGGAATGATAAAAAGCAAATGCTTGTGCCCTCAACCCTAGTAAATCCCGTGCAAGTCCTACTAGACCTTCTTCTCCCCCTTTGGCATCAAGACACCAAAAAGGAGAAAAGAAGTGATGCTACAACGTCCCATGGAAGCTCACTCTTCCTCGGAGGATTCCTCAGACTCTTCTTCATCTTCAGACTCGGCAGGCTCAACATCATCACTAGTAGGGTGCTGACGGCGAGAAGGACCGGGAAGCCCAAGCTGTTCAAATTCAGACACATTGCCATGCCTAGAGAGCCATTCTTCTTCTGGAGTAATGACCTCCTCAGATCCACTCTCAACTGGGATATCCAACTTGCGCATAATCAGCTTTGTGTTCCTCCTCTCCATCTTTCTTTCCCTGTGAGCTTGATACTGGCGCCTGTTAATGTTAGACTTAAGACAGAACATCTTAGCTAACTTGGCCTCAATGCGAGCAAACCAACCACTGTCAGCAGGGGGAGCATACTCCATATCAGAGTCTTCTTCAGCAGAATCCTCAACATGGGGAAGACGAGGAGGATCGGGATGAGTCTTGACCCTGAGATCTTTGGACTTGTGAGGTAGAAGGATAACATCATCAGTGAGTTTGCCATACCCAGCATTGTCCCAGCGAGAACAGATGAAGAACATGAAGTAGGGAGCAAACACAGGAGCCTTGCGGGTCATGATGCATGCCCAAAACTCATTCCACAGAAAGTCCATCACATCAAGCTGAAGGCCAGAGTCACGGTGCTGGTGAGAGAGATACAGCAGATTTCCAAGGTACCCATATATCTGATCAACGCAGCCAACCATGGGATTTAGGACCTCACGATAAATACGGAGAAGGATGTCATACACTGGGCGGAGAAATTTCTGCGATCCATACACCACTTCCCCTTCAAGATATAGATCAGCAAGGAGAGTCTTCTCAATGGGCTTGGGAGTGTTGTGAGCTCTAAAATATTCGTCTTCATTGCCAGAGAGCACCGGATAACCAAGACAAGCTGCAAATTGGTCCCAAGTGCCATGTAACAAGCGACCCTCTGTCATCCAAGTCATAGTCTTGGCATCATCATTGTCAACATAGGTTGTGGCAAAGAATTGCCCAATCACATCCACACAGTAAGGGTGTTGAAACTTCATCAGTGGAAGAAGACCAAACTGCTCACAAATCTCTCGAGCTTCTGCAAAGTATTGGGCGTGTTTATCCATGTGGGCAAAGTTGATGTGATGCATAGGAGCAACTTTATAGGTGGCATTTGCATAGAGATCATCATAGGTCTTCTCTTGGTACCTTGTCCAGAACAGCTCGGAACAATTTTCGCCCTTAGGAGAGGTGTAGTGGTTAGTCTGACGCAGTCGAGCATACTCATGATCAGGCCATTTCCCAATGGGGGTGCCTCTCAGCCTTCTGATGATGGCAGCACGCGGTTCGGCAGCCACGCCTTGCTCCCTACGAGATGCCTTCTTGACCGGTAAGATTTCAGCTTCGAAGTCATGAGGAATCCCCCGTTTGCCCGAGCTAGGGCGATGAGAACCACCTGCACCTGTGAAAGCAATGGGTAGGAGAAGCATTTGATAAGGTACACTAAAACAAAGCAAAACATGATAATCAAAGCATGGTGAATGAAGTGTTCAAGATACAAGAGAGGAGGCTGAAAGAGATCTGGCAACAGCTACACCGGCAGTGCCGGGGTGGTATGGGCGGCAGTGCCGGCCCAACCGGCAGTGCCGGTTCGACAGAGGCGGCAGTGCCGGCCCGACCGGCAGTGCCGGTATGGAAGGGGCGGCAGTGCCGGCAAACACGAAGAAACACCAGATCTGCTCTAGACTCAACCATTGTTCCTCAAACTTTCACACCACAATGCACAAGATCATCCACCTCTATGGCAAAACTTTCGGAGAGATTCAACCACCCTTCTTTCTTCTAGAGAGGTCTACCCATTCTAGAGAGGGAGAGAGAGGGGATGAAGCTAACCGGAGGAGGAAGCCATGGAGGAGAGGGGGCACAGCCCGGATCTAGCCGACCAGAGGAGGAGGGAGGTCCCGGGACGGTGGCCGGAGGGCAGGGGCGAGGGCGGCGGCGGCTGGAGTCGGGTGGGAGGAGAGGACGCACGCTGGGGGAGAAAGGGGCAGTTGCCCTAACTCCCCCTGCGGGCCCTCAACTTATCCCACGCCCACAGCGGCAGTGCCGCCCAGCCGAGGCCGGCAGTGCCGGTGCCACCGGCAGTGCCGGTGTGAACGCACCGGCAGTGCCGCCGAAACTGCCCACAGCCCAAAAACCCTCGAAATTTTGCGGAGTTTTAGAGAATGGAGATAGATATGGTTTCTTTAGGAAAGGTGGGGCTTAGGATAGAGAGAGAACACAGTTGATGGTACGATATCACCCATATTTGCAAAATATTTCAAATGAAGACCAAACATGAGTGATTTCCCGTAAACAAGGGGATGTCAAATAAAATCAATTAAGATCCAAGTAACTCCAACTCTTCACAAAGAAGAGTGTGGTGGCCTAGGCCACCATATATGAGTGTTGTGGCATGGCACCGCGAAGATATATCTTGGGCCCAAAACCACTACTCATCATTGAAGCTCACATATCATTATATGATATAAAGAGAATGATTTCTTTTAATGTTGGCATTATGGGGGGAGGGATAGCTCAATAGTTTAAACCGCACTCCCCCTATTTCCATGCCCACATCTAAACCAAATAAAGTTTTGAGACAAAGGTGTGTTTGCAAGATGGTCAAGCTATACTCCTTGAATCAATGATATTTAGCTCATTCCTCAAATAAGAGAACCTTGCTTCATTGATGTCTACGGGTGCTTCTATTCTTGTAGACAATGTTGGGCCTCCAAGAGCAGAGGTTTGTAGAACAGCAGCAAGTTTCCCTTAAGTGTATTACCCAAGGTTTATCGAACTCAGGGAGGAAGAGGTCAAAGATATCCCTCTCATGCAACCCTGCAACCACAAAGCAAGAAGTCTCTTGTGTCCCCAACACACCTAATAGGTGTACTAGTTCGGCGAAGAGATAGTGAAATACAAGTGGTATGAATGAATATGAGCAGTAGTATGGCGCCAGAAAATAGCTCGCTGGCGTGCAGTTGATGGTAGTAATATTGCAGGAAGTAAACATGCAGTAGTAACGCAGCAGTAGTAACTCAGTAAACAGTAAACAAGCAGCGATAGCAGTATTTAGGAACAAGGCCTAGGGAATAGACTTTCACTAGTGGACACTCTCAACATTGATCACATAACAGAATAGATAAATGCATACTCTACACTCTCTTGTTGGATGATGAACACATTGCGTAGGATTACACGAACCCTCAATGCCGGAGTTAACAAGCTCCACAATTCAATGTTCATATTTAAATAACCTTAGAGTGCATGAAAGATCGAAACGACTAAACCAAGTACTAACATAGCATGCACACTGTCACCTTCATGCTTATGTAGGAGAAATAATACACATCAATACTATCATAGCAATAGTTAACTTCGCAATCTACAAGAGATCATGATCATAGCATAAACCAAGTACTAACACGGATGCACACACTGTCACCATTACATCGTGTAGGAGGAATAAAACTACTTTAATAACATTGCTAGAGTAGCACATAGATAAATTGTGATACAAAACACATTGCAATCATAAAGAGATATAAATAAGCACTTCACTATGCCATTCATAACAGTGAATAAGTATTCTGTGAAATATAGCCTAAGAGACCCACACGGTGCACACACTGTCACCTTTACACACGTGGGACAAGGAGTCTCCGGAGATCACATAAGTAAAACTCACTTGACTAGCATAATGACATCTAGATTACAAGCATCATCATATGAATCTCAATCATGTAAGGCAGCTCATGAGATTATTGTATTGAAGTACATAGGAGAGAGATGAACCACATAGCTACCGGTACAGCCCCGAGCCTCGATGGAGAACTACTCCCTCCTCATGGGAGCAGCAGCGGTGATGAAGATGGCGGTGGAGATGGCAGCGGTGTCGATGGAGAAGCCTTCCGGGGCACTTCCCCGTCCGGCAGGGTGCCGGAACAGAGACTCATGTCCCCCAGATCTTGGCTTCGCGATGGCGGCGGCTCTGGAAGGTTTCTATGGGTTTCGTCCTCCGTCATAGGGTTTTCGCGACGGAGGCTTTAAATAGGCGGAAGGGCAGCCTCGGAGGGGGCCTGGGGCCACCACACCATAGGGCGGCGCGGCCCCCCCTCTGGCCGCGCCAGGGTGTGGTGTGGGGCCCCCAGGGCTTCCCTCTGGCGGCTCTCGGGTGTTCTGGATGGTTCCGGGAAAAATAGGAACCTGGGCGTTGATTTCGTCCGATTCCGAGAATATTTCGTTACTAGGATTTCTGAAACCAAAAACAGCAGAAAACAGGAACTGGCACTTCGGCATCTTGTTAATAGGTTAGTTCCAGAAAATGCACGAATATGACATAAAGTGTGCATAAAACATGTAGATATCATCAATAATGTGGCATGGAACATAAGAAATTATCGATACGTTGGAGACGTATCAGCATCCCCAAGCTTAGTTCTGCTCGTCCCGAGCAGGTAAAACGATAACAAAGATAATTTCTTAAGTGACATGCCATCATAACCTTGATCATACTATTGTAAGCATATGAGATGAATGCAGCGATCAAAACAATGGTAATGACATGAGTAAACAACTGAATCATAAAGCAAAGACTTTTCATGAATAGTACTTCAAGACAAGCATCAATAAGTCTTGCATAAGAGTTAACTCATAAAGCAATAAATCAAAGTAAAGGTGTTGAAGCAACACAAAGGAAGATTAAGTTTCAGCGGTTGCTTTCAACTTATAACATGTATATCTCATGGATAGTGTCAATGTAAAGTAATATAACAAGTGCAATATGCAAGTATGTAGGAATCAATGCACAGTTCACACAAGTGTTTGCTTCTTGAGGTGGAGAGAAATAGGTAAACTGACTCAACATAAAAGTAAAAGATAGGTCCTTCAAAGAGGAAAGCATCGATTGCTATATTTGTGCTAGAGCTTTTATTTTGAAAACATGAAACAATTTTGTCAACGGTAGTAATAAAGCATATGAGTTATGTAAATTATATCTTACAAGTTGCAAGCCTCATGCATAGTATACTAATAGTGCCCGCACCTTGTCCTACTTAGCTTGGACTACCGGATCTTCGCAATGCCATGTTTCAACCAAGTGTCACAAAAGGGTACCTCCATGCCGCCTGTACAAAGGTCTAAGGAGAAAGCTCGCATTTTGGATTTCTCGCTTTTGATTATTCTCAACTTAGACATCCATACCGAGACAACATGGACAACAGATAATGGACTCCTCTTAAATGCATAAGCATGTAGCAATAATTATTATTCTCATATGAGATTGAGGATATATGTCCAAACTGAAACTTCCACCATGATTCATGGCTTTAGTTAGCGGCCCAATGTTCTTCTCTAACAATATGCATGCTCCAATCATTAAGGTGGTAGATCCTTCAGACAAGACGGACATGCATAGCAACTCACATGATATTCAATAAAGAGTAATTGATGGCGTTCCCCAGAAGCATGGTTATCGCACAACAAGCAACTTAATAAGAGATAAAGTGCATAAGTACATATTCAATACTACGATAGTTTTTAAGGCTATTTTGTCCCATGAGCTATATATTGCAAAGGCGAATGATGGAATTTTAAAGGTAGCACTCAAGCAATTTATTTTGGAATGGCGGAGAAATACCATGTAGTAGGTAGGTATGGTGGACATAAATGGCATAGTGGTTGGCTCAAGGATTTGGATGCATGAGAAGTATTCCCTCTCGATACAAGGTTTAGGCTAGCAAGGTTATTTGAAGCAAACTCAAGGATGAACCGGTGCAGCAAAACTCACATAAAAGACATATTGTAAACATTATAAGACTCTACACCGTCTTCCTTGTTGTTCAAAACTCAATACTAGATATTATCTAGACCTTAGAGAGACCAATTATGCAAACCAAATTTTAGCAAGCTCTATGTATTTCTTCATTAATGGGTGCAAAGTATATGATGCAAGAGCTTAAACATGAGCACAACAATTGCCAAGTATCACATTATCCAAGACATTTTACCAATTACTACATGTAGCATTTTCTGTTTCCAACCATATAACAACAAGTGAAGCGATCAACTTTCGCCCTTGAACATTAAAAGCTAAGAACACATGTGTTCATATGAACCAGCGGAGCGTGTCTCTCTCCCACACAAGGATGAACTTATTCAGAGAATGAAAATAACAAAACGAAAATAAAAGCACACACATACACTCCAAGTAAAGTACATAAGATGTGACCGAATAAAAATATAGTTTCAAGAGAAGGAACCTGATACTTTGTCGATGAAGAAGGGGATGCCTTGGGCATCCCCAAGCTTAGACGCTTGAGTCTTCTTAAAATATGCAGGGATGAACCACGGGGGCATCCCCAAGCTTAGAGCTTTCACTCCTCTTGATCATAGTATATCATACTCCTCTCTTGACCCTTGAAAACTTCCTTCACACCAAACTTCAAGCAAACTCATTAGAGGGTTAGTGCATAATCAAAAATTCACATGTTCAGAGGTGACACAATCATTCTTAACACTTCTGGACATTGCACAAAACTTCTGAAAGTTAATGGAACAAAGAAACCCATTCAACAAAGCAAAAGCGGCAATTCGAAATAAAAGGCAGAATCTGTCAAAAACAGAACAGTCCGTAAAGACGAATTTTAAAATGGCACCAGACTTGCTCAAACGGAAAAACTCAAAACTAATGAAAGTTGCGTACATATCTGAGGATCACGCTCGTAAATTGGAAGATTTTTTTCGAATTTTCTACAGAGACTTGTGCCAGAATTAGTGACAGACAGCAATGCTGTTTCTGCGCAGCGATCCCAAATATAACATCAACTTTGACATAGAAACTTTACTTGGCACAAAAACATGATAAGGAGAGGTTGCTACAGTAGTAAACAACTTCCAAGACACAAATATAAAACAAAGTACTGTAGTAAAAAAACACATGGGTTATCTCCCAAGAAGTTCTTTCTTTATAGCCATTAAGATGGGCTCAGCAGTTTTAATGATGCACTCGTAAGAAATAAGAGTTGAAGCAAAAGAGAGGATCAAGAGGCAAATTCAAAACACATTTAAGTCTAACATGCTTCCTATGCATAGGAATCTTGTAAATAAACAAGTTCATGAAGAGCAAAGTAACAAGCATAGGAAGATAAAACAAGTGTAGCTTCAAAAATTTCAGCACATAGAGAGGTGTTTTAGTAACATGAAAATTTTTACAACCATATTTTCCTCTCTCATAATAATTTTCAGTAGCAACATGAGCAAACTCAACAATATAACTATCACATAAAGCATTCTTCTCATGAGTCTCATGCATAAAATTATTACTCTCCACATAGGCATAATCAATTTTATTAGTTGTAGTGGGAGCAAATTCAATAAAGTAGCTATCATTATTATTCTCATCATCAAATATAGGAGGCATAGTATCATCAAAGTAAATTTTCTCCTCAATGCTTGGGGGTCTAAAAATATAATGCTCATCAAAGCCAGCTTCCCCAAGCTTAGAATTTTCCATAGCATTAGCAACAATAGTGTTCAAAGCATTCATATTAATATGTTCCATGGGTTTTTTAATTTTCGCATCAAACCATCCATGTCTTAAATCAGGAAATAGAATAAGAAGCTCATTGTTGTCCATTATGCCTAACTAGTGTAAACAAGAAACTAAATGTCACAATTGCAGAGTCTAAAGGAAATAGCTTCGAGTACTTACAACGGCGCCGGAGAATAGCTTAGTAGCCGAGATCCGGAGTGTGAGTACCTTTTACCTTTCCTCCCCGGCAACGGCGCCAGAAAAGTGCTTGATGTCTACGGGTGCTTCTATTCTTGTAGACAGTGTTGGGCCTCCAAGAGCAGAGGTTTGTAGAACAGCAGCAAGTTTCCCTTAAGTGGATTACCCAAGGTTTATCGAACTCAGGGAGGAAGAGGTCAAAGATATCCGTCTCATGCAACCCTGCAACCACAAAGCAAGAAGTCTCTTGTGTCCCCAACACACCTAATAGGTGTACTAGTTCGGCGAAGAGATAGTGAAATACAAGTGGTATGAATAAATATGAGCAGTAGTATGGCGCCAGAAAATAGCTCGCTGGCGTGCAGTTGATGGTAGTAATATTGCAGGAAGTAAACATGCAGTAGTAACGCAGCAGTAGTAACTCAGTAAACAGTAAACAAGCAGCGATAGCAGTATTTAGGAACAAGGCCTAGGGAATAGACTTTCACTAGTGGACACTCTCAACATTGATCACATAACAGAATAGATAAATGCATACTCTACACTCTCTTGTTGGATGATGAACACATTGCGTAGGATTACACGAACCCTCAATGCCGGAGTTAACAAGCTCCACAATTCAATGTTCATATTTAAATAACCTTAGAGTGCATGAAAGATCGAAACGACTAAACCAAGTACTAACATAGCATGCACACTGTCACCTTCATGCTTATGTAGGAGGAATAATACACATCAATACTATCATAGCAATAGTTAACTTCGCAATCTACAAGAGATCATGATCATAGCATAAACCAAGTACTAACACGGATGCACACACTGTCACCATTACATCGTGTAGGAGGAATAAAACTACTTTAATAACATTGCTAGAGTAGCACATAGATAAACTGTGATACAAAACACATTGCAATCATAAAGAGATATAAATAAGCACTTCACTATGCCATTCATAACAGTGAATAAGTATTCTGTGAAATATAGCCTAAGAGACCCACACGGTGCACACACTGTCACCTTTACACACGTGGGACAAGGAGTCTCCGGAGATCACATAAGTAAAACTCACTTGACTAGAATAATGACATCTAGATTACAAGCATCATCATATGAATCTCAATCATGTAAGGCAGCTCATGAGATTATTGTATTGAAGTACATAGGAGAGAGATGAACCACATAGCTACGGGTACAGCCCCGAGCCTCGATGGAGAACTACTCCCTCCTCATGGGAGCAGCAGCGGTGATGAAGATGGCGGTGGAGATGGCAGCGGTGTCGATGGAGAAGCCTTCCGGGGGCACTTCCCCGTTCGGCAGGGTGCCGGAACAGAGACTCCTGTCCCCCAGATCTTGGCTTCGCGATGGCGGCGGCTCTGGAAGGTTTCTGTGGGTTTCGTCCTCCGTCATAGGGTTTTCGCGACGGAGGCTTTAAATAGGCGGAAGGGCAGCCTCGGAGGGGGCCTGGGGCCACCACACCATAGGGCGGCGCGGCCCCCCCTCTGGCCGCGCCAGGGTGTGGTGTGGGGCCCCCAGGGCTTCCCTCTGGCGGCTCTCGGGTGTTCTGGATGGTTCCGGGAAAAATAGGAACCTGGGCGTTGATTTCGTCCGGTTCCGAGAATATTTCGTTACTAGGATTTCTGAAACCAAAAACAGCAGAAAACAGGAACTGGCACTTCGGCATCTTGTTAATAGGTTAGTTCCAGAAAATGCACGAATATGACATAAAGTGTGCATAAAACATGTAGATATCATCAATAATGTGGCATGGAACATAAGAAATTATCGATACGTTGGAGACGTATCATTCATCAAGAGGCTTCGTGAATATATCGGCAAGTTGATCTTTGGTAGGAACATAGATAAGCTCAATATCACCACGGGCAACATGATCTCTAATGAAATGATTCCGGATCTCAATATGCTTCGTTCTTGAATGTTGCACCGGATTATAGGCAATCTTGATGGCACTTTCATTGTCACATAATAGAGGCACTTTGTCACAAATGACACCATATTCCTTTAAAGTTTGCCTCATCCATAACAATTGAGTGCATCCACTTGCGGCGGCAACATAATCGGCTTCGGCGGTGGAGAGAGATGTACAATTTTGCTTCTTAGAAGACCAACACACCAAGGACCTACCAAGAAATTGGCAAGCCCGGGAAGTTGATTTCCTATCATCCTTGTCCCCCGCCCAATCCGCATCGGTATAACCATTGAGAATAAAGCTTGAGCCTTTGGGGTACCAAATGCCATATCTTGGGGTATCAACCAAATATCTAAAGATTCTTTTGAGAGCCATCATGTGGCTCTCCTTAGGAGAAGCTTGATACCTTGCACACACACCAGCACTCAACACTATGTCTGGTCTAGATGCACAAAGGTAAAGCAAGGATCCAATCATGGAGCGATATACCTTTTGATCCACCTCTTTACCATTGGGATCTAGTGCAAGATGACATTTGGTAACCATAGGAGTGGCCACACCCTTCAACTCGGTCATCTTGAACCTCTTGAGCATGTCTTGGAGATATTTTGCTTGATTGATGAAGGCTCCTTCTCTCAATTGCTTGATCTCAAAACCAAGGAAGAACTTCATCTCTCCCATCATAGACATCTCAAACCTATCGGTCATAAGCTTTGAAAATTCATCATTGAAAGCTTTGTTAGTAGAGCCAAAGATAATATCATCAACATATAATTGGCAAACGAAAAGCTCCCCATTAACCCTCTTAGTAAAAAGAGTGGGATCGATTAGCCCAACATCAAACCCACGGTCTACCAACAATTCTTTAAGGTGCTCGTACCAAGCTCTAGGAGCTTGTTTGAGACCATAAAGTGCTTTATCAAGCTTGTAGACATGGTTAGGAAAGTTGAGATCCTCAAACCCCGGGGGTTGCTTAACATAAACCTCTTCATGCAAAGGACCATTAAGAAATGCACTTTTAACATCCATTTGTTGTAACTTAAAGTTATGATGTGATGCATAAGCAAGAAGGATACGGATGGACTCAAGACGAGCCACGGGAGCATAGGTCTCTCCAAAGTCAATTCCTTCAACTTGAGAGAAACCTTGAGCCACCAATCTTGCCTTGTTCCTCACAATATTTCCAAACTCATCTTGCTTGTTCTTGAATATCCATTTAGTGCCTATAACATTGCGGCACTCCTTTGGCTTCTCTACTAAGGTCCACACTTTGTTGCGCTTGAAGTTGTTGAGTTCCTCGTGCATGGCTTCCACCCAATCCGAATCTTCAAGGGCTTCAAATACTTTCTTGGGTTCCACTACGGAGATATAAGCATGATGATTGCTAAAGTTAGCCAATTGCCTTCTTGTGGAGACCTTAGCTCGAACATCACCAAGGACCTTGTCATGAGTGTGTCCACGAATTTCAAGGGTCCTATCTCTTCTTGCTAGACGACGGGCCTCGATCTCCTCCTTGGTTCTTTTAGGCCTTGGAGGTGTCACTTGATCAACTTGATCATTTGGGTCCCCGTCTTGACCTTCAATTTGAGCTTCCTCAATTTCTTGAGAATGCTCATCCTCATGTGCTTGATCTTGGACAATATTTGGTGAAGCGCAAATATCGAATGGTTGATCTTGAATTCTTGGTTGATCTTGTCCTTGATCTTGTTCATGAGAGGGAGGGTTTTCTTCTTGTTCTTGGGTTGGTGCATCATTAGCTTCAAGAGATGGGGTTTGTTGATGTTGAGAGGATGAGGGCTCCACCGTGGTAGAGCATAGTTCTTCCCGAGACGCCACACTGTGTCCCTCAATGGGGCGGAAAAATCCCACACCCATTCTTACTATGGCATCTTGAGGTATTTCATCACCTGCACATACATCAACTTGCCCCACTTGGGAGCCATCATTTTCTTCGAACCTCACACTACAAGATTCGATGATAATCCCGGAGGCTATATCAAAGACTCTATAAGTGTGAGATTCGGCACCGTAACCAACAAATATACCCTCCAAAGCTTTAGGAGCGAATTTAGACAAAAGAACTCCTTTGATTTTGTAGAAACACTTACAACCGAACACCTTGAAGTATGAGATATTAGGCTTGTTGCCGGTGAGTATTTCATATGGAGTCTTGTTCAATCCCTTGCGGAGATAGAGCTGGTTAGAAGAGTGGCATGCGGTGGAGATGGCTTCGGCCCAAAAGTTATAGCGGGATTTATACTCCGCCATCATAGATCTTGCCATATCCATAAGAGTCCGGTTCTTCCTCTCCGCAACACCATTTTGTTGAGGGGTGTAAGCAGCGGAATATTGATGACGAATCCCCTCATCACTAAGAAAATCATTGAGTGTGTAGTTCTTGAACTCGGAGCCGTTGTCACTTCTTATTGCCATAATGAGGAGGTTGTGTTGGCGTTGCACCTCGGTAGCAAAGTCAATGAATATTTGTTGAGTCTCATCTTTCGTCTTGAGAAAGTAGACCCAAGTGTATCTTGAGTAATCATCAACAATCACCAAGCAATGTTTCTTCGCACCAAGACTTGCATGAGTAACGGGACCAAAGAGATCCACATGAAGGAGCTCCAAGATCCTCTTGGAAGAGATGATAGTCTTGCTTGGATGCGGAGAGTCATGCATTTTGCCTTCAACACAAGCCCTACAAACACGATCTTTGGCAAAAGAAACATTTTCCATTAGTCCCACAATATGGTTCCCCTTGTGAAGACTTTGCAAAGTTCTCATGTTGACATGGGCTAGGCGGCGATGCCACAACCAACCCACATCCGCCTTTCCGAATAGGCACATCGCACTTGAAGTGGTGGTCCCCGAAAAGTCCACCACATACAATTTATGTTCGCGATACCCAACGAAAGCGACTTTTAGAGTCTTGCTCCACAAGAGGACCACAATATCTTTATCAATAAAGACGGCGAAACCCATCTTGCCAAGGGCGAAAACGGAAAGCAAATTGTAACCAAGGGTTTTGACAAGCATGACATCCACAAGTGTTATGTTGTGTGCAACCACAACCTTGCCAAAACCCAATACCTCGGATGTAGAATTATCGCCAAAGGAGACGGTGATATTGTTTATGTTGGGCCTCAACTCCTTGACGAGGTTCTTGCCGCCGGTCATATGACTTGTACATCCACTATCAAGTACCCATTTTGAACCTCCGGCGGCATAGTCCTACATGAGATCAATGCTTGGATTTAGGTACCCATTTCTCAATGGGTCCTCTTTTGTTAGCAACAAGGGTCTTTGGGACCCAAATAGACCAAGCAACATAACCATCATATGGGCCAACATATTTAGCATAAACATCACCATAATAATCTTTGAATAAAACATAGTGAGGGTTAGCATTTCCTGCATCATCATCATTAATGGTTTTGCCCTTAGGGGCTTCACCATTAGTGATATCTTTCTTCTTCTCTTGTGCGAGCTTGGCCTTTTGCTTGTTTACCTTCTTTGCCTTGGCTCCATAACCAAGGCCCTCCTTCCCATTGTTTGATCTTTGCTTACTCAAGAGATCATCCAAAGAAAGTTTACTTTGGGGAGAGGAGGCCTTAGCAAGTTCATCCTTCAACCTAGCATTTTCCTTAATAATATTTGCATGATCACATGAAGGGGTAGAGGAACTAGGCACATCATATGAAGCAAGCCTAATTTGAAGTTCCTCATTTGACTTGGATAGGAGAGCGTATTCATTCTTCAAAGCTTTGTGAGCTTTGTCTAGTTCATCTAGATCCTTCACAAGTTTCTCATGATCAACACCAAATTGGGCCATTTCCTTTTTAAACAATTTAGTATTAGCCCTAGCATGATCTCTAGCTTTAGTGAGCTTGTTAATTTCATCTTGAGGCTCTTCAAGATTTTCTAGCCTCTCCTCAAGAGAAGCTATAGTTTCTTGACTTTCCTCAAGAGCATTTTTAAGAGCATGGATTTCAAGAGAGTCTTCTCTCTCTATTTGACCCTTTTTCTCAAGAGTAGCATTTTGTTGAGCTAAACGAGCCATGAGATTTGAAACATGCTTTTTGTTGATACCTTGTAGGTTAAGAATGAATTCATCAAATTCTAGCATTTCTTGTTTCATGTAACACCCCAACTTTTGCAACCTTGTTTAATTCTCCTTAGTGCAAAAATCAGGGGGAACAAAAACTTTTTCCATAGACTAATTAAGATGAATTGCCTTGATCTGTTTGTTATGATGAATTGCCTTGATCTGTTGGTAGATGAATTGTCTTGATTTTCTTGTTGAGTTTTGTCTTGAGCTACCTCATAGAACAACACCCCTAGTGGTTAAACAAGCAACTCACCAAATAAAACACCTATGTGACTTAGGAAAAGTTGTTTTCCTTTATCTCCACATCAAACTTTTCTACTCATGGCGACATGAGTGTGCCTACTAAAAATTCCTCTTTGTGTTTAAGCTAGCTCAAATCATCCTTGATTCCAAACTTGCACCCTTCTCTTATACCTACTCATCCTTGTTGGTTTTGAGGCCATGTCGACCATCTGTGTTGACAGGCTTTGAATGTCCAGATTTTGGCAGTTGATCTCTAAGCAACCACAACTGTTTTTGGTAGCCTCAATACATGGATCTCATCTATGCAACACCCTCTTTAACCTCCACAAAACCAAGAGTGAAGATGGTAGCTACATTATGTAGCCCTTGAGATCACTTCTCCCAAAACATTTTATTTACCAAAAATCCTATTTAAGATTCTTCTCTATTTTGACCATATAACCATTTCTAGTTTTGGCAAAGCTTTTCAAATTATTTTCCCAAATAACTCTTGAAAAGTGGGTGGTACCTCATACCCTCCATTTACAACACAAAAATGCATCTATAAAATCATTTCACTTTATTTTCACTTTCTTTTAACAAAATACATATTTATGGTACCTATGCAAATTCTTGCGTGAGGGTTGCTCTTTTAGAATTATGAGAAAAACCTACCTATCTTTATAAGATGAGTAGAGTATTTTGAAAACTCTAGGTTCTACCTAGCTACTCTCAACATTTTCAAAATACCTTTCCAATAAAATCTCATTTCAAAATTTGCCATAACCACAAAAGTGATCCCAATTTTATTTCTTGAGCCATATTTAAATAGTAACCTTTGAGCACCAACTATACCTCTTTATTTAACACCTAATCATTCTTATGCATTAGTGCATGATATCATGCTCACACTTCCTCTCATCTCTCTTTATCTATATCATATCTTCTCCATTCAAAAGTTGCCTTAAACAAGTGAAGTGGTTTGAACAACTCTCTTTTGACCTACACTTACATCTCTCCTTACCTCATCTCCACTTCACCAAAATCACCACCATCTCCTAGCACCTCCATATTGCTCTTTATAACTAAAACCATATCCCAATTTTGATCAACTCCCATAGTAGTGAAGACCCATCCTTTTAAGTTCAAAATCTAAATAACAACTTTTATTAATCAACCACATCTCACTCATATATTGTTTACCACCATCACCTTGACCTCATGAATTTATGTTTTATTTTCCTCCTTTTCAACCTTGACATCATATGGTTACTTCCATCACCATCCACCCCTCTCTTTTTACTCCCCTCTCTCTTGCAAAACCCTAAAGGACACCACCCCAACTCTCTCTTTCCCTTCTCTCTCTTTTTCTTTCTTCAAACATGGCCAGGCCATGATCCTCTTTGGACACCAGCCCGTGCACCCCTCTTGGCCTGACCCCCAAACCCACCCAGAACAGCCCCCTGGACCCTCTTTGCTGCTCCAAAATCAAACCAAGCCGCAGGCCCACTTGAGGCCATCGATCCAGACCCTAAAAAAGAAAACACACCCACGCCAAACTCCCTCCCACTCGACCCCTGCCCTCTCCCGCTCAACCTCTCCCCTTTCCCGCGCCCGTACCCTCCTCTGATGATGCCAGCCCTGCGACGTCATCACCCCGCGCCGCCCCTACGTCACCAAATGCGCAGCCATTGGTCGTCGCCTCCCGCACGGCCCTCCATTGGCCGCAGCCACGGTGCACACCACCCACGCGCCTCCCTCCGGCTATAAAAGCCCACCCCGCCCACTCCTCTCCACTCCACACCTCTCTCCCACCACCCTAGAGCACCAGCAAAAAGCACCGAGGTGCCCCCTTGCTGCTGCACGCCGGCAGGATCAGCACCGCCGTGGTCACCGTGCGATTGGCGGAAAAGCTCGGGCTCGCCCCGACGTCTGCGTCCCTCCCTCTATGCCCCATCTTGTTCACCCTCTTCCCCTTGTCCTAATGCACCTATTCACGCCGCCCAGGTCCGCCGGAGACAGACGCCCATGCTGCCGGACCGGGAGGTGCTGCGAGCCAACGCCGCCGGGGAAGTCGCTGCGGAGAGAGAGGAGGAGCTGGACGCGCTGCTCGGCCGCGTCGACCCTCCGCCACGTCTCTGCCACCTCGCCGTTGACCGTCGTCGCCTCGCAGGTGAGCCCCTGGCTGCTCGCCTTTTCTCTTCCCGGCCGCCGCGCGCATCTGCGTGTCTCGCGAGGGAGACGACTCGCTCGTCTCGTGCGTGGCTGCATGGTCGAATCGGCCACATCAGCCCATGCATGCAGGCCTGGCCCGCCCGGGCCCCTTTCCCCTCCTTTTTCTTACTTTTTTCTTTTCCCCCACCGCCACCTGGAAAACCACCTGGGCCGGCCCACTTCTCCACCCCCGCACGGCCCAGATCTTCCCGCCCCTTTCCAATTCGTTTAAAATTTTAATTGCTGTTGTATTGTGACAAAAACCAGTGACACTCTTTCGCAAATAACTTGAGTTATATACTCCCAAATCCAGTGAAACCAATTGCATTAGTTCAGAAATTTTATTATCTTTCCAATGCCACAGGTCCCATATTTTTACGATTTTTGTACGATTTTTGGTGCATTAAACATGATCACTGTATTATGTCTAGTATTTGTAATTCCTAAAATTATAGGATTAATATTTTTGGGTGAATCCAATTGGGTTAGTCTTGTTTTAGTACTGGCCATCTAGGAAAAATATTTTTAGTCTCTGTTCATGCATATTTGTTACTGTTTGTGTTAATGGTGTATCACATGAAATGTTGTACCAAAACCTTTCGTATATTTCAAATCTTTGACAACCTCTTTGTATTAAAATTGGTCAACCAATGTTTTATTCTTGCAAAACAATACCTATGCCTCTTAAACTCAGTTCTTTTGTTTGCTCAAGTTTTCCAAAGGTGTGGTATATGGTTTACTTCCTATTTTTGGTGTAGTCTTTTGTTTACAAAATAAAAGAGAGGAATGATTTCTACCTTTTCAAAAATGTTTGAAAATAAAAGTTGAATGTTTTTGAGGCCAAAGCATTGCACTGGTATTCTTGATAGTGTTATCTATCGGGGGATGTTTAAATCATTCCTTGGTGATAACCCTAGAGGCAATTGCTCATTTGTGAAGCTTTCATGCTTTTATCAAGCGAAATAAATGGGTTTTCTTTTATAAAGTTGTTTTGAAATAACTATAAGTCCTTAACATAATAGCTCTTAGTTGAATGGTTAAATTATGATTGTTGCATGTTTGTTTGTTGGTGCAATGTGTTGATTGTGTTCCTTTTTATATTTTCCGGCGATAGATGCGAACAATTCCGAAGGAGAAGAAGAAGTGGATCGGACAAGGATTTTATTTATATTGACGGGACTCTTATATTGATGAAGTTGAAGAAGTCCAGGGACAAATAAGCCAAGGCAAGCCATCTCTTGATCTCTGAATGTTGAATCACATATTGTGGTTACTTTGTTGTTATTATTGTCTCTCAATCTATCTTGTGTTGTTTCTACTTTTGTTGTTGGAGCATGCTCACCGTGAGCATGTTTAGTCTCTTTGGCACCTCACCGACAACCCCCTTTAGTGACATGGTGGTTGTCATCATCATGATCTCGGTGTACCCTCTAAGTGTGATCGGTATGCCCACTTACCTTGAGTGTGTCGACCTCTCGACACCCTTTTTGCACCCCTTCGTGGTATGATAGTTAGTATCGTGCCCTTGTTATATCTTCTACTTTGAGGCATGCTATGCATACTTACTCCCAAGTGTGCCGAACCTCTTGTTGATGCTATACATACTTACTCTCAAGTATGTTGCACCCTTGTTGATGTTCTGCATCCTTACTCTCAGGTATGTTGAACCCCTTGTTGATCTTATGCATGCTTACCCTAAGCATGTATGCCCCCCCTTTGACCGCCTATATTATCATCTTCTTAGTGGTATGATGATTAACATCATGACCCTTGTTTAACCATCCTACTTATATTGTCCCTACACATGCTTATCCTAAGTATGTATGATCCCCTTGACACCTCATTTATCACCTCCTTAATAGTATGATGGCTAGCATCATGCCATTGTTGTCTCTTATTTCTTACATGAAACTATAGGTTGGGAACCCCTTGGAAAAATACCTTGTTGAAAAGAACTTTTGAAAAACCTTGGGTGAGTTGGACTTACCTAAGTGTGTGTTTATGAAAGAAAAGGATCTTGGCAAAGATGGTTGGAAAGAGAATCTTGTTTATGAAAACTTTGGCGTCTAAGTATTCACCCGTGACAATTAACCCGCGCAACCACCGCTACTCCAACGTGGGCACGGAGCTTAGCTTGACGTTTGTTCTTCTTAGCATGAGGCACCGCACAACTATACAAGGGTACGGTTACCCCCGAGTCCGGGTTGTCATTGTTGGGACAATAGTATAACGGGAGGCCTTCGGGGCTGACCCGTCCGGAAGACACTATGGGTCTCCTGGCTTGGCGGTGGAGCCACGCTCAAAGGGAGGTGAGCTGCCACGGTGCCGGGGAGGTGCATACTCCATAGGGTAGGACCTCTTGCTAAGTCGAATGGGCGAAAGGCTATGTTCGGGTATCCGTCGTGGCATATGTTGTTATGCGGGGATGATGCCCACACGATAGGTATCCGGATAGAGGTGGGGAAAGTATGCAAACTCTGCAGAGTAAAATCTATTCGAATAGCCGCGTCCGCGGTCATGGATGGTTGGAATGGCTGTTGCTTAGCCTGATGAGTTTTGGTTTACAAAATGTTTTGGCAAATGAAAGGAAAGAACTTGTTTTGAAGTACCGGAAGGGTACGGGAAAGGTTGTGTCGACCATATGGAGATGGTCGGGAAGGACAAATAAATTGGGTTACCCCATCCTAGTGTTTTATGTTGTGGATATCTTTTGAAGTATCTTCTTCAACAAAGATATAGAGATGTCATAGGGTATCTTTTGAAGTATCATCTTTAACAAAGATATAGAGATGTCATAGAAATGTCTTAGCACCCTCTTAGTGTCCCCTTCAACTGTGATGTGGGATGCTATATCCACAAGAGAAACTTATTCTCTTTCACATGCTATATTCACAAGAGAAACTTATTCTCTTTCACATGCTATATCCACCAGAGAAACTATTCTTCCTCTCTTGTCTTCTTTAGTTAGAATTGTTATCACCTTCTTGATGGTTTGCGAGTACAATTCAAATGTACTCACGGCTTTGTCCCTGGCTATTTACTTGGCCAGACCTGGAGGACTTTGATAGATGAAGAAGGAGTTGACGACGTCTATGCGAGCTAGGAACGTCTTCCCAGTCAGTTGCCTGTAGGGTTAAGGCAGATGACTTGGGCTCTACGCTGCTGAAGTGATTCTGCTACTCTGATGATTAGATTAGGCCCTTCGAGGCTATCTTGTAAAGATGGGCCATGTGACCTTATTGTAATTTTCTTATTCCGTTTTGTAAAGGATGATGTAATTTGATATCAGTTCGGTTATGCGTTCACGGCACACTGATCATGGGAACGTGAACTGTATACATAACAGGGTATTTCGGACAGCTAGTCCGGGGTCCCCACAGAGCTGGTATCAGAGCTATCCTGACTGTAGGAGACCTTAGTTAGCATGGACGTTAGTTAGGAAACAAGTACTTGGGCAAAACTATTTACCAAATAAATTCTTTCTTTAGTCGGAAGCATAGCTTCTACTCCTCCTGTTTCTTCAAAACTTCTAAATTCTTATCTCTCCGCTTTATAGAAGTGTTAGAAAATTCTTACTCTATTGTCTCATCCACTTCAAACCTACATATTGGACGATGTCCCCAACTCAGACCGGAGACTCGACCTCAAAGATGGATCAATCCCTCGGGAAGCCTCATGTACCTCCAACAGTAGCTATGGAAGTTTGGATGCCAACTTATCCATACACATATAGGAATGATAATATCATGTCTTTGGTTGTCACCAAAGTCTGTCAAGGAGCTGACCTTGTTCCTCCATGGACTTGCACCTTTTTGCAGTCGTCTGGGATCAAATCCTCAGTTCTTGACTAGTAATTTTTAGGCCAGCCACCAGAAGTTGTCGACTTTGGGAGTTCCTCAACAGCTACCCCTCTCAAGACCTCACGTTCCCGGGATATTGAGACTAGAAGTTCTACGCAAATCTCGCCTCCACCTCAACATCAACGAGTCAACATCAGGCCTGCGTCACCAGCAACTGCTACAAGAATCCTTGTTGAAGACGATGTCAACAAGCTGAAGATGCCAACATATGTGACCAGCCCCAAACCAATAGGATGGATAGGACAAACTCAATCGCTTTGATTGAGCTACCCCTGCGTATTAGGCATCCCTAGATGCTTGGAGTACCATGTTTGGTTTGATGATTGCTTGTAGCTCTCTAAGTGTGCTGCCTTGAGTGTTTTTATCTATTTGTTGTGTGTATGATTGTCTTGCTCTTTCAGTCCGAAAAACGCTTTTAGTGTTGTCGGGGGTGTTCCTCGACAATGTCCTCCGATAGGGACTTAGGGTTGATGGAATCCTGCAAGCTGATACGTGACATCGGTGCACAGACAAACGGGGGAGGCGATTTACCCAGGTTCGGGGCCCTCGATGAGGTAAAACCCTTACGTCCTGCTTGTCTGTTCTTGATTATAATGAAAACAGCGTTACAATGGGGTGCCGAATAGTTCGGCTGTGATCTCGTCGAGATAGCTAATCGCTAGGGTAACCTAGTTCTAAGCTTCTGTTGGCTAAGATCGCTAAGATTGGTCGTGTCCTCGATAGCCCCTCTCCTGGCCTTTATATAGGTGGCCAGGTCCTGAGAGGTTTAGTCGAGTACGTGTAGGTTTACAATAGATCTATCTCTAATCTTTCCTTCTTCGGCTCTTTCCGCGTCTTGTACTTCAAGTAATCTTTCGCCGCACAGTCCTAGTGGCCCATCTTGTCTTCGAGTACCTTCATGGGCCTCCACCTGGGCCGTATAGGGTAGAGCAATAGTGGTTACCCGAAGGGTAATGCCCACGTCAGTAGCCCCCGAGTGTCTAGCCAAACATAGTTCGGGTAGAGACTGAAGCATGTCTTCTTCCAAACTCCTTTTCCTTGATCGTTCTTACATTTCTTCTGTCTTCTATCGGGTGCGCGCCAGCGCTCCCGATGGGAGTAGCCCCCGAGTCTAGGTACGGATGCTCGCGATCCGTGCGTAGACTCAAGTTGTACCACTCGAACATCTTCTTCTGCCGAAGCTTTTTCTGCAAGCCTCTTGTAATGCATCCGATATATTTTCTTTATGCAAGGGATACCGAATAACGTGCCCAACTTTTGTTGGTTAACTGCCGAAGGCAAAATAACGTTACCCTACACAGAATCAAGTCCCCGGGCATGATCCTGGAGTGCGAAAAAAGTTCTGTCGGGTGCGCATCCAGCGCTCCCGATGGGAGTAGCCCCCGAGTCTGGGCGCGGGCGTATTACGCCTGGGCGCAGACTTGAGTCAATTATTTCCTTCGAGTCTTCATTTTATCGGGTGCGCGACAGCGCTCCCGATGGGAGTAGCCCCCGAGCCTAAGTGCGGATGCCTGCAATCCGCGCATAGGCTCAAGTTGATCACCCGATTCTTTCTTATCCCTTTGCATGCAATCATTCTCCATGACGTCATTGATGACGTTTTTCTGTTCTCCTGATTTTGACTGATAAGACATGACCTGCCAGCCCTGTTTTCAAGCAATCCCTGCTCCTCTTTACACGGTTAACAAGGCATGTCCTCGATTTCTGCGATCATTAACTGGGGAAAGGCCCATTTAACAATATGAAGCCTTCCTTAAGTTCCTTAAGAGATAAAAGATCCCTTTCATTCTCCTCCGTTCGTCTTCTTCGTTGTTCTTGCTCTTCTTGTGTTCGCAACTGGAGCTCGCGCCGCCACCACTATCTTTCCGATTTGTTCAGATCTCGCAATGGTGAAGAAGAAAATCCCTAGTGCCGCCGCCAGCTCCACGAGCGTCGGTGCCGCCGCCAGATCCTCTTCGATTCCTGCGAAGGAGGTCGCCCCCAATGCTCCTCCTCCAGTTCCGGCGCCGCCGGTGCCACCAAGTTCATCAGCCAAGCCTGGCGATTGGACAGCTTCGACCGTCACCAAGCGTGACGAGAAAAAGGTCCCGAAGCCTGGGACTGATCTCCTCCGACGAGGGGAACGTAATCTTTCCAGGTGCGATTTCTCGACCTAACCCTCCTGCCGGTTTTACCGTGATGTTCCTGTCATTCTTGTACCGAGGCCTTTCCCTTCCTGTTCACGAAGTCCTCCTCTATCTCCTGCGAACTTACGAAATCCAACTGTGGCAACTCACTCCCAACTCGATTCTTCACGTTGATGTGTTCATTACTCTCTGCGAAGCATATCTGGGCGTTGAGCCCCACTTTGGTTTGTGGAAGAAGATCTTTTACGTGAAGAGATACAGCAGTAGCAATGGATCTTTTGTCACCGGAGGAGTAGGATTCGTAGCTCGTTCAGATGTTAATTACTTCAATTTCCCGATGAGGGAGTCCGTACAAGGGTGGAGATTGAAGTGGTTCTACATCAAGGATTCTCCTTCACCCGAATGCCAGCTCCCTCGCTTCGTCGATGTCCTTGAGGCTAAGCCTAAGAGTTCCTGGAAAAATGTTCTCTCTCCCGACGAAAAAACAGCAGCCGATGAATTATTTGCCAGATTCCTTCGGATCAAGGAGGCTGACGGGCAAACCATGGTCGGTACAGAAGTAGCGGCAGTGTTTCTAAAACGTCGAGTCCAACCAATCATGGCTAGGGTTCTCCCAATGTGGTTGTACTCAGGTCCCAAAGATGAAACTAGAATCAACGCTGCCGAATTATCGGAAAAAGAACTGCTTGATGAAGTCCGTCGCCTAACTTCCTTTAGTCAAGAGGATTCGATCCCGCTGATATCTCCATATATTCCTTTCGATGCTGATCACCCAGCACCAGAGGTAATTTCCCCCTTAAAGTCTTGGTATGCTGTTACCGACATATATTACTGTTATCTTTATTTACTTTTCCTTTCGACAGACCGTCGCAGCCTCCGAGGATTTTCATAACTTGCCAAATGACACTTCCGAAGGAAGAGGCTCTTCAGAGCCTGTTAACTTTCGTACTGTTGAACACACAAGCCCATTCAACGAGCCTGATGACCCGATAAATTCTGAAACTGCCCATGCCAATTTCCCCCATCAGCCGGTGATACCTGCGACACAGAGGGATCAGTGCGCAATGACGACGCTGATCACAATGCCTTTGTTGATGCAGCTGTGGAGGAGACCAGGGCTTCTCCTATGAAGAGATCAATCGGCGGTTTTGCCGATGAAGATGACCTCCTTGATTTGTAAGTGCTTTTCTTCTTACTATTTTCAACTTTCTTGACTTTTTCAAATTGTTCTGATAATCTTGATTAATCGAATCTTCCTTGCAGTGATGATACTTTCATTGAGCCTCCGCCCAAGAAGGCCAGATCTGATGCTGTTTCGCCGGCCGCTGCAGCTTCCGAAGCTTCGGCTCCCAAGGCGGCTCCTGTGGCGCAAGCATCGACTGCCTCCTCTCTTTCCAAAGGGAAAGATGCTTCTGCTGCTGCTGCAGCTCCTTCTCCTGTAAGTCTTTGTTGAATCTAACAAGAATCTTTTGGAGTGTGCCTTTGCTTAACAATCTCTGTAAATCATTCCCTTTCTTTAAGGATCTACGAGGCGTGATATCCTCTTTAGAGGCTTTTGCCTCTCAATTCACCTCTCTGGAGGCGGACAAGATTCGGCTGCAGGAGGAGGCTAGGTCTTCCTCTTCAAAGTTGGATGGCGCCATCAAAAAGGCCGCCGTAGCTCGCCAGGAGGTCGACTCCTTGAAAGAAGAGCTGAACAAGCTGAAGGAGCGGCTGAAGGAGGAGGAAGCTCGGGCGGCAGAAAAGGATGAACTCCTCCGTCAATCTGCTTTGGCCCTGCTTGGTAAGTCCCTTTATTCCTTACAGATTATTACTTTTTATGGATCTGCTTCTTCGTCAATGATTTCCTTTGATTACTTGCAGAAGCTGCCAACATCCCTGCTACTGCCTTGGATAAAATTCCGAGCAATTCTCCAACAAATGGTGCGTCGACGGTTCTCACCGCCCACCAACTTACCCGAGAGCTTCTTGACAAGGGAAAGGGTGCTCTGGCGAGGATGCACTCGATGATATTCCCCAAGGCCACGCAGGAGAAGACTCTGGGCCAGCTGATTGATGCTTTCGCAGTCGACACCAAGGAGGTCATTGAGGTATTCAAGCGTGCCTCGCGTACCTATGGCGCCCTTCTTGCCTTCCAACTTATGATGGGTTACGGCTTTAAGGCTGACATTGAAGAAATGACTAAGGAGCTGCCGAAAGAAAAAGATGGGCAATCTATCGATTTAAGCACCTTTACGGCGTCCGCCCGTACTTGTGCTCGCCAGCTCCTTGATTTAGTCTCGAGGAAAACATCGGTTGGCCCTAGCCTGTCGACCCAGACTCAGGCTCCTTGATTGTTGTAACAATTTTACCCTTGGGCTAGTTTGAAACATTTTTCTGCTACGAAAACTTTAAGTTTGTAATGAATACTATGCCGGCAATGTTGCCAGCATGTTTTTTATCATAATATCTTCACTTGTGCTTCTCCTGATAGGGATTGCTTATACCTCTCCCGATGGAAGTTTTGTTGGATGCTTGATTTGACCATATCATCCTCTTTGACACTGTTGCCTGCAGGTTTTCCCAGTGCCCTCGTTTGTTGACGACTCCTCTGGTGTTCTTCCCGAAAGTGATCGGATCCAACGGATGAGGGATCGGATCGCCCAGATGGAGAAGGATCTGCGCAGCACTTATGCCTTGGCCGCGATTATCAATAAGAAGAGCCAGACTGCAGCCGACGTAGAGCGATACTGAAAGGACACGGATGTCGCCTAGAGGGGGGGGGGTGAATAGGCGGTTTAAAAACTTTTACGAGATGGGCTTAACAAATGCGGAATAAAACTAGCGTTTACTTTGTCAAGCCCAAAGCCTATATACTATGGTTCACCTATGTGCACTAACAACTTATTCTAAGCAATGGTTCACCTATGTGCACCAACAACTTATGCTAAGCAAGACAAGCAACTTATGTGATAGCAAGATATATATAACTTCAAGCACGATGGCTATCACAAGGTAAAGTGCATAAGTAAAGAGCTCGGGTATAGAGATAACCGAGGCACGCGGGAGACGATGATTTATCCCGGAGTTCACACTCTTGCGAGTGCTAATCTCCGGTGGAGAGGTGCGGTGGCTTAGTGCTCCCGAACGCCACAAGAGGCTCACCTTGAGGTGTGGTTGCTCGATGCACACCAACGCCACAAAGGCCTCACCCCAAGATGCGGTACTCACACCACACACCGAACGCCACGAAGGCGCCTCACCTAAATCTCCGGTGACCCTCGCCACAAAGGCCTAGGTCACGGTTCCACTAAGGGATTTCCTTCGAGGCGGAAACCGGGCCTTACACAAAGGTTGGGGCACACATCCACAACTTAATTGGAGGCTCCCAACAAATCACCACAAAGGTCTAGAATCCGTCTAGGGTTCCAAGAACCCAAGAGTAACAACTTTCTTGCTTTCACCTCCACGAATCACCGTGGAGAACTCAAACCGATGCACCAAATGCAATGGCAAGAACACCACAAAGATGCTCAAGTCCTTCTCTCTCAAATTCCAACAAAGCTACAAAAGCTATTGGGGGAATAAGAGAGGAAGAACAAAGGAATTCACAAAGAACACCAAGATCAAGATCTAGAGAGTTCCACTCACAAAGAGATGGATTTGATTGGTAGAAATATAGATCTAGATCTCCTCTTCCTTTTCCCTCAAATGGATTCAAGAATCATTGGAGGAGTAGAGGGATTGGGCAAGCTCTCAAGGTCAACAATGGTGGAGAGCAAAAAGAGGAAGAAGAAGTGGGGAGAAAGAGGAGGAAGAAGGCCTTAAATAGGGGTCTCAGATTTACGCCCGTTGGGGCCAAAATCGCGACAGGCCGGGCGGTGCCGGCCTTGTTCCACCGGCAGTGCCGGGGTGGCCGGCAGTGCTGGCCTTTTTCCACCGGCAGCCGGTGCCCGGCGGCACTGCCGGGAGTGTTCCCCGGCACCGTGGCCCCCAGTTTTTGCCCAAACACCCGATACGAAAACCTTGATAACTTTTGCATCCGGACTCCGATTTCGATGATCTTGGGCTCGTTGAAATCACAACAACGAGCTCTACAACAATATGCATAGAAACATCATAGTCCAGCAAAGTAGGATAGAAACAAATGGATAAAGGTTTTACCTATCTATAAACGACAAACCGGTAAAACCTCCAATATGGAAAATGCAACAACTTGAGTTAGGAAACTCGCATTTAGGTGAAACCAATTTTGTTGTAAAGAAGATGACAATAGCTACCCCACAAAGATTGAAAAGCTTAAGAACAAGTGGGGTAGGTTTTTCTATGTATTTTAGAGTGAAACCTCTCAATACGAGAAACCGAGAAAAACTCCAATATCGAAAACGCAACAAGTGATTCATGCGGAATCCGTTTTCGATGAACTAGAGCTTGTCATGAGAATAAGCACAAGCTCTAAAACACCATATGGATAAGATCCAAATAACAACCAAGAAATATGATGCAAGGATGCAAAGGTTTGAGCTCTCCGAAGGATACGATCGAGTTACTCACTCGAGAGCCCTCTTGATAGTACGGCAACTAAACTATAAACCGGTCTCCAACTACACCATGAGACCGGTGAGAAAGAAACCCTATCAAGAGCAAACCTTATCCTTGCGCGTTCCTCTTGAGCTCGATGATGACGATCTTGATCACAACAAGATGGAACGCCTTTCTTGATTGTGCTTGCTTGACGAAGTCTTGTGGATTGCTCCCCCATAATCCACCATGGGAGAGCTTCTTCTTCGGCACATATTCACATATCCATGATCACCATATGGATGGCAAGCTTCAAGCAAATGATCTCTTCGAGATGGCTCATCTTGAACTTGCACTTCATTTCTTCATTCTTCATCATGTTGATGTCTTGAAGTTAACTTTGAGGGCTCACTTCATCTTCATCTTCAAGACATACTTGACACTTCAAATTCTTCATCAATTTCTTCTTATTGCAACCTTGAAGCCAACATATGGTTCAAGCATTGCCTATGGACCACACCTACAAATATAACTCAATGCAAACATTAGTCCATAGGGATTGTCATTAATTACCAAAACCACACATGGGGGCTCCATGCACTTTCAATCTCCCCCATTTTGGTAATTGATGACAATCTCTTTGAGAGGGTTTATATAAGGAATTGAAGTAACAAACAAGTTGAATATATAGAGCAAACTCCCCCATAATATATGCATGTGTGAATGAACTTGACTTTCATTGCATATATTGGCATTCAAAGCCTAGTGGAGTTTCCTCTAAATATTCAACTATGCAAAGCAACAAGATGCAATGCAATAAAGGCACATGCTTAAGCACAAAGCAAAGACATAACCAAATTCCCTTAAACCCTCCAAACTTCTCCCCCATTGGCACCAATTGCCGAAATGGGTGAAAAATTTAGAAGGCCAATATAGTGAGAGTTCCTCCATAGCGTGTGCATTTCTCATAATTTGAGAGGAATCAAATGCACGTATCCAATGATGAATATTCGGAAGGAATCACACTATAGATAGGATCAAAGATTGCAAAAAGATAACAAAGTCAAGAAGCTTCAACAAATGAAGCAAGCAACCAAATGAACCACAAAGAAGATACCAAAAGAAAGATAGATATTATGATAAGATCAAGAAGATTGCTCTAAATAATATTAGGAAGCTCCCCAAGGTTTGTGCACAAAACTAGACAATTTTCATTGGAGTATGAAGTGCACAAACATGGAATCATCACTCCCACATTACTATTCAAAACAAAAAATACCAAGTGAATCAAACTCCAATGATCACCACAAAATTGTGCCTTAAATAAATGAGGAAGCTCCCCAAGGTACATGTATAAATTAAAATGTTGCATTTGAATACAATATGCATAACATGGAATCCTCACTCCCTCATTACTATTTAAAACACAAACATTTGCAATAGATCATAGATAGAAAATTAAGCTTAACACTTGCAACAAACAAATGGTTGAGCAACAAGTAAGAGGCACCATAATAAAAGGCTCAACCAAGAGGATATGTGAAAGGCATGATAAAGCATATTATAAGACTATTACAAGGATGAGCAAAAAGCATCATCATAGTCTTCAATGAATTATATTGCTTAGCATGACCAATCAAGACGCAACAAATAAATAAGATATCGAATGGAGATGTATCATCTCTTATGTGTATAAGTTTCTCTAAGTGAGCAATATCACAAAGATATTTATCCACAAAGAAACATGCACACACAAAATAGATACACAAGAAATATAGCATGATATCCAAGACAAAGTCATGCAATATACCAATAAGAATTTTTGCTTAATAGCATGGCCAAAGGCTCAATTTTATCTTATGGTACATTCATGAACTTCAACCATAAACACATAAAATACATCACAAATATCCACAAGGGATAGAAGATAGTTGGGATGCTTTGAGAAAGGCAACAAGTATCACAAACGAGGATACTAAAAGAAATAACTCAATTTGGACTTTCATCGATATTGCACATGTGAGAGGCTTGAGGAATTGATATGCAATAAAATTGCTAGATAGGCATAGATGGGATGGGTGAATCATGAGCATGATTTTATATACTTCCCAACATATGTACTCATCTCAAATTACTCACATTCGCAATAAAGAGGTTTCGTTAAGACTTTTGCAAGAAGCACAACATTTGCAAATCAAGAGATTCATGCCAAGATGCAACCACATGGTTGGATGCTAGAAAAATATGCATGAGAAGATACTTGTTACCGAGATAGCATTGGTGAGGATGTAGTAGATATGTGTTCGTTGACCATCCTAGCTTGCCTCAAGTTACCATTGAGTCACCACTTCTCCCCAAGAGTGAGACAAGCATCCAATGCATATCCATTGTACCTAACACAAAGGTAAGTACAAAAAGGTCCCCAAACTAATTGGGTCCAAAGTAGTTAGACACACTACAACATATAGGACAAACTCCACAATACTATGTGCATATAGATATGAAATTGAATTTCATGCACATCTTAGCCAAATTAGGATTTGATGGAGTTTACCCTATATATTGGATCAAAGAAAGTAACACATGCATATATTAAACATGCATGCACAATACTTTCAAGAACCAAAGAAAGATATAATTTGGAAAAGACACCAAATAAATCAAGAGACAATGGTTGTCCAATTTATATCAAAGAATCAAATCAACACAAGATTGACTCCAAAGAATTATCTCATTATAAGAAGCTAATTAAACCTAAACACAAAGGAATGAGACAACCAACTCCCAAGAGAGCAAGGTTCCAACAAACAAACCAAACCCTCAACACTTTTTATGATGGCACAAAGTACCAAAAAGAAAGTTTATGTCTCCCAAAACCAAATTTTTGATAATGATCAAGAGATGTTAAGCATTCTAACAAATATAGGAGAGCTCCCCCAAGATTAGTGCATTATCTAGGATTTTGCATATGAATACTAAATGCACAAAACTAGGATCATCACGCTACCTATATCTACTAAAATGCTAAGAAAGTTTGAATAGACAAATTAGATCCATAAGATGCAAGGAAGACACATGGGAGTCAAAGCACAACACATTCATGGCAATAAATAAGACAATTTAAACACAAGAGCCAATGTATATATGATCAATAAATATCTACCTCATAATTTATTACCACTTGTCCTAGGACAAGAGGTATTAGGAAATATTTCCCGGTGGTAGTTTGTAAGTATACATAAGATCATATTTACAACGAATAAAGCATATGGTAAAAGATAAGAGTTAACCATCATGCAAAGGGAGTTTCTTGATAGCTTCAATTAGTCATACCAACATGCAAAGCAATTAATAGTATTCATACCAACATGCAAAGCAATTAATAGTATTCATACCAACATGCAAAGCAATTAATAGTATGACTTGAAGCATATGGTTTTCCAAAAATGTATTGAGGGACACATTGTGAAAAACCATGACAAGAAAAACTTTCACAAAAAAGATCCACAAAGATATTAGCAATGAAGCCATTTAAGCAAATTGGAACTTGTTTGAGAAAACATGTCACATATGAGAGATAATTTACAATATCAATTCTATGTGACACAACCTCAAATGTTCACATTTCCTAGGCTTGTAATATGCACAAAGCTTATTACTCCCCCATAATGTGATAAATAATATATTTTCACAAGAGGCAAATAAGATCCAACTAGAGATATTAATGGACATTGGAATTATAATTTCTCATGAAGATGACATACCACATAGAGACTAGATAATCTTGCAATATCAATTCTAAGTGATATTCCTCATGTACACACATTGTTAGGATCATGAAATTCCCAAAGGAATATCCCTCCCCCAAAACGGGATAGTCCATTAATCTCTCATAAGAGTCATATACGATACAACAAGATGCAAAGAGGCTCCAACACTAACACAAGTACACGGTGTGCAACCCAACATACATAGACTTGATTTCTCAAGAAAAACAAGTAGGAAGCACAACATATACAAACACATGTTAGGAACAAAACTAACACATGCAAAGGGGCGAGTAACTTTCAATATAAATGAGTTGAGAACATGTTACCGCAAGGAGGAACATTGGATATATGATAGTAGCAAGATAATCAAAAGACTTGGCTTGATATAATATAAATGATGAAGATCCCTTAATTCTTCATGATGTAGCCAAATCTCCAATGCCCTCCAACAAGCACCTATTGATCAAGTTTTGGATTGTTGGTCCCCAACTAAGTTGGGTCCTAAGAGGTTAGTCACAATAGGCTTGGCAACCCAAATGGTTCTTTTCTTGACACCACTTTGAGCACCAACAAATTTGGCAAACACATTGCCACCCTCATCCTTACGAAGAGAATAAACATCATCAACGGTGATAGAGTTGGATGAGGTACCAATAGTGCAAAAGGAGGAGATGTGGCCCTTCTCGCGGCATATGTAGCAAGTTCTTTTCTTCTCCTTCTTCTCACTAGATTTCTCCACAATGGGAGCATTGACTTGATTCTTCTTGGGAAGTGACATTTCTTCAACTTGAGGTTGAATATGAATTTGAGCTTGAGGCCGCTCCCCTTTTTGCTTCTTCTTCAAAGGGCAAGATCTAACATGATGCCCTTCAATTTTGCACTTGAAGCAAACAATCTTGGCCGGGTCTTTGACTTGTAATTGGCCCTTCTTAATCTTGTTGTTCTTGGACTTGATCTTGTTGTTGGAGTTGAATCCAAGTCCACTCTTGTCATTGGGGGATTGTTGCACACTTAACATCTTATCAAGTTTGCATTTCCCTTCATGACCCTTTACCAAGTCGTTCTTCAAAGAAGAGACTTGGGCCTTGAGCTCTTTGATTTCCTCTACATGGTTAGTAACAACACAAGTACTAGAGGAAGTAGAACCTTCATTGTTAGGGCAACAAGGCAAGGAAGATAATTCATCACAAGATTTAGCAATATTATGAGTGGATGAATTACTAGGACTAGCACATGGCAATATAACATTTTGAGTAGTAGTGCTAGTACCCACATGAGGCTCACAAGGTGTTGCCTTAGATATTATAGCCTCATGAGCTAACTTTAGCCTATCATGAGAGGCTAGAAGATCCTCATGGGAGCTAGAGAGCTTTCCATGATTTTCTTCCAATTTCCCATAGTTGCTAGTTAGCAAATCAAGTTGAGCCCTTAGCTCAACATTCTCCTTCAAGGTAGATGCTTCACAAGAAGTAGAGTTAGTAGCACAAGCATCATTATCAATAGCAATAGGAGAAGGCAAGTTGGCATGCACTTTTAGATAAGAAGCTTTAAGTTGCTCATGCGACTCGGTGAGTTTGGTGAGCGCACTCTCAATGACCCTTGAGCCCTTTTTGAGTTGCTCAAAATCCTCAAGGAGTTTAGCATTAACAAACACAAGCTTATCATTTTTTAGCTTTAGTTCATTTGCCATCTCAAGAGCTCTATCATGGTTTTCCTTTTCTCTAGACAATTCTAGAGCAAAGGTCTCCTCAAGAGCTTCCTTGATGGTTTGTTCTTCTTCAAGTTCATTCTTTAATGATGCTACATCATCGGCATACTCTCGTTCAAGAGCACCCTTTTTATCAATGGTGTTCTCATGCATCCAAATAAGTTTTTGGCTCTCAATAGCGGTAGTCAAGATTTCAAAGAAGTGAGTGCTAGCAATTTTATCTTTGCAAATAACCTTGAATACGCTCTTACCCTTATCGCGTAGAGAGACAACCCAATCCTCTTCTTCATATTCATCCTCATCCTTATCACCACGAGACATATTAGGTTCCATGGTAGGAGGTACCGTGGAACCCTTGGCCATAAGGCATATATGAGGACCGTGAGATAAAGATGAGGAGTTACTTGAGGCTCCTTTCAAGATCTTGTCTTGACCAATAGAATCTTTGGTTTCCTCTACATTGTTAGACACACAACAACTAGAGGAAATAGAAGCATTTTTATCATGGCCACAAGACAATGCAAGCATATCATCATTAGATTTATTCAAGCAACTTACACATGATATGCAAGGACTATCAACACAAGCATGTAAATCATTTCTAGTGCTAGATGTGTTTAAGTCCAAAGATGAAGCATTGCAATGAGATAGAGATGAATAATCATCAATAGTAAGCTCAATATCAACATTGCAATTTTCATCACCACTCACCATATCATTACCTTGTGTCTTGACACACTTTGGTGAAGTGGAAGAAGATGAGACCTCATCACGGCCGGAAGTGGAAGCAATACAATCATCCTTAATAATATTGGACACATCATATTTATCTTGAATCTTTGTCCATAACTCATGAGCGCTCCAAAAAGGCAAGTATGGAAAAAGACCTACATCTCTCAAAGCATTCATAAGAACATAAGAAGCTTGAGAATTGAGATATAAATTTTTCTCATCCTCTAACGATAGATTTTGTGAATCCATAGGAGGAGAAAAACCTATATCTACAATTTTCTCCATATGAGGGTCAATGTCCCGAAAATGACTAAGCATGTAAATTTTCCAAACATCATAATTTGTGCCATCTAATATAAGAGTGTTATCGTGCACTAATCCTCTAGCCGACATCTTTACTCTCAAGGCGGTGAAGCCTAAGAATGAGAGACCTTGCTCTGATACCAATTGAAAGGACACGGATGTCGCCTAGAAGGGGGGGGGTGAATAGGCGGTTTAAAAACTTTTACGAGATGGGCTTAACAAATGCGGAATAAAACTAGCGTTTACTTTGTCAAGCCCAAAGCCTATATACTATGGTTCACCTATGTGCACTAACAACTTATTCTAAGCAATGGTTCACCTATGTGCACCAACAACTTATGCTAAGCAAGACAAGCAACTTATGTGATAGCAAGATATATATAACTTCAAGCACGATGGCTATCACAAGGTAAAGTGCATAAGTAAAGAGCTCGGGTATAGAGATAACCGAGGCACGCGGGAGACGATGATTTATCCCGGAGTTCACACTCTTGCGAGTGCTAATCTCCGGTGGAGAGGTGCGGTGGCTTAGTGCTCCCGAACGCCACAAGAGGCTCACCTTGAGGTGTGGTTGCTCGATGCACACCAACGCCACAAAGGCCTCACCCCAAGATGCGGTACTCACACCACACACCGAACGCCACGAAGGCGCCTCACCTAAATCTCCGGTGACCCTCGCCACAAAGGCCTAGGTCACGGTTCCACTAAGGGATTTCCTTCGAGGCGGAAACCGGGCCTTACACAAAGGTTGGGGCACACATCCACAACTTAATTGGAGGCTCCCAACAAATCACCACAAAGGTCTAGAATCCGTCTAGGGTTCCAAGAACCCAAGAGTAACAACTTTCTTGCTTTCACCTCCACGAATCACCGTGGAGAACTCAAACCGATGCACCAAATGCAATGGCAAGAACACCACAAAGATGCTCAAGTCCTTCTCTCTCAAATTCCAACAAAGCTAAAAAAGCTATTGGGGGAATAAGAGAGGAAGAACAAAGGAATTCACAAAGAACACCAAGATCAAGATCTAGAGAGTTCCACTCACAAAGAGATGGATTTGATTGGTAGAAATATAGATCTAGATCTCCTCTTCCTTTTCCCTCAAATGGATTCAAGAATCATTGGAGGAGTAGAGGGATTGGGCAAGCTCTCAAGGTCAACAATGGTGGAGAGCAAAAAGAGGAAGAAGAAGTGGGGAGAAAGAGGAGGAAGAAGGCCTTAAATAGGGGTCTCAGATTTCTGCCCGTTGGGGCCAAAATCGCGACAGGCCGGCAGTGCCGGCCTTGTTCCACCGGCAGTGCCGGGGTGGCCGGCAGTGCTGGCCTTTTTCCACCGGCAGTGCCGGCCCGGCGGCACTGCCGGGGTGTTCCCGGCGGCAGTTCCGGCCCCCCAGTTTTTGCCCAAACACCCGATACGAAAACCTTGATAACTTTTGCATCCGGACTCCGATTTCGATGATCTTGGGCTCGTTGAAATCACAACAACGAGCTCTACAACAATATGCATAGAAACATCATAGTCCAGCAAAGTAGGATAGAAACAAATGGATAAAGGTTTTACCTATCTATAAACAGCAAACCGGTAAAACCTCCAATATGGAAAATGCAACAACTTGAGTTAGGAAACTCGCATTTAGGTGAAACCAATTTTGTTGTAAAGAAGATGACAATAGCTACCCCACAAAGATTGAAAAGCTTAAGAACAAGTGGGGTAGGTTTTTCTATGTATTTTAGAGTGAAACCTCTCAATACGAGAAACCGAGAAAAACTCCAATATCGAAAACGCAACAAGTGATTCATGCGGAATCCGTTTTCGATGAACTAGAGCTTGTCATGAGAATAAGCACAAGCTCTAAAACACCATATGGATAAGATCCAAATAACAACCAAGAAATATGATGCAAGGATGCAAAGGTTTGAGCTCTCCGAAGGATACGATCGAGTTACTCACTCGAGAGCCCTCTTGATAGTACGGCAACTAAACTATAAACCGGTCTCCAACTACACCATGAGACCGGTGAGAAAGAAACCCTATCAAGAGCAAACCTTATCCTTGCGCGTTCCTCTTGAGCTCGATGATGACGATCTTGATCACAACAAGATGGAACGCCTTTCTTGATTGTGCTTGCTTGACGAAGTCTTGTGGATTGCTCCCCCATAATCCACCATGGGAGAGCTTCTTCTTCGGCACATATTCACATATCCATGATCACCATATGGATGGCAAGCTTCAAGCAAATGATCTCTTCGAGATGGCTCATCTTGAACTTGCACTTCATTTCTTCATTCTTCATCATGTTGATGTCTTGAAGTTAACTTTGAGGGCTCACTTCATCTTCATCTTCAAGACATACTTGACACTTCAAATTCTTCATCAATTTCTTCTTATTGCAACCTTGAAGCCAACATATGGTTCAAGCATTGCCTATGGACCACACCTACAAATATAACTCAATGCAAACATTAGTCCATAGGGATTGTCATTAATTACCAAAACCACACATGGGGGCTCCATGCACTTTCAGATACGCTCTTACTGAGCTGCATAAAGCTACCGAGAGCTTGAATTGTGAGTCCTTTAATCTCTTCACCCTTTGGTTGGTACCGTTTTATCTGATCCTCTTTTGCTTCCTTGTCAGTCATAGCTCTGAATCGTGCGGAAGAGAGTAAACAGATTCACGAGCGTGTGAATGCTTTGATCGAGTTATCCTCAGCCGAGGAAATTTTCTGGCGGGAACACTCGAAGGCATCGGCTATCGCACAATTTCAGGATCGAGTTCAACAAGTTCACCACTTCTTCGACAAGTGCTATAGAGCCATGAGGGTGGTTTGGAAGACGATGTTTCCTTTGAACGCAGTTCCCCCTACGCTCCTTGCATTAATGTCGGAGTTTGGTAACGCCAGGAAGATCCGGGACTTGGTGCGCGCACAAGTTTTTGCAGGAGCCAGGTTTACTCTTGCTCTTGTACTTGCCCGTTATCCTTCGGCAGGTTTACTGTCGATTGCCAACGTTACTGGAGAGTTGGAAGCACTGTATCCGAAGGTTTTGTTGCCCGCGAACATAATTGTCGACATACTCGAGAGAGATTCAAAGGTACCTGAAGAAAAAGAAACTCCACAAGGGTGATCTCAGGGTTTTAATAACTGTTTGTAAATAGTTTGACAACTTTATCCAAGCGTGTGGATGACGCCTTTTCATTTGGTAGATACATGCATATGTATTTTTACCATGTTATTGCCGTTGACAAGTTTCAACTTTGAGCGAATCTTGGTTGCTCGTTTTTGAATGTATGTATGTTGGTTGGTTTAGCAAATCATGTGAGTGATCAGCTCGTGTTGCAGGTCTTGCTAAACCTGTTGTGTGCGCAACTTTGCTTTCAACCGTTGTAAATTTCGACAAACACTCCCGAATATTTCGGGTGTAGTGATTCTGTCGATGAACCCGTTGTTCCTTGATATTTTCATAAGCGAAATATCAAACGTGGGTTGTTGTTTATGTGTATTTCCAAGCTCTTGCTATTCACGGCACTCGTAGAGGCATCTATAACAGAGGGAAGAGTGAACTTCTTTCTAGCGCTCGTAGAGGCTTTCTGGAGCACGATCTTCTGCCCTGTACTATGTTTGTATAGTGATGGGGCTTAGAAGTTTGTAGCCACTGCAATGCTTAACAAAGAATCGAAGCTTAAGTTCTTATTGATAAGGTAAGCACCATGCTAGAGGGCGAAAGGGAAAGCCCTGTTTATACTAAAGGAAAAACAAAAATAAATGCGGATAAACTGCTTAAGCAAGGAAGGGGTTCTTCTCTTCCTCTGGCTTCTTCACCATGTTAGGGGTAGCCGCGGCGTTGTTGATTTCACCAGGGGTTTGAGCAGTGACTGCCAGCGTCTTGCTGTTTTCTATGTCCTCTGCATCATCAACTGCCGAACCTTTGACTGCCGAACCTTTTGTTGCCAAAGTTCCTGCTGCTGAGGCTTCTGCTGTCGAGGCTTTAAGAGCAAGGTCGGCTGGCTTCCTTTTGCTTCCCCTGTCATCCTTTTCTTCCTTGATTTCACGCAGCAACAACTTAGGTGGAGGTTTAATAAATTCTTGCTTGCTCCCAAACTTCGCCGCGATCCTCTGAAAATCGCGGTCGCAACTGTCTGAGCACGAAAAACTTCCATGGACTGTAATGTTTGTCCCTTTGTTGCCAGGCATCTTCAGCTTGAGATAAGCGTAGTGCGGCACGGCCATGAACTTGGCGTAGGCTGGTCTCCCGAGTATAGCATGATACTGTGACTCCCAGTTCGCTACCTCAAACTCGATCTTCTCCTTCCTGAAATTGTCAGATCTGCCGAAGACAACGTTCAAGTAAATTCTTCCAAGGGAATAACCTGGTCCAGTTGGCAAAATCCCGTGGAAGCAGGTGTCTGTCTCTTCCAGCATTCCCATGGTGATCCCCATACTTTTGATTGTGTCGACGAAAATCAGGTTTAACCCGCTTCCACCGTCCATAAAGACTTTGCTCATCTTGAATCCTCCTATCTGTGCCTCGACTACCAGGGCAGCATGTCCTGGTTTTGGTATGGTCATCGGGTGGTCTGCTCGGCTGAACGTAATGTTCTGAGAGGACCACTCGACGTACTCAGGGATGTTTGCCATGATGCTTTCGGCCAGATTAATTTCTCGGGTGAGCTTCTTCATCTCTCTTCTCGAAACACCTGTCTTGTGGATCATACTCATCTGCCCACGTGGTGGTGGGAACGTCTCGCTGGGTTGATGAGGTTGGGCCTGCTGTACTTGGTGCTTTGGCGGAGGTGGAGGTGGAGGTGGTAACGGTTGCTGTCCTGACTGCTGGATGAGTTTATGCATGTCAAGGAACTGTCGACAATCCCTGAGAAGGTGACTTGACTTCGTTTTGCCGTCCTTGGAGTCGACATACGAGTGCAAGTAACAGGGGGCGTTGATCTGTTCAGCATAGGGTAGCTCGGGAGCCCTCTGTTGCCGTGGTTTATAATTGCCGCGGTTTCCAGAGTTGTTCCGGTTGCCATCCTGTTGATCATCTCTTCTTTCATCATACCGATCATCATGTCGATCGGAGTATCCTGCAGCTACCAGATTGTTGTCGTCGTAGTTGCGATTTTTCCTCCTTTTGTTCCGATCCCTTCGGCTGCCCGAGTCGTGCTTTGGCTGGTCATCGTCTTCATCATCGCTGCGCTGGCGTGGTCTTCGCACGTTGTCCTCGCCATCAGCCCAACTGTTGGCGATTTCCATCAGCTTGGTGATGGTTTTTGGCTTTTTGCGTCCAAGTTCTTCTATGTAACTTTCGCGTCGGACGCCATCGCTGAAAGCGTCGATTGCTCTGTCTACAGATACATCTTCGGCAGCGTTTAGGAGTTTGGTGAATCTCCCTATGTAAGAGCGCATCGACTCCTTCTGCTTCTACTGGCAGTTGCGTAGCTCCTCAATCCCGATGGGTCTTTTATATGTCGCCTGGAAGTTAGCGACGAAGGCGTCCACCAGGTCGTCCCATGATTTGATGGAGCCTTTCGGCAGTCCTCTTAACCAAGCCCGTGCCGAGTCCTTTAGGTAGAGCTGTAAGCACTGCATTGCCGCTATCTGGTTCCCTTTATGCAGAATCACAGTCTGCAGGTAATCGTCTATCCAAGATCTTGGTTCCTGCTGCCCATCATACTTGGCAGCGTCAGTGGGAGTAGGTTTGAATTTTTTGGGTGGCATCGACTCGCGGATTTTGTAACTCAAACAATCGGCTCCCCTTAGTTCACCATCGTACTCTTGATCCTCGTCTGAGGAGTCGCTGTCGTCATCCTTCCTCGCGGCGCGTCGTCGCCTCGCTTTATCGATTCGGCTCTGGGTGATTTCATCCCGAGCATCTCTCGCCCGATGTTTCGAACCATTGGCCTGCGCCGTGGTTTTCTCCTTCTGCGGGACTAGATTGTTTCCCAATATGGCGAGACTTTCTAGGGCACCGCGATGAGCTTGCGCCATGGATCCTTCGGGGCGTTGGTTAATGAGGTACGCGGCGAGATTGGCCGTTGCTCCCGCAACGTTCTTCGGCCGTGGCATGCCTGCGGTATCCGTGGTCATGAAAGACTTGGTTAGATTCGATGTTATTTCTCTGGCGTCGTCTTCTGAGAGCCTGGACATTCTTGATCGATGTTTTCCTGCCCCAAGGGCGCTTCGGGAAGCGCTTCCTTGTGACGCTCTCCGTCGCTCGCTGGATCGTTCTGCCGCAGACAGTCGTCTCTCGAGCGTAGCTTGCTCTCTCGACAGGTGCTCCCGGTTTTTCTCTAATATAGAGCGGTATGCATTTAGGGTTCCAACTCGAGGTTCCTGCAGGGAGCGGGGTGTTGTTGAGCACGGCTGTCCTAGCCGCAGCCCACTCTTCATCCGCGATGGTGTAGTCGCTGTCGCGATTACTAGCGCTATTTTCGAAGCTCGCCCTTCTGCTGGAACGGGGCGTGCGGTCTCCGTCTTCTCCGTGCCTTGTATTTCCTGTGTTGTTGGCGACGTAGACCTGATGGTGTGCTGTTCTTCGGGTGGTTCTTGGGACGATGCTGCCGACGCTGTCTTCTCCTGACGAGTATCGGGTATTGCAGATGAACGGTGTGTCGCTTGATCCCAAACCGTGCCTGGCGTCGCAGTTTGAGCAGTAGTAGGAGGTTAGTTCTGAAGTCATGGGTTCGTCAGATCCCACCGACATTGAGGATGGTGAACGGGGAGTCGAAGGCGCGGGCGAGCCCATCGACTCTGCCAGGCCAACCAATAGATCGGACGATGACGACGCACTAAGACTCATTGATCCGGAGGTGGGTGACTCTAGCAGCTGGAGGATTCCCTCCGCGTTGACGTTGTAGTGGACGCTGCCGATGGTCATCTCCATGTTTCCTTGCAGATCTGAGAAGTTCGAGCGAGAAGAATCGCTATGCGGGGTAAACTCGTAGGAGCCGAATCGGATCGGACTTCCCAGAGCTGGTGATGGCGGAGCCGATGAAGATGTCGACGACATGATCAGATCTGCCGATGACTGATCTGGTGCCTGCAGGTTTCCCACAGACGGCGCCAAGTGTAATAAACCCGCGTAGGAAGCCTCCCTAAGATGTTTTCACCCTGATCTACCTCGCCGATAGAATACTAACTGCTAGTTAACTGAATAAGTTAAGGAAAGGCTCTGACTCTAGCCCATTAGCAGTTGTTTTTCGACCCTCGGAAAAACTAACCTTACCCGATCTCCGCTAACTACCATCAAGCTCAGCCGAAGCATCTCCACTTCGTCAAGAAAGCAGAAGCCCCTACCTTCAAGATTAACTGCACCTCTGTGAGAAGACATACTAACTTTGTCTAACCTTGGAGTATATTCGCACTAACCTCGAGGATATCTTCTTGAAACCACCCTATAACACACCGTCTAACAAGTTGAACAATAGCGTCAAAGCCAAAGCTACATCACATGGTTCATCTGGTTGTCATCAAGTGAAGACTCCTGAAGATACCTCCAGAACTCAAGATTAGGTGTAATTTACCCGCTCACTTCTTAACTGGTATAAATCAGCACCGACCCTCATGCTGAAGACTTGCCTTCGACGACCTTTGTTACTGCTTCATATGGACAACAATCAGGCGCTTCATCGACTTACTAACTTACCGCGCGTTATATGGTAGTAAACACCGTGAGTGCCTCTTGAAGTCATGGACTACACATCGCCCATGAAGATCCTTCAACTGATTACGGAAGATCGACGACTTCCGCAGAAGCCCCAGACAGAGCCACAAGGCAGAAGTTCAGAGTTTTTCTGAAGCCCCCGATGAAAAATCTTAAGGGCGTCTTCCACTAAAAATTGGAGCTGGCCCTAAAATTTTAAACCTTTCTAAAACACCGTTGGGAACTTGGGATGCACTAACTCCCCTTGAAGCTGTGGACTGCACCTCGCTCCCTGAAGATGCTTCAACTCAAGACGAGAGAAAGATCACTTCTTCGAAAGCACCGACAAGACCCGTAGCCGAAGCTTAGAGTTTTAAAACCCCCCTATGAACAATTTTAAGGGTGGAAGACTTCGTCTTCCACTAAAATCTAAAGTTAACTCTAAAAAGTTTCCAACCCTGCTAAAGCACTGCTGGAATGCACTAACTCTCCCAGAATCTTGAACCCCCGCTAGGATCGCTTAGAAGCTACAGATCTAACACCTACATGGAGTAGTCAACCTCTTCATGAAGCTCGCCATCGGCAGGAATCCATCATGTCTCCTAGAAGATGAAGCAACGGCCTTCTCGGCAACGACACATCTACGGAAGAATGGAGTCTAACTTTAGTTAAACTTTACAACCCCTCTAGTTCTACGCTTAGTAATCTCGGGACGAGATTATTTTAAGGGTGGAAGATCTGTAACACCCCAACTTTTGCAACCTTGTTTAATTGTCCTTAGTGCAAAAATCAGGGGGAACAAAAACTTTTTCCATAGACTAATTAAGATGAATTGCCTTGATCTGTTTGTTATGATGAATTGCCTTGATCTGTTGGTAGATGAATTGTCTTGATTATCTTGTTGAGTTTTGTCTTGAGCTACCTCATAGAACAACACCCCTAGTGGTTAAACAAGCAACTCACCAAATAAAACACCTATGTGACTTAGGAAAAGTTGTTTTCCTTTTTCTCCACATCAAGCCTACTAAAAATTCCTCTTTGTGTTTAAGCTAGCTCAAATCATCCTTGATTCCAAACTTGCGCCCTTCTCTTATACCTACTCATCCTTGTTGGTTTTGAGGCCATGTCGACCATCTGTGTTGACAGGCTTTGAATGTCCAGATTTTGGCAGTTGATCTCTAAGCAACCACAACTGTTTTTGGTAGCCTCAATACATGGATCTCATCTATGCAACACCCTCTTTAACCTCCACAAAACCAAGAGTGAAGATGGTAGCTACATTATGTAGCCCTTGAGATCACTTCTCCCAAAACATTTTATTTACCAAAAATCCTATTTAAGATTCTTCTCTATTTTGACCATATAACCATTTCTAGTTTTGGCAAAGCTTTTCAAATTATTTTCCCAAATAACTCTTGAAAAGTCGGTGGTACCTCATACCCTCCATTTACAACACAAAAATGCATCTATAAAATCATTTCACTTTATTTTCACTCTCTTTTAACAAAATACATATTTATGGTACCTATGCAAATTCTTGCGTGAGGGTTGCTCTTTTAGAATTATGAGAAAAACCTACCTATCTTTATAAGATGAGTAGAGTATTTTGAAAACTCTAGGTTCTACCTAGCTACTCTCAACATTTTCAAAATACCTTTCCAATAAAATCTCATTTCAAAATTTGCCATAACCACAAAAGTGATCCCAATTTTATTTCTTGAGCCATATTTAAATAGTAACCTTTGAGCACCAACTATACCTCTTTATTTAACACCTAATCATGCTTATGCATTATTGCATGAGATCATGCTCACACTTCCTCTCATCTCTCTTTATCTATATCATATCTTCTCCATTCAAAAGTTGCCTTAAACAAGTGAAGTGGTTTGAACAACTCTCTTTTGACCTACACTTACATCTCTCCTTACCTCATCTCCACTTCACCAAAATCACCACCATCTCCTAGCACCTCCATATTGCTCTTTATAACTAAAACCCTATCCCAATTTTGATCAACTCCCATAGTAGTGAAGACCCATCCTTTTAAGTTCAAAATCTAAATAACAACTTTTATTAATCAACCACATCTCACTCATATATTGTTTACCACCATCACCTTGACCTCATGAATTTATGTTTTATTTTCCTCCTTTTCAACCTTGACATCATATGGTTACTTCCATCACCATCCACCCCTCTCTTTTTACTCCCCTCTCTCTTGCAAAACCCTAAAGGACACCACCCCAACTCTCTCTTTCCCTTCTCTCTCTTTTTCTTTCTTCAAACATGGCCAGGCCATGATCCTCTTTGGACACCAGCCCGTGCACCCCTCTTGGCCTGACCCCCAAACCCACCCAGAACAGCCCCCTGGACCCTCTTTGCTGCTCCAAAATCAAACCAAGCCGCAGGCCCACTTGAGGCCATCGATCCAGACCCTAAAAACGAAAACACATCCACGCCAAACTCCCTCCCACTCGACCCCTGCCCTCTCCCGCTCAACCTCTCCCCTTTCCCGCGCCCGTACCCTCCTCTGATGACGCCAGCCCTGCGACGTCATCACCCCGCGCCGCCCCTACGTCACCAAATGCGCAGCCATTGGTCGTCGCCTCCCGCACGGCCCTCCATTGGCCGCAGCCACGGTGCACACCACCCACGCGCCTCCCTCCGGCTATAAAAGCCCACCCCGCCCACTCCTCTCCACTCCACACCTCTCTCCCACCACCCGAGAGCACCAGCAAAAAGCACCGAGGCGCCCCCTTGCTGCTGCACGCCGGCAGGATCAGCATCGCTGTGGTCACCGTGCGGTTGGCGGAAAAGCTCGGGCTCGCCCCGACGTCTGCGTCCCTCCCTCTATGCCCCACCTTGTTCACCCTCTTCTCCTTGTCCTAATGCACCTATTCACGCCGCCCAGGTCCGCCGGAGACAGACGCCCACGCTGCCGGACCGGGAGGTGCTGCGAGCCAACGCCGCCGGGGAAGTCGCTGCGGAGAGAGAGGAGGAGCTGGACGCGTTGCTCGGCCGCGTCGACCCTCCGCCACGTCTCTGCCACCTCGCCGTTGACCATCGTCGCCTCGCAGGTGAGCCCCTGGCTGCTCGCCTTTTCTCTTCCCGGCCGCCGCGCGCGTCTGCGTGTCTCGCGAGGGAGACGACTCGCTCGTCTTGTGCGTGGCTGCATGGTCGAATCGGCCACATCAGCCCATGCATGCAGGCCTGGCCCGCCCGGGCCCCTTTCCCCTCCTTTTTCTTACTTTTTTCTTTTCCCCCACTGATGCGCGTAGATGTACACGTCCGTTGGGAACCCCAAGTGGAAGGTATGATGCGTATAGAAGCAAGTTTCCCTCAGTATGAAACCATGGTTTAATCGAACCAGTAGGAGCCAAGAAGCACGTTGAAGGTTGATGGTGGCGAAATGTGACGCGGCGCAACACCAGGGATTCCGGCGCCAACGTGGAACCTGCACAACACAACCAAAGTACTTTGCCCCAACGAAACAGTGAGGTTGTCAATCTCACTGGCTTGCTGTAACAAAGGATTAACCGTATTGTGTGGAAAATGATTGTTTGCGAAGAAAACAGTAAAACAAGTATTGCAGTAGATTGTATGCGATGTAAAGAATAGGACCGGGGTCCACAGTTCACTAGAGGTGTCTCTCCCATAAGATAAAAGCATGTTCGGTGAACAAATTACAGTCGGGCAATTGACAAATAGAGAAGGGCATAACAATGCATATACATGATATGATAAATATAGTGAGATTTAATTAGGGCATTACGACAAAGTACATAGACCGCCATCCAGCATGCATCTATGCCTAAAAAGTCCACCTTCAGGTTATCATCCGAACCCCTTCCAGTATTAAGTTGCAAGCAACAGACAATTGCATTAAGTATGGTGCGTAATGTAATCAACAACTACATCCTTAGACATAGCATCAATGTTTTATCCCTAGTGGCAACAACACATCCACAACCTTAGAACTTTCATCAGCATCCCAGAGATATCAATGGAGGCATGAACCCACTATCGAGCATAAATACTCCCTCTTGGAGTTAAGAGCAAAAACTTGGCCAGAGCCTCTACTAATAACGGAGAGCATGCAAGATCATAAACAACACATAAATAATAGATTGATAATCACCATAACATAGTATTCTCTATCCATCGGATCCCGACAAACACAACATATAGTATTACAGATAGATGATCTTGATCATGTTAGGCAGCTCACAAGATCCAACAATGAAGCACATGAGGAGAAGACGACCATCTAGCTACTGCTATGGACCCATAGTCCAGGGGTGAACTACTCACTCATCACTCCGGAGGCGATCATGGCGATGAAGAGTCCTCCGGGAGATGATTCCCCTCTCCGGCAGGGTGCCGGAGGCGATCTCCTGAATCCCCCGAGATGGGATTCGCGGCGGCGGCGTCTCTGGAAGGTTTTCCGTATCGTGGCTCTCGGTACAGAGGGTTTCGCGACGAAGACTTTAAGTAGGCGGAAGGGCAACGCGGGGGGCCACACGAGGGCCCCACACACCAGGCCGGCGCGGCCAAGGCCTGGGCCGCGCCGCCCTAGTGTGGCGGCACCTCGTGGCCCCACTTCCTTTCCCCTTCGGTCTTCTGGAAGCTTCGTGCAAAAATAGGACCCTGGGCGTTGATTTCGTCCAATTCCGAGAATATTTCCTTACTAGGATTTCTGAAACCAAAAACAGCAGAAAACAAAGAATCGGCTCTTCGGCATCTTGTTAATAGGTTAGTTCCAGAAAATGCGTAAATACGACATATAATGTGTATAAAACATGTAGATATCATCAATAATGTAGCATGGAACATAAGAAATTATCGATACGTTGGAGACGTATCAGCATCCCCAAGCTTAGTTCTGCTCGTCCCGAGCAGGTAAACGATAACAAGGATAATTTCTGGAGTGACATGCCATCATAATCTTGATCATACTATTGTAAACATATGTAATGAATACAGCGATCAAAACAATGGTAATGACATGAGTAAACAAATGAATCATAAAGCAAAGACTTTTCATGAATAGTACTTCAAGACAAGCATCAATAAGTCTTGCATAAGAGTTAACTCATAAAGCAATAAATCAAAGTAAAGGTATTGAAGCAACACAGAGGAAGATTAAGTTTCAGCGGTTGCTTTCAACTTATAACATGTATATCTCATGGATAGTGTCAATATAAAGTAATATAACAAGTGCAATATGCAAGTATGTAGGAATCAATGCACAGTTCACACAAGTGTTTGCTTCTTAAGGTGGAGAGAAATAGGTAAACTGGCTCAACAATAAAAGTAAAAGAATGGTCGTTCAAAGAGGAAAGCATCGATTGCTATATTTGTGCTAGAGCTTTTATTTTGAAAACATGAAACAATTTTGTCAACGGTAGTAGTAAAGCATATGAGTTATGTAAATTATATCTTACAAGTTGCAAGCCTCATGCATAGTATACTAATAGTGCCCGCACCTTGTCCTAATTAGCTTGGACTACCAGATCTTCGCAATACACATGTTTCAACCAAGTGTCACAAAGGGGTACCCCCATGCCGCATGTACAAAGGTCTAAGGAGAAAGCTCGCATTTTGGATTTCTCGCTTTTGATTATTCTCAACTTAGACATCCATACCGGGACAACATGGACAACAGATAATGGACTCCTCTTTAATGCATAAGCATGTGGCAACAATTATTATTCTCATATGAGATTGAGGATATATGCCCAAAACTGAAACTTGCACCATGATTCATGGCTTTAGTTAGCGGCCCAATGTTCTTCTCTAACAATATGCATGCTCCAACCATTAAGGTGGTAGATCTCTCTTACTTCAGACAAGACGGACATGCATAGCAACTCACATGATATTCAACAAAGAAAAGTTGATGGCGTCCCCAGAAGCATGGTTATCGCACAACAAGCAACTTAATAAGAGATAAAGTGCATAAGTACATATTCAATACCACAATAGTTTTTAAGGCTATTTTGTCCCATGAGCTATATATTGCAAAGGCGAATGATGGAATTTTAAAGGTAGCACTCAAGCAATTTACTTTGGAATGGCGGAGAAATACCATGTAGTAGGTAGGTATGGTGGACACAAATGGCATAGTGGTTGGCTCAAGGATTTTGGATGCATGAGAAGTATTCCCTCTCGATACAAGGTTTAGGCTAGCAAGGTTATTTGAAGCAAACTCAAGGATTAACCGGTGCAGCAAAACTCACATAAAAGACATATTGTAAACATTATAAGACTCTACACCGTCTTCCTTGTTGTTCAAAACTCAATACTAGAAATTATCTAGACCTTAGAGAGACCAAATATGCAAACCAAATTTTAGCAAGCTCTATGTATTTCTTCATTAATGGGTGCAAAGTATATGATGCAAGAGCTTAAGCATGAGCACAACAATTGCCAAGTATCACATTATCCAAGACATTTTAGAATTACTACATGTAGCGTTTCCCGATTCCAACCATATAACAATTTAACGAAGAAGTTTCAACCTTCGCCTTGAACATTATGAGTAAAGCCTAAGGACATATTTGTCCATATGCAACAGCGGAGCGTGTCTCTCTCCCACACAGGGAATGCTAGGATCCATTTTATTCAAACAAAAACAAAAACAAAACAAACCGACGCTCCAAGTAAAGAACATAAGATGTGACTGAATAAAAATATAGTTTCAGGGGAGGAACCTGATGATGTTGTCGATGAAGAAGGGGATGCCTTGGGCATCCCCAAGCTTAGACGCTTGAGTCTTCTTAAAATATGCAGGGGTGAACCACGGGGGCATCCCCAAGCTTAGAGCTTTCACTCCTCTTGATCATAGTATATCATACTCCTCTCTTGACCCTTGAAAACTTCCTTCACACCAAACTTCAAGCAAACTCATTAGAGGGTTAGTGCACAATTAAAAATTCACATATTCAGAGGTGACACAATCATTCGTAACACTTCTAGACATTGCACAAAGCTACTGGACATTAATGGATCAAAGGAATTCATCCAACATTGCAAATACGGCAATGCGAAATAAAAGGCAGAATCTGTCAAAAACAGAACAGTCCGTAAAGACGAACCTGAAAGGGGCACTAGACTTGCTCAAATGGAAAAACTCAAAACTAATGAAAGTTGCGTACATATCTGAGGATCACGCTCGTAATGTTGCAGATTTTTTCGAATTTTCTACAGAGACTTATGCCAGAATTCGTGACAGACAGCAATGCTGTTTCTGCACAGCGATCCCAAATATGACATCAACTTTAGCATAGAAACTTTACTTGGCACAAAAAACATGATAAGGAGAGGTTGCTACAGTAGTAAACAACTTCCAAGACTCAAACATAAAACAAAGTACTGTAGTAAAAACATGGGTTGTCTCCCATAAGCGCTTTTCTTTAACGCCTTTCAGCTAGGCGCAGAAAGTGCAAATCAAGTAACATCAAGAGTAGAAGCATCAACATTATTTTTCTTGCAAACACAACTTGTTGCAGAGGGTACTTTAGGTGCTCCATTATCTAAATTTTCTATGGTGGTGCTAAGGGTTTTAGTAATTTTAGGCCTATAATAATTCTTTTGTTTAGACACTTTAGAGGCATACATGAATTTTTGCTCTCTACCCACATAAGCTTTCTCCTTATACTTGAGAGAAGAAAAGGTTGAACCCAAGGTTCCCATAGCTTTTTCAAGTTCATCAATCCTATTGGTTTGATTATCATGGACAACACAAGTTCCTAGGATACTAATTCTTTCATCAATTCCTCCTAAGGATTTATCAAGTTCATCAGTTTTATCAAATAACATTTCCAATTTAGTTTCAACACTTGAAATTTTTTCTCTATGGTTTCCAATTTTTTCATAACATCTTCAAGAGAGATTTCAATTTTAACTCCATTAACAGGTGGTATTCCAACTAGACTCTCAATGACGCAGCTAGCTTCTAAAGCAGGAGTACCGAGGAAGTTACCTCCCGAAAGAGTATCAAGAACATACCTATTCCAACTAGATAAACCAACATAAAAGTTCCTAAGAAGGATAGTGGTGGAGTGTTTCTTAATGCACCTATGATGAGCATTACTTATTCTGTACCAAGCATCTTTAAAACTTTCTCCCCCTTGTTGCTTAAAAGAACGAACTTCAACTTCAGGATTACTCATTATAACAGTAGTAAAGGTAAACTAGGAAAATAGACACAAGTAACTAATTTTTTTTTTTGTGTTTTTGATATAGAGAGCAAGACAGTAAATAAATTAAAACTAGCAACTAATTTTTTTGTGTTTTGTTTAGGAGCAGCAAACAAAGTAGTAAATAAAATAAAGCAAGACAAAAACAAAGTAAAGAGATTGGGAAGTGGAGACTCCCCTTGCAGCGTGTCTTGATCTCCCCGGCAACGGCGCCAGAAATTTAGCTTGATGCGCGTAGATGTACACTGATGGCGTGTAACTCACACGTTCGTTGGGAACCCCAAGAGGAAGGTATGATGCGCACAGTAGCAAGTTTTCCCTCAGAAAGAAACCAAGGTTTAATCGAACCAGTAGGAGCCAAGAAGCACGTTGAAGGTTGATGGTCGCGAAATGTGATGCGGCGCAACACCAGGGATTCCTGCGCCAACGTGGAATCTGCACAACAAAACCAAAGTACTTTGCCCCAACGAAACAGTGAGGTTGTCAATCTCACCGGCTTGCTGTAACAAAGGATTAAGCGTATCGAGTGGAAGATGTTTGCAAAGAAAACAGTAAACACAATTGCAGTAGATTGTATGCTATGTAAAGAATAGGACCGGGGTCCACAGTTCACTAGAGGTGTCTCTCCCATAAGATAAAAGCATGTTGGGTGAACAAATTACAGTCGGGCAATTGACAAATAGAGAAAGGCATAACAATGCATATACATGATATGATAAATATAGTGAGATTTAATTGGGCATTACGACAAAGTACATAGACCGCCATCCAACTGCATCTATGCCTAAAAAGTCCACCTTCAGGTTATCATCCGAACCCCATTCAGTATTAAGTTGCTAAGCAACAGACAATTGCATTAAGTATGGTGCGTAATGTAATCAACAACTACATCCTTAGACATAGCATCAATGTTTTATCCCTAGTGGCAACAGCACATCCACAACCTTAGAACTTTCTCACCGTCCTGCATTCAATGGAGGCATGAACCCACTATCGAGCATAAATACTCCCTCTTGGAGTTAAGAGTACAAACTTGGCCAGAGCCTCTACTAATAACGGAGAGCATGCAAGATCATAAACAACACATAAACAATAGATTGATAATCACCATAATCATAGTACTCTCTATCCATCGGATCCCGACAAACACAACATATAGTATTACAGATAGATGATCTTGATCATGTTAGGCAGCTCACAAGATCCAACAATGAAGCACAACAAGGAGAAGACGACCATCTAGCTACTGCTATGGACCCATGGTCCAGGGGTGAACTACTCACTCATCACTCCGGAGGCGACCATGGCGGTGTAGAGTCCTCCGGGAGATGAATCCCCTCTCCGGCAGGGTGCCGGAGGCGATCTCCAGAATCCCCCGAGATGGGATTCGCGGCGGCGGCGTCTCTGTAAGGTTTTCCGTATCGTGGCTCTCGGTACTGGGGGTTTCGCGACGGAAGCTTTAAGTAGGCGGACGGTCAACGCGGGGGGCCACACGAGGGGCCCAGGGGGTAGGTCGGCGCGGCCAGGGCCTAGGCCGCGCCGGCCTCCCCTCTGGCCGCCTCGTGGCCCCACTTCGTTATCTCTTCGGTCTTCTGGAAGCTTCGTGCAAAAATAGGACCCTGGGCGAAAATTTCGTCCAATTCCGAGAATATTTCTTTACTAGGATTTCTGAAACCAAAAACAGCAGAAAACAGCAACTGGCTCTTCGGCATCTTGTTAATAGGTTAGTTCCAGAAAATGCATAAATATGACATATAATGTGCATAAAACATGTAGGTATCATCAATAAAGTAGCATGGAACATAAGAAATTATCGATACGTTGGAGACGTATCAGCATCCCCAAGCTTAGTTCTGCTCGTCCCGAGCAGGTAAAACGATAACAAAGATAATTTCTGAAGTGACATGCCATCATAATCTTGATCATACTATTTGTAAACATATGTAATGAATGCAGCGATCAAAACAAAAGTAATGACATGAGTAAACAACTGAATCATAAAGCAAAGACTTTTCATGAATAGTACTTCAAGACAAGCATCAATAAGTCTTGCATAAGAGTTAACTCATAAAGCAATAAATCAAAGTAAAGGTGTTGAAGCAACACATAGGAAGATTAAGTTTCAGCGGTTGCTTTCAACTTATAACATGTATATCTCATGGATATTGTCAACATAAAGTAATATAACAAGTGCAATATGCAAGTATGTAGGAATCAATGCACAGTTCACACAAGTGTTTGCTTCTTAAGGTGGAAGGAGATAGGTAAACTGACTCAACAATAAAAGTAAAAGAATGGTCCTTCAATGAGGAAAGCATCGATTGCTGTATTTGTGCTAGAGCTTTTATTTTGAAAACATGAAACAATTTTGTCAACGGTAGTAATAAAGCATATGAGTTATGAAAATTATATCTTACAAGTTGCAAGCCTCATGCATAGTATACTAATAGTGCCCGCACCTTGATGGCGTGTAACTCACACGTTCGTTGGGAACCCCAAGAGGAAGGTATGATGCGCACAGTAGCAAGTTTTCCCTCAGAAAGAAACCAAGGTTTAATCGAACCAGTAGGAGCCAAGAAGCACGTTGAAGGTTGATGGTCGCGAAATGTGATGCGGCGCAACACCAGGGATTCCGGCGCCAACTAGGAACCTGCACAACACAACCCAAGTACTTTGTCCCAACGAAACAGTGAGGTTGTCAATCTCACCGGCTTGCTGTAACAAAGGATTAAACGTATCGAGTGGAAGATGTTTGCAAAGAAAACAGTAAAACAAGTAGATTGTATGCTATGTAAAGAATAGGACCGGGGTCCACAGTTCACTAGAGGTGTCTCTCCCATAAGATAAAAGCATGTTGGGTGAACAAATTACAGTCGGGCAATTGACAAATAGAGAAAGGCATAACAATGCATATACATGACATGGTAAATATAGTGAGATTTAATCCGGGCATTACGACAAAGAACATAGACCGCCATCCAACTGCATCTATGCCTAAAAAGTCCACCTTCAGGTTATCATCCGAACCCCCTCCAGTATTAAGTTGCAAAGCAACAGACAATTGCATTAAGTATGGTGCGTAATGTAATCAACAACTACATCCTTAGACATAGCATCAATGTTTTATCCCTAGTGGCAACAGCACATCCACAACCTTAGAACTTTCGTCACCGTCCTGCATTCAATGGAGGCATGAACCCACGATCGAGCATAAATACTCCCTCGTGGAGTTAAGAGTAAAAACTTGGCCAGACCCTCTACTAATAACGGAGAGCATGCAAGATCATAAACAACACATGAACAATAGATTGATAATCACCATAATCATAGTACTCTCTATCCATCGGATCCCGACAAACACAACATATAGAATTACATATAGATGATCTTGATCATGTTAGGCAGCTCACAAGATCTAACAATGAAGCACAATAAGGAGAAGACGACCATCTAGCTACTGCTATGGACCCATGGTCCAGGGGTGAACTACTCACTCATCACTCCGGAGGCGACCATGGCGGTGTAGAGTCCTCCGGGAGATGAATCCCCTCTCCGGCAGGGTGCCGGAGGCGATCTCCTGAATCCCCCGAGATGGGATTCGCGGCGGCGGCGTCTCTGGAAGGTTTTCCGTATCGTGGCTCTCGGTACTGGGGGTTTCGCGACGGAAGCTTTAAGTAGGCGGAGGGTCAACGCGGGGGGCCACACGAGGGGCCCAGGGGATAGGGCCGCGCGGCCAAGGGCCTGGCCGCGCCGGCCACCCCCCTGGCTGCCTCGTGGCCCCACTTCGTTAGGTCTTCGGTCTTCTGGAAGCTTCGTGCAAAAATAGGACCCTGGGCGAAAGTTTCGTCCAATTCCGAGAATATTTCTTTACTAGGATTTCTGAAACCAAAAACAGCAAGTAAAACAAAGAATGGCTCTTCGGCATCTTGTTAATAGGTTAGTTCCGTAAAATGCATAAATATGACATATAATGTGCATAAAACATGTAGGTATCATCAATAAAGTAGCATGGAACATAAGAAATTATCGATACGTTGGAGACGTATCAGCATCCCCAAGCTTAGTTCTGCTCGTCCCGAGCAGGTAAAACGATAACAAAGATAATTTCTGAAGTGACATGCCATCATAATCTTGATCATACTATTTGTAAACATATGTAATGAATGCAGCGATCAAAGCAAAGGTAATGATATGAGTAAACAACTGAATCATACAGCAAAGACTTTTCATGAATAGTACTTCAAGACAAGCATCAATAAGTCTTGCATAAGAGTTAACTCATAAAGCAATAAATCAAAGTAAAGGTGTTGAAGCAACACATAGGAAGATTAAGTTTCAGCGGTTGCTTTCAACTTATAACATGTATATCTCATGGATATTGTCAACATAAAGTAATATAACAAGTGCAATATGCAAGTATGTAGGAATCAATGCACAGTTCACACAAGTGTTTGCTTCTTAAGGTGGAAGGAGATAGGTAAACTGACTCAACAATAAAAGTAAAAGAATGGTCCTTCAAAGAGGAAAGCATCGATTGCTGTATTTGTGCTAGAGCTTTTATTTTGAAAACATGAAACAATTTTGTCAACGGTAGTAATAAAGCATATGAGTTATGAAAATTATATTTTACAAGTTGCAAGCCTCACGCATAGTATACTAATAGTGCCCGCACCTCGTCCTACTTAACTTGGACTACCGGGTCTTCGCATGCCATGTTTCAACCAAGTGTCACAAAGGGGTACCTCCATGCCGCCTGTACAAAGGTCCAAGGAGAATGCTCGCATTTCGTATTTCTCGCTTTTGATTATTCTCAACTTAGACATCCATACCGGGACAACATGGACAAATGTGATAATGGACTCCTCTTAAATGCATAAGCATGTAGCAAAGATTATTATTCTCATATGAGATTGAGGATATATGTCCAAAACTGAAACTTCCACCATGGTTCATGGCTTTAGTTAGCGGCCCAATGTTCTTCTCTAACAATTTTGCATGCTCCAACCACTAAAATGATAGACCTTCAGACAAGACGGACATGCATAGCAACTCACATGATATTCAACAATAGTTGATGGCGTTCCCCAGAAGCATGGTTATCGCACAATGTGCAACTTAATAAAATATAAAGTGCATAAGTACATATTCAATACTACGATAGTTTTTAAGGCTATTTTGTCCCATGAGCTATATATTGCATAGGTGAATGATGGAATTTTAAAGGTAGCACTCAAGCAATTTACTTTGGAATGGCGGAGAAATACCATGTAGTAGGTAGGTATGGTGGACACAAATGGCATAGTAGTTGGCTCAAGGATTTTGGATGCATGAGAAGTATTCCCTCTCGATACAAGGTTTAGGCTAGCAAGGTTATTTGAAGCAAACTCAAGGATGAACAAGTGCAGCAAAACTCACATAAAAGACATATTGTAAACATTATAAGACTCTACACTGTCTTCCTTGTTGTTCAAAACTCAATACTAGATATTATCTAGACCTTAGAGAAACCAAATATGCAAATCAAATTTTAGCAAGCTCTATGTATTTCTTCATTAATGGGTGCAAAGCATATGATGCAAGAGCTTAAACATGAGCACAACAATTACCAAGTATCACATTATCCAAGACATTTTAGAATTACTACATGTAGCATTTTCCAATTCCAACCATATAACAATTTAACGAAGAAGAAACTTCGCCATGAACATTATGAGTAAAGCCTAAGGACACATGTGTCCATATGCAACAGCGGAGCGTGTCTCTCTCCCACAAAGTGAATGCTAGGATCCATCTTATTCAAACAAAAACAAAAACGAAAACAAACCGACGCTCCAAGCAAAGAATACAAGATGTGATTGAATAAAAATATAGTTTCAGGGGAGGAACTTGATGATGTTGTCGATGAAGAAGGGGATGCCTTGGGCATCCCCAAGCTTAGACGCTTGAGTCTTCTTAAAATATGCAGGGGTGAACCACGGGGGCATCCCCAAGCTTAGAGCTTTCACTCCTCTTGATCATAGTATATCATACTCCTCTCTTGACCCTTGAAAACTTCCTTCACACCAAACTTCAAGCAAACTCATTAGAGGGTTAGTGCACAATTAATAATTCACTCATTCAGAGGTGACACAATCATTATTTTCACTTCTGGACATTGCATAATGCTACTGGACATTAATGGATCAAAGAAATAAATCCAACATAGCAAAAGAGGCAATGCGAAATAAAAGGCAGAATCTGTCAAAAACAGAACAGTCCGTAAAGACGAATTTAGAGATGGCACCAGACTTGCTCAAATGGAAAAACTCAAAACTAATGAAAGTTGCGTACATATCTGAGGATCACGCTCGTAAATTGGCAGATTTTTTCGAATTTTCTACAGAGAATTGTGCCCAGATTCGTGACAGACAGCAATGCTGTTTCTGCGCAGCAATCCCAAATATAACATCAACTTTGACATAGAAACTTTACTTGGCACAAAAACATGATAAGGAGAGGTTGCTACAGTAGTAAACAACTTCCAAGACACAAATATAAAACAAAGTACTGTAGTAAAAAAAACACATGGGTTATCTCCCAAGAAGTTCTTTTCTTTATAGCCATTAAGATGGGCTCAGCAGTTTTAATGATGCACTCGCAAGAAATAGTATTTGAAGCAAAAGAAAGCATCAAGAGGCAAATTCAAAACACATTTAAGTCTAACATGCTTCCTATGCATAGGAATCTTGTAAATAAACAAGTTCATGAAGAGCAAAGTAACAAGCATAGGAAGATAAAACAAGTGTAGCTTCAAAAATTTCAGCACATAGAGAGGTGTTTTAGTAACATGAAAATTTTTACAACCATATTTTCCTCTCTCATAATAACTTTCAGTAGCAACATGAGCAAACTCAACAATATAACTATCACATAAAGCATTCTCATCATGAGTCTCATGCATAAAATTATTACTCTCCACATAGGCATAATCAATTTTATTAGTTGTAGTGGGAGTAAATTCAACAAAGTAGCTATCATTATTATTCTCATCATCAAATATAGGAGGCAAAGTATCATCAAAGTAAATTTTCTCCTCAATGCTTGGGGGACTAAAAATATCATGCTCATCAAAACCAGCTTCCCCAAGCTTAGAATTTTCCATAGCATTAGCAACAATGGTGTTCAAAGCATTCATAGTAATAACATTCCCATTAGCATGCATATAAAGTTCCATGGGTTTCTTAATTCTTTCTTCAAACACATCATGTCCTAATTCAAGATAAAGTTCATAAAGATCTCTCATATTTTTGTTGTTTTCCATTATGCCTAACTAGTGAAAATAAAAACAAGTACAGGACTAGACATGATAACAAAATAAATTAAATGCAAGTAACTAATTTTTTATGTTTTTGATATAGAGAGCAAGACAGTAAATAAAGTAAAACTAGCAACTAATTTTTTTGTGTTTTGTTTAGGTGCAGCAAACAAAGTAGTAAATAAAATAAAGCAAGACAAAAACAAAGTAAAGAGATTTAGAAGTGGAGACTCCCCTTGCAGCGTGTCTTGATCTCCCCGGCAACGGCGCCAGAAAATTATGCTTGATGGCGTGTAACTCACACGTTCGTTGGGAACCCCAAGAGGAAGGTATGATGCGCACAGTAGCAAGTTTTCCCTCAGAAAGAAACCAAGGTTTAATCGAACCAGTAGGAGCCAAGAAGCACGTTGAAGGTTGATGGTCGCGAAATGTGATGCGGCGCAACACCAGGGATTCCGGCGCCAACTAGGAACCTGCACAACACAACCCAAGTACTTTGTCCCAACGAAACAGTGAGGTTGTCAATCTCACCGGCTTGCTGTAACAAAGGATTAAACGTATCGAGTGGAAGATGTTTGCAAAGAAAACAGTAAAACAAGTAGATTGTATGCTATGTAAAGAATAGGACCGGGGTCCACAGTTCACTAGAGGTGTCTCTCCCATAAGATAAAAGCATGTTGGGTGAACAAATTACAGTCGGGCAATTGACAAATAGAGAAAGGCATAACAATGCATATACATGACATGGTAAATATAGTGAGATTTAATCCGGGCATTACGACAAAGAACATAGACCGCCATCCAACTGCATCTATGCCTAAAAAGTCCACCTTCAAAGTTATCATCCGAACCCCTCCGGTATTAAGTTGCAAAGCAACAGACAATTGCATTAAGTATGGTGCGTAATGTAATCAACAACTACATCCTTAGACATAGCATCAATGTTTTATCCCTAGTGGCAACAGCACATCCACAACCTTAGAACTTTCTCGTCACTGTCCTGCATTCAATGGAGGCATGAACCCACTATCGAGCATAAATACTCCCTCTTGGAGTTAAGAGTAAAAACTTGGCCAGAGCCTCTACTAATAACGGAGAGCATGCAAGATCATAAACAACACATGAACAATAGATTGATAATCACCATAATCATAGTACTCTCTATCCATCGGATCCCGACAAACACAACATATAGAATTACATATAGATGATCTTGATCATGTTAGGCAGCTCACAAGATCTAACAATGAAGCACAATAAGGAGAAGACGACCATCTAGCTACTGCTATGGACCCATGGTCCAGGGGTGAACTACTCACTCATCACTCCGGAGGCGACCATGGCGGTGTAGAGTCCTCCGGGAGATGAATCCCCTCTCCGGCAGGGTGCCGGAGGCGATCTCCTGAATCCCCCGAGATGGGATTCGCGGCGGCGGCGTCTCTGGAAGGTTTTCCGTATCGTGGCTCTCGGTACTGGGGGTTTCGCGACGGAAGCTTTAAGTAGGCGGAGGGTCAACGCGGGGGGCCACACGAGGGGCCCAGGGGATAGGGCCGCGCGGCCAGGGGCGTGGCCGCGCCGGCCCCCCGCCTGGCTGCCTGGTGGCCCCGCTTCGTTAGGGTCTTCGGTCTTCCGGAAGCTTCGTGCAAAATAGGACCCCGGGCGAAAGTTTCGTCCAATTCCGAGAATATTTCTTTACTAGGATTTCTGAAACCAAAAACAGCAGAAAATGAAAGAATCGGCTCTTCGGCATCTTGTTAATAGGTTAGTTCCAGAAAATGCATAAATATGACATATAATGTGCATAAAACATGTAGGTATCATCAATAAAGTAGCATGGAACATAAGAAATTATCGATACGTTGGAGACGTATCACACCTCGTCCTACTTAGCTTGGACTACCGGATCTTTGCATGCCATGTTTCAACCAAGTGTCACAAAGGGGTACCTCCATGCCGCCTGTACAAAGGTCTAAGGAGAATGCTCGCATTTCGGATTTCTCGCTTTTGATTATTCTCAACTTAGACATCCATACCGGGACAACATGGACAACAGATAATGGACTCCTCTTAAATGCATAAGCATGTAGCAATGATTATTATTCTCATATGAGATTGAGGATATATGTCCAAAACTGAAACTTCAACCATGGTTCATGGCTTTAGTTAGCGGCCCAATGTTCTTCTCTAACAATTTTGCATGCTCCAACCACTAAAATGATAGATCCTTCAGACAAGACGGACATGCATAGCAACTCACATGATATTCAACAATAGTTGATGGCGTTCCCCAGAAGCATGGTTATCGCACAACAAGCAACTTAATAAAATATAAAGTGCATAAGTACATATTCAATACTACGATAGTTTTTAAAGCTATTTTGTCCCATGAGCTATATATTGCAAAGGTGAATGATGGAATTTTAAAGGTAGCACTCAAGCAATTTACTTTGGAATGGCGGAGAAATACCATGTAGTAGGTAGTTATGGTGGACACAAATGGCATAGTAGTTGGCTCAAGGATTTTGGATGCATGAGAAGTATTCCCTCTCGATACAAGGTTTAGGCTAGCAAGGTTATTTGAAGCAAACTCAAGGATGAACAAGTGCAGCAAGACTCACATAAAAGACATATTGTAAACATTATAAGACTCTACACTGTCTTCCTTGTTGTTCAAAACTCAATACTAGATATTATCTAGACCTTAGAGAGACCAAATATGCAAATCAAATTTTAGCAAGCTCTATGTATTTCTTCATTAATGGGTGCAAAGCATATGATGCAAGAGCTTAAACATGAGCACAACAATTGCCAAGTATCACATTATCCAAGACATTTTTAGAATTACTACATGTAGCATTTTCCAATTCCAACCATATAACAATTTAACGAAGAAGAAACTTCGCCTTGAACATTATGAGTAAAGCCTAAGGACACATGTGTCCATATGCAACAGCGGAGCGTGTCTCTCTCCCACAAAGTGAATGCTAGGATCCATCTTATTCAAACAAAAATAAAAACAAAAACAAACCGACGCTCCAAGTAAAGAACACAAGATGTGACTGAATAAAAATATAGTTTCAGGGGAGGAACCTGATGATGTTGTCGATGAAGAAGGGGATGCCTTGGGCATCCCCAAGCTTAGACGCTTGAGTCTTCTTAAAATATGCAGGGGTGAACCACGGGGGCATCCCCAAGCTTAGAGCTTTCACTCCTCTTGATCATAGTATATCATTCTCCTCTCTTGACCCTTGAAAACTTCCTTCACACCAAACTTCAAGCAAACTCATTAGAGGGTTAGTGCATCATTAATAATTCACTCATTCAGAGGTGACACAATCATTATTTTCACTTCTGGACATTGCATAATGCTACTGGACATTAGTGGATCAAAGAAATAAATCCAACATAGCAAAAGAGGCAATGCGAAATAAAAGGCAGAATCTGTCAAAAACAGAACAGTCCGTAAAGACGAATTTAAAGCTGGCACCAGACTTGCTCAAATGGAAAAACTCAAAACTAATGAAAGTTGCGTACATATCTGAGGATCACGCTCGTAAATTGGCAGATTTTTTCGAATTTTCTACAGGGAACTGTGCCCAGATTCGTGACAGACAGCAATGCTGTTTCTGCGCAGCGATCCCAAATATAACATCAACTTTGACATAGAAACTTTACTTGGCACAAAAACATGATAAGGAGAGGTTGCTACAGTAGTAAACAACTTCCAAGACTCAACAAAACAAAAAATTGCTGTAGGTAAAAATATGGGTTGTCTCCCATAAGCGCTTTTCTTTAACGCCTTTCAGCTAGGCGCAGAAAGTGCAAATCAAGTAACATCGAGAGTAGAAGCATCAACATCATAGCTTGTTCTAATAATAGAATCAAAAGGCAACTTCATTCTCTTTCTAGGGAAGTGTTCCATACCTTTCTTGAGAGGAAATTGATATTTAATATTACCTTCCCTCATATCAATAACAGCACCAACGGTTCGAAGAAAAGGTCTTCCCAACACAATTGGACAAGATGCATTGCATTCGATATCCAAGACAACAAAATCAACGGGGACAAGGTTATTGTTAACCGTAATATGCACATTATCAATCCTCCCCAAAGGTTTCTTTTTAACATTATCGGCAAGATTAACATCCAAATAACAATTCTTCAATGGTGGCAAGTCAAGCATATCATAAATCTTTTTAGGCATAACAGAAATACTTGCACCAAGATCACATAAAGCATTACATTCAAAGCCATTGAATTTCATTTTAATGATGGGCTCCCAACCATCTTCTAACTTTCTAGGAATAGAGGTTTCAAGTTTTAGTTTCTCTTCTCTAGCTTTTATGAGAGCATTTGTAATATGTTTTGTAAAGGCTAAATTTATAGCACTAGCATTAGGACTTTTAGCAAGTTTTTGCAAGAACTTTATAACTTCAGAGATGTGGCAATCATCAAAATCTAAATCATTATGAGCTACAGCAATGGGATCATTGTTCCCAAGGTTGGAAAAAATTTCAGCAGTTTTATCACAAGCAATTTCAGCAGTTTTAGCAATTTCAGGCAGTTTTGTTCGCTTTGCATTAGGAGTAGAAACATTGCCAACACCAATTATATTACCATTGATAGTAGGAGGTGCAGCAACATGTGAAGAATTAGCATTACTAGTGGTGGTAATAGTCCAAACTTTAGCTACATTATTCTCTTTAGCTAGTTTTTCATTTTCTTCTCTATCCCACCTAGCACGCAGTTCAGCCATTAATCTTATATTCTCATTAATTCTAACTTGGATGGCATTTGCTGTAGTAGTAATCTTATTATCAATATCATTATTAGGCATAACTTTCAATTTTAAAAGATTTACATCAGAGGCAAGTCTATCAACTCTAGAAGCAATAGTATCAATTTTATCAAGCTTTTCCTCAACAGATTTGTTAAAAGCAGTTTGTGTACTAATAAATTCTTTAAGCATGGCTTCAAGACCAGAGGGTACACTCCTATTATTATTGTAAGAATTCCCATAAGAATTACCATAACCATTACCATTAGCAGAAGGATATGGCCTATAGTTATTACCAGAGTTGTTCCTATAAGCATTGTTGTTGAAATTATTATTTTTAATGAAATTCACATCAACATTTTCTTCTTGAGCAACCAATGAAGCTAAAGGAACATTATTTGGATCAACATTAGATCTACCATTCACAAGCATAGACATAATCACATCAATCTTATCACTCAAGGAAGAGGTTTCTTCAACAGAATTTACCTTCTTACCTTGTGGAGCTCTTTCCGTGTGCCATTCAGAGTAATTTATCATCATATCATCAAGAAGTTTTGTAGCCGCCCCCAATGTAATGGACATAAAGGTACCTCCAGCAGCTGAATCCAATAAATTCCGCGAAGAAAAATTTAGTCCTGCATAAAAGGTTTGGATGATCATCCAAGTAGTCAGTCCATGGGTTGGGCAATTCTTTACCAAAGTTTTCATTCTCTCCCATGCTTGAGCAACATGTTCAGTATCTAATTGCTTAAAATTCATTATGCTACTTCTCAAAGATATAATTTTAGCGGGAGGATAATATCTACCAATAAAAGCATCCTTGCATTTAGTCCATGAATCAATACTATTCTTAGGCAAAGATAGCAACCAATCTTTAGCTCTTCCTCTTAATGAGAAAGGAAACACTTTCAATTTAATAATATCACCATCTACATCTTTATACTTTTGCATTTCACAAAGTTCAACAAAATTATTGAGATGGGCAGCAGCATCATCAGAACTAACACCAGAAAATTGATCTCTCATGACAAGATTTAGTAAAGCAGGTTTAATTTCAAAGAATTCTGCTGTAGTAGCAGGTGGAGCAATAGGTGTGCATAGGAAATCATTATTATTTGCATTTGTGAAGTCACACAACTTAGTATTTTCAGGGGTATTCATTTTAGCAACGGTAAATAAAACAAACTAGATGAAGTAAATGCAAGTAACTAATTTTTTATGTTTTTGATATAGAGAGCAAGACAGTAAATAAAGTAAAACTAGCAACTAATTTTTTTGTGTTTTGATTTAGTGCAGCGAACAAAGTAGTAAATAAAATAAAGCAAGACAAAAACAAAGTAAAGAGATTGAGAAGTGGAGACTCCCCTTGCAGCGTGTCTTGATCTCCCCGGCAACGGCGCCAGAAAAAGAGCTTGATGGCGTGTAACTCACACGTTCGTTGGGAACCCCAAGAGGAAGGTATGATGCGCACGGTAGCAAGTTTTCCTCGTAAAGAAACCAAGGTTTAATCGAACCAGTAGGAGCCAAGAAGCACGTTGAAGGTTGATGGTCGCGAAATGTGATGCGGCGCAACACCAGGGATTCCTGCGCCAACGTGGAATCTGCACAACAAAACCAAAGTACTTTGCCCCAACGAAACAGTGAGGTTGTCAATCTCACCGGCTTGCTGTAACAAAGGATTAAGCGTATCGAGTGGAAGATGTTTGCAAAGAAAACAGTAAACACAATTGCAGTAGATTGTATGCTATGTAAAGAATAGGACCGGGGTCCACAGTTCACTAGAGGTGTCTCTCCCATAAGATAAAAGCATGTTGGGTGAACAAATTACAGTCGGGCAATTGACAAATAGAGAAAGGCATAACAATGCATATACATGATATGATAAATATAGTGAGATTTAATTGGGCATTACGACAAAGTACATAGACCGCCATCCAACAACATCTATTCCTATAAAGTCCACCTTCAAAGTTATCATCCGAACCCCATTCGCATTAAGTTGCTAAGCAACAGACAATTGCATTAAGTATGGTGCGTAATGTAATAAACAACAACATCATAAGACATAGCATCAATGTTTTATACCTAGTGGCGACATCACATCCACAACCTTAGAACTTTCTCACATCGTCCTGCATTCAATGGAGGCATGAACCCACTATCGAGCATAAATACTCCCTCTTGGAGTTAAGAGTACAAACTTGGCCAGAGCCTCTACTAATAACGGAGAGCATGCAAGATCATAAACAACACATAAACAATAGATTGATAATCACCATAATCATAGTACTCTCTATCCATCGGATCCCGACAAACACAACATATAGTATTAAAGATAGATGATCTTGATCATGTTAGGCAGCTCACAAGATCCAACAATGAAGCACAACAAGGAGAAGACGACCATCTAGCTACTGCTATGGACCCATGGTCCAGGGGTGAACTACTCACTCATCACTCCGGAGGTGACCATGGCGGTGTAGAGTCCTCCGGGAGATGAATCCCCTCTCCGGCAGGGTGCCGGAGGCGATCTCCAGAATCCCCCGAGATGGGATTCGCGGCGGCGGCGTCTCTGTAAGGTTTTCCGTATCGTGGCTCTCGCACTGGGGTTTCGCGACGGAAGCTTTAAGTAGGCGGAGGGTCAACGCGGGGGCCACACGAGGGCCCAGGGGTAGGTCGGCGCGTGGGCTCGGGCCGCGCCGGCCTCCCCTCTGGCCGCCTCGTGGCCCCACTTCGTTATCTCTTCGGTCTTCTGGAAGCTTCGTGCAAAAATAGGACCCTGGGCGAAAATTTCGTCCAATTCCGAGAATATTTCTTTACTAGGATTTCTGAAACCAAAAACAGCAGAAAACAGCAACTGGCTCTTCGGCATCTTGTTAATAGGTTAGTTCCAGAAAATGCATAAATATGACATATAATGTGCATAAAACATGTAGGTATCATCAATAAAGTAGCATGGAACATAAGAAATTATCGATACGTTGGAGACGTATCATACACGTCCGTTGGGAACCCCAAGTGGAAGGTATGATGCGTATGGAAGCAAGTTTCCCTCAGTATGAAACCAAGGTTTAATCGAACCAGTAGGAGCCAAGAAGCACGTTGAAGGTTGATGGTGGCGAAATGTGATGCGGCGCAACACCAGGGATTCCGGCGCCAACGTGGAACCTGCACAACACAACCAAAGTACTTTGCCCCAACGAAACAATGAAGTTGTCAATCTCACCGGCTTGCTGTAACAAAGGATTAACCGTATTGTGTGGAAAATGATTGTTTGCGAAGAAAACAGTAAAACAAGTATTGCAGTAGATTGTATGCGATGTAAAGAATAGGACCGGGGTCCACAGTTCACTAGGGGTGTCTCTCTCATAAGATAAAAGCAGGTTGGGTGAACAAATTACAGTCGGGCAATTGACAAATAGAGAAGGGCATAACAATGCATATACATGATATGATAAATATAGTGAGATTTAATCAGGGCATTACGACAAAGTACATAGACCGCCATCCAGCATGCATCTATGCCTAAAAAGTCCACCTTCAGGTTATCATCCGAACCCCTTCCAGTATTAAGTTGCAAGCAACAGACAATTGCATTAAGTATGGTGTGTAATGTAATCAACAACTACATCCTTAGACATAGCATCAATGTTTTATCCCTAGTGGCAACAGCACATCCACAACCTTAGAACTTTCTCACATCGTCCTGTATATCAATGGAGGCATGAACCCACTATCGAGCATAAATACTCCCTCTTGGAGTTAAGAGCAAAAACTTGGCCAGAGCCTCTACTAATAACGGAGAGCATGCAAGATCATAAACAACACATAAATAATAGATTGATAATCACCATAACATAGTATTCTCTATCCATCGGATCCCGACAAACACAACATATAGTATTACAGATAGATGATCTTGATCATGTTAGGCAGCTCACAAGATCCAACAATGAAGCACATGAGGAGAAGACGACCATCTAGCTACTGCTATGGACCCATAGTCCAAGGGTGAACTACTCACTCATCACTCCGGAGGCGATCATGGCGATGAAGAGTCCTCCGGGAGATGATTCCCCTCTCCGGCAGGGTGCCGGAGGCGATCTCCTGAATCCCCCGAGATGGGATTCGCGGCGGCGGCGTCTCTGGAAGGTTTTCCGTATCGTGGCTCTCGGTACAGAGGGTTTCGCGACGAAGACTTTAAGTAGGCGGAAGGGCAACGCAGGGGGCCACACGAGGGCCCCACACACCAGGCCGGCGCGGCCAAGGCCTGGGCCGCGCCGCCCTAGTGTGGCGGCACCTCGTGGCCCCACTTCCTTTCCCCTTCGGTCTTCTGGAAGCTTCGTGCAAAAATAGGACCCTGGGCATTGATTTCGTCCAATTCCGAGAATATTTCCTTACTAGGATTTCTGAAACCAAAAACAGCAGTAAAACAAAGAATCGGCTCTTCAAAGATCTTGTTAATAGATTAGTTCCAGAAAATGCGTAAATACGACATATAATGTGTATAAAACATGTAGATATCATCAATAATGTAGCATGGAACATAAGAAATTATCGATACGTTGGAGACGTATCACCCACCGCCACCTGGAAAACCACCTGGGCCGGCCCACTTCTCCACCCCCGCACGGCCCAGATCTTCCCGCCCCTTTCCAATTCGTTTAAAAATTTAATTGTTGTTGTATTGTGACAAAAACCAGTGACACTCTTTCGCAAATAACTTGAGTTATATACACTCAAATCCAGTGAAACCAATTGCATTAGTTCAGAAATTTTATTATCTTTCCAATGCCACAGGTCCCATATTTTTACGATTTTTGTACGATTTTTGGTGCATTAAACATGATCACTGTATTATGTCTAGTATTTGTAATTCCTAAAATTATAGGATTAATATTTTTGGGTGAATCCAATTGGGTTAGTCTTGTTTTAGTACTGGCCATCTAGGAAAAATATTTTTAGTCTCTGTTCATGCATATTTGTTACTGTTTGTGTTAATGGTGTATCACATGAAATGTTTGATACGCGTAGATGCACACGTCCGTTGGGAACCCCAAGTGGAAGGTATGATGTGTATAGAAGCAAGTTTCCCTCAGTATGAAACCAAGGTTTAATCGAACCAGTAGGAGCCAAGAAGCACGTTGAAGGTTGATGGTCGCGAAATGTGATGCGGCGCAACACCAGGGATTCCTGCGCCAACGTGGAATCTGCACAACAAAACCAAAGTACTTTGCCCCAACGAAACAGTGAGGTTGTCAATCTCACCGGCTTGCTGTAACAAAGGATTAAACATATCGAGTGGAAGATGTTTGCAAAGAAAACAGTAAAACAAGTATTGCAGTAGATTGTATGCTATGTAAAGAATAGGACCGGGGTCCACAGTTCACTAGAGGTGTCTCTCCCATAAGATAAAAGCATGTTGGGTGAACAAATTACAGTCGGGCAATTGACAAATAGAGAAAGGCATAACAATGCATATACATGATATGATAAATATAGTGAGATTTAATTGGGCATTACGACAAAGTACATAGACCGCCATCCAACTGCATCTATGCCTAAAAAGTCCACCTTCAGGTTATCGTCCGAACCCCATTCAGTATTAAGTTGCTAAGCTTAAGACAATTGCATTAAGTATGGTGCGTAATGTAATCAACAACTACATCCTTAGACATAGAATCAATGTTTTATCCCTAGTGGCAACAGCACATCCACAACCTTAGAACTTTCTCACATCGTCCTGCATTCAATGGAGGCATGAACCCACTATCGAGCATAAATACTCCCTCTTGGAGTTAAGAGTACAAACTTGGCCAGAGCCTCTACTAATAACGGAGAGCATGCAAGATCATAAACAACACATGAACAATAGATTGATAATCACCATAATCATAGTACTCTCTATCCATCGGATCCCGACAAACACAACATATAGAATTACATATAGATGATCTTGATCATGTTAGGCAGCTCACAAGATCCAACAATGAAGCACAACAAGGAGAAGACGACCATCTAGCTACTGCTATGGACCCATGGTCCAGGGGTGAACTACTCACTCATCACTCCGGAGGCGACCATGGCGGTGTAGAGTCCTCCGGGAGATGAATCCCCTCTCCGGCAGGGTGCCGGAGGCGATCTCCTGAATCCCCCGAGATGGGATTCGCGGCGGCGGCGTCTCTGGAAGGTTTTCCGTATCGTGGCTCTCGGTACTGGGGGTTTCGCGATGGAGACTTTAAGTAGGCGGAAGGTCAACGCGAGGGGCCACACGAGGGGCCCAGGGGGCAGGGTCGCGCGGCCAAGGGCCTGGCCGCGCCGCCCTATGCCCTGGCTGCCTCGTGGCCCCACTTCGTTATCTCTTCGGTCTTCTGGAAGCTTCGTGCAAAAATAGGACCCTGGGCGAAAGTTTCGTCCAATTCCGAGAATATTTCCTTACTAGGATTTCTGAAACCAAAAACAGCAGAAAACAACAACTGGCTCTTCGGCATCTTGTTAATAGGTTAGTTCCAGAAAATGCATAAATATGACATATAATGTGCATAAAACATGTAGGTATCATCAATAAAGTAGCATGGAACATAAGAAATTATCGATACGTTGGAGACGTATCAGCATCCCCAAGCTTAGTTCTGCTCGTCCAGCAGTGTAAAACGATAACAAAGATAATTTCTGAAGTGACATGCCATCATAATCTTGATCATACTATTTGTAAACATATGTAATGAATGCAGCGATCAAAACAAAGGTAATGACATGAGTAAACAACTGAATCATAAAGCAAAGACTTTTCATGAATAGTACTTCAAGACAAGCATAAATAAGTCTTGTATAAGAGTTAACTCATAAAGCAATAAATCAAAGTAAAGGTGTTGAAGCAACACAAAGGAAGATGAAGTTTCAGCGGTTGCTTTCAACTTATAACATGTATATCTCATGGATATTGTCAACATAAAGTAGTATAACAAGTGCAATATGCAAGTATGTAGGAATCAATGCACAGTTCACACAAGTGTTTGCTTCTTTAAGGTGGAAGGAGATAGGTAAACTGACTCAACAATAAAAGTAAAAGAAAGGTCCTTCAAAGAGGAAAGCATCGATTGCTGTATTTGTGCTAGAGCTTTTTATTTTGAAAACATAAAACAATTTTGTCAACGGTAGTAATAAAGCATATGAGTTATGTAAATTATATCTTACAAGTTGCAAGCCTCATGCATAGTGTACTAATAGTGTCCGCACCTCGTCCTACTTAGCTTGGACTACCGGATCTTCGCATGCCATGTTTCAACCAAGTGTCACAAAGGGGTACCTCCATGCCGCCTGTACAAAGGTCTAAGGAGAATGCTCGCATTTTGGATTTCTCGCTTTTGATTATTCTCAACTTAGACATCCATACCGGGACAACATGGACAACAGATAATGGACTCCTCTTAAATGCATAAGCATGTAGCAATGATTATTATTCTCATATGAGATTGAGGATATATGTCCAAAACTGAAACTTCCACCATGGTTCATGGCTTTAGTTAGCGGCCCAATGTTCTTCTCTAACAATTTTGCATGCTCCAATCACTAAAATGATAGATCCTTCAGACAAGACGGACATGCATAGCAACTCACATGATATTCAACAATAGTTGATGGCGTTCCCCAGAAGCATGGTTATCGCACAACAAGCAACTTAATAGAATATAAAGTGCATAAGTACATATTCAATACTACGATAGTTTTTAAGGCTATTTTGTCCCATGAGCTATATATTGCAAAGGTAAATGATGGAATTTTAAAGGTAGCACTCAAGCAATTTACTTTGGAATGGCGGAGAAATACCATGTAGTGGGTAGGTATGGTGGACACAAATGGCATAGTAGTTGGCTCAAGGATTTTGGATGCATGAGAAGTATTCCCTCTCGATACAAGGTTTAGGCTAGCAAGGTTATTTGAAGCAAACTCAAGGATGAACAGGTGCAGCAAAACTCACATAAAAGACATATTGTAAACATTATAAGACTCTACACCGTCTTCCTTGTTGTTCAAAACTCAATACTAGATATTATCTAGACCTTAGAGAAACCAAATATGCAAATCAAATTTTAGCAAGCTCTATGTATTTCTTCATTAATGGGTGCAAAGCATATGATGCAAGAGCTTAAACATGAGCATAACAATTGCCAAGTATCACATTATCCAAGACATTTTAGAATTACTACATGTAGCATTTTCCAATTCCAACCATATAACAATTTAACGAAGAAGAAACTTCGCCATGAACATTATGAGTAAAGCCTAAGGACACATGTGTCCATATGCAACAGCGGAGCGTGTCTCTCTCCCACAAAGTGAATGCTAGGATCCATTTTATTCAGACAAAAACAAAAACAAAAACAAACCGACGCTCCAAGTAAAGAACACAAGATGTGACTGAATAAAAATATAGTTTCAGGGGAGGAACCTGATGATGTTGTTGATGAAGAAGGGGATGCCTTGGGCATCCCCAAGCTTAGACGCTTGAGTCTTCTTAAAATATGCAGGGGTGAACCACGGGGGCATCCCCAAGCTTAGAGCTTTCACTCCTCTTGATCATAGTATATCATTCTCCTCTCTTGACCCTTGAAAACTTCCTTCACACCAAACTTCAAGCAAACTCATTAGAGGGTTAGTGCACAATTAATAATTCACTCATTCAGAGGTGACACAAACATTATTTTCACTTCTGGACATTGCATAATGCTACTGGACATTAATGGATCAAAGAAATAAATCCAACATAGCAAAAGAGGCAATGCGAAATAAAAGGCAGAATCTGTCAAAAACAGAACAGTCCGTAAAGACGAATTTAAAGCTGGCACCAGACTTGCTCAAATGGAAAAACTCAAAACTAATGAAAGTTGCGTACATATCTGAGGATCACGCTCGTAAATTGGCAGATTTTTTCGAATTTTCTACAGAGAACTGTGCCCAGATTCGTGACAGACAGCAATGCTGTTTCTGCGCAGCGATCCCAAATATAACATCAACTTTGACATAGAAACTTTACTTGGCACAAAAACATGATAAGGAGAGGTTGCTACAGTAGTAAACAACTTCCAAGACTCAACAAAACAAAAAATTGCTGTAGGTAAAAACATGGGTTGTCTCCCATAAGCGCTTTTCTTTAACGCCTTTCAGCTAGGCGCAGAAAGTGCAAATCAAGTAACATCGAGAGTAGAAGCATCAACATCATAATTTGTTCTAATAATAGAATCAAAAGGCAACTTCATTCTCTTTCTAGGGAAGTGTTCCATACCTTTCTTGAGAGGAAATTGATATTTAATATTACCTTCCCTCATATCAATAACAGCACCAACAGTTCGAAGAAAAGGTCTTCCCAACACAATAGGACAAGATGCATTGCATTCGATATCCAAGACAACAAAATCAACGGGGACAAGGTTATTGTTAACCGTAATATGCACATTATCAATCCTCCCCAAAGGTTTCTTTTTAACATTATCGGCAAGATTAACATCCAAATAACAATTCTTCAATGGTGGCAAGTCAAGCATATCATAAATCTTTTTAGGCATAACAGAAATACTTGCACCAAGATCACATAGAGCATTACATTCAAAGTCATTGAATTTCATTTTAATGATGGGCTCCCAACCATCTTCTAACTTTCTAGGAATAGAAGTTTCAAGTTTTAGTTTCTCTTCTCTAGCTTTTATGAGAGCATTTGTAATATGTTTTGTAAAGGCTAAATTTATAGCACTAGCATTAGGACTTTTAGCAAGTTTTTGTAAGAACTTTATAACTTCAGAGATGTGGCAATCATCAAAATCTAAATCATTATGAGCTACAGCAATGGGATCATTGTTCCCAAGGTTGGAAAAAATTTCAGCAGTTTTAGCAATTTCAGACAGTTTTGTTCGCTTTGCACTAGGAGTAGAAACATTGCCAACACCAATTATTTTACCATTGATAGTAGGAGGTGTAGCAACATGTGGAGAATTAGCATTACTAGTGGTGGTAATAGTCCAAACTTTAGCTACATTATTCTCTTTAGCTAGTTTTTCATTTTCTTCTCTATCCCACCTAGCACGCAATTCAGCCATTAATCTTATATTCTCATTAATTCTAACTTGGATGGCATTTGCTGTAGTAGTAATCTTATTATCAATATCATTATTAGGCATAACTTTCAATTTTAAAAGATTTACATCAGAGGCAAGTCTATCAACTCTAGAAGCAATAGTATCAATTTTATCAAGCTTTTCCTCAACAGATTTGTTAAAAGCAGTTTGTGTACTAATAAATTCTTTAAGCATAGCTTCAAGACCAGGGGGTACATTCCTATTATTATTGTAAGAATTCCCATAAGAATTACCGTAACCATTACCATTAGCAGAAGGATATGGCCTATAGTTATTACCAGAGTTGTTCCTATAAGCATTGTTGTTGAAATTATTATTTTTAATGAAATTCACATCAACATTTTCTTCTTGAGCAACCAATGAAGCTAAAGGAACATTATTTGGATCAACATTAGATCTACCATTCACAAGCATAGACATAATCACATCAATCTTATCATTCAAGGAAGAGGTTTCTTCAACAGAATTTACCTTCTTACCTTGTGGAGCTCTTTCCGTGTGCCATTCAGAGTAATTTATCATCATATCATCAAGAAGTTTTGTAGCCGCCCCCAATGTGATGGACATAAAGGTACCTCCAGCAGCTGAATCCAATAAATTCCGCGAAGAAAAATTTAGTCCTGCATAGAAGGTTTGGATGATCATCCAAGTAGTCAGTCCGTGGGTTGGGCAATTCTTTACCAAAGTTTTCATTCTCTCCCATGCTTGAGCAACATGTTCAGTATCTAATTGTTTAAAATTCATTATGCTACTTCTCAAAGATATAATTTTAGCGGGAGGATAATATCTACCAATAAAAGCATCCTTACATTTAGTCCATGAATCAATACTATTCTTAGGCAAAGATAGCAACCAATCTTTAGCTCTTCCTCTTAATGAGAAAGGAAACACTTTCAATTTAATAATATCACCATCTACATCTTTATACTTTTGCATTTCACAAAGTTCAACAAAATTATTGAGATGGGCAGCAGCATCATCAGAACTAGCACCAGAAAATTGATCTCTCATAACCAAGTTCAGTAAAGCAGGTTTAATTTCAAAGAATTCTGCTGTAGTAGCAGGTGGAGCAATAGGTGTGCATAGGAAATCATTATTATTTGCATTTGTGAAGTCACACAATTTAGTATTTTCAGGAGTATTCATTTTAGCAACAGTAAATAAAACAAACTAGATAAAGTAAATGCAAGTAACTAATTTTTTTGTGTTTTTGATATGGAGAGCAAGACAGTAAATAAAGTAAAACTAGCAACTAATTTTTTTGTATTTTGATTTAGTGCAGCAAACAAAGTAGTAAATAAAATAAAGCAAGACAAAAACAAAGTAAAGAGATTGAGAAGTGGAGACTCCCCTTGCAGCGTGTCTTGATCTCCCCGGTAACGGCGCCAGAAATTTAGCTTGATACGCGTAGATGCACACGTCCGTTGGGAACCCCAAGTGGAAGGTATGATGCGTATAGAAGCAAGTTTCCCTCAGTATGAAACCAAGGTTTAATCGAACCAGTAGGAGCCAAGAAGCACGTTGAAGGTTGATGGTCGCGAAATGTGATGCGGCGCAACACCAGGGATTCCTGCGCCAACGTGGAATCTGCACAACAAAACCAAAGTACTTTGCCCCAACGAAACAGTGAGGTTGTCAATCTCACCGGCTTGCTGTAACAAAGGATTAAACGTATCGAGTGGAAGATGTTTGCAAAGAAAACAGTAAAACAAGTATTGCAGTAGATTGTATGCTATGTAAAGAATAGGACCGGGGTCCACAGTTCACTAGAGGTGTCTCTCCCATAAGATAAAAGCATGTTGGGTGAACAAATTACAGTCGGGCAATTGACAAATAGAGAAAGGCATAACAATGCATATACATGATATGATAAATATAGTGAGATTTAATTGGGCATTACGACAAAGTACATAGACCGCCATCCAACTGCATCTATGCCTAAAAAGTCCACCTTCAGGTTATCGTCCGAACCCCATTCAGTATTAAGTTGCTAAGCAACAGACAATTGCATTAAGTATGGTGCGTAATGTAATCAACAACTACATCCTTAGACATAGAATCAATGTTTTATCCCTAGTGGCAACAGCACATCCACAACCTGAGATCGATATGTCACGGTCCCAGATTCAATGGAGGCATGAACCCACTATCGAGCATAAATACTCCCTCTTGGAGTTAAGAGTACAAACTTGGCCAGAGCCTCTACTAATAACGGAGAGCATGCAAGATCATAAACAACACATGAACAATAGATTGATAATCACCATAATCATAGTACTCTCTATCCATCGGATCCCGACAAACACAACATATAGAATTACATATAGATGATCTTGATCATGTTAGGCAGCTCACAAGATCCAACAATGAAGCACAACAAGGAGAAGACGACCATCTAGCTACTGCTATGGACCCATGGTCCAGGGGTGAACTACTCACTCATCACTCCGGAGGCGACCATGGCGGTGTAGAGTCCTCCGGGAGATGAATCCCCTCTCCGGCAGGGTGCCGGAGGCGATCTCCTGAATCCCCCGAGATGGGATTCGCGGCGGCGGCGTCTCTGGAAGGTTTTCCGTATCGTGGCTCTCGGTACTGGGGGTTTCGCGACGGAGACTTTAAGTAGGCGGAAGGTCAACGCGAGGGGCCACACGAGGGGCCCAGGGGGCAGGGTCGCGCGGCCAAGGGCCTGGCCGCGCCGCCCTATGCCCTGGCTGCCTCGTGGCCCCACTTCGTTATCTCTTCGGTCTTCTGGAAGCTTCGTGCAAAAATAGGACCCTGGGCGAAAGTTTCGCCCAATTCCGAGAATATTTCCTTACTAGGATTTCTGAAACCAAAAACAGCAGAAAACAGCAACTGGCTCTTCGGCATCTTGTTAATAGGTTAGTTCCAGAAAATGCATAAATATGACATATAATGTGCATAAAACATGTAGGTATCATCAATAAAGTAGCATGGAACATAAGAAATTATCGATACGTTGGAGACGTATCAATGTTGTACCAAAACCTTTCGTTTATTTCAAATCTTTGACCACCTCTTTGTATTAAAATTGGTCAACCAATGTTTTATTCTTGCAAAACAATACCTATGCCTCTTAAACTCAGTTCTTTTGTTTGCTCAAGTTTTCCAAAGGTGTGGTATATGGTTTACTTCCTATTTTTGGTGTAGTCTTTTGTTAACAAAATAAAAGAGAGAAATGATTTCTACCTTTTCAAAAATGTTTGAAAATAAAAGTTGAATGTTTTTTAGGCCAAAGCATTGCACTGGTATTCTTGATAGTGTTATCTATCGGGGGATGTTTAAATCATTCCTTGGTGATAACCCTAGAGGCAATTGCTCATTTGTGAAGCTTTCATGCTTTTATCAAGCGAAATAAATGGGTTTTCTTTTATAAAGTTGTTTTGAAATAACTATAAGTCCTTAACATAATAGCTCTTAGTTGAATGGTTAAATTATGATTGTTGCATGTTTGTTTGTTGGTGCAATGTGTTGATTGTGTTCCTTTTTATATTTTCCGGCGATAGATGCGAACAATTCCGAAGGAGAAGAAGAAGTGGATCGGACAAGGATTTTATTTATATTGACGGGACTCTTATATTGATGAAGTTGAAGAAGTCCAGGGACAAATAAGCCAAGGCAAGCCATCTCTTGATCTCTGAATGTTGAATCACATATTGTGGTTACTTTGTTGTTATTATTGTCTCTCAATCTATCTTGTGTTGTTTCTACTTTTGTTGTTGGAGCATGCTCACCGTGAGCATGTTTAGTCTCTTTGGCACCTCACCGACAACCCCCTTTAGTGACATGGTGGTTGTCATCATCATGATCTCGGTGTACCCTCTAAGTGTGATGGGTATGCCCACTTACCTTGAGTGTGTCGACCTCTCGACACCCTTTTTGCACCCCTTCGTGGTATGATAGTTAGTATCGTGCCCTTGTTATATCTTCTACTTTGAGGCATGCTATGCATACTTACTCTCAAGTGTGTCGAACCTCTTGTTGATGCTATACATACTTACTCTCAAGTATGTTGCACCCTTGTTGATGTTCTGCATCCTTACTCTCGGGTATGTTGAACCCCTTGTTGATCTTATGCATGCTTACCCTAAGCATGTATGCCCCCCCCCCCCCTTTGACCGCCTATATTATCATCTTCTTAGTGGTATGATGATTAACATCATGACCCTTGTTTAACCATCCTACTTATATTGTCCCTACACATGCTTATCCTAAGTATGTATGATCCCCTTGACACCTCATTTATCACCTCCTTAATGGTATGATGGCTAGCATCATGCCATTGTTGTCTCTTATTTCTTACATGAAACTATAGGTTGGGAACCCCTTGGAAAAATACCTTGTTGAAAAGAACTTTTGAAAAACCTTGGGTGAGTTGGACTTACCTAAGTGTGTGTTTATGAAAGAAAAGGATCTTGGCAAAGATGGTTGGAAAGAGAATCTTGTTTATGAAAACTTTGGCGTCTAAGTATTCACCCGTGACAATTAACCCGCGCAACCACCGCTACTCCAACGTGGGCACGGAGCTTAGCTTGACGTTTGTTCTTCTTAGCATGAGGCACCGCACAACTATACAAGGGTACGGTTACCCCCGAGTCCGGGTTGTCATTGTTGGGACAATAGTATAACGGGAGGCCTTCGGGGCTGACCCGTCCGGAAGACACTATGGGTCTCCTGGTTTGGCGGTGGAGCCACGCTCAAAGGGAGGTGAGCTGCCACGGTGCCGGGGAGGTGCATACTCCATAGGGTAGGACCTCTTGCTAAGTCGAATGGGCGAAAGGCTATGTTCGGGTATCCGTCGTGGCATATGTTGTTATGCGGGGATGATGCCCACACGATAGGTATCCGGATAGAGGTGGGGAAAGTGTGCAAACTCTGCAGAGTAAAATCTATTTGAATAGCCGCGTCCGCGGTCATGGACGGTTGGAATGGCTGTTGCTTAGCCTGATGAGTTTTGGTTTACAAAATGGTTTGGCAAATGAAAGGAAAGAACTTGTTTTGAAGTACCGTAAGGGTACGGGAAAGGTTGTGTCGACCATATGGAGATGGTCGGGAAGGACAAATAAATTGGGTTACCCCATCCTAGTGTTTTATGTTGTGGATATCTTTTGAAGTATCTTCTTCAACAAAGATATAGAGATGTCATAGGGTATCTTTTGAAGTATCATCTTTAACAAAGATATAGAGATGTCATAGAAATGTCTTAGCACCCTCTTAGTGTCCCCTTCAACTGTGATGTGGGATGCTATATCCACAAGAGAAACTTATTCTCTTTCACATGCTATATTCACAAGAGAAACTTATTCTCTTTCACATGCTATATCCACCAGAGAAACTATTCTTCCTCTCTTGTCTTCTTTAGTTAGAATTGTTATCACCTTCTTGATGGTTTGCGAGTACAATTCAAATGTACTCACGGCTTTGTCCCTGGCTATTTACTTGGCCAGACCTGGAGGACTTCGATATATGAAGAAGGAGTTGACGACGTCTATGCGAGCTAGGAACGTCTTCCCAGTCAGTTGCCTGTAGGGTTAAGGCAGATGACTTGGGCTCTACGCTGTTGAAGTGATTCTGCTACTCTGATGATTAGATTAGGCCCTTCGAGGCTATCTTGTAAAGATGGGCCATGTGACCTTATTGTAATTTTCTTATTCCGTTTTGTAAAGGATGATGTAATTTGATATCAGTTCGGTTATGTGTTCACGGCACACTGATCATGGGAACGTGAACTGTATACATAACAGGGTATTTCGGACAGCTAGTCCGGGGTCCCCACATTTCACTTTTAGACTAGCATCATCAACCCCTAGATCACTTGATATGTTAGGCATAGAGGGGCTAGGAGATGATACCTCGGAGGATTTGGCCATGAGACAACTTTCTTCCTCCACATGAATGACCTCATTGGGGGATTCACTTGGTGATGAAGAGTTAGTGGAGAGGGAGGCAAGAGCGACCAATCCATTAGAGGTTGCATCTTCTTCATCATCAACATCATCATCTCCGGAGGTATATTCTTCTTGAGTTGATAGCACAATAGATGTGTCCAAGGAGGATTTTGCCATGAAGCAATGTGCATTCTTGTTATGAGGATTCTCATTGGGGGATTCAAAGAGAGATGAAGAGGGAATGTTGGTAGTGACAATGGCGGCCACTTCCTTTGAGCTTTCTCCTTCATCATCACTAGAGCTTTGAACTTCATCGGTAGAATACTCTTCCCTAGTCACTAGCACAACTCTTGGAGGCCTCTTGCCCTTCTTGGTCTTGTTGTTGTAGAATTTCTTGTTGGGGGCCTTTGAATATTTGCCCTTTGTGTCTTTGCTCTTGTCCTTGGGAATGAGCCTTCCATTATGAATCTCTCTATTCTCATAGGGGCATTCGGCAATGAAGTGGCGCTTGTCATCACAGTTGTAGCATGACCTTGTCTTTGGACCAAATCTAGTGAACCCACTTTTGTGGTTTCTCTTAATGTTGTCTTCCTTGGCCTTGGAGGGATCAACCCAAAATGACTTTGCATGGAAGGCCATGTGATCATGATAGTGGCATTCCAAATCTTCCGGATAGGACATACTCCAAGATGCCCTATATTGTTCTTGAGGGTACACTTCTTCAACGGGGTTGACCACCAAGGCAAGATTGTTCCCTTTTGCCATACCAATGGCACGATTGCGAGAATCATGAGAGTTTTGCTCGAGCACCTTGAGGGCTTGCATCTCGTGCACGGCATCTTGAGATGAGAGAGAGGAATAGCATTCTCTCCCAACAAGGGTATTGACATCAATGGGTACAAACGGCATCATGCATTCAATGTACTTCTCCTTGATCCAAGAGTCATTGATGTGGGTGGCACCACTAAGCCGGAAGGCATCGGCAACAATGAGGAGTCTTCCATACATGACTTGATGATCTTCATCCGGTAGCCTCATGAATCCTTCGGCTTGATTCCGAAGAGCATTATACTTGTTCCTTCTTGTGCTCTCACTTCCAATGCAACTAGCGGCCAAACCATCCCAAGCTTCCTTGGCGGTGGTGTAGTTCCGAACACGAGGCAGCTCTTGTGTTCCCACACTAGTTTGAATCATGTGCAAGGCGGTGTTGTTGAGTTGACTATCAACCGCTTCTCTTCTAGTCAACTTGTCGGGGTTGTAGGGCTTGAAGCCTTCCAAGATGATTCTCCAAAGTTCATTGGAGGCACTGCAAACATGAGAGCGAAACTCAAATTGCCAAGTATCGAAATTATCAACGGAAAACTTAGGTGGGTCGCCTCGGATGTTCAAATGGGGATGAGGAACCGGTATATCGGGAGATAGAAAAGGTGGAGCTACTCGATTGTAGCTCTCACCTCCACTAGTTCCACTAGGAGATGCAATGGGAGGTTTGATAGTGCTTAAGTTATCACCTTCCACGGGTTTAGTAGAGGAGGGTAATGCCGAAGCACCTCCCTCTTCTAACACACCCGTGTCCTTTACCTCTATGACGGGAGCCCTAGGAGGGACCGGAGTCATAAGCTCGGAAATTAGATTTCTCATGCTTTCCATTTGAGCGTCCATGGAGGATCTCAACGAATTGATGTCCTCCATGGTGACCAACTTACTGGCCTCTTCCGGAGGCACATCGTCCGGCATACTCTTAGGCGGTTAAGCCCGAAATAAGAGCCGAGGCTCTGATACCAATTGAAAGGATCGTATGCCGCACCTAGAGGGGGGGGGGTGAATAGGTGCTAACCAATTTTTAGTTATTTTTCAATTTAGGTTTGACACAAAGGTAAATTCTCTAGATATGCAACTAAGTGAATTTACCTATATGACAAGGTTATCAACTAAGCAAGATATAGCTACGCAATATATAGGAGATAGAGTGGGATAGAGGTAACCGAGAGTGTAGCACGCGATGACACAGAGATAATTCCCGTAGTTCCCTTCCTTTGCAAGAAGGTACGTCTACGTTTGGAGGAGTGTGGTTGCTATGCAAGCCAAACCAACAGCCACGAAGGCTTCACTTAGATCTCCAGTGAGCAACGCCACGAAGGCCTAGCCCACTTCCACTAAGGGATTTCCTCGAGGCGGAAACCGGGCCTTTACAAGGTTCTTGGGGCACACATCCACAACCAAATTGGAGGCTCCCAAATCTGCAACAACAAAACAAATCAACAAGCATACATCAACAACAACAACTAGGGATCCAAATAGGAACACTAGCAAGGGGGCCTGATGTCTACGGGTGCTTCTATTCTTGTAGACAGTGTTGGGCCTCCAAGAGCAGAGGTTTGTAGAACAGCAGCAAGTTTCCCTTAAGTGGATTACCCAAGGTTTATCGAACTCAGGGAGGAAGAGGTCAAAGATATCCCTCTCATGCAACCCTGCAATCACAAAGCAAGAAGTCTCTTGTGTCCCCAACACACCAAATACACTTGTCAGATGTATAGGTGCACTAGTTCGGCGAAGAGATAGTGAAATACAAGTAATATGGATGTATATGAGTGGTAATAGCAATCTGAATAAAATATGGCAACGAGTAAACATGCAACAAAACAGTAAACAAACGGAGATTCGATGCTTGGAAGAAAGGCCTAGGGATCCTGCTTTCACTAGTGGACACTCTCAACAATGATCACATAATAGAACCACTCTACACTCTTTTGTTGGATGGTGAACACCACTAACTGTGTAGGATTACACGAACCCTCAATGCCGGAGTTAACAAGCTCCACAGTATTCGATATTCATGTTTAAGTAACCTTAGAGTGCAAGATAGATCAACACAATTACACTAAGAACTAACATAGCATGCACACTGTCACCGTCACACCATGAAGGAGGCATAGATCATATCAATACTTATCATAGCAATAGTTAACTTCATAATCTACAAGAGATTACAATCATAGCCTACACCAAGTACTACACGATGCACACACTGTCACCATTACGCCGTGCAGGAGGAATAGAGTACTTTAATAACATCACTAGAGTAGCACATAGATGATATTCAACTAGATCACATAAAGAGAGAGATGAACCACATAGCTACAGCGGAGCCCTCAGCCCCGGGGGTGAATTACTCCCTCCTCATCATGGGGGCAGCGATGGCGGTGAAGATGGCGGTGGAGACGGCGGTGGAGATGACTCCGGGGGCAATTCCCCGTCCCGGCAGGGTGCCGGAACAGAGACTCCTGTCTCCCAGATCTTGGCTTCGCGATGGCGGCGGCTCTGGAAGGTTTCGCGTACCGTGGCTTCTTCCGTAAGGGTTTTCGATGCAGGGGCTTTATATAGGCGAAAGGCAGCGTCAGAAGGTCGAAGGGGCGACGACACCATAGGCTGGCGCGCCCAGGGCCCAGGCCGCGCCACCCTATCATCTGGGGCCCACAGGGCCCTCCTCTGGCGGCTCTCGGGTGTTCTGGATGCTTCCGGGCAAAATAGGAACCTGGGCGTTGATTTCGTCCAATTCCGAGAATATTTCGTTACTAGGATTTCTGAAACCAAAAACAGCAGAAAACAGGAACTGGCACTTCGGCATCTTGTTAATAGGTTAGTTCCAGAAAATGCACGAATATGACATAAAGTGTGCATAAAACATGTAGATATCATCAATAATGTAGCATGGAACATAAGAAATTATCGATACGTTGGAGACGTATCAGCATCCCTGCTTAGTTCTCGTCGTCCAGCGGTAAAACGATAACAAAGATAATTTCTGAAGTGACATGCCATCATAACCTTGATCATACTATTTGTAAACATATGTAATGAATGCAGTGATCAAAACAATGGTAATGACATGAGTAAACAAATGAATCATAAAGCAAAGACTTTTCATGAATAGCACTTCAAGACAAGCATCAATAAGTCTTGCATAAGAGTTAACTCATAAAGCAATAATTCAAAGTAAAGGTATTGAAGCAACACAAAGGAAGATTAAGTTTCAGCGGTTGCTTTCAACTTATAACATGTATATCTAATGGATAGTTGTCAATGCAAAGTAATATAATAAGTGCAATATGCAAGTATATAGGAATCAATGCACAGTTCACACAAGTGTTTTATTCTTGAGATGGAGAGAGATAGGTAAACTGACTCAACATAAAAGTAAAAGAATGGTCCTTCAAAGAGGAAAGCATCGATTGCTATATTTGTGCTAGAGCTTTTATTTTGAAAACATAAAGAGAGCATAAAAGTAAAGTTTTGAGAGGTGTTTGTTGTTGTCAACGAATGGTAGCGGGTACTCTAACCCCCTTGCCAGACAAACCTTCAAAGAGCGGCTCCCATTTTATTTTATTTTTAGGTGGCACTCCTTCCAACCTTTCTTTCACAAACCATGGCTAACCGAATCCTCGGGTGCCTGCCAACAATCGCATACCATGAAGGAGTGCCTTTTTATTTTAGTTTTATTATGATGACACTCCTCCCCACCTTTGCTTTCTCAAGCCATGGCTAACCGAATCCTTCGGGTGCCGTCCAACAATCACATACCATGGAGGAGTGTCTATTTTTGTTAATTAATTTGGGACTGGGAATCCCATTGCCAGCTCTTTTTGCAAAATTATTGGATAAGCGGATGAAGCCACTAGTCCATTGGTGAAAGTTGCCCAACAAGATTGAAAGATAAACACCACATACTTCCTCATGAGCTATAAAACATTGACACAAATAAGAGGTAATAACTTTTGAATTTGTTTAAAGGTAGCACTCAAGCAATTTACTTTGGAATGGCGGAGAAATACCATGTAGTAGGTAGGTATGGTGGACACAAATGGCATGAATATTGGCTCAAGTATTTGGATGCATGAGAAGTATTCCCTCTCTATACAAGGTTTAGGCTAGCAAGGTTATTTGAAGCAAACTCAAGTATAAAATGGTGCAGCAAGACTCACATATAAACATATTGTAAGCATTATAAGACTTTACATCGTCTCCTTGTTGTTCAAACACCTCAACCAGAAAATATCTAGACTTAGAGAGACCAATCATGCAAACCAAATTTTAACAAGCTCTATGTAATTATTCATTAATGGGTACAAGGTACATGATGCAAGAGCTTAAACAAGATCTATATGAGCACAGCAATTGCCAAGTATCACATTATTCAAGACATTATACCAATTACTACATGTAGCATTTCCCATTTCCAACCATATAACAATTAACGAAGCAGTTTCAACCTTCGCCATGAAAATTAAAAGCTAAGAACACATGTGTTCATACGAACCAGCGGAGCGTGTCTCTCTCCCAAACAATCATTTATTCAAACAAAAACAAAAACAAAAACATAAAGACGCTCCAAGTAAAGTACATAAGATGTGACCGAATAAAAATATAGTTTCAAGAGAAGGAACCTGATACTTTGTCGATGAAGAAGGGGATGCCTTGGGCATCCCCAAGCTTAGACGCTTGAGTCTTCTTGAAATATGCAGGGGTGAACCACGGGGGCATCCCCAAGCTTAGAGCTTTCACTCCTCTTGATCATAGTATATCATACTCCTCTCTTGACCCTTGAAAACTTCCTTCACACCAAACTTCAAGCAACCTCATTAGAGGGTTAGTGCACAATTAATAATTCACATGTTCAGAGGTGACACAATCATTCTTAAAACTTCTGGACATTGCACAAAACTTCTGAAAGTTAATGGAACAAAGAAACTCATTCAACTTAACAAAAGCGGCAATGCGAAATAAAAGGCAGAATCTGTCAAAAACAGAACAGTCCGTAAAGACGAATTTTAAAATGGCACCAGACTTGCTCAAATGGAAAAACTCAAAACTAATGAAAGTTGCGTACATATCTGAGGATCACGCTCGTAAATTGGAAGATTTTTTCGAATTTTCTACAGAGACTTGTGCCCAGATTCGTGACAGACAGCAATGCTGTTTCTGCGCAGCGATCCCAAATATAACATCAACTTTAACATAGAAACTTTACTTGGCACAAAAACATGATAAGGAGAGGTTGCTACAGTAGTAAACAACTTCCAAGACTCAACAAAACAAAAATTGCTGTAGTAAAATAAACACATGGGTTATCTCCCAAGAAGTTCTTTCTTTATAGCCATTAAGATGGGCTCAGCAGTTTTAATGATGCACTCGCAAGAAATAGAAGTTGAAGCAAAAGAGAGCATCAAGAGGCAAATTCAAAACACATTTAAGTCTAACATGCTTCCTATGCATAGGAATCTTTTAAATAAACAAGTTCATGAAGAGCAAAGTAACAAGCATAGGAAGATAGAACAAGTGTAGCTTCAAAAATTTCAGCACATAGAGAGGCATTTTAGTAACATGAAATTTTTTACAACCATATTTTCCTCTCTCATAATAAATTTCAGTAGCAACATGAGCAAACTCAACAATATAACTATCACATAAAGCATTCTTATCATGAGTCTCATGCATAAAATAATTACTACTCCCAACATAAGCATAGTCATTCTTATTAATTGTAGTGGGAGCAAATTCAACAAAGTAGCTATCAAATATAGGAGGTATATTGTAATCATAATCAAATTTATCCTCCATAACAGGTGGTAACAAAAGACTACTATCATTATAATCATCATAAATGGGAGGCAAAGTATCATCAAAGTAAATTTTCTCCTCAATGCTTGGGGGACTAAAAATATCATGCTCATCAAAGCCAGCTTCCCCAAGCTTAGAATTTTCCATAGCATTAGCAACAATAGTGTTCAAAGCATTCATATTAATATGTTCCATGGGTTTTTTAATTTTCGCATCAAACCATCCATGTCTTAAATCAGGAAATAGAATAAAAAGGTCATTGTTGTCCATTATGCCTAACTAGTGTAAACAAGAAACCAAATGTCGCAATTGCAGAGTCTAAAGGAAATAACTTTGAGTACTTACAACGGCGCCGGAAAATAGCTTAGTAGTCGAGATCCGGAGTGTGAGTACCTTTTACCTTTCCTCCCCGGCAACGGCGCCAGAAAAGTGCTTGATGTCTACGGGTGCTTCTATTCTTGTAGACAGTGTTGGGCCTCCAAGAGCAGAGGTTTGTAGAACAGCAGCAAGTTTCCCTTAAGTGGATTACCCAAGGTTTATCGAACTCAGGGAGGAAGAGGTCAAAGATATCCCTCTCATGCAACCCTGCAATCACAAAGCAAGAAGTCTCTTGTGTCCCCAACACACCAAATACACTTGTCAGATGTATAGGTGCACTAGTTCGGCGAAGAGATAGTGAAATACAAGTAATATGGATGTATATGAGTGGTAATAGCAATCTGAATAAAATATGGCAACGAGTAAACATGCAACAAAACAGTAAACAAACGGAGATTCGATGCTTGGAAGCAAGGCCTAGGGATCCTGCTTTCACTAGTGGACACTCTCAACAATGATCACATAATAGAACCACTCTACACTCTTTTGTTGGATGGTGAACACCACTAACTGTGTAGGATTACACGAACCCTCAATGCCGGAGTTAACAAGCTCCACAGTATTCGATATTCATGTTTAAGTAACCTTAGAGTGCAAGATAGATCAACACAATTACACCAAGAACTAACATAGCATGCACACTGTCACCGTCACGCCATGAAGGAGGCATAGATCATATCAATACTTATCATAGCAATAGTTAACTTCATAATTGATACGTCCAATTTGCATCACTATTTTGTATCATAATTTGCTGTTATTCATTGATATATTTCATATTGGGATACAATACTTATGTTATTTCATCTATTTTGCATGTTTCATCATCATTGGAGGATCAAGCACCGGAGCCAGGATTCTGCTGGAAAAAGCACCGTCAGAACGCAATATTTCGGAAGATCAACTGTGGAAGGAAATTTCACGTAAATTCCTATTTTTCCAGATGACGGAGGGAGCCAGAAGGGGAAGAAGAGAGGAGCCACTGTGGGCCCAGACCATAAGGCGGCGTGGCCCATGGCCTGGCCGCGCCACCATGTGGTCTGGGGGCCCCACAGCCACTTTGGCCTCCTTTTCTTCGCGTACTCCTTCGTCCCGAAAACCTAAGCCACAGAGAGGACCTCACGAAGGGTTACAGCCGCCTCTGCGGGGCGGAGAACACCAGAGAGAAAAGAGCTCTCCGGCGGGCAGGAATCCGCCGGGGAAATTCCCTCCCGGAGGGGGAAATCGACGCCATCGCCATCGTCATCGAGCGGGACATCATCTCCATCATCATCATCATCATCTCCACCATCTACACCGCCATCACCACCGCTGCACCTCGTCACCGCTGTAACAATTCGGGTTAAATCTTGATTGTATGATAGGGGAAACTCTCCCGGCATTATTCTCTACTTGTTATAGATGCTATTGAGTGAAACCATTGAACCAAGGTTTATGTTCAGATTGTTATTCATCATCATATCACCTCTGATTGTATTCCATATGATGTCTCGTGAGTAGTTCGTTTAGTTCTTGAGGACATGGGTGAAGTCTAAATGCTAGTAGTGAATTATGGTTGAGTAATATTCAATGTTATGATATTTAAGTTGTGGTGTCATTCTTCTAGTGGTGTCGTGTGAACGTCGACTACACGACACTTCACCATTTATGGGCCTAGGGGAGTGCATCTTGTATTCGGTTGCTAATTGCGGGGTTGCCGGAGTGACAGAAACCTGAGCCCCCGTTAGTATATCGATGCAAGAGGGATCGCAGGATCTCAGAATTTAAGGCTGTGGTTAGATTTATCTTAATTACTTTCTTGTAGTTGCGGATGCTTGCAAGGAGTATAATCACAAGTATGTATTAGTCCTAGGAAGGGCGGTGCATTAGCATAGGTTCACCCACACAACACTTATCAAAACAATGAAGATTATTAAACCACATGAAGCGAAAGTACTAGACTAAAATCCCCGTGTGTCCTCAAGAACGCTTAGTCATTATAAGTAAACAAACCGGCTTGTCCTTTGTGCTAAAAAGGATTGGGCCACTCGCTGCAATTATTTCTCTCGCATTTTACTTACTCGTACTTTATTCATCTGTTACATCAAAACCCCTTGAATACTTGTTTGTGAGCATTTACAGTGAATCCTTCATCGAAACTGCTGCCAACACCTTCTGCTCCTCGTTGGGATCGACATTCTTACTTATCGAAGATACTACGATACACCCCCTATACTTGTGGGTCATCAAGACTATTTTCTGGCGCCGTTGCCGGGGAGTGAAGCGCTATTGGTAAGCGGAATTGGTAAGGAAAACCTTTACTGTTTGTGCTGATTTTATTTTTGCCTGCTGCTATAAATCATTATGGAGAGATCTTCTCTTCAATTTCTATTTGGGAAATCTACTACTACTGCAACGGTAGTGGATGAAGCGTCAGGTGAGGAAGTAGTACCATATAAAATACCTATGAAAATTATTGAACGTGTTATGGATAACCGCTATGAAGGGGATGGAACTGTCCATCCTGGTGATCATTTATTGTTTTTGCATGAATTATGCGGGTTATTCAAATGTGCAGGTATTTCTATGAATGAAGTTAGGAATAAACTATTCACTATATCGCTGTCTGGTAAAGCGGCGCACTGGTATAAATTGCTGAAGAATGGTGATTCTATTGATTGGGAGGACATTGTGCCTTTATTTTATTCCAAATTTTATCCTCCAAGTGAAATTCACAAAGATCGGAACCGCATATATAATTTCTGGCCTCATGATGGAGAGAGTATTGCCCAAGCTTGGGGGAGATTGAAGTCTTTAATGCTCAAATGCCCCATTCATGAGCTTCCTGGTAATGTTATTATTGATAATTTCTATGCAAGACTTTCTTTTCAAGACAAGACCTTGCTGGATACTTCTTGTTCTGGATCATTTACACGCAAGAATGAAGAGTTTAAAAGGGACCTTCTTGATCGGATCCAAGAAAATACTGAAGGATGGGAGAACGACAAAGATAGAGAATCAGGTATAATTTATGATTATAAATGCATTGAAGCTTTTATGGATACTGATAAATTTCGTAATATGAGTGCTACATATGGTCTTGATTCCCAAGTTGTTGCAAATCTTTATAAAGCTTTTGCCTCTCATTATGAACTGCCTAAGAAGAATTTTGATAAGTATCATGAACCGTATAAAGATAAAGTTGATTCATCTGTAAACAGATGTGTAGTGATTGAAACTGTTGATAATGTTATTCCTGAAGCTTATATTGAAAAAACTCCTTTCCCTGCTAAAATGAAGGAGTACTCTGTTATATCTAGTGCGGTTAATAAAAGTGAAAAGAAACCTAAAGAACCTGAAGAACAAATTAAAATTGAACCTGTTGTTGCAATAGTTAAAGATCTTGTGACTGAAAATGTGGAGGATGGTCATATTATTTTCTGTGAAGATGCTTCTAATATTGTTTCACATCCTAATAAACCCAAACAAGTTAGTGTTCCTATGCTATCTGTTAGAATTGGTGATCATTGCTATTATGGTTTATGTGATATTGGTGCAAGTGTTAGTGCTATTCCTTATGAGCTTTACACGGAGATTATGCACGAAATTGGTTCTTGTGAACTTGAAGATATTGATGTGGTTATTCATCTGGCTAATAGAGAAACTATTTCTCCAATTGGTATTGTTCGAGATGTGGAAGTTCTATGTGGTAAGATTAAATATCCTGCTGACTTTTTGGTACTTGGTTCTGCTGCTAGTGATCATTGTCCTATCATTTTTGGTAGACCTTTTCTAAATACTTGTGGAGCTATTATAGATTGTAAGAAAGAGAAAATTTTGACTAGATTTGCTGGTGAACCTTATGAATTTAACTTTTCTAAATTTACCAAAACTCCTTATAAAACTGACTTGCCTAGTAATGATTTTAAAATGGAGCAGTGTGCATCTATTGTTCTTGTTCCTAATAATCCTTTGCAGCAACATTTGGAGAATAGTGAAAGTGAAGCTTTTAGGAAAGAAAGAGATGAGCTTGAGGAAATTTTTCTTCGCCAACCTATTCTCAAGCATGATTTACCGGTGGAAGATTTGGGTACAACACCGCCACCAAAGGAAGATCCTGTTTTTGATCTAAAACCTTTACCTGATAATCTTAAATATGCTCATATTGATGATAAGAAAATATATCCTGTTATTATTAGTTCTAAGCTTTCAGAGATTGAGGAAGAAAGGTTATTGGAAATATTGAAGAAACACCGAGGAGCTATTGGCTATACTCTTGATGATTTGAAAGGGATTTCTCCTTCTATTTGCCAACATGCTATTAATATGGAAGAAGATGCGAAGCCTGTTGTTGAACATCAACGTCGTCTGATTCCGAAGATGAAAGAAGTGGTAAGAAATGAGGTATTAAAACTTCTTGAAGCTGGTATTATATATCCTATTGCTGATAGTAGATGGGTTAGTCCTGTGCATTGTGTTCCTAAGAAAGGAGGAATGACTGTTGTGCCTAATGATAATGATGAGCTTATCCCTCAAAGAATAGTTGTAGGTTATAGAATGTGCATTGATTTTCGAAAAGTTAATAAAGTTACTAAGAAAGATCATTACCCTTTACCCTTTATTGATCAAATGCTAGAAAGGTTATCTAAAAATACTCATTTTTGCTTTCTTGATGGTTATTCTGGGTTTTCACAAATTGTCGTTAAAAGCTAAAGATCAAGAGAAAACCACGTTTACTTGTCCTTATGGAACTTATGCTTATAGGCGTATGCCTTTTGGTTTATGTAATGCTCCTGCTACTTTTCAAAGATGCATGTCTGCTATTTTTCATGGTTTTTGCGAAAGTATTGTAGAGGTGTTCATGGATGATTTTTATGTCTATGGGAATTCTTTTGATAATTGCTTGCGAAACCTCGATAAAGTTTTGCAGAGATGTGAAGAAACTAACCTTGTTCTTAATTGGGAGAAATGCCACTTTATGGTTAATGAAGGAATTGTATTGGGACATAAAATTTCCGAGAGAGGTATTGAAGTTGATAGAGCTAAAGTTGAAGCAATTGAGAAGATGCCCTATCCGAGGGATGTTAAAGGTATTCGTAGTGTTCTTGGTCATGCTGGGTTTTATAGGAGATTTATTAAAGATTTCTCTAAAATTTCAAAGCCTCTTACTAATCTTCTTCAAAAAGATGTACCTTTTGTTTTTGATGATGATTGTAAGGAAGCTTTTGAAACTCTAAAGAAAGCCTTAACAATCGCTCTCCTGTAGTCGAACCTCCTGATTGGAATTTGCCTTTTGAAATTATGTGTGATGCTAGTGATTTTGCTGTAGGCGCTGTTCTTGGACAGCGGGTAGATAAAAAATTAAATGTTATTCATTATGCTAGTAAGACTCTTGATGCTGCTCAAAGAAATTATGCTACAACTGAAAAGGAATTGTTAGCTGTAGTCTTTGCTTGTGACAAGTTTAGACCCTATATTGTTGATTCAAAAGTTACAATTCATACTGATCATGCTGCGATTAGATACCTTATGACAAAGAAAGATGCTAAGCCAAGGCTTATTAGATGGGTACTTCTGTTGCAAGAATTTGATTTACATATTATAGATAGGAAAGGTGCTGATAATCCTGTTGCTGATAATTTGTCTAGATTGGAAAATATTGCTTATGATCCTGTTCATGTTAATGATAGTTTTCCAAATGAACAATTGGCTGTAATAAAGGTGAGCTCGCGAGAGAGCCCTTGGTATGCAGATTATGCTAACTTTATTGTTTCGAAGTATTTGCCTCCAACCTTTTCAGCTCAGCAAAGGAGGAAATTCTTTTATGACTTGAGGCATTATTTTTGGGATGACCCACACTTATATAAAGAAGGAGTAGATGGTATTATGCGAAGATGTGTTCCAGAATATGAACAACAGGAGATATTGAGTAAATGTCATGGTAGTGTGTATGGAGGACATCACGCTGGAGATAGAACCGCGCAAAAGGTTCTACAATCAGGTTTTTATTGGCCAACACTCTTCAAAGATGCAAGGAAATTTATTTTATCTTGTGATGAATGTCAAAGAGTTGGTAATATCTCTAGACGCAATGAAATGCCTATGAATTATACTCTTGTTATTGAACCATTCGATTGTTGGGGATTCGACTTCATGGGTCCTTTCCCTTCTTCAGACGGTAACACTCATATACTTTTCGCTGTTGATTATGTTACTAAATGGGTAGAAGCTATACCTACAAAAAGTGCTGATGGTGAGACCTCTATAAAAATGCTTGTGGATGTTATATTTCCTAGATTTGGAGTACCTAGATATATTATGACTGATGGAGGTTCTCATTTTATTCATGGAGGTTTTAGAAAAACTCTTGCTAAGTATGGTATTAATCATAGAATTGCTTCTGCTTATCACCCTCAAACTAGTGGTCAAGTAGAATTATCAAATAGAGAGATTAAAGCTATCTTGGGTAAGACTGTTAATAAATCTAGAAAGAATTGGGCTAGCAAATTGAAAGAAGCACTATGGGCTTATAGAACTGCTTATAAAAATCCTATGGGAATGTCACCTTATAAAATGGTTTATGGAAAAGCTTGTCATTTACCTTTAGAACTAGAGCACAAAGCTTATTGGGCTGTTAGAGAACTAAATAAAGATCCTAAACTAGCCGGTAATAAGAGGTTGTTGCAATTAAGTTCTCTAGATGAATGGAGAAGTGAAGCTTATGAAAATGCTAAACTCTTTAAAGAAAAAGTTAAGAAATGGCATGATAGAAGGATTATTAAAAGAGAATTTAATGTTGGAGATAAAGTTCTATTGTATCGGTCTCGTCTCAGATTCTTTGCAGGGAAATTACTCTCGAAGTGGGAAGGACCATATGTTGTTGAGGAGGTGTATCGTTCAGGAGCAATTAAAATTAGCTCTCTCCAAGGCAATGCCACACAAGTGGTGAATGGACAAAGACTCAAGCATTATATCTCGGGTGATTCTTATAATGTTGATGTTGATATTATTCAAGTGGAAACACCAGAGGCTTTCATCAAAGGACAAATTGACAGTCCGCCAGAACTGGACTTTGAATAGGTAACAGTACAGGTAATAAAAAGTCCGCGTTTACCTTTCCGAACATTATTTTTGCTGTTTTTAGGAAATATGAAAAATTACGAGTTCGAAACGGAGTGGAAAGGACGCACGAGGGGGTGCCACCATAGGCCGGCGCGGCCTGACCTGGGCCCGCGCCGACCTATGGTCTGGCCGCCTCGTTGCCCCTTTCCGACTCTGGTTCGATCTGGAACCTTCCTTTTATCGTAAAAATATTTGCTATATACTCCCCCGGACCCCTGGAGGTCCGTAATATCGTTTTCTCGTCGTGTTTTGTTTCGAGCTGTTTTCCGCCAGATTTGTTTTGATCTAGAAGCACCATGGTCTCCAACAACAAGGACAAGGAACCTTTGAAGGAAAATATTCAAGACCCGGAGCTGAAGAAAGAAGACGCAAGAGAGGATGAGGAAGAAGTGGAGGAAGCTCCGCAGGAATACCAGCAAGCCACCGTTGCAAGTATTGGCGTGATATCAAATCCATCCAACATCAAGAGGAGTGCACGAATCGCTACCGGAGGAGCGGTTCCACGTCATTACTTGGCTCCAAGGACATCTTCTCCGAGCAATTACAACCCTTACCGCAATCTAATCTACGATCGTCAAACTGAAAGGACCCCCAAGGTAGTGTTGCCAAGTAATTGGGATATAGATCGTTCTGACATTGCAGGAGAGATGAAATCTGAAGCTGAAGGATGGGGAAACAATTCTAAGAGTTGGGATTCACCACCGGACATGATTATGAGCCGCATTGAGCACAACTCGGAGATGATTCGCAACCTCACCTATGAGATTGAAGATTTAAAGGAGCTGGTTAAGAAGCTTGTCGAGAGGAATCCATCGCCATCATCACCGAAGGAGTAATTCATCATCGGTATTGGCATCCCCTTGGTTTGTTCCAAGCTTGGGGGAGTGCCGCGGTATCACATCATCATTACCTCTATCTTTTACTATCAAGTAGTGTCATATCATGAGTAGGGAAGTTATCATATAGAATAGTATGCAATGTGGAAGTATCTCTCTTAGTTGGTTATCTATGTATCCGTTAGTGTGAGTTATCGTTATGGAATATTAATGAGAAGTCTTATCATTTACTTTTTGCACACCTTATTTTAGTCTACAATCTCCATTATATGATTACTCTTGACATAAGTATTGATATCACTTTGGGAGCATCAAGTAAATCTATTTGGTTTTGGCAAACTTAGCATTGGTCAATAGCAACAACACCCTGATGTTTAATAAAAGAGAGAAATACACTTAGATATATTACTCTATTATCTGTATGCTTAGTATTCTAAAGTTAAAATTGCTTGTGCTTATGAGAAAGATGCATGATTGTTTCTATCATATGTATATTTGTTTGTTTCCTTCAACCTTTATGCTTGCTATCAAACCTTGCTAGCCAAAGACCTGTATCGAGAGGAGATGCTTCTCATACATCCATAACCTTAGACCAAACCTATGCCATTTGTGTCCACCATATCTACCTACTACATGATATTTTCTGCCATTCCAAGTAAATACTTCATGTGCTACCTTTAAATAATTCAAACTATACTACTCTTTATTTGTGTCAATGTTCTATAGCTCATGAGGAAGTATGTGGTGTTTTATCTTTCAATCTTGTTGGGCGGACTTTCACCAATGGACTAGTGGCACATCCGCTTATCCAATAATTTTGCAATAAGAGCTGGCAACGGGGTTCCCAGCCCCAATTAATAACTTTCATTAATAATTCTCTTCACATGTTTTGCTCTGATTTATCAGTAAGCAACTTAATTTTGCAATAGACACTCCTCCATGGTATGTGAATGTTGGAAGGCACCCGAGGATTCGGTTAGCCATGGATTGAGAAAGCCAAGGTTGGGGGGAGTGTCATCCTTAATAAAACTAAAATACATGTGTAAACAAAAGAGAAGGGGGATGATCTACCTTGCTGGTAGAGATGCCGTCCCTCATGGGAGCCGCTCTTGGAAGGTTCGTTTGGCAAGGGGGTTAGAGTGCCCGCTACCATTCGTTGACAACAACAAACACCGCTCAAAAATCTTACTTTTTATGCTCTTTATATGATTTCAAAACTTGAAAAGCTCTAGCACATGATTTAATCCCTGCTTCCCTCTGCGAAGGGCCTGTCTTTTACTTTTATGTTGAGTCAGTAAACCTATTTCCCTCTATCTCAAGCAAGCAATTGAGTTGTTGTGAACCAATCATTTATGCTATGATTCAGTTAATCATGTCTTTTATACTTTCTTGTTTAGTACCAATTTTATCCGAATGAATATGACTTTGAAGTTATCAATGATTATGAGGAGATTGTTATGCTTGAATACGAAGGCTCAGCTATAAAATCTAATATGAATGCTTTGCTTAGAAGTACAATCCGTTAGTAGTTCTCTGACCAAGAACAAAGTTTGCCATCACCAACTATGATTTCTTATGCACCTTTACTTGTGATTTCTCTTTACCTATTTCAAGATGAGTTATATGAGGAAGTTGTTTACTAGAATGTCTTCTGTGAATGAATATGATGCTTCTTGTCCGTATTTTATTTATCGACTCTTCACTCCATAAACATGTGGTCTTGTTTATCGAGCTCAGTTTCGCTTGGGGACAAGCGAGGTCTAAGCTTGGGGGGAGTTGATATGTCCAATTTGCATCACTATTTTGTATCATAATTTGCTGTTATTCATTGATATATTTCATATTGGGATACAATACTTATGTTATTTCATCTATTTTGCATGTTTCATCATCATTGGAGGATCAAGCACCGGAGCCAGGATTCTGCTGGAAAAAGCACCGTCAGAACGCAATATTTCGGAAGATCAACTGTGGAAGGAAATTTCACGTAAATTCCTATTTTTCCAGATGACGGAGGGAGCCAGAAGGGGAAGAAGAGAGGAGCCACTGTGGGCCCAGACCATAAGGCGGCGCGGCCCATGGCCTGGCCGCGCCACCATGTGGTCTGGGGGCCCCACAGCCACTTTGGCCTCCTTTTCTTCGCGTACTCCTTCGTCCCGAAAACCTAAGCCACAGAGAGGACCTCACGAAGGGTTACAGCCGCCTCTGCGGGGCGGAGAACACCAGAGAGAAAAGAGCTCTCCGGCGGGCAGGAATCCGCCGGGGAAATTCCCTCCCGGAGGGGGAAATCGACGCCATCGCCATCGTCATCGAGAGGGACATCATCTCCATCATCATCATCATCATCATCATCATCTCCACCATCTACACCGCCATCACCACCGCTGCACCTCGTCACCGCTGTAACAATTCGGGTTAAATCTTGATTGTATGATAGGGGAAACTCTCCCGGCATTATTCTCTACTTGTTATAGATGCTATTGAGTGAAACCATTGAACCAAGGTTTATGTTCAGATTGTTATTCATCATCATATCACCTCTGATTGTATTCCATATGATGTCTCGTGAGTAGTTCGTTTAGTTCTTGAGGACATGGGTGAAGTCTAAATGCTAGTAGTGAATTATGGTTGAGTAATATTCAATGTTATGATATTTAAGTTGTGGTGTCATTCTTCTAGTGGTGTCGTGTGAACGTCGACTACACGACACTTCACCATTTATGGGCCTAGGGGAGTGCATCTTGTATTCGGTTGCTAATTGCGGGGTTGCCGGAGTGACAGAAACCTGAGCCCCCGTTAGTATATCGATGCAAGAGGGATCGCAGGATCTCAGAATTTAAGGCTGTGGTTAGATTTATCTTAATTACTTTCTTGTAGTTGCGGATGCTTGCAAGGAGTATAATCACAAGTATGTATCAGACCTAGGAAGGGCGGTGCATTAGCATAGGTTCACCCACACAACACTTATCAAAACAATGAAGATTATTAAACCACATGAAGCGAAAGTACTAGACTAAAATCCCCGTGTGTCCTCAAGAACGCTTAGTCATTATAAGTAAACAAACCGGCTTGTCCTTTGTGCTAAAAAGGATTGGGCCACTCGCTGCAATTATTTCTCTCGCATTTTACTTACTCGTACTTTATTCATCTGTTACATCAAAACCCCTTGAATACTTGTTTGTGAGCATTTACAGTGAATCCTTCATCGAAACTGCTGCCAACACCTTCTGCTCCTCGTTGGGATCGACATTCTTACTTATCGAAGATACTACGATACACCCCCTATACTTGTGGGTCATCAATAATCTACAAGAGATTACAATCATAGCCTACACCAAGTACTACACGATGCACACACTGTCACCATTACGCCGTGCAGGAGGAATAGAGTACTTTAATAACATGACTAGAGTAGCACATTGATGATATTCAACTAGATCACATAAAGAGAGAGATGAACCACATAGCTACAGCGGAGCCCTCAGCCCCGGGGGTGAATTACTCCCTCCTCATCATGGAGGCAGCGATGGCGGTGAAGATGGCGGTGGAGACGGCGGTGGAGATGACTCCGGGGGCAATTCCCCGTCCCGGCAGGGTGCCGGAACAGAGACTCCTGTCCCCCAGATCTTGGCTTCGCGATGGCGGCGGCTCTGGAAGGTTTCGCGTACCGTGGCTTCTTCCGTAAGGGTTTTCGATGCAGGGGCTTTATATAGGCGAAAGGGCAGCGTCAGAAGGTCGAAGGGGCGACGACACCATAGGCTGGCGCGGCCAGGGCCCAGGCCGCGCCACCCTATCATCTGGGGCCCACAGGCCCTCCTCCGGCGGCTCTCGGGTGTTCTCGATGCTTCCGGGCAAAATAGGAACTCGGGCGTTGATTTCGTCCAATTCCGAGAATATTTCGTTACTAGGATTTTACGAAACCAAAAATAGCAGAAAACAGGAACTGGCACTTCGGCATCTTGTTAATAGGTTAGTTCCAGAAAATGCACGAATATGACATAAAGTGTGCATAAAACATGTAGATATCATCAATAATGTAGCATGGAACATAAGAAATTATCGATACGTTGGAGACGTATCAGGGCCCTCAAGCATAAGAGGGGGAAATGAAAAACGCTTCGGTGAGGATGTAGATCGGGGTCTTCTCCTTTGATTCTCCAAAGCACAAGGGATTTGGGTGGTTGAGGGAGGAGATCTGGCTATTTTGGTGTTCTTGGTGGCTCAGCAATGGTGGATGAAGATCTTAGGGTTTGAGCACCATTCCAAGGTAGGTGGAGGGGGTATTTATACCCCACCAGCTTTTCTGCCCGTTGGAAGAGAATCGCCGACAGTGCCGGCCTTGAGACGCGATGCCGGCAGATTTCGATTCAAGACGTCGACAGACAGCCGGCAGCCGGTATAAACACGGCAGCGATGCCGGCCCCTTTTCTTTTTCAGCAGACGATGGACGGGCCGGCGATGCGGGCTGTAAACGCCGGCAGTGCCGGGGAGCACTCACCGGCAGTGCCGGCCATGGACAGGCACCATCTTGTTCTTCTTTTCTTCCTTTTTGAGTGGGTCGAGATTTACCCGTAGAATCTTTTCTATACCTGTAAACCACTTAGCACATAGTTAAACAATCACCGGTGTTGTTAACAAACACACAAAACCTCAGAGACCATGAGATGTTCTTTCAGTGGTGTGAGGAGTTTTTGTTAAAGGGGCCAATGTTAAGGAGATAGGTGGCCGTGCACAGGGCTTCCGCTCAGAATTTGGGTGGCATAGAGGATTGAATAAGAAGAGTGTGAACAATGTCGTTGAGTGTGCGGAGAGAACGCCATGCCTTGCCGTTTTGAGGAGAAGTATAGGGACAGGAGAAACAAAAGAGTATCCCGTGTTGAAGAAAGATGTGTCAGTTCCTCAGATTATCAAACTCTCGGCCATTGTCACATTGAATAAAGCGAATGGGGAGGAAGAAGTGTGTATAAACATATCGTTGAAAATTAAGAAAAAATGTATGAACATCAGATTTCTTGCATAGGGAAATGTCCAGACAAAGTGAGTAAAATCATCCAGGATAATAAGATAATATTGAAAGCAGAAATACTTGCATGTGGCGATGTTCATATATCACAATGTAAAATTTCAAAACGGAAAGTGCTAGAAGAACTAGATGAGCTAAAGGGAAGGTGCACGCGTTTTCCTGCCTGACATGACTCACACGGGGAGTGATCATGATGATAATTATTACATGAGATGGAAACTTCACTAAGTATGGATGACAACGTTTTACTGTTAGGGTGGCCGAGACGCTGGTGCCAAAGGTTGACGGAGGACATCATGGAGGAGGGTGGGCCGGCGGCAGGAGATCCATGGACGGAATAGAGATCACCAGAGCTATTGAAGCGGGCGATCTCCACCTTGGTCAGAAAATCCTTCACAAATAAGCCAAAAGGGTCAAACTCGACAGAGACAAGATTATCAGTGGTGAATTTATGCATAAAAATTAAATTTTTGATGAGAGCAGGTGCGACAAGAACATCTTGAAGTAAAAGGGGTTTAGTGGGAGAGGGCAGTTGTGTATGACCGGCGCAATAGATGGGAATGGTGGAGCCATTGCCTAAAGAGTTATGGAAGAAAAGGGGGAAGAGATGCAATTTGCATATTACTCGAAGAAGACATATGACTAGAGGCTTCAGAGTCGAAAATCCAGTCCATACTTGAGTTTCCCTAAGCAACAAAGTTTTTCATGGCCTGCAAAAAAGCAGCTTTGTACCATGCTGGAGTTGGTGGAGGCAGCAGTGGTGGTGCAGTCGACGATGGTGGCATGGGTGAAGCGTGCAGCTGGTATGATGCAGGCGACGGTGGAGGTAGCTGGTACGGCGCACCAGCGGGGGCATGCATGTGGTATGGCGCGTAGAGGGCACTGCCATCGATGGTCTAGGGCGCTAGATGAGGAACACCATAGGGGTCGTGCGTCGGAGCAACAAGATAGGCATGCGCAGGGGAGCGTAACCCCATGAGACTAGGTGATCCTGTGTGGGGCCGCATAGCCGGCACCAAGGCACCAGAGTAGGCAGGTGGAGCACCAAGCAGGGCCGAGGAAGATTAGGGCATCGGTCACGCCTAGACGAGGCCTGTCCAAGGGTCATGTGAAGGGTGCCAATTCGGAGAAGCGGGAGGCGCATGTGGCGGTATGGTGCTAGAGGAGGCTGCCGATGCTGACAACGGTTGATGCGGCCTTTAGATTGAGTTTTTGCCGCGGTAGTTTGGACTCGGGCGCCAGCCAGAGGGAGGCTACACTAATGGCGGGGGCATCACTGCAGGAGGCTTGAGGGCGCGACTCCTTGGTGGTGATGACGCGGTCAGCCCACTGTAACATGGAGCGGACCTCATCGAAGGAGGGAGGTGGCCACATCATGGGGATGAAGGACGCCTGCTTGTCGAAGCGATCGACGAGCCTTACGAGGAGGACCTTGATGAGTTGTCGGTCATCGATAGGGTCCCCAAGCTCTCGAAGCTCGTCGACGATGGACTAAAGCCGTTGGTAGTAGACGCCCACCTGGGAGTCACCATGGACGGTTTTTTTTTTGTGGAGCTCCGTGTGAAGGGTGTTGATGCGGGAGTTGACATTGTCTTGGAAAAGCTGGCGTAGGGCCACCCGGAGTGCGGCGAGCGTTGGTGGCGTGGCGAAAGACAACATTGAAGATCTTCGTGGACGCCCGCTGGTAGATCCATTGAATGACGTCTTGACCCACCGAGGATCCGCGTGGGCCGGGGAACGGAGGTGATGGCGATGTGGTCCAAGAGGTTGCAGCGGCCAAGGTGGACCTTGAAGAGATGGCGCCAATGGTAATAGTTTTGCTTTGGTAGGTCTAGGGTAATTGAAATTAGGGGTGTGACGTCGGAAATAGTATCGGCATAGTTTATGGTGGTAGAGATAGTTGGGGCTAGAGAGGGAGCAGGGGAAGAGGGCGCGTGGCGAAGCTAGAGGGTTTGGCAGCGGTGACGACGACGCGCCACTCAAAGAAGCCGGTTGGCGGCGATGATGGTGGGGTGGGCGGTGGAGGCATGCCCTAGGATTGTTACTAATTCGATACCATGTAGAATTATAATGAAACTCAACTTATGTGAATTTTGGAGATTACAAGAAGAAGTATTTATAGGCCAAAAGCCCAACCGACTTAGCCTAAAACCCTAGCAGCCATCTACTTGTATTACAAGCATAGAAACATAATCTAACATAAATCGTTACATTCTAGGCACTTTTTCAAAAAAATCAAACTATAAAAATCAAATTTCGAATTTCAAAAATATCGAACTACTTGTAGCCCATGCTCCAAAGCAATTTTTTGCACGATGTCCTCTTTTAAAATCGTGGAAAGCAACATCTGCGTAGCGTCCGAACCCAGCCAGATAAACCAGCGAAGAGGAGCAATAAAATAACCCTTTTCCCTTCATCACAACCGTTCGTCGTCAGATCGGACGGCCACGATCCTCGCCCCCGCGCGCAACTTGCTCCCAGCACAAAACGTACTCTTTTCCTTTTCTTTTCTCCACATTATTATTGGTTCCCTCTCCTGCCCAGCGCCGCCGCCGCCGCCGGTCGCCACCGCCACCTCCCCACCACCGCCGAATCCGCTTACTCGCCGAGCTGCCACCGATTCCCGAATCGCCGAGCTACCACCTGGAATCCGTCACGCAGCCATCGCTGTCTGAGCCTCTCGTCGCCGGCATACTCCACCGCCACTCGTCGCCGACCACATACCCTTCCTAGCAGGAAGCAGGGAGGTATGACGCGGATGACCACCTCCCCCATCTCTCCAGCCCCTCTATCCTTGTTCTTTTCTTCTGTCGTCGCCAGGAAGAAGGAACTTCCAGGCAGATCTGTCGCGATTTTCTGTATGTTTAGACTTGATGCATATGTTGACTTTGTAAACCCTAGATTTGGTTGAAATCTCTTTCCGCTCTATTTTGGCGGAGTATTCATGGTTTAGTGGTGGAAATTTGTCGCTATTTTTTGCTCGGTGTTCACATATGCGTAAGTGATCTAGATAACATATATGCGTAAGTGATCTTGATAAAACAAGTGGCTAGCAACGATAGGTGTGAACCTTGCTCTCTAGGTGTGTGCTGAAGTTCTTGTTAGCTGATGCTGTAGATGTTACTGAAGGGCCTGATCCATATGGAATTATGGGTTCTTATTTAAATTTTGATTAAGGTTGTCACTCTCAGATATTTGTATCCTCCCTGAGCTAAGGGAGTAGTGGTAAACCGTATGTCCTTTTCATATTTTATACAGCTCTTTAGAACTCCGTGATTCATGTTGACTGATTATTTCCTTGCTGATAAGGTTGCCTTTCCTCTGTGTAGTTGGTTGTGTAGATGTGCTCATTAAGTGAAATAGTTTATAAAAAATTGTGTTAGCAATTGGTGCCTAATTGTACAAAGTTATACAAAGTCTGATGAAGTAGTTAACGTTTTACAAAAAGAAAATAGTAAGGGTGCGTCATTGTAGTTGTTTGCTTCTTGGTTAAGTGTTGCTTAATCTTCTCTTTGCTGGGAGGAATCTTTTGATAGTGTGCCAATTTGTCTCTGTTTTTCATCTTTGTAATTATTAGCCCAAGAACATATTTGTTGTACTTGATACAAAGCGGATGATGTTGAAAAGACTAGTGCTTTTTCTTAAATGCTAACTCTGTGGCTCGTTAACTTCAGATCGTATAAGATTTTAGTGTTATTGTTTGGCTTTACACAAAAGAAGAATTTACGGTGTCTTCTGTAGTTTACATCGGAGAGGAGTTCTATATAACTTTGATCGTGCATGGAGTTTTCGACTTTTCGTGTCATGAAGCTATATCCGACTCCCCTATTTTTGTCTTGCAGGTCAACATGTCACTGGATGTTACTCAAATACTCTTGAGTGCGCAATCTGCTGATGGCTCGATTAGGAAGCATGCTGAAGAAAGCCTCAAGCAATTTCAGGAGCAAAATCTCCCAGGTTTCTTGCTCTCCCTCTCAAGTGAGTTGGCCAACAACGAGAAACCTGAGGAGAGCCGCAGATTGGCTGGTTTGATCCTAAAAAATGCATTGGATGCAAAGGAGCAGCACAGGAAGAGTGAACTTTTCCAGAGATGGCTGGTACTGGATGCTGTTGTCAAGGCGCAAATTAAATCATTGCTGCTGCAAACTCTCTCATCTCCTGTTGCAAGTGCCAGGTCTACATCTTCTCAAGTCATCGCCAAGGTTGCTGGCATTGAGATCCCTCAGAAGCAATGGCCCGAGCTTATAGGATCATTGCTTTCAAATATACATCTGGTCCAGCCAAATGTCAAGCAGGCAACGCTCGAGACACTTGGCTATTTATGTGAGGAAGTTTCTCCGGAAGCTGTTGACCAAGACCAAGTCAACAAGATACTTACAGCTGTTGTTCAGGGTATGAGTGCTTCTGAAGGGAACTCTGAAGTGAGGCTTGCAGCGACTCGAGCATTGTATAATGCATTGGGCTTTGCTCAGGTTAACTTCTCAAATGACATGGAGCGTGATTATATCATGAGAGTTGTTTGTGAAGCAACACAGTCTCCAGAGGAGAAGATAAGACAGGCTGCCTTTGAGTGTTTGGTGGCTATTTCGTCAACTTATTACGACAAGCTGGCCACATACATGCAGGACATATTTAATATTACTGCAAAGGCTGTGAGGGGAGATGAGGAGTCGGTTGCACTTCAGGCCATTGAATTCTGGAGTTCCATATGTGACGAGGAAATCGACATTTTAGACGAGTTCAGTACTGATTTTACCGCTGACTCTGATGTTCCTTGCTATTATTTTATCAAGCAAGCCCTTCCTGCCTTAGTACCAATGCTGCTGGAGACTCTCCTCAAGCAGGAGGAAGACCAAGACTTGGATGAAGGTGCTTGGAACCTTGCAATGGCTGGTGGTACTTGTTTGGGCCTGGTGGCGAGGACTGTTGGGGATGATATTGTTCCTCTTGTGATGCCTTTTGTTGAGGAGAACATAACGAAACCTGAATGGAGGAATAGAGAGGCCGCAACATATGCTTTTGGATCCATTTTGGAGGGTCCATCAGCTGATAAGCTGGCCCCTCTAGTTAACGTCGCCTTGAACTTTATGTTATCTGCGTTGTTAAAGGACCCAAATAATCATGTGAAGGACACAACTGCTTGGACCCTCGGAAGAATATTCGAGTTTCTTCATGGTTCTGCACTTGAAACACCTTCTGTCATTACAAATGAGAACTGCCAGCAAATACTTACTGTGCTGCTTCAAAGCATGAAGGATGTCCCGAATGTGGCAGAAAAGGCATGTGGGGCACTCTATTTCCTTGCTCAAGGCTATGTGGATGCTGGATCAGCTTCACCGTTAACCTCCTTCTTTCAAGATATTGTTCAGAGCCTTCTTGTGACCAGTCACAGGGAAGATGCTGGAGATTCCAGGCTGCGTACTGCAGCTTATGAGACTCTAAATGAAGTTGTCAGGTGCTCCACAGAGGAGACAGCTCCTATTGTGTTGCAGTTGGTACCTGTAATTATGATGGAACTCCATCAGACACTTGAAGCAGGAAAGCTGTCTACCGATGAGAGGGAGAAGCGGAGCGATCTGCAGGGCCTTCTCTGTGGCTGCTTGCAGGTCATTATCCAGAAGTTGGGAGGGATGGAGTCAACAAAGTTTTCTTTCTTACAGTATGCGGATCAGATGATGGATCTGTTTTTGAGAGTTTTTGCTTGTCGAAATGCGTCGGTGCATGAGGAGGCTATGCTTGCTATTGGTGCATTGGCATATGCAGCCGGTTCGAATTTTGTGAAGTACATGGCACAGTTCTATCAGTATTTGGAAATGGGACTTCAGAACTTTGAAGAGTATCAGGTATGTGCCATTACGGTGGGTGTTGTGGGTGACCTGTGCAGGGCACTGGAGGACAAAATTTTACCCTACTGTGATGGCATCATGACCCAGCTCCTGAAGGATCTATCGAGCAATCAGTTGCACAGATCTGTAAAACCACCTATATTCTCATGTTTTGGTGACATTGCATTGGCAATTGGGGAGAACTTTGAGAAGTATTTGATCTATGCCATGCCCATGCTACAAAGTGCTGCAGAGTTGTCAGCACACACAGCTGCAGCTGATGATGAAATGCTTGACTACACCAATCAATTAAGGGATGGTATCTTGGAAGCCTACTCTGGTATTCTTCAAGGATTCAAGAGTTCCCCTAAGACACAATTACTGATGCCATATGCTCCAAATATTCTTCAGTTCCTTGACGCTCTTTATAATGGCAAAGATATGTAAGTAGTCAAGAATATTTTCTGTTTCCTTCATTGCTCATTTTTTTAGAGACCTTCATTGCTCATTTATTTACATTATCTATATTTTCTGCTATCTGATGCTTAAATCTTGAAACTGGTCATGCAAAATCTTAGACAATAACAATTAGACAGTATCCTTTTGCGGTAGGGAAATGTCTAGCTATAGCTTAAAATGTGCAATTTCCGAAGTATAGAAAATGGCAGTTATGGCAAATTAAACTTTATCAATGTATCCTAATGCTTATTTCTGAAAAAAAAGATAAGTGCTTAGATGCTACTGAAAAGCTATCAGTTTCATCATAGGCAACTGAAAGATTCCTAATTCATTCTGTACCGTTCATTTCTGATACTTCATTTTTTGTCGCTGTCGTTAAATAAGTGTCAGCATTTTCATTTAATGGCCTAATGGCTATAAGTCAACATGGACATGCCTTGTCTGGTTCGGTGCTCTCGCACAGATACCTGCAATGTAAGGCACCCATGGTGGCAGCGGCACCGTATAAGCAACACACACATGCAGCAGCAACACTGCTAAATGTTCTATTTACCCATTTGACAGAAGTGCACTAACACCCAGGAAGAAGGAAAATAATGAAGAGATTATAAGAATGAGTCGGATACTGTAGTATTTTTTAGTGGCCCCTGATAAAACTAGTCGTTTGTCAATGATATATAAGCAGTTTTCTCCCAAAATGGGGTATAGCTGGCAGGTGTTAAATCCATATAGTCCGTGATAGACATGCAGTTCTAACAGTATGTCAGAACCTTGAAAGGAGCTGGATATTTTATAGGTGATTATGGAATTACATTTGGTCAAGCTAAGCCTTGCAAACTTTATGTGTTGGCGACTTCTGATTATGAACTTCTAATGGGTGTTAGATAGTAATCTTGGATTTCTGATTTATGAACTGCTATGCTAGATTTTGGAGTAGGATAGTTTCTTCACATGCTTACAGTCTTACACGCATCTGACACTATGCAACACAATCGCCAACATTTGAGCGCAACGTGACTGTTCAGTTCTAAATTATCTTTTACTGTTTCAGGGATGATTCTGTGATGAAGACTGCAATAGGCGTCTTGGGAGATCTGGCAGACACATTGGGTGTCCATGCTGGTCCTTTGATAAGTCAATCGACCTCAAGCAAGCAATTTCTGGATGAGTGCTTATCATCTGATGATCCTTTGGTCAAAGAATCAGCTGACTGGGCAAGGATTGCAGTCAGCCGTGCGGTTTCGGGTTGATGACGTGACATTGGCCTCGTCTGCACATGCATCCATCCACGTGTCGAGTCCGGGTCTTCGGTTGCATCATCTCTAGACCTTCTCTTTGGGGAAGAGTGCTCATCGTAACAGGAGAGTCGGAGGGTCCTCACTAACTCATGCATCAGTACGTGTCAGCAAGCCTTTTTCATCCCTGCGGGGAAAAGGGTTAAGTTGGCTAGCAGCTAACTTTGCTTAAGGCATCTAGAACCTCCAATTTCTTATTGGTGGTGAGATTTGGCTTCTATCCTTGCCTGCCATGCCGATGGTTTCTTGGTATGGCATGCATGCTTATGGTCTGGGTGCTGTCACTTTCCCTTGTATTCATTGCATGCATTGAACTTTGGTCATATGGTCGCTCTCTACAAGTCCCGATTGCTTATAGTTCCATTATGCAGAAGGGGGCTTGCATGCATTGTCACATGAATATTTTGTACTGCCCAGGGGTCTAAGTTCACTATGTGTGACATATCCCTCCCGGGCTAGCAGCTTGTTTATTTCCTATATTTTCCACACTTGCATTGTCCTGCATTCATTCTTGGACTTGATTTTGTAAGGGTTCCCTCCTTGTGGTCAAAACTTGCTCGTCGTTGTAAATGACCCTGCATGTGTCGGTTTATTTCGAGGTGTTGTGGGTTGTGCTCATTTTTGTTATCTGCTGTTCCATTAGACTATTTCAGCTTCTTTGAAGCTGCATCCCGGCAGGTAGAAAATGAACAACTATCAGTTTTGGAGTGGTCTTATACTGAGGGGGGCAGCTGTTGAGTTAGATTTGTTGTTGACACTTGAAAGGAACTATATTATATGTCGGCCATTTGCTGTGTATACGAAAATATGATGATGAAATGTGCTCACTGGTATTGATTTTGCCTTCTCCTTTTTTTTCTTCTTTATCCTGCTTTCCCTGGCACGTGCATGAAGGCATGAAGTTCCGGGGCTTTAGCGAGATAGGCAGAGCGTCAAACTAACCTGCGGTCGATCCATGGTGGTCTTTGATACAACTACTCTTGTTACATGCCCTACTGTGTTGGTCCTTTGGGGTCTTTGCATCTATATACTATAAGTTTTGTTTGACTTTGGTGATGAAGGGGTGAGAACATTGGTGCGCCTTCAGCTAGCTCTCGTAGCGTTGCTAGCTGGTCCAAAAACCTATTTGTAGCTTTTATTATTTTTGATGTTCTTTGTACCGCTATTGATGATTATTAACAGATCGATCATCATTTTCACAAAACAAAACTACTCTTGTAACCATCCAATTTATGTTTGACTTTTTATTCTATCTATTTACTGATTTGCCGAGGCTCCACGTTTTTGTTGACGAAATGGTTTAATTTTGTTGATGTAAGTAAGTCAATTATAGAACAACTGCTTTTGAAGTTTTGATTTGGCCAATTTGCATTGTGTGTCAAGAAGTTTCCATGACCATCCCTTCTAAAAAGTGTAGCTTTGGTACTGAAAAATGCTAGTTTTGGAGGTTGGGTACAGGTTGTACCGTTGTAGATGCAAACCTTTGCAGACTATCTTGGTCGAAGGAACAAAGGAAGATCCTCTTGTTAAACTGCCGCTGTCGATTTGCTTGTTAGACCATACAGGAACCGAATTCTGTCTCGGACTCAGAATTCAGAAGTCTGATTCCGTATATTGATAGTCTCCAATGTCTACAAGGAACCATCACACATTCACACCCATCTATCAATGTAAAGACATAGCCATAATACCCCCACAACTCATCCTAGCGTTCTCGTCTTTTGCAGTTCGAATGACGAAGTTCTGTGATGAAAGAGCATCTAGTGCTGGATGATAGCTGACAATGTGTGAATGTGACCGAGGGACTGGCATTTCTATCTTGTGTAAACATGAACACGGTATCAAACAGCACCAATAACTAGAAGGCTCACAACGCACACCCTAAACTTGATGAACAAACACTTCTGGCGCGTTCCAAGGTTGACTGCCTATCAAACATGAAATACTCCGAAGATGCCCTCCTCAGGCTGAAGACCCACGACAGGATATTCCTCAACAGTCAAACTTCAGAGTTACAAGAGCTTCAGCGTTGAAGCTTACACTCAATATTGAGTGATTGACTCGTCCCACTCTCGTTCACGGAGACCCTTATTATCTGCCGTTCCACTTAAGACACGAATAATTTTTCGAAAATGGGCTCTTTATTACTTGCGAAATAGACCCGGCCTCTACATAATTAAGATGCACACAGCCGCACACGAATCCGTTACAAAACCACACAAATGTGTTCAAAGATAAAACATAGTCGAACGAACGGTAACAACAACTAGCTAGGAGGGTCTAGCCGAAGGTCACGCTGCCACCCATGTTGGGAGAAAATATCCCTCGCCGTATCCTCCAACCGTGAAGACACCTCCGTAAATAGGTCTCGGTGCTCCGTTAAGACACGAATGATAACTTGAAGCAAAATGCATATTGGACGTGTTTGAGTTCTACAGAGAAAGAACGTTGAAACAAGGGTGAAGCAAGAAGCTCATATAGCACACTTGAAGAATCAAGGTGCAAGGAACCTACTTAAGCTTAGTGCTGATCCAACGCACATGAAGACTCAGAGCGTAACCAGTATGAAGATCGTAGTATCTTACTTTATAGCTCATACAAAAACTGTACTCTTATGGGGTGTGTGATATTGAAAGCTGAACTCAAAACTTGTTTTGCGCTCAATCCAATTCCATACAATTAGCACAACCGTTTCGAAAATACAATTAGCACAACACATATACACTTCATTTGAGTTGTTATCTGAGACATTAGCTTGTTGATTGGGACAATAGCTTAAACATACATGGTTGAAGAAGAGGTTACAGTCTAGTAAACCCGTGATGAGTCTAGTGCCTCATGTGCTGATAAGATGGTGCCTCAGAATTAGAACTCCATAGCCATATTAAGATCTAGGTGGTTGATGCACGGTTGCACAACACTAGAAGATGAGGGGAACCTCAACATGAGGCAAACTTCTTACACAAGACTAGTCGTTACACATGACCGTTTAGAAACTACCATTTTGCAACGGCTAGTAGACTAGAATTGCCTACAAACAAAGCTAAACTCCCAGTGGGTAATGTTGGCAAACTACACAAACAAAATTTCAAGATTCTTGTGGTCACATATCAAGTTTATTCCTCCTTCTTTCTCGAGTTTATTCTAATCGAAAGAGGGTCGGAGTAATTGTTTGGAGTTTGTTTGAGTACCAAACAAGAGATGGTTGCAGGCTACAAGATCAACTTGCTACCCTTGGAGATTCAACATTCCTAAACGGTAAGGTTTCCACCGGCGATCATCCATTCGATGGATGGGGCGAAGGTTCACCAGCGAGCTCCAAAGGTGACTTGCTTCATCGTACATTTTTTTTTCTCGAAATGGAGGGAGTATCTGCCCTCTGCATAAAAAAAAATGCATATGACATTTTTATTGATTTATTGAACAAAGGTCTGATAAAGATCATACATCAAAATACTCGAAAACACCACACAACACCTACACACCCGACAACAAGTGAAGATGAAAAACTCCCATCAACTAGGAATCGGGAATATGGCATACCCGAAGACACTCACTAAGTGAAAAATTGAGCACATCCGGTCTAGTAGACTCTTAGGGAGCACCTCATGCACATGGTACAGAAGGCATCACTCCATCGAAAGGGTAAATATCCGCATAAACTTCGCCGTTCATGAAGTTGACACCATGACGACGCCAGACATCACCTCCCTGCCACCGAGACCCCACTACACCATGTCGCAGAGACTCGTTGTCATAGATGGTAGATGCCACGTCACTCCACCTTGGTTCCCACGCAAGAAACACACTAAGACTACCGCCCAGCCACCAAGCCATCCGCACATCCGTCCAGTGGGTGAATGTTTCCAAAGATGATGCCTCCACGGGGTCACGACGCAGACGTTGCCATCATTCTATCTAGGAGGCCTCCAAAATGCCTCCAACGAGGGCTAAAACGCCGTGGCGGCCTCCTAGATCAGATGATGGCGATGTCCGCGTTGTCGTCCGATCTTGGAGCCCCCCACAACGCCCCCTAAAACAAAAACTTCCTACATTGATAACAAGTGGAACAAAATATAAGGCTTCAAAATATTAATAAAGTAAGTAGAACAACAAGAAGTGCCTAGAACAAGTGAAAAAAGCTTAGAACCATGGAACGAAAAATTAGAATTGATGGAACAAAAAAATTGTAGCAACTTGGACAAAGATCATTCTCATGAAAGCTTGTGTAGACTATGTAAAAAATAACATGAAAATGTTAATGGATCAAATTCATAGCACTTAGTCTAACAACAATTTAAATCCAATGAAACAAAAGAGAGCTTGTGGTATAATTCAAGAGTACCACAATAACTTGAAAATATGTATGGTATAGTAATTAGTAACCCCGATTGAAATAAACTTTACGGCTCCTTAGATTCATATGAATTGCGTAGGAATTGTATAGGATTTAGATCCTATGATTTTTTCCCCTACACTAGTTGTTTGATTCATAGGAACATATCCTATAGAAAATAATCCTATAAAAATCTTATAGTGCAAATCCTATAGGAAACAAACATGAGGTCATAGCTCATGGAAAATTCATTTGGCACAATCAAAGAGAACTCATCTTTCTATTAAATTTAACTAGGCATGACATACTAATCCTATGTTTTTTCTATTCCTATGATTTTTCTATCATATGAATCAATGTAGGCCTTAAGGGGAAAAGACCCGCTATATGATCATGTTTTAGACTGTTTTCCTAGTAGAACTTGGATTTTTGGTGTAGAACCGTTTTCAGAATTATGGTTTGAAATAATTTACGTCGAAGTCAACTCACAGCCCAAATTATTCAGCGGAAGATGCTAACCCGAAAAAACTTGACCAGAAAAATGTCAAACAAAATTTCTAATACTCCCTCCGTTCCTTTCTATAGTGCCTATTGTTTTTTGGCACGGAAATTAGCGCGAGCCTTTTTTTGACACAAAACCCCCTAACGATATCACAGACAAAATAGAAAATTGAAAACAGATCTTAGAAATACATGACCAGATCGTTTTCCAGATTTTCTGGACTTGACCTGATCGGTGGAAGGGGTTCTTTGCAAAAAAAAAACATAACTTTACTCTTATATTTTGAAACAAATGCGAAAAAACAATAGACATTATAGAAAGGAACGGAGGGAGTACCGTTTTTGTGCACCAAAATTTTGTATTCTACTGGGAAAACAAACTAAAGCTAGATTGTAATGCTTGGATTGATGGTAAACGGAAACATTTATAGCTTCCCATGTGTATAGTAAATAATGGTTCTATTTCGATGAATAAGACGTATACATATTTTAAGATGAACTTTGGCCAAACAAATTTGAGCAACAAAATCTCAATAATGTTGTACGTAATTAGTATCGTTGGATTCATACTAAAAACACTTTCTAATGTTGCTAAATTTACACCAACAATCTTTATATATTTGAATGAATTCTTGGAAGAAAAAATACAAAAATGTTGGCATTTTATTCATTTAGATTTTGGAGAAAATTAAGAGTGGCAATGAAACGTGAGAAAAAAACAAGATTATTAGTGGAGCACATTTCACTAATTAGCAAAACGAAGAATAAAAACTACACAACTTAGAGAAAACAAAAATTTAGCCAAAAAATACAAGTGCTCTTGAAAGTATTTCAAAAGTCTGTTGTTACTGATTTTTTTTGAACTATTAAGAATTATTAGACTACTAACTAAAAGTTAAAACCAGATACACACTTACTAGAAACATCTGGAATACAAGAGGCATCAAGTAAAAATGAAAAGATGAGAGGATAAAAAAAAAGACAACACGTATCACGCAAGTGCATGCCCCCTGCAACTTTGTCGTAACAAGTAAAGCATGGTTCTCTTTTTGGAAAATTGTAACGAGAGGGTGTTTGGATTTTAGAGCATCTGCAGCCGTTGGGTCTCCTGGGCCGAAATCCGGTGCATTTTCCCAGCGGCGAGTTTAGGATGGATGAAAATTTTGTTCAAATAACGGCGAATTCAGATAAAACAAGACGAAATTTGTTCAAACATAGACGAAATTTAAAGATATTTAACATAGGCGAGTTTGTACATATATAGGCCGAATTCGTAATATATTTGAATTCGTCCACAGAAAAAAAACTAAATTGAATAACGGTGATCTACATGCCGAAATGGAAGTAGAAGGCCATGTAGTCGCCGTTGTCGTCGTCGTCACTCGAGTTGTCGGTATCCTCGGGCGGCGGCGCCTCGTACCAACGGCTTGAACCCTGGCCAGGGTCGCCGCGTGGCAGCGTCGGCCGATAGAGCTCGTCGTCGCTGCTCTCCTCGAGCTTGATGAGCGGCACGGGAACGGGCGCGACGGTCGGTGTGGCGCGGACGGCGCGTTGCCGCGCGGTAGCCAAGTCCAGCAAGCGCCTCTGTTGCTCCGCCTCCTGCCACTCCTCGTCCCGCCTGGACCAGTCGAGCGCGGCGTCCATGGGGAGGGCGTTGTCGGCGGGGACAAGGTCGTTGAGCGACCTGGCGATCGCATCCGCCACCGCGGCGTCCTCGACACGCTTGGCCTCCTCCTCAGCGAGCTGGGACGCGGTGGCCGCTGTTGCGGCCTCCTTGTTCGAGGTCTTCCTCTTGCGGCCACGCGAGGGAGACGACGAGTGGCGCCCCCTGGTCGCGGGTGACGAGAGCGCCGCTGCTGCACCCTCTGGTCGGCGGTGGAGAGGCCGACTTCTTCTTGACGACTGCCGGCGTTGCAGGTGGAGGAGCCAATCCGCCGGACCTCGACGCCGACCTCGACCCAGACGGCGCCATCCGTCGCGGCGTCCAGGAGCTACCGTGCCGACGCGACACGGTAGGCGCCACCGGCAGCGGCATCCCCAGAACGGGGGAATTGCCACCCTCGATGTGCGCGAGCACGTTCTTGAGGGTGCAGCCAGGCCCGCTCCACCAGCGGCGGCGGCCGGCGGCATTGTTTCTAGCGGGAGGAGGAGGAGGAGGGCCGTCGTACGCGGCGAGTTCTCGCTCGTACCTTTGCCGAAAAAACTCCATCCAGGCGTCGTAGTTGTCCGAGAAGAAGCGTTCCTCCGCGCGCTGCTCGTCACTGAGGGTGACAAGCACCGCGTAGATCTCCGCCTCCAGGGCGCGTGACCGATTGGCGGCGGCGGGATCGGGACGCCGCCCGCACTCAGTCGTCAGCCTCCGGGCGTGGGGTAGCCCGCCGCGTGCAGGAGCCTCCCCTCCCAATGGTAGAGAGAGCGACGACCGAAGCCGTTGTTCGCCGCGCCGTCGCCGAAGTTCGCCATTGTTCGCTCGTGAGATTGGGGAGAGGGGTGGTGTGACAACAGGGAGACGGCGTGGTGAATGCGGCCAGACGCGGTAGTTCCGCGATAAATAGAGGGCGACGCGCGTGAAATCGACGCGACGACATTAACTCGCCGAGTGGAAGCTACGCGTCCGGCGAAGACTGACCGGCGGCAGGCTTTTACAGCGCGCGGAAGACGATGCAATGAGGACGACGATCGGTCTTTCTCGCCGACAAGTCGGGGCCACCAGCCGGGCGGGAAGTTTTCTCGGCGTTTCCCGCGCTTTGTTTCCTCCGAACTCCCTGAGCGCTCCCCGGGGGGCCGGGGATAACCTGGACTCCCCGGATGGATGAAAGCCCAAATCCGAACGAAAACGAGAATTCGGAGGCACGACTGAACCGTTTTTGTCCATCTAGATGAAAAAAATGCGTCATGAGGCCCTTCTGGAGAGACGGCTGGAGATGCTTTTAGTCTTCCTGAGCAAACAATATTGGTGTATTCTTTGTACAGTTAGTAAATCGTGCTAAAATCGAACCCAAGAAGATATGATCCTGGCACAAGTCACGGCTTACTCAAACTCTTGTGAACGACGCGTCAGGCTGGTAAAAATACATATTCCAGCAGAACTAATTCAGTGGGAGCTTTTGGAAAACCATTTTGTTGTGCTGTTTTAGTGCACAAAGTCTAAGATCTGATGATCGATTAACAACTTTCATATCACAGTCACTGCCGACATGCTTTTCACTCATGGTTTAAGCTTTCGGCCTCCCGGCTTTACCGCAGTACTATGACGGGTCTAGGTGACTAGGCTTAAAGGTCTTGATGCTCTCGCAGCTTTGCATTTGCATATCTCAGTGCCGACATGAGGACAGTGTACCAGCAGCCACGCGTCCAGAATGGAGTGGGTCTGTTATTTCCGCGGTTGCAAGATTTTGAACTTGGCAAGGGCCAAGAGGCAGACATTCGGCAAGCACGAAGAGCAGTAGTCGGCAGAGATTCCATTAAACAAAAGCTAGCTACCTGCCGCTGCCCTCTGCACTAGGCCGTGTCGTCGTGCTCCGGTATCCTATGCGCGCCCATGCCTCTTCTGTTTGGATGCTCGAGTCTCGTTGCAGAGCTCTCCATGCTCGGTCAGTAGAGATGCTCGAGTAATCACTAGTACTAGTACGAGTGTCGATGTCTGTAGCCTGCCCCAGAAAGGATGGAGTAGGTAATTTGCAAGCGTGATTATCTGTTTCATGAAAGAGAGGCGTGATTATTAAGGGTCTGTTTGGCCACGGCAACAATTTACCAAGCCAAAGCTTGAAAGTTTCCCAATCTTCTTTCTACAAACATACTCCGCACCATGAAAAGTTTACAAGGGAGTATACATGAAAAGTTTACAAGGGCATACTGTGTGGCATGCATGGCACCATGCATGACCCTGCCTGCGTATAGCTGCAGTGCAATAGTTGCAGGCATGCAGCCTTTGCAAGCGCATGCCTCAGCACTGGGGACTGGTCCACGCAATACGAGCACATGCAAAGTCATCAGCTCTCGACTCATCACTTTTACTGCCATCAGGTCCATGCGTAGGGTAACTGGTAACAGCAACACGCCGCATACGAACAAGTACTTCTGAGATTACTACTTATTAGACGCTTTCAAATCAAGCTAATCCAAAAGAGATCATCATACATTTGCTAATGAAAGACATGGCTAGTTAAATGTGTTTGTCAACTCGCCGGAAAATGATACTGCTCAACTTGCGAAGTAATTAATGTCTTCTTTCAGTTGCAGGATTATAAACATGCAGGGATATGAAAAAGCAAAATTATGAAGCCATGCCTCTCTTTATCCTACAAAACTGGAAAATACAAGAATTTGTTTCAAGAAGGGTCTAACACCACAAGAAAAACAAATAAATTATCCAAAGAGGTTTGAGTGGACATAATTCTTTTCTTCAAAAATAAAGTACAATGGATTCTTTAGGAAAAGAAATATGTCCTATGAATGGAAAAAAAATATGCTCCAAATATCCTATAAAATTTTCGTTTGAATCAAAAAGCCCTTAATATTGAAAAACATCATGGCATATATGGTGATAAAACTTGAAAGACGTGGGAGGTCAATCTGGATTGTTAATTGACTAATTGATGATGATTGGATCAGTTATGTCACATGAAATTAATGTATTTGTTAGTAGTAAATGACTTACAATTCTTCTCTACTTGTTGTAGGAACCTAAGATACTGCATATGCCTAAGGGCTTTTAGATTCATAGGACATGGAAAACAAAGGAATTAGAAAAGCATATAATTGAGATCTAATGTTTACTTAAATCCTATGGAGAATGAAGTGTGTCTGATTGTAGCAAATAATATTATAAGATAGTATCTACTATATTTTTTCTATAGAATTTGCACTACAAGATTTCTATAGGATTAGTGAAAGTGCATGGAGCCCCCATGTGTGGTTTTGGTAATTAATGACAATTCCTATGGACTAATGTTTGCATTGAGTTATATTTGTAGGTGTTGTCCATAGGCAATGCTTGAACCATGTGTTGGCTTCAAGGTTGCAATAAGAAGAATTTGATGAAGGATATCAAGTGTCAAGTATGTCTTGAAGATGAAGATGAAGTGAGCCCTCAAGTTACTTCAAGACATCAACATGAAGAAATGAAGTGCAAGTTCAAGATGAGCCAACTCGAAGAGATCATATGCTTGAAGCTTACCATGAAGAAATGAAGTGCAAGTTTAAGATGAGCCAACTCGAAGAGATCATATGCTTGAAGCATGCTCTCCATATAGGTTTCATGGATATGTGAAGATGCACCGAAGAAGAAGCTCTCCCATGATGGATTATGGGGGAGCAATCCACAAGACTTCGTCAAGCAAGCACAATCAAGAAAGGTGTTCCATCTTGTTGCGGTCAAGATCGTCATCATCGAGCTCAAGTGGAATGCGCTAGTATAAGGTTTGCTCTTGATAGGGTTTCTTTCTCACCGGTCTCATAGTGTAGTTGGAGACCGGTTTATAGTTTAGTTGCCGTACTATCAAGAGGGCTCTCGAGTGAGTAACTCGATCGTATCGTCCGGAGAGAGCTCAAACCTTTGCATCCTTGCATCATCTTTCTTGGTTGTTATTTGGATCTTATCCATATGGTGTTTTAGAGCTTGTGCTTATTCTCATGACAAGCTCTAGTTCATCGAAAACGGATTCCGCATGAATCACTTGTTGCGTTTTCGATATTGGAGTTTTTCTCGGTTTCTCGTATTGAGAGGTTTCACTCTAAAATACATAGAAAAACCTACCCCACTTGTTCTTAAGCTTTTCAATCTTTGTGGGGTATCTCTTGTCATCTTCTTTACAACAAAATTGGTTTCACCTAAATGCGAGTTTCCTAACTCAAGTTGTTGCATTTTCCATATTGGAGGTTTTACCGGTTTGCTGTTTATAGATAGGTAAAACCTTTATCCATTTGTTTCTATCCTACTTTGCTGGACTATGATGTTTCTCTGCATATTGTTGTAGAGCTCGTTGTTGTGATTTCAACGAGCCCAAGATCATCGAAATCGGAGTCCGGATGCAAAAGTTATCAAGGTTTTCGTATCGGGTGTTTGGGCAAAAACTGGGTGGCCGGAACTGCCGCCGGGAACACCCCGGCACTGCCGCCGGGGCCACCCCGGCACTGCCGGTGGCCAAGGCCGGCACTGCCGGCCACCCCTGCACTGCCGGTGGAAATAGGCCAGCACTGCCGGCCACCCCGGCACTGCCGGTGGTTCAAGGCCGGCACTGCCGGCCTGTCGCGATTTTGGCCCCAACGGGCAGAAATCTGAGACCCCTATTTAAGCCCTTCTTCCTCCTCTTTCTCCCCACTTCTTCTTCCTCCTTTTGCTCTCCACCATTGTTGACCTTGAGAGCTTCCCACATCCCTCTACTCCTCCAATGATTCTTGAATCCATTTGAGGGAAAAGGAAGAGGAGATCTAGATCTATATTTCTACCAATCAAATCCATCTCTTTGTGAGTGGAACTCTCTAGATCTTGATCTTGGTGTTCTTTGTGAATTCCTTTGTTCTTCCTCTCTTATTCCCCCAATAGCTTTTGTAGCTTTGTTGGAATTTGAGAGAGAAAGACTTGAGCATCTTTGTGGTGTTCTTGCCATTGCATTTGGTGCATCGGTTTGAGTTCTCCACGGTGATTCGTGGAGGTGAAAGCAAGAAAGTTGTTACTCTTGGGTTCTTGGAACCCTAGACGGATTCTAGACCTTTGTGGTGATTTGTTGGGAGCCTCCAATTAAGTTGTGGATGTGTGCCCCAACCTTTGTGTAAGGCCCGGTTTCCGCCTCGAAGGAAATCCCTTAGTGGAACCGTGACCTAGGCCTTTGTGGCGAGGGTCACCGGAGATTTAGGTGAGGCGCCTTCGTGGCGTTCGGTGTGTGGTGTGAGTACCGCATCTTGGGGTGAGGCCTTTGTGGCGTTGGTGTGCATCGAGCAACCACACCTCAAGGTGAGCCTCTTGTGGCGTTCGGGAGCACTAAGCCACCGCACCTCTCCACCGGAGATTAGCACTCGCAAGAGTGTGAACTCCGGGATAAATCATCGTCTCCCGCGTGCCTCGGTTATCTCTATACCCGAGCTCTTTACTTATTCACTTTACCTTGTGATAGCCATCGTGCTTGAAGTTATATATATCTTGCTATCACATAAGTTGCTTGTCTTGCTTAGCATAAGTTGTTGGTGCACATAGGTGAACCATTGCTTAGAATAAGTTGTTGGTGCACATAGGTGAACAATAGTATATAGGCTTTGGGCTTGACAAAGTAAACGCTAGTTTTATTCCGCATTTGTTAAGCCCATCTCGTAAAAGTTTTAAATCGCCTATTCACCCCCCCTCTAGGCGACATCCGTGTCCTTTCAATTGGTATCAGAGCAAGGTCTCTCATTCTTAGGCTTCACCACCTTGAGAGTAAAGATGTCGGTTAGGGGATTAGATCACAATAACTTGTTTATATTTGATGGCACAAATTATGATGTATGGAAAATTTATGTACTTAATATTTTGCGGGGTATTTCCCCGAACATGGAGCGATTTCTTGACATGGGTTTTTCTTCTCCTAAGGATCCCCAAAATTTATCTTATGAGGAGAAGAAAAACTCTTGTCTCGATGCTCTTGCTTCTCATGTGTTTTCCATTGTTGTGAGCAATGTAGTTACTTCTTCAATCATGCCTTTTGGGAGCGCTCATGAATTATGGACAAAGCTTTAAGACAAATATGATGTGTCCAATATTATTGAGGATGATTGTATTGCTTCCACTTCCGGCCGTGATGAGTTCTCATCTTCATCCACTTCACCTAAGTGTGGTAAGACACAAGGCAATGATATGGTGAGTGGTGATGAAAATTGCAATGTTGATATTGAGCTTACTATTGATGATTCTTCATCTCTATCTCATTGCAATGCTTCATCTTTGGACTTAAACACATCTAGCACTAGAAATGATTTACATGCTTGTGTTGATAGTCCTTGCATATCATGTGTTTGTTGCTTGAATAAATCTCATGATGATATGCTTGTTTTCTCTTGTGGCCATGATAAAAATGCTTCTATTTCCTCTAGTTGTTGTGTGGCTAACAATGTAGAGGAAACCAAAGATTCTATTGGTCAAGACAAGATCTTGAAAGGATCCTCAAGTAACTCCTCATCTTTATCTCACGGGTCTCATATATGCCTTATGGCCAAGAGTTCCACGGTATCTCCTACCGTGGAACCTAATATTCCTCGTGGTGATAAGGATGAGGATGGGTATGAAGAAGAGGATTGGGTTGTCTCTCTACGCGATAAGGGTAAGAGTGTATTCAAGGTTCTTTGCAAAGATAAAATTGCTAGCTCTCACTTCTTTGAAATCTTGACTACCGCTATTGAGAGCCAAAAAATTATTTGGATGCATGAGAACACCATTGATAAAAAGGGTGCTATTGAACGAGAGTATGCCAATGATGTAGCATCCTTAAAGAATGATCTTGAAGAAGAACAAGAGACCGTAGCCTCTCTTGAAGAGCAACTTGAAACCCTTGAAGTGTCTCAAAATGAAATAGTTTCTAAACTCACTAAGGAAAGAGACCATGCTAAAGCTCAAGTAAAAAATGCTTAAAAAGGAAAATTCCAAAGTTGGCGTAGGTCATTATAAACTTGTTAAGGATCTAGATGATCTAGACAAGGCCCACAAGGCCTTGGAGAGCGAACACTCTATCCTCACCAAGTCACATGAGCAACTCCAACCTTCTTATTTAAAAGAGCATGCTATGTTACCCACTCTTCTTAATATGTCTTGTGATGATGCTTGTGCTACTAACTCTACTTCTTGTGAAGCATCTATCTTGAAGGAGAATGTTGAGCTAAGGGCTCAACTTGATTTGCTAACTTGCAATTATGGGAAATTGGAAGAAAATCATGGAAAGCTTTCTCGCTCCCATGAGGATCTTCTAGCCTCTCATGATAGGCTAAAGTTAGCTCATGAGGCTATCATATCTAAGGCAACACCTTGTGAGCCTCATGTGGATACTAGCACTACTACTCAAAATGCTATATTGCCATGTGCTAGTCCTAGTAATTCATCCACTCATAATATTGCTAAATCTTGTGATGAATTATCTTCCTTGCCTTGTTGCTCTAACAATGAAGATTCTACTTCCTCTAGTACTTGTGTTGTTACTAACCATGTAGAGGAAATCAAAGAGCTCAAGGCCCAAGTCACTTCTTTGAAGAATGACTTGGTAAAGGGTCATGAAGGGAAATGCAAACTTGACACGATGTTGAGTATGCAACAATCCCCCAATGACAAGAGTGGACTTGGATTCAAATCCAACAACAAGACCAAGTCCAAGAACAACAACAAGAACAAGGGCCAAGTACAAGTCAAAGACCCGGCCAAGATTGTTTGCTTCAAGTGCAATATTGAAGGTCACCATGTTAGATCTTGCCCTTTGAAGAAGAAGCAAAAAGGGAAGCGGCCTCAAGCTCAAACTCATATTCAACCTCAAGTTGAAGAAATACCACTTCCCAAGAAGAAACAAGCCAGTGCTCCCATTGTGGAGAAACCTAGTGAGAAGAAGGAGAAGAAAAGAACTTGCTACATATGCCGTGAGAAGGGCCACATCTCCTCCTTGTGCACTATTGGTACCTCATCCAACTCTATCATCATTGATGATGTTTATTCTCTTCGTAAGGATGAGGGTGGCAATGTGTTTGCCAAATATGTTGGTGCTCAAAGTGGTGTCAAGAAAAGAACCATTTGGGTTGCCAAGCCTATTGTGACTAACCTCTTAGGACCCAACTTAGTTGGGGACCAACAATCCAAAATTTGATCAATAGGTACTTGTTGGAGGGCATTAGAGACTTGGCTACATCATGAAGAATTAAGGGATCTTCATCATTTATATTATCTCAAGACAAGTCTTTTGGTTATCTTGCTTCTATCATGTATTCAATGTTCCTCCTTGCGGTAACATGTTCTCAACTCACTTATATTGAAAGTTACTCGCCCCTTTGCATGTGTTAGTTTTGTTCCTAGCATGTGTTTGTATATGTTGTGCTTCCTACTTGCTTTTCTTGAGAAATCAAGTCTATGTATGTTGGGTTGCACACCGTGTACTTGTGTTTGTGTTGGAGCCTCTTTGCATCTTGTTGTATCTTATATGGCTCTTATGAGAGATTAATGGACTATCCCGTTTTGGGGGAGTGATATTCCTTTGGGAATTTCATGATCCTAACAATGTGTGTACATGAGGAATATCACTTAGAATTGATATTGCAAGATTATCTAGTCTCTATGTGGTATGTCATCTTCATGAGAAATTCAAATTCCAATGTCCATTAATATACCTAGTTGGATCTTATTTGCCTCTTGTGAAAATATATTATTTATCACATTATGGGGGAGTAATAAGCTTTGTGCATATTACAAGCCTAGGAAATGTGAACATTTGAGGTTGTGTCACATAGAATTGATATTGTAAATTATCTCTCATATGTCACATGTTTTCTCAAACAAGTTCCAATTTGCTTATATGGCTTCATTGCTAATATCTTTGTGGATCTTATTTGTGAAAGTTTTTCTTGGCATGGTTTTTCACAATGTGTCCCTCAATAAATTTTTGGAAAACCATATGCTTCAAGTCATACTATTAATTGCTTTGCATGTTGGTATGAATACTATTAATTGCTTTGCATGTTGGTATGAATACTATTAATTGCTTTGCATGTTGGTATGAATACTATTAATTGCTTTGCATGTTGGTATGAATACTATTAATTTCTTTGCATGTTGGTATGACTAATTGAAGCTATCAAGAAACTCTCTTTGCATGATGGTTAACTCTTATCTTTTACCATATGCTTTATTTGGTGTAAATATGATCTTACATATACTTACAAACTACCACCGGGAAATATTTCCTAATACCTCTTGTCCTAGGACAATTGGCAATCTATTATGAGGTAGAAATTTATTGATCATATTTACATTGGCTCTTGTGTTTAAATTGTCTTATTTATTGCCATGAATGTGTTGTGCTTTGACTCCCATGTGTCTTCCTTGCATCTTATGGATCTAATTTGTCTATTCAAACTTTCTTAGAATTTTAGTAGATATAGGTAGCGTGATGATCCTAGTTTTGTGCATTTTGTATTCATATGCAAAATCCTAGATAATGCACTAATCTTGGGGGAGCTCTCCTATATTTGTTAGAATGCTTAACATCTCTTGATCATTATCAAAAATTTGGTTTTGGGAGACATAAACTTTCTTTTTGGTACTTTGTGCCATCATAAAAGTGTTGAGGGTTTGGTTTGTTTGTTGGAACCTTGCTCTCTTGGGAGTTGGTTATCTCATTCCTTTGTGTTTAGTTTTAATTAGCTTCTTATAATGAGATAATTCTTTGGAGTCAATCTTGTGTTGATTTGATTCTTTGATATAATTTGGACAACCATTGTCTCTTGATTTATTTGGTGTCTTGTCCAAATTATATCTTTCTTTGGTTCTTGAAAGTATTGTGCATGCATCTTTAATATATGTCGATCTTATGGCATGTGTTACTTTTTTTGATCCAATATATAGGGTAAACTCCATCAAATCCTAATTTGGCTAAGATGTGCATGAAATTCAATTTCATATCTATATGCACATAGTATTGTGGAGTTTGTCCTATATGTTGTAGTGTGTCTAACTACTTTGGACCCAATTAGTTTGGGGACTTTTTTGTACTTACCTTCGTGTTAGGTACAATGGATATGCATTGGATGCTTGTCTCACTCTTGGGGAGAAGTGGTGACTCAATGGTAACTTGAGGCAAGCTAGGATGGTCAACGAACACATATCTACTACATCCTCACCAATGCTATCTCGGTAACAAGTATCTTCTCATGCATATTTTTCTAGCATCCAACCATGTGGTTGCATCTTGGCATGAATCTCTTGATTTGCAAATGTTGTGCTTCTTGCTAAAGTCTTAACGAAACCTCTTTATTGCGAATGTGAGTAATTTGAGATGAGTACATATGTTGGGAAGTATATAAAATCATGCTCATGATTCACCCATCCCATCTATGCCTATCTAGCAATTTTATTGCATATCAATTCCTCAAGCCTCTCACATGTGCAATATCAATGAAAGTGCAAATTTAGTTATTTCTTTTGGTATCCTCGTTTGTGATACTTGTTGCCTATCTCAATGCATCCCAACTATCTTCTATCCCTTGTTGATATTTGTGATGTATTTTATTTATTTGTGGTTGAAGTTCATGAATGTACAATAAGATAAAATTGAGCCTTTGGCCATGCTATTAAGCAAAAATTCTTATTGGTATATTGCATGACTTCGTCTTGGATATCATACTATTTTTCTTGCGTATCTATTTTGTGTGTGCATGTTTCTTTGTGGATAAATATCTTTGTGATATTGCCCACTTAGAGAAACTTATACACATAAGAGATGATACATCTCCTTTTGATATCTTATTTATTTATTGCGTGTTGATTGGTCATGCTAAGCAATATAATTCATTGAAGACTACGATGATGCTTTTTGCTCATCCTTGTAATAGTCTTATAATATGCTTTATCATGCCTTTCACATATCATCTTGGTCGAGCCTTTTTATTATGGCGCCTCTTACTTGTTGCTCAACTATTTGTTTGCTGCAAGTGTTTAGCTTATTTTTCTATCTATGATCTATTACAAATGTTTGTGTTTTAAATGAGGGAGTGAGGATTCCATGTTATGCATATTTTATTCAAATGCAACATTTTATTTTATGCATGTACCTTGGGGAGCTTCCTCATTTGATTTAGAGCACTATCTTGTGGTGATCATTAGAGTTTGATTCACTTGGTATTTTTTGTTTTAAATAGTAATGTGGGAGTGATGATTCCATGTTTGTGCACTTCATACTCCAATGAAAATTGTCTAGTTTTGTGCACAAACCTTGGGGAGCTTCCTAATATTATTTAGAGCAATCTTCTTGATCTTATCATAATATCTATCTTTCTTTTGGTATCTTCTTTGTGGTTCATTTGGTTGCTTGCTTCATTTGTTGAAGCTTCTTGACTTTGTTATCTTTTTGCAATCTTTGATCCTATCTATAGTGTGATTCCTTCCAAATATTCATCATTGGATACGTGCATTTGATTCCACTCAAATTATGAGAAATGCACACGCTATGGAGGAACTCTCACTATATTGGCCTTCTAAATTTTTCACTCATTTCGGCAATTGGTGCCAATGGGGGAGAAGTTTGGAGGGTTTAAGGGAATTTGGTTATGTCTTTGCTTTGTGCTTAAGCATGTGCCTTTATTGCATTGAAATTTGGTTATGTCTTTGCTTTGTGCTTAAGCATGTGCCTTTATTGCATTGCATCTTGTTGCTTTGCATAGTTGAATATTTAGAGGAAACTCCACTAGGCTTTGAATGCCAATATATGCAATGAAAGTCAAGATCATTCAGACATGCATATATTATGGGGGAGTTTGCTCTATATATTCAACTTGTTTGTTACTTAAATTCCTTATATAAACCCTCTCAAAGATATTGTCATCAATTACCAAAATGGGGGAGATTGAAAGTGCATGGAGCCCCCATGTGTGGTTTTGGTAATTAATGACAATCCCTATGGACTAATGTTTGCATTGAGTTATATTTGTAGGTGTTGTCCATAGGCAATGCTTGAACCATGTGTTGGCTTCAAGGTTGCAATAAGAAGAAATTGATGAAGGATATCAAGTGTCAAGTATGTCTTGAAGATGAAGATGAAGTGAGCCCTCAAGTTACTTCAAGACATCAACATGAAGAAATGAAGTGCAAGTTCAAGATGAGCCAACTCGAAGAGATCATATGCTTGAAGCTTACCATGAAGAAATGAAGTGCAAGTTTAAGATGAGCCAACTCGAAGAGATCATATGCTTGAAGCATGCTCTCCATATAGGTTTCATGGATATGTGAAGATGCACCGAAGAAGAAGCTCTCCCATGATGGATTATGGGGGAGCAATCCACAAGACTTCGTCAAGCAAGCACAATCAAGAAAGGTGTTCCATCTTGTTGCGGTCAAGATCGTCATCATCGAGCTCAAGTGGAATGCGCTAGTATAAGGTTTGCTCTTGATAGGGTTTCTTTCTCACCGGTCTCATAGTGTAGTTGGAGACCGGTTTATAGTTTAGTTGCCGTACTATCAAGAGGGCTCTCGAGTGAGTAACTCGATCGTATCGTCCGGAGAGAGCTCAAACCTTTGCATCCTTGCATCATCTTTCTTGGTTGTTATTTGGATCTTATCCATATGGTGTTTTAGAGCTTGTGCTTATTCTCATGACAAGCTCTAGTTCATCGAAAACGGATTCCGCATGAATCACTTGTTGCGTTTTCGATATTGGAGTTTTTCTCGGTTTCTCGTATTGAGAGGTTTCACTCTAAAATACATAGAAAAACCTACCCCACTTGTTCTTAAGCTTTTCAATCTTTGTGGGGTAGCTCTTGTCATCTTCTTTACAACAAAATTGGTTTCACCTAAATGCGAGTTTCCTAACTCAAGTTGTTGCATTTTTTATATTGGAGGTTTTACCGGTTTGCTGTTTATAGATAGGTAAAACCTTTATCCATTTGTTTCTATCCTACTTTGCTGGACTATGATTTTTCTATGCATATTATTGTAGAGCTCGTTGTTGTGATTTCAACGAGCCCAAGATCATCGAAATCGGAGTCCGGATGCAAAAGTTATCAAGGTTTTCGTATCGGGTGTTTGGGCAAAAACTAGGTGGCCGGAACTGCCGCCGGGAACACCCCGGCACTGCCGCCGGGAACACCCCGGCACTGCCGCCGGGGCCACCCCGGCACTGCCGGTGGCCAAGGCCGGCACTGCCGGCCACCCCTGCACTGCCGGTGGAAATAGGCCAGCACTGCCGGCCACCCCGGCACTGCCGGTGGTTCAAGGCCGGCACTGCCGGCCTGTCGCGATTTTGGCCCCAACGGGCAGAAATCTGAGACCCCTATTTAAGCCCTTCTTCCTCCTCTTTCTCCCCACTTCTTCTTCCTCCTTTTGCTCTCCATCATTGTTGACCTTGAGAGCTTCCCACATCCCTCTACTCCTCCAATGATTCTTGAATCCATTTGAGGGAAAAGGAAGAGGAGATCTAGATCTATATTTCTACCAATCAAATCCATCTCTTTGTGAGTGGAACTCTCTAGATCTTGATCTTGGTGTTCTTTGTGAATTCCTTTGTTCTTCCTCTCTTATTCCCCCAATAGCTTTTGTAGCTTTGTTGGAATTTGAGAGAGAAGGACTTGAGCATCTTTGTGGTGTTCTTGCCATTGCATTTGGTGCATCGGTTTGAGTTCTCCACGGTGATTCGTGGAGGTGAAAGCAAGAAAGTTGTTACTCTTGGGTTCTTGGAACCCTAGACGGATTCTAGACCTTTGTGGTGATTTGTTGGGAGCCTCCAATTAAGTTGTGGATGTGTGCCCCAACCTTTGTGTAAGGCCCGGTTTCCGCCTCGAAGGAAATCCCTTAGTGGAACCGTGACCTAGGCCTTTGTGGCGAGGGTCACCGGAGATTTAGGTGAGGCGCCTTCGTGGCGTTCGGTGTGTGGTGTGAGTACCGCATCTTGGGGTGAGGCCTTTGTGGCGTTGGTGTGCATCGAGCAACCACACCTCAAGGTGAGCCTCTTGTGGCGTTCGGGAGCACTAAGCCACCGCACCTCTCCACCGGAGATTAGCACTCGCAAGAGTGTGAACTCCGGGATAAATCATCGTCTCCCGCGTGCCTCGGTTATCTCTATACCCGAGCTCTTTACTTATGCACTTTACCTTGTGATAGCCATCGTGCTTGAAGTTATATATCTTGCTATCACATAGTTGCTTGTATTGCTTAGCATAAGTTTGTATATCTTGCTATCACATAGTTGCTTGTATTGCTTAGAATAAGTTGTTGGTGCACATAGGTGAACAATAGTATATAGGCTTTGGGCTTGACAAAGTAAACGCTAGTTTTATTCCGCATTTGTTAAGCCCATCTCGTAAAAGTTTTAAATCGCCTATTCACCCCCCCCCTCTAGGCGACATCCGTGTCCTTTCAATTAGGTTTATAGAACAGGGCTCCATCACACGCGACTTTCTATATTATGATGTTTTCCCAAAATCCTAAACAGGGCTCGGGTCTACTGGTCGGGGTACAATTTAAATAAATAAAAAACACGTTTTGGTGTATTATACAATTCTGAAATTTTTCACAAGCACAATGTAGATCTTTACGAGTTACTCGTAAAGTTTCACGAAGAAACATATTAAATTCATTGAAGGTAAGACAAAAAAAAAACGTGTGAACCTATAATGGATGGAGGCTGTTTGTCAGTATACATCCGAGCATTTATTTTCTATGGAGCGCACAAATGAAGATATTTACTATAAAGTATATACTCCAAGTTTTTAGCTCATATCTAGTTGTATATGTGGAGTATTTTAAGGGTTTTTTAGTTCAAAATATGAGTATTCATTGTTTAATTTTTTTGGAAATGAGTGCGCTCGTGAAAGGATCGTATGCCGCACCTAGAGGGGGGGGGGGGGTGAATAGGTGCTAACCAATTTTTAGTTCTTTTTCAATTTAGGCTTGACACAAAGGTAAATTCTCTAGATATGCAACTAAGTGAATTTACCTATATGACAAGGTTATCAACTAAGCAAGATATAGCTACGCAATATATAGGAGAGAGAATAGGATAGAGGTAACCGAGAGTGGAGCACGCGATGACACGGAGATGATTCCCGTAGTTCCCTTCCTTTGCAAGAAGGTACGTCTACGTTTGGAGGAGTGTGGTTGCTACGCAAGCCAAACCAACAGCCACGAAGGCTTCACTCAGATCTCCTGTGAGCAACGCCACGAAGGCCTAGCCCACTTCCACTAAGGGATTTCCTCGAGGCGGAAATCGGGCCTTTACAAAGTTTTTGGGGCACACATCCACAACCGAATTGGAGGCTCCCAAATCTGTAACAACACAACAATCAACAACAATACATTAACACAAATCAACTAGGGATCCAAAGAGGAACACTAGCAAGGGGGCCCTCAAACAAATGAGAAGGGACACTGGAAGGAGAAGGGACACTGGAAGCGTAATTGCTCCAAGTATTTGGCAGATCTGAAGAGCGGCCTTGTCAAGAAGAAGAAAGAAGGTATATCTGATATACTATCCTCCGTCCCAAATTAGTTGTCTCAAATTTGTTAAAATATGGATGCATCAAGACACTAGAACATGTCTAGATACATCCATATTTAAAAAAAATTGGGACAACTAATTTGGGACGGAGGGAGTACATGTTATAGATGTTTATCTCACTAGTTCTCGTTCTAGTACCTGGGTATTTGATACTGGTTCGGTTGCTCATATTTGTAACTCGAAACAGGAACTAAAGAATAAACGACAACTGCTGAAAGATGAAGTGACGATGCGCGTTGGAAACGGATCCAAGGTCAATGTGATCGCAGTCGGGACACTTCCTCTACATCTACCTTCGGGATTAGTTTTAAGCCTAAATAATTGTTATTATGTACCTGCGTTGAGCATGAACATTATATCTGGATCTTGTTTAATGCAAGACGGTTATTCATTCAAGTCTGAGAATAATGGTTGTTCTATTTTTATGAATAATATCTTTTATGGTCGAGCACCACAAAAGAATGGCTTATTTCTGTTAGATCTCGATAGTAGTAATACGCATATACATAACATTGATGCTAAGCGAATTAAATTGAATGATAATTCTACTTATATGTGGCACTGTCGTCTTGGTCATATTGGAGTGAAACGCATGAAGAAACTCCATACCGATGGATTACTTGAATCACTTGACTTTGAGTCACTTGATAGATGCGAAGCATGTCTGATGGGAAAAATGACTAAGACTCCATTCTCGGGTATGATGGAGCGAGCTACTGACTTATTGGAAATCATACATACAGATGTGTGTGGACCAATGAGTGTAGCATCGCTGATGGTTATCGTTATGTTCTAACCTTCACAGATGATTTGAGTAGATATGGGTATATCTATTTAATGAAACATAAATCCGAAACTTTCGAGAAGTTTAAGGAATTCCAAAGTGAAGTAGAAAATCAACGTAACAAGAAGATTAAATTTCTACGATCTGATCGCGGAGGTGAATATCTGAGTTATGAGTTTGGCATGCATTTAAAGAAATGCGGAATACTTTCACAATTGACACCGCCGGGAACACCACAACGAAACGGTGTGTCCGAACGTCGTAATCGAACTCTCTTAGATATGGTTCGTTCTATGATGTCTCTTACTGATTTGCCGTTATCATTTTGGAGTTATGCATTAGAGACAGCCGCATTCACTTTAAATAGAGCACCATCAAAATCTGTTGAAACAACGCCGTATGAATTATGGTTTAATAAGAAACCTAAGCTGTCGTTCCTAAAAGTTTGGGGTTGCGAAGCCTATGTAAAAAAGTTACAACCGGACAAGCTAGAACCCAAAGCGGAGAAATGCGTCTTCATAGGATACCCTAAGGAAACTATAGGGTACACTTTCTATCACAGATCCGAAGGCAAGATCTTTGTTGCTAAGAACGGAACCTTTCTTGAGAAAGAATTTCTCACTAAAGAAGTGACTGGAAGAAAAGTAGAACTCGATGAGATTGAAGAATCTCTACTTGTTGATCAGAATAGCGCAGTACCGGAAAATGTTCCTGTACCACCTACGCCGGCAACAGAGGAAGCTAATGATAATGATCATGAAACTTCAAATGAGACAGCTACTGAACCTCGCAGATCGACAAGGGATCGTGCCACTCCAGATTGGTATGATCCTTGTCTAAATGTCATGATTGTGGATAACAATGATGAAGACCCTGCGACGTATGAAGAAGCGATGATGAGCCCAGATTCCAACAAATGGCAAGAAGCCATGAAATCCGAAATGGGATCCATGTATGATAACAAAGTATGGACTTTGGTAGAATTACCTGATAGCAGCAAGGCTGTCGAGAATAAATGGATCTTCAAGAGAAAAATAGATGCCGATGGTAATATTACTGTCTATAAAGCTCGACTTGTCGCAAAGGGTTTCCGACAAATTCAAGGTGTTGACTACGATGAGACTTTCTCACCTGTAGCGAAGCTAAAACCTGTGAGGATTTTGTTAGCAATAGCTGCATTTTTCGATTATGAGATTTGGCAGATGGATGTCAAAACGGTGTTCCTTAATGGAGACATTGAGGAAGAGTTGTATATGGTACAACCCAAAGGTTTTGTCGATCCTAATAATGCTGACAAAGTATGCAAACTTCAGCGTTCAATCTATGGACTGAAGCAAGCATCGAGAAGTTGGAACCGACGTTTTGATAAGGTGATCAAAGACTTCGGGTTTATACTGGTGTCATGGAGAGGCTGTATTTACAAGAAAGTGAGTGGGAGCTCTGTAGCATTCCTGATATTATATGTAGATGACATATTATTGATTGGGAATGATATAGAACTATTAAGCAGTGTAAAGGGTTATTTGAATAATAGTTTTTCAATGAAAGACCTTGGTGAAGCATCATACATATTAGGCATCAAGATTTATAGAGATAGATCAAGACGTCTAATAGGGCTATCACAGAGTACATACCTGGACAAGATTCTAAAGAAGTTTAGAATGGACGAAAGTAAGAAAGGATTCTTACCTATGTTACCAGGCAAAGTCTTGAGTAAGACTCAAGGACCGGCTACGGCAGAAGAAAGAGAAAGGATGAGTCAGATCCCCTATGCCTCGGCAGTAGGCTCTATCATGTATGCCATGCTATGTACAAGACCGGATATAGCACATCTTTATTAGTTTGACTAGCAGAGATATCAAAGTGATCCAGGAATAGAACACTGGACAGCGGTCAAGAATATCTGAAGTACTTGAAAAGAACTAAGGATATGTTTCTTTGTTATGGAGGTGACCAAGAGCTCGTTGTAACAAGTTACACCGATGCAAGTTGGAACAACGATCCCGATGACTCTAAGTCACAATGCGGGTACGTGTTTATATTGAATGGTGCCGCGATGGTGGGCAAGCTCGAAGCGATTGCACGGTGGAGAAATCCTCAACGAATCGGAGTACATAAGCGGCTTCGGAGGCTTCATCAAGCGGTATGGATGAAGAGGTTCATTGTAGAGCTCGGTGTGGTTCCTAGTGCATTGGACCCACTAGTCATCTACTGTGACAACATGGGTGCCATCGCCAATGCACAAGAACCAAGGTCACACAAGAGGCTGAAGCATATCAAGCTGCGTTACCACTCGATTCGCGAGTACATCGAAGATGGAGAAGTAAAGATTTGCAAAGTACACACTGATCTGAATGTAGCAGATCCGTTGACTAAAGCTCTCCCTAGGGCAAAGCATGACCAACACCAGAATGCCATGGGTGTTAGGTACCTTACAATGTAATCTAGATTATTGACTCTAGTGCAAGTGGGAGACTGTTGGAGATATGCCCAAGAGGCAATAATAAAAGTGGTTATTATATATCTTTATGTTTATGATAAAAGTTTATATACCATGCTATAATTGTATTAAGCTGAAACATTGATACATGTGTGATATGTAAACAAACAAAGAGTCCCTAGTAAGCCTCTTAACTAGCTTGTTGATTAATAGATGATTAGTTTCATAATCATGAACATTGGATGTTATTAATAACAAGGTTATATCATTGTATGAATGATGTAATGGACACACCCAATTAAGCGTAGCATAAGATCACGTCATTAAGTTATTTGCTATAAGCTTTCAATACATAGTTACCTAGTCCTTATGACCATGAGATCATGTAAATCACTTATACCGGAAAGGTACTTTGATTACATCAAACGCCACCGCGTAAATGGGTGGTTATAAAGGTGGGATTAAGTATCCGGAAAGTATGAGTTGAGGCATATGGATCAATAGTGGGATTTGTCCATCCCGATGACGGATAGATATACTCTGGGCCCTCTCGGTGGAATGTCGTCTAATGTCTTGCAAGCATATGAATAAGTTCATAAGAGACCACATACCACGGTACGAGTAAAGAGTACTTGTCAGGAGACGAGGTTGAACAAGGTATAGTGTGATACCGATGATCAAACCTCGGACAAGTAAAATATCGCGTGACAAAGGGAATTGGTATCGTATGTGAATGGTTCATTCGATCACTAAAGTCATCGTTGAATATGTGGGAGCCATTATGGATCTCCAGATCCCGCTATTGGTTATTGGTCGGAGTGAGTACTCAACCATGTCCGCATAGTTCGCGAACCGTAGGGTGACACACTTAAAGTTGGATGTTGTAATGGTAGAACTTGAATATGGAATGGAGTTCGAATATTTGTTCGGAGTCCCGGATGTGATCCCGGACATCACGAGGAGTTCCGAATGGTCCGGAGAATAAGATTCATATATAGGATGTCATTTTATGTGAATAAAATGATGCGGAAGGTTCTATGGAAGGTTCTAGAAGGTTCTAGAAAAGTCCGGAAGAAACCACCAAGGAAGGTGGAGTCCACATGGGACTCCACCTCCATGGCCGGCCAACCCTAGTGGGGGAGGAGTCCCAAGTGGACTCCCCCTTAGGGGGCCGGCCACCCCCCCTTATGGAAGGTGGAATTCCCACCTCTAGTGGGAATCCTAGCTTGGGAAGGTTTCCCACCATATGGAAGGTTTTGGGTTCGGGTCTTATTCGAAGACTTGTAGTCCAACACTTGGGGCTTCCACCTATATATAGAGGGCCAAGGGGAGGGGGCCGGCCACACCAAAGCCTCAAGCTTGGCCGCCCCCTATAGTGGCCGGCCACCCCCTCTCCCCAAACCCTAGCGCCCCGCTCCTCCACCATATCCCGCACGCTTAGCGAAGCTCCGCCGGATTTCTCCACCGCCACCGACACCACGCCGTCGTGTTGTCGGATTCAAGAGGAGCTACCACTTCCGCTGCCCGCTGGAACGGGGAGGTGGACGTCGTCTTCATCAACAACCGAACGTGTGACCGAGTACGGAGGTGCTGCCCGTTCGTGGCGCGCCGGAACCGATCGTGATCAAGATCTTCTACGCGCTTTTGCAAGCGGCAAGTGAACGTCTACCGCAGCAACAAGAGCCTCCTCTTGTAGGCTTTGGAATCTCTTCAAGGGTGAGTCTCGATAATCCCCTCGTTGCTACCGTCTTCTAGATTGCATCTTGGCTTGGATTGCGTGTTCGCCGTAGGAAAATTTTTGTTTTCTATGCTACGTTGTCCTATAGTGGTATCAGAGCCGTGTCTATGCATAGATGGTTGCACGAGTAGAACACAATGGTTTGTGGGCGTTGATGCTCTTGTTATCTTTAGTTGAGTACTTTGCATCTTTGTGGCATAGTGGGATGAAGCGGCTCGGGCTAACTTTACATGACCGCGTTCATGAGATTTGCTCCACGCTTGACATGCAACTTGTATTGCATAAGTGGCTTTGCGGGTGTCTGTCTCTCCTACTATAGTGAAGATTCAATTTACTCTTCTATTGACAACACTAGTATCACCGTTGTGGTTCATGTTCGTAGGTAGATTGGATCTTGCTCGAAAACCCTAAACCACGTAAAATATGCAAACCAAATTAGAGAACGTCTAACTTGTTTTTGCAGGGTTTGGTGATGTGATATGGCCATAATGTGATGATGAATATGTATGAGATGATCATTATTGTATTGTGGCAACCGGCAGGAGCCTTATGGTTGTCTTTAAATTTCATGTTGAGTAGTATTTCAAAATAGTTGTAATAGTTGCTACATGGAGGACGATCATGAAGACGGCGCCATTGACCTTGGTGCTTCGCCGACGATGATGGAGATCATGCCCGTTGATGATGGAGATCATGTCCGTGCTTTGGAGATGAAGATCAAAGGCGCAAAGACAAAAGGGCCATATCATATCACATATGAACTGCATGTGATGTTAATCCTTTTATGCATCTTATTTTGCTTAGATCGCGACGGTAGCATTATAAGATGATCCCTCTCACTAAAATCTCAAGATAATAAAGTGTTCATCCTTAGTAGCACCGTTATCAAGTCTTATCGTTTCGAAGCATCTCGTGATGATCGGGTGTGATAGATTCGATAAGTACATATAACGGGTGCAAGACATGATTTGCACATGCGGATACTAAGGTGGCCTTGACGAGCCTAGCATGTAAAGACATGGTCTCGGAACACGTGATACCGAAAGGTAGAGCATGAATCATATGATTGATATGATGAACACTTTGAGTGTTCGCCATTGAAATTACATCTTGTCTCGTGATGATCGGGCATAGGTGTGATGGATTTGGTTCGTGTGATCACTAAGACAATGCGAGGGATATTGTTTTGAGTGGGAGTTCACCTAGATTTTTAATTATGTAGAATTAAAATTTGAACTCAATTTGTCATAAACTTAGTCTAAACTATTGCAAATATGTTGTAGATATGGCGTCCTCAATCAATTTTAACCAGTTCCTAGAGAAAGAAAAGCTTAAGAGCAACGGTAGCAACTTCACCGACTGGTTACGTCATGTGAGGATCTTCCTCAATGGCGGAAATCTGCAATATGTGCTTGATGCACCGCTAGGTGACCCTCCTGCAGAACCGAAACCGATGAAGTAAAGAATGTTTACGCGACTCGGAAAACTCGGTACTCTCAAGTTCGATGTGCCATCTTATGCGATCTGGAATCCGATCTTCAAAAACGTTTTGAGCACCACGATCCTCATGAGTTGATAAAAGAGTTGAAGACTATTTTTGAGACTCATGCGGCCGTGGAATGCTATGAAGCATCGAAACACTTTTTCAGCTGTATGATGGAAGAAGGCAGCTCCATTAGTGAGCACATGCTCGTCATGACCGGGCATGCGAAGAAACTCAGTGACTTGGGAATAGTGATTCCTAACAGACTGGGGATTAATCGTGTCCTTCAATCACTGCCACCAAGTTACAAGAACTTTGTGATGAACTACAATATGCAGAACATGAACAAGGAGTTTCCTGAACTCTTTGGCATGCTAAAAGCTGCTGAGATTGAGATCAAGAAAGAGCACCAAGTGTTGATGGTCAACAAGACCACCAGTTTCAAGAAACAGGGCAAGTCTAAGGGAAAATTCAAGAAGGGTGGCAAGAAAGCTGCCACGCCTCCTATGAAACCTAAGAACGGCCCTAAGCCTCGATGCTGAGTGCTATTACTGCAAGGAGAAGGGACCTTTGGAAGCGTAATTGCTCCAAGTATTTGGCAGATCTGAAGAGCGGCCTTGTCAAGAAGAAGAAAGAAGGTATATCTGATATACATGTTATAGATGTTTATCTCACTAGTTCTCGTTCTAGTACCTGGGTATTTGATACTGGTTCGGTTGCTCATATTTGTAACTCGAAACAGGAACTAAAGAATAAACGACAACTGCTGAAAGATGAAGTGACGATGCGCGTTGGAAACGGATCCAAGGTCAATGTGATCGCAGTCGGGACACTTCCTCTACATCTACCTTCGGGATTAGTTTTAAGCCTAAATAATTGTTATTATGTACCTGCGTTGAGCATGAACATTATATCTGGATCTTGTTTAATGCAAGACGGTTATTCATTCAAGTCTGAGAATAATGGTTGTTCTATTTTTATGAATAATATCTTTTATGGTCGAGCACCACAAAAGAATGGCTTATTTCTGTTAGATCTCGATAGTAGTAATACGCATATACATAACATTGATGCTAAGCGAATTAAATTGAATGATAATTCTACTTATATGTGGCACTGTCGTCTTGGTCATATTGGAGTGAAACGCATGAAGAAACTCCATACCGATGGATTACTTGAATCACTTGACTTTGAGTCACTTGATAGATGCGAAGCATGTCTGATGGGAAAAATGACTAAGACTCCATTCTCGGGTATGATGGAGCGAGCTACTGACTTATTGGAAATCATACATACAGATGTGTGTGGACCAATGAGTGTAGCATCGCGCGGTGGTTATCGTTATGTTCTAACCTTCACAGATGATTTGAGTAGATATGGGTATATCTATTTAATGAAACATAAATCCGAAACTTTCGAGAAGTTTAAGGAATTCCAAAGTGAAGTAGAAAATCAACGTAACAAGAAGATTAAATTTCTACGATCTGATCGCGGAGGTGAATATCTGAGTTATGAGTTTGGCATGCATTTAAAGAAATGCGGAATACTTTCACAATTGACACCGCCGGGAACACCACAACGAAACGGTGTGTCCGAACGTCGTAATCGAACTCTCTTAGATATGGTTCGTTCTATGATGTCTCTTACTGATTTGCCGTTATCATTTTGGAGTTATGCATTAGAGACAGCCGCATTCACTTTAAATAGAGCACCATCAAAATCTGTTGAAACAACGCCGTATGAATTATGGTTTAATAAGAAACCTAAGCTGTCGTTCCTAAAAGTTTGGGGTTGCGAAGCCTATGTAAAAAAGTTACAACCGGACAAGCTAGAACCCAAAGCGGAGAAATGCGTCTTCATAGGATACCCTAAGGAAACTATAGGGTACACTTTCTATCACAGATCCGAAGGCAAGATCTTTGTTGCTAAGAACGGAACCTTTCTTGAGAAAGAATTTCTCACTAAAGAAGTGACTGGAAGAAAAGTAGAACTCGATGAGATTGAAGAATCTCTACTCGTTGATCAGAATAGCGCGATCAGGAAAATGTTCTGTACCACCTACGCCCGGCAACGAGAGGAAGCTAATGATAATGATCATGAAACTTCAAATGAGACAGCTACTGAACCTCGCAGATCGACAAGGGATCGTGCCACTCCAGATTGGTATGATCCTTGTCTAAATGTCATGATTGTGGATAACAATGATGAAGACCCTGCGACGTATGAAGAAGCGATGATGAGCCCAGATTCCAACAAATGGCAAGAAGCCATGAAATCCGAAATGGGATCCATGTATGATAACAAAGTATGGACTTTGGTAGAATTACCTGATAGCCGCAAGGCTGTCGAGAATAAATGGATCTTCAAGAGAAAAACAGATGCCGATGGTAATATTACTGTCTATAAAGCTCGACTTGTCGCAAAGGGTTTCCGACAAATTCAAGGTGTTGAATACGATGAGACTTTCTCACCTGTAGCGAAGCTAAAATCTGTGAGGATTTTGTTAGCAATAGCTGCATTTTTCGATTATGAGATTTGGCAGATGGATGTCAAAACGGTGTTCCTTAATGGAGACATTGAGGAAGAGTTGTATATGGTACAACCCAAAGGTTTTGTCGATCCTAATAATGCTGACAAAGTATGCAAACTTCAGCGTTCAATCTATGGACTGAAGCAAGCATCGAGAAGTTGGAACCGACGTTTTGATAAGGTGATCAAAGACTTCGGGTTTATACAGTGTCATGGAGAGGCTTTGTATTTACAAGAAAGTGAGTGGGAGCTACTGTAGCATTCCCGATATTATATGTAGATGACATATTATTGATTGGGAATGATATAGAACTATTAAGCGATGTAAAGGGTTATTTGAATAATAGTTTTTCAATGAAAGACCTTGGTGAAGCATCATACATATTAGGCATCAAGATTTATAGAGATAGATCAAGACGTCTAATAGGGCTATCACAGAGTACATACCTGGACAAGATTCTAAAGAAGTTTAGAATGGACGAAAGTAAGAAAGGATTCTTACCTATGTTACCAGGCAAAGTCTTGAGTAAGACTCAAGGACCGGCTACAGCAGAAAGAGAAAGGATGAGTCGGATCCCCTATGCCTCGGCGATAGGCTCTATCATGTATGCCATGCTATGTACAAGACCGGATATAGCACATCTTTGTTAGTTTGACTAGCGATATCAAAGTGATCCAGGAATAGAACATCGGACAGCGGTCAAGAATATCCTGAAGTACTTGAAAAGAACTAAGGATATGTTTCTTTGTTATGGAGGTGACCAAGAGCTCGTTGTAACAAGTTACACCGATGCAAGTTGGAACACCGATCCCGATGACTCTAAGTCACAATGCAGGTACGTGTTTATATTGAATGGTGCCGCGATAAGCTGGGCAAGCTCGAAGCGGTGCACGGTGGCGAAATCCTCAACGGAATCGGAGTACATAGCGGCTTCGGAGGCTTCATCGAAGCGGGATGGATGAAGAGGTTCATTAAAGAGCTCGGTGTGGGTCCTCGTGCATTGGACCCACTAGGCATATATTGGGACAACATGGGTGCCATCGCCAATGCACAAGAACCAAGGTCACACAAGAGGCTGAAGCATATCAAGCTGCGTTACCACTCGATTCGCGAGTACATCGAAGATGGAGAAGTAAAGATTTGCAAAGTACACACTGATCTGAATGTAGCAGATCCGTTGACTAAAGCTCTCCCTAGGGCAAAGCATGACCAACACCAGAATGCCATGGGTGTTAGGTACCTTACAATGTAATCTAGATTATTGACTCTAGTGCAAGTGGGAGACTGTTGGAGATATGCCCAAGAGGCAATAATAAAAGTGGTTATTATATATCTTTATGTTTATGATAAAAGTTTATATACCATGCTATAATTGTATTAACTGAAACATTGATACATGTGTGATATGTAAACAAACAAAGAGTCCCTAGTAAGCCTCTTAACTAGCTTGTTGATTAATAGATGATTAGTTTCATAATCATGAACATTGGATGTTATTAATAACAAGGTTATATCATTGTATGAATGATGTAATGGACACACCCAATTAAGCGTAGCATAAGATCACGTCATTAAGTTATTTGCTATAAGATTTCAATACATAGTTACCTAGTCCTTATGACCATGAGATCATGTAAATCACTTATACCGGAAAGGTACTTTGATTACATCAAACGCCACTGCGTAAATGGGTGGTTATAAAGGTGGGATTAAGTATCCGGAAAGTATGAGTTGAGGCATATGGATCAATAGTGGGATTTGTCCATCCCGATGACGGATAGATATACTCTGGGCCCTCTCGGTGGAATGTCGTCTAATGTCTTGCAAGCATATGAATAAGTTCATAAGAGACCACATACCACGGTACGAGTAAAGAGTACTTGTCAGGAGACGAGGTTGAACAAGGTATAGTGTGATACCGATGATCAAACCTCGGACAAGTAAAATATCGCGTGACAAAGGGAATTGGTATCGTATGTGAATGGTTCATTCGATCACTAAAGTCATCGTTGAATATGTGGGAGCCATTATGGATCTCCAGATCCCGCTATTGGTTATTGGTCGGAGTGAGTACTCAACCATGTCCGCATAGTTCGCGAACCGTAGGGTGACACACTTAAAGTTGGATGTTGTAATGGTAGAACTTGAATATGGAATGGAGTTCGAATATTTGTTCGGAGTCCCGGATGTGATCCCGGACATCACGAGGAGTTCCGGAATGGTCCGGAGAATAAGATTCATATATAGGATGTCATTTTATGTGAATAAAATGATGCGGAAGGTTCTATGGAAGGTTCTAGAAAAGTCCGGAAGAAACCACCAAGGAAGGTGGAGTCCACATGGGACTCCACCTCCATGGCCGGCCAACCCTAGTGGGGGAGGAGTCCCAAGTGGACTCCCCCTTAGGGGGCCGGCCACCCCCCCTTATGGAAGGTGGAATTCCCACCTCTAGTGGGAATCCTAGCTTGGGAAGGTTTCCCACCATATGGAAGGTTTTGGGTTCGGGTCTTATTCGAAGACTTGTAGTCCAACACTTGGGGCTTCCACCTATATATAGAGGGCCAAGGGGAGGGGGCCGGCCACACCAAAGCCTCAAGCTTGGCCGCCCCCTATAGTGGCCGGCCACCCCCTCTCCCCAAACCCTAGCGCCCCGCTCCTCCACCATATCCCGCACGCTTAGCGAAGCTCCGCCGGATTTCTCCACCGCCACCGACACCACGCCGTCGTGCTGTCGGATTCAAGAGGAGCTACTACTTCCGCTGCCCGCTGGAACGGGGAGGTGGACGTCGTCTTCATCAACAACCGAACGTGTGACCGAGTACGGAGGTGCTGCCCGTTCGTGGCGCCGGAACCGATCGTGATCAAGATCTTCTACGCGCTTTTGCAAGCGGCAAGTGAACGTCTACCGCAGCAACAAGAGCCTCCTCTTGTAGGCTTTGGAATCTCTTCAAGGGTGAGTCTCGATAATCCCCTCGTTGCTACCGTCTTCTAGATTGCATCTTGGCTTGGATTGCGTGTTCGCCGTAGGAAATTTTTTGTTTTCTATGCTACGTTGTCCTATAGATTTTTCTTGCAATGATTGAGCAAAGGAGAAGGGAAGAAGAAGAGGGGTATAAATACCCCTCCCCAAAATCCAGCCGTTGGGGCTTCCAGGGCCCGGATATTCCGGCCTAAGTAAGGGCCGGATAATCCGCCCCCCCCCCCCCCCAGATAATCCGGCTTTAGGTACAAAACCGGGACAATGTCCGGCCAAAAATCCGGCCACTATCCAGACTTGCTTTTCTTCAGGTCCTTAGCCATTTTCGAGGGGGCCGGATATTTCCGAAATGTCCGGCCCTGGGACAAAACCAGGACAATATCCGGGCAAATGTCCGGCCCTTGTACTGAGCTGCCAATCCTCAAGTCCTTAGCAAATTTCGAGGGGGCCGGATATTTGCGAAATGTCCGGCCCGGATAATCCGGCCCTGGGACAAAACCAGGACAATATCCGCCAAATATCCGGCCTCTATCCAGAGGCATACTGAGCCGCAAATCCTCAAGTCCTTAGCCGAAAATCTGGGGGCCGGATATTTTGGAAATATCCGGCCCGGATTATCCGGCCTGATGATCTTTTTGCTTCATCTTTTTGACAGAACTGACCACATCCAACACACATAAAAATGTATCTATATAATCCCTGTACCACTTAAACAAACATTAGTGTATCACATACATTGACATCAAACACACAAAACATAATATGAGAGATGTTCTTTCAGCTCGGGAGAGTGGAACTACCACACTTGGTGTCCTCCATCTTTTTAAACATAAGACCTAAGACTAGTTTTAAATTAATAAAGCCACGAAATCGGCAGATGCAGAGTGCATACATAGCAAACATAGCTTATAGGACACACTGAAACAAGCAAACACAAGATAAAACTAGAAGCTTTGCTTGACACGCAGTGGTCATCGTCTTCTTGAACGCGGACACAAGGAGAAGCAAGAGCAGTAGGGAGCATCATCCGCAGACACACTGGTTGCATCGCTGCCACAAGAGCGAAAGGAGACCAGCTCACGACCTTTGACTCTGAAGAGGGATCCCATCCCTCTCGCTCTGGATCGCAGGGCGCCGCACCGTCGGAAGGCAGAGAGGTTCCCCCAAGAACACACCACAACAGAGTCTACCCAAAGTTCATAGGAGATACCAAGACGAGCTGCCGCACCAGAAACCACGCCACGGCCACCGCCAAACCACAACACCATTTAGAGGACACACACGCTGATGAACGAAGGCGCACCAGGAAGATTGGCAGACAAAGAGCAGCAGACACCACCAGACTAAATCTTGCGGATCAAGCTCCAGACCTGGCTCGACGCCGTGAAAGAAGCATCGCCAAGACCCACCACCAAAAACGGAAAAAACTTGCCAACCATCCCAGCAGCCCCTGACGGTGCCTTCAAGAAGGGGAACGACATCGTGACACCGCCACCACCCAAGCACGAACTAGGGTTTTCACCCAGGGCAGGAGGAGGAGGAGGAGGAGGAGGAGGAGGGGTGGTCGGGCGGCGGCGCTCTAGGGTTTCGCCCCCTCGGCCGCCTGGAGGGAGCGACGCGAGGGGAACGGAAGTCCGAGTTTCCCCCTGTCCTCCATCTTACTAGCAATGCATAACTAAACTGAAGTTTGAAAGACATGTCATGCATCCTTGTTTTGGTCTTGGAAATTTTCCAAGATTTATTAGCGTCACGCATAGTTCCTAGAACTTGTTACCGACACATGCTACCATACAATCCAAGAAAACATTTCTAGTTCTCCAGCCCCATCGATTCCCCGCATCTGCAATCTGCATGCATGATCACTTTACAAAATAATTCGGACATGTTAACCAGTTATGAACTACGTAGTGATAAGACGTTGGACACAATCCCGAACCTTCCTGCCAAAGCCCTAATTAAGTAAGTTTTTAACCACGTCTGACAGACTAGGTAGTGACCAGACGTCGGCCACAATCCCGAACCTTCGTGCCAAAGCCCTAATTAGTTAAGGTAAACCCTTTCTTTCCCTTCCTATAAATACCGTCCCACCCTGAGCCTTAAACCTCAACCCAGACCAACACCAGCCTCTACATCACTCTCTTTTCACTCCCAGCACCAACAGGCAACAGCAAGCTAGCCATGGCTTTCTCCAAGCCCCTTGCCTTCCTCCTGCTGCTGGCGGTGGCAGCGACGGCGACGTGCGCCGCCGGGCAGCAGGACTGCAGCGGACACAAGGTGACGGTGCAGAACCTGTGCGGGCACGACCTGAACCTGGGCATCGCCCCCGTCGCCGACAGCAAGCTCCTCTTCAGCAACGGGATGCTCCTCCCGCACGGGAACCACCAGTCCTTCGACGTGTGCGCGTGGACGGGGAGCGTGTCGGCGCAGGGCGCCGCCGTGGCCAAGTTCCACCTCGGCCACGACGGCGGCGCCTACTACGAGGTGAGCACGGACCAGGCGAGCTCCGCCATCCACGTCTCCGTCACGCCGCACGGCAACCCGCTGCTGGGCCACTGCCCCACCGCCGGCTGCAACGAGGACAAGTGCTTCGAGCACTCCGTCCCCGGCGGCAACTGCCACGGCGTCTCCGAGATGAAGGTCGTCTACTACAAGAAGCACTAGGAGGTCAAGCGCTCTCTCTGTCCAGCAGCGACGACGTACGGCTGGCTGCTCTGCCAAGCGTGTTTAGCAAATAAGTTCGTCTGCAGCTCGAATCGTTGATCGTCGTTGATCAGCTGCTAGTTAATCATCGAGTTTATTGTGTAGTACCGTTCGTGTCCTTCGTGTTGTGTCAGATCGAGTGCATGCTAGCTAGCTCACATGCACATGTACCGTGAGCCGTGTAGTGATGAGCAGCATGCATCGTCGTACGTCTTGTCACTGTATCCACTCATTTGAACTTTCATGTTCGGTTTGTACGTTTGAGTTAAGCGGTTTGCTAATTTCAGGTTGATCGGAAATTAAGTTAGTTTCAGATTAATTCGACAACCGTTAGATTTGAATTGTGATTCGTGCAATTCATAATTACACATGGATGTCTAATTGCACATGTAGTTGCACGTGAATTACACATGAAACCAGGTGATCGAGATTAAGCTAATTCCAGGTTAACCAGGAATTAGCCACGTCCTTAAGTTAATCCGAATAAAAATTTGGCCGACCACATTGAACTTTTCCTGGGAGCTGCTTTACTCATTACCGTACCGTCCATCTACGTGTATCAAAACATATGTCAATTATATACACGGCTGCTAGCTGCTAGAAGGAGAGAGCAGATGTGGATGCGCATGCTTTTTACTGATGGATCGTGGATCGGCGAGGTGTACTATAGCGAGCATAAAAGCAGCTAGCAGCACAAAGCAAACAAAGTGTGAGTGTTGGGAACATCTGCAAAAATAATGTGAGTGTTGGAAAAAAGGAAGCGGAATGGGGGTCCTCTGTGTGAAAATGACTTTGTCCGGGATAATTATGTTGTCTTAGTAGGTTTGAACCTTTCGAAACACAGTGAAATTTGAGTGCACGAATCGTAAAATAGTTTGCAATCTAAGTGTAGAAATATAGTTTGCAATCGTAAAATAGTTTGCAATCGTAAAATAGTTTTCAATCTGGACGTGGGAGTCCCATGTTCAGATTGTCTCTGAACTTGATGAACAATGGTGCACCAAGAGGCTTTGTCAGTACATCGACTAGTTGATCGTGTGTAGAGATGAGCTTGATAAACCCTAGGATAACCCCTTAGTGAGCCTAAACTATTGTTAAGATGATCCTTTCCAAATCATCTGAAAACCATGTTTATTTAAATATTGTCATCTATCCATTTTTGTATGCTAGCGGTAATGCCACTACATCAGATACTCAAAATTCTTTATAAGTATCTTAAACTCATTTTTCATTATTACAAGATCATATAAAGTACCTCCCAAAGAGAAGGGAATCCATTTGAGATTTCTCTCAGAAAGGAAAACCAAAATTGTTATTCTACATCTCATGTGAGCTATGAGTGTAAACAACCTTCATAAATTTCCCAAACCAAAGAAATGAAAATATAAAGAACCTTAGGAAATTCTATAAGGTTAAAGATATTCATTTTTAACAAGATTCCATTTTTAAGGATTTCAACTATATATTGTTTATATCCAAAATTCTTTCCTATTTGGAGGGTAATTCCTATAACACCATTCCAAATAGATGGAATACAATTATGAGAAACATTAGAGATAATATACAACTACAAATAAAGATTGGAGGTTTTTAAAAAACATAATTTGAGATCATTTCCTTTAACGCTTCAAAAGTCATTTAAATGCCACGACGGCTTCATCTCATCAGACCCATTATAAAATATGATGGTACCAGGGCATTCGGGAGACACATAGAGAGAAAAATACAGTTTGCCACCATAGCCTGATCCAATCTACACTGAAGCTCTACTTCCGCAATCGACTCTGTCGCCTCACCATCATCCACATATACGTCCTCTCTCACATACTTGTAATCTTGATTCATTTGCGATATGCGACATTGTAAGACTATTTACTATATTCATTTGTTTGAGATTCATAATACAATATTTATGATTGTTGATCTAATCATGTGTAAATAGTCCTGATGGACTATAAGCTGAGGCCTAGCCTTGTAGCATCAAGTGCATCTATTTTACTTGTGGGATATTGTGTAGTATGGTAATCATGATCCATTTCTAGTCTCCGATCTTCATGCCTCGATCCTAAGGCTTGACACGTACCCAAGCCTGCAAAGATCGGTAAAGGTATTATGAGGTTTGAATAGAGTAGTGGCATGTCCCAACTCTGTGGTCAAGTGACAACGTTATTGGGTTGATATTGTGGTTATCTTCTGGAGAGTAATGGTGATGTCACTGATCCTAATGATATTGTTTGATTTATTTCAATACTAAGAGTTTGCGCTCTGTGTAGGAATTTGAGGTGATAATAGATCCATAAAGGCTGCGGCATGCAACTTATGGTGTTCTTAGGACGCATCACCCATATTATATGATCTTTATTTCAGCATATTTACACATGTGAACTTCTTTTTATCTTGGAATCCCATTTACTAATTAACAGTTGTAGGTGAACCCAGTAAAGCAAACACTAGACAAAAACTAAGAGTCTTGTTCGAGTGATCTTCCACCAAAAGCAATCTTCCCATTCGATAAACCTAGGTCTCTAGGAAAAAGTTTCAAGTGCTACAATCCGGAATACAAATCGAAGGTATCACCCACATGTTTGTGCCCGTGGCTAGACTAGCCATGGAACAAAAAGTTAACCGCTTAAAAAACAAAATTCCATAAATTCCTTGAAACTTGGAACGTTCATATCTCATTCATACAATATCAAAAAATGCATATAACATACCAAAACGCTCACAAAAATAAAACATATCCAGTTTCATAAACATATCAACCTATTCTATTGATCAAAACTTTGAATTTAATAAAAAACTATTAATATTTTTCTTGTCGCTCAAAATTTAAGAAGAATTAAAATGAAAACTTAAAATTACAAATATGTGATACGCGCGAAGCACACGTCCGTTGGGAACCCCAAGTGGAAGGTATGATGCGTATAGAAGCAAGTTTCCCTCAGTATGAAACCAAGGTTATCGAACCAGTAGGAGCCAAGAAGCACGTGAAGGTTGTTGGTGGCGGAGTGTAGTGCGGCGCAACACCAGTGAAGCGCCAACGTGGAACCTGCACAACACAATCAAGATACTTTGCCCCAACGTAACAGTGAGGTTGTCAATCTCACCGGCTTGTTGAAAATAAAGGATTAAGTGTATCGAGTGGAAGATGGTGTTTGTTTGCAAAGAACAGTAAAGAACAATAATTGCAGTAGATTGTATTCAGATGTAAAGAATGGACCGGGGTCCACAGTTCACTAGTGGTGTCTCTCCAATAAGATAACTAACATGCTGGGTGAACAAATTACAGGTGGGCAATTGACAAATAAATATTCAATACATATCAATGATGATTACTATGAGATTTAATCAGGACATTACGACAAAGTACATAGACCGCTATCCAACATGCATCTATGCCTAAATAATCCACCTTCGGGTTAGCATCCGCACCCCCTCCAGTATTAAGTTGTAAACAACAGATAATTGCATTAAGTATGGTGCGTAATGTAATCAACACAAATTTCCTTAGACAAAGCATCGATGTTTTATTCCTAGTAAAAATAGCACATCCACAACCTTAGAACTTTTTGTCACTGTCCCATATTAAATGGAGGCATGAACCCACTATCGAGCATAAATACTCCATCTTGGAGTTACAAGTATCAACTTGGCCAGAGCCTCTACTAGCAACGGAGAGCATGCAAGAACATAAACAACACATATATGATAGATTGATAATAACCTTGACATAGTATTCTAGATTCATCGGATCCCACCAAACACAACATGTAGCATTACAAATAGATGATCTTGATCATGTTAGGCAGCTCACAAGATCTAAACATGATAGCACAAGCGGAGAAGACAACCATCTAGCTACTGCTATGGACCCATAGTCCAAGGATGAACTACTCACGCATCAATCCGGAGGCGGGCATGATGATGTAGAGCCCTCCGGTGATGATTCCCCTCTCCGGCAGGGTGCCGGAGGCGATCTCCTGAATCCCCCGAGATGGGATTGGCGGCGGCGGCGTCTCTGGAAGGTTTTCCGTATCGTGGCTCTCGGTACAGAGGGTTTCGCGACGAAGGCTTTAAGTAGGCGGTAGGGTGGAGTCGGAGCGGTCACGGGGGCCCCACACGCTAGGGCCGCGCGGGCCCCCCTTGGCCGCGCCGCCCTAGTGTGGCGGCGTCCCGTGGCCCCACTTCCTTTCCCCCTCGGTCTTCTGGAAGCTTCGTGGAAAAATAGGACCCTGGGCGTTGATTTCGTCCAATTCCGAGAATATTTCCTTTGTAGGATTTCTGAAACCAAAAACAGCAGAAAACAGCAACTGGCGCTTCGGCATCTTGTTAATAGGTTAGTGCCGGAAAATGTATAATAATGCTGTAAAGTATGTATAAAACATGCAAGTATTGTCATAAAAGTAGCATGGAACATAAGAAATTATAGATACGTTTGAGACGTATCAAGCATCCCCAAGCTTAGTTCCTACTCGCCCTCGAGTAGGTAAACGATAACACAAATAATTTCTGTATTGACATGCTACCAACATAACCTTGATCAACATTATTGTAAAGCATATGGGATGAATGGAGTGATCTGAAACAAAAGATTGCTAACAAAATATGATGACTAATAAATCATATAGCAAAACTTTTCATGAATAGTACTTTCAAGACAAGTATCAACAAGACTTGCGTAAGAGCTAACTCATAAGCAATAAATTCAAAGTAGAATGCATTGAAGCAACACAAAGGATGATTAAGTTTCAACAATTGCTTTCAAATTAACATGTATATCTCATGGATATTTGTCAACATAGAGTAATATAACAAGTGCAATAAGTAAACATGTAAGAATCAATGCACACAGTTAATACAAGTGTTTGCTTCTAAGATAGAAAGAAGTGGGTATACTGACTCAACATAAAGTAAAATAATGGCCCTTCGCAGAGGGAAGCATGGATTACTATTTTTGTGCTAGAGCTTTTGTTTTGAAAACATAGAAATAATTTTTTCAACGGTAGTAATAATTCATATGTGCTATGCATAATACGTCCTACAAGTTGCAAGTCTCATGCATAAGATACTAATAGTGCTCGCACCTTGTCCTAATCAGCTCGGATAACACGGATTATCATTGCATGACATATGTTTCAACCAAGTGTCACAAAGGGGTACCTCTATGCCGTCTGTACAAAGGTCTAAGGAGAAAGCACGCATTGGATGTCTCGCTTTTGATTATTCTCAACTTAGACATCCATACCGGGACAACATAGACAACAGATAATGGACTCCTCTTTTAATGCTTAAGCATTCAACAACAGATAATATTCTCATAAGAGATTGAGGTTGTATGTCCAAACTGAAACTTCCACCATGATACATGGCTTTAGTTGGCGGCCCAATGTTCTTCTCTAGCAATATGCATACTCAAACCATTTGATCATGAAATCGCACTTACTTCAGACAAGATGAACATGCATAGCATCTCACATGATATCCAACAAAGGTAAAAAGTTGATGGCGTCCCCAGAAACATGGTTACCGCTCAACAAGCAACTTATAAGAACTAAGACACATAACTACATATTCATCACCACAATAGTTTTTAAGCTATTTGTCCCATGAATATATATTGCAAAGATAAAGGAATGAAATTTTAAAGGTAGCACTCAAGTAATTTACTTTGGAATGACAGAAAAATACCATGTAATGGGTAGATATGGTGGACACAAATGGCATGGGTTTTGGCTCAAGGTGTTTGGATGCACGAGAAGCATTTCCTCTCAGTACAAGGTTTGGGCTAGCAAGGTTGTTTGAAGCAAACACAAGTATGAACAGGTACAGCAAAACTTACACAAGAACATATTGCAAGCATTATAAGGCTCTACACTGTCTTCCTTGTTGTTCAAACACTTTACCGGAAATTATCTAGACTTAGAGAGACCAATCATGCAAACCAAATTTTAACAAGCTCTACGGTAGTTCTCCACTAATAGATTAAACTACATGATGCAAGAACTTAAACATGATCTATGAGAGCTCAAAACAATTGCCCAGTTAATCCAAACCATATGAAGCATTTTCTGATTCCAACCAAATAGCAATTTTAACGAAGCAATTTCAGCCTTTCGCCATGAACATTTAAAGCACAACTAAGAACACAAGTGTTCCATATGAAAAAGCAGAGCGTAATATCTCCAATATAAGGATGGTGGGATCCAACTTTATTCAAACCATAAACAAAAATAAAAGCAAACCGACGCTCCAAGTAAAGAACATAAGATGTGATGGAATAAAAATATAGTTTCACTAGAAGTGACCTGATAAGTTGTCGATGAAGAAGGGGATGCCTTGGGCATCACCAAGCTTAGATGCTTGAGTCTTCTTAAAATATGCAGGGATGAACCACCGGGGCATCCCCAAGCTTAGACCTTTCACTCTTCTTGATCATAGTATATCATCCTCTTCTCTTGACCCTTGAAAACTTCCTCCACACCAAACTTCAAGCAAACTCATTAGAGGGTTAGTGCATAATCAAAAATTCACATATTCAGAGGTGACACAATCATTCTTAACACTTCTGGACATTGCACAAAGCTTCTGAAAGTTAATGGAACAAAGAAACTCATTCAACATAGCAAAAGCGGCAATGCGAAATAAAAGGCAGAATCTATCAAAACAGAACAGTCCGTAAAGACGAATTTTGCAGGGGCACTTAACTTGCTCAAACGGAAAAACTCAAAACTAATGAAAGTTGCGTACATATCTGAGGATCACGCACGTAAATTTGCAGATTTTTTTGATTTTTTTACAGAGAGTTCTGCGTGAATTCGTGACAGACAGCAATGCTGTTTCTGCGCAGCAATCCAAATCTAGCATCAACTTTACCATAGAGACTTTACTTGGCACAAAACATGATAAGGAGAGGTTGCTACAGTAGTAAACAACTTCCAAGACTCAACAATACAGTAAATAAAATGAAACATGGGTTATCTCTCAAGAAGTGCTTTTCTTTAACGCCTTTCAGCTAGGCGCAGAAAGAGCAAATCAAATATTGTCTAGAGAAGAAGCATCAACGTTGATACCCCGGGAGTTGGGAGTTTTCTCAACAATGCATTGTATCTGGTCTATATAAGTAACTCCTCTTTCATTGCTCCTAGGCTTACTATTCTCATCAAACAAATTTTCAGGAACAAGCGAAGCATAGTTATTTTCTAAAGCTTCATGCATCCCTAGGAGCTTACTAGGTATTGGTGCTTTAATTTCCTTACCATCATTAACATTACTAGTGAACCTTATTCTATCCATGTCCATCTTTTCAAGTGTTTTTTTAAAATCAGGGAACAAACCAAGCCTCTTATGCTTGATAAAAACTTTTCTAGCTTCTTTAGCTATATCTTCAAATTCTCTAACAAGGACTTTTAAAACAAAATCTCTCTTTTCTCCCATGTCCATATCAGAAAGTGTAAGAAACATATGTTGTATTATGGGATTGAGATTAACAAATCTAGTTTTCAACATGTGTACTAAACAGGCAGAAGCACTTTCATAAGTAGGGGCAACTTTTAATAATGGTATGTCTTCAAAATCTTCATCCATACTAACATGGGTGAAAAATTCTTCTATATTATCTCTTCCAATGATAGACCCTTGTCCTACCGGTATTTTTTCCAGAGTAAACTTAGGATGAAGCATGATGAAATAAACAAAAGTAAATAAAGTAAACTAAGTAGATAGAATAAAATAAAGTAAAGACAAGTAACTATTTTTTTTTTGTGTTTTGATATAGAACAAGTAAACAAGACAGAAAGTAAAGTAACTATTTTTTTTGTGTTTTTGATATAGAGCTAGTAAATAAGACAGAAAGTAAAGTAACTAATTTTTTTGTGTTTTTTAATATGAAGCAAACAAGACAGTAAATAAAGTAAAGTAAAGCAAGACAAAAACAAAGTAAAGAGATTGGATGTGGAGACTCCCCTTGCAGCGTGTCTTGATCTCCCCGGCAATGGCGCCAGAAATTTAGCTGTTGCCGTGGGAGGCAATTTTCCGTGGTGTAACTTTTCTTCAGTTCCCCGGCAACGGCGCCAGAAATTTAGCTTGATGCGCGCGAAGCACACGTCCGTTGGGAACCCCAAGTGGAAGGTATGATGCGTATAGAAGCAAGTTTCCCTCAGTATGAAACCAAGGTTATCGAACCAGTAGGAGTCAAGAAGCACGTGAAGGTTGTTGGTGGCGGAGTGTAGTGCGGCGCAACACCAGTGAAACCGGCGCCAACGTGGAACCTGCACAACACAATCAAGATACTTTGCCCCAACGTAACAGTGAGGTTGTCAATCTCACCGGCTTGCTGAAAACAAAGGATTAAGTGTATCAAGTGGAAGATGGTGTTTGTTTGCAAAGAACGGTAAAGAACAATAATTGCAGTAGATTGTATTCAGATGTAAAGAATGGACCGGGGTCCACAGTTCACTAGTGGTGTCTCTCCAATAAGATAACTAACATGTTGGGTGAACAAATTACAGGTGGGCAATTGACAAATAAAGATTCAATACATATCAATGATGATTACTATGAGATTTAATCAGGGCATTACGACAAAGTACATAGACCGCTATCCAGCATGCATCTATGCCTAAATAATCCACCTTCGGGTTAGCATCCGCACCCCCTCCAGTATTAAGTTGTAAACAACAGATAATTGCATTAAGTATGGTGCGTAATGTAATCAACACAAATTTCCTTAGACAAAGCATCGAAGTTTTATCCCTAGTAGCAACAGCACATCCACAACCTTAGAACTTTCTCATCCTTTGTCCTGCATTAAATGGAGGCATGAACCCACTATCGAGCATAAATACTCCCTCTTGGAGTTACAAGTATCAACTTGGCCAGAGCCTCTACTAGCAACGGAGAGCATGCAAGAACATAAACAAAACATATATGATAGATTGATAATCAACTTGACATAGTATTCTAGATTCATCGGATCCCACCAAACACAACATGTAGCATTACAAATAGATGATCTTGATCATGTTAGGCAGCTCACAAGATCTAAGCATGATAGCACAAGCGGAGAAGACAACCATCTAGGTACTGCTATGGACCCATAGTCCAAGGATGAACTACTCACGCATCAATCCGGAGGCGGACATGATGATGTAGAGCCCTCCGGTGATGATTCCCCTCTCCGGCAGGGTGCCGGAGGCGATCTCCTGAATCCCCCGAGATGAGATTGGCGGCGGCGGCGTCTCTGGAAGGTTTTCCGTATCGTGGCTCTCGGTACAGAGGGTTTCGCGACGAAGGCTTTAAGTAGGCGGAAGGGCGGAGTCGGAGGGGTCACGGGGGCCCCACACGCTAGGGCCGCACGGGCCCCCCCTAGGCCGCGCCGCCCTAGTGTGGCGGTGTCCCGTGGCCCCACTTCCTTTCCCCCTCGGTCTTCTGGAAGCTTCGTGGAAAAATAGGACCCTAGGCGTTGATTTCGTCCAATTCCGAGATTATTTCCTTTGTAGGATTTCTGAAACCAAAAACAGCAGAAAACAGCAACTGGCGCTTTGGCATCTTGTTAATAGGTTAGTGCCGGAAAATGTATAATAATGTTGTAAAGTATGTAGAAAACATGCAAGTATTGTCATAAAAGTAGCATGGAACATAAGAAATTATAGATACGCTTGAGACGTATCAATATGTCACAATTGTGATTTTTTTTGAGGAAGGGATTTGAACACAAATAAATGAACGTTGAGTCATATACATACCAGTTATAATGAAGACATGTCATATGCAACATTTCCAAATGAATTAATACTAAAAGGAAATTAAGATACTCCCTCCATCCTTAAAACGATGTATCTATCTAAATTTAGACGAAGTTGAGACATCCTTTTATGGATGGCGGGAGTAATAAAGCAAAGAAAATGTTAGACTAATGAATTCTCTTAAACAATGAGTGATACTTGTTTAACTTAAAAAATAAACTAAAACAAGAGTTAGCGCTTCATGTGGTTCTATCAAAATTCAGGGTAGAATAGATTAAAACCCTAAAACAATGATTTCCTTAATATTAAAAATTCAGAACCAAATGGAAAGCCTAATAAATTTTAATTAGTAATAGTATGTCAAATATCTCCATTGTATAATACAAACTAAAAGTCACGTATACTTCAACCTTGAAATAACTCAAATGGAATAAATAAGGTTAACTCTAACACATTCACTTTGAGAATATATAAAAATAAAGGTAAGGATATCCTTAAACATAATATTGAAGTATTAGACTTAAATTAAACACTTGATGACACTTGATTAAGACAAATACAACACCGTAAGAAGTATTCAAATTGATCCATAACAAATAGGGATTATCAAAATGATTAATAAATAGAAAGATAAATAATGTGTCACCTAACCATAAAATCATTCTAGAAGTAATATAACACCTAAAATTGTGCAACCCCAATTGCTTAGCATAAAATAAAAATAGCTAAATCCTAGGAAATGTTCTTCAAAGGTTATTATTTTTGGCATTAAACAAAATTACTGGGCACCATTTTCTTAAAGAAATTAAAAGAAAGATTCATTTATGAGTAAAGATTGTTACCACTTACGAATAATGATATATGCCATGTATTTTCTAATTATTGTACTATTACACCATTAGTGAGAATGTGAATTTCTTGAGCATTAGTTGTTGAGTGAAGCAAACTTAAACCTAATCCCAATCTCTAAAAAATCACCCAACCGAACCTTAGCCAGATTCATAAACATGGCCAATGGGGGGGGGGATTCCAAGAGATTAGAATGCTTGCATATCATATATTAGGCATAAACAACATGTTGAAAATATTTCACACATTAGTCCATGATGGACCAATTCTTCTCTTCCATCTGGATCTTATGACGATTAGAAGCATCAATCATAATCTTGCACTAAGGAGGCAAGTTGAATCTTGCATATAACTTGTTATTTTATGAGGGTTACCGGCCGAAGAGTCGAGTAATCTATTTTGAGGGTAGTGGAACCATAGTGAGAGTGAAACCATGTGGTGTATGTTCCCCTGTGTTGAGAGAAAATTAGGATTAACCAACAAATATAGTTAGTCACTGTAAGCATTGTATAGACAACGGTGACCAAAGATCCCGGAGTGGGACGGGTAAGTTAGTTGGACCTTCTTCATTCCACATATCCACAAATACTTAGTTGAGCTAGTTTTGTCGAGGAATTCAGCGGCTAGGAGCCTGATGACCCACAAGTATAGGGGATCGCAACAGTCTTCGAGGGAAGTAAAACCCAAATTTATTGATTCGACACAAGGGGAGGTAAAGAATACTTATAAGCCTTAACAACTGAGTTGTCAATTCAGCTGCACCTGGAAAAGCACTAGTAACAGGGGTGATGTGAAAGCAACAGTAATATGAGAGCAGTAGTAACAGTAACACAGTAGCAATAGCAGTAATATGAGAGCAATGGCACCAGAAAATAGTTGACACTACTTCCAATGACATGTAGAACGAGTATATGATGATGAGAGATGGACCGGGGTTCCCAGCTATCTACACTAGTGGTAACTCTCCAATAACAAGTGTTGGGTGAACAAATTACAGTTGGGCAATTGATAGGATTGAAATAGCATTAAGACAGAACATCAAGATTATTAATCATGTAGGCATGTTTTCCATATATAGTCATACGTGCTCGCAATGAGAAACTTGTACAACATCTTTTGTCCTACCAGCCGGTGGCAGCCGGGCCTCAAGGGAAACTACTGGAAATTAAGGTACTCCTTTTAATAGAGCACCGGAGCAAAGCATTAACACTTGGTGAAAACATGTGATCCTCATATCTAAGCCTTCCCCTCCGGTTGTCCCAATTTCTGTCACTTTGGGGCCTCGGGTTCCGGACATAGACATGTGCAAACAACTTGTAGATACAATCTAAGCAATAATTATAGAGCTTAAATCTAAGATCATGCCACTCGGGCCCTAGTGACAAGCATTAAACACAACAAGATTGCAGCAACAATAACTTCACAAACTTTATAGATAGACTAATCATAATGTAACAATCCATCGGATCCCAACAAACACAACACCGATTACATCAGATAAATCTCAATCATGTAAGGCAGCTCATGAGATCATTGTATTGAAGTACATGGGGGAGAGAATACCAACTAGCTACAGCTAGAGCCCGTAGTCCATGGGGGAACTACTCACGGAGCATGATGGAGGCGGTGGCGTTGATGGAGATGGCTTCCGGGGGCACTTCCCCGTCCCGGCAGGGTGCCGGAACAGAGGCTTCTGTCCCCCGAATTGGAGTTTCGCGATGGCGGCGGCGCCCCTGGAGTCTTTCTGGAGTTTCGTCAATCGGTATCGCGTTTTTAGGTCGAAAGGGCTTATATAGGCGAAGAGACGGAGTCGGAGGGGGTACGGAGCCGCCACACAACAGGGCGGCGCGCCCCCCTGGGCCGCGCCAGCACCATGTGTGGGGCCCCTGGGCCTCCCCTCTGGTACCCCTCACGTGTTCTGGGATCTTCCGGGAAAAATAGGATGCTGGGTCTTTGTTTCGTCGAATTCCGAGAATATTGCCCGAACAACCTTTCTGGAACCAAAAACAACAGAAAACAGGAACTTGCACTGTGGCATCTTGTTAATAGGTTAGTTCCGGAAAACGCATAAAAACAGTATAAAGTATGAGCAAAACATGTAGGTATTGTCATAAAACAAGCATGGAACATCAGAAATTATGGATACGTTGGAGACGTATCAGCATCCCCAAGCTTAGTTCCTACTCGTCCTCGAGTAGGTAAACGATAAAAAAGAATAATTTCTGAAGTGACATGCTACCAACATAATCTTAATCATACTATTGCAAAGCACATGAGATGAATGAAGTGACTCAAGGCAATGATCTATAGTTGCTAACAAATAGATAACATATAGCAAAACTTTTCATGAATAGTACTTTCAAGACAAGCATCAAAAGTCTTGCATAAGAGTTAACTCATAAAGCAATAAATTCAAAGTAAAGGCATCGAAGCAACACGGAAGATATAAGTTTCAGCAGTTGCTTTCAACTTTCAACATGCATATCTCATGGATAATTATCAACACAAAGTAATATGATGAATGCAAATAATCAAGTATGTAAGAATCAATGCACAATTGACACAAGTGTTTGCTTCTAAGATGGAAGGAAGTAGGTAAACGGACTCAACATAAAGTAAAAGAAAGGCACTTCGCAGAGGGAAGCAGGGATAAAATCATGTGCTAGAGCTTTTCAAGTTTTGAAATCATATAGAGAGCATAAAAGTAAAGTTTTGAGAGGTGTTTGTTGTTGTCAACGAATGATAGTGGGTACTCTAACTACCTCGCCAACCAGACTTTCAAGAGCGGCTCCCATGAAGGACGTTATCTCTACCAGCAAGGTAGATCATCCCTCTTCTATTTTGTTTACACATGTACTTTAGTTTTATTTATTAGATGACACTCCCCCCAACCTTTTGCTTACACAAGCCATGGCTAACCGAATCCTCGGGTGCCTTCCAACATTCTCATACCATGGAGGAGTGTCTATTTGCAAAATTAAGTTGCTTACTGATAGATCAGGGCAAACACGTGAAGAGAATTATTAATGAAAGTTAATTAATTGGGGCTGGGAACCCCGTTGCCAGCTCTTTTTGCAAAATTATTGGATACGCGGATGAAGCCACTAGTCCATTGTGAAAGTCTGTCAGAAGTAAATGACAAGATCGAAAGATAAAACACCACATACTTCCTCATGAGCTATAAAACATTGACACAAATAAGAGATAGTAAATTTTGAATTTTTTAAAGGTAGCACATGAAGTATTTGCTTGGAATGGCAGGAAATACCACATAGTAGGTTGATATGGTGGACACACATGGCATAGGTTTTTGGCTCAAGGTTTTGGATGCACGAGAAGCATTCCCTCTCAGTACAAGGCTTTGGGCTAGCAAGGTTGTTTGAAGCAAACACAAGTATGAACCGGTACAGAAAAACTTACATAAGAACAAATTGCAAGCATTATAAAACTCTACATTGTCTTCCTTGTTGCTCAAACACTTTTACCAGAAAATATCTAGACCTTAGAGAGACCAATCATGCAAACCAATTTCAACAAGTTCTACGGTAGTTCTCCACTAATAGGTTTAAACTACATGGTGCATGAACTTAAACATGATCTACTTGAGAGCTCAAAACAATTGCCAAGTGTCAAATTATCCAAGACAATATGAAGCATTTTCTGTTTCCAACCAAATAACAATAAGTGCAGCGGTTTTCAACTCCGCCATGAACATTAAAATATAGCGAAGAACACCAGTGTTCATATGAAAAAGCGGAGCGTGTCTCTCTTCCACACAAGGATTGCTAGGATCCGAATTTATTCAAACACAAACAAAAATAAAGACGCTCCAAGTAAAGCACATATGATGTGACCGAATAAAAATATAGTTTCAATAGAAGAAACCTGATAAGTTGATGAAGAAGGGGATGCCTTGGGCATCCCCAAGCTTAGACGCTTGAGTCTCCTTGAAATATGCAGGGATGAACCACGGGGGCATCCCCAAGCTTAGACTTTTCACTCTTCTTTATCATATATCATCGTCCTCTCTTGACCCTTGAAAACTTCCTTCACACCAAACTTCTCATAAACTTCATTAGAGGGGTTAGTACTCAAAAAAACTTTAATCCACCTTGGTCCTGTAGTGACACATTGCAAGAACTCAATAAAACATTAGCTACAGCTCTCCACGTATAGAAAGCCTCACTTAAAGTCCACAAGAGACAATGCAAAAAACAGAGACAGAATCTGCCAAAACAGAACAGCCAGTAAACACGAATTTTAAAATGGTACTTCCGTTGCTCAAATCAGAAAACTCAAAACTAATGAAAATTGCGTACATATCTGAGGACCACACACGTAAATTGGCAGATTTTTCTGAGTTTCCTACAGAGAAATCTGCCCAGATTCGTGACAGATAGAAATCTGTTTCTGCGCAGAAATCCAAATCTAGCATCAACCTTCTATTAGAGACTTCACTTGGCACAACAATGCAATAAAATAAAGATAAGGATAGGTTGCTACAGTAGTAACAACTTCCAAAACACAACAAAACAGTAGCAAAATAAACACATGGGTTATCTCCCAAGAAGTTCTTTCTTTATAGCCATTAAGATGGGCTCAGTAATTTTAATGATGCTCACATAAGGGTGAGAGTTGAAGCAAAAGAGAGAATCAAAAAGCAAGTTCAAAACACATTTAAGTCTAACCCACTTCCTATGCATAGGAATCTTGTACACAAATAAATTCATGAAGAACAAAGTGACAAGCATAAGAAGATAAAACAAGAGTAACTTCAAAATTTTCAGCATATAGAGAGGTGTTTTAGTACCATGCAAATTTCTACAACCATATTTTCCTCTCTCATAATAATTTTCAGTAGCTTCATGGATAAACTCAACAATATAACTATCGCATACAGCATGCTTTTCATGATTCACAAACACATAATTTTTATCAAGCTCAGAAATAATAGGATTAAAACTTTCAAACCCACTTTTATCAATAATGTAACAAGATGATTGATCAATCTCAAAAGATATGGGAATCATAGATAAAGTCAAGAACTCTCCAATCCCATTTTCATTAGTAGTACAATTAACATTATCAAGTAACATAGGACCATCATCTAGAGATTTATCATAAACATTTGCCAAGCAAAACTCTTTAGTACCATGCATTTCGACATCAGGCACAAACAAAGCATTATCATAACATTTTTCGAAATAGCATGGATTATCATAGATAACAGTAGCATAATTATTCTCACAAGTTTTACTCATAGGTAATATTTCAAGAGAATCCACATCCATATAACATTCATCCTCTTTCGGTAAGCATGGAGGACAATCAAATAGTGTAAGAGATAAAGAGTTACTCTCATTAGAAGGTTGGCATGGGTAGCTAATCCATTCTTCCTCCTTTTGTTCATCACTCTCCTCTTCTTTTTCATCCAATGAGCTTTCAGGTTCATCAATTTCCTCCTCTTTTTCATCCAATGAGCTTTCAGGTTCATCAATTTCTTCTTCCACTGGTTCCTGCAAATTGTGAGTGCATTCTTGTGCATTAATGAGTCTCTCTTTATAATCAATGATATAAGGATTATCACTGTAGCTTTCTATGCAAAAATTAAGGATGGAAGAGACATAATCTTTAAGGTCCTTACAAACAGCACAAGTTTCATAATTTTTAGACATGAATGATTCTATCTCAGAGGCTCCTATAAATAAGACAAATTGTTCTACCTCTTCGAACCCAAAATGAATATAGCTATTCCAGTTGTAGTTCATAATTAAAACTTCTTTACTAAAGCAACATTGAAATTTAAGATGTTTAGTATCCTGTTGAGAGCAACAGTTTATATCATGGCGTTTAAGCAAGATTTTAGCAATTGTATTTAATTTTTCTATCACAGCACTCATAACTTTTCCCTTTCTTGATTCTCTATAATTATTATATAATTCTATAAGCTCCAAATAGGTTGTAGGTTCTCCCATAATAGCAATTTTTAATTTTTAGGTTTTTCAAATTTTTATGGATTTTCGGGTATATAGGGAAAATAAAACAAGACAAAATAAACTAAACAAAAGTAAACTAAGAAAAATAAAACTAGACAGAAATAAACTAAGCACAAATAAACTAGACAAAAGTAAACTAACAAGACAAAATAAAATAAAAGCGGAGAGAGAGGTAGAGTGTACTCCCCAGGTGAACTTATGAGTAGAGCTATGCCTCCCCGGCAACGGCGCCAGAAAATAGTCTTGATGACCCACAAGTATAGGGGATCGCAATAGTCTTCGAGGGAAGTAAAACCCAAATTTATTGATTCGACACAAGGGGAGGTAAAGAATACTTATAAGCCTTAACAACTGAGTTGTCAATTCAGTTGCACCTGGAAAAGCACTAGTAACAGGGGTGATGTGAAAGCAACAGTAATATGAGAGCAGTAGTAACAGTAACACAGTAGCAATAGCAGTAATATGAGAGCAATGGCACCAGAAAATAGTTGACACTACTTCCAATGACATGTAGAACGAGTATATGATGATGAGAGATGGACCGGGGTTCCCAGCTATCTACACTAGTGGTAACTCTCCAATAACAAGTGTTGGGTGAACAAATTACAGTTGGGCAATTGATAGGATTGAAATAGCATTAAGACAGAACATCAAGATTATTAATCATGTAGGCATGTTTTCCATATATAGTCATACGTGCTCGCAATGAGAAACTTGTACAACATCTTTTGTCCTACCAGCCGATGGCAGCCGGGCCTCAAGGGAAACTACTGGAAATTAAGGTACTCCTTTTAATAGAGCACCGGAGCAAAGCATTAACACTTGGTGAAAACATGTGATCCTCATATCTAAGCCTTCCCCTCCGGTTGTCCCAATTTCTGTCACTTTGGGGCCTCGGGTTCCGGACATAGACATGTGCAAACAACTTGTAGATACAATCTAAGCAATAATTATAGAGCTTAAATCTAAGATCATGCCACTCGGGCCCTAGTGACAAGCATTAAACACAACAAGATTGCAGCAACAATAACTTCACAAACTTTATAGATAGACTAATCATAATGTAACAATCCATCGGATCCCAACAAACACAACACCGATTACATCAGATAAATCTCAATCATGTAAAGCATCTCATGAGATCATTGTATTGAAGTACATGGGGGAGAGAATACCAACTAGCTATAGCTAGAACCCGTAGTCCATGGGGGAACAACTCACAGAGCATGATGGAGGCGGTGGCGTTGATGGAGATGGCTTCCGGGGGCACTTCCCCGTCCCGGCAGGGTGCCGGAACAGAGACTTCTGTCCCCCGAATTGGAGTTTCGCGATGGCGGCGGCGCCCCTGGAGTCTTCCTGGAGTTTCGTCAATCGGTATCGCGTTTTTAGGTCGAAAGGGCTTATATAGGCGAAGAGACGGAGTCGGAGGGGGTACGGAGCCGCCACACAACAGGGCGGCGCGCCCCCCCTGGGCCACGCCAGCACCATGTGTGGGGCCCCTGGGCCTCCCCTCTGGTCCCCCTTAGGTGTTCTGGGATCTTCCGGGAAAAATAGGATGCTGGGTCTTCGTTTCGTCGAATTCCGAGAATATTGCCCGAACAACCTTTCTGGAACCAAAAACAACAGAAAACAGGAACTGGCACTGTGGCATCTTGTTAATAGGTTAGTTCCGGAAAACGCATAAAAACATTATAAAGTGTGAGCAAAACATGTAGGTATTGTCATAAAACAAGCATGGAACATCAGAAATTATGGATACGTTGGAGACGTATCAGAGCCCAAAACACCCCCTCCCGTGTTGCAGAATGAAGCCACTATATAGTAGAAGGGAGGGTATCTGGGTGTAAGTCTCATGACCGAAACTCGGTACGTTCGGTGGATTGCGGAGTCGCGGAGAGACCATTGATTGGCTAGTATTTAGACCGGGCCTAAGACAAAGGAAGTTAGATTGGGGAGGCCACTTGGTTGTGCAACAAGGCTAAAGACGTGTGTGGGAAAAGTAGCGCCCTCTCGAGAATGTATAAAATTTGTCATGATACTCCATGTTCCGAAAAAGAACTACGATCGTGGCGGGAAAGGAACTCCATGAAGTCCTCATAACCCGTGAAGGCTATCAGACATAGTTTTCATAATCTAAATCTTACCTTTTATATTTTTTCCAGAAACTTGCAAATGCCTAGGATCTCCTTATCCACGGCTCTAGACATCAGATACCCACATAGTTGAGCTTGCTGAGTACTCCCATACTCAATCCGCTCTCTCATCCCGTGCTATAAGAGACAGGAACATCCGTCCAAACCAAAAGGGCGATGAGGAGGACCACTACGAGGAGCCGAAGTTAGACACGAGGAGCAAAGTAGGATGCAACTAAGAGTACATATAGTGAAATTAAGATAAAGAATAGGAGGGGGCCAATCCCCAAACCCTATAACTTATTCGTGGAGTATTGATTAGCACCAATCACCAACCAAGTAGTACTCGAAATTGGTCTTGTCATGGAGTAGTCGACGAGTTGCTTCTTCTGGATCTTAGTTTCAATAGGAACTTACCCGACAAGTTCATTGTGCCATGGAGGTTTCATAGATCTTCTGTAAAGGATCTTTTGAGATGAAATACTATAGCCATGCACCTTTAGACCTATGATGTTTTTGTTGGACCAGGATGATGGTGAAAGGACACGGATGCCGCCTAGAGGGGGGGTGAATAGGCGGTTTAAAACTTTTACGAATATGGTTTAACAAATGCAGAATAAAACTAGCGTTTAATTTGTCAAACACAAAACATATATAACTAGGGTTCACCTATGTGCACCAATAACTTATGCTAAGCAGGGCAAGCAACTATGTGATAGCCAGATATATAACTTCAAGCACGAAGGCTATCATAAAGTAAAGTGCATAAGTAAATAGCTCGGGTATAGGAATAACCGAGGTGACGCAGAGACGATGATATATCCCGAAGTTCACACTCTTGCGAGTGCTACTCTCCGTTGGAGCGGTGTGGAGGACAAGTCACTCCAAACGACACGAAGGCCTCACCATATTCTCCTCGAGAATTCCCACCAAAAGGAATGTGCTCGATCCACTATGAAACCCTTAGGGTGGTCACCGAACCCGCAGAAAGCTTGGGGCTATCTCCACAACTGAATTGGAGGCTCCCAATAAATCGCCACAAAGGTCTTGCCCTTGAGGAATCTCCACAACTTAATTGGAGGCCCCAAGAACGCCACTAAGCCACAAAGCACAAAGCTTGAGGAAATCTCCACAACTTAATTGGAGGCCGCAGGAACACCACAAAGACCACTATGCCGTCTAGGGTCCAAAGACCCAAGAGGAACAAGCTCCTAGAACAAGCTCCCGAAGAGTATATCTCACGAACTTTCACCTTCACGTATCACCACGGAGAAGTCAAACCGATGCTCCGAATGCAATGGCAAGAACACAACAAAGATGCTCAAACCCTTTTCTCTCAAATTCCAACAAAGCTACAAAAGCTATTGGGGGAATATGAGAGGAAGAACAAATAGGAGAATATAAAATTCTCCAAGATCTAGATCCCAAAGATACACTCACAAAGAGATGATTTGGTTTTGTCAAAGTGTGGATCCAGATCCCCTCAAACTTTCTCTTAAATAGATGCAAGAAACATTGGTTGGGAAGAAAGATATCAAGCTCAAGGATGAACAACAATGGTGGGGCAAATCTTTAGAAGAGGGGAGGAAGAAGAAGCAACATCAAATAGGTAGAGGAAGATGCCTTAAAAGGAACTGGCCGATTTCTGCCCGTTAGGGCTGGCCTGCTTGGGCCGGTAGTACCGTCGAGGTTGGACCGGTACTACCGGCCGTGGTCGACGTGGCAGCGCGAAGGTAGGCGTGTGAGGCGTGGTCGCGCGGGGGGTGGAGGTCGGTACCACCGGCTATGCCGGGCGGTACCACCAGGTACCGGCCGCGCGACACATGGTTACTGGGAGCAATTCCCATTCACCGGTACCCTGGACGGTAGTGCCGGGCTGGGCTGAGCGGTGGTACCGGCCCAGCTAGGGCGGTACTACCGGCCAGCGCAAACTCCTCTATTTTTCTATTTGATCCAAATATGGCAATCTTGTAAAATTAAGAACTTAAGATTGGGAGCTCCGAATCGAGTGAAACCAATTTTTTTGGAAGAGGGCGACAAGAGCTATCCCACTTACGCAAAACTAGTGGGGGATGATTTTCTATGAATTTTAGAGGATCCAAATAAGAACCAAGAAAGATGATGCAAGGATGCAAAGGTTTGACCACACTCCGAACGATACGATCGAGTTACTCACTCGAGAGCCCCTTGATAGTACGACCATTATCCTATAAACCGGTCTCCCAACTAAACCATGAGACCGGTAAGAAACAAACCCTCTCAAGAGCAAACCTTAACCTTTCTTGACTGATGCGCGTAGATGTACACGTCCGTTGGGAACCCCAAGAGGAAGGTGTGATGCGCACAGCAGCAAGTTTTCCCTCAGAAAGAAACCAAGGTTATCGAACCAGTAGGAGCCAAGAAGCACGTGAAGGTTGTTGGTGGAGGAGTGTAGTGCGGCGCAACACCAGTGAAACCGGCGCCAACGTGGAACCTGCACAACACAATCAAGATACTTTGCCCCAACGTAACAGCTAGTGAGGTTGTCAATCTCACCGGCTTGCTGAAAACAAAGGATTAAGCGTATCGAGTGGAAGATGGTGTTTGTTTGCAAAGAACAGTAAAGAACAATAATTGTAGTAGAATGTATTCAGATGTAAAAGAATGGACCGGGGTCCACAGTTCACTAGTGGTGTCTCTCCAATAAGATAACTAACATGCTGGGTGAACAAATTACAGATGGGCAATTGACAAATCAAGATTCAATACATATCAATGATGATTACTATGAGATTTAATCAGGGCATTACGACAAAGTACATAGACCGCTATCCAGCATGCATCTATGCCTAAATAATCCACCTTCGGGTTAGCATCCGCACCCCCTCCAGTATTAAGTTGTAAACAACAGATAATTGCATTAAGTATGGTGCGTAATGTAATCAACACAAATATCCTTAGACAAAGTATTGATATTTTATCCCTAGTAGCAACAACACATCCACAACCTTAGAACTTTCTATCACTGTCCCAGATTAAATGGAGGCATGAACCCACTATCGAGCATAAATACTCCCTCTTGGAGTTACAAGTATCATCGGATCCCATCAAACACAACTTGTAGCATTACAAATAGATGATCTTGATCATGTTAGGCAGCTCACAAGATCTAAACAATGATAGCACAAGCGGAGAAGACAACCATCTAGCTACTGCTATGGACCCATAGTCCAAGGATGAACTACTCACGCATCAATCCGGAGGCGGTCATGATGATGTAGAGCCCCTCCGGTGATGATTCCCCTCTCCGGCAGGGTGCCGGAGGCGATCTCCTGAAACCCCCGAGATGGGATTGGCGGCGGCGGCGTCTCTGGAAGGTTTTCCGTATCGTGGCTCTCGGTACAGGGGTATTCGCGACGAAGGCTTTAAGTAGGCGGAAGGGTAGGTCAGGGGGCGGCGCAAGGGGCCCACACCATAGGGCGGCGCGGCCCCCCCTCTGGCCGCGCGGCCCTGTGGTGTCGGCGCCTCGTCGCCCCACTTCGTTATCCCTTCGGTCTTCCGGAAGCTTCGTGGAAAAATAGGACCATGGGCATTGATTTCGTCCAATTCCGAGAATATTTCCTTACTAGGATTTCTGAAACCAAAAACAGCAGAAAACAGCAACTGGCGCTTCGGCATCTTGTTAATAGGTTAGTGCCGGAAAATATATAATAATGATGTAAAGTATGTATAAAACATTCAAGTATTGTCATAAAAGTAGCATGGAACATAAGAAATTATAGATACGTTTGAGACGTATCAGCATCCCCAAGCTTAGTTCCTACTCGCCCTCGAGTAGGTAAACGATAACACAAATACTTTCTGAAGTGACATGCTACCAACATAACCTTGATCAACATTATTGTAAAGCATATGAGATGGATGGAGTGATCTGAAGCAAAAGATTGCTAACAAAAGATGATGACTAAACAAATGAATCATATAGCAAAACTTTTCATGAATAGTACTTTCAAGATAAGCATCAACAAGACTTGCATAAGAGCTAACTCATAAGAAAAAAATTCAAAGTAGAATGCATTGAAGCAACACAAAGGATGATTAAGTTTCAGCGATTGCTTTCAACTTATAACATGTATATCTCATGGATAATTGTCAGCATAGAATAATATAACAAGTGCAATAAGTAAACATGTAAGAATCAATGCACACAGTTAACACAAGTGTTTGCTTCTAAGATAGAAAGAAGTGGGTAAACTGACTCAACATAAAGTAAAAGAATGGCCCTTCGTAGAGGGAAGCATGGATTACTATTTTTGTGCTAGAGCTTTTGTTTTGAAAACATAGAAACAATTTTGTCAACGGTAGTAATAATTCATATGTGCTATGCATAATACTTCCTACAAGTTGCAAGTCTCATGCATAGAGTACTAATAGTGCTCGCACCTTGTCCTAATCAGCTCGGATAACACGGATTATCATTGCATGACATATGTTTCAACCAAGTGTCACAAAGGGGTACCTCTATGCCGCCTGTACAAAGGTCTAAGGAGAAAACACGCATTGGATTTCTCGCTTTTGATTATTCTCAACTTAGACATCCATACCGGGACAACATAGACAACAGATAATGGACTCCTCTTTTAATGCTTAAGCATTCAACAAGAAATAATATTCTCATAAGAGATTGAGGTTGTATGTCCAAACTGAAACTTCCACCATGATACATGGCTTTAGTTAGCGGTACAATGTTCTTCTCTAACATATGCATACTCAAACTATTTGATCATGAAATCGCACTTACTTCAGACAAGACGAACATGCATAGCATCTCACATGATATCCAACAAAGGTAAAAAGTTGATGGCGTCCCCAGAAACATGGTTACCGCTCAACAAGCAACTTATAAGAACTAAGACACATAACTACATATTCATCACCATAATAGTTTTTAAGCTATTTGTCCCATGAGCTATATATTGCAAAGATAAAGGAATGAAATTTTAAAGGTAGCACTCAAGTAATTTACTTTGGAATGGCAGAAAAATACCACATAATAGGTAGATATGGTGGACACAAATGGCATGGGTTTTGGCTCAAGGTGTTCGGATGCACGAGAAGCATTTCCTCTCAGTACAAGGTTTGGGCTAGCAAGGTTGTTCGAAGAAAACACAAGTATGAACAGGTACAACAAAACTTACATAAGGTCATATTGCAAGCATTATAAGACTCTACACTGTCTTCCTTGTTGTTCAAACACTTTACCAGAAAATATCTAGACTTAGAGAGACCAATCATGCAAACCAAATTTTAACAAGCTCTACGGTAGTTCTTCATTAATAGATTAAACTACATGATGCATGAGCTTAAACATGATCTATGAGAGCTCAAACAATTGCCAAGTTATTCCCAACCATATGCAGCATTTTCTGATTCCAACCAAATAGCAATTTAACGAAGCAATTTCAGCTTTCGCCATGAACATTAAAGCACAATTAAGAACACAAATGTTCCATATGAAAAAGCGGAGCGTAATATCTCCAATATAAGGATGGTGGGATCCAACTTTATTCAAACCAAAGCAAAAATAAAAGCAAACAGACGCTCCAAGTAAAGAACATAAGATGTGATGGAATAAAAATATAGTTTCACTAGAAGTGACCTGATAAGTTGTCGATGAAGAAGGGGATGCCTTGGGCATCCCCAAGCTTAGATGCTTGAGTCTTCTTAAAATATGCAGGGATGAACCATCGGGGCATCCCCAAGCTTAGACCTTTCACTCTTCTTGATCATAGTATATCATCCTCTTCTCTTGACCCTTGAAAACTTCCTCCACACCAAACTTCAAGCAAACTCATTAGAGGGTTAGTGCATAATCAAAAATTCACATATTCAGAGGTGACACAATCATTATTAACACTTCTGGACATTGCACAAAGCTTCTGAAAGTTAATGGAACAAAGAAACTCATTCAACATAGCAAAAGCGGCAATGCGAAATAAAAAAACAGAATCTATCAAAGCAGAACAGTCCGTAAAGACGAATTTTGCAGGGGCACTTAACTTGCTCAAACGGAAAAACTCAAAACTAATGAAAGTTGCGTACATATCTGAGGATCACGCACATAAATTTGCAGATTTTTTTGATTTTTTTACAGAGAGTTCTGCGCGAATTCGTGACAGACAGCAATGCTGTTTCTGCGCAGCAATCCAAATCTAGCATCAACTTTACCATAGAGACTTTAATTGGCACAAAAACATGATAAGGAGAGGTTGCTACAGTAGTAAACAACTTCCAAGACTCAACAATACAGTAAATAAAATAAAACTTGGGTTATCTCCCAAGAAGTGCTTTTCTTTAACGCCTTTCAGCTAGGCGCAGATAGTGCAAATCAAGTAACATCAAGAGAAGAAGCATCGACATCATAATTTGTTCTAATAATTGAATCAAAAGGCAACTTCATTCTCTTTCTAGGGAAGTGTTCCATACCTTTCTTGAGAGGAAATTGATACTTAATATTACCTTCCTTCATATCAATAACAGCACTAACAGTTCGAAGAAAAGGTCTTCCCAACACAATAGGACAAGATGCATTGCATTCAATATCCAAGACAACAAAATCAACGGGGACAAGGTTATTGTTAACCGTAATGCGAACATTATCAATCCTCCCCAAAGGTTTGTTTTTAACATTATCAGCAAGATTAACATCTAAATAACAATTCTTCAATGGTGGCAAGTCAAGCATATCATAAATTTTCTTAGGCATAACAGAAATACTTGCACCAAGATCACATAACGCATTACATTCAAAATCATTGAATTTCATCTTAATGATGGGCTCCCAACCATCTTCTAACTTCCTAGAAATAGAAGCTTCAAGTTTTAATTTCTCTTCCCTAGCTTTAATGAGAGCATTTGTAATATGTTTTGTAAAGGCTAAATTTATAGCACTAGCATTAGGACTTCTAGCAAGTTTTCGTAAGAACTTTATAACTTCAGTAATATGACAATCATCAAAATCTAAACCATTATGTTCTACAACAATGGAATCATTGTCACCAATATTTTGAAAAATTTCAGCAGTTTTATCACAAGCAGTTTCAGGAAATTTTGCACGCTTTGCACTAGGGGTAGAAACATTGCCAACACCAACTAGAGGTGTAGCAACATGTGTAGAATCAACATTACTAGTGGTGGTAATAGTCCAAACTTTAGCTACATTATTCTCTTTAGCAAGTTTTCTTTTTCTTCTCTATCCCACCTAGCATGCAATTCAGCCAACATTCTAATATTATCATTAATTCGAACTTGGATGGCATTTGTTTTAGCAAACCTAGCATCTTTAACTTCCTCAGGCATAACTTTCAGTTTTAAAAGATCAACATCAAGAGCAAGACTATCAACCTTAGAAGCAAGAACATCAATTTTACCAAGCTTTTCTTCAACAGTTTTATTAAAAGCAGTTTGTGTACTAATAAATTCTTTAAGCATCACTTCAAGACCAGAGGGTACACTCTTATTATTGTTGTAAGAATTACCATAAGAATTACCATAACCACTACCATTATTAGAAGGATATGGCCTATAGTTGTTGTTACCATAATTATTCCTATAAGCATTGTTGTTGAAATTATTACTCTTAATGAAATTCACATCAACATTTTCTTCTTGAGCAACCAATGAAGCTAAAGGAACATTATTAGGATCAATATGAGATCTACCATTTGCAAGCATAGACATAATAACATCAATCTTATCACCCAAAGAAGAGGTTTCTTCAACAGAATTTACCTTCTTACCTTGAGGAGTTCTTTCAGTGTGCCATTCAGAGTAATTGATCATCATATCATCAAGAAGCTTAGTCGCGGCGCCCAAGGTGATGGACATAAAAGTACCTCCAGCAGCTGAATCCAATAGGTTCCTCGAGGAAAAATTCAATCCTGCATAAAAGGTTTGGATGATCATCCAAGTAGTCAGTCCATGGGTAGGGCAATTCTTTACCAAATATTTCATTCTCTCCCATGCTTGAGCAACATGTTCATTGTCAAATTGTTTAAAATTCATAATGCTACTTCTCAAAGATATAATCTTAGCAGGAGGATAATATTTACCAATAAAAGCATCTTTACATTTAGTCCATGAATCAATACTATTCTTAGTCAAAGAAAGCAACCAATCTTTAGCTCTTCCTCTTAATGAGAAAGGAAACAGTTTCAATTTTATAATATCACCATCTATATCCTTATACTTTTGCATTTCACAAAGTTCAACAAAATTATTAAGATGGGCAGCAACATCATCAGTACTAACACCAGAAAATTGCTCTCTCATAACAAGATTCAGTAAAGCAGGTTTAATTTCATAGAATTCTGCTGTAGTAGCAGGTGGAGCAATAAGAGTACTTATAAAATCATTATTATTTGTGCTAGTGAAATCACACAACTTAGTATTTTCAGGAGTACCCATTGTAGCAGTAGTAAAAGTAAACTAAGCAAATAAAATAAAGACAAGTAACTAATTTTTTGTGTGTTTCCGATATAGAGCTAGTAAATAAAACAGAAAGTAAAGTAACTAATTTTTTGTGTTTTTAGATATGAAGCAAACAAGACAGTAAATAAAGTAAAGTAAAGCAAGACAAAAACAAAGTAAAGAGATTGGATGTGGAGACTCCTTTTGCAGCGTGTCTTGATCTCCCCGGCAACGGCGCCAGAAAAAGAGCTTGATGCGCGTAGATGTACACGTCCGTTGGGAACCCCAAGAGGAAGGTGTGATGCGCACAGCAGCAAGTTTTCCCTCAGAAAGAAACCAAGGTTATCGAACCAGTAGGAGCCAAGAAGCACGTGAAGGTTGTTGGTGGAGGAGTGTAGTGCGGCGCAACACCAGTGAAACCGGCGCCAACGTGAAACCTGCACAACACAATCAAGATACTTTGCCGCAACGTAACAGTGAGGTTGTCAATCTCACCGGCTTGCTGAAAACAAAGGATTAAGCGTATCGAGTGGAAGATGGTGTTTGTTTGCAAAGAACAGTAAAGAACAATAATTGCAGTAGAATGTATTCAGATGTAAAAGAATGGACTGGGGTCCACAGTTCACTAGTGGTGTCTCTCCAATAAGATAACTAACATGCTGGGTGAACAAATTACAGATGGGCAATTGACAAATCAAGATTCAATACATATCAATGATGATTACTATGAGATTTAATCAGGGCATTACGACAAAGTACATAGACCGCTATCCAGCATGCATCTATGCCTAAATAATCCACCTTCGGGTTAGCATCCGCACCCCCTCTAGTATTAAGTTGTAAACAACAGATAATTGCATTAAGTATGGTGCGTAATGTAATCAACACAAATATCCTTAGACAAAGCATTGATGTTTTATCCCTAGTAGCAACAGCACATCCACAACCTTAGAACTTACTCTCACTGTCCCAGATTAAATGGAGGCATGAACCCACTATCGAGCATAAATACTCCCTCTTGGAGTTACAAGTATCAACTTGGCCAGAGCCTCTACTAGCAACGGAGAGCATCCAAGAACATAAACAACACATATATGATAGATTGATAATCAACTTGACATAGTATTCTAGATTCATCGGATCCCATCAAACACAACATGTCGCATTACAAATAGATGATCTTGATCATGTTAGGCAGCTCACAAGATCTAAACAATGATAGCACAAGTGGAGAAGACAACCATCTAGCTACTGCTATGGACCCATAGTCCAAGGATGAACTACTCACGCATCAATCCGGAGGCGGGCGTGATGATTCCCCTCTCCGGCATGGTGCCGGAGGCGATCTCCTGAATCCCCCGAGATGGGATTGGCGGCGGCGGCGTCTCTTGAAGGTTTTCCGTATCGTGGCTCTCGATACAGGGGTATTCGCGACGAAGGCTTTAAGTAGGCGGAAGGGTAGGTTAGGGGCGGCGCGAGGGGCCCACACCATAGGGTGGCGCGGGCCCCCCTCTGGCCGCGCGGCCCTGTGGTGTCGGCGCCTCGTCGCCCCACTTCGTTATCCCTTCGGTCTTCCGGAAGCTTCGTGGAAAAATAGGACCATGGGTGTTGATTTCGTCCAATTCCGAGAATATTTCCTTACTAGGATTTCTGAAACCAAAAACAGCAGAAAACAGTAACTAGCGCTTCGGCATCTTGTTAATAGGTTAGTGCCGGAAAATGTATAATAATGATGTAAAGTATGTATAAAACATTCAAGTATTGTCATAAAAGTAGCATGGAACATAAGAAATTATAGATACGTTTGAGACGTATCATTGACCACAACAAGATGGAACGTCTTTCTTGATGGTGCTTGCTTGATGAAGTCTTGCGGATTGGTCCCCCATAATTCACTATGGGAGAGCTTCTTCTTCGGAGCAGCTTCACATATCCATGAACACATATGAATAGCAAGCTTCAAGCATATGAGCTTTTCGAGTTGACTCATCTTGAACTTGCACCTCATTTCTTCGTATTGCAACCTTGACGCCAACTTATGGTTCAAGCATTGTCTATGTACAACTCCTACACATATGACTCAATGCAAACATTAGTCCATAGGGATTGTCATTAATTACCAAAACCACACATCGGGGCTCTATGCACTTTCAAATGGGTGTAATATTAATGGAACGGTGTTTCGTGAGTGTTATGACAATGACTTGCACACTACAACATGCAGTGGTGTGATGGGCCACTACAACCACGTAGATCCCATCACCGGCGCCGCGGGGCTTTGGTAGGTAGCTTTCAAGCCAAGTCAAAAGATAATCTCACCAAGTGAGCAATATTATAGTCTAAGTTCACCTTGATGACTGAGTTCTAGCTCAGTGGCAAGACTAGTGAGTGCGTAGCCAGCCCACCTGGGTTCGAATCCCCATCTAGCGATAATTTTGTTGGGAGGGGCGGACTTTAATTAAACCGGATTATCATCCTAGCGTCCATCTGCCGGGAGAGCCTCATCCTACCTAACAACATATAGCCAAGGGAGGAATCATTCCCCCGTTGGTCAACACTTATATTTGCTTTCACATCTGTGACACTAAGCTTGCCAAATATTATATTATTGTTAATACACAGAGTAAACAAATTTTCTAATACTGATCTTATAGTTTGAGCTCACCATAGGCACATGATAACCTAAAATATAATGTATATTCGAATACACTAGAGGCCATTTCCAATTCATATTATCATCCGAGTTTACCTTTATGAGTTGTGAATAATACTTATAGTTTGAGTTCAACACTAAGCTTGCCAAAAAGTTGTGTGGATTTTTTTTAGGTATTTGGTTGTGTTTCCTTATCTTTTGAAAACTCGTCTATTTTATCATATCAATTGTCTAGGATCAATCCCGCCAAAACATTGTGTAGTTTTCTCTTCATGTGTGTTTCTTAATTTTTGTGCCAAAAATTATACACCTTAAGGAAAGGAGGGAGTAGAATGTATACTCGAAAATTGTGCCTTGAATAACACTTGGCGTGCTAACTATTGGTAACAACCTAGCTGTAGCCTAGCAACCTTTTTAACAAAGGTGTTTTGGATTTATCAAAATTTAAATGTATCTAGACACTATCTAGTATATATAGATACACTTAAATCTAGATAAATTTTAATGGAACGGAAGAAGTAGAATGGTATATTCGAATACACCGGAGGCCATTTCCAGTTGATTCAATTTTATTTTTGTATTCCCACTCCAGTTCCATACGAAACTAGCTTGCTAGCTAGATATTGGCATGGCAAACAAAGCTCGGTAAGAAAGAAAATAAGGTAGATATTGGAAGCGTTTCGGTTAAACATTGTCCGAGGGAGGCAAATAAAGTGGCTCACGAGCTAGCTAGATTTAGTTTTACTAATACTAGTTCCTGTACTTGGGACGATCATCCCCCTAGTTTTCTTTTAGATAATCTGGTAAACGATGTAACCGAACTTTGATGTTGGAGCAAGCTTCATGCGCACTATTTTTCTTACCAGGGTACCTAAAGGAACTGGAAGATTTTTAATGAGTCGGCTTGCTTGCTTAATATATTATGTGTTGCCTAAAAAAAAAAGTTTGCTTGAATACTTTGGCATGGCAAACAAATCCTGGTAAGAAAGGGAAAAAGGCAGAGAAAGTTGCATTACCGTGGCATGGCACGGGCGTGCACGCCGCTGGTCCAGAAATGCAAAACCAAGGACTCGATTTTGCTGTCCACCAACCCTAGGGTAACAGTAGCATGTCACACGTTACACGAGCTAGGGCGGCTACAGGCAACAAGACAACAACTATTGTTCATCTTGTGAGCACCTAGTGTCAGTGAGGCGGCGGGTAGGGTTAAGTTAATCTTGAAGCTTGCTATCCCACTTACTACTGATTGACAGAGCATTTGCGAAGCCCTAACCCTCGCCGCTAGCTGCGCCTATAAATACCGTACAAGCCCTGTGCCTTAAACCTCAACCCAGAACCCATCATCAACCTCTCTCCTTCACTTAACTTGTAAGGTAGCCATGGCATTCTCCAGGGCCCTAGTCGCTCTCCTGCTGGCGCTGGCGGCGACGGCAGTGTCCGCCGCCGGCGGGCAGTACGAGCCTGCGAGCTGCGACGGTCACAAGGTGACGGTGCAGAACCTGTGCGACCACGACCTGCGGCTGAACATCGAGCCGCTGGCCAACAGCAAGCTTCTGTTCAGCAACGGGTACCTCCTCCCCCGCGGCACCCACCGTGAGTTTCCGGTGTGCGCCTGGACGGGGCGCGTGAAGCTGTACGGCGCCGACATGGTGGAGTTCCACCTCGGGCACGAAGGCGGAGGCTGGTACCAGCTCACCCCCGGGCCGACCAAGTCCACCATCCCCGTCTCCTGCACCCCGCACGGCAAGCTCCAGGGCCACTGCCCCACCGCCGGCTGCAACAGATCCAAGTGCTTCGAGCACTCCGTCCCCGGCGGCAACTGCCACGGCGTCTCCGAGATGAAGATCGTCTACTGCAGCACCTAGATCGAATGTCGATCTGTCGAGCAATCCTGCCTCGAGCTAGCTTAGCTTAGCTGCTAGCCTGCTCCTAGTCCAGTGTGTTCAATAAGTTAGTAGCTGCTTGGTCGGATTGTTACTAGTGTAGCAGCTGCTGGTTTAGTTAAATCATGTCATTTGAACTCTCATAGGCAGTAATGTCGTTTCGTGTTAGATTTGTAGTACTACTCTTAATAAAGAAATTGTGCTAATTCCAATGGCCGATGGAGGACAGCAATGGACGGCTCAGATGCTTGCTATGCATGTAATGTGACTATGTGAGCCGTGTTGCATGAATCCTAGATCCATCTAAAGTCGATCTATCCGGCATTCCGACCCCGAGCTCCCTAATCGTGTGCTTGAAATTAGCTAGTTTCTGTGGTCGATGCGGTAGTGCAACAGCATGCATATAAACATTACAATCCACTGCATGAACTGCATCAGTCAAGGTTGGTTGGTTTGTTTGTGTTCTAGCTAATCTAATTTGTCTGTCAATCCATGCCATTTTTTTTACATTTGACTTAGACCAAGAGGTAGTTCAAATATATAATCATTATTGGTATAAAACTAATTTCGTTGTAAATAGTTTTAAATATGAATACAAAGGTATTAGTAATTTTTGTCAAAGTTCGTCTGAAAATGTATGTACCTTACTCATAGAGAGGAGGTAGTAGTACCTTACTCATAGAGAGGAGCTAGCATTGTTCTTGGACGTATCAAAAGATTCATACATAGTGCTGCGTTTTGTAGACCTGAGCTCTTTTTTCTGAAAATTCTATAAACAATCTTCTAGAGTTTTAAAGAATACAAAAAATTCTTAGATGTAGGAGATGAAGTATTCTATTAACATATAAATTTTTAGTTTGAAACGCATTGTATTGTAGCATGTGCAGAAACGACAAAAATGAGGATCCAAAGTAGCGAACAGCCCTAGATTTCGAACTTCTCAATTTCGTTAGATTTTGCTATTTTTTGTGTGGCCTGAAATATAAGGTGTTTCCCGTTGAGAGTTTGTTGGTTGGTAGTATATCATTTCAACCTCGAGGAATTTGCTTTAGCTCTTTTAAAAACTTCAAAATTTCAATTTTTTTCCAGAAAACCAAGCTATCTCGGCCACATTTGCAGTTTCCGAATCATGGATTCCCTAGAACAAAACACTCGTGCTAGTAAAAACAAGACATCTGTGCAAGGACGCACATGCTTTCGTGATGGAGGCGTGCATAAGGCTGTCAGTGTATAGAGCCCTAAACGGAACCAGATTAATGGTGGAGTTCACAGAACGAGACCGTGGTCCAAGCTTGTCGTCGTCTTTTCAGCCATGAATCAGGCGGGCGCGGAGTAGGTACATCGATTCCATTTCTGCTTGGGCATATGCCCATCCCCTCCGCAGTCACCGTCCTTATCCTAGCAGCATCGATCGCCGAGGAAAAAGCTGTAGCAGCCGCTGAGAAACCGGGAAAGCACAAAGAGACGAGGGTGCACGCGTGTACAGTACACGTGCAGCCTGCACACCACGTTGTCCATCTGATCAACGGCAGAGCACTGATTCCTCGACTTTGTTTTACAAATATGCCCCGTATACACGTCTGTATTGTCAAATATACCACATCATGCGGGTCCACCAAGAACACCGGAAGTTACCTTGGGCAATAGGGAGGCGATCGCCACTTAGCTAGGGTTTTCTGTTTGAGCGTGGGTGGTTTTTGACAGCGGAGGTCGACCTCGACGCCGAGGTTGTGTCTGTGAAGCTCAGGTGTGGGTGTTGCTGCGCCTCTCTCGTGTGAGGTGCATTGGAACTTGGAAGAGGAGCTCTATCATCCCAGGATCGTGGGTGCCCTAGGACGTTGCTGCGTTCGCCAGTGAAGTTGGTGGCGGATGACCTAGCTACAGGTTTATCTGTGAAACTGGGCGATCTGTTGCTAAGAGCATCCCAGCCGTTGGGGCTCCCCAGGCCGAAATCCGGCGCTATTTAGCGCCGGATGGATGTATTTTTTTGGCCTGGGAGGCTCATTTTCCCAGTGGCGAGCCCATGGTCGCCTTCACCCACCGCGTGCATAGCGACGGTGTTGCCGGGAAGGGCAACCGTCGGAGTGCCCTCGTCGCTTTGAACCGCCGTAATGGTCCGCGAAGTGGTCTGGAGAGCCCAAACGCCTCGTCGGGAACGGTCGAAGTCGCCTCGAAGCGACAACCGCCGTAATGGAGCATGAACTCCGAGGAAGAGCAACCGCCGCTCTCTTCGTCGAGAGACCTACATATACGGTTTCGAACGGCCGACGCCATTCATCTATTCTCTCCTCACCATCTTCTGTCAACCATGAGCGATTGGTCTTGGCCATCGGACACCGACAGCGAGGGGAAGCCGCCAGGATGGCGCCATTGGTGGGATCGAGCTGCATCGTCCAGCAGCGACGATTCCCCCCCCCCCCCCCCCCGCCGTCCAGCGAGGACGAATGGGATGACGATGAGGAGGAGGACGAAGAGGCCGAGGAGCAGGCCGTGGAGCCGGCCGAGGAGCAGGCCGTGGAGCCGGCCGAGGAGCAGGCCGAGGAGCCGGCCGAGGAGCAGGCCGAGGAAGAAGCCGAGGAGCAGGCGGAGGAGGAGGAGGACGCAGAGGCTAAGGACGCTAAGGACTCACCTTCCTCCGATGAGGAGGTGACGAGCCGGAAGCGTCGCCGCCACGACGATGAGGCGGGGCCATCTAGGAAGAAGAATTAGTTATAGTTAGTTTTAAAGTTTTTATATGTAATTTTTATGTTTATTCGAATTATATATAATTTGACTATGTTGCACCACTTGAGAGTTCAAAGCTTTCGTTCGACGATGGTATTGCCGTAGATCGGGAAGACAAGGGTAGTGCCGTAGATCGGGAAGACGAGGGTATTGCCGTAGAAACCCATGCCATTGTCGCCGACAGGTCGGGGCCACCAAACGTTTCCCGCGATTTTCTCTCATCCGGAGTCCCCGAGCGCTCCCCGGGGGGCCGGGGATGGCCTGGGCTCCCCGGACGGATGAAAGGCCTAATCCGGACGAAAACGAGGAACCGGGGGCGCGGCTGGGCCGTTTTCGTCCATCCGGATGCAATCGCCGTCCTGGGGGCCTCGTCGGGGGGACGAGTGGAGATGCTCTAACGGACTAGGAAGCCACTAAGCTTGTGATTGGAGGTACCAGATTTGCATCTGTCCCACGACCAAAGTGGCCAGTGGTGGGTAAGGTTTGCTCCCCTCGTAAATTGATCATACATGCCCTGGAACGTGTGATGCAAAGAGCTTGACATCTCCACATATCTGCACAATTCAACGATATAGGCGGGCCTAGATGGGCTTGCACGGGCCCAGATGGGCTTGAGCGAGCGGCTCCCCCTCCTTGGCAGCGCTGGCTCAGCTCTGTATCTGTGTCTTCGGAGGGTTGTCCCCTTGGTGGCCCTCCGACGGCGGTGGTGGCCGGAGTGCTCCGACGGCAGCAGCGACCCAACTACCAGGAGCAGACCATCTCGGTCTCGTTTCTGGCCGGTTTTGGGTGGCTGCTGCGGTGGCTTTTGGTGCGTTTCGCCCTTCTCCGTCGACCTCTAGTTGCCTCCTGCTGCGGTGGTTCAGGCCAGCTTTTGGCGTGTCTCCATCTCACCGTTGGGCGGTCTTTGGCCCGGGTGAAAACCCTGCTCGGTTCTTCCGTTGCGGACCACGGTGACACCTGTGGGTGCCATCTCCCTCCTTGGAGGCGTGGTTTTGGGTCCTGACAATTTCTACCCTCGACGCCAGGGGAAAACCTAGGTCTGGCTTGCCGGACCGGGCAGCGGCGGCGCAGCAACGTCGTCCCCTTCTTGAAGGCACTGTTTTGGCTGCGAGGGATGGCTCTCGGTGATGGTAGCCTCGTCGGTGTCTGCTACTGCTCAAGGTGTGAGTCTCTGGAGCGCAATGTACACCATCGCCAACACGCTTGTCGACCCATTCCCAAGTTTGGCCACACCATGCCAATCGCACGCTTCATCTTCTAGGCGTATGATGTGGTACGTTGGTCTGGGCAGCTTGGGAAGTTGGTCGTGTTGTTGGAGTTGGCTGTGACGCGGTTTGGAGACTCTGTGCCCCGCCGTCTCGCCATTCTTGGGTTGAGGTTGGGCAAGGTGTGCTTGGCGTCGGTGTTGTAGGTGTGTGTTGTAAGCCAAAAGGCATGTGTGGTGTTGTAGTCATTCTTGATGTTTCTTGTCAGCTTAATACAATAACGCGCACGCTGTTGCGGGTTCTTGAAAAAAAAGAAGGAGATTGGAAACACCTGACGCGCAATGGCCAGTAACATTTTCATTTTAATGTGGTGCTCGTAAAGAACTTCAGTGGAGTTGTTTGCCCATCAGACATGATTTTTTGACACTATGGACATGTGGGTAGGGGTATTGGACTTGCCTATGAATATGATAAATAAATGGGCCGCCTCAAAATCATATCGACTGACAGGCATTATTCAGAGTGGCCGGATCATGAGCATAACTGGGACACAACCAAAACCTCCTACTGTATGTGTCTGAGAACACATCTGACTCTTTAACCTTGCAAATATAACCACACCAACACCTGGTGCCAACGCGGGCTGGAGCGGCGGCGATACCGCCCGCGTAGGGGCGAGAGGCGGGCGAGACGGCAGCGCGGGGCGGTGGATCCACCGCCCGGCGGTAGCGCCCGCTACCGCCCGGCTGCCGCCCGCGCTGGGGGCGAGAGGGGGGCGACAGTGTTGGCAGGTCGGGGCGAGAGATTATGTAATTTTTTCAAATTTTTATGTAATTGTTTCAAATTTTTTATGTAATTTTTTTATAATGTAATCGGTAACAATTTTAGTTGAATAAAATAATTTTCTTGCATTATTTTGAATGTTGTAATCTGAAAAAGAAATGTTGATGTCGAGGAGAGAGAAAAGCTGATGTGTAGGAGAGAGAAGTGAGAGCTGGCACTATAGTCCGTGCACTGGCACCGTGGGGTGAGAGTGGGGTGAGAGTGAGGTGAGAGTGAGGGTAAAAGCTGACGTGGCGAGGCTATAGGGCGTGATGCATTGGCACCAACCCTTCTGGTTGTGATGCAAACCTCACCTTCTGGTTGTTTTCGAGATCAGGGGATTGCCTACCCATGCTGACTACAGATAAAATAGGATAATTTTACTTCTTATGTGATGGCAAACAAGAGTAGGGAAGGGGAAAATTGGCGCCAGAATGAGCAGGAAATTACACTTTTGATGGTCATTTTGTTGTAGCAACGATGGAAACATGGATGCCAAAAAAACAAGCGAATCTCCATTCAAGTATGCAACAAGGGGACGTCGAGGCAACAATCAGGGACATGGAAAGGAAGCCGCTGACATTGCTTTTCCCTCCCTTTCCACCATCCCCTTTGGTGGGAGCTCATTCTGCCATCCACGTGGCGGCAGGTGGCCTCCTGTGAGCACGTCGAAGTAGCATTCCTCTTACCGCCATTTCAAGGGCGGGAGGGCCCTTTCACCAGTCCCCGTGACGGGATGTTTGCTCCCCCAGGTGCGGTGGTGGGAGTCACCACGTGCTGGCTTTTCCGCGCCTCGCTAAGGTAATTTTGACAATATAATTTGGAGAGGTATTTTCGCTAATACTCACATGCAGAAAGGTATATTTGTAAAGAAATCCTAATTCCTCGGCATTTGGTGTTGATTAGTGAACGTTCAAGAGCATCCTCGACCTAACTATACGCAGACCACGCACACGGAGTACATCTTCGTCGGCAAGTCTCGTACACCAGCAGCTAAGGAACAGTAAACTCGATCGTGGTCAGTATGGTTCAGTACTCAAGAGTAGTAGGTTCCTACGAAAAAAAGTACTCCAAGAGAAACACTTCCACTCATGTTAGACCAAGGTCTCGAGCCGTGTGATTTTGGTTCACGGCTTGACCAGACAGCTCTACAAGCTCTCACTACGGGAACCAGTAAAGGTGTCGATGGCCGCCAAGCCGTCGGCACAGCTAGAATTACCGTAGGCACAATCATGTGCCGACGACAGCCGTCGACACAATACGTTCTCGGCACAGACCCAGTTGTCGTCTGCACAGGACTAGTTGCCGTCGGCACTCTTTTGCCGACGGTAAAGCCGTCGGCATAGAAATAACGCCGTTTGGCAATTCTGGCTCGAACATAAAAAAACATTTTTAATTTTTTTTTTAATTTTTTCCCTAATTTTTTTAGTCCATCAAATGGATCATTTTAACTCTAACTACACTTAACATTAGGTCAAATTTCACTCATGGTCAAACTTTTCGGTCAGTCACCATCCTCACATTGCTCCACCCCTAGCACGCTTAACTTCTATGCTCCTTCTAGACTAGCTTCTATGAAAAAAATGACACCTTGTTGATAATACTACTATATCAATCCTATTAAACCCTATTTTTTGATGTTGCACATCTATTTTTTTATTTCAACCAATTACCTACATAAACTACAATGAATAAGTATATTAATCTTGAATTCAAATGACAATAAAATGATTTTTTTCCTTTTCTACTTAATATGGAATAATTAATATCTTTAAATCCGTAAAGCAGAATTTGACAAATAATATGTCTAAATCGATTAGAAAAATGAGAGGAATCCAAATATGACATACATATTATATTTTGAACCTAAAAATGATTTTTCCAAAAAATTATGAGGATTATATCATCTACTTGCAGTTCAAATCTAACTGACTTCCTACCGATTTGGCAGGAATTTGTCTTTTTCACGAGGGGTGGGAGAAAATGTTTACGATGCCTCGGTTGGGAAATTGTGCATTTAAGGTGGTCTAGTATTTTTTAAAATGGAGTGTTACCATTGTGAAACTTTAATTTGGTGACTGCTTCAGAAAATACAACGTTTTCGGCACCTCAAAAATGGAAAATCACTTTTTCGTGCGATGAAAAGGAAAACTTCATCCTGCAACATCGTAAGACATCTCAAGATGCATATATGCACAATATGGAAATATCATCACAAACTATGCGACGATTCTATCCATAACATTGGTCGTTTGACCTAAATGTCATGAAACCTCAAACGTGATAGCTCATTTTATGAAGGATTTTTTGTGATGTTTGTATTTTTCAAGTTTAATATTTTTCTTTGAAACTTTGACACATAATATGACACCACACGAAGGTTTCATATTGTTTGGAACATTTTTGAATTTGTTATGCCCGTTGTTGTGGGTATACTTCATGGGTGTACCATCGACAGTGCCTAGATCCGGCAAGCCCGGGTGGCCCATAGACGGTGATGGTGGCATGTGGCCCATCGGGCGGCCCAGTTGCTGTTGATCATGAAGGATAAAGTCAGGCCCAGGATCAGATAGCCGGATCCGCACCTACCTTCGGAGGAACCCGGATCCGTGGAGGCCCGTGAGGAACCCGGATCCAGTACGACGTATATGGAAGGCGAATCCTTGACGTGCACGGCACGATATTGTATCGTAGACTAGGCAATCTGTAATCCGGCTAGGACTCTCCGTGTAAACCCTAGATCCGTGCGTCTATATAAGCCGGATCCCAGGAGCCCTAGAGGCACAACCACAACCATTGTAACAACGCGCAAGCGCCCAGATAATTCCAGACAAGCAGCAGTAGGCCCTGTCATCGTGCAGGTGTTCCGAAGCTGGGTAACTCGCGTACCACCGTCTCGTGTGCACTCCGCCCAATGGCCCCTACTTATTCTCCCCCTCGTGAGGATCCCTCCTCGGAGGTACCGTCGATTAGGCAACGACAGTTGGCGCCCACCGTGGGGCCTGAGGCGTCTGGAGGCCGGAACCGGGAGGGCTCCGTCATGGGAAGCTACGACGACTCGATCGCTGTGGGGCGCGTACTCTACGCCGGGAATTTTCCGATCATCCCTCCGGACGAATTCTGGATTCCGGCTAGGTCAAACCCCGTCAAGCTCTCCATCGTCCCAATCGGCGGCATCCACATCTTCATCGGCGAGACCGTCGATTCCGACGGAAACGCACTGGTAAGTAACGCTGACGCATCCGCCGCTGAGCTGGACGCCGTCGCGAAGATCCGATCTGAGTCGCAGGAGCTTCTTAAGGAAGGTTCCGCCTTAGATCAGGAAAAATCAAAGCCCACCCAATCCGCCCTTGAGCAGGAGAAAACGGTGGAAGACCAATGCAGATCCGCCTGGGTCTCCCAGGTGTTAGAGAAGCAAAGGTGTCACTTCGTGCACTTCTTGGCCCATACCGCAGGAGACGCCCTCCACCAGGACGAGGCCGATCATTTGCAGGTTGAGGCACCCGAAAACAACGTCGCTCCGGATCTGCAAGAAGCAGTCGGAGACAGCGACGCTCCGGGACAAGAGGAAGCCGGAAACCCTGAAGAATCAATCCTTGGTAACTTGAGCCCAAATTCCGATGATGCCTCCTCAATAGGCACAGAAGAATACAATCGCTTGACGAAGGAGCTCGAGATTGGGGAAGAAGCTGACGGTGCCTCATCCATGAATACAGAAGAATTCAACCGCAAGCTCGAGGAACTCGGAGGCGGTGAGCAAGCTGAAGTAGAATCCGCCCAGCCGATGCAGGTTCTAGCAACCGTAGCACCGCTGGATCAGCAGGAAACGGAAGACGAAGACTCCACTTCCGACCCAGGACCATCCAATGTAAGGTCTCCCTTAGATCGGGCACGACCACAAAAGGATGTCCTGTCACCAGAAGATATGGTCGAGCAAGCGCGCATGGATTTAGTCGCGCAGTCTGATATTCTCAACAAACCAATAACTCCCGAGGAGGCTGCTGACCCGGAGGCTTTAGAAGCCAAAAGGCAGGAGATGCTGGCAACAGCTCAGAAGTTTGCCAGGACCGCAGCCGCAATGCTGGAAGAAAGAACCTTAGCCGCAAACTTTGTGGACCACTCCCTAAAAAAGGATCGTGAAGTCGACGAAATGCTGGCGACAGTCAAGAGGCTCCGAAAGGAATGGGAGGAAAGGGTAGCCTCTGCGCAGGCGGAGGCTGATAGGATCGCTCGAGAAGCCATCCCTCCCCGCAAGATTACCTTTGCAACACCCACAGAACAACAGCCGCTCGCAACTCCAAAGGATAACATGAAGAAGGCTGCGGAGCTCCTGAAAAAGAAGGACGAAGAGATTGACATCAACTACGTCCGGAAGCTCGTTGCCTCAGCAATGCAGCAGCAGAGCAAGGCAGATACTTCGCGCAGGTTAGAATCCAATCCGGAACATTGCATATCCACCGCGCAGAAGGACGCCATAGCAAGTCAGAACCGTGATGGCGAATCGCGCACCGGATCCACGGAGCGCAGGAGGAAAGTCAGAGAACATCCGAATCCAATCCCGATGACCTCGGATTCAACCCCGAGAAACCCGGCAAAGGGAAAGGACCCGATGTATACTGGCAGAGACAAGTATCGTGTTCCATCACCGCCACCCCGAGCTTCGCGTCCTCCGCTACCTCCTCGACGTCGCAGTCCCGCCGGAAACACCAGGCCCCATGGGCCAGGTGGAATCAACATCCGCGACAACATGCCGCCTCCTAGGGACAGGAGCAGGGAGCGTACGCCGGAACCATGCAGAGGCCGGAACCAAGACCGCGAGCCTGAGCCTCGTCGGAATCAAGAACGCGAGCCTGAGCCTCGCAGAAGCCAAGGACGCGAGCCTGAACCAAGGAGGAGCCGGAACGAAGAACGTGCACCTGAGCCACGCAGGAGCCGGAACGACGGAGGCGACCACCACCAAGAGGAAAGGAGCCACCGAAGCCGGAGCCAGCCGCGGGAGCCACGCCGAGAGTCCGAAGGCGGAAGATCATCTTACAGGCCCCCTCGCAGATCTCCCTCGCCACCACCCAGTGGAGGCGGAGGTGGAGGCGGAGGCAGAGGCCGGAGATCCCGTTTCCCGCTCAAAATCACCCGGCGGCGGTCCCCGCGATGCCCGGGAGCGCCTCAACGAATACAGATCCGACTACATTGGTCCAAGGTGCTTTGGCCAGATGATCCGAGAGGAACCAAAGCCAAGAAGCTTGAACCTTAAGCTACCAGGAAACCTGAAGCATTATGATGGCAGCGAGAGGCCGGATACCTGGATTGAGGATTACTACAATGCAGTAACCTTCGCCGGAGGAACCCCGAATATAGCCTGCCGCATGCTCCAGTTGTACCTTATTGGTCCAGCTCGTGTTTGGCTCAGTGACCTTGAGGAAAACACTATCTTTTGCTGGTTGGACCTGAAGAAGGCTTTCGAGAACCACTTCAGGGGCACCTACAAAAGACCGGCCACCACCAGCGACCTCCAAGCTTGCATTCAGAAGAAGGGTGAAACATCCAGGAGCTTCCTCACCCGATGGTTGGCAACCAGAAACGAGTGCGAGAACGTAGATAACCGCACAGCAATGCACGCCTTCATTGGTGGTTTGCAGCGCGGGGGGCTGCTGCGCCACAAGCTTACCTGCCTGGTGAACGCGAATAAGCTCACTCTTGATGAGATGATAAACATCGCCAGTGATCACACTGCCGCCGATGACGACGCAGGCGGAGATCTCGCAGCTACAACCATACCCCTGCACCAACAAAAGAAAAATCGTGACAACGGCGTCAGCAACAGCAACAAGCGGAAGAACCCCCCTGAAGACCAGAAGGGCGGAGGATCCGACATGGTCGCCATGACGTTCCAACGCGGAGGCTCAGGAGGCGGAAGAGGCCGCGGACGTGGAGGCGGAGCAGGCAGGGGCCAGCAGCGCGCTGACGAGGTCACCGCAGCCGGATCCCGCGCCCCCCAAACGTACGAAGAATACAGGGATATGCCGGGCCTGGCTCATCTGGATCCGGCTACGGGCAAATCCGCTCACACCAATCGCAACTGCAAGTGGGTCAACGATCTTAAGAACGACCCGGAGGCAGGATACAAGCGAGCCCGGAAGCACCGCCCGCGCGGCAAAGGAGGCAAGGGCAAGAACAAGGACAAAGAGGAGGACAGTTCCGAGGCCATGGATGAGGATGACGCTTCGCCGGAACCCAAGGAGGGTACCGCAGCCAACAAATCCAACCCCTTCGGTAAAAAGAGTGTCGGAACCTACCACACCTTCCTCGGAACCCCAACTGTCCGCGCGAAAAAATCGGCGCTCCGGATCTTGAACGCCACAGTTCCGGCTGTGCCGCAGTATGTCAAGTGGTCGGAGAAAGCCTGTACTTTTGACAGGTCGGATCACCCGGCCGTCATCCCAAAAGAATGCTACGCTCTGGTTGTAAGTCCCCGCATAGACGGGTATGACTTCTCCAAGTGCCTTATGGATGGAGGAGCTAGCCTGAACATCATGTACCTGGAGACCCTGGAGAAAATGAACCTCACCAAGGAACAGCTCAAGCACAGCACCACTGAATTTCATGGTGTGGTTCCGGGTAAGAAGGCAAACTCCCTGGGCAGCATCAAACTTCCCGTGGCCTTCGGCGATGTGAACAACTACCGCGAAGAGATGATCACGTTTGAAGTAGTGCCCTTCAAAAGCTCCTACCACGTTATCTTCGGCAGGCCCACCTACCACAAGTTTCACGCCAGGGCATGCTACATCTACAACAAGCTCAAGATTCCGGGTCCTAACGGCATGATCACCGTGTCCGGAGACTACAAAAAAGCAAGGGACTGCGAGGAGGGCGAAGCCGCCTTTGCAGAATCCGTCATATCTGGAGAAGAGCTGCAAGGCTACAGAGCCGCGGTGGATTCGACTGAGATGCAGACCACCAAGAAGCAGATCTCCGAACAGAAGTCCTCGTTCAAGGCCGCGATAGAAACCAAGAAGCATGACCTCGTTGAAGGCGACGGCTCCAAGCAGGTTTCAGTCGGAGCCAACATGGACCCCAAATAGGAAAGCGCGCTCGTCGAGTTCCTCAGAGCTAACATGGATATCTTCGCATGGCAACCTTCTGACATGTCCGGAGTACCAAGGGAACTCGCCGAGCACTACCTCAACATAAATCCGGGTGCAAAACCGGTGAAGCAAGCTATGCGACGCTTTGGAGATAAGAAGCGCCGCGCCATAGGAATGGAATTAGCAAAGTTACTAGAGGCAGGTTTTGTAGTAGAAGTTATCCATACTGATTGGGTCGCAAACCCCATCCTTGTACCCAAAAAGAATTCTGAAATACTAAGAATGTGCATCGATTACTCCGGCGTGAATAAGCATTGTCCGAAAGATCCGTTCCCTTTGCCGTGCATTGACCAAGTCATTGATTCGACGGCAGGGGCGGAACTTGTGTGTTTTCTTGACGCATATTCCGGGTATCATCAGATCCTGATGAAGGAGTCTGACCAAAAGGCGACCTCTTTCATCACACCCTTTGGCACATACTGCTATGTTACCATGCCCTTTGGCTTGAAAAACGCAGGTGCCACATACCAACGTACGATGCAGCGGTGCCTGAAGGACCAGATTGGCCGGAACGTGCACGCCTACGTCGACGACATCGCGGTCATGACCCGAAAGGGATCCGACCTGCTCAGCGACCTTAAGGAAACCTTTGATAATCTCCGACGGTACAAGATGATGTTAAATCCGCTGAAGTGCGTCTTTGGCGTACCAGCAGGAAAACTCCTTGGCTTCATTGTTTCTAACAGGGGCATTGAAGTTAACCCGAAAGAAATCAAGGCTATCCTGAACATCAAAAGGCCAACTTGTCTCAAAGATGTGCAATGATTAACTGGTTGCGTTGCGGCAATCAGTAGATTTGTTAGCCGTCTTGGCGAGAAAGCCCTACCTCTATACAAGCTGCTGAAGAAAACAGACAAATTTGTCTGGGATGAGGCAGCAGACGAAGCACTTCAGGAGTTGAAGAACATACTCTCCTCCCCACCTATACTGGCAGCTCCAGCTGAGTCAGAGCCTATGCTCCTCTACATGGCGGCTACCAACAGAGTTATCAGCCTCGTAATTGTGGTGGTGCGAAAGGAAGAAGGATATGAGCACGGAGTCCAAAGGCCTGTCTATTACATTAGCGAAGTCTTGACGGAATCCAAGCAGAGGTACCCTCACTTTCAGAAGCTAGCGTACGGAGTTTTCCTGGGCAGTCGGAAGCTGAGACACTACTTCCAGGAGCACCCAATGACAGTGGTGAGCAAGGCTCCCCTGGCAACAATCATCAACAACTCCGACGCAACAGGGCGCGTAGCAAAATGGGGCATTGAATTATCTGCCTTTGACATCAACTACGAAGCCCGAACTGCAATCAAGTCTCAAGTTCTAGCGGACTTCATCGCGGATTGGACTGAAGCACCAGAGGGCACACCTGTGCCGGAACCTGAAGCCTGGGTCATGCACTTTGACGGATCCAAGCAACATCAAGGCTCGGGGGCTGGAGTTACCCTGAAGTCACCTACCGGAGAAGAACTGCAGTATGTTCTGCAGATTCACTTCGAAGCTACCAACAATATGGCGGAATACGAGGCTCTACTGCACGGTCTGCGCATCGCTAAGGAAATTGGGATCAAGCACATCATATGCTGCGGAGATTCCGACCTGGTGGCACAACAAGTAGCCGGAACCTGGAACGCCAGAAACTCCGTTATGGCGGCTTACAGAGACGAAGTTGACGAGATCGCCAAGTGCTTCCTCGGATACGAAGTCAAGTACGTCAGGAGAGACGATAACACAGCAGCAAACATGCTGTCCAAGCTCGGATCCGGCAGGAAGCCAATTCCGCCTGGAATTTTCCTTGAGCATCTACGAGTACCCTCAGTAAAGGGCGCAAACCCGGAAAATCCCGATCTGGCAGTTTCTCCGGCTAAGGAAGTGATGGCAATCATTCCGGCCTGGACTCAGCCGTTTCTGGATTATCTCATTGATCGAAAGTTGCCGGAGGACGAGGTCCACGCACGACAGATCATCAGACGAGCAAGATCTTACACAATTGTTGATGGACAGCTCTACAAACGAAGTGCAAACGGGGTATTTCTCAAATGCGTCTCTAGTCAAGATGGCATTGAAATCCTCAGAGAGATCCATGCAGGGGATTGCGGGCATCATGCCGCCCCCAGGTCCCTCGTTGCAAAAGCTTTTCGGTTAGGATTTTACTGGTTAACAACTAAAGAAGATGCTGAGAAGCTGGTAAAAACTTGCCGAGGTTGTCAGTACTACGCTAATCAACCAAATGCTCCAGCCCAAGAGCTGAGGACCATACCTATCACCTGGCCGTTCGCGGTCTGGGGGCTCGATATGGTTGGTAAGTTAAAGAAATCATCTCCTGGTGGTCATGAATACCTCTTGGTCGCTATTGACAAGTTCAGTAAATGGATCGAGGCAAAGCCAGTGAGAAAAGCCGATGGTGCTACGGCACTAAAATTTGTTTGCAGCCTCGTGACGAGATTCGGCATCCCGCACAGCATAATCACAGATAACGGCACAAACTTTGCGCAGGGAGAACTCAAGGATTACTGCGATGAAGTTGGGATCCGGCTTGACCTTGCATCTGTGGCCCATCCACAATCTAACGGTCAGGTCGAACGAGCCAATGGCCTTATACTAGCCGGAATTAAACCTCGCCTTGAAGAACCACTGCGCCGCGCAGCCGGAGCTTGGGCTGATGAGCTAGACTCTGTTCTGTGGAGTTTACGAACTACCCCTAACAGGCCAACAGGATTTACTCCTTTCTTCCTGGTATACGGATCCGAAGCTGTGCTCCCCACTGACATCATCCATGATTCACCGCGAGTTTCCGCCTACAATGAAGAAACTGCTGACGAGGCTCGACAGCTATCTGTGGACCTGATCGAAGAAGCTCGGAATCTAGCTGACCAACGCTCCACCATTTATCAGCAGAAGCTCCGACGCTACCATAGCCGTCGAGTTCGGAACCGCTCGTTCATGGTCGGAGACTTAGTCCTCTGCCTTCGCCAGGTGAAAGATCACAAGTTGCAATCTCCATGGGAAGGACCTTTCGTCGTCAGCAAAGTACTACACAACGGATCCTATTATCTCGTTGATTTCCGGGAACTGAAGGATAGACCTGCCAACTGGCACCGGAAACGAAAACGAGAGGATCCGGGTGACATATATGATGAAACAGATCGTCCCTGGAACATAGCACAGCTACGTCCTTTCCACACTTAGCGCTTTACGCATTACATACCTTGTAATATCTATGATACATGATCAATGAAATAAAGCTTTTGGTTCACTCTTAGAGTCTTTTACCTCCTTTAATTTTCCATTTCTGGATCGTGTATGTTTTTTCCGACTAAAACCGCAGAGCTGGATCTTTCCGCCTAGGCGTGTATGAAAGTTGTGATTTCTCAAAATCGTCCTTTAGGACGTAAGCTTAAGTTTTCTGATGGAAATTTTTTCTGTTGCAAACTCGTGGATTCCTAGTAGCGACTTCCGGCACCTCGGCTGGGGGCTTGTTTCCGCGGTTATGGACGGATTGCCATTGGGCTTCGTCGCCGCAGGCGAGCGTTTCCGGCTAAAGGTTTTCCGGCTCGTGGAAGGTCAAGCGAGTAAGCCGGAAAACATAGAAATCAGCACTTGATTTGCGACAAAACGAAACATGCAAATAATATTAAAACGGATAGCAGGATAAGTGTTTTCCGCCCGCGCATAACATGTTTTCGTCCCTATCTACCTTAAGAATTTAAGTTATTACAAACCCACTCCGGGGTCAAAAGTGATGCATTGTTTCCCATTGTTTCACAGGTTCTCGGAGGACTGTTCTTCGTCCGAAGCCACATACGCGGAGCCGTCGTCCGAGCCCCCACCTGAGCCGCCGTCATCAAAGTCGGAGTCTCCCTCGTCATGGTCAGCGCTTGACCCGGAGCCTTCCTCATCGCCCTCCTCGGCAGCTTCTTCCTCCTCCTCCGGGTCGGAAAAGCCTTCGGGAAGATCATACTTGTTGTACCAAAACGAGTGGTTAACTCGTCCAGCAAAAAGACGATCAAATCCCATGGCTTCCGAGAGGAGTTGTCTCATGGTGGTATCCTTATGGACTCCGCGTGCGACATCTGCAAATTTCATGGTGGGAAAGTGCGCCTTGCAGGTGGCTAGCACGAGGGCAGCGACTCCGCGAGAAGAAGATTCTTGCCAATCCTTGATAAGCTCCGGCACGTTCTGCATGAGTTTCGTCATACGGTCAATCACCGTTGTCTTGGCTTTCTTCAGGTTGAGGGACTTGGCGATTCCGCGACATGCTTCGACGAGATTGACGATGGAGGTCCGCGCTTCATCATATGCCTCAGTTCTGGTGAGGGTTGAATCTTTGGTCCATTCAAAGCCTAGGCTTGCTGCAAAGCAAAAAGGATCAGCTTCTCCCACGGAAGAAAATTTTGAGGAAGCCGGAATCAAAACAAATAACAAAAAAGATCCTTACGGAAGATCAACTTGTCAATAGCCTCCGCCCCTGCCTCCTGGCTCTTGTTCTTGGCCGCTAGGGTGGTCACCCTTTGATGGCTCTTCTTAAGTTTGTCTGCCAGTTCCGCCATCTCGTGGGCATGTTTCTCGGAGAGCTCCTTCTTTTCTTTAGTTTCCTTCTCGGAGGATTCTTTCAAGAAGTTCTTCAGAGATTCATTCTCCGCCTCCAATACTTGGATCTTGGCGGATAAGGCATCGATGGTGGGGCGCTTGTCAGTCTCTTCTGAAGCATGGAACAACATACAAGTTATATACTATGTTTGCTCAATACAGTACAAGTTTAAGCAACGCGGAGATTTTACCCTTCAGTCGGGCCTCCAGGCGGAGCACAGCTTGACGTCTACTCTCAGCATTCTGGCGCAGCCCTTCTATTTCCGTCATCTGCTCCAGCACATGGACGCGCAGATCTTCGTGCAGCTTACGCGTGCTCTACAATGCAGAAAGGATTTAGGCGGAATTCAAAATTCTGGGGGCTGGCGAGGAACTTAAAAGTTCTGGATTGAGAAAATTTTAAATTCTCCGTCTAAAACTAATGTTGAGAGAAGCATCGGCTAACACATGTTACATGGAAAAATGTCTAAACCAATGCTTGGGGGCTAGTGTTACCTGGCGCACCTCCTTATGCTTAGCAAAAAAGACCTTGAGTTCGCTCTCAAGGTCAGAGAGCTCTTTCATCTCCGTGTCCGCAGGCCCCCATACTTTCTCCATCATGGCTGAGATTTCCGCGTGACGTTGAGAAAGGGGGAGTTTCTGCAGCGACGGAGTTTGAGACGCGCCAGTGGCACGGATCAGCTGCACTTTCTGCTCGTACTGTTCGGCCGTTGGCTCGGTGGGCGTAGCGGAGGGTTGCTCAGGCGGAGGAGTAGATGTGGAGGTACCCTTGCCGGAGTCGCCTTGAGCAGTCTCGGCGGCCGGATCTTTAGGGATGTCGTCAACGTTGATGACGTCCTTAGGATCCGGCTTGGCTGTTGAAGCAGCCTTGGGTGGAACTCCGACTTCTGGTGTGACTGGTATGGTAGCCGGAGATGGCTTGCTTTTCTTCTTGGGGGCTTTAGGGGCCTTGGGGGGCTGGCTCTCGGAACTTCTGTTGTGAAACGAAAAGAGCATTACGATTAGGTATATGATTGATTCACGACAACGGAAGAATTATCCTTTGAAGACTTAGCACTTACCCGGAAGGCCTGAAGAACTGATGGATGTCTGATTGGGCTCGGTTGCTGGTATCAATGAGCTTGAGGCGCTTTTTCTCCGCCTCCGCCTTGCGAGTTGCCGCGATGCTGAGTACGTCGCGGGCACGTTTGGCCGAGGGGCTGGAGGGAGCAGCTCTTTTCCTCTTAGCAGGGCGTGGAGCATCGCGAGCTTCCGCCTCTGATGCAGCTTCCGGATCCGTGTTGCCGGTGGAAGGAACCCGGAGGAGAGTTCCGAGTTCACTTTCTTCAAGGGCTTCGAGCTAGAGCATAGAGTTAAAACGCTTGAGCAAAAGTTTGAATGCGAAAAGACACGATGGACTAATGTCAAGGCGACGTACCGCGGTTCCGGAACCATTCATGTGGATGTCTTTATTACACACGTGAACATGAAGTTCACGCGGAGTTTTGATAAGGACCCGGATCCTTTTGTCGATGGCATCGGCGGAAAGATTGTCCTTGGTGGCGCGCATTGGGTCGTCGCGCCCTGTGTACTGGAACATAAGCTGGTCCCTGTGTTGGAGCGGCTGGATCCGCTTGGTGAACCAGGAAAGGGTCAAGTCCTTCCCTGTCAGCCCCTCTTCCGTCAGCTTGCAGATCCGCCTAACTGCGCGTGTGAGCTGGGGCGAGTCGGAGAGATGGGGACAGTGTGACCACGCCGGAAGCTCGGTGGCGGGGCAGTTCTTGAACGGCGGCAATTTTCTTGTGCTCGCTGGGTCGGAGACATCCTTTAGGTAGAAGAAGCCCGCAGACCAGTACCGCGCGGATTCATGGCGGTCGGTGTGAGGGTAAACGCGGCCTGGCCGGATCATGAAGGTGATGGATTCGCATGTAGCCAGCTCGGTGGATTGTCGGACCTTCTCCTTCTTGACAGAGAAGTAATATTGGAACAGGGAGAGCTCGGGAGTTACCCGGAGATGGCCCTCGCAGAGGGTGACGTGATTGCTGATCGCAAGCACGCTGTTCGGAGAAATGTTGTGGGGTTGGAGCCCATAGACCTTCAGGATCTCCAGGAAGAAATCCGAAGGCGGAAATGAAAAGCCCCGCTCCACCAGTGCTTTCGTCAGCACCATCTCGTTATCTTCCGGAGCTGGAGCTAAAGCATTTGGTACTGACCTCCAGCTTCCGGGTTGCAGGAAGCCTTCCGCCTCGAGATTCTTCAGCTCCATCTCAGTAGTGGTACAGGGCCACCATTTTCCCCTGGCTTCAGAGTCACGCTGGCGAGCCTTCGACTTTTTTACGATTTCCTCTGCCTTGTGCTCCGTCTGATCCGCCCCGGAGGTTTTCTCCGGGTTAGCGGAAGTCCCTTCAGTCTCCTTGCCGGAATCCTTTGAAGGGTCTAGCCTGATCGGGACGAAGGGCGGAGGGGCGGAAGAGATTGGAGTGGCCATGATTGGTTCAGAGGTTGGAGGCGGAGTCGAAGAAGACATCTGAAGAAAAGACATAGGCGGAAACATTCTTTAGTCGGATCCAGCATCGTCAACCTAACGATCATCACTACCAACTACGGCGCGAAGGCAAAGCTCGAGAACTTACCGTAATGGAGTCCGCGGTGGCCGGAGTCGCCGGCGACGGGGTTTCGGTGCGGTGGCTCGCTTAAGTTAAGAACAGGACGAACTCCGTGCGGCGGTGAAGCAGCTCCGGCGAAGCTCCGGCGAGATTCCGGCACGGCGGAGAAGAAGCTCGGGGTGGCGCTTCGCAGAGAGGTAGAAAGGGGGGTGAATGGAGGTTCGGGCGTCGACGGTGGATATTTATAGGCTGACGGGACGAGATTCGTGCTCCGCATCCTGTGGTCGGAACGCAAGCGTCGCACCGTTGGATGCGCGACACGTGTCAAAACCCTAAACAGTAAAAATGGCTAAGGATAAGTTACCGCTCAAATCGCGCGAAAATGGCGCCAGAATTGGCGGAACCGTTTGAGTCTGTTAAGATTCCGGGTAAAAGCGTGAAGATAAGCAGTTCACATTCGCAGGCAGGGGAGTAACCCGGAGACATGTTTTAAGGCTGTCGATGGATGAAGTCCCGCAGAATGAGAGATCTTCCGACTTACGGTTGGGAAAAAAGAAGATATGAAGTTGGAGTTCTTCAACTTTCTCCGCGTTACCATCAATGCCGGAGACCATGAGGTGCAAGCATGGCGGAAACTACAGGAGAAACTCGGAGAACTCTGGGGGCTACTGTTGTGGGTATACTTCATGGGTGTACCATCGACAGTGCCTAGATCCGGCAAGCCCGGGTGGCCCATAGACGGTGATGGTGGCATGTGGCCCATCGGGCGGCCCAGTTGCTGTTGATCATGAAGGATAAAGTCAGGCCCAGGATCAGATAGCCGGATCCGCACCGACCTTCGGAGGAACCCGGATCCGTGGAGGCCCGTGAGGAACCCGGATCCAGTACGACGTATATGGAAGGCGGATCCTTGACGTGCACGGCACGATATTGTATCGTAGACTAGGCAATCTGTAATCCGGCTAGGACTCTCCGTGTAAACCCTAGATCCGTGCGTCTATATAAGCCGGATCCCAGGAGCCCTAGAGGCACAACCACAACCATTGTAACAACGCGCAAGCGCCCAGATAATTCCAGACAAGCAGCAGTAGGCCCTGTCATCGTGCAGGTGTTCCGAAGCTGGGTAACTCGCGTACCACCGTCCCGTGTGCACTCCGCCCTATGGCCCCTACTTCTTCTCCCCCTCGTGAGGATCCCTCCTCGGAGGTACTGTCGATTAGGCAACGACACCCGTTTCAAACTATATTCAAAACGGCGGGCATGAAAATCATTTGCCCGGGGCAGAGCCTCGCTAAACTTGCACTGGATGTCTAATGAAATAGCATGTTGTGAGCCTAAAAATGTTTTTTACAAAATATCTTGAGAAATATATCATGTACCTGCAGTTCAAATCTGGCTGGCCTCCTACCGATGCGGAAGGAATTTGTCTTTTTCATGAGGAATGGACGGAAAGGTTTCAGATACACCGGTTGAGAATTTTTTTATATATTAGGTGGTCTATTATTTTCTAAAAATGTGTTGGTACTAATGTGAAATTTTAATTTGGTGGCTGCTTCACAAAATACCTCGTTTTCGGCACCTCAAAAATAGCGTGCGATGAAAAGAGTAACTTCCTACTTCAACATCACAGAGATCTCAAGATGCACATGTGTGCATGATACGTCTCAAACGTACCTATAATTTCTTATGTTCCATGCTACTTTTATGACAATACTTGAATGTTTTATACATACTTTACATCATTATTATACATTTTCCAGCACTAACCTATTAACAAGATGCCGAAGCGCCAGTTGTTGTTTTCTGCTGTTTTTGGTTTCAGAAATCCTAGTGAGGAAATATTCTCGGAATTGGACGAAATCAACGCCCAGGGTCCTATTTTTCCACGAAGCTTCCGGAAGACCGAAGGGATAACGAAGTGGGGCGACGAGGCGCCGCCACCATAGGGTCGCGCGGCCAGAGGGGGGCCCGCGCCGCCCTATGGTGTGGGCCCCTCGCGCCGCCCCCTGACATACCCTCCCGCCTACTTAAAGCCTTTGTCGCGAATAATCCTGTACCGAGAGCCACGATACAGAAAACCTTCCAGAGACGCCGCCAATCCCATCTCGGGGGATTCAGGAGATCGCCTCCGGCACCCTGCCGGAGAGGGGAATCATCACCGGAGGGCTCTACATCATCATGCCCGCCTCCGGATTGATGCGTGAGTAGTTCATCCTTGGACTATGGGTCCATAGCAGTAGCTAGATGGTTGTCTTCTCCTCTTGTGCTATCATTGTTTAGATCTTGTGAGTTGTCTAACATGATCAAGATCATCTATTTGTAATGCTACATGTTGTGTTTGATGGGATCCGATGAATCTAGAATACTATGTCAAGTTCATTATCAATCTATCATATATGTGTTGTTTATGTTCTTGCATGCTCTCCGTTGCTAGTAGAGGCTCTGGCCAAGTTGATACTTGTAACTCCAAGAGGGAGTATTTATGCTCGATAGTGGGTTCATGCCTCCATTGAATGCAGGACGTGTGAAAGTCCTAAGGTTGTGGATGTGCTGTTGCTACTAGGGATAAAACATCAATGCTTTGTCTAAGGATATTTGTGTTGATTACATTACGCACCATACTTAATGCAATTATCTGTTGTTTACAACTTAATACTGGAGGGGGTGCGGACGCTAACCCGAAGGTGGTTTATTTAGGCATAGATGCATGCTGGATAGCGGTCTATGTACTTTGTCGTAATGCCCTGATTAAATATCATAGTAATCATCATTGATATGTATTGAATCTTGATTTGTCAATTGCCCATCTGTAATTTGTTCACCCAGCATGTTAGTTATCTTATTGGAGAGACACCACTAGTGAATTGTGGACCCCGGTCCATTCTTTTACGTACATCTGAATACATTCTACTGCAATTATTGTTCTTACTATTCTTTGCAAACAAACACCATCTTCCACTCGATACGCTTAATCCTTTGTTTTCAGCAAGCCGGTGAGATTGACAACCTCACTGTTACGTTGGGGCAAAGTATCTTGATTGTGTTGTGCAGGTTCCACGTTGGCGCCGGTTTCACTGGTGTTGCACCGCACTACACTCCTCCACCAACAACCTTCACGTGCTTCTTAGCTCCTACTGGTTCGATAACCTTGGTTTCTTTCTGAGGGAAAACTTGTTGTTGTGCGCATCACACCTTCCTCTTGGGGTTCCCAACGGACGTGTACATCTACGCGCATCAAGCACTTTTTTCTGGCGCCGTTGCCGGGGAGATCAGGACACGCTGCAAGGGGAGTCTCCACATCCAATCTCTTTACTTTGTTTTTGTCTTGCTTTACTTTACTTTATTTACTGTCTTGTTTGCTCTATATCTAAAAACACAAAAAAATAGTTACTTTACTTTCTGTCTTGTTTATTTGCTCTATATCAAAACACAAAAAAATTAGTTACTTGTCTTTACTTTATTTGCTTAGCTTACTTTTATTGTTACTAAAATGAGTAATCCTGTAGTTGAAGTTCGTTCTTTTAAGCAACAAGGTGGAGAAAGTTTTAAAGATGCTTGGTACAGAATTAGTAATGCTCATCATAGGTGCATTAAGAAACACTCCACTATTATTCTTCTTAGGAACTTTTATGTTGGCGTATCGAGTTGGAATAGGTATGTTCTTGATACTCTTTCAGGAGGTAATTTCCTAGGTACTCCTGCTTTAGAAGCTAGCTGCATCATTGAGAGTCTAGTTGGAATACCACCTGTTAATGAAGTTAAAATTGAAATCTCTCTTGAGGATGTTATGAAAAAATTGGAAACCATAGAGAAAAATTTTCCAAGTGTTGAAACTAAATTGGGAATGCTACTTGATAATACTGATAAACTTGATAAATCCCTAGGAAGAATTGATGAAAGAATTGGTGTCCTAGAAACTTGTGTTGTCCATGATAATCAAACTAATAGGATTAGCAAACTTGAAAAAGCTATGGGAACCTTGGGTTCAACTTTTTCTTCTCTTAAGTTTAAGGAGAAAGCTTATGTGGGTAAAGAGCAAAAATTCATGTATGCCCCTAAGGCGCCTAAACCAAAGAATTATTATAGGCCTAAAATTGATAAAACCCCTAGCACCACCATAGAAAAGTTAGATAATGGAGCATCTAAGGTACCCTCTGCAATAAGTTGTGCTTGTAAGAAAAAGTATGATGTTGATGTTTCTTCTCTTGATGTTACTTGATTTGCACTTTCTGCGCCTAGCTGAAAGGCGTTAAAGAAAAGCACTTCTTGGGAGATAACCCATGTTTCATTTTATTACTGTATTGTTGAGTCTTGGAAGTTGTTTACTACTGTAGAAACCTCTCCTTATCATGTTTTTGTGCCAAGTAAAGTCTCTATGGTAAAGTTGATGCTAGATTTGGATTGCTGCGCAGAAACAGCATTGCTGTCTGTCAAGAATTCGCGCAGAACTCTCTGTAGAAGAGTGAAAAAAATCTGAAAATTTACGTGCGTGATCCTCAGATATGTGCGCAACTTTCATTAGTTTTGAGTTTTTCCGTTTGAGCAAGTTAAGTGCCTCTGCAAAATTCGTCTTTATGGACTGTTCTGTTTTTGACAGATTCTGCCTTTTATTTCGCATTGCCGCTTTTGCTATGTTGAATGAGTTTCTTTGTTCCATTAACTTTCAGAAGCTTTGTGCAATGCCCAGAAGTGTTAATAATGATTGTGTCACCTCTGAATATGTGAATTTTTGATTATGCACTAACCCTCTAATGAGTTTGCTTGAAGTTTGGTGTGGAGGAAGTTTTCAAGGGTCAAGAGAAGAGGATGATATACTATGATCAAGAAGAGTGAAAGGTCTAAGCTTGGGGATGCCCCGGTGGTTCATCCCTGCATATTTTAAGAAGACTCAAGCATCTAAGATTGGGGATGCCCAAGGCATCCCCTTCTTCATCGACAACTTATCAGGTCACTTCTAGTGAAACTATATTTTTATTCCATCACATCTTATGTTCTTTACTTGGAGCGTCGGTTTGCTTTTATTTTTGTTTTGGTTTGAATAAATTTGGATCCCATCACCCTTATATTGGAAATATTGCGCTCCGCTTTTTCATATGGAACACTTGTGTTCTTAACTGTGCTTTAATGTTCATGGCAAAGGCTGAAATTGCTTCGTTGATTGCTATTTGGTTGGAATCAGAAAATGCTGCATATGGTTTGGAATAACTTGGCAATTGTTTGAGCTCTCACAGATCATGTTTAAGCTCTTGCATCATGTAGTTTAATCTATTAATGGAGAACTACCGTAGAGCTTGTTTAATTTGGTTTGCATGATTGGTCTCTCTAAGTCTATATATTTTCTGGTAAAGTGTTTGAACAACAAGGAAGACAATGTAGAGTCTTATAATGCTTGCAATATGTTCTTGTGTAAGTTTTTCTGTACCTGTTCATACTTGTGTTTGCTTCAAACAACCTTGCTAGCCCAAACCTTGTACTGAGAGGAAATGCTTCTCGTGCATCCAAACACCTTGCGCCAAAACCCATGCCATTTGTGTCCACCATATCTACCTACTATGTGGTATTTTTCTGCCATTCCAAAGTAAATTACTTGAGTGCTACCTTTAAAATTTCATTCCTTTATCTTTGCAATATATAGCTCATGGGACAAATAGCTTAAAAACTATTGTGGTGATGAATATGTAGTTATGTGTCTTAGTTCTTATAAGTTGCTTGTTGAGCGGTAACCATGTTTCTGGGGACGCCATCAACTTTTTACCTTTGTTGGATATCATGTGAGATGCTATGCATGTTCGACTTGTCTGAATTAAGTGCGATTTAATGATCAAATGGTTTGAGTATGCATATGTTAGAGAAGAACATTGGGCCGCTAACTAAAGCCATGTATCATGGTGGAAGTTTCAGTTTGGACATACAACCTCAATCTCTTATGAGAATATTATTTGTTGTTGAATGCTTAAGCATTAAAAGAGGAGTCCATTATCTGTTGTCTATGTTGTCCCGGCATGGATGTCTAAGTTGAGAATAATCAAAAGCGAGAAATCCAATGCGTGCTTTCTCCTTAGACCTTTGTACAGGCGGCATAGAGGTACCCCTTTGTGACACTTGGTTGAAACATATGTCATGCAATGATAATCCGTGTTATCCGAGCTGATTAGGACAAGGTGCGAGCACTATTAGTACTCTATGCATGAGACTTGCAACTTGTAGGAAGTATTATGCATAGCACATATGAATTATTACTACCGTTGACAAAATTGTTTCTATGTTTTCAAAATAAAAGCTCTAGCACAAAAATAGTAATCCATGCTTCCCTCTGCGAAGGGCCATTCTTTTACTTTATGTTGAGTCAGTTTACCCACTTCTTTCTATCTTAGAAGCAAACACTTGTGTTAACTGTGTGCATTGATTCTTACATGTTTACTTATTGCACTTGTTATATTACTCTATGTTGACAAATATCCATGAGATATACATGTTACAAGTTGAAAGCAATAGCTGAAACTTAATCATCCTTTGTGTTGCTTCAATGCATTCTACTTTGAATTTATTGCTTATGAGTTAGCTCTTATGCAAGTCTTGTTGATACTTGTCTTGAAAGTACTATTCATGAAAAGTTTTGCTATATGATTCATTTGTTTAGTTATCATCTTTGTTAGCAATCTTTTGCTTCAGATCACTCCATCCATCTCATATGCTTTACAATAATGTTGATCAAGGTTATGTTGGTAGCATGTCACTTCAGAAATTATTTGTGTTATCGTTTACCTACTCGAGGGCGAGTAGGAACTAAGCTTGGGGATGCTGATACGTCTCAAACATATCTATAATTTCTTATGTTCCATGCTACTTTTATGACAATACTTGAATGTTTTATACATACTTTACATCATTATTATACATTTTCCGGCACTAACCTATTAACAAGATGCCGAAGCGCCAGTTGTTGTTTTCTGCTGTTTTTGGTTTCAGAAATCCTAGTAAGGAAATATTCTCGGAATTGGATGAAATCAACGCCCAGGGTCCTATTTTTCCACGAAGCTTTCGGAAGACCGAAGGGATAACGAAGTGGGGCGACGAGGCGCCGCCACCATAGGGCCGCACGGCCAGAGGGGGGCCCGTGCCGCCCTATGGTGTGGGCCCCTCGCGCCGCCCCCTGACCTACCCTTCCGCCTACTTAAAGCCTTCGTCGCGAATACCCCTGTACCGAGAGCCACGATACGGAAAACCTTCCAGAGAAGCCGCCGCCGCCAATCCCATCTCGGGGGATTCAGGAGATCGCCTCCGGCACCCTGCCGGAGAGGGGAATCATCACCGGAGGGCTCTACATCATCATGCCCGCCTCCGGATTGATGCGTGAGTAGTTCATCCTTGGACTATGGGTCCATAGCAGTAGCTAGATGGTTGTCTTCTCCGCTTGTGCTATCATTGTTTAGATCTTGTGAGCTGCCTAACATGATCAAGATCATCTATTTGTAATGCTACATGTTGTGTTTGATGGGATCCGATGAATCTAGAATACTATGTCAAGTTCATTATCAATCTATCATATATGTGTTGTTTATGTTCTTGCATGATCTCCGTTGCTAGTAGAGGCTCTGGCCAAGTTGATACTTGTAACTCCAAGAGGGAGTATTTATGCTCGATAGTGGGTTCATGCCTCCATTGAATCTGGGACAGTGACAGAAAGTCCTAAGGTTGTGGATGTGCTGTTGCTACTAGGGATAAAACATCAATGCTTTGTCTAAGGATATTTGTGTTGATTACATTACGCACCATACTTAATGAAATTATCTGTTGTTTATAACTTAATACTGGAGGGGGTGCGAACGCTAACCCGAAGGTGGATTATTTAGGCATAGATGCATGCTAGATAGCGGTCTATGTACTTTGTCGTAATGCCCTGATTAAATCTCATAGTAATCATCATTGATATGTATTGAATCTTGATTTGTCAATTGCCCATCTGTAATTTGTTCACCCAGCATGTTAGTTATCTTATTGGAGAGACACCACTAGTGAACTGTGGACCCCGGTCCATTCTTTTACATCTGAATACATTCTACTGCAATTATTGTTCTTATTGTTCTTTGCAAACAAACACCATCTTCCACTCGATACGCTTAATCCTTTGTTTTCAGCAAGCCGGTGAGATTGACAACCTTACTGTTACGTTGGGGCAAAGTATCTTGATTGTGTTGTGCAGGTTCCACGTTGGCGCCGGTTTCACTGGTGTTGCGCCGCACTACACTCCTCCACCAACAACCTTCACGTGCTTCTTGGCTCCTACTGGTTCGATAACCTTGGTTTGGATTAACTGTGCAATTGTTTTGAGCTCTCATAGATCATGTTTAAGCTCTTGCATCATGTAGTTTAATCTATTAATGGAGAACTATCGTAGAGCTTGTTAAAATTTGGTTTGCATGATTGGTCTCTCTAAGTCTAGATATTTTCTGGTAAAGTGTTTGAACAACAAGGAAGACAGTGTAGAGTCTTATAATGCTTGCAATATGTTCTTGTGTAAGTTTTGCTGTACCTGTTCATACTTGTGTTTGCTTCAAACAACCTTGCTAGCCCAAACCTTGTACTGAGAGGAAATGCATCTCGTGCATCCAAACACCTTGAGCCAAAACCCATGCCATTTGTGTCAACCATATCTACCTACTATGTGGTATTTTTTTGCCATTCCAAAGTAAATTACTTGAGTGCTACCTTTAAAATTCCATTCCTTTATCTTTGCAATATATAGCTCATGGGACAAATAGCTTTAAAACTATTGTGGTGATGAATATGTAGTTATGTGTCTTAGTTCTTATAAGTTGCTTGTTGAGCGGTAACCATGTTTCTGAAGGGGTTCGTAGCATAGAAAACAAAAAATTTCCTACCGCAAGACGAATAAATCCAAGATCTAATCTATGGAACACCCAAGATATAATCTACAAGATCGAAGCAACGAGATTGATAAGATACTAACCCTTGAAGATTTCCAAAGCCTACGAGATCAGATCTCGTTGTTGGTGTAGACGATCATCCCCAGTGCTGCAATCCGGCAGCACTTCCGTACTCGGTCGCGCGTACGGTGTCGATGAAGCCCTTCCTCTCCCCGTTCCAGCGGGCAGCGGAGGTGTGGTAGATCTCCACGGAATCCCAGCAGCACGACGGCGTGGTGGTGGTAGTGGAGAAGAATTGCTGCAGGGCTTCGCCTAAGCCTGCGCAGCATATGGAGGAGGAAGAGAGGGGGGCGGCCAGGGTTTCTGGATGGGGTGCCTTGGCCGGCCACCCCCTCCCCTCTTTATATAGGTGGGGGGTCGGCCTAGGGTTTCCCCTAGGGCCCACCTACCCCCTTTGGCCGGCCACATGGGGGGGGGGGGCAAACTCCTCCCCCAAGTTTTCCCCCTTATCTCCTAATTTAAACCATTTATTTTAGGAGATAGATCTTATCTCTAGATTTAAACCATTTAAACTAGAGATAGATCTTATCTCTAAGGGGGGGCCGGTCTAGGCCCACATGTCATGGTGGGTAGGACCCACTATGCCATGTGGCGCCTATGTGGCCTCTCCCGGGGTGGTGGGCCCACTGGTGGCCCTCTAGAACCTTCTAGAAGCTCCGGTCAAAACACCGGACTTTTTCCCGAACCCCGGAAATTGACTTCCCATATATGAATCTTATTCTCCGGACCATTCCGGACCTCCTCGTGATGTCCTGGATCCCATCCGAGACTCCGAACAAAAACTTCGGACTCCAACTCATATTCCGAATCTACTTATGCGACATCGAACCTTAAGCGCGTCACCCTACGGTTCGCGAACTATGCAGACATGATCGAGACTCCTCTCCGAGCAATAACCAATAGCGGGATCTGGAGATCCATAATGGCTCCCACATATTCAACGATGACTTAGTGATCGATTGAACCATTTACATACGATGCCGATTCCCTTTGTCACGCGATATTTTACTTGTCCGAGGTTTGATCATTGGTATCTCCATACCTTGTTCAACCTCGTTACCGACAAGTACTCTTTACTCGTACCGTGGTATGTGATCTCTTATGAACTATCCATATGCTTGCAAGCTAATCAGATGACATTGCACCGAGTGGGCCCAGAGTATATCTATCCGTCATCAGGATGGACAAATCCCACTATTGATCCATATGCCTCAACTCACACTTTCCAAATACTTAATCCCATCTTTATAACCACCCATTTACGCAATGGCGTTTGATGTAATCAAAGTACCCTTCCGGTGTAAGTGATTTACACGATCTCATGGTCGAAGGACTTAGGCAACTATGTATCGAAAGCTTATAGCAAATTGAACTTAATGACTTGATCTTATGCTACGCTCATTTGGGTGTGTGTCCATTATATCATTCACCTAATGACATAACCTTGTTATTAATAACATCCAATGTTCATGATCACGAAACCATGATCATCCATTAATCAACAAGCTAGTTATACAAGAGGCTTACTAGGGACTCCTTGTTGTTTACATAACACACATGTATCAATGTTTCGGTTAATACAACTATAACATGGGATGTAAACATTTATCATGAACACTAAGATATAACAATAACTAACTTATTATTGCCTCTTGGGCATATCTCCAACAGTTTCTAGGGATGCCATCAACTTTTTACCTTTGTTGGATATCATGTGAGATGCTATGCATGTTCGTCTTGTCTGAAGTAAGTGCGATTTCATGATCAAATGGTTTGAGTATGCATGTGTTAGAGAAGAACATTGGGCCGCTAACTAAAGCCATGTATCATGGTGGAAGTTTCAGTTTGGACATACAAACTCAATCTCTTATGAGAATACTATATGTTGTTGAATGCTTAAGCATTAAAAGAGGAGTCCATTATCTGTTGTCTATGTTGTCCCGGTATGGATGTCTAAGTTGAGAATAATCAAAAGCGAGAAATCCAATGCGTGCTTTCTCCTTAGACCTTTGTACAGGCGGCATAGAGGCACCCCTTTGTGACACTTGGTTGAAACATATGCCATGCAATAATAATCCGTGTTATCCGAGCTGATTAGGACAAGGTGCGAGCACTATTAGTACTCTATGCATGAGACTTGCAACTTGTAGGAAGTATTATGCATAGCACATATGAATTATTACTACCGTTGACAAAATTGTTTCTATGTTTTCAAAATAAAAGCTCTAGCACAAAAATAGTAATCCATGCTTCCCTCTGCGAAGGGCCATTCTTTTACTTTATGTTGAGTCAGTTTACCCACTTCTTTCTATCTTAGAAGCAAACACTTGTGTTAACTGTGTGCATTGATTCTTACATGTTTACTTATTGCACTTGTTATATTACTCTATGTTGACAATTATCCATGAGATATACATGTTACAAGTTGAAAGCAATTACTGAAACTTAATCATCCTTTGTGTTGCTTCAATGCATTCTACTAAGAATTTATTGCTTATGAGTTAGCTCTTATGCAAGTCTTGTTGATACTTGTCTTGAAAGTACTATTCATGAAAAGTTTTGCTATATGATTCATTTGTTTAGTTATCATCTTTGTTAGCAATCTTTTGCTTCAGATCACTCCATCCATCTCATATGCTTTACAATAATATTGATCAAGGTTATGTTGGTAGCATGTCACTTCAGAAATTATTTGTGTTATCGTTTACCTACTCGAGGGCGAGTAGGAACTAAGCTTGGGGATGCTGATACGTCTCAAACGTATCTATAATTTCTTATGTTCCATGGTACTTTTATGACAATACTTGAATGTTATATACACACTTTATAGCATTATTATACATTTTCCGGCACTAACCTATTAACAAGATGCTGAAGCGCCAGTTGCTGTTTTCTGCTGTTTTTGGTTTCAGAAATCCTAGTAAGGAAATATTCTCGGAATTGGACGAAATCAACGCCCAGGGTCCTATTTTTCCACGAAGCTTCCAGAAGACCAAGGGGGAAAGGAAGTGGGGCACCGGGGCGACGCCACACTAGGGCGGCGCGGCCTAGGGGGGGCCCGCGCGGCCCTAGCGTGTGGGGCCCCCGTGACCCCTCCGACTCCGCCCTTCTGCCTACTTAAAACCTTCGTCGCGAAACCCTCTGTACCGAGAGCCGCGATACGGAAAACCTTCCAGAGACGCCGCTGATGTCTACGGGTGCTTCTATTCTTGTAGACAGTGTTGGGCCTCCAAGAGCAGAGGTTTGTAGAATAGCAGCAAGTTTCCCTTAAGTGGATTACCCAAGGTTTATCGAACTCAGGGAGGAAGAGGTCAAAGATATCCCTCTCATGCAACCCTGCAGCCACAAAGCAAGAAGTCTCTTGTGTCCCCAACACACCTAATAGGTGTACTAGTTCGGCGAAGAGATAGTGAAATACAAGTGGTATGAATGAATATGAGCAGTAGTACGGTGCCAGAAAATAGCTCGCTGGCGTGCAGTTGATGGTAGTAATATTGTAGGAAGTAAACAAGCAGTAGTAACGCAGCAGTAGTAACGCAGTAAAACAGTAACAAGCAGCGATAGCAGTATTTAGGAACAAGGCCTAGGGATTAGACTTTCACTAGTGGACACTCTCAACATTGATCACATAACAGAATAGATAAATGCATACTCTACACTCTCTTGTTGGATGATGAACACATTGCGTAGGATTACACGAACCCTCAATGCCGGAGTTAACAAGCTCCACAATTAAATGTTCATATTTAAATAACCTTAGAGTGTAAGATAGATCAATACGACTAAACCAAGTACTAACGTAGCATGCACACTGTCACCTTCATGCTTATGTAGGAGGAATAATACACATCAATACTATCATAGCAATAGTTAACTTCGCAATCTACAAGAGATCATGATCATAGCATAAACCAAGTACTAACACGAGTGCACACACTGTCACCATTACACCGTGTAGGAGGAATAAAACTACTTTAATAACATCACTAGAGTAGCACATAGATAAATTGTGATACAAAACACATTGCAATCATAAAGAGATATAAATAAGCACTTCACTATGCCATTCATAACAGTGAATAAGTATTCTGTGAAATATAGCCTAAGAGACCCACACGGTGCACACACTGTCAACTTTACACACGTGGGACAAGGAGTCTCCGGAGATCACATAAGTAAAACTCACTTGACTAGCATAATGACATCTAGATTACAAGCATCATCATATGAATCTCAATCATGTAAGGCAGCTCATGAGATTATTGTATTGAGGTACATAGGAGAGAGATGAACCACATAGCTACCGGTACAGCCCCGAGCCTTGATGGAGAACTACTCCCTCTTCATGGGAGCAGCAGCGTTGATGAAGATGGCGGTGGAGATGGCAGCGGTGTCGATGGAGAAGCCTTCCGGGGGCACTTCCCCGTCCGGCGGCGTGCCGGAACTGAGACTCCTGTCCCCCAGATCTTGGCTTCGCGATGGCGGCGGCTGTGGAAGGTTTCGCGTACCGTGGCTTCCTCCGTAAGGGTTTTCGACGCAGGGGCTTTATATAGGCGAAAGGGCAGCCTCGGAGGGTCGAAGGGGCGACGACACCATAGGCTGGCGCGGCCAGGGCCCAGGCCACGCCACCCTATCATCTGGGGCCCACAGGGCCCTCCTCTGGCGGCTCTCGGGTGTTCTGGATGCTTCCGGGCAAAATAGGAACCTGGGCGTTGATTTCGTCCAATTCCGAGAATATTTCCTTACTAGGATTTCTGAAACCAAAAACAGCAGAAAACAGGAACTGGCACTTCGGCATCTTGTTAATAGGTTAGTTCCAGAAAATGCACGAATATGACATAAAGTGTGCATAAAACATGTAGATATCATCAATAATGTGGCATGGAACATAAGAAATTATCGATACGTCGGAGACGTATCAGCATCCCCAAGCTTAGTTCTGCTCGTCCCGAGCAGGTAAAACGATAACAAAGATAATTTCTGAAGTGACATGCCATCATAATCTTGATCATACTATAAACATATGTAATGAATGCAGCGATCCAAACAATGGTAATGACATGAGTAAACAACTGAATCATAAAGCAAAGACTTTTCATGAATAGTACTTCAAGACAAGCATCAATAAGTCTTGCATAAGAGTTAACTCATAAAGCAATAAATCAAAGTAAAGGTATTGAAGCAACACAAAGGAAGATTAAGTTTCAGCGGTTGCTTTCAACTTATAACATGTATATCTCATGGATATTTGTCAACATAGAGTAATATAACAAATGCAATAAGCAAGTATGTAGGAATCAATGCACAGTTCACAAGTGTTTGCTTCTTGAGGTGGAGAGAGATAGGTGAACTGACTCAACAATAAAAGTAAAAGAATGGTCCTTCAAAGAGGAAAGCATCGATTGCTATATTTGTGCTAGAGCTTTTATTTTGAAAACATAAAGAGAGCATAAAAATAAAGTTTTGAGAGGTGTTTGTTGTTGTCAACGAATGGTAGTGGGCACTCTAACTACCTCATCAACCAGACTTTCAAGAGCGGCTCCCATGAAGGACGTTATCTCTACCAGCAAGGTAGATCATCCCTCTTCTCTTTTGTTTACACATGTACTTTAGTTTAGTTTTTCTTTATTTATGGATGACACTCCTCCCAACCTTTTGCTTACACAAGCCATGGCTAACCGAATCCTCGGGTGCCTTCCAACATTCACATACCATGGAGGAGTGTCTATTTGCAAATTTAAGTTGCTTACTGATAGATCAGAGCAAAACATGTGAAGAGAATTATTAATGCAAGTTAATTAATTGAGGCTGGGAACCTCATTGCCAGCTCTTTTTGCAAAATTATTGGATAAGCGGATGAAGCCACTAGTCCATTGTGAAAGTCTGTCAAAAGTAAATGACAAGATCGAAAGATAAAACACCACATACTTCCTCATGAGCTATAAAACATTGACACAAATAAGAGGTGATAAATTTTGAATTATTTAAAGGTAGCACTCAAGCAATTTACTTTGGAATGGCGGAGAAATACCATGTAGTAGGTAGGTATGGTGGACACAAATGGCATAGTGGTTGGCTCAGGGATTTTGGATGCATGAGAAGTATTCCCTCTCGATACAAGGTTTAGGCTAGCAAGGTTTATTTGAAACAAACACAAGGATGAACCGGTGCAGCAAAACTCACATAAAAGACATATTGTAAACATTATAAGACTCTACACCGTCCTCCTTGTTGTTCAAAACTCAATACTAGAAATTATCTAGACCTTAGAGAGACCAAATATGCAAACCAAATTTTAGCAAGCTCTATGTATTTCTTCATTAATAGGTGCAAAGTATATGATGCAAGAGCTTAAACATGAGCACAACAATTGCCAAGTATCACATTATCCAAGACATTTTACCAATTACTACATGTAGCATTTTCCAATTCCAACCATATAACAATATAACGAAGAGGAAACTTCGCCATGAATATTATGAGCTAAGAACACATGTGTTCATACGAACCAGCGGAGCGTGTCTCTCTCCCACACAAGGATGAACTTATTCAGAGAATGAAAATAACAAAACAAAAACAAAAATAAAAGCACACAGACGCTCCAAGTAAAATACATAAGATGTGACCGAATAAAAATATAGTTTCAAGAGAAAGAACCTGATACTTTGTCGATGAAGAAGGGGATGCCCAAGGCATCCCCAAGCTTAGACGCTTGAGTCTTCTTGAAATATGCAGGGATGAACCACGGGGGCATCCCCAAGCTTAGAGCTTTCACTCCTCTTGATCATAGTATATCATACTCCTCTCTTGACCCTTGAAAACTTCCTTCACACCAAACTTCAAGCAAACTCATTATAATCAAAAATTCACATGTTCAGAGGTGACACAATCATTCTTAACACTTCTGTACATTGCACAAAACTTCTGAAAGTTAATGGAACAAAGAAACTCATTCAACTTAACAAAAGCGGCAATGCGAAATAAAAGGCAGAATCTGTCAAAAACAGAACAGTCCGTAAAGACGAATTTTAAAATGGCACCAGACTTGCTCAAATGGAAAAACTCAAAACTAATGAAAGTTGCGTACATATCTGAGGATCACGCTCGTAAATTGACAGATTTTTTCGAATTTTCTACAGAGACTTGTGCCAGAATTCGTGACAGACAGCAATGCTGTTTCTGCACAGCGATCCCAAATATAACATGAACTTTAACATAGAAACTTTACTTGGCACAAAAACATGATAAGGAGAGGTTGCTACAGTAGTAAACAACTTCCAAGACTCAAATATAAAACAAAGTACTGTAGTAAAAAAAAACACATGGGTTATCTCCCAAGAAGTTCTTTCTTTATAGCCATTAAGATGGGCTCAGCAGTTTTAATGATGCACTCGCAAGAAATAGTATTTGAAGCAAAAGAGAGCATCAAGAGGAAAATTCAAAACACATTTAAGTCTAACATGCTTCCTATGCATAGGAATCTTGTAAATAAACAAGTTCATGAAGAGCAAAGTAACAAGCATAGGAAGATAAAACAAGTGTAGCTTCAAAAATTTCAGCACATAGAGAGGCATTTTAGTAACATGAAAATTTCTACAACCATATTTTCCTCTCTCATAATAACTTTCAGTAGCATCATGAGCAAACTCAACAATATAACTATCACATAAAGCATTCTTATCATGAGTCTCAGGCATAAAATAATTACTACTCCCAACATAAGCATAGTCATTCTTATTAATTGTAGTGGGAGCAAATTCAACAAAGTAGCTATCAAATATAGGAGGTATATTGTAATCATAATCAAATTTATCCTCCATAACAGGTGGTAACAAAAGACTACTATCATTATAATCATCATAAATGGGAGGCAAAGTATCATCAAAGTAAATTTTCTCCTCAATGCTTGGGGGACTAAAAATATCATGCTCATCAAAACCAGCTTCCCCAAGCTTAGAATTTTCCATAGCATTAGCAACAATAGTGTTCAAAGCATTCATATTAATATGTTCCATGGGTTTTTTAATTTTTGCATCAAACCATCCATGTCTTAAATCAGGAAATAGAATAAGAAGCTCATTGTTGTCCATTATGCCTAACTAGTGTAAACAAGAAACCAAATGTCGCAATTGCAGAGTCTAAAGGAAATAGCTTCGAGCACACACACAATGGCGCCAGAAAAGTACTGTTACCTGGAACCGAAGTATGAGTGCCTTTTACCTTTCCTCCCCGGCAACGGCGCCAGAAAAAGTGCTTGATGTCTACGGGTGCTTCTATTCTTGTAGACAGTGTTGGGCCTCCAAGAGCAGAGGTTTGGAGAACAGCAGCAAGTTTCCCTTAAGTGGATTACCCAAGGTTTATCGAACTCAGGGAGGAAGAGGTCAAAGATATCCCTCTCATGCAACCCTGCAGCCACAAAGCAAGAAGTCTCTTGTGTCCCCAACACACCTAATAGGTGTACTAGTTCAGCGAAGAGATAGTGAAATACAAGTGGTATGAATGAATATGAGCAGTAGTACGGTGCCAGAAAATAGCTCGCTGGCGTGCAGTTGATGGTAGTAATATTGTAGGAAGTAAACAAGCAGTAGTAACGCAGCAGTAGTAACGCAGTAAAACAGTAACAAGCAGTGATAGCAGTATTTAGGAACAAGTGATACGTCCCCGACGTATCCATAATTTCTGTCGTTCCATGCTTGTTTTATGACAATACTTACATGTTTTGCTTGCACTTTATGATGATTTCATGCATTTTCCGGAACTAACCTATTAACAAGATGCCACAGTGCCAGTTCCTGTTTTCTGCTGTTTTTGGTTCCAGAAAGGCTGTTCGGGCAATATTCTCGGAATTGGACGAAATCAACGCCAAAGATCTTATTTTTCCCGGAAGCATCCAGAACACCGAAGAAGAGTCGGAGGAGAGCCAGGGGGCCACCAGGAGGGTGGGCCGCGCGGGCTAGCCCCAGGCCGCGCCCCCCTATGAGGAGGCCACCCTGTCAGCCCTCCTGCGCCGCCTCTTCGCCTATTTAACCCCTTTCGACCTAAAAACACCGCCACCACTTGACGAAACTCCAGAAAGACTCCAGGGGCGCCGCCACCATCGCGAAACTCCAATTCGGGGGACAGAAGTCTCTGTCCCGGCACCCTGCCGGGACGGGGAAGTGCCCCCGGAAGCCATCTCCATCAACGCCACCGCCTCCATCATGCTCCGTGAGTAGTTCCCCCATGGACTACGGGTTCTAGCTGTAGCTAGTTGGTATTCTCTCCCCCATGTACTTCAATACAATGATCTCATGAGCTGCCTTACATGATTGAGATCCATCTGATGTAATCGGTGTTGTGTTTGTTGGGATCCGATGGATGATACATTATGATTAGTCTATCTATAAAGTTTGTGAAGTTATTGTTGCTGCAATCTTGTTATGCTTAATGCTTGTCACTAGGGCCCGAGTGGCATGATCATAGATTTGAGCTCTATAATTATTGCTTAGATTGTATCTACAAGTTGTATGCACATGTCACTGTCCGGAACCAAAGGCCCCGAAGTGACAGAAATCGGGACAACCGGAGGGGATGGCGGTGATGTGAGGGACACATGTTTTCACGGAGTGTTAATGCTTTGCTCCGGTGCTCTATTAAAAGGAGTACCTTAATATCCAGTAGATTCCCTTGAGGCCCGGCTGCCACCGGCTGGTAGGACAATAGATGTTGTGCAAGTTTCTCATTGCGAGCACGTACGACTAAATATGGAAAACATGCCTACATGATTAATGAATTGATGTTCTTTCTTAATGCCTTATCAATCCTATCAATTGCCCAACTGTAATTTGTTCACCCAACACTTGTCACTTGTTATTGGAGAGTTACCACTAGTGTAGATAGCTGGGAACCCCGGTCCATCTTTCATCATCATATACTCGTTCTACATGTCAACTATTTTCTGGTGCCATTGCTCTCATATTGCTATTACTGCTGCTGTGTTACTGTTACTACTGCTCTCATATTACTGCTACTTTCACATCACCCCTGTTACTAGTGCTTTTCCAGGTGCAGCTGAATTGACAACTCAGTTGTTAAGGCTTATAAGTATTCTTTACCTCCCCTTGTGTCGAATCAATAAATTTGGGTTTTACTTCCCTCGAAGACTGTTGCGATCCCCTATACTTGTGGGTCATCAAGACTATTTTCTGGCGCCGTTGCCGGGGAGGCATAGCTCTACTCATAAGTTCACCTGGGGAGTACACTCTACATCTCTCTCTGCATTTATTTTATTTTGTCTTGCTAGTTTACTTTTGTCTAGTTTATTTGTGCTTAGTTTATTTCTGTCTAGTATTATTTCGCGTAGTTTACTTTTGCTTAGTTTCTTTTTGTCTTGTTTTATTTTCCTCATATACCCAAAAATCCATAAAAATTTGAAAAATCTAAAAATTAAAAACTGCTGTTATGGGAGAACCTACAACCTACTTGGAGCTTATAGAATGTTATAATAATTATAGAGAATCAAGAACTGGTAAAATAATGAGTGCTATGATAGAAAAATTGAATACAATTGCTGAAATCTTGCTTGAACGCCATGATATAAACTGTTGCTCTCGACAGGATACTAAACATCTTAAATTTCAATGTGGCTTTAGTGAGGAATTTTTAATTAAGAACTATAATCGGAATTGCTATATTCATTATGGGTTCGAAGAGGTAGAACAATTTGTCTTATTTATGGGAGCCTCCGAGATAGAATCCTTCATGGTTGAGAATTATGAAACTTGTGTTGTTTGTAAGGGCCTTAAAGATTATGTCTCTACTATCCTTAATTCTTGCATAGAATGCTACAGTAGGAATCCTTATATCCTTGATTACAAAGAGAGACACATTAATGCACAAGAATGCACTCACAATTTGCAGGAACCGGTGGAAGAAGAAATTGATGAACCTGAAAGCTCATTGGATGAAAAAGAGGAGGAAATTGATGAACCTGAAAGCTCATTGGATGAAAAAGAAGAGGAGAGTGATGAACAAAAGGAGGAAGAATGGATTAGCTACCCATACCAACCTTCTAATGAGAGTAACTCTTTATCTCTTACACTATTTGATTGTCCTCCATGCTTACCGGAAGAGGTTGAATGTTATGTTCCTGTGGATTCTCTTGAAATAGTACCTATGAGTAATACTTGTGAGAATGATTATGCTACTGTTATTTATGATAATCCATGCTACTTTGATAAATCTTATGATAATGCTTTGTTTGTGCCTGATGTCGAAATGCATGGTACTAAAGAATTTTGCTTGGCAAATGTTTATGACAAAGCTCTAGATGATGGTCCTATGTTACTTGATAATATTAATTGTACTACTAATGAAAATGGGATTGGAAAAGTATTGACTTTATTTAAGAGTCCCATATCTCTTGAGATTGATCGATCACCTTGTTATATTATTAATAAAAGTAAGTTTGAAAGTTTTAATTCCACAATTCTTGAACTTGATAAAAATTATGTGTTTGGAAATCATGAAAAGTATGCTGCATGTGATAGTTATATTGTTGAGTTTGTTCATGAAGCTACTGAAAATTATTATGAGAGAGGAAAATATCGTTGTAGAAATTTTCATGGTACTAATACACCTCTCTATATGCTGAAATTTTTGAAGTTACTCTTGTTTTATCTTCTTATGCTTATCACTTTGTTCTTCATGAATTTATTTGTGTACAAGATTCCTATGCATAGGAAGCATGTGAGACTTAAATGTGTTTTGAATTTGCTTTTTGATGCTCTCTTTTGCTTCAAATACTATTTCTTGCGAGTGCATCATTTAAAACTGCTGAGCCCATCTTAATGGCTATAAAGAAAAGAACTTCTTGGGAGATAACCCATGTGTTATTTTGCTACAGTACTTTGTTTTATATTTGTGTCTTGGAAGTTGTTTACTACTGTAGCAACCTCTCCTTATCTTAGTTTTTTGTTTTGTTGTGCCAAGTGAAGCCTCTAATCGAAGGTTGATACTAGATTTGGATTTCTGCGCAGAAACAGATTTCTATCTGTCACGAATCTGGGCTTATTTCTCTGTAGGAAACTCAGAAAAATCTGCCAATTTACGTGCGTGTTCCTCAGATATGTACGCAACTTTCATTAGTTTTGAGTTTTCTGATTTGAGCAATGGAAGTATTTTATTAAAATTCGTCTTTACTGGTTGTTCTGTTTTGGCAGATTCTGTCTCTGTTTTTTGCATTGTCTCTTGTGGACTTTAAGCGAGGTTTTCTAGACGTAGAGGGCTGTAGCTAATGTTTTATTGAGTTCTTGCAATGTGCCACTACAGGACCAAGGTGGATTCAAGTTTTTTGAGTACTAACCCCTCTAATGAAGTTTATGAGAAGTTTGGTGTGAAGGAAGTTTTCAAGGGTCAAGAGAGGAGGATGATATATGATCAAGAAGAGTGAAAAGTCAAAGCTTGGGGATGCCCCCGTGGTTCATCCCTGCATATTTCAAGGAGACTCAAGCGTCTAAGCTTGGGGATGCCCAAGGCATCCCCTTCTTCATCAACTTATCAGGTTCCTCCCCTGAAACTATATTTTTATTCAGTCACATCATATGTGCTTTACTTGGAGCGTCTGTGTGTTTATTTTTCGTTTTGTTTATGTTTGAATAAATTCGGATCCTAGCAATCCTTGTTTGGGAGAGAGACACGCTCCGCTTTTTCATATGAACACTTGTTCTTCGTTTTACTTTTAATGTTCAATGAATAAAAGTTGGAAGCTACAATATTTATCTTTATTTGGTTGGGAAAAGAAAATGCCTCATATGTCTTGGATAATTTGATACTTGGCAATTGTTTTGAGCTCTCAAGTAGATCATAAGTTTTTGCATGTAGTTTAAACCTATTAGTGGAGAACTACCGTAAAGCTTGTTAAAATTGGTTTGCATAATTGATCTCTCTTAAGGTCTAGATATTTTCTGGTAAAAGTGTTTGAGCAACAAGGAAGACAGTGTAGAGTATTATAATGCTTGCAATATGTTCTTATGTAAGTTTTGCTGTACCGGTTCATACTTGTGTTTGCTTCAAACAACCTTGCTAGCCTAAACCTTGTACTGAGAGGGAATACTCCTCATGCATCCAAAATCCTTGAGCCAAAACCTATGCCATTTGTGTCCACCATACCTACCTACTATGTGGTATTTCCTGCCATTCCAAAGTAAATTGCTTGAGTGCTACCTTTAAAACCTTCAAAATGCTTCTCAATTTGTGTTAATGTTTCATAGCTCATGAGGAAGTATGTGGTGTTTAGCTTTCAACCTTGTCATTTACTTTTGACGGACTCTCATATGGACTAGTGGCACATCCGCTTATCCAATAATTTTGCAAAAAGAGCTGGCAATGGGATTCCCAGTCCCGAATTAATTAATTTAAATAGACACTCCTCCATGGTTTGTGATTGTTGGACGGCACCCGAAGGATTCGGTTAGCCATGGCTTGTGTAAGCAAAGGTTGGGGGGAGTGTCATCATCATAATAAAACTTAAATAAAAAGGCACTCCTTCATGGTATGTGATTGTTGGCAGGCACCCGAGGATTCGGTTAGCCATGGTTTGTGAAAGAAAGGTTGGAAGGAGTGCCACCCAAAAATAAATAAAATGGGAGCCGCTCTTGGGAGTCCGGTTGATGAGGTAGTTAGTGTGCCCACTACCATTCGTTGACAACAACAAACACCTCTCAAAACTTTACTTTTATGCTCTCTTTATGTTTTCAAAACCAAAGCTCTAGCACAAATATAGCAATCGATGCTTTCCTCTTTGAAGGGGCCATTCTTTTACTTTATGTTGAGTCAGTTACCTAATTCCTTCCACCTTAGAAGCAAACACTTGTGTCAACTGTGCATTGATTCTTACATACTTGCTTATTTGCATTCATCATATTACTTTGTGTTGACAATTATCCATGAGATATGCATGTTACAAGTTGAAAGCAACCGCTGAAACTTATATCCTCCTTTGTGTTGCTTCGATGCCTTTACTATGAACTTATTGCTTTATGAGTTAACTCTTGTGCGAAACTTTTGATGCTTGTCTTGAAAGTACTCTCCATGAAAAGTTTTGCTATATGTTATCTACTTGTTAGCAACTATAGATCATTGCCTTGAGTCACTTCATTCATTTCATATGCTTTGTAATAGTATGATCAAGGTTATGTAAGTAGCATGTCACTACAGAAATTATTCTTTTTATCGTTTTACCTGCTCGGGACGAGCAGAACTAAGCTTGGGGATGCTGATACGTCCCCGACGTATCCATAGTTTCTGTCGTTCCATGCTTGTTTTATGACAATACTTACATGTTTTGCTTGCACTTTATGATGATTTCATGCATTTTCCGGAACTAACCTATTAACAAGATGCCACAGTGCCAGTTCCTGTTTTCTGCTGTTTTTGGTTCCAGAAAGGCTGTTCGGGCAATATTCTCGGAATTGGACGAAATCAACGCCAAAGATCTTATTTTTCCCGGAAGCATCCAGAACACCGAAGAAGAGTCGGAGGAGAGCCAGGGGGCCACCAGGAGGGTGGGCCGCGCGGGCTAGCCCCAGGCCGCGCCCCCCTATGAGGAGGCCACCCTGTCAGCCCTCCTGCGCCGCCTCTTCGCCTATTTAACCCCTTTCGACCTAAAAACACCGCCACCACTTGACGAAACTCCAGAAAGACTCCAGGGGCGCCGCCACCATCGCGAAACTCCAATTCGGGGGACAGAAGTCTCTGTCCCGGCACCCTGCCGGGACGGGGAAGTGCCCCCGGAAGCCATCTCCATCAACGCCACCGCCTCCATCATGCTCCGTGAGTAGTTCCCCCATGGACTACGGGTTCTAGCTGTAGCTAGTTGGTATTCTCTCCCCCATGTACTTCAATACAATGATCTCATGAGCTGCCTTACATGATTGAGATCCATCTGATGTAATCGGTGTTGTGTTTGTTGGGATCCGATGGATGATACATTATGATTAGTCTATCTATAAAGTTTGTGAAGTTATTGTTGCTGCAATCTTGTTATGCTTAATGCTTGTCACTAGGGCCCGAGTGGCATGATCATAGATTTGAGCTCTATAATTATTGCTTAGATTGTATCTACAAGTTGTATGCACATGTCACTGTCCGGAACCAAAGGCCCCGAAGTGACAGAAATCGGGACAACCGGAGGGGATGGCGGTGATGTGAGGGACACATGTTTTCACGGAGTGTTAATGCTTTGCTCCGGTGCTCTATTAAAAGGAGTACCTTAATATCCAGTAGATTCCCTTGAGGCCCGGCTGCCACCGGCTGGTAGGACAATAGATGTTGTGCAAGTTTCTCATTGCGAGCACGTACGACTAAATATGGAAAACATGCCTACATGATTAATGAATTGATGTTCTTTCTTAATGCCTTATCAATCCTATCAATTGCCCAACTGTAATTTGTTCACCCAACACTTGTCACTTGTTATTGGAGAGTTACCACTAGTGTAGATAGCTGGGAACCCCGGTCCATCTTTCATCATCATATACTCGTTCTACATGTCAACTATTTTCTGGTGCCATTGCTCTCATATTGCTATTACTATTTCTGTATTCTTGTTACTACTGCTCTCATATTACTGCTACTTTCACATCACCCCTGTTACTAGTGCTTTTCCAGGTGCAGCTGAATTGACAACTCAGTTGTTAAGGCTTATAAGTATTCTTTACCTCCCCTTGTGTCGAATCAATAAATTTGGGTTTTACTTCCCTCGAAGACTGTTGCGATCCCCTATACTTGTGGGTCATCAACAAGGCATAGGGATTAGACTTTCACTAGTGGACACTCTCAACATTGATCACATAACAGAATAGATAAATGCATACTCTACACTCTCTTGTTGGATGATGAACACATTGCGTAGGATTACACGAACCCTCAATGTCGGAGTTAACAAGCTCCACAATTAAATGTTCATATTTAAATAACCTTAGAGTGTAAGATAGATCAATACGACTAAACCAAGTACTAACGTAGCATGCACACTGTCACCTTCATGCTTATGTAGGAGGAATAATACACATCAATACTATCATAGCAATAGTTAACTTCGCAATCTACAAGAGATCATGATCATAGCATAAACCAAGTACTAACACGAGTGCACACACTGTCACCATTACACCGTGTAGGAGGAATAAAACTACTTTAATAACATCACTAGAGTAGCACATAGATAAATTGTGATACAAAACACATTGCAATCATAAAGAGATATAAATAAGCACTTCACTATGCCATTCATAACAGTGAATAAGTATTCTGTGAAATATAGCCTAAGAGACCCACACGGTGCACACACTGTCACCTTTACACACGTGGGACAAGGAGTCTCCGGAGATCACATAAGTAAAACTCACTTGACTAGCATAATGACATCTAGATTACAAGCATCATCATATGAATCTCAATCATGTAAGGCAGCTCATGAGATTATTGTATTGAGGTACATAGGAGAGAGATGAACCACATAGCTACCGGTACAGCCCCGAGCCTTGATGGAGAACTACTCCCTCTTCATGGGAGCAGCAGCGTTGATGAAGATGGCGGTGGAGATGGCAGCGGTGTCGATGGAGAAGCCTTCCGGGGGCACTTCCCCGTCCGGCGGCGTGCCGGAACTGAGACTCCTGTCCCCCAGATCTTGGCTTCGCGATGGCGGCGGCTGTGAAAGGTTTCGCGTACCGTGGCTTCCTCCGTAAGGGTTTTCGACGCATGGGCTTTATATAGGCGAAAGGGCAGCCTCGGAGGGTCGAAGGGGCGACGACACCATAGGCTGGCGCGGCCAGGGCCCAGGCCGCGCCACCCTATCATCTGGGGCCCACAGGGCCCTCCTCTGGCGGCTCTCGGGTGTTCTGGATGCTTCCGGGCAAAATAGGAACCTGGGCGTTGATTTCGTCCAATTCCGAGAATATTTCCTTACTAGGATTTCTGAAACCAAAAACAGCAGAAAACAGGAACTGGCACTTCGGCATCTTGTTAATAGGTTAGTTCCAGAAATTGCACGAATATGACATAAAGTGTGCATAAAACATGTAGATATCATCAATAATGTGGCATGGAACATAAGAAATTATCGATACGTCGGAGACGTATCAGCCGCCGCCAATCCCATCTCGGGGGATTCAGGAGATCGCCTCCGGCACCCTGCCGGAGAGGGGAATCATCACCGGAGGGGCTCTACATCATCATGCCCGCCTCCGGATTGATGCGTGAGTAGTTCATCCTTGGACTATGGGACCATAGCAGTAGCTAGATGGTTGTCTTCTCCGCTTGTGCTATCATTGTTTAGATCTTGTGAGCTGCCTAACATGATTAAGATCATCTATTTGTAATCCTACATGTTGTGTTTGGTGGGATCCGATGAATCTATAATACTATGTCAAGTTGATTATCAATCTATCATATATGTGTTGTTTATGTTCTTGCATGCTCTCCGTTGCTAGTAGAGGCTCTGGCCAAGTTGATACTTGTAACTCCAAGAGGGAGTATTTATGCTCGATAGTGGGTTCATGCCTCCATTTAATCTGGGACAGTGACATAAAGTTCTAAGGTTGTGGATGTGCTGTTGCTACTAGGGATAAAACATCGATGCTTTGTCTAAGGATATTTGTGTTGATTACATTACGCACCATACTTAATGCAATTATCTGTTGTTTACAACTTAATACTGGAAGGGGTGCGGATGCTAACCCGAAGATGGATTATTTAGGCATAGATGCATGCTGGATAGCGGTCTATGTACTTTGTCGTAATGCCCTGATTAAATCTCATAGTAATCATCATTGATATGTATTGAATCTTGATTTGTCAATTGCCCACCTATAATTTGTTCACCCAGCATGCTAGTTATCTTATTGGAGAGACACCACTAGTGAACTGTGGACCCCGGTCCATTCTTTTACATCTGAATACATTCTACTGCAATTATTGTTCTTACTGTTCTTTGCAAACAAACACCATCTTCCACTCGATACGCTTAATCCTTTGTTTTCAGCAAGCCGGTGAGATTGACAACCTCACTGTTACGTTGGGGCAAAGTATCTTGATTGTGTTGTGTAGGTTCCACGTTGGCGCCGGTTTCACTGGTGTTGCGCCGCACTACACTCCTCCACCAACAACTTTCACGTGCTTCTTGGCTCCTACTGGTTCGATAACCTTTGTTTCTTTCTGAGAGAAAACTTGCTGCTGTGCGCATTACACCTTCCTCTTGGGGTTCCCAACGGACGTGTACATCTACGCGCATCAGTGCACAATATGGGCACATTATCAGAAACTATGCGACGATTATATCCATAATATTTGTCGTTTGACCTAAATGCGATGAAATCTCAAACGTGATAGCTCATTTTGTGAAGGTTTTTTTGTGATGTTTGTAACTTTTAAAGTTTAATATTTTTCCTTGCAACTATGACACATAATATGACACCACGTGAAGGTTTCACGTTTTTTGGAATGTTTTTGAATTTGTTATGCCCATTTCAAACTATATTCAAAAAGGGGGGCATGAAGATCATTTGCCTGGAGCAGAGCCTCGCTAAACTTGCACTGGATCCCTAAAGAAATAGCATGTTGTGAATCTAAAAATTATTTTTACAAAAAATCTTGAGCAATATATCATGTATCTATAGTAAATCTAGCCGGCCTCCTACCGATGCGGCAGGAATTTGTCTTGCTCATGAGGGGTGGACAGAAAGGTTCCACATACACCGGTTTAGAATTTTTCCATCTTAGGTGGTCTAGTATTTTTTAAAAATGTATTGGTACCAATGTGAAACTTTAATTTGGTGGTTGCTTCACAAAATACCCTGTTTTCGGCACCTCAAAAATAGATAATGGCTTTTTCGTGCAATGAAAAAGGATAACTTCCTCCTGCAACATCGTAAGACATCCCATGATGCACATGTGTGCATAATATGGGCACATTATCACAAACTATGCGATGATTCTATACATAACATTGGTCGTTGGACCTAAATGCCATTAAACCTCGAACGTGATAGCTCATTTTGTGAAGGATTTTTTGTGATGTTTACGTTTTTAAAGTTTAATATTTTTCCTTGCAACTATGACACATAATATGACACAATTCGAAGGTTTCACATTGTCTCGAACGGTTTTGAATTTGTTATGCCGATTTCAAACTATATTCAAAACGGCGGGCATGAAGATCCTTTGCCCGGGGCAGAACCTTGCTAAACTTGTACTGGATCTTTGATGAAATAGCATGTTTTGAGCCTAAAAATGATTATTATAATTTTTTTGAGCATTATATCATGTACATGTAGTTCAAATCTGGCTGGCCTCCTATCGATTCGGCAGGAATTTGTCCTTTTCATGAGGGGTGTACGAAAAGGTTCCAGATACACCGGTTGAGAAATTTTCCATCTTAGGTGGTCTAGTATTTTTGAAAAATGTGTTGGTACCAATGTGAACCTTTAATTCGGTGGTTGCTTCATAAAATATCCCGCTTTCGGCACCTCAAAAATGGAAAATGACTTTTTCGTGCGGTGAAAAGGAAAACTTCCTCCTGCAACATCGTAAGACATCCCAAGATGTACATGTGTGCAAAATATGGATATATTATCATAAACTATGCGACGATTCTAGCAATAACATTGGTTGTTCGGCGAGAAATGCATGAAATATCGGACATGATGGCTCATTTTGGAGAAGGTTTTGGAGATGTTTGGCATATTCCATGTTTGATATTTTTCCAAAATAGATCTTATTTTTCTGAAATTTTTGATATATTATTTGTATTTTTCTAAATTATAATGATTTAGTTATGATTTTTTGAGGATTAATGTGGTATAATGGAAAATAGCTATGCCGATGGCTTTGCCGTCGGCACATGGCTGAAATACGTGCCGTCGGCACAGGCCTAACGTTGTTAACATGCCGTCACGGCGGAGAGGCTGTGCCGACGGCCGAAACTATGCCGACGGTTGCCGTCGGCACATACCTTTCTGTGCCGACGGTTTTCCTCTGGCGACAGTGTGCCTGCTGGCCTGGCCAGAACGGGCCTTGTGCCGACGGCCCCGATATTTTGCCGTCGGCACAGGATCTGGCCGTCGGCGCCGCGGCGTGTTCCCGTAGTGTCAACATTCCCTTGTTCTACTACAAATCAAGTTACTTCCGATTTATTTATTTTATGATACAATGGTGCCATTCCCGGATTAACGAAGGTGTCCACACATTACCGTGTAGACCATAAGCACCACCGGATCCTAATAAAGCAAATTTAGAATGGAAAAAGGGAACAAAAGAATTGCACTGAGTTACTTGTTCCATGGACTTATGTGGTTCTTAGGGTTTCCAAAGACAAAAAAAAAGTAGATAAAAAGCGCCACGTGGGAGACTTTAGATTAATAAAGCCACATCGGCCAGACAAACATTGTATTGCTGAGAACATCAGCTTGAGTTTTACAGAACCAACTCCTTGTAAATATAAATGGCAGTCACAGAAATTTAATATTTGACGTGATACTTCGGGTGCACCACATGAAAACACACAAGGTGGAATACACGGCTTTTGGTTGCGCCATTGGAAAACACCTGAATATTTCTGAACTATTACTATGTGTGAGTGATAGTTGTAATTGGAACAAAGCAGAATTTTACTATTAAGTTCAACTTACGATTTTTTGTCTCCATAATTGCATGCAAAGGATATCACGGCAATACACATCCTCAAAGATGTAGAGGCAATCTTCAAAGTGGTCATCCTACAAGCATGCGAAATCCCAATGCGGAATTCTTTGTATGGTGGGCTACACAAAAATGACAAAATCAGAATACAAAGTATTTGAAATTGATATTTCGTATGTTTGTGGGATATATCATTTGCTACAACCCGATTTTTTTTCAACTCTTTTAACACAAGTAAACATTTTTTGAATTATAAAATGTAACATGATCACTCGAGCTTGGAGGACAAAAACATCCACCCATGGAAATGTTTCTTTTTTCTTCCAATCAAAGGGGCACATTTTATTCATTTACTGACAAGGATACATCGTTTGGTACATCACCCAGAACAGAAGGGGTAGGATCACCATCCCACATGAAAGTTTCTCAACCATAACTAAATCTGGAATTATAATATGTGATAATGTTGGTTGTACTTTGGGGACTATAAAGTTTTCAATTCGGTACTCGTTTTTGTTTTTTTTTGGCACATGCAATTCGGTACTCGTTAAGGCATAGACATGCCTATCCTTTGAAGTTGAAGGGGCCGTAATAGTAGAGGATATGAGCCGTGGCCATGTACTGGGCTGAGAAATTGCAGGAATTGGGCTAGATTCGTGGCTCCAGACATGGGTTGGAGAAAGAGAGTCCACGAGAAAATGGAGGAACCATCAAGAATCTGCGAATTAGCCAAACAGAAAAGAAATCTGTCAGGTATCAGTTCAGCATTGCTACTGGGAAGCTAACAATGTGGCGCACAAAAGCTACTTTCAAACAAAAAAAATGTGGCTCACAAACTAGCTAGACTTAGTTATGATTCAAACAATTCAGTTTTCTGGGACTGCGATCACATAAACTTTATTATTCCTGATGTAACGAACGATCCTCGTATATTTGTTCAAGATATGTAAAGCGCGCCATGAAGACTTTCCTTTTAAAAAAATCCAGGCATTTGTGTAAAATCATGCACCTACACGTGTGCATTTTACCAACAGGTTTTCTTGCGGTTGCAACACGAAATGTGTGCCTTTTTGACATGGCTCCTCTTCACTTACGCAGTTACGCTTTGACTCAATTCCCTCTTCCTAAAAATATTTCGCACTTCCCTAACCACGATCTGGGTCAAGACCCTCCACGCGACGCGAGGCACCACTTTGCACTTCCCTAACCACGATCTGGGTCAAAAACTCTCCGCTCGAGGCTTGTGAATTCGCCGGTGGATTCATGGACCCTGGTTTCTCCTCATCGGCCTCAGCTTTCAGGAAACTTCTCCGCTAAGATTTTCCCACTTCACGGTACTGGCTAGGCCATGCATCTCAATGTGCGCAGTGCAGGAAGCTGCCCGTTAGTTTCCTATATATGATATCTTCCTTGTATTTCAAGGGTTCCTGATTAGTCCCCTACAGAACTGAATTTCTGTTTTGTCCCCAACACCGCGAAACCTATTACTGATTCTTGTCTGCTCCTAAAAATTGCTACGGATGACCAGTGAGCATTCTTGGCTGAGCAAGAACTAGGCGGGCAAGCAATTACTAGCATCAGCCATATCTGTATCAATCCATACGAGACAAGTATGGTGGTTCTGAACAATTCATGTCCACTTGACATACCTTTGCGTTTTTGGGTAATTCCAGTACGCCACATCCGGTAGAAGCTAATGCAATCTCCAGTAAGGAATTAGAATGCTTGACAAGGAAGCACGCTACATTCTCCAGAATAGAAGCCACTCGATCGCCATGACGGGACCAATCCAAGAATCGATCGAAACAGGCTTGAATACATGCTAGAAACTGTGAGTAACCAGAGAACTCCATGGTTCTAACGCGCGTACAGCAGTTCTAACATGTGAGAAACTGAAGCCTCTCGGTCAGGAACGCAAATTCAACCGTACAATAAGTCAATAAGAGATGAATTCCACACCCAATAGAACAATAAATAATGATGAACACAGAATTGAGTCTGTCCAAAAATCAGTGAATTCGGTCAAACCGCACGAGTGATCGACTCGTGGTCGTTTGTACGTTAGCGGAATGAATGCTCTTATGGAAGAGGATTCAGTGCAGAAATAACGAGCGAAAGACTCGGTCAGGACCCAGGTGGATTTTGACACTGAATTATGCGTTTGCTTGTTTTGGGCGTCCGGGTGGCGAACAGTGTGCACGAAAGAAAATCCAATCGTAATGCTCACCAACCAGCTGGATCGTCCACTCACGACGACCTTGCCGCCTATATAAACCAGCCTGCACCTGCGTTCTTAAACCCACAACCAATTCACCACCTTGCAAAGCCAAGAAGAAACAAGAGCAGATGGCTGCCATGGCGGAGCGCCTCGCCCTCGCCTTCCTGCTCGCGGCTGCCGCCGTTGTGGCGGCATCGGCGGTGGACAGCAAGCTGACCCTGCACAACCTCTGCCCCTTCACCGTCTTCCCGCTGGTCACCGCCAACCGGGGCCTCCCCTCCATCGCCGACAACACCATCCAGCTCGGCGCCAACGGCCGAGGGCTCGTCTCCTTCCCCTTCCCGGCCACCTCCTGGGCCGGCCGCGTGGTGGCGCGCACCGGCTGCACGTCGCCGACGAGCTGCGAGACGGGGACGGCACCGCCGATGACGGTGGTGCAGCTGGTCGTGCACTCCCCCGATGCCGGCCCCCGGGCGGACCTGGCCACCTACAGCGTCAGCCTCAAGGACGGGTTCAACGTGGGCGCGGCGGTGAGCCCGCAGTTCATCGGCGGCGGGCAGTGCCCGGTGCTGGGCTGCCCGGTGAACCTCAACGACGGCTGCCCCGTGAACCAGCGCGTCGTCGACAAACACGGCATGGTAGTGGCGTGCAAGGGGGACTACGGATACTTCAAGAAGCGGTGCCCGCTGACGCGAGTAGGCGGCAGCGACGTGGAGCCCGTCCCGCAGAGGTGTCTCGCTCCCCGCGAGCTCAAGGTCATCTTCTGCCCGACCGCCATCTGATCTGACCATGCTCGGCGCCGGCGCCGCCTCCGCCTCCGCCTAGACGGCCGGAGCTCGTCGTCCGCGACAGTTAGCTGGTCATTTACTCATTATCGTGACATTGATGCATGTGTAAGGTGTTGTGACATGAGAATGCATACGTGACAGCAAACAAGGTCTTAGTGTTCGAGTTTCTTCCTTTTTATTGTGGTATGCATTGTGAAAGTTTAAAAACGTTTCTACTCGATACATGCAACCCGTGCTCGCTACGAAAAGGAGGAGGAACATATCACGTGCAAATGTCACAAGTTCTGCAAATCCTCAAATTCCCAGATGCAGCCCTTGGATCATGTAGCAATGGTCATACTGAAGTCTGCCGGTCCACATCACCATCCCTCAAGTACTCTTTTTTATCTTCACTTTTGACATGGCATACATTCATTGGTGGAATCGTTGACATTTGCAGATTTCCGTAGAACTCGACGCAGAACATGAACTGGCGATTTTGATCCATTTTTTCAGCAATATTCTTATTATCTTCTTCTTCGCGACTTCTTCAAAATGTGAGCTTTGAATATCCAGATGCGACCATCAACACCCATGGATCATATGGAATAATTATCAATCAAGCTTGCGCAATTCAGATTTGAACTATTTCATATGCAAACCGAACTAATTAGGCATATATCTTAAGTAAAGTTTCCAGTGCTCCCATTTGGTCCGTTTCTTTTTTTTGTGAGGAAAAAGGAATTTATTAAATAATGAAAACGTTACAGTCTTTGTGTACAATATCATCTAACGCAGAAGGAAATTTTCTCATCCAAAACTTAGTCCATCTAACTCTTTGTCAAAAAAAAGAGAGTGTGATCTAACTCCCTACCCAGCTTTGCCATGACAAGGCCGACTTCATTCTGGCTTTCCTGATTGTTACCTTCCTTTCTCCAAATCCTTCTTTTATGTTGCGTACCAGATAGACTGGGGTTGATTGATTGTTCCCATTTTCAGATATCATGTTCAACGTAGTGGCACAATGAATTTCCAAGTCGATCGAGCTAGGCTCAGACCTCATCATATGCCGCCAGTTCTGCTTCTAACGCAGAGGCACAATAGACAATACCGCAAGCTTCTGCAGACAGTAAATATCACGTCCTGATCGCTCAAGGTAGCTACCCTCAACATTCAGTCTTAGCCTTCCTCGTGGTGGCATTTCCCACTGTTTCACGGTTTTTGCCATCTCATCCTTCGCCGTCCACTTCGTTGCATGTCCACAACATGAGATTACTTGCTTTCCCCTTGCATGCATCTGTTGTTGGATGATGTTTGATCATTAGAAGGCATCGATGTAGCTACATAATAAAAACGTTTTGACACTTCAATCGGTGTGGAGCTGGTTTGTTAGACTACTCATAGTGGGAGTAACTTCACTAGTAACTAAGTGTCTAACTCAGCAAATTTGCTTATGTGGCAGTGAGTTAATGAGGAGAGAGGAGGATGGAGTAACATAGCTAGTTACTGTAACATCACACTTTCCAAGATACAATGAGTGTATAAGCTAATTAATGAAAACATCTATGATACTACTTTGATGTTACTAACCACTATGAAGATAGTAACATAGAGTAGTAACATGTGTATGTTACTACTCTATGTTACTTCCCACTATGACTAGTCTTATGCGTCAGCTGGTTGTGCACATGCCATGCCACAATACCATCAGGACCATCATGCATTGTATCTCATTTTAGTTTGGGTAGCAGCTCGAGTAGCCACCCCCTCCCTGAATTTTCCAACATCTTTCAAAAGGTAGGTCCCAAAACTGTCCTATACTATGCCAACCCCTCGCTCGGCAGCAGGTTACTACGGCATTAGAGCATCTCCACTCGTCTCCCCGACGAGGCCCCCGATCGACGTTTTTTTCATCCGGACGGCGAAATTCGGTCCAGTCGCGCCCCCGGTTCCTCGTTTTCGTCTGGATTTGGCCCTTTATCCATCCGGCGAGCCCACGCCATCCTCGGTCCCCCGGGGATCTATCGGGGACTCCGGACGAGTGAAAAGCGGGGAAGGGCCCGATCTGTCGGCGACTCGACACACGAACCCCACCGCCACCTCGCTCAAAATCTCCCCCACCCCTCGTATCTCTCTCGCCGCCGGCACCACCCCTCCGGCTTGTTGCCCAGATTCCGCCGTCCCTCCTTCTCCACCTGCCTATATTCCGCTGTCTTTCGATGAAGGCCTATCTGGCTGCTCCTCCGCCGGCCTGTTTTCTGACTTTGGCCTACTCCTCGTCGTTCGCGGCTCGGGTTGCCTCGACCACGCCCGTCAGGTGTTCGAACATTTGCCTCGCCGGCCATGGACTCGGACGAAGAGGAGGAGCAGATGTTCGTCGAGCTTATGCAAGAAGAGATGGCAGCCGCCGCCCAAGACGAGGAGCACATGATGATCCTCGGTTGCTTGTCAAGCATGTACGCCGGACTGGCAACTGGTCGACGTGGTGGGTCGGCACCAGGTTGCCGGAAGTGCAAGCCGAGACAACGAATGGAGGGCTACTGCATGATGTACGCCGACTACTTCGCCGACAATCCATTGCACGGTGAGACTGTTTTCCGGCGTCGTTTCAGGATGAGCAGAAAGCTATTTCTGCAAATTGTGTATGCCATCCGAGACTTTGACCCCTACTTCAGATGCAAGGCGGATTGCACTGGTTTGGTTGGATTTTCGTCACTGCAGAAGTGCACAGTGGCTATGAGGATGGTGGCGTATGGAGCTCCCGGTGATGGTGCAGATGACTATCTTCGGATGGCGGAGTCCACCGCCCTTGATTGTTTCTACCGGTTCTGCAGGGCCGTCATAGCAGTGTTCGGGGACTTTTACTTGAGATCACCCACTGTCGAAGACACTCAGAGGATCCTTGCGACAAATGAAGCTAGTGGTTTTCCAGGGATGCTTGGAAGCATTGACTGCATGCATTGGAAATGGAAGAACTGTCCATTTGCATGGCAGGGAATGTACAAGGGTCACAAAAACGGCTCACTGTGATACTTGAAGCAGTGGCTACCCATGATCTCTGGATTTGGCACTCTTTCTTTGGTATGCCTGGATCCAACAATGACATCAACGTCCTAAACTGCTCCCCGATCTTTTCCAAGCTTGTTGAGGGTCATGCTCCCCCAGTGAACTATGTGATCAATGGTCGGCACTACAACAAAGGATACTACTGTTATCACCGGATTTTGGCCAAATCAGGAGATGGGCCGTGATGGAGATGGGCTTGAAGGATATACACGTAATGTGTTTCTGAATCGGCCTCGTACGAGAATTTGGGCTAGATTGCCCGTGTATTTGTATATTATAGTAGATTGCATCTTAGTTTAGAATTAAGAGATAGAGTTTAGCTCGTACACGGTTAGGTGTATTTCCAAAGATAGAAAGTCCACGGACTATAAATATGTACCTAGGGTTATTGAGAAAAGAGGACGACCACGTTCACAACAAACACAATCCAGGCGCATCGCCACCCCTTGTTTCGAGGGTTTCTTCCGGGTAAGCGTCATGCTGCCTAGATCGCATCTTGCGATCTAGGCAATATCTGTTTATTCGTTGTTTGGTGTTGCTCGTACTGAAGCCTTTTTGATGGCGAGTAACACTGTTTATCGTAGATGTTTTAGGGCTTGCATCGATGCTTTTCTGATATGTTTACGTAGCTGTGCTGCCCCTAGATATCTAGTTGTCCTTACACCTATTTTAGGTGTAAGGGCAGCACCCTGCTTTATCTTTGTTTAGTAGATTCGATATGTTATAGTTGTTCCTTGTTCTTCGAGGATTAGTTTGATATCTGCATGGTTAGGCCTTGCAAACAGGTTGAACGATCCAGTAGTGCGTAAGGTACGGTTTGCTGATCCAAGAAGGGATGTTCCGGGAATCGACTCCGTGTTGGTTTTTAGGCCTCGTTTTGGGTTGGTTTGCTGTTATCTTTCATATCTGCCAGGCTCAGCTACGTGTAGGATGTTCCGGTTATGCGGTGAAAACCCTAAACTGTCGTAGATTGATTTAGCTTAGCATTGATAAAGCAGAAACCCCATGTTATTGCAGATCTATTATGAACCATGGGTTAATCGGCTCTTTGAGCCGATTCACAGGGTAACCTGAGAGCCGATCGAGGCTCGTTTAATGTTTACGTGTCTACCATGCAGGAAACTAATTGAAGCAATCCAGCACCTTCCTGACCAGGTATAGGTCAGGTGGCACGCCCTTGCAACCGTCGGGACGTGTGCCAGAGCATTGCGGGCCGTCGCCCGAGGGACCAGGGCCCACCAGCAGTCCTGGGAGCCTCCCGGCTCTACGTGTTGCCCGTCGCTGCTCGCCGGTGGGTTTTGGCAGGCAACACATTCTAGCACGCCCGGTGGGACACTCTACAACAACGGCGTCAACATCTGCAACTGAGATGGCCGGCGCACCAGTCACATACGAAGAGCTCACCGAGGATCACAAGAAGAATTACGATGAGCTCAAGTCTCAGTTCGAAGCTGATCTCATCGGCTCTTTCGAGAGAACCCGTTCACATGGCATCAGGTGGAAGGGATTCTCACCTGAAGGCGTTCTCGACGGGGTAGACCTGTCTCTTCCTTCAGAGGAACGCACCAGAGCTCTGCGCCAGGAAGTCAACTACATGGTGGCTCACTCTTTACACCGTCATTCTGAGAGCCTGGTGAATGCTTTCGAGCGCATTGCGGTTCGCGTGGTGCAGGAGATCGCGAAGCACCAGCACTCTCCGTCAGGACCTACCCTAGGCACTCACCAGGGAGAGATACCGTTCCACACCAGACCGCAGCTGCCATTCACGCTTGCCGCCCCAGAGCAACAGGCTTCACCGGCATACGTCGTCTACAAGGTTGGAGGCGATCCTGGAGATTGCCAATTCCTATCGGAGCCGCCCAAAGAAATCCCACATGGATACGTGTGCATGTACGTGCCAGACTACAACAGCTTCACGCGCACAAATCAGGTTGCAGCGGCAGGGATTTCCGCAGGAGGAGTTTCTGGAGCAGATGCCGATAAACAGGCGTGGCTAGCTAAATATGCCACCGGAACGAGTCATGAAAGTTCGGCCCCTGCAGCTCATACAGTGGAGCAGATTAGTACAATCTTGAGGGACCGATTTGGCATCCTGCCAAAGAGGAGAACAATCGGCTATTCCAAGCCGTACCCCAATGAATATGATCTGATTCCACTGCCGCCCAAATATCGGCTCCCTGAGTTCTCAAAGTTCAGTGGGTCAGAAGGGTCTAGCTCAATTGAGCATGTGAGCCGATATTTGGCACAGCTGGGCATGATTTCAGCATCAGACCCATTACGTGTGAGATTTTTCGCGCAGTCTCTCACTGGACCAGCTTTTGGGTGGTACACCTCGTTGCCACCAGATTCAGTCCGGACCTGGAAGCAACTCGAAGAGCAGTTTCACGTGCAATATCACTCAGAGGCTACCGAGGCTGGCATTGCCGATCTGACGCAGGTACGGCATAAGCGAGGAGAAACGGTGTCAGAGTACATTCAGCGCTTCAGTACTGTCAGGAACCGATGTTATTCGGTTCGTTTGAATGAAAAAGAGGTGGTCGAGCTGGCAGCGTTGGGCCTCGCCGCGCCGCTCAAGGATCTGGCTTTACAAGCGGAGTACAACTCACTAGCGCACATGGTCCAGAAATTAACTTTGTATGAGCAGCGCCATCCAGAGTTGTACCAGGACAAGTTCATCAAACGCCCGATCACCCTGATCGAGACAGCAGACGTTGAGGATCCTGAAGATCAGGAAGTAGCCGTGGCTGAATGGGCTCGGGGGGCAGTCCCTGTGTCCTGCAAATGGGAGAAACCACAAGGGCCTACAAAAGGGTTTGACTTCGATATAAGCAAAGCTGAGTAGATATTCGATTTATTGCTCAAGGAGAAACAACTGAAGTTACCCGAAGGCCATAAAATCCCTACGGCGCAAGAGATGAACGGGAGACCATACTGCAAGTGGCATCACTCGTTCACCCATGTCACCAACGACTGCAAAGAGTTGCGTCGGCAGATCCAGTTGGCGATAGAACAAGGCCGTTTGATCTTTAGTCAGTTTGCCATGAAAGTGGACACGCAACCTTTTCCTAGCGTCAACATGGTGGGACTAGGTCCCCCCGTGCAGCGGCGGCCAGATCTCTCATTTGGTATTAACATGGCAGGGCCTGTGCACCACCACGGCAACGACAAGGAAGAAAACGGTCACTCCCGCGGCAAGGATAAGGAGGAGGCCGGTCCGCGCGACCGGCGCCGATATGATGATAAACGGTACATCACCGAGGAACAAGTGAGAAGCGTGCGATACCAACGACCACTTTCCGCACACCTCCTTAACAAATATGAGCATCAGTACGACCGACGTCGGCGATACGATACAGATGACGACAGATATCGTCGGTCTGATGCAGACAACAAAAAATCTTGTCGGTATGATAGAGACGACGAAGGATATGAACGCCGCGCTAATGGGAGGTCAAGAGAGCAAGAAGACATGGACAGACACTGGGATTGTCCTTTCTTCAGGCATTGCTGGGATTCAGGAATGAGCCGATTGCCTACAGTCGACAACTGCCCGGAGTGCAGACAGCAGAAGAAGGACAAGGGAGACGTTTCAGTGTTCAGGCGTCTAGGGCCTCTCCCATCCCAGAGCAGAAAAGCTGAGTCATCTCAAGGAGAAGATTTCGAGGAGTCAGATGACGAAGAAGAAGATAGATACCACCGGCCAAGGTGGTGCCCTGATGGACTCAGTCACTCCCAAAAGCGCAGAGTGCAACGGCTACGTAGTTTGGAGGAGGCCGAGGCGCAGTACCTGTACACGTTGAGGAAAGCTCGGCCCGATCTGGCCGTGAAAATTCAGCAAACTTTGGAGGCGGATACACGTCCACCGAAGAAGGAATGGCGCCCCAAACAAGCAAAAGCCGATGCAAAGGCATCGGCTCGCACAAACATGGTGTTCATACTTCCGTCGGAGTTTTGTGCTCCAAGAACCGAAGAAGTGCCAGTAGCTCAGTTTGACTGCGGCCCACGGCCAGTCATCTTTGAAAAGCCACAGGAGAGGAGCAATAAACATTTGAAGGCCCTGTATCTAAGAGGTTACATCAACGGGCAGCCTGTCGGCAAGATGCTGGTTGACACGGGAGCGGCAGTCAACATAATGTCATACTCCATGTTACGGCGTTTGGGACGCTCTACTGAAGATCTGATCAAGACCAACGTCACACTAAGCGACTTCAACGGCCAAGCATCAGAAGCGCGAGGCGTTCTGAACGTGGACCTAACCGTCGGCCGAAAAACCATCCCTACGTCGGTCTTCATCGTCGACAGCAAAAGCACCTACGCTGTCCTGCTAGGGAGGGATTGGATTCACACCAACTGCTGCATTCCATCCACAATGCACCAATGCCTGATACAGTGGGATGGAGATGAAGTGGAGGTCGTTCATGCAGATGACTCGATCGAGATCTCAATAGCTGGCATGAATATTTGGGACGCAGACGACCAAGAGCCGATCTCTGGAGTCAGTTTGGACGGCTGTGAGCGCATCGAGGCTTCAAAAAACGGGGTGAGGCTGGTCTTATCCACCGGCCTGACAGAGTAGCAAGCCCAAAGTCGACGGACGTACGTGGAAAGGCCGATCCCTGCGATCGGCCCCAAAAAATAAAAAGCAAGGATCTCACCTTAAGCGTGTCACGTAGTCGTAGAGCACAGATAAGTTGTAAACCCCCATTGTGCAATGCAATTCAAAAGGAGGCCGATTCCAGCAATCGGCCAAAATTATCCTCACCATACGTTTTGCCTGTGTTCAGCATCGATCTAGCAGGCGACGGAAAGCTAGGATATGGGTTTACATCGGCTGATGAGCTAGAAGAGATTGACATTGGTCGTGGGGATAAGCCACAACCAACATTTATCAGCAAAAAGTTAGAACCGCATCTGAGGGGCCCGATGATAGCCTTGTTGAAGGAATACCCAGATTGCTTTGCCTGGGATTACACAGAGATGCCTGGGTTAGACCGGAGCATCATCGAGCATCGGCTCCCTCTGAAGAAAGGATTTCGGCCGTTCCAGCAGAGAGCACGACAGATGAAGGCCGAAATTTTAGAAGAAGTCAAGAAAGAGATCGAGAAAATGTTGGACGCGGGGTTCATCAGGCCATGCAGGTATGTTGAATGGATTTCTAATGTCGTACCTGTGGAGAAAAAGGATGGCCGATGGCGCGTCGCCATAGATTTTCGGAATCTCAATAATGCCACTCCAAAGGATGAGTATCCGATGCCAGTAGCAGAGACATTGATCAATGCCGCTGCTGGTCATAAGGTTTTGAGTTTCATGGATGGCAATGCCGGTTACAACCAAATTTTCATGGCTCTAGAAGATATACACAAGACTGCATTCAGAGTAGCAGGATCAGTGGGCTTGTTTGAATACGTAGTCATGACATTTGGACTGAAAAATGTCGGCGCAACATACCAAAGAGCCATGAATTACATCTTTCATGATCTGATTGGCAAATTGGTGGAGATTTATATTGATGACGTGGTAGTCAAGTCTGTTTCAGTGGAAGGACACTTGGAGGATTTGCGACAAATCCTGGACCGAACCAGAAAGTTCGGACTAAGAATGAATCCAAAGAAGTGTGCTTTTGGTGTAACGGCCGGTCAATTCTTGGATTTCTTGGTTCATGAACGTGGAATTGAGATCGGCCTGAAAATCCAGGAAGCAGTGCGAACAATGAAGCCACCTACCACGAAGAAGGAACTCCAGCGTCTCATCGGCAAGATCAACTTCGTCAGAAGGTTCATCTCCAACCTTTCAGGACGAATTGAGCCGTTCATGGGGTTAGTAAAAATCAAATCTGATGACGAGTTCTGCTGGGGGGCAGAGCAACAACGAGCGTTTGACGAGATTAAAGAATATCTGACGAAGCCACCTGTGTTGGTGCCAACCCAGCAAGATAGGCCATTCTATGTTTACTTGTCAGTAGCTGACACTTCCATTGCTTCAGTGGTAGTGCAAGTTTATGATGGCCTGGAGAGAGTCGTTTTCTACCTCAGCAGAAGGATGTTGGATGCAGAAACGAGGTACCCTGAGATTGAGAAGTTGTGCCTCTGCCTATTTTTTACCTGCACCAAACTTCACCACATCTTGTGGACTGCGGAGATTGTCGTCATCTGCAAATCTGATGTCATCAAGCATATGCTGTCGGCTCCTGTGTTGAAAGGCCGACTAGGTAAATGGATGTTTGCATTATCGGAATTTAACATCCGGTATCAGCCTGCGAAAGCAGTCAAGGGACAAGCGTTGGCCGATCTTATTGCTGAACGAATCAACACTGATATAGCTGCACTGTCTGTACGTGCATGGGCCATGTTTTTCGATGGGTCGGTTTGTGATGGTGGTTGCGGCATCGGCATACTAATCGTGTCGCCCCGGGGGGCAACATATTCCTTCTCCATCAGGTTACCTACCCCTTGCACCAATAATGTTGCTGAGTATGAAGCTATATGCAAGGGAATGGAGTTGCTATTGGAAGCCGGGGCAGAGGCAGTGGAACTTTTTGGAGACTCCAAATTGGTGATTTCCCAGCTCACGGAGGAATACAAGTGTGAGAGCGAGTCGCTCTTCCTGTTATGGATGCAATGCCGTGAGCTGATGGCACAATTTAAGTATATAAACTTCAATTGGATCCCAAGATCACAAAATACCGAGGCAAATGATCTTGCACAGATGGCGTCAGGCTACAAGGATGTAGCAGATGGAGCCGATGTCCAGGTACAGGCCCTGGAACCGGATGATTGGAGAGCCGATATCTTCAATTACTTGAAGGATTCGGCTCGGGTGGCACCTAAACGGATAAGATACAAGGCCATGAAGTACGTCCTTATTGGAGATGACATGTTCTATAGGACTTTGGAAGGCTTACTTCTCAAATGTTTGGGACCAGCCGAGTCGAATCGGATCTTACACGAGGTACATGAAGGTGCCTGTGGAACTCACCAATCGGCTCATAAGATGAAATGGCTGATCAGGCGATCAGGGTTTTATTGGCCCACCATGCTTGAGGACTGTTTTAATTATTATAAAGGGTGTCAAGCATGTCAGAAGTTTGGAAGCATTCAGATGGTGCCTGCATCAGCAATGAATCCCATCATCAAGCCGTGGCCGTTTCGAGGGTGGGGCATGGATATGATCGGCAAAATACATCCTCCTTCGAGCAAAGGCCATGCGTGGGTGTTGGCCATTACAGATTACTTCACTAAATGGGTGGAGGTCGTCCCTATGAGGTCAGTGGCATCAAAAGATGTTATCAGTTTTGTGAAGGAACATGTCATTCACAGGTTTGGGATTCCCCAGACTATCACGACCGATGGAGGTTCGGTTTTCGTTTCCCATGAGTTTAGAGAATTCTGTGAGGACATGGGAATTAAGCTGATTCGATTGTCTCCATATTATGCTCAAGCGAATGGACAAGCTGAAGCGTCCAACAAGAGCCTTATCAAGTTGATTAAGAGAAAGATCGACGAGTATCCTAGACGTTGGCACGAGGTATTGTCAGAAGCTTTGTGGGCTTACCGCATGTCATGTCATGGAGCGATCAAAACCTCGCAATATCATCTGGTCTATGGACAAGAAGCTGTACTGCCCTGGGAAATCACAGCTGGGTCGAGACGTGTTGCGTTTCAGAATGATTTAACAACTGAAGAATATGCAGCCCTGATGAGCGATAGCATTGAGGATGTAACGGAGCTTAGGCTGTGGTCGCTTGAGAAGATTAAGGAGAACAAAGCTAAGGTGGCTCGTGCATATAATAAGAAGGTAAGACCGAAGGAGTTCCATGTTGGTGACCTGGTATGGGAAGCTGTATTACCAGTGGGAACTAAGGATGTAGTATATGGTAAATGGTCTCCAAATTGGCACGGGCCGTACAGAGTCGACCAAGTGTTAAAGGGTAATGCATACATGCTCGAGCAACTGGACGGTGTGAAATTCCCAGTGGTTGTCAATGGCCAGCATCTCAAGAAGTATTTCCCAAGTATGTGGGATGATGGGCAGTAAAACATGGAGGCCGATGCATGAAATCGGCCAGTAAAATGATGGGCAGTAAAGTATGACGGCCGATGCATGAAATCGGCCAGTAAATTTTTTTTTTGTTTTGCACAGTGAAATATGGGGGCCGATGCATCGGCCAGTAAGAGAAAGATATATGCAAAGCCACAGGATGCTAAGCACAGCCGATGCACAGACATCGACTTCAGAATAAAACAGCCGATGCGCAGCCATCGACTTTAGAGTTACAAAATATTTTGAGCAGGTATCAAGTTATCATCTGAATTTTGGGAATGTCTGCTTGAACCTGTCTAATTTGATTATCGGGTTGGCCTTATGGGTGTTTGATGGTGAAAGACCGATACACTGTTATCGGCTCTTGGGGCGTTGACCTACTTTGACAATCAGAAGATTTGAAATCGGACAAATGGAAAATCAAATTGGAAGAACATTTTCATTGATTCAAAGGGGGATTTTACAAGGAAGAGCTGATTGCTCTCAAAAGGATCATCTAGTGCCTAATGCACTATTACTAGCCTTATTCCACTCCCTAATCTAAGGGCCATTGCTGCCCTCGTCGTCGCCGTCGTAGCTACCGTCGGCGCTGCTTCCGGCGAGGTCCTCGTCGCTGCTGATGAAGCCGCCGGCAGGGGCTTCATCCTCCTCATCGTCGTCGTCGTCGTCGTCATCCGACCCGGCGCGGAAGCGCTTGGCCGGTGGGTACTCCTCGGAGGAGGAGTCCTCCTACGCCTCCTCTTCCTCCTCGTCGGAGGAGAAGTTCGCCTCCCACGAGAAGAGGTCGTCGTCGCTCGCCTCCTCCAGCTCCCCGTCGACAAGGAACTGGAGGTCTTCCTCCCCGTCGGTGAGGGGCTCGTCGTCCTCCGACTCGATGGAGGAGTCCCAGTCCCTCGCGTCCCAATACTCTGGGGCGCGGGCCTCGTAGATGGCCATCAGATTGACCTCCGGTTCTAGCTCACTGGAGGAGGAGGACTGGAAGGAAAGGCCGGAGGAGACAGAGGAGGAAGAGGAATCCATGGCGGCTGAGAGGGGTTTTTTGCCGATGGCTACTGTGGAGCAGAGGGATGAAGAAGCAAACTGCCTGGACGAGTTTAAATAAAGGGATATAATGAAAGACGGTTCAATGCTATGGCAGTTTCGAGGATGCGTTGCCAAAACTGTCAAATCGTGCAGTACGGAGAAGTTGAGAAGGCAAGGCATCATGATGAAAGGGCACTGCAGCGGTTCGGCTCTGCAGCGCAGTTTTGCTCTGTTATGTCAAATCATGGTGAATAAAAACAGAGTGGTTTTGGAATTATTATTGCCAAAACCAGGGGGGCATGTGTTATCACCGGATTTTGGCCAAATCAGGCTTAGCATTGATAAAACAGAAACCCCATGTTATTGCAGATCTATTATGAACCATGGGTTAATCGGCTCTTTGAGCCGATTCACAGGGTAACCTGAGAGCCGATCGAGGCTCGTTTAATGTTTACGTGTCTACCATGCAGGAAACTAATTGAAGCAATCTAGCACCTTCCTGACCAGGTATAGGTCAGGTGGCATGATACGCGTAGATGCACACGTCCGTTGGGAACCCCAAGTGGAAGGTATGATGCGTATAGAAGCAAGTTTCCCTCAGTATGAAACCAAGGTTTAATCGAACCAGTAGGAGCCAAGAAGCACGTTGAAGGTTGATGGTGGCGAAATGTGATGCGGCGCAACAACAGGGATTCCGGCGCCAACGTGGAACCTGCACAACACAACCAAAGTACTTTGCCCGAACGAAACAGTGAGGTTGTCAATCTCACCGGCTTGCTGTAACAAAGGATTAACCGTATTGTGTGGAAGATGATTGTTTGCAAGAAAACAGTAAAACAAGTATTGCAGTAGATTGTATGCGATGTAAAGAATAGGACCGGGGTCCACAGTTCACTAGAGGTGTCTCTCCCATAAGATAAAAGCATGTTGGGTGAACAAATTACAGTCGGGCAATTGACAAATAGAAAAGGGCATAACAATGCATATACATGATATGATAAATATAGTGAGATTTAATTGGGCATTACGACAAAGTACATAGACCGCCATCCAACTGCATCTATGCCTAAAAAGTCCACCTTCAGGTTATCATCCGAACCCCATTCAGTATTAAGTTGCAAAGCAACAGACAATTGCATTAAGTATGGTGCGTAATGTAATCAACAACTACATCCTTAGACATAGCATCAATGTTTTATCCCTAGTGGCAACAGCACAACACAACCTTAGAACCTCATCACGATCCAGGTGTCAATGAAGGCATGAACCCACTATCGAGCATAAATACTCCCTCTTGGAGTTAAGAGCAAAAACTTGGCCAGAGCCTCTACTAATAACGGAGAGCATGCAAGATCATAAACAACACATAAACAATAGATTGATAATCACCATAACATAGCATTCTCTATCCATCGGATCCCGACAAACACAACATATAGTATTACAGATAGATGATCTTGATCATGTTAGGCAGCTCACAAGATCCAACAATGAAGCACAATTAGGAGAAGACGACCATCTAGCTACTGCTATGGACCCATAGTCCAGGGGTGAACTACTCACTCATCACTCCGGAGGCGACCATGGCGGTGTAGAGTCCTCCGGGAGATGAATCCTGATACGTCTCCAACGTATCGATAATTTCTTATGTTCCATGCTACTTTATTGATGATACCTACATGTTTTATGCACATTATATGTCATATTTATGCATTTTCTGGAACTAACCTATTAACAAGATGCCGAAGAGCCGATTCTTTGTTTTCTGCTGTTTTTGGTTTCAGAAATCCTAGTAAAGAAATATTCTCGGAATTGGACGAAACTTTCGCCCAGGGTCCTATTTTTGCACGAAGCTTCCAGAAGACCGAAGACCTAACGAAGTGGGGCCACGAGGTGGCCAGAGGCTAGGCCGGCGCGGCCCAGGCCCTGGCCGCGCCGACCTGCCCCCTGGGCCCCTCGTGTGGCCCCTCGCGTTGACCTTCCGCCTACTTAAAGCTCCCGTCGCGAAACCCCCAGTACCGAGAGCCACGATACGGAAAACCTTACAGAGACGCCGCCGCCGCGAATCCCATCTCGGGGGATTCTGGAGATCGCCTCCGGCACCCTGCCGGAGAGGGGATTCATCTCCCGGAGGACTCTTCATCGCCATGATCGCCTCCGGAGTGATGAGTGAGTAGTTCACCCCTGGACCATGGGTCCATAGCAGTAGCTAGATGGTCGTCTTCTCCTTGTTGTGCTTCATTGTTAGATCTTGTGAGCTGCCTAACATGATCAAGATCATCTATATGTAATTCTATATGTTGTGTTTGTCGGGATCCGATGGATAGAGAGTACTATGATTATGGTGATTATCAATCTATTGTTCATGTGTTGTTTATGATCTTGCATGCTCTCCGTTATTAGTAGAGGCTCTGGCCAAGTTTTTACTCTTAACTCCAAGAGGGAGTAATTATGCTCGATAGTGGGTTCATGCCTTCATTGATACCTGGGACAGTGACAGAAAGTTCTAAGGTTGTGATGTGCTGTTGCCACTAGGGATAAAACATTGATGCTATGTCTAAGGATGTAGTTGTTGATTACATTACGCACAATACTTAATGCAATTGTCTGTTGCTTTGCAACTTAATACTGGAGGGGGTTCGGACGATAACCTGAAGGTGGACTTTTTAGGCATAGATGCAGTTGGATGGCGGTCTATGTACTTTGTCGTAATGCCCAATTAAATCTCACTATATTTACCATGTCATGTATATGCATTATTATGCCTTTCTCTATTTGTCAATTGCCCGACTGTAATTTGTTCACCCAACATGCTTTTATCTTATGGGAGAGACACCTCTAGTGAACTGTGGACCCCGGTCCTATTCTTTACATAGCATACAATCTACTTGTTTTACTGTTTTCTTTGCAAACATCTTCCACTCGATACGTTTAATCCTTTGTTACAGCAAGCCGGTGAGATTGACAACCTCACTGTTTCGTTGGGGCAAAGTACTTTGGTTGTGTTGTGCAGGTTCCTAGTTGGCGCCGGAATCCCTGGTGTTGCGCCGCATCACATTTCGCGACCATCAACCTTCAACGTGCTTCTTGGCTCCTACTGGTTCGATTAAACCTTGGTTTCATACTGAGGGAAACTTGCTTCTATACGCATCATACCTTCCACTTGGGGTTCCCAACGGACGTGTGCATCTACGCGTATCAAGCTAAATTTCTGGCGCCGTTGCCGGGGAGATCAAGACACGCTGCAAGGGGAGTCTCCACTTCTCAATCTCTTTACTTTGTTTTTGTCTTGCTTTATTTTATTTACTACTTTGTTTGCTGCACTAAATCAAAACACAAAAAAATTAGTTGCTAGTTTTACTTTATTTACTGTCTTGCTCTCTATATCGAAAACACAAAAAAAATTAGTTACTCGCATTTACTTTATCTAGTTTGCTTTATTTACTGTTGCTAAAATGGCCAACCCTGAAAATACTAAGTTGTGTGACTTCACAAATGCAAATAATAATGATTTCCTATGCACACCTATTGCTCCACCTGCTACTACAGCAGAATTCTTTGAAATTAAACCTGCTTTACTAAATCTAGTCATGAGAGAACAATTTTCTGGTGCTAGTTCTGATGATGCTGCCCATCTCAATAATTTTGTTGAACTTTGTGAAATGCAAAAGTATAAAGATGTAGATGGTGATATTATTAAATTGAAAGTGTTTCCTTTCTCATTAAGAGGAAGAGCTAAAGATTGGTTGCTATCTTTGCCTAAGAATAGTATTGATTCATGGACTAAATGCAAGGATGCTTTTATTAGTAGATATTATCCTCCCGCTAAAATTATTTCTTTGAGAAGTAGCATAATGAATTTTAAACAATTAGATACTGAACATGTTGCTCAAGCATGGGAGAGAATGAAAACTTTGGTAAAGAATTGCCCAACCCATGGACTGACTACTTGGATGATCATCCAAACCTTCTATGCAGGACTAAATTTTTCTTCGCGGAATTTATTGGATTCAGCTGCTGGAGGTACCTTTATGTCCATCACATTGGGGGCGGCTACAAAACTTCTTGATGATATGATGGTGAATTACTCTGAATGGCACACGGAAAGAGCTCCACAAGGTAAGAAGGTAAATTCTGTTGAAGAAACCTCTTCCTTGAGTTATAAGATTGATGTGATTATGTCTATGCTTGTGAATGGTAGATCTAATGTTGATCCAAATAATGTTCCTTTAGCTTCATTGGTTGCTCAAGAAGAAAATGTTGATGTGAATTTCATTAAAAATAATAATTTCAACAACAATGCTTATAGGAACAACTCTGGTAATAACTATAGGCCATATCCTTCTACTAATGGTAATGGTTATGGTAATTCTTATGGGAATTCTTACAACAATAATAGAAGTGTACCCTCTGGTCTTGAAGCCATGCTTAAAGAATTTATTAGTACACAAACTGCTTTTAACAAATCTGTTGAGGAAAAGCTTGATAAAATTGATACTATCGCTTCTAGAGTTGATAGGCTTGCCTCTGATGTTAATATTTTAAAGTTGAAAGTTATGCCTAATAATGATCTTGATAATAAGATTACTACTACAGCAAATGCCATCCAAGTTAGAATTAATGAGAATATAAGATTAATGGCTGAGTTGCGTGCTAGGTGGGATAGAGAAGAAAATGAAAAACTAGCTAAAGAGAATAATGTAGCTAAAGTTTGGACTATTACCACCACTAGTAATGCTAATTCCTCACATGTTGCTACACCTCCTACTATCAATGGTAATATAATTGGTGTTGGCAATGTTTCTACTCCTAGTGCAAAGCGTACAAAACTGCCTGAAATTGCTAAAACTGCTGAAACTGCTTGTGATAAAACTGCTGAAATTTTTTCCAACCTTGGGAATAATGATCCCATTGCTGTAGCTCATAATGATTTAGATTTTGATGATTGCCACATCTCTGAAGTTATAAAGTTCTTGCAAAAACTTGCTAAAAGTCCTAATGCTAGTGCTATAAATTTAGCCTTTACAAAACATATTACAAATGCTCTCATAAAAGCTAGAGAAGAGAAACTAAAACTTGAAACTTCTATTCCTAGAAAGTTAGAAGATGGTTGGGAGCCCATCATTAAAATGAAATTCAATGACTTTGAATGTAATGCCTTATGTGATCTTGGTGCAAGTATTTCTGTTATGCCTAAAAAGATTTATGATATGCTTGACTTGCCACCATTAAAGAATTGTTATTTGGATGTTAATCTCGCCGATAATGTTAAAAAGAAACCTTTGGGGAGGATTGATAATGTGCATATTACGGTTAACAATAACCTTGTCCCCGTTGATTTTGTTGTCTTGGATATCGAATGCAATGCATCTTGTCCAATTGTGTTGGGAAGACCTTTTCTTGAATGTTGGTGCTGTTATTGATATGAGGGAAGGTAATATTAAATATCAATTTCCTCTCAAGAAAGGTATGGAACACTTCCCTAGAAAGAGAATGAAGTTGCCTTTTGATTCTATTATTAGAACAAGCTATGATGTTGATGCTTCTACTCTCGATGTTACTTGATTTGCACTTTCTGCGCCTAGCTGAAAGGCGTTAAAGAAAAGCGCTTATGGGAGACAACCCATGTTTTTACCTACAGCAATTTTTTGTTTTGTTGAGTCTTGGAAGTTGTTTACTACTGTAGCAACCTCTCCTTATCATGTTTTTGTGCCAAGTAAAGTTTCTATGTCAAAGTTGATGTTATATTTGGGATCGCTGCGCAGAAACAGCATTGCTGTCTGTCACGAATCTGGGCATAATTCTCTGTAGAAAATTCGAAAAAATCTGCCAATTTACGAGCGTGATCCTCAGATATGTACGCAACTTTCATTAGTTTTGAGTTTTTCCATTTGAGCAAGTCTGGTGCCATTTATAAATTCGTCTTTACGGACTGTTCTGTTTTTGACAGATTCTGCCTTTTATTTCGCATTGCCTCTTTTGCTATGTTGGATTTATTTCTTTGATCCATTAATGTCCAGTAGCATTATGCAATGTCCAGAAGTGAAAAGAATGATTGTGTCACCTCTGAATGTGTGAATTATTAATGATGCACTAACCCTCTAATGAGTTTGCTTGAAGTTTGGTGTGAAGGAAGTTTTCAAGGGTCAAGAGAGGAGAATGATATACTAAGATCAAGAGGAGTGAAAGCTCTAAGCTTGGGGATGCCCCGTGGTTCATCCCTGCATATTTTAAGAAGACTCAAGCGTCTAAGCTTGGGGATGCCCAAGGCATCCCCTTCTTCATCGACAACATCATCAGGTTCCTCCCGAAACTATATTTTTATTCGGTCACATCTGGTGTTCTTTACTTGGAGCGTCGGTTTGTTTTCGTTTTTGTTTTTGTTTGAATAAGATGGATCCTAGCATTCACTTTGTGGGAGAGAGACACGCTCCGCTGTTGCATATGGACACATGTGTCCTTAGGCTTTACTCATAATGTTCAAGGCGAAGTTTCTTCTTCGTTAAATTGTTATATGGTTGGAATTGGAAAATGCTACATGTAGTAATTCTAAAATGTCTTGGATAATGTGATACTTGGCAATTGTTGTGCTCATGTTTAAGCTCTTGCATCATATGCTTTGCACCCATTAATGAAGAAATACATAGAGCTTGCTAAAATTTGATTTGCATATTTGGTTTCTCTAAGGTCTAGATAATATCTAGTATTGAGTTTTGAACAACAAGGAAGACAGTGTAGAGTCTTATAATGTTTACAATATGTCTTTTATGTGAGTCTTGCTGCACTTGTTCATCCTTGAGTTTGCTTCAAATAACCTTGCTAGCCTAAACCTTGTATCGAGAGGGAATACTTCTCATGCATCCAAAATCCTTGAGCCAACCACTATGCCATTTGTGTCCACCATACCTACCTACTACATGGTATTTACCCGCCATTCCAAAGTAAATTGCTTGAGTGCTACCTTTAAAATTCCATCATTCGCCTTTGCAATATATAGCTCATGGGACAAAATAGCCTTAAAAACTATCGTAGTATTGAATATGTACTTATGCACTTTATATTTTATTAAGTTGCTTGTTGTGCGATAACCATGCTTCTGGGGAACGCCATCAACTATTGTTGAATATCATGTGAGTTGCTATGCATGTCCGTCTTGTCTGAAGGTCTATCATTTTAGTGGTTGGAGCATGCAAAATTGTTAGAGAAGAACATTGGGCCGCTAACTAAAGCCATGAATCATGGTGGAAGTTTCAGTTTTGGACATATATCCTCAATCTCATATGAGAATAATAACTTTGCTACATGCTTATGCATTAAAGAGGAGTCCATTATCTGTTGTCCATGTTGTCCCGGTATGGATGTCTAAGTTGAGAATAATCAAAAGCGAGAAATCCGAAATGCGAGCATTCTCCTTGGACCTTTGTACAGGCGGCATGGAGGTACCCCTTTGTGACACTTGGTTGAAACATGGCATGCAAAGATCCGGTAGTCCAAGTTAAGTAGGACAAGGTGCGGGCACTATTAGTATACTATGCGTGAGGCTTGCAACTTGTAAGATATAATTTACATAACTCATATGCTTTATTACTACCGTTGACAAAATTGTTTCATGTTTTCAAAATAAAAGCTCTAGCACAAATACAGCAATCGATGCTTTCCTCTGCGAAGGACCATTCTTTTACTTTTATTGTTGAGTCAGTTTACCTATCTCCTTCCACCTTAAGAAGCAAACACTTGTGTGAACTGTGCATTGATTCCTACATACTTGCATATTGCACTTGTTATATTACTTTATGTTGACAATATCCATGAGATATACATGTTACAAGTTGAAAGCAACCGCTGAAACTTAATCTTCTTATGTGTTGCTTCAACACCTTTACTTTGATTTATTGCTTTACGAGTTAACTCTTATGCAAGACTTATTGATGCTTGTCTTGAAGTACTATTCATGAAAAGTCTTTGCTATATGATTCAGTTGTTTACTCATGTCATTACCTTTGCTTTGATCGCTGCATTCATTACATATGTTTACAAATAGTATGATCAAGATTATGATGGCATGTCACTTCAGAAATTATCTTTGTTATCGTTTTACCTGCTCGGGACGAGCAGAACTAAGCTTGGGGATGCTGATACGTCTCCAACGTATCGATAATTTCTTATGTTCCATGCTACTTTATTGATGATACCTACATGTTTTATGCACATTATATGTCATATTTATGCATTTTCTGGAACTAACCTATTAACAAGATGCCGAAGAGCCGATTCTTTGTTTTCTGCTGTTTTTGGTTTCAGAAATCCTAGTAAAGAAATATTCTCGGAATTGGACGAAACTTTCGCCCAGGGTCCTATTTTTGCACGAAGCTTCCAGAAGACCGAAGACCTAACGAAGTGGGGCCACGAGGTGGCCAGAGGCTAGGCCGGCGCGGCCCAGGCCCTGGCCGCGCCGACCTGCCCCCTGGGCCCCTCGTGTGGCCCCTCGCGTTGACCTTCCGCCTACTTAAAGCTCCCGTCGCGAAACCCCCAGTACCGAGAGCCACGATACGGAAAACCTTACAGAGACGCCGCCGCCGAGTATCCCCTCTCGGGGGATTACGGAGATCGCCTCCGGCACCCTGCCGGAGAGGGGATTCATCTCCCGGAGGACTCTTCATCGCCATGATCGCCTCCGGAGTGATGAGTGAGTAGTTCACCCCTGGACCATGGGTCCATAGCAGTAGCTAGATGGTCGTCTTCTCCTTGTTGTGCTTCATTGTTAGATCTTGTGAGCTGCCTAACATGATCAAGATCATCTATATGTAATTCTATATGTTGTGTTTGTCGGGATCCGATGGATAGAGAGTACTATGATTATGGTGATTATCAATCTATTGTTCATGTGTTGTTTATGATCTTGCATGCTCTCCGTTATTAGTAGAGGCTCTGGCCAAGTTTTTACTCTTAACTCCAAGAGGGAGTAATTATGCTCGATAGTGGGTTCATGCCTTCATTGATACCTGGGACAGTGACAGAAAGTTCTAAGGTTGTGATGTGCTGTTGCCACTAGGGATAAAACATTGATGCTATGTCTAAGGATGTAGTTGTTGATTACATTACGCACAATACTTAATGCAATTGTCTGTTGCTTTGCAACTTAATACTGGAGGGGGTTCGGACGATAACCTGAAGGTGGACTTTTTAGGCATAGATGCAGTTGGATGGCGGTCTATGTACTTTGTCGTAATGCCCAATTAAATCTCACTATATTTACCATGTCATGTATATGCATTATTATGCCTTTCTCTATTTGTCAATTGCCCGACTGTAATTTGTTCACCCAACATGATTTTATCTTATGGGAGAGACACCTCTAGTGAACTGTGGACCCCGGTCCTATTCTTTACATAGCATACAATCTACTTGTTTTACTGTTTTCTTTGCAAACATCTTCCACTCGATACGTTTAATCCTTTGTTACAGCAAGCCGGTGAGATTGACAACCTCACTGTTTCGTTGGGGCAAAGTACTTTGGTTGTGTTGTGCAGGTTCCTAGTTGGCGCCGGAATCCCTGGTGTTGCGCCGCATCACATTTCGCGACCATCAACCTTCAACGTGCTTCTTGGCTCCTACTGGTTCGATTAAACCTTGGTTTCATACTGAGGGAAACTTGCTTCTATACGCATCATACCTTCCACTTGGGGTTCCCAACGGACGTGTGCATCTACGCGTATCAAATCCCCTCTCCGGCAGGGTGCCGGAGGCGATCTCCTGAATCCCCCGAGATGGGATTCGCGGCGGCGGCGTCTCTGGAAGGTTTTCCGTATCGTGGCTCTCGGTACTGGGGTTTTCGCGACGAAGGCTTTAAGTAGGCGGAAGGGCAACGTGGGGGGCCACACGAGGGCCCCACACCACAGGTCGACGCGGCCAGGGCCTGGGCCGCGCCGCCCTATGGTGGCGGCGCCTCGTGGCCCCACTTCGACTCCTCTTCGGTCTTCTGGAAGCTTCGTGCAAAAATAGGACCCTGGGCGTTGATTTCGTCCAATTCCGAGAATATTTCGTTACTAGGATTTCTGAAACCAAAAACAGCAGAAAACAGCAACTGGCTCTTCGGCATCTTGTTAATAGGTTAGTTCCAGAAAATGCGTAAATACGGCATATAATGTGCATAAAACATGTAGATATCATCAATAATGTAGCATGGAACATAAGAAATTATCGATACGTTGGAGACGTATCAGCATCCCCAAGCTTAGTTCTGCTCGTCCCGAGCAGGTAAAACGATAACAAAGATAATTTCTGAAGTGACATGCCATCATAAACTTGATCATACTATTTGTAAACATATGTAATGAATGCAGCGATCAAAACAATGGTAATGACATGAGTAAACAAGTGAATCATAAAGCAAAGACTTTTCATGAATAGTACTTCAAGACAAGCATCAATAAGTCTTGCATAAGAGTTAACTCATAAAGCAATAAATCAAAGTAAAGGTGTTGAAGCAACACAAAGGAAGATTAAGTTTCAGCGGTTGCTTTCAACTTATAACATGTATATCTCATGGATAGTGTCAACATAAAGTAATATAACAAGTGCAATATGCAAGTATGTAGGAATCAATGCACAGTTCACACAAGTGTTTGCTTCTTAAGGTGGAGGGAGATAGGTAAACTGACTAAACAATAAAGGTAAAAGAAAGGTCCTTCAAAGAGGAAAGCATCGATTGCTATATTTGTGCTAGAGCTTTTATTTTGAAAACATGAAACAATTTTGTCAACGGTAGTAATAAAGCATATGAGTTATGTAAATTATATCTTACAAGTTGCAAGCCTCATTCATAGTATACTAATAGTGCCCGCACCTTGTCCTACTTAGCTTGGACTACCGGATCTTCGCAATGCCATGTTTCAACCAAGTGTCACAAAGGGGTACCTACATGCCGCCTGTACAAAGGTCTAAGGAGAAAGCTCGCATTTTGGATTTCTCGCTTTTGATTATTCTCAACTTAGACATCCATACCGGGACAACATGGACAACAGATAATGGACTCCTCTTTAATGCATAAACATGTAGCAACAATTATTATTCTCATATGAGATTGAGGATATATGTCCAAAACTGAAACTTCAACCATGATTCATGGCTTTAGTTAGCGGCCCAATGTTCTTCTCTAACAATATGCATGCTCCAACCATTAAGGTGGTAGATCCTTCTTACTTCAGGCAAGACGGACATGCATAGCAACTCACATGATATTCAATAAAGAGTAATTGATGGCGTCCCCAGAAGCATGGTTATCGCACAACAAGCAACTTAATAAGAGATAAAGTGCATAAGTACATATTTAATACTACGATAGTTTTTAAGGCTATTTTGTCCCATGAGCTATATATTGCAAAGGTGAATGATGGAATTTTAAAGGTAGCACTCAAGCAATTTACTTTGGAATGGCGGAGAAATACCATGTAGTAGGTAGGTATGGTGGACACAAATGGCATAGTAGTTGGCTCAAGGATTTTGGATGCATGAGAAGTATTCCCTCTCGATACAAGGTTTAGGCTAGCAAGGTTATTTGAAGCAACTCAAGGATGAACCGGTGCAGCAAAACTCACATAAAAGACATATTGTAAACATTATAAGACTCTACACCGTCTTCCTTGTTGTTCAAAACTCAATACTAGAATTATCTAGACCTTAGAGAGACCAAATATGCAAATCAAATTTTAGCAAGCTCTATGTATTTCTTCATTAATGGGTGCAAAGTATATGATGCAAGAGCTTAAACATGAGCACAACAATTGCCAAGTATCACATTATCCAAGACATTTTAGAATTACTACATGTAGCTTTTTCCAATTCCAACCATATAACAATTTAACGAAGAAGAAACTTCGCCATGAACATTATGAGTAAAGCCTAAGGACATATTTGTCCATATGCAACAGCGGAGCGTGTCTCTCTCCCACAAAGTGAATGCTAGGATCCATTTTATTCAAACAAAAACAAAAACAAAAACAAACCGACGCTCCAAGTAAAGAACACAAGATGTGACTGAATAAAAATATAGTTTCAGGGGAGGAACCTGATGATGTTGTTGATGAAGAAGGGGATGCCTTGGGCATCCCCAAGCTTAGACGCTTGAGTCTTCTTAAAATATGCAGGGGTGAACCACGGGGGCATCCCCAAGCTTAGAGCTTTCACTCCTCTTGATCATAGTATATCATACTCCTCTCTTGACCCTTGAAAACTTCCTTCACACCAAACTTCAAGCAAACTCATTAGAGGGTTAGTGCACAATTAATAATTCACATATTCAGAGGTGACACAAACATTCTTTACACTTCTGGACATTGCATAAAGCTACTGGACATTAATGGATCAAAGAAATTCATCCAACATAGCAAATACGGCAATGCGAAATAAAAGGCAGAATCTGTCAAAAACAGAACAGTTCGTAAAGATAAATTTTAAAATGGCACCAGACTTGCTCAAATGGAAAAACTCAAAACTAATGAAAGTTGCGTACATATCTGAGGATCACGCTCGTAAATTGGCAGATTTTTTCGAATTTTCTACAGAGACTTGTGCCCAGATTCGTGACAGACAGCAATGCTGTTTCTGCGCAGCGACCCCAAATATAACATCAACTTTAACATAGAAACTTTACTTGGCACAAAAACATGATAATGAGAGGTTGCTACAGTAGTAAACAACTTCCAAGACTCAACAAAACAAAAATTGCTGTAGTAAAAACATGGGTTGTCTCCCATAAGCGCTTTTCTTTAACGCCTTTCAGCTAGGCGCAGAAAGTGCAAATCAAGTATTATCAAGAGATGAAGCATCAACATTACCTTGGGTGTTGGGAGTTTTCTCAACAATGCATTGTATCTGGTCTATATAAGTAACTCCTCTCTCATTGCTCCTAGGCTTACTATTCTCATCAAACAAATTTTCAGGAACAAGCCAAGCATAGTTGTTTTCCAAAGCTTCATGCATTCCTAGTAGTTTACTAGGTATTGGCGCTTTAATTTCCCTACCATCATTAACATTATTAGTATACTTAATTCTATCCATATCCATCTTTTCAAGTATTTGTTTGAAATTAGGAAAGAAACCAAGCCTCTTATGCTTAATAAAAACTTTTCTAGCTTCTTTAACTATATCCTCAAATTCTCTAACAAGGACTTTTAAAACAAAATTTCTCTTTTCCCCCATCTCCATATCCGAAAGTGTAAGAAACATATGTTGTATTATGGGATTGAGATTAACAAATCTAGTTTCTAACATGTGTATCAAACAGGCAGAAGCACTTTCATAAGTAGGAGCAGTTTTTAATAATGGTATATCTTCAAAATCTTCATCCATACTAACATGGGTGAAAAATTCTTCTATATTATCTCTTCCAATGATACACCCTCGTCCTACCGGTATCTCTTCCAAAGTAAACTTAGGATTAACCATGATGAAATAAGCAAAAAGTAAACTAGGCAAATAAAGTAAAGACAAGTAAGTAATTTTTTGTGTTTTTGATATAGAGAGCAAGACAGTAAATAAAGTAAAACTAGCAACTAATTTTTTTGTGTTTTATTTAGGTGCAGCAAACAAAGTAGTAAATAAAATAAAGCAAGACAAAAACAATGTAAAGAGATTGAGAAGTGGAGACTCCCCTTGCAGCGTGTCTTGATCTCCCCGGCAACGGCGCCAGAAATTTAGCTTGATACGCGTAGATGCACACGTCCGTTGGGAACCCCAAGTGGAAGGTATGATGCGTATAGAAGCAAGTTTCCCTCAGTATGAAACCAAGGTTTAATCGAACCAGTAGGAGCCAAGAAGCACGTTGAAGGTTGATGGTGGCGAAATGTGATGCGGCGCAACAACAGGGATTCCGACGCCAACGTGGAACCTACACAACACAACCAAAGTACTTTGCCCCAACGAAACAGTGAGGTTGTCAATCTCACCGGCTTCCTGTAACAAAGGATTAACCGTATTGTGTGGAAGATGATTGTTTGCAAGAAAACAGTAAAACAAGTATTGCAGTAGATTGTATGCGATGTAAAGAATAGGACCGGGGTCCACAGTTCACTAGAGGTGTCTCTCCCATAAGATAAAAGCATGTTGGGTGAACAAATTACAGTCGGGCAATTGACAAATAGAAAAGGGCATAACAATGCATATACATGATATGATAAATATAGTGAGATTTAATTGGGCATTACGACAAAGTACATAGACCGCCATCCAACTGCATCTATGCCTAAAAAGTCCACCTTCAGGTTATCATCCGAACCCCATTCAGTATTAAGTTGCAAAGCAACATACAATTGCATTAAGTATGGTACGTAATGTAACCAACAACTACATCCTTAGACATAGCATCAATGTTTTATCCCTAGTGGCAACAGCACAACACAACCTTAGAACCTACTGTCACGATCCCAGGTGTCAATGAAGGCATGAACCCACTATCGAGCATAAATACTCCCTCTTGGAGTTAAGAGCAAAAACTTGGCCAGAGCCTCTACTAATAACGGAGAGCATGCAAGATCATAAACAACACATAAACAATAGATTGATAATCACCATAACATAGCATTCTCTATCCATCGGATCCCGACAAACACAACATATAGTATTACAGATAGATGATCTTGATCATGTTAGGAAGCTCACAAGATCTAACAATGAAGCACAATTAGGAGAAGACGACCATCTAGCTACTGCTATGGACCCATAGTCCAGGGGTGAACTACTCACTCATCACTCCGGAGGCGACCATGGCGGTGTAGAGTCCTCCGGGAGATGAATCCCCTCTCCGGCAGGGTGCCGGAGGCGATCTCCTGAATCCCCCGAGATGGGATTCGCGGCGGCGGCGTCTCTGGAAGGTTTTCCGTATCGTGGCTCTCGGTACTGGGGTTTTCGCGACGAAGGCTTTAAGTAGGCGGAAGGGCAACGTGGGGGGCCACACGAGGGCCCCACACCACAGGTCGGCGCGGCCAGGGCCTGGGCCGCGCCGCCCTATGGTGGCGGCGCCTCGTGGCCCCACTTCGACTCCTCTTCGGTCTTCTGGAAGCTTCGTGCAAAAATAGGACCCTGGGCGTTGATTTCGTCCAATTCCGAGAATATTTCGTTACTAGGATTTCTGAAACCAAAAACAGCAGAAAACAAGAATGGCTCTTCGGCATCTTGTTAATAGGTTAGTTCCAGAAAATGCGTAAATACGACATATAATGTGCATAAAACATGTAGATATCATCAATAATGTAGCATGGAACATAAGAAATTATCGATACGTTGGAGACGTATCATGGCACGCCCTTGCAACCGTCAGGACGTGTGCCAGAGCATTGCGGGCCGTCGCCCGAGGGACCAGGGCCCACCAGCAGTCCTGGGAGCCTCTCGGCTCTACGTGTTGCCCGTCGCTGCTCGCCGGTGGGTTTTGGCAGGCAACAACTACCTTGCTGACGGTATCTATCCAAAGTGGGCAACATTTGTGAAGACTATCTCGAAACCTAGCACCCCTACACTTTGCGAGTTTGTGAAGAAACAAGAAGCTTGCCGAAAAGACGTCGAGCGTGCATTTGGTGTCCTCCAGCAGAGATTTGCTGTCGTCCGGTTCCCCGCTATGACTTGGTCCAAAGATCAGATGTGCGAGGTGATGAACTGTTGCGTGTGCCTACACAATATGATTATTGAAAATGAGCGAAAACATCTGGTTCCTCTGGCTGAGCAACAAGCACCATATGAGAGAGAGGGACCTCTTGCACAGCCTAATCACCAGGTGCCGACATCATGGGCCGCCTTCATTGCTATGCGCCAGGAGATCCGAGACTCTACAATGCATCAACAGCTGCAAGATGATCTGGTGGAGCTGATATGTCTCCAACGTATCTATAATTTCTGATGTTCCATGCTAGTTTTATGACAATACCTACATGTTTTGTTCACACTTTATATCATTTTTATGCATTTTCTGGAATAACCTATTAACAAGATGCCGAAGTGCCAGTTCCTGTTTTCTGCTGTTTTTGGTTCCAGAAATCTTACACAGGAAATATTCTCGGAATTGGACGAAACAAAAGACAAACTTCCTATTTTCCTCGGAGGGTTCCAGAACATCGAAGGAGAGTCGGAGGCGGCCAGCAGTGGACCCACACCATAGGGGGCGCGGGCCCACCCCTGGCCGCGCCACCATGTGGTGTGGGCACCCCCTGGCTCCTCCGAGGCCGCCCTTCCGCCTATATATTCTCTCCATCGCGAAAACCCTAAAACACCCAGTCATATTCCACGAAGAGTTCCGTAGCCGCCGCCATCGCGAAGACAAGTTTCAGGGGATAGAAGTCTTTGTTCCTGCACGCCGCCGGGACGGGGAATTGCCCCCGGAATCCATCTCCATCGACACCACCGCCATCTTCATCGCTGCTGCTGTCTCCCATGATGAGGATGGAGTAGTTCTCCCCCGAGGCTGAGGGCTCTACCGGTAGCTATGTGGTTCATCTCTCTCTCCCATGGTGTGATCTTTATGAATATGTAGATGTTACTCTTGTCTATTATGCACTCTAGAGGTTACTTTAAATATGAACTCCGGATTCACTCTCCACGGTGTAATGGTGACAGTGTGTGCATCGTGTGTGTTTCCTTTATGAAGTTGTGGAGCTTGTTTACTCCGGCTTGAGGGGGCTCTTGTAGCCCTACACAATGAATGGTGTTTGTTATCCAACAAGAGGGTGTTTAAGAGTAGCATTTATTTATTCAATTATGTGATCATTGTTGAGAGTGTCCACTAGTGAAAGTATGATCCCTAGGCCTTGTTTCTAAGCATTGAAACACCGTTTCCAACAAGTTCTGCTACATGTTTGCTTGCTGCCATTTTTATTTCAGATTGCGATAACTACTTATAATCATCCATATTACTTGTATTTCACTATCTCTTTGTCGAACTAGTGCACCTATACATCTGACAAGTGTATTAGGTGTGTTGGGGACACAAGAGACTTCTTGCATCTTAATTGCAGGGTTGCTTGAGAGGAATATCTTTGACCTCTACCTCCCTGAGTTCGATAAACCTTGGGTGATTCACTTAAGGGAAACTTGCTACTGTTCTACAAACTTCTGCTCTTGGAGGCCCAACACTGTCTACAGGAATAGAAGCGTGCGTAGACATCAAGCTATTTTCTGGCGCCGTTGCCGGGGAGGTAAGGTAAAAGGTATTCACATCCTCCGACTACTAAGCTATTTCCTAGCACTGTTGCCGGTGTGTGAGTGCTCGAAGCTATCTCCTTTAGATTATGCAATTTTATCTTTTTGTCTCTTGTTTTTATTTCACTAGTTAGGCTTAACGGAAAACAACAAAAATATTAGAGATCTTTATAGTATTTATCTTGAGTTAGGACATGATGTGTTTGAAGAGAAAATTAAAAAACCCATGGAACTTTGTTTGCAAAATAGTTGTAGCAATGTTATTAGCATGAACTCTTTGAACACTATTATTGCTAATGCTATGGAAGAATTTAAGCTTGGGGAAGCTGGTTGTGATATTTTTAGTCCCCCAAGTTTTGAGGAGAAAATTTTCTTTGATGATACTTTACCTCCCATTTATGATGATTGTAATGATAGTGGTATTTTGGTGCCACCTACTATGGAGGATAAATTTTATTATGATTATACCATGCCTGCAATTTATGATGATTACAATGATGGTTGTGATAGTTTTACTCCCACTATTACTAATAAAATTGATTATGCTTATGTGGAGAGTAATGATACTTTTATGCATGTGGATCATGACAAGAATGCTGTATGTGATAGTTATATTGTTGATTTTGTTCATGATGCTACTGGAAATTATTATGAGAGAGGAAAATATGGTTGTAGAAATTTTCATGATACTAAAACACCTCTCTACATGCTGAAAATTTTGAAGTTACTCGTGTTTTATCTTCCTATGCTTGTCACTTTGCTCTTTTTGAATTTATTTGTGTACAAGATTCCTATGCATCGGAAGCGGGTTAGGCTTAAATGTGTTTTGAATTTTCTTCTTGATGCTCTCTTTTGCTTCAAATCTTATTTCTTCCGAGAGCATCATTAAAATTACTGAGCGCATCTTAATGGCTATAAAGAAAGCACTTCTTGGGAGATAACCCATGTTTTTATTATGCTACTGTTTTGTTGTGTCTTGGAAGTTGTTACTACTGTAGCAACCTCTCCTTATCTTTATTTTCATGTATTGTTGTGCCAAGTAAAGTCTCTAATAGAAGGTTGATACTAGATTTGGATTTCTGCGCAGAAACATATTTGTTAGCTGTCACGAATTCGCGTTTTTCTCTCTGTATAAGAATCAAAAAAATCAGCGAAAATTAATGCATGATCCTCAGATATGTACGCAACTTTCATTAGTTTGAGTTTTTCCATCTGAGCAAGTTAAGTGCCTCAGAAAAAATCGTCTTTACGGACTGTTCTGTTTTGACAGATTCTGCCTTTTATTTCGCATTGCCTCTTTTACTGTGTTTGATTGGATTTCTTTGCTCCATTAAATTTCAGTAGCTTTGAGTAATATCCAGAAGTGTTGGTAATGATTGTGTCCTCTCTGAACATGTGAAGTTTTATTATGCACTAACCCTCTAATGAGATTGCTTTAAGTTTGGTGTGGAGGAAGTTTTCAAGGATCAAGAGAGGAGGATGATATGGTGTGATCAAGAAGAGTGAAAAGTATAAGCTTGGGGATGCCCCCGTGGTTCATCCCTTCATATTTCAAGAAGACTCAAGCATCTAAGCTTGGGGATGCCCAAGGCATCCCCTTCTTCATCAACAACTTATCAGGTCACCTCTAGTGAAACTATATTTTTATTCCGTCACATCTTATGTACTTTACTTGGAGCGTCTGTGTGCTTTTATTTGTTTTGTTATTTTCATTCTCTGAATAAATTCGGATCCTAAACATCCTTGTGTGGGAGAGAGACACGCTCCGCTTTTTTATATTGAACACTTGTGTTCTTCGTTTTACTTTAATGTTCATGGCGAAGCTGAAAGCCGCTTCGTTGATTGCTATTTGGTTGGAAACAGAAAATGCTTCATGTGGTAAATGGTATATTATCTTGAATAATTTGATACTTGGCAATTGTTTTGAGCTCTCAAGTAGATCATGTTTAAGCTCTTGCATCATGTAGTTTAAATCTATTAGTGGAGAACTACCGTAGAGCTTGTTGAAATTTGGTTTGCATGATTGGTCTCTCTAAGGTCTAGATATTTTCTGGTAAAAGTGTTTGAACAACAAGGAAGACAGTGTAGAGTCTTATAATGCTGGCAATATGTTCTTGTGTAAGTTTTTACTGTACCGGTTCATACTTGTGTTTGCTTCAAACAACCTTGCTAGCCAAAGCCTTGTACTGAGAGAAAATGCTTCTCGTGCATCCAAAATCCTTGAGCCACAACCCATGCCATTTGTGTCCACCATAACTACCTATATGTGGTATTTTTCTGCCATTCCAAAGTAATTTTCTTGCGTGCTACCTTTGAAATTTCATTCCTTGTCTTTGCAATACATAGCTCATGGGAAAGTAGCCTAAAAAACTATTGTGGTAATGAATATGTTGATATGTATCTTAGTTCTTATAAGTTGCTTGTTGAGCGGTAACCATGTTTCTGGGGACGCCATCAACCTGTCACACCTTTGTTGAATATCATGTGAGTTGCTATGCATGTTCGTCTTGTCTGAAGTAAGGGAGATTTGCCATGAGTTGAAATGGTTTGAGTATGCATGTTGATAGAGAAGAACATTGGGCCGCCAACCAAAGCCATGTATCATGGTGGAAGTTTCAGCTTGGACATTAATCCTCAGAATCTCTTATGAGAATATTATTTGTTGTTGAATGCTTAAAGCATTAAAAAGAGGAGTCCATTATCTGTTTTCTATGTTGTCCTGGTATGGATGTCCTCAAGTTGAGATCTATAAATCGAGAAATCAAATGCGATTTATCTCCTTGGACCTTTGTATAGGTGGCATAGAGGTACCCCTTTGTGACACTTGGTTGAAACATATGTAATGTGTAAGGGTATTTTACCCTTATCCATTATTTTGGTAACAATGACACCGTGCTAGAGTATTTGGCCTAATATGTGTACAAGGATAATTTCAGGTATTAGGCAAAGAGGCATAAATGGTGTATCAAAGAAACAAGAAGGCTAAAGGAGACCCCCCACTTCAACAACAATCGAAAAAGGGGTCTACAGCAGAAATCCGGTCTGCAGCCCGGTCCAACCGGGCCAGCAACCGGCCAGTCCGGCGCGCAGCTCGGTCCACCGGTCGCCAACCGGAGCGTCCGGCGCACGACCCGGTCGACCGGTCGCCAACCGGACTACACACAAGGATACAGCAAATCCGGTTGCCGACCGGTCAACCGGCCTACAGACCGGCGAGTCCGGCGCACGGCCCGGTCGACCGGTCGCCAACTGGACGAGCCTCTGGACTACGAGAAGATGCTCCGGTCACCTGCCCGGTCCGACCAGCCTCTGCACCGGGCAGTCCGGTCCCTGGTCCGGTCTGACCGGGTTTGTCGACGAAACGCTGAGGTGGCAAGTGGCCAACGGCCATATTTCGAAGAATACTATAAATAGCCCTTCTCCTACCTCTAGACAGTTAGGCACTACACTACAAGCTGTTCTTGAGCTCCTTCTCTCATACTCCATTGTTAGAAACACCAAAAGCCTCATATCTCCCTCCTCCTCCACCCAAACTCAAATCCCTCCGGGGAAACGATAGAGGAGGACCCGATCTACCGTTCTACCAAGCCAAATCTTATTCCCCCTTGTATTCATCAAGAAGCTTGCTTCCTAGGGTTCTTTGGAAACCCTAGGTGGGCAAGAGGAGTCCGGAAGCATCCGGGCTGTGGATCTGCTCCGGGCAAGATCGTGAAGGTTTGGAGGCTACCTCAAAGTCTACCACAAGTGAGAGAGCTATTCCTTCGTGGGATAGGCTCCGGAGAATAGGGTGAGCCTTCGTGGCGCGGGGAATCCTTCGTGGGACCTCCACTCCTCCAAACGTGACGTACCTTGTTGCAAAGCAAGGGAACACGGGAATACATCCTCGTCTCCGCGTGCTATCGGTTATCTCTAACCGAACTCCTTACTTGTGATTTAACTGCCTGTGAGAGCCTTCGTGCTCGAGTTAGTTGTATCCTCATATAGGTTGCTTCACCTAGTTTGCATTAGGCTCACCTTTATATTCCGCAAAGCCTAATATTGCAAAGAAAGAATTAAAATCTGTAGAAACCTATTCACCCCCCCCCCCCCCTCTAGGTTTACCATCTCTATACTTTCAATTGGTATCAGAGCCTGGACTCTTTTTAAGGGCTTCACCGCCTTAAGAGTGAGATGGAAAAACTATTCGAGGGTCTAGATGATGACTCTAACCTTTCGGTTAAAGAAATGAAATCTAGATTCTTGGCATATGAGGCCGAGAAGAAGAAAAAGGAGGATGAACTACAAAGCCAAATGGCAGAAATGTCTGTCATGCTTAAGAACCTAACTACTGGAGGAGCTCCTAGTGGGGTTTCGGCCTCTAAGGAATCCTTCCATGAAGTTAACCATGACTATCCTAGAAACACTTCACCCATGCCTCATATAAACCATAGTGGGACCGTTCCCCATTTTGATGGAACTCACTTTCCACATTGGAAATCTTCTATGGAATCTCATATTCGCAGCTGCAGTGTGGAGCTATGGGAGATCATTCTTCATGGATACCGGGAGCCACAAGATCCCGTTCGGTTGACCTCCACCGAGTTCTACAACCGTCAACTCAATGCCTCCGCACGTGACAAGATTAGAAGTGGCATCAATCGCAAGCTCCTTGATCAAGTCAATGACATCGGCTCCGCTAAAGAGTTGTGGGATCGAATCGTAGTACTCCAAGAGGGAACCGATTTGATCCAATCATCTCTTTATGAGACCGCAAAGCAAGAAGCTCACCGGTTCATGATTCGAGAAGGAGAATCCATAGCCGATGCCTATGCAAGGCTTGGTGCTCTTAGAGTAAGGATCAAGGGACTTGGTGCTGAGAAGTATGACGACGGCTTTGAGATGAATGAAGGATTCATAAAGTCCAAGGTCATTGCAATGATTGCTGTCAAGCAAGAAGATACCAACCTTGCACTCAACTTGCAAATCATGACCAAGAGTGCCGATCTGAACTCCGATGATCTAGTCTCCTATGTGGCCGCCAATGAAAACATGGCCAAGGCAGGAAAAATGCTCATGGCAATGAACCGTGTTGATGAAGCCTCACACAACCATGAAGCGTCACACAACCTTGCCCTCAAGGCTAGAGCTGACCATGGAGGAGAAGAAGAATATGAAATTGAGGAAGATGAGGAGATGACCTCAACTAGTGACATCGCTACCGACTTTGCCTTCTTTGCCAAGAAGTACAAGGGAAAGTTGCCAATGCTCCTCAATGACAAGAAGAAGAAGAGAACTTGCTACAATTGTGATGAAGATAGCCACTTTGCAAATGAGTGCCCTTATGAGAAAAGGGTAGACAAGCCAAAGTTCATCAAAGGGGTCAAGCCAAGATTGAAGCCAAACCCAATCAATGACCGATACAAGAGGAACAAGGGAAGAGCCTTTGTTGGGGCCGAGTACTTGTCCGATGAAGAAGAGGAAGATGAGGAGAAGGAGGCCGGAGTGGCCGGTTTGGCTTTCTCTAAGCCCGGGTCACTCTTCACATATGACTACTCCAAGGATTACTCCACGGAGAATGATGTTGGTTCTTCCTTTATGGCAAGAATAACTCAAGATGATGACTCCGACGACTCTTCCTCATCTACAACCATTGGCTCTTGTCTTATGGCAAGAGAAACCAAGGTAATGGAACCCCCACCTTCTTTGTCTAGTGTCCTTGACAATGAAGCTGAAAATCAAGATGAATTAACTGTGCTTAAGGAACTTTACAATGTTAGATGCACCCTTCGTGGTGAAGCTCTTGTCAAATTTGATTTCTTGATGGACTCTCTCAAAGAAAAGGATGAGTCCATTGAGGAATTAGAATATCATTTGAATGATAAGGAAAGGAGATTCAATCTCCTAAGACAAGAGCTAAAAACCGAAAGGTGCATATCTCAAGGTCTTAAGCAACAAATTGAAACTTATGAACTAGATAAAGTTAAGGATCTTGAAACTATTGAAAGGGCTCAATCATTGACCCAAGAGCTTAATGCATCAAAGGAGGAACTTGAAGTTGCTCATGCTTCTCTCACTAGGGATCTTGACCACCTTAAAAGAGCTAACAAGCTTGTCAAGGATGAGCTCAAGAAACTTGGAAAGAACCATGACCTACTCCAAGAATCCTACTCTAAAGCTCTTGAATCAATGAATGATTCTATTGTTGATAAAAATGTTGCTAGTTCCTCCACCACCTTTACTAGTGAGCATGCTAAGCTTGTTGAGGAACATGTTCGTTTACAAGAGGAACTATCTTTGCATGTTGAGACCAATACATATCTTGAATCTTTGGTAACCAAATATGGTCTCAACTATTATCCTAATGAATCGGCTTGTGAGAAAGCAACTACTCTTGAGGAAAATGTTAGGTTGAAGAAAGAACTTGCCAAGTTCACCACAACCAAGAGTAAGATGGGATTGGATGACCTCTTGAGTAAGCAAAGGTCAAACAATCAAAAGTATGGTCTTGGGTATGTTCCCAAGCCCTACAAGAAGAACAACTACAAGAAAGAGAAGCCCGCTCAAGAAAAGAACAAGAAGGTCACTAATGATGGCAAAGCCCCAAAGGGCAAAGCCACTAGTGGTGGCCGCACGGGGCCAAACAATCACTATGCTTTATTTGTTGATTATTATGGTGATGTTTATGCTAACTATGTTGGTCCTCGTAATGGCTATGCTTATAGAGGGTACTCGATTTGGGTACCAAAAGATCTTGTTGCCATGACTAGGGAACCCATTAATCAATGGGTTCCTAAATCCTCTACTTGATTTTGTAGGGGTATTCCTCCGGTGGTCCAAAATGGGTGTTTGATAGTGGATGCACCAATCATATGACCGGAGGAAGAGGTGTGCTTGACCAATTCATTGAAGATATTAACAAGAAGTCAAGCATTACCTTTGGTGACAACTCAAAGGGAAAGGTACTTGGGTATGGCAAGGTGGCAATCTCTAAGGACTTGTGCCTTGAGACGGTCATGCTTGTTGAACACCTTGGTTATAACTTGCTTTCTATATATCATCTTGCCGATGCCGGTTACAATTCATATTTTACTAAGTATTATGTGCAAGTCTTTAGGAGTGACAATCTCAAATTGGTCCTTGTTGGATATGTGGAGAACAACCTTTACGTGGTTGACCTCTCGAAAGAGAGCCCATCTCCCTCCACATGTCTAATGGCGGCCAAGCATGACGAAGGTTGGTTGTGGCATCGCCGCCTTGGTCATGTTAACATGAGGAACCTTAAACAACTCCTAAAGGGTGAGCACATTGTTGGACTAACCGGCATTTCTTTTGAGAAAGATCGTGTATGTAGTGCGTGTGTAGCGGGAAAACAACTCAAGAAGAAACATCCTATCAAGAGTATCGTCACCACATCTAGGCCTTTGGACCTCCTTCATTTGGATCTCTTTGGGCCATCACATTATGATACTCTTGGTGGGAGCAAGTATGGACTTGTCATTGTTGATGATTACTCAAGATACTCTTGGGTCTTTCTCCTTAAGTCTAAGGATGAGACCCATAGGGAGTTCATCACCTTCGCCAAGAAAGCTCAACGTACATATGAATCCGAGATCAAGGCGATTAGGACCGACAATGGCACCGAGTTCAAGAACTACACTATGCAAGAGTTTGTTGATGATGAGGGCATCAAGCATGAGTTTTCAGCTCCATATACTCCTCAACAAAATGTTGTTGTTGAAAGGAAGAACCGGACTATCATTGAGATGGCAAGAACCATGTTGAGTGAATTCAACTCACCCCACAATTTTTGGGGAGAAGCCATCTCTACAGCTGTCCACTACTCCAACCGGCTCTTCCTCCGCCCCCTCCACAACAAAACTCCATATGAGCTTCTCACAGGTAACAAGCCTAATGTCATGTACATTCGTGTCTTTGGATGCAAATGTCTTGTTAAGAACAATAAAGGGAAGCTTGGTAAATTTGAAACTAGAACTATAGAGGGCATTTTTGTTGGATATGCGGAGAACTCCCACGCCTATAGATACTACAACCGGTCCACTGGGACTATTGAAGTGTCTTGTGACGTGGTGTTCTTGGAGGATAATGGCTCCCAAGTGGAGCAAGTTGTTCCATGTGTTGCAGGTAATGATGATGATCCATCTAGTGCCATCAAGCATATGGGCATTGGACACATCCGGCCCATGGAAGTTCATAGTGATGATGAAGGTGATGGAATAGAAGTATCAAGCTCACCTCAAGTTGAGCCTAGCTCAACTCAAGTTGAACCATCAAGTGCAACCCAAGATGCATCCTCCACTCAAGATGAGCCACATCCCGAAGAACAAGAAGAAAGCCCTCAACCCACTGAGCAAGACCATGATGATGATCAAGATACATCTTCAACTCATGTTCAAGCTCAAGTTGTACCTCATGATAAAGTATTAGCAAGAGATGAATTCATTGATCATGAAGGAACCATTCGGAAGATCAAGGCGGCTACAAGGGCAAGTGACATGAAAGTAGATCTTGTCCTCGGTAGCATCTCAAAAGGAGTGGTAACTCGTAGACACCATGCATTACTTATGACTTATTGTCAACATCATGCGTTTGTTTCTAGTTTTGAGCCACTCAAGGTACATGAAGCCTTGGTTGATCCGGATTGGGTTATTGCCATGCAAGAAGAATTGGAGTGTTTCACCCGCAATGAAGTATGGTCTCTAGTTGAGAGACCCAAGGATCATCGCATCAATGTCATTGGGACCAAATGGGTGTTCAAGAACAAGCAAGATGAGGATGGCATTGTCATTAGAAATAAAGCAAGGTTAGTGGCGCAAGGGTTTGCCCAAATAGAAGGTATGGACTTTGAGGATACCTTTGCGCCGGTAGCCCGTCTTGAAGCTATTCGTCTTTTGCTTGCATTTGCATCTTTCCACAATTTCAAACTATACCAAATGGATGTGAAAAGTGCATTTTTGAATGGTCCTCTAAAAGAAACCGCATATGTAGCTCAACCCCCGGGTTTCGAAGACCCATGCCGACCCAACCATGTGTATTTACTCCATAAGGCACTCTACGGTCTCAAGCAAGCTCCACGTGCTTGGTATGAGTTCCTTAGGGATTTTCTACTACAAGATGGGTTTTGCATGGGTACCGTCGATTCCACCCTTTTCACCAAGAGGGTTAAAGGGGGTGGCTTGTTTATATGTCAAATATATGTTGATGATATTATATTTGGTGGAACTAACCCCAATCATAACAAAGCTTTTGAGCAATTGATGACTAGGAAATTTGAGATGTCCATGATGGGGGAGTTGAAGTTCTTCCTAGGCTTCCAAGTGAGGCAACTTGCAAAAGGCACCTTCATCTCTCAAGAAAAGTATGTGAAGGACATGCTCAAGAAGTTCAACATGACCAATGCAAGCCCAATGAAGACACCCATGCCCGTAAAGGGGCAACTTGGCTCATGTGACGGTGAGAAGGATGTGGACATAAAGGTATACCGTTCCATGATAGGATCCTTGCTCTACCTTTGTGCCTCTAGGCCGGATATCATGCTAAGTGTAGGGATGTGTGCTCGTTTTCAATCCGCTCCTAAGGAGAGCCATTTGATGGCGGTCAAACGGATTCTAAGATACCTTGTTCTCACTCCTACTCTCGGGCTATGGTATCCAAAGGGGTCAACCTTTGAACTCATTGGCTACTCGGACTCCGATTGGGCCGGTGATAAGGTTGACCGGAAGTCTACCTCCGGGGCTTGCCAATTTATTGGCCGGTCATTGGTGAGTTGGTCATCCAAGAGAAAAAACTCCACCGCTTTTTCCACCGCCGAAGCCGAATATATATCCGCGGCATCTTGTTGCACTCAATTGTTATGGATGAAGCAAACCTTGAAAGACTATGGTGTGTCTCTTGGTACGGTGCCTCTTCTATGTGACAATGAAAGTGCAATAAAGATCGCCAATAACCCGGTTCAACATTGTCGCACCAAACATATTGACATTCGCCATCACTTCCTACGTGACCATGTTGCCAATAAGGATATTGATCTCACTCATGTGGGAACAACCTACCAATTGGCGGATATTTTCACTAAGCCTTTGGATGAAGCCCGGTTTGTAAACTTGAGAGGAGAACTTGGTATTCTTGATCCTAAAAACTTGGATTGAATCAACTTCTTGCACTATATTATTGCATTTATCTAACTATCTAGCTTAGAGGCATAGCACATATGGGGATAGTCATCTTACCATGTCTTGGTATGATGCATACCCATGTGTGCAACATAAATAGACCCAATGTCATTATATGGACCCAAGCACGTCTCTTCGAGGTCACATGACATTTGCGCTTTCACATAGGGGGAGTAATCCCCCGCCCCTCATTTAGTCTAAATTGCAACTTGATTTGGATATACGAGGCTAAATGATCTTATTGCAAAAATCACTCCAAAATGACTTATGATTCTTGATATACACTTCGAATCATGCCCATTGTTGCTATTCACATCTTGTTTGGATTTTCTCTCCAATGGGTATGCCTAGAGAACTTTGTGTTTCCAACCCCATGTCTATGCTCATCTCATCATCATCTATCTATCTATATGTACATGTCATCATCTGAGCACTCACACACATTTACACAAAGCATAGGGGCAAAACGAGGCGAAAAAGAGATAAAACTGGGTGGCCGGTCTCTGGTCCGGTTGGACCGGCCTCTGCGCCGGACCAGCCGGCGCCAGGTCCGGTTCGACCGGATTTCCGACCGGGCGCACGGCCTGTTATGAGTGGAGGAGATACCCCTTGGGGCCTTCTTCCTCATTATCCCCAAACCTCCACACCTCCATGGCCGCCGCCCCCATCACCTCCCACATGCTTTAGGGTCTTCCCACCACAAGCACTCCCTCAAACTCCACCAAACCATAGATCGGGCCCCTTGGAGCAACTCCACCAAAGGATTTGGTCCCTCTCAAGCTATTTTGGGAAATCTTGGAGTTCTTGGGTTTTAAAGACCTACCACGTGTTCTTCTTGATCCCTTGATCAAGGAGGACCATGTCTTCGGGTAATGTGATCTATCTTCCTCCCTATCCCCTAGTCCCCCTCCCACATTGCAAATTTTGGACAAATTTTGGGAAACTTTAGGGTTAGGGTTAGGGTTTGTAAGTCCTCATGCCTTTAGAGTGTCTCACAACACAATGCACTTACTCCACTCTATTGCTATAGTCTATATTCAAGTTTTTGAGTTTTTGCATGAATTTGTGGTAGAAAATCTGGGCAAAACTTCACAAATCGACAGACCCGGTCACCTGCCCGGTCGACCGGCCGCTCAACCGGCCGGCCCGGCGTGCGGCCCGGTCAACCGGTCGCCAACCGGCTCGTCCGGTCTGCTGCCCGGTTGGACCGGCCTATGCGCCGGGTTGCCCAGTTTTCGCACAATCTCATCAATACACTTGGATATATGCTATGCTTTTTGGATTCCCTCTTATTGATGACATGTACACTTACCCCACTGCTATTCTCGCTCTACTTTCTCATTCACAGGAAGCTGGAGTGGTGAGGACCGTGGCAATGTTGCCAAGAGAGGAAGGACTGCTGATCCTCCCCGCCGTTCTAGTACTCGCGTCCCCCCTAAAACTCATCAGGGGACTGACATTGGCAGCTCAGCTGGGGGTAGAACCAAGTCTGTTGGTGGCAAGAGAAAGGATAAGCAAGCCGCCCAAGAGGATGATGAAGTAGTGCCAACTTTCAATGTTGGGCTTGTAAACCGTCTTGAGTGGCAGCATTTGAGAACGGAGAATCCGTATCGCTTTGAGCAACGGACCTACACTCAAGGGGACAAGTTCTTCTGGACCAAGACTCAAGCAGTCCTATGGGATGGTTACTATGATTCTCATGAGTTTATGAAGAATGGTGATATTGTATCACCCAAGACCATCAATACTGTCGAGCTTGGCTTACATGAGGCCACAAAGTACCGCTTTGTAGTTGGAACCTTGAAGGGTATGGGACTATATGACCTCATGAGCCTCAAGCCCGATGATCAACAAGAGGATCCTACCTTTTGTCCCCTCCTTGTCCGCCAGTTCCACTGCACCGTTTTCTTCCATGAAGATGAGGAACGCTCCATCACCTGGATGACTGGCAAGAGAAAATACTCATGCACCTACTCTCAGTTCCGTGCAGCTATGGGTTGTGGTGGTGACAATGCTCCAGGATACAAGATTCATTCACGGTCCAAGCTTACTAGGGGTGACATCTCTTTCTGCTATCCTGCGAACCCTACAGCTGGACCTCCCACTATCTCTGGGATGTACTACTCATACCTTGTCCTTGCCAAGATGTTCCGAGAGAACCTCATCAGCAAGTCTGGCGACACCAGTGAAGTCCGGAACTATCATCTCAATCTGATGTACTATTGTCATCCTGACAGGGTGAGGAAGATTGATGGCTGCGATCTTATTTTCTCTGAACTAAGGCGTGCAGTTCTGGACCGCATGACTCCCAACTATGCTCAGTATGTTCAGCGGCTCATCAACTACATTGTTCCCGCTCCTTTCAACACTCTTGGTGAAAAAGTCATCATGGACGCCTTCAAGATCCCCACTCAGGAGGCCACTCGTCCGGATGTTCCCTCCATGATGCCCACTGCTGAGCGCCGTTCCAAGGAACGCCATGATCATGATGCTAGCTCCAGCTACTCTCGGCGCCCCAAGCATGGTGCCGCTCGCTTCTTCTCTAGCATGTGGCAAATGTGCAAGAACAGTAATGATGTTGCACATCAGAGCCTTGCCTTGAACCAGGAGACCAGGAGGCGACAGAACGAGTTTATGGCTACTAGGAATGTCCCTGTTCCTCCTCCTGGACCCGAGTTGGCGCCTGTGGTTGCACCTCAGTGGGAGATGCCTCCCATCACCGATGAGATGATCCAGAACTTTGACTTCTCCATGTATGCTCATGGTGGTCTTCTTCCTCGGACTGCTCGTACTCCTACTCCTCCTGCTGATGATGGTGATGGTGATGAGGATGAAGGTGCTTCAGCTGCCCGTGATGACGACGAGGGCTCCTACTCCACCGGGCATGAGTTCTATTGACGGGTGCGATAGCATCTCTACTTTTTCCTTCGCCTTTTTGGTGTTCCGATGCCAAAGGGGGAGAAGAGAGTAGAGTCTAGGGAACCACGGGGTTCTTTGATTATCACAAGCCATGGGAGTTGCTTTATTTGGATTTTATATGGCTTGTGCTTATTTGCTTTGAGTTTTTCAAGAACCATTTGCTACTTCCAATAATTCGTGTATGGATGTGTATGGACGACCATTATGTGTGCTACTCTATATTAGGATAATTATGTGTGCTATGCTTATATATATATCTTGATATACACACCTTCATACCATGCTTGTTTCCTAAAGATATTGGGGGAGCTTCTCATGTTCAACAAATGGTGCACTTTGCATTCAAACGCAAATTCTCCAAGTGCACACATTATGGGGGAGCTGTCGTAATATCTTATATGGAATCAAGGTTTAGAGCTTATCATAATATCTATTTGTGACTCTAGCTCGGTTTGTCATCGTATACCAAAAAGGGGGAGATTGTAAGGGTATTTTACCCTTATCCATTATTTTGGTAACAATGACACTGTGCTAGAGTATTTGGCCTAATATGTGTACAAGGATAATTTCAGGTATTAGGCAAAGAGGCATAAATGGTGTATCAAAGAAACAAGAAGGCTAAAGGAGACCCCCCACTTCAACAACAATCGAAAAGGGGTCTACAGCAGAAATCCGGTCTGCAGCCCGGTCCAACCGGGCCAGCAACCGGCCAGTCCGGCGCGCAGCTCGGTCCACCGGTCGCCAACCGGAGCATCCGGCGCACGACCCGGTCGACCGGTCGCCAACCGGACTACACACAAGGATACAGCAAATCCGGTTGCCGACCGATCAACCGGCCTACAGACCGGCGAGTCCGGCGCACGGCCCGGTCGACCGGTCGCCAACTGGACGAGCCTCTGGACTACGAGAAGATGCTCCGGTCACCCGCCCGGTCCGACCGGCCTCTGCACCGGGCAGTCCGGTCCCTGGTCCGGTCTGACCGGGTTTGTCGACGAAACGCTGAGGTGGCAAGTGGCCAACGGCCATATTTCGAAGAATACTATAAATAGCCCTTCTCCTACCTCTAGACAGTTAGGCACTACACTACAAGCTGTTCTTGAGCTCCTTCTCTCGTACTCCATTGTTAGAAACACCAAAAGCCTCAGATCTCCCTCCTCCTCCACCCAAACTCAAATCCCTCCGGGGAAACGATAGAGGAGGACCCGATCTACCGTTCTACCAAGCCAAATCTTATTCCCCCTTGTATTCATCAAGAAGCTTGCTTCCTAGGGTTCTTTGGAAACCCTAGGTGGGCAAGAGGAGTCCGGAAGCATCCGGGCTGTGGATCTGCTCCGGGCAAGATTGTGAAGGTTTGGAGGCTACCTCAAAGTCTACCACAAGTGAGAGAGCTATTCCTTCATGGGATAGGCTCCGGAGAATAGGGTGAGCCTTCGTGGCGCGGGGAATCCTTCGTGGGACCTCCACTCCTCCAAACGTGACGTACCTTGTTGCAAAGCAAGGGAACACGGGAATACATCCTCGTCTCCGCGTGCTATCGGTTATCTCTAACCGAACTCCTTACTTGTGATTTAACTGCCTGTGAGAGCCTTCGTGCTCGAGTTAGTTGTATCCTCATATAGGTTGCTTCACCTAGTTTGCATTAGGCTCACCTTTATATTCCGCAAAGCCTAATATTGCAAAGAAAGAATTAAAATCTGTAGAAACCTATTCACCCCCCCCCCTCTAGGTTTACCATCTCTATACTTTCATAATGCAATGATAATCCATGGAAATCCGAGCTAATTAGGACAAGGTGCGGGCACTATTGGTATTCGACGCATGAGGCTTGCAACTTATAGGAAATTTTATGCATAACCCATATGAATTATTACTACTGTTAACACAATTGTTTCCATGTTTTCAAAATAAAAAGCTCTAGCACATGAGTAATCCCTGCTTCCCTCTGCGAAGGGCCTTTATGTTGAGTCAGTTTACCTACTTCTTTCTATCTTAGAAGCAAACACTTGTGTCAACTGTGTTCATTGATTCTTACATGTTTACTTATTGCACTTTTTATATTACTTTGTGTTGACAATTATCCATGAGATATACATGTTACAAGTTGAAAGCAATTGCTGAAATTTAATCTTCCTTTGTGTTGCTTCGAAACCTCTTACTTTGAATCTATTGCTTTATGAGTTAGCTCTTATGCAAGTCTTTTTGATACTTGTCTTGAAAGTACTATTCATGAAAAGTTTTTGCTATATGATTCAGTTGGTTAGTCATTATCTTTTTGTTAGCAAATCATTGCTTTGAGTCACTTTATTTATCTCATATGCTTTACAATATTGTTGATCAAGATTATGTTGGTAGCTTGTCACTTCAGAAATTATTGTTTTTATCGTTTACCTACTCGAGGGCGAGTAGGAACTAAGCTTGGGGATGCTTGATACGTCTCCAACGTATCTATAATTTCTGATGTTCCATGCTAGTTTTATGACAATACCTACATGTTTTGTTCACACTTTATATCATTTTTATGCATTTTCTGGAACTAACCTATTAACAAGATGCCGAAGTGCCAGTTCCTATTTTCTGCTGTTTTTGTTTCCAGAAATCTTACACAGGAAATATTCTCGGAATTGGACGAAACAAAAGCCAAACTTCCTATTTTCCTCTGAGGGTTCCAGAACATCGAAGGAGAGTCGGAGGCGGCCATCAGGGGACCCACACCATAGGGGGGCGCGGGCCCACCCCTGGCCGCGCCACCATGTGGTGTGGGCACCCCCTGGCTCCTCCGAGGCCGCCCTTCCGCCTATATATTCTCTCCGTCGCGAAAACCCTAAAACACCCAGTCATATTCCACGAAGAGTTCCGTAGCCACCGTCATCGCGAAGACAAGTTTCGGGGGACAGAAGTCTCTGTTCCGGCACGCCGCCGGGATAGGGAATTGCCCCCGGAATCCATCTACATCGACACCACCGCCATCTTCATCGCCGCTGCTATTTCCCATGATGAGGAGGGAGTAGTTCTCCTGATACGTCCATTTTGCATCACTATTTTATATCATAATTTGCTGTTATTCATTGATATATTTCATATTTAGAGATGATACTTATGTTATTTCACCTATTTTGCATGTTTCATGATCATTGGAGAATTATTCACCGGAGTCAGGATTCTGCTGGAAAAAGCACCGTCAGGACACCATATTTCGGAAGAGCAACAATTGATGGAAATTATACGAAAAATCCTATTTTTCCAGAAGACGAAGGGAGCCAAAAGGAGGGGCCGAGAGGGGCCGCCATGGCCCCCCCATAGGCCGGAGTGGGCCCTGGCCTGGCCGCGCCGCCATGTGGGGAGGGGGCCCACAGCCCCCTCTGGCCGCCTCTCCTTCGCGTACTTCTTCTCCCTGAAAACCTAAGCCACAGAGAGTTACGGAGAATAGACAGAGCCGCCTCTGCGGGGCGGAGAGACACCAGAGAGAAAAGAGCTCTCCGGCGGGAAGGAATCCGCCGGGGAAATTCCCTCCCGGAGGGGGAAATCGACGCCATCGCCATCGTCATCGAGCTGGACATCATCTCCATCATCATCATCATCATCTCCACCATCTACACCGCCATCTCCACCGCTGCATCTCGTCACCGCTGTAACGATTTGGGTTGGATCTTGATTGTTTGATTGGGGAAACTCTCCCGGTGTTGATGACAACTTGTTATTGATGCTATTGAGTGAAACCATTGAACCAAGGTTTATGTTCAGATTGTTATTCATCATCATAATACCTCTGATCATGTTCCATATGATGTCTCGTGAGTAGTTCGTTTAGTTCTTGAGGACATGGGTGAAGTCTAAATGTTAGTAGTGAATTATGGTTGAGTAATATTCAATGTTATGATATTTAAGTTGTGGTGTTACTCTTCTAGTGGTGTCATGTGAACGTCGACTACATGATACTTCAACTTTATGGGCCTAGGGGAGTACATCTTGTATTCGTTTGCTAATTGTGGGGTTGCCGGAGCGACAGAAACCTAAACCCCCATTAGTATATCGGTGCAGGAGGGATAGCAGGATCTCAGAGTTTAGGGCTGTGGTTAGATTTATCTTAATTACTTTCTTGTATTTGCGGATGCTTGCAAGGGGTATAATCACAAGTATGTATTAGTCCTAGGAAGGGCGGTGCATTAGCATAGGTTCACCCACACAACACTTATCAAAACAATGAAGATTAATCAACTGTATGAAGCGAAAGCACTAGACTAAAATCCCCGTGTGTCCTCAAGAACGTTTGGTCATTATAAGTAAACAAACCGGCTTGTCCTTTGTGCTAAAAAGGATTGGGCCACTCGCTGCAACTATTTCTCTCGCATTTTACTTACTCGTACTTTATTTATCTGCTATATCAAAACCCCCTGAAAACTTGTCTGTGAGCATTTACAGTGAATCCTTCATCGAAACTGCTTGTCAACACCTTCTGCTCCTCGTTGGGTTCGACACTCTTATTTATCGAAAGTACTACGATACACCCCCTATACTTGTGGGTCATCAAGACTATTTTCTGGCGCCGTTGCCGGGGAATGAAGCGCTATTGGTAAGTGGAATTGGTAAGGAAACTTTTTTACTGTACGTGCTGATTTTGTTTCTGCTTGCTGCTATAAGTCATTATGGAGAGATCCTCCCTTGAATTTCTATTTGGTAAATCTACTACTACTGCAACGGTAGTGGATGAGGCGCCAGGTGAGGAAGTAATACCATATAAAATACCTATGAAAATTATTGAACGTGTTGTGGATAACCGCTATGAAGGGGATGGAACTGTTCATCCTGGAGATCATTTACTATTTTTACATGAATTATGCGGGTTATTCAAGTGTGCAGGTATTTCAATGGATGAAGTTAGGAAGAAATTATTTGTTATGTCGCTATCTGGTAAAGCGGCGCATTGGTATAAACTGCTGAAGGATGGGCGTTCGCTTGATTGGAAGGATATTGTGCCTCTATTTTATTCCAAATTCTATCCTCCAAGTGAAATTCACAAAGACCGCAACCGTATATATAATTTCTGGCCTCATGATGGAGAGAGTATTGCCCAAGCATGGGGGAGATTGAAGTCTTTAATGCTCAAATGCCCCATTCATGAGCTTCCTGGTAATATTATCATTGATAATTTCTATTCAAGACTTTCTTTTCAAGATAAAACCTTGCTGGATACTGCTTGTTCTGGATCATTCACGCGCAATAAAGAAGAGTTTAAATGGGACCTTATTGATCGAATCCAAGAAAATACTGAAGGATGGGAGAATGACAAAGGTAGAGTGTCAGGTATAAATTATGATTATGAATGCATTGAAACTTTTATGGATACTGATGAATATCGTAATATAAGTGCTACATATGGTCTTGACTCTCAAGTTGTTGCAAATATTTATAAAGCCTTCGCCTCTCATTTTGAATTGCCTAGGAAGAATTTTGATAAGTATCATGAACCTTGTAAAGATAAAACTGATTCACCCAAAGGTAAATGTATTGAAATTAAAACTGTTGATCATGTTCTTCCTGAAGCTTATATTGAAAAAACTCCTTTCCCTGCTAAAATGAAGGAGTATTCTGTTATAACTAGTGTAGTTAATAAAAGTGCAAAGAAACCCATAGAACATGAAGAACAAATAAAGGTTGAACCTGCTGTTGCAATAGTTAAAGATCTTGTGACTGAAAATGTAGAAGATGGTCATATTATTTTTTGTGAAGATGCTTCTAATATTGTTTCGCATCCTAATAAGTCTAGGAAAGCCAGTGTTCCTGTGCTCTCTGTTCGAATTGGTGATCATTGCTATTATGGTTTATGCGACATTGGTGCAAGTATTAGTGCCATTCCTTATGAGCTCTACACGGAAATTATGCATGAAATTGGTTCTTGTGAACTTGAAGATATTGATGTGGTTATTCGGCTAGCTAATAGAGAAACTATCTCTCCCATTGGTATTGTTCGAGATGTTGAAGTTCTATGTGGTAAGATTAAATATCCTGCTGACTTTTTGGTACTTGGTTCTGCTGCTAGTAAGTCTTGTCCTATTATTTTTGGTAGACCTTTTCTGAATACTTGTGGAGCTATTATAGATTGCAAGAAAGAGAAAATTGTTACTAAATTTGCTGGTGAATCTTATGAGTTTAACTTCTCTAAATTTGCCAAATCTCCTTATAAAGCTGATTTGCCTAATGATGATTTTAGAGTTGAACAGTGTGCATCTATTGCTCTTGCTCCTAGTAATCCGTTGCAGCAACATTTGGAGAATAGTGAGAGTGAAGTATTTAGGGAAGAAAGGGATGAGCTTGATGAAATTTTCCTTCGTCAACCTATTCTTAAACATGACTTATCGGTTGAAGATTTAGGTGTAACACCACCACCAAAGGAGGATCCTGTATTTGTTTTCAAACCATTACCTGATAATCTTAAGTATGCTTATATTGATGATAAGAAAACATATCCTGTTATTATTAGTGCTAAGCTTTCAGATATTGAGGAAGAAAGGTTATTGGAAATATTGAAGAAACACCGAGGAGCTATTGGCTATACTCTTGATGACTTGAAGGGGATTTCTCCCGCTATTTGCCAACATGCTATTAATATAGAAGATGGTGCAAAACCCGTTGTTGAACATCAGCGTCGTCTAATTCCCAAGATGAAGGATGTGGTAAGAAATGAGGTATTAAAACTTCTTGAAGCAGGTATTATATATCCTATTGCTGATAGTAGATGGGTTAGTCCTGTGCATTGTGTTCCTAAGAAAGGAGGAATAACTGTTGTGCCCAATGATAATGATGAGCTCATTCCTCAAAGAGTAGTTATAGGGTATAGAATGTGCATTGATTTTCGAAAAGTTAATAAAGTAACTAAGAAAGATCATTACCCTTTACCTTTTATTGATCAAATGTTAGAAAGGTTGTCTAAAAATACTCATTTCTGCTTTCTTGATGGTTATTCTGGGTTTTCACAAATTGCTGTTAGAGCTAAAGATCAAGAGAAAACCACTTTCACTTGTCCCTATGGAACTTATGCTTATAGGCGTATGCCTTTTGGTTTATGTAATGCTCCTGCTACTTTTCAAAGATGCATGTCTGCTATTTTTCATGGCTTTTGTGAAAAGATTGTTGAGGTATTCATGGATGATTTTTATGTCTATGGGAATTCTTTTGATAATTGCTTGCGAAACCTTGATAAAGTTTTGCAGAGATGTGAAGAAACTAACCTTGTTCTTAATTGGGAGAAATGCCACTTTATGGTTAATGAAGGAATTGTATTGGGACATAAAATTTCTGAGAAAGGTATTGAGGTTGATAGAGCTAAAGTTGAAGCAATTGAGAAGATGCCCTATCCTAGGGATGTTAAAGGTATTCGTAGTATTCTTAGTCATGCTGGTTTTTATAGGAGATTTATTAAAGATTTCTCTAAAATTTCAAAGCCTCTTACTAATCTTCTTCAAAAAGAAGTACCTTTCGTTTTTGATGATGATTGTAAGGAAGCTTTTGAAACTCTAAAGAAAGCCTTAACAACTGCTCCTGTAGGCCTGGAATTAAAACTCGAAACTCGCGAGCTAAACGAGTAACTCGCGACTCGACTCGCCTCGACTCGAACTCGGTGTATAACGAGCCAAGCCGAGTTTCATATTTTGTCGTTAAACAAGTTCAAGCTAAACGAGCCGAGCTCATCGTACTCGTAAGTAGCTCGTTTAGCTCGGTAAAAATGGAGTTGGCCCAAGTCCACCTAAATGGACAAGTATATTTGTGGTTTCTCAACTTGACAATCTTATTCTCATGATATATTGATCGTTGTGGTTTATATTGTTATGGTACCATAGTGCTAATGCTTTGTGTTCACCATTCAGGCCCATATATTCTGGAAAAAGCATTGTACATTTTACATATTCTATTTAACAGTTTTAAACGAGCTACTCGTGAGTTACTCGCGAGCTTTGCGAGTCGAGCCGAGTTTCAAATCCGGACTCGATTGTTAAACGAGTCGAGTCGAGCTAACTCGATTGTTCACCGAGCTTTAGCGAGTCGAGCCGAGCTAGCTCGGCTCAGCTCGAATTCCAGCCCTATGCTCCTGTAGTTGAACCTCCTGATTGGAATTTGCCTTTTGAAATTATGTGTGATGCTAGTGATTTTGCTGTAGGTGCTGTCCTTGGACAGCGAGTAGATAAAAAATTAAATGTTATTCATTATGCTAGTAAAACTCTAGACACTGCTCAAAGAAATTATGCTACAACTGAGAAAGAATTATTAGCCGTAGTTTTTGCATGTGATAAGTTTAGACCCTATATTGTTGATTCAAAAGTTACAGTTCATACTGATCATGCTGCGATTAGGTACCTTATGGAAAAGAAAGATGCTAAGCCAAGGCTTATTAGATGGGTGCTTCTTTTGCAAGAATTTGATTTACATATTGTAGATAGGATAGGTGCTGATAATCCTGTTGCTGATAATTTGTCTAGATTGGAAAATATTGCTTATGATCCCGTTCCTGTTAATGATAGTTTTCCAAATGAACAATTGGCTGTAATAAAGGTGAGCTCGCGAGATAGTCCTTGGTATGCTGATTATGCTAACTTTATTGTTTCAAAGTACTTGCCTCCAACCTTTTCAGCTCAGCAAAGGAGGAAATTCTTTTATGATTTGAGGCATTATTTTTGGGATGACCCACACTTATATAAAGAAGGAGTGGATGGTATTATACGAAGATGTGTCCCAGAATATGAACAACAAGAGATATTGAGTAAATGCCATGGTAGTGTCTATGGAGGACATCACGCCGGAGATAGAACCGCACAAAAGGTTCTACAATCAGGTTTTTATTGGCCAACACTTTTCAAAGATGCAAGGAAGTTTATCTTATCTTGTGATGAATGTCAAAGAGTTGGTAATATCTCTAGACGCAATGAAATGCCTATGAATTATACTCTTGTTATTGAACCATTTGATTGCTGGGGATTTGACTTCATGGGTCCTTTCCCTTCTTCAGAAGGTAACACTCATATACTTGTCGCTGTTGATTATGTTACTAAATGGGTAGAAGCTATACCTACAAAAAGTGCTGATGGTGAGACCTCTATAAAAATGCTTGTAGATGTTATATTTCCTAGATTTGGAGTACCTAGATATATTATGACTGATGGAGGTTCTCATTTTATTCATGGTGGTTTTAGAAAAACTCTTGCCGAATATGGTATTAATCATAGAATTGCTTCAGCTTATCATCCTCAAACTAGTGGGCAAGTAGAATTATCAAATAGAGAAATTAAAGCTATCTTGGGAAAGACTGTTAATAAATCTAGAAAGAATTGGGCTAGTAAGTTAAAGGAAGCACTGTGGGCTTATAGAACTGCTTATAAAAATCCTATGGGAATGTCTCCTTATAAAATGGTTTATGGAAAAGCTTGTCATTTACCTTTAGAACTAGAGCACAAAGCTTATTGGGCTGTAAGAGAACTTAATAAAGATTTTAAACTTGCCGGTAAGAAGAGGTTGCTACAATTGAGTTCTTTAGATGAATGGAGAAGTGAAGCTTATGAAAATGCTAAACTTTTTAAGGAGAAAGTTAAGAAGTGGCATGATAGAAGAATTATTAAAAGAGAATTTAATGTTGGAGATAAAGTCCTATTGTATCGGTCTCGTCTCAGATTTTTTGCAGGGAAATTACTCTCAAAATGGGAAGGACCATATGTTATTGAGGAGGTATATCGTTCAGGGGCAATAAAAATTAGCTCTTTGGAAGGTAACGCCACACAAGTAGTGAATGGACAAAGACTCAAGCATTATATTTCTGGAGATTCTTATAATGAAGATATTGATGTTATTCAAGTGATGACTCCGGAAGCTTTCATCAAAGATCAAATTGACAGTTCTGCAGAGTCCGACTTTGAATAGGTAACAGTTTTAGTAATAAAAAGTCCGCGTTTAACTTTCTGAACAATATTTCTGCTGTTTATGGAAAATATGAAAAATTACGGGATCGAAACGGAGTGGAGGAGACGCGCGAGGGCCCGTCACCATAGGCCGGCGCGGGCCACACCCTGGCCGCGCCGCCCTATGGGGACAGCCCCTCGGCGTCCCGTTTCCACTCGTTTTCGGCCTGGAACCTTCCTTTTATCGTAAAAATATTTGCTATATAATCCCCCGGATCCCCAGAGGTCCGTATATCGTTTTCTCGTCGTGTTTTGTTTCGAGCTGTTTTCTGCCAGGATCTCCTTTGATCTAGAAGCACCATGGTCTCCAACAACAAAGACAAGGGACCTATGGAGGAAGATATTCAAGACCCTGAATTGAAGGAAGAAGTCGAGAGCGAGGATGAGGAAGAAGTGGAGGAAATTCCGCGAGTACACCCGCGTGCCACCATTGCAAGCATTGGCGTGATATCAAATCCGTCCAACACCAAGAGAAGTGCACGGATCGCCACCGGAGGAGGAGTTCCACGTCGCTTCTTAGCTCCAAGGACATCTTCTCCGGGCAATTACCACCCTTTCTGCAATCTAATATGCAGTCGTCAAACTGAAAGGACTCCCAAGGTAGTATTGCCTAGTGGTTGGGATATAGATCGTTCTAACATTGCAGGAGAGATGAAACCTGAAGCTGAAGGGTGGGGAAACAACTCTAAGAGTTGGGACTCGCCGTCTGACATGCTTATGAGCCGCGTTGAGCACAACTCGGAGCTGATTCGCAACCTCACTTATGAGATTGAGGACTTAAAGGAACTTGTTGAGAAGCTTATCGAGAAGAATCCACCACCATCACCACCGAAGGAGTAATTCATCATCGGTATTGGCATCCCCTTGGTTTGTTCCAAGCTTGGGGGAGTGCCGCGGTATCACATCATCACTATATTTATCTTTTACTATCAAGTAGTGTCATATCATGAGTAGGGAAGTTATCATATAGAATAGTTTGCAGTGTGGAAGTATCTCTCTCTTAGTTGGTTATCTATGTATCCGTTGGTGTGAGTTATCATTATGGAATATTAATGAGAAGTCTTATCATTTACTTTTTGCACACCTTATTTTAGTTTGCAATTTCTGTTATATGATTACTCTTGACATTAGTATTGGTATCACTTTGGGAGCATCAAGTAAATCTATTTGGTTTTGGCAAACTTAGCATTGGTCAATAGCAACAACACCTTGATGTTTAAATAGAAAAGGGAAATACATGTAGATATATTACTTTATTATCTTTCTGCTAATGAGTTAGTATTCTGAAGTTAAAATTGTTTGTGCTTATGAGAAAGATGCATGATTGTTTCTATCACATGTATATTTGTTTGTATCCCTCAACCTTTATGCTTGCTACCCAACCTTGCTAGCCAAAGACCTGTATTGAGAGGGAATGCTTCTCATACATCTATGACATTAGACCAAACCCATGCCATTTGTGTCCACCATAACTACCTACTATGTGGTATTTTGCGCCACTCCAAGTAAATACTTCATGTGCTACCTTTAAATAATTCAAACTATATTACCCCTTATTTGTGTCAATGTTTTATAGCTCATGAGGAAGTATGTGGTGTTTTATCTTTCAATCTTGTTGGGCGGATTTTCACCAATGGACTAGTGGCACATCCGCTTATCCAATAATTTTGCAATAAGAGCTGGCAACGGGGTTCCCAGCCCCAATTAATAACTTTCATTAATAATTCTCTTCACATGTTTTGCCCTGATTTATCAGTAAGCAACTTAATTTTGCAATAGACACTCCTCCATGGTATGTGAATGTTGGAAGGCACCCGAGGATTCGGTTAGCCATGGCTTGTGAAAGCAAAGGTTGGGGGGAGTGTCATCCATAATAAAACTAAAATACATGTGTAAACAAAAGAGAAGGGGGATGATCTACCTTGCTGGTAGAGATGACGTCCTTCATGGGAGCCGCTCTTGGAAGGTCTGTTTGGCAAGGGGGTTAGAGTGCCCACTACCATTCGTTGACAACAACAAACACCGCTCAAAATCTTACTTTTATGCTCTTTATATGATTTCAAAACTTGAAAAGCTCTAGCACATGATTTCATCCCTGCTTCCCTCTGCGAAGGGCCTATCTTTTACTTTTATGTTGAGTCAGTAAACCTATGTCCTTCTATCTTAAGCAAGCAATTGAGTTGTTGTGAACCAACCATTTATGCTATGATCTAGTTAATCATGTCTTTTATGCTTTCTTGTTTAGTACAAATTTTATCTGAAAGAATATGACTTTGAAAGTTATCAATGATTATGAGGAGATTGTTATGATTGAGGATGAAAGCCCTGCTATATAAATTCTAATATGAAAGCTTCGCTTAGAAGATAAGTACAATCCGTTAGTAGTTCTCTGACCAAGAACAAAGTTTGCCATAACCATTTATGATTTCCTATGCACCTCTATTTGTGATTTCTCTTTACTTATTTCAAGTTGAGTTATATGAAGAGAATGTTTACTAGAATATCTTATGTGAATCAATATGATGCTTCTTGTCCGTATTTTATTTATCGACTCTTCACTCCATAAACATGTGGTCTTGTTTATTGAGCTCAGTTTCGCTTGGGACAAGCGAGGTCTAAGCTTGGGGGGAGTTGATACGTCCATTTTGCATCACTATTTTATATCATAATTTGCTGTTATTCATTGATATATTTCATATTTAGAGATGATACTTATGTTATTTCACCTATTTTGCATGTTTCATGATCATTGGAGAATTATTCACCGGAGTCAGGATTCTGCTGGAAAAAGCACCGTCAGGACACCATATTTCGGAAGATCAACAATTGATGGAAATTATACGAAAAATCCTATTTTTCCAGAAGACGAAGGGAGCCAAAAGGAGGGGCCGAGAGGGGCCGCCATGGCCCCCCCATAGGCCGGAGTGGGCCCTGGCCTGGCCGCGCCGCCATGTGGGGAGGGGGCCCACAGCCCCCTCTGGCCGCCTCTCCTTCGCGTACTTCTTCTCCCTGAAAACCTAAGCCACGGAGAGTTACGGAGAATAGACAGAGCCGCCTCTGCGGGGCGGAGAGACACCAGAGAGAAAAGAGCTCTCCGGCGGGAAGGAATCCGCCGGGGAAATTCCCTCCCGGAGGGGGAAATCGACGCCATCGCCATTGTCATCGAGCTGGACATCATCTCCATCATCATCATCATCATCTCCACCATCTACACCGCCATCTCCACCGCTGCATCTCGTCACCGCTGTAACGATTTGGGTTGGATCTTGATTGTTTGATTGGGGAAACTCTCCCGGTGTTGATGACAACTTGTTATTGATGCTATTGAGTGAAACCATTGAACCAAGGTTTATGTTCAGATTGTTATTCATCATCATAATACCTCTGATCATGTTCCATATGATGTCTCGTGAGTAGTTCGTTTAGTTCTTGAGGACATGGGTGAAGTCTAAATGTTAGTAGTGAATTATGGTTGAGTAATATTCAATGTTATGATATTTAAGTTGTGGTGTTACTCTTCTAGTGGTGTCATGTGAACGTCGACTACATGATACTTCACCTTTATGGGCCTAGGGGAGTACATCTTGTATTCGTTTGCTAATTGTGGGGTTGCCGGAGCGACAGAAACCTAAACCCCCGTTAGTATATCGGTGCAGGAGGGATAGCAGGATCTCAGAGTTTAAGGCTGTGGTTAGATTTATCTTAATTACTTTCTTGTATTTGCGGATGCTTGCAAGGGGTATAATCACAAGTATGTATTAGTCCTAGGAAGGGCGGTGCATTAGCATAGGTTCACCTACACAACACTTATCAAAACAATAAAGATTGATCAACTGTATGAAGCGAAAGCACTAGACTAAAATCCCCGTGTGTCCTCAAGAACGTTTGGTCATTATAAGTAACAAACCGGCTTGTCCTTTGTGCTAAAAAGGATTGGGCCACTCGCTGCAACTATTTCTCTTGCATTTTACTTACTCGTACTTTATTTATCTGCTATATCAAAACCCCCTGAAAACTTGTCTGTGAGCATTTACAGTGAATCCTTCATCGAAACTGCTTGTCAACACCTTCTGCTTCTCGTTGGGTTCGACACTCTTATTTATCGAAAGTACTACGATACACCCCCTATACTTGTGGGTCATCATCTCCCCCGAGGCTGAGGGCTCTACCGGTAGCTATGTGGTTCATCTCTCTCTCCCATGGTGTGATCTTTATGAATATGTAGATGTTACTCTTGTCTATTATGCACTCTAGAGGTTACTTTAAATATGAACTCCGGATTCACTCTCCACGGTGTAATGGTGACAGTGTGTGCATCGTGTGTGTTTCCTTTATGAAGTTGTGGAGCTTGTTTACTCCGGCTTGAGGGAGCTCTTGTAGCTCTACACAATGAATGGTGTTTGTTATCCAACAAGAGAGTGTTTAAGAGTAGCATTTATTTATTCAATTATGTGATCATTGTTGAGAGTGTCCACTAGTGAAAGTATGATCCCTAGGCCTTGTTTCTAAGAATTGAAACACCGTTTCCAACAGGTTCTGCTACATGTTTGCTTGCTGCCATTTTTTATTTCAGATTGCGATTACTACTTATAATCATTCATATTACTTGTATTTCACTATCTCTTCGCCGAACTAGTGCACATATACATCTGACAAGTGTATTAGGTGTGTTGGGGACACAACAGACTTCTTGTATCTTAATTGCAGGGTTGGTTGAGAGGAATATCTTTGACCTCTACCTCCCTGAGTTCGATAAACCTTGGGTGATTCACTTAAGGGAAACTTGCTGTTATTCTACAAACCTCTGATCTTGGAGGCCCAACACTGTCTACAGGAATAGAAGCGTGCGTAGACATCAGGAGCACATATGGACGCTCCGAGGCAACGCCAACGCCGACGCCAACTAGTCTGTCTTTATTTATTTGTTTCAAAACTTGTGAAATTGTGTGCTTCATTTGTTTCAGCACTTGTTAAACATTGTAGTGATTTTCGCCGAATTTGTTTCAGCAATTTTCTGAATCTTGTTTGCCGAACTTGTTAAATTTTATGTCGAATTTGTTTGAAATATGTCAAATGCCCCAAGTTGGGGGTGTCCTGCCGGGGGGACGGCTGGAACTTCAGCGCTCCCCAGGCCAAATTTTCCTCCAATCCGGACGAAACTTTCGCCGGATTTGGGCGTGAGGAGCGCCAACGAGTGGAGATGCTCTTAGGCATGGAATGCATCTACGGATAGATTTAAATTTAATGTTTAATTTAAATTTTGAGCATATTTTATATTTTTTCTTAAAGGTTGGTCATGTAAATGATGTATTTATATAATATAAACATGACCAGACTTATCTAATGCACGGTACAAACAAAAAATAAATATGATCGCAGAAAACAAAAGACTGGCTCAATGCTTGAAACCACTACACATAAATATCTAGTTAAAGCTTTCTTACACGTAAAAAATATTTATATGCTCATCTTGCTAGAACTAATGAACATTGTACTTGCTTCGTCCCAAAATGTAAGACGTCTAACTATATAATGTTAGTCAAAAGTGAACGTTTCCATGCTTCTAACTTTGATCAAGTTTCTACAAAAAATATATAAACATTTACAATACTAAATCAATACCTATAGATTTACCATAAAATATATTTTCCAATGAGTACATTCAATACTGTAGATGTATATATTTTTTCTAAATGTTTGGTCAAAGTTAGTATGATTTTAAGTTTTGACTAACCTTAGGCGTCTTGCATTTTCTACGGAGGGAGTATTGTTTAAATAACTAGATGATGCCTCGCGTGTTGCTGCAGAATGTACGGAAAAATTAGAGTTATTAAACCAAGCATGGACATGGACATTTTAAAAAATATAAGAAAAAAAGGAAAGGTATGTGCTCAAGATAGATGGTGGAATCTCCCACTCTGACATTTTTTTTTTTGAAACGAGGCAAAAGATTTGCCATTTTCATTAATAGAGATGAAGTTTTAGAGTTTCATAACAAATGCCTAGGACAAGCCCTAGGACTTTAACAAGAGCCTACTCTCCCGGTATTACATTGCACAAATCCTTAGCGCCAGCCAAGCACCAAGCCCGGGCCTCATCTTTGATCTTGGCGATGATGACATTTGTGGCGGAATGATGGTGTCGGAAGACTCTAGCGTTGCGTTCCTTCCAAACTTCCCACGAGATTAGCATGAGCAAGGAAGCTAAGGCTCTCCTATGTTGCCCTCTTCGTAAGGCAATGTTTGACCACCACACATCGACATTTGGCTCACTTATCCAAGACTCCGGGGGGCAATCGTGAATACCACACCAAGCTAGGATCTCTTTCCACACTCGCAAGGTGAAGCGACATTTATACATGAGGTGGTCCGCCGTCTCTTGTACTTGGTTGCAAAGAGGGCAATTTCCACAATTTTCCCACCCTCTACGTTGGAGTCTATCCGCCGTCCAAACTCTATTTTGCATGACCAACCAAGTGAAAAACTTGCACTTAGGAGGCGCCCAAACTTTCCAAACCGTAGAATTTAGGGAGGTTGTGACAAGGCCTTCGAATTGCATATTGTAGGCCGAGGAGGCGGAGTACTTCCCATCATTAGTGAACTTCCACGTGAAGGTGCACATCTTGAAGGAGACCCCAAAGTTTGACCATTTCCTCAATGTGAGGCACCCCAAACTCGTGATTGATCTTGATTTGATTGACCCAAAAGTTGTTATGGAGGGCCTTCCGGACATTGCAATTCTTCTTCTTGGACATAGTAAAGATCAAGGGCGCCAAATCACATGGGCAAAGACCGCCAAGCCAAGGGGAGGTCCAAAACTTGGCCTTTTCACCATTTCCTAAATTGACGAACGTGGCGGCCGCAAAAAGTGCCCGGTCCTCCTTGTTGCAAGGATTACCAAGACCGATCCAAGATTTGGAATCATCGGTCCACTCAAGCCATAACCATCTTAGACGTAAAGCGGCGGCAAATTTCTCAAGGTGCAAGATACCAAGGCCACCAAGATTTGTAGGACGGCAAACTTTATCCCAATTAACTTTGCACTTGCCCCCCGTCACTTTGTCTTGGCCCGCCCAAAGGAAAGCCCGTAGAAGAGCCATGATGCTATGGGTAACCCCTTTTGGTAGGTCGATGGAGGTGATGTGATGGATCGTTTGGGAAGTAAGAACGGAGCGCACCAACACTCTTCTCCCGGCCATGTTAACATTCTTCCAATTTCCGGCGGCAAACTTTCCGGCGATTTTATCTTGTAAGTGTTGAAGGTCTCCACGTTTGAGCCTAGAGACCGACAAAGGTAAGCCCAAGTATCTCATAGGGAAGGAAGTTCTCGAAGCCGGGAAAGGTTGAAGGATGTCGTCAAGGTCGAGACCGTCGCATTGGATCGGGGCAACAAGGCTTTTTTGGGGGTTGGCTTCAAAACCGGTCACTTCACCAAAGGTGCCAAGAATTGAAGCGAGGCAAGCAATGTCCTCTTTTATTGGGGCCACAAAAATCGCCGCATCATCGGCATATAGGGAGGTGCGCGCAACCGTAGCTCTTCGAAGAAGGGAGTGCAACCTTCCTTGGTTGGTAGCTTTTGTGAGGATATGGTTGATCGGATCAATTGCCAACACAAAGAGGAGAGGGGACAACGGATCGCCTTGCCGGAGGCCGCGGCCATGTTTGATAGGGTCACAAGGCACACCATTGAGGAGGATTCTCGAAGTAGAGGTGGAGAGGAGTGCCCAAATCCAATCCCGAAATTTGGTCGGGAAGCCACAATGTTGGAGAAGATCCATGAGGTAGTCCCATCTCACGGAGTCGAAAGCCTTTTTGATGTCAAGCTTGAAGAGGAGGCACGGAGTTTTGGAGCGGTGAAATTTGCGAGCAAGGTTCCTCACATACATGTAGTTATCGTGGATGCTCCATTTTTTGATGAATGCTCTTTGAGCATTGGACACAAGCGAGTCCATATGAGGCGCTAGCCTAGCGGCCATCATCTGCGCAATATATTTGGCTATGGCATGGTTAAGGCTTATAGGCCTATAGTCCGATATGTCCTCGGCTCCATCTTTCTTTGGGATTAGAGCAATATTCGCGGAGTTGATCCAATGAAGATGCGCGGCCCGAAGGGTGTGGAAGCTATGTATGACATGCATGATCTCCGGCTTGACAATGTCCCAACAAGCCTTGTAAAAAGCACCGGCGAAGCCATCGGGACCCGGTGCCTTGTCACTAGCGCAACCAAAAATAGCCCCTTTAACCTCCTCCTTCGAGAAGTCACCGGCTATGTCATCAAGGTCGCAATCCGGCACCGGAATATTGCTCCAATTTATGTTATTATTGCGGCGAGCTCCTCTTCCCATGATCGAGGCGAAGTGGTTTTGGATTATTGTTTTCTTGTGGTGATGATTGACAATCCAACCATTACTAGATTTAGATGTGCGCCTTGGCGCACGATCCCGTGAAATTCGTATCGTTGCACACTTTGTACAGCATGCGAAAATTGGATGAAAAAGATAATATGTTTATTATATTTCAGAAAACAAAATCATATGATGATCTTTCGATAGATCACACAAAGTTACAAACGAAGTAGGAAACATTTATATACACCAGAAAAACAGAGAAATATATCATAGGAGAAAATACTTGATGGCTATGTCAAGAGAAAGAGAAATAGAAGGAACACCAATAGAAACATCTACATAAGCTGGGCTATCTACAGAAGGAATAATGTTGGTAAAATCGAGCTAATAAAATGTGCATGAGCACACGATCCTCCAATGTTCAATTTGAGATTTCCATCTACTTCAGGGATATCATTGTAGCTAGTGAATGTATACCTGAAATACTAACCATGTGCATTGTTAGCCAAAAGGAGAGATAAACATGTTTTTTTCACTGTCAAGAAAATCAAGATGTTAAGAGGTCAAGTCCTACCCCCTTCGTCGGTTGATTATTATGCCATATACCGAATCAAGTCTCACTTAATAAAGTTTTCCCTAGTAATTATTGTTGGAAAACAAGGAATGTTCTGTCGAAGTTTTACCTTGTCATTGGATGACAAAGCTTCAGCCTTGTCAGTCTCATACTGAAGATATCTTGCAGAAATCCATTGTCATGTAAAGAAAATAAAGTCAGAATTTATAACATTTACATGTAAGCTAGCACGGCAGAGTGCTTCCTCTAGCTGAACCTCTTCCTGGGCATTTCTCGGGCCAGGCCGGGCTTCGGGCTGGCCCGAAAAAAGCTCGACGGGAAATCCTTGGCCCGAGCCCGGCCCAGCCCAACCAACTTTCAACAAATTTTGGCCCGAGCCCGGCCCGCGGCCCGAAAAAGCCCAATTTTTTCGGGCTGGCCCGACGGCCCGGCCCGATCTAATGGTAATTTCCTTTTTTCTGTGGCCCGAGCCCGGCCCGGTATAATTACGGACTGAAGAATGATGGCCCGAGCCGGCCCGATAGAGAGAAAAAGCCCGGCCCGGCCCGGGATTTTCGGGCCGGGTCGGGTCGGGCCGTTCGGGCCGGGATTCCCATGCCCAGGTATAGCTGAACCTACTGACAACAGCAAAAGCTAGGGTTGGATTAGTTCCAGGCAGAGGGGGGCTAGCAAGCTACATATTCGTTAAGTGCTTGAAGTCGTAAAATTTATTCTTGTAAACTAACCGTTGGCTTAGCCTTCAAAGAAGTGTCACCATGATTTAAAAAACATTAAATGAAGTGGCAGCATATTTGAGAAAATATATTATGTTCAAACATATAATAGGAATTGCAAAATACAAACAACTACATGGAGCACTCGACATGTTTCATTGATTGGAGATTAATCTTCCCTGCAACTTGCTTGCTTGGATGGTTCTGAAGAGAAATCGAAATATATTGCCTTCTAAGTGAAGGCGGAGATGGAACTGTAAAGTGAATATACTGTTTGAGTTCGAACCTGTTGAGATGCCTCATAACCACCGAGGTTTTCTTCAGCTGAGCACCGCTTCGTCTTGTAGTTGCTCTCTTAGAGCTGCTGAACTGTCATGAAGTTTCAGCTCGCGTGACACCAACAATCAATCGCTTACCGTGCTAATAAAACATTACACGCTGAGCTGCCAATAATATATTTTAAAACATAGGAGGTACTAATGACCTAAAAAGTAGACATATGCAAATGCAACTAAGGTTGAAACTCTTATGACCACATACGTCGGGAATTTACTCAAACACCTTCCGTGCACACCTCCAACCTCCGTGCATATAATTGAGGCACATATGAATCCTTCCTATGACACACGGCAATAATAGAGACCACCAATATCCAGGAAATCACATCTGGACAGAGAGTAAATAGAGTCAACTGCCTCACTCAAGAGAATGATCGGTTAATGTACAACCATGGAAACAAAAAAGTTTGGCGTAAACACCAACAAGCCATTCCAGAATCTAGGTTGGTGTGGGCAGATAAACAAATGATGCAAGACAGCACACACCCAAGCAAGAAAAACATCAACATTCTCGTCTTTCCGCTTAATTGCCGTTGATGCACAAATAATCATAGTAATCGACTAATCTCATATGTGAGCCATCACTAGGAACTTCACGCAGTAAGAATGAGATGGAAAACAACACTGTAAAGCAAGCATCCCAGCAAATGAACATAGGAAGAGTAGACAACGAACATCTTGTGGTGGGAGAGAAACAGAATGGAAAGAAGTGAACCAACACAAAATAGGGAAAACCAAAGTACATACCCTTATTAGAAACAAATCATGTAAAAGCATAGATGAATCAAAGGTATATAGGTGAAGGATAAACACATGGTGGTATGGGCAAAGAAAGGCAAATACCTCACAAAAAATAATCGTAGTGATGTCTGGCAGCAGCAACGACACCCCTGAAACGAGCAAAACTGAAGCAGGTATGGATAATTCGATGTTTCAACTGGCAGTATGACCATGAGTAGCTCAGAGTCAAGATATCGATCAAACTATCCAGATCCCTCACATACAAAATGCTGCACATACACAAATCAAGGTATATTCAAATGATCTTATATATACTCTAAAGCCTAAAAAGTATGGCAAAAAAATTCATTTACTCAAAAGAATTAACTGTAAACTTTATTTCTCAAAGTATATGATACGAAAATATAGATTATAAACTAATACAAAACATCAAGTTATCGGACTGGAACTGTCAACCAGTCGAACATAGACTGTACTATATTCTAACAAAACATACCATTTTAACAATGCAGATATATCATTGATTAAAATTAATTTTAAAATGGTTGACATCTGCCTCAATTATGCTTTATTATAAGAGATTGAAAAGTGATGAAGCAAATGTAATCTGTTAAATTATGTTAGTTTAACAAAGCAAGTTGATTGACCCAAGAGATGTTCGTTCCTGGAATATGTTTACCATATATATTCTATAAAAAACAAATGTTGAATATCATTGGCTATCGTCTCTGTCATGAATCACACTCCTAGCCGCTCTAAGAGCAATTTATATTGAATATAAATAACACTGGCCCGGGAAGCAAAGAAACATTATTGTCATCGAAAAGATACTCAGGTTCAGTCATGAGTTATAAAATCAATGACATGTATCACGTGATATGCTTTCATTGTCTAAAGCTACCGGTAAATAAATATCTATTATGTGCTAAAGGTTGTGCTCTTGCACAGAGGACATATGTAATCTTTCTCTTTGTGAGTATGCATGTTACAGACATATTAGTATATGCAGATTGGATTGGCACCAACATGCCCTTGCTGCGGACCAACACCCCGACCACAGGTGGATCCCGGAGCTGACCGAGGACCAACTCCGCGACTACAGGTGGTTTACAGGTATATTCCTCAAATGCTACTGATAGGGGTTACTTTACCTGATTGTGGCCTCAAACAAGTCCCTTACTCTAAAGACGCCTAGTGCCACCACTTGCAGAGAGTCCCAGTTGGTCATAGTCGCTGACTGACACGGAGAATATCACCACCCGTACATCCTCATATATTTCCACCATTTGCAGACCTCATTCACGCCCTCGGCGTTTACTCTAATCAGCTAATATCTGAGTAGCTTTCCGGGATAAAAAATACTGCATATATCCAAAGGAGAAATTAGTCAAATAAGAGAGGCAAGCATTTGAAATTTGCACAAAAAATTGCTTGCAAGTTTGAGTAAAATTTGCAGGAGTGTATGCTTAGAAGTATTGAAAGGAAAATGGGCTTGGAGTGTACCATATAATCATGTGTTAATAATAAATAAAATCAATCTTGTACTACTAAAATGAATCAAGCACATGTCAGATCAAATGCAAGGGAAATAGGGAAACCTCGATCCGTTTGATACCTCCACTCGATCTGATGTTTATGGTTTGTTACCTAATACAACCAGTGCCAAATAAAAAAATGACCAAAACAACACATTCAAGTTTTAATCTTCTAATATACAGGGGATCAAATCAATCTCATCATTGAAGAGTAAAGTATCATACATTTCAGTTGGTCTGAGGGACAGTTTGAGCAGTGCCAACAAGCAGGGCAAGCTCGGTTGCTCTGTTCATGATGATGCCAAGCCTCATCTTCAACACTGCCCGCTGATGTCCTTGATTTTTGAGATAGTAAAGACACAAATTTAAGAAAAGTTAAGGGGAAAAGAAGTTAGTACGCAAGCAGAATTAATCAACTGACTGTGAAACCAATGTCAAGCATATACCTGCACATGAATAGTGTCACATCATCAACCTACAGTAAAGAACTACAATATCTGACTCCATCCAAAACAAAAGCTGCATGTGTCAATCCTTTCAATCCATAGCATGTCGCAATATATGGTACGTCCGATAACCATATTTAGGGGTAGGTTCAACAATAGTTGTTGGACCGATTGTTTTGAAGATAGGTGGTGGATTCATGTTTTCTTGATAGGCGTGAAATCATTTTTGAAATAGGAGTTAAACAAAACACTTTACATAAGAGATGGTTTAAGCAGTACATATATTACGGAAGCATGAACACATCTGTTGTGACATCTTTTCTTCATCTAGCAGAAAACATATAATGCAAAAGTAGACCTAACAAGCTCAATAACACACGTGAAGGCTAATAGTCCCCGAACTAAATGTGTACGATATCGACAATACAGCTCACAAAATGTCATCCTGCATCTAGGAAATTCAGAGTAAATCGAAGCGATGGCGGTCACTACGTACACAGAATCTACTAATTAAACTGGTATTTGAGATGGAGGGTGCACAATACCATGGTAGCAGATGACTGTTGCGCTTGAAATGTACATTTGTGGAAGCATGGATAATTTTTCGAACAGTCTATTGCGCCTTTAAAATATACATTTTCTCAACATTTGGGGAAGAGATGAAACATTTGTCCTTCCGTAATCCACTGATTTATATGTCCAAATGCAACCAGAGTTTACCTCTAAGATAAAGGAGTTCCTACAAACATGACCAATGGGAAAATGGCAACTCTGAAGAAATGAGCATATTCATAAACATATTAACGTAATGGCATATCAACCTGATCTAGCAATGTGAATCATAAGCTAGTATGTATTTATGATTATCAATGTTCCTTCTACACATTCATATATTTGCTTGTGATCCATGCATAACAAATAGAAAACCTGAGAAATAGGCTCTGAAAAACAAACAACCTAAACATGTGAACTAACAATTTATCAGCGCTCAGTACAGTAATAATAAAATCCAATGTAAAAAATACAAGCTGTAGGGAAGAAAGCAAGTGTATGCTTAGTGGCTACAACAAAGAGATGCGGGGTGCATAGTATTGGTGATCTCAACAGCATGGCAACGGGGAATATAAACCCAACTTAGTTTTTAGTAACCAAGTTATTTTATTAAGCTAAGACAGGGTGATTAAAAAGAAGAACATTGTAGAAGAAACAATTTTCAGTGAGGAAACCTGAAAGATATTAGCTTTTATGCTTAAAGAATGCAATACAAATGACTTGATCACAAAACTAAAATTCGCAGCTATACAGATGACTTGCTAATATCTCAACTGGTCAAGAAAAGAGATTGACATCCAATGACTTGATCACAAAACTGCGGTGTAGTATGCCTACCAAGTACTCGATCAGTCTTCAGCTAGCAACCAGTGGATAGAATAGCATGTATAGAATAGCATCTGCAGTAAGAGAATGACGATGGCACACATTAAACAGAGGCCAAAGGTGCATCAGAAATTGCTAATATCTCAATTGGCCAAGAAAATCATACCCAACGGACTAGCAATGCAGGACATCTGTTCTTAATTTCGGACAAGGTAAACTAATTATAAAAAAAATGTGAATGGTGTGCTAAACTGTATACAAGAACTAAATAATATCACCCATGTGCCCTCGGAATAAAAGATAATATAAAGTGAATATGCATCAAATGATATATGGATGTCAAAACAAAATTAGGTGTGGAAAGCTAGCTAAGGGACGTACTTCTTCAAAGTCGCTGAAACATGGATCCTAATCATCAACAATGTAAATCTGAGTATAAAGATTTAAAAATAAGAATATTAGATAGAAGAATGCCAGCAAACAAGCAGCATTAATAATGAAAAGGAACATTAGTCTTACCAGTATATGTATTCACGGGTGGCGGGGAGATTGGACTTGCTGCAGGAGAAAGACGATGACGACACTGCAGCATTCATCCCAACCACCCATGCTCCATTGCCTAAGGACGATGTCTTCGAGCAGACGAGCACGCATCATCATGCCATCTTCCTGTTGTCCCATCTAATCCCAGGTGTAGAAGAAAAGGTGGGGAGGGAGGAGGTGGAAAATTACTTTTCAATGGCACATCATATAGAGTAAAGCAGATCATTTACATTAATGGAAAGTATCAACTTTCTATACCTTATTATTCCCGAGAGAATGCAGTTTACTCCCTTGTTTGAGCAGATCTGTGGTCGTTGTGTCCTCTTCCATCTCCTTCACCTCCTGTTCTTCCCCTTCCCATCTCCCTCCCTAGCAGCAACGAATCACCAAAACATCTGGATGTAATAGGGAAGAAAAGTAAGAGAATCTCAACGTTCAGCCAGAGAGGAAGAGAAAGGGAGCTCGAACTGGCACCATGGAAGCCTTCGTTCTGCCCAAAACAAATAGGGGTTAGGTGGAGGACAGAGCCCAGCGGACCGCCGGCCACCGCGCCGGCCGCCATGCGAGATGCAGCACGCCGCCAGGAAACCCGTGGAAAGGGGAGGAAGCGTCGCCAGCTTCGCTCCATTGGAGCCCAGGAAGAGAGAGGGGCGGGAGGTAGCGGCAAACATGGTGGGAATTGGCCTAGGGTTTGAGCCATTGATGGGATTAGGGGAGAGGAAGCTGAGTGGGGATTGGGGAGAGGAACGTGGGTGAGGATTGGGTGAGCGGCCAACCCCACGCCTGCAGCCGCCTCGCGTAAGTCGTAACTAACCGGAAAGCCACCCAAGCGGCTGACGAGTGGACCAGCCGAGCTATGGGCCCCAAATGCAGAAGCAGGAGGGTAGAAATTTGCTGTTACATGGCTTCACCTAGGGAGGCCAACAAACTGGAGGACGTCCACGCCCGGATCGACACGCTGCTGGCCCGGAATGAATGGGCAAGATCAACAAAGTGACTCTAGCTGGCAAGATCCAATGGCCACAATTCTCAAATCGTTGTGAGTTCCCTATGGGGGTGCATCTATTATACCTTTAGATTATGCTTGAGTCTATGAATGAAATTTTTCCGACGCCGGGAGTTAACCCGAATGTGAAAGTATCTTGTGTTGGCATCACCCTCTTTGAGATTCGTGATTCTAGAAGCTTGCCTCTTCCTAGCTGTCACGGCCACGGCCATGCTAATAACCTTTCGTTTCAATCTTCTTCTAAGGTCGAGTTCCTCGGGGTGTAGCGTTCGTGATTCTTGGGCAATATCAAGTCTCAAGATAACATTAAGCGCCATGTGGAGTTGGACTTTGGACGTCGGAAGGAGCCTCTTGCTCCATTGTCGAAGTCTTTGAGAGACGCGCTTGAGCTTATGGTAGAGGAGTTGACATGGCTCAACATGGGGGAAGTTCTCATTCCAAGCCCCGAGCACCACATCCATGAATCCGGGCATCTTGATCCAAAAGTTTTCGAACCGGAAGGTTCTTGGGCGCTTTGGACCGGCTTCACTTGCAAGGAGAAGAGGACAATGGTCGGATAAGGACGAGGAGAGCGCATGAAGGATGTGAGTAGGGAAGTGCATGTCCCAATCCTCATTGCAAAAGAAGGTGTCGAGCTTGCTCATGGTGGGATCATTTTGCTCGTTGCTCCAAGTGAACTGATGGCGTGTAACTCACACGTTCGTTGGGAACCCTAAGAGGAAGGTATGATGCGCACAGCAGCAAGTTTTCCCTCAGAAAGAAACCAAGGTTTATCGAACCAGGAGGAGCCAAGAAGCACGTTGAAGGTTGATGGTGGCGAAATGTGATGCGGCGCAACACCAGGGATTCCGGCGCCAACGTGGAACCTGCACAACACAACCAAAATACTTTGCCCCAACCGGGGTCCACAGTTCACTAGAGGTGTCTCTCCCATAAGATAAAAGCATGTTGGGTGAACAAATTACAGTCGGGCAATTGACAAATAGAGAAGGGCATAACAATGCATATACATGATATGATAAATATAGTGAGATTTAATTGGGCATTACGACAAAGTACATAGACCGCCATCCAACTGCATCTATGCCTAAAAAGTCCACCTTCAGGTTATCATCCGAACCCCATTCAGTATTAAGTTGCAAAGCAACAGACAATTGCATTAAGTATGGTGCGTAATGTAATCAACAACTACATCCTTAGACATAGCATCAATGTTTTATCTCTAGTGGCAACAGCACAACACAACCTTAGAACCTACTGTCACGATCCCAGGTGTCAATGAAGGCATGAACCCACTATCGAGCATAAATACTCCCTCTTGGAGTTAAGAGCAAAAACTTGGCCAGAGCCTCTACTAATAACGGAGAGCATGCAAGATCATAAACAACACATAAACAATAGATTGATAATCACCATAACATAGTATTCTCTATCCATCGGATCCCGACAAACACAACATATAGTATTACAGATAGATGATCTTGATCATGTTAGGCAGCTCACAAGATCCAACAATGAAGCACAATTAGGAGAAGACGACCATCTAGCTACTGCTATGGACCCATAGTCCAGGGGTGAACTACTCACTCATCACTCCGGAGGCGACCATGGCGGTGTAGAGTCCTCCGGGAGATGAATCCCCTCTCCGGCAGGGTGCCGGAGGCGATCTCCTGAATCCCCCGAGATGGGATTCGCGGCGGCGGCGTCTCTGGAAGGTTTTCCGTATCGTGGCTCTCGGTACTGGGGTTTTCGCGACGAAGGCTTTAAGTAGGCGGAAGGGCAACGTGGGGGGCCACACGAGGGCCCCACACCACAGGTCGGCGCGGCCAGGGCCTGGGCCGCGCCGCCCTATGGTGGCGGCGCCTCGTGGCCCCACTTCGACTCCTCTTCGGTCTTCTGGAAGCTTCGTGCAAAAATAGGACCCTGGGCGTTGATTTCGTCCAATTTCGAGAATATTTCGTTACTAGGATTTCTGAAACCAAAAACAGCAGAAAACAAAGAATCGGCTCTTCGGCATCTTGTTAATAGGTTAGTTCCAGAAAATGCGTAAATACGACATATAATGTGCATAAAACATGTAGGTATCATCAATAAAGTAGCATGGAACATAAGAAATTATCGATACGTTGGAGACGTATCAGCATCCCCAAGCTTAGTTCTGCTCGTCCCGAGCAGGTAAAACGATAATAAAGATAATTTCTGAAGTGACATGCCATCATAATCTTGATCATACTATTTGTAAACATATGTAATGAATGCAGCGATCAAAACAATGGTAATGACATGAGTAAACAACTGAATCATAAAGCAAAGACTTTTCATGAATAGTACTTCAAGACAAGCATCAATAAGTCTTGCATAAGAGTTAACTCATAAAGCAATAAATCAAAGTAGAGGTATTGAAGCAACACAAAGGAAGATTAAGTTTCAGCGGTTGCTTTCAACTTATAACATGTATATCTCATGGATATTGTCAACATAAAGTAATATAACAAGTGAAATATGCAAGTATGTAGGAATCAATGCACAGTTCACACAAGTGTTTGCTTCTTAAGGTGGAGAGAGATAGGTAAACTGACTCAACAATAAAAGTAAAAGAAAGGTCCTTCAAAGAGGAAAGCATCGATTGCTGTATTTGTGCTAGAGCTTTTATTTTGAAAACATGAAACAATTTTGTCAACGGTAGTAATAGAGCATATGAGTTATGTAAATTATATCTTACAAGTTGCAAGCCTCATGCATAGTATACTAATAGTGCCCGCACCTTGTCCTACTTAGCTTGGACTACCGGATCTTCGCAATGCCATGTTTCAACCAAGTGTCACAAAGGGGTACCTCCATGCCGCATGTACAAAGGTCTAAGGAGAAAGCTCGCATTTTGGATTTCTCGCTTTTGATTATTCTCAACTTAGACATCCATACCGGGACAACATGGACAACAGATAATGGACTCCTCTTTAATGCATAAGCATGTAGCAACAATTATTATTCTCATATGAGATTGAGGATATTTGTCCAAACTGAAACTTCCACCATGATTCATGGCTTTAGTTAGCGGCCCAATGTTCTTCTCTAACAATATGCATGCTCCAACCATTAAGGTGGTAGATCCTTCTTACTTCAGACAAGACGGACATGCATAGCAACTCACATGATATTCAATAAAGAGTAATTGATGGCGTCCCCAGAAGCATGGTTATCACACAACAAGCAACTTAATAAGAGATAAAGTGCATAAGTACATATTCAATACTACGATAGTTTTTAAGGCTATTTTGTCCCATGAGCTATACATTGCAAAGGTAAATGATGGAATTTTAAAGGTAGCACTCAAGCAATTTACTTTGGAATGGCGGAGAAATACCATGTAGTAGGTAGGTATGGTGGACACAAATGGCATAGTAGTTGGCTCAAGGATTTTGGATGCATGAAAAGTATTCCCTCTCGATACAAGGTTTAGGCTAGCAAGGTTATTTGAAGCAAACTCAAGGATGAACCGGTGCAGCAAAACTCACATAAAAGACATATTGTAAACGTTATAAGACTCTACACCGTCTTCCTTGTTGTTCAAAACTCAATACTAGATATTATCTAGACCTTAGAGAGACCAAATATGCAAATCAAATTTTAGCAAGCTCTATGTATTTCTTCATTAATGGGTGCAAAGCATATGATGCAAGAGCTTAAACATGAGCACAACAATTTCAAAGTATCACATTATCCAAGACATTTTAGAATTACTACATGTAGCATTTTCCAATTCCAACCATATAACAATTTAACGAAGAAGAAACTTCGCCTTGAACATTATGAGTAAAGCCTAAGGACATATTTGTCCATATGCAACAGCGGAGCGTGTCTCTCTCCCACAAAGTGAATGCTAGGATCCATCTTATTCAAACAAAAACAAAAACAAAAACAAACCGACGCTCCAAGTAAAGAACACAAGATGTGACTGAATAAAAATATAGTTTCAGGGGAGGAACCTGATGATGTTGTCGATGAAGAAGGGGATGCCTTGGGCATCCCCAAGCTTAGACGCTTGAGTCTTCTTAAAATATGCAGGGATGAACCACGGGGGCATCCCCAAGCTTAGAGCTTTCACTCCTCTTGATCATAGTATATCATACTCCTCTCTTGACCCTTGAAAACTTCCTTCACACCAAACTTCAAGCAAACTCATTAGAGGGTTAGTGCACAATTAATAATTCACACATTCAGAGGTGACACAAACATTCTTTACACTTATGGACATTGCATAAAGCTACTGGACATTAATGGATCAAAGAAATTCATCCAACAAAGCAAATATGGCAATGCGAAATAAAAGGCAGAATCTGTCAAAAACAGAACAGTCCGTAAAGACGAATTTTAAAATGGCACCAGACTTGCTCAAATGGAAAAACTCAAAACTAATGAAAGTTGCGTACATATCTGAGGATCACGCTCGTAAATTGGCAGATTTTTTCGAATTTTGTACAGAGACTTGTGCCCAGATTCGTGACAGACAGCAATGCTGTTTCTGCGCAGCGATCCCAAATATAACCTCAACTATAACATAGAAACTTTACTTGGCACAAAAACATGATAAGGAGAGGTTGCTACAGTAGTAAACAACTTCCAAGACTCAACAAAACAAAAATTGCTGTAGTAAAATAAACACATGGGTTATCTCCCAAGAAGTGCTTTTCTTTAACGCCTTTCAGCTAGGCGCAGAAAGTGCAAATCAAGTAACATCAAGAGTAGAAGCATCAACATCATAACTTGTTCTAATAATAGAATCAAAAGGCAACTTCATTCTCTTTCTAGGGAAGTGTTCCATACCTTTCTTGAGAGGAAATTGATATTTAATATTACCTTCCCTCATATCAATAACAGCACCAACGGTTCGAAGAAAAGGTCTTCCCAACACAATAGGACAAGATGCATTGCATTCGATATCCAAGACAACAAAATCAAAGGGGACAAGATTATTGTTAACCGTAATGTGCACATTATCAATCCTCCCCAAAGGTTTCTTTTTAACATTATCGGCAAGATTAACATCCAAATAACAATTCTTCAATGGTGGCAAGTCAAGCATATCATAAATCTTTTTAGGCATAACAGAAATACTTGCACCAAGATCACATAAAGCATTACATTCAAAGTCATTGAATTTCATTTTAATGATGGGCTCCCAACCATCTTCTAACTTTCTAGGAATAGAAGTTTCAAGTTTTAGTTTCTCTTCTCTAGCTTTTATGAGAGCATTTGTAATATGTTTTGTAAAGGCTAAATTTATAGCACTAGCATTAGGACTTTTAGCAAGTTTTTGTAAGAACTTTATAACTTCAGAGATGTGGCAATCATCAAAATCTAAATCATTATGAGCTACAGCAATGGGATCATTGTTCCCAAGGTTGGAAAAAATTTCAGCAGTTTTATCACAAGCAGTTTCAGCAGTTTTAGCAATTTCAGGCAGTTTTGTACGCTTTGCACTAGAAGTAGAAACATTACCAACACCAATTATCTTACCATTGATAGTAGGAGGTGCAGCAACATGTGAAGAATTAACATTAATAGTGGTGGTAATAGTCCAAACTTTAGCTACATTATTCTCTTTAGCTAGTTTTTCATTTTCTTCTCTATCCCACCTAGCACGCAATTCAGCCATTAATCTTATATTCTCATTAATTCTAACTTGGATGGCATTTGCTGTAGTAGTAATCTTATTATCTATATCATTATTAGGCATAACTTTCAATTTTAAAATATTAACATCAGAGGCAAGTCTATCAACTCTAGAAGCAATAATATCAATTTTATCAAGCTTTTCCTCAACATATTTGTTAAAAGCAGTTTGTGTACTAATAAATTCTTTAAGCATAGCTTCAAGACCAGAGGGTACACTCCTATTATTGTTGTAAGAATTCCCATAAGAATTACCATAACCATTACCATTAGCAGAAGGATATGGCTTATAGTTATTACCAGAGTTGTTCCTATAAGCATTGTTGTTGAAATTATTATTTTTAATGAAATTCACATCAACATTTTCTTCTTGAGCAACCAATGAAGCTAAAGGAACATTATTTGGATCAACATTAGATCTACCATTCACAAGCATAGACATAATCACATCAATCTTATCACTCAAGGAAGAGGTTTCTTCAACAGAATTTACCTTCTTACCTTGTGGAGCTCTTTCCGTGTGCCATTCAGAGTAATTTATCATCATATCATCAAGAAGTTTTGTAGCCGCCCCCAAAGTGATGGACATAAAGGTACCTCCAGCAGCTGAATCCAATAAATTCCGCGAAGAAAAATTTAGTCCTGCATAGAAGGTTTGGATGATCATCCAAGTAGTCAGTCCATGGGTTGGGCAATTCTTTACCAAAGTTTTCATTCTCTCCCATGCTTGAGCAACATGTTCAGTATCTAATTGCTTAAAATTCATTATGCTACTTCTCAAAGATATAATTTTAGCGGGAGGATAATATCTACCAATAAAAGCATCCTTACATTTAGTCCATGAATCAATACTATTCTTAGGCAAAGATAGCAACCAATCTTTAGCTCTTCCTCTTAATGAGAAAGGAAACACTTTCAATTTAATAATATCACCATCTACATCCTTATACTTTTGCATTTCACATAGTTCAACAAAATTATTAAGATGGGCAGCAGCATCATCAGAACTAACACCAGAAAATTGATCTCTCATAACCAGGTTCAGTAAAGCAGGTTTAATTTCAAAGAATTCTGCTGTAGTAGCAGGTGGAGCAATAGGTGTGCATAGGAAATCATTATTATTTGCGTTTGTGAAGTCACACAACTTAGTATTCTCAGGGGTATTCATTTTAGCAACGGTAAATAAAACAAACTAGATAAAGTAAATGCAAGTAACTAATTTTTTGTGTGTTTTGATATAGAGAACAAGACAGTAAATAAAGTAAAACTAGCAACTAATTTTTTTGTGTTTTGTTTAGGTGCAGCAAACAAAGTAGTAAATAAAATAAAGCAAGACAAAAACAAAGTAAAGAGATTGAGAAGTGGAGACTCCCCTTGCAGCGTGTCTTGATCTCCCCGGCAACGGCGCCAGAAAAAGAGCTTGATGGCGTGTAACTCACACGTTCGTTGGGAACCCCAAGAGGAAGGTATGATGCGCACAGCAGCAAGTTTTCCCTCAGAAAGAAACCAAGGTTTATCGAACCAGGAGGAGCCAAGAAGCACGTTGAAGGTTGATGGTGGCGAAATGTGATGCGGCGCAACACCAGGGATTCCGGCGCCAACGTGGAACCTGCACAACACAACCAAAGTACTTTGCCCCAACGAAACAGTGAGGTTGTCAATCTCACCGGCTTGCTGTAACAAAGGATTAACCGTATTGTGTGGAAGATGATTGTTTGCAAGAAAACAGTAAAACAAGTATTGCGATGATTGTATGCGATGTAAAGAATAGGACCGGGGTCCACAGTTCACTAGAGGTGTCTCTCCCATAAGATAAAAGCATGTTGGGTGAACAAATTACAGTCGGGCAATTGACAAATAGAGAAGGGCATAACAATGCATATACATGATATGATAAATATAGTGAGATTTAATTGGGCATTACGACAAAGTACATAGACCGCCATCCAACTGCATCTATGCCTAAAAAGTCCACCTTCAGGTTATCATCTGAACCTCATTCAGTATTAAGTTGCAAAGCAACAGACAATTGCATTAAGTATGGTGCGTAATGTAATCAACAACTACATCCTTAGACATAGCATCAATGTTTTATCCCTAGTGGCAACAGCACAACACAACCTTAGAACCTACTGTCACGATCCCAGGTGTCAATGAAGGCATGAACCCACTATCGAGCATAAATACTCCCTCTTGGAGTTAAGAGCAAAAACTTGGCCAGAGCCTCTACTAATAACGGAGAGCATGCAAGATCATAAACAACACATAAACAATAGATTGATAATCACCATAACATAGTATTCTCTATCCATCGGATCCCGACAAACACAACATATAGTATTACAGATAGATGATCTTGATCATGTTAGGTGATACGTCTCCAACGTATCGATAATTTCTTATGTTCCATGCTACTTTATTGATGATACCTACATGTTTTATGCACATTATATGTCATATTTATGCATTTTCTGGAACTAACCTATTAACAAGATGCCGAAGAGCCAGTTGCTGTTTTCTGCTGTTTTTGGTTTCAGAAATCCTAGTAAAGAAATATTCTCGGAATTGGACGAAACTTTCGCCCAGGGTCCTATTTTTGCACGAAGCTTCCAGAAGACCGAAGACCTAACGAAGTGGGGCCACGAGGCAGCCAGGGGGGTGGCCGGCGCGGCCCAGCCCTTGGCCGCGCGGCCCTGCCCCCTGGGCCCCTCGTGTGGCCCCCCGCGTTGACCTTCCGCCTACTTAAAGCTCCCGTCGCGAAACCCCCAGTACCGAGAGCCACGATACGGAAAACCTTACAGAGACGCCGCCGCCGCGAATCCCATCTCGGGGGATTCTGGAGATCGCCTCCGGCACCCTGCCGGAGAGGGGATTCATCTCCCGGAGGACTCTTCATCGCCATGATCGCCTCCGGAGTGATGAGTGAGTAGTCCACCCCTGGACCATGGGTCCATAGCAGTAGCTAGATGGTCGTCTTCTCCTTGTTGTGCTTCATTGTTGGATCTTGTGAGCTGCCTAACATGATCAAGATCATCTATCTGTAATACTATATGTTGTGTTTGTCGGGATCCGATGGATAGAGAGTACTATGATTATGGTGATTATCAATCTATTGTTCATGTGTTGTTTATGATCTTGCATGCTCTCCGTTATTAGTAGAGGCTCTGGCCAAGTTTTTACTCTTAACTCCAAGAGGGAGTAATTATGCTCGATAGTGGGTTCATGCCTTCATTGATACCTCGGGATGTGACAGAAAGTTCTAAGGTTGTGATGTGCTGTTGCCACTAGGGATAAAACATTGATGCTATGTCTAAGGATGTAGTTATTGATTACATTACGCACAATATTTAATGCAATTGTCTGTTGCTTTGCAACTTAATACTGGAGGGGGTTCGGACGATAACACGAAGGTGGACTTTTTAGGCATAGATGCAGTTGGATGGCGGTCTATGTACTTTGTCGTAATGCCCAATTAAATCTCACTATATTTATCATATCATGTATATGCATTGTTATGCCTTTCTCTATTTGTCAATTGCCCGACTGTAATTTGTTCACCCAACATGCTTTTATCTTATGGGAGAGACACCTCTAGTGAACTGTGGACCCCGGTCCTATTCTTTACATAGCATACAATCTACTTGTTTTACTGTTTTCTTTGCAAACATCTTCCACTCGATACGTTTAATCCTTTGTTACAGCAAGCCGGTGAGATTGACAACCTCACTGTTTCGTTGGGACAAAGTACTTGGGTTGTGTTGTGCAGGTTCCTAGTTGGCGCCGGAATCCCTGGTGTTGCGCCGCATCACATTTCGCGACCATCAACCTTCAACGTGCTTCTTGGCTCCTACTGGTTCGATTAAACCTTGGTTTCTTTCTGAGGGAAAACTTGCTACTGTGCGCATCATACCTTCCTCTTGGGGTTCCCAACGAACGTGTGAGTTACACGCCATCAAGCTCTTTTTCTGGCGCCGTTGCCGGGGAGATCAAGACACGCTGCAAGGGGAGTCTCCACTTCTCAATCTCTTTACTTTGTTTTTGTCTTGCTTTATTTTATTTACTACTTTGTTTGCTGCACTAAATCAAAATACAAAAAAATTAGTTGCTAGTTTTACTTTATTTGCTATCTTGTTTGCTATATCAAAAACACAAAAAATTAGTTACTCGCATTTACTTTATCTAGTTTGCTTTATTTACTGTTGCTAAAATGGCCAACCCTGAAAATACTAAGTTGTGTGACTTCACAAATGCAAATAATAATGATTTCCTATGCACACCTATTGCTCCACCTGCTACTACAGCAGAATTCTTTGAAATTAAACCTGCTTTACTAAATCTAGTCATGAGAGAACAATTTTCTGGTGCTAGTTCTGATGATGCTGCTGCCCATCTCAATAATTTTGTTGAACTTTGTGAAATGCAAAAGTATAAAGATGTAGATGGTGATATTATTAAACTGAAAGTGTTTCCTTTCTCATTAAGAGGGAGAGCTAAAGATTGGTTGCTATCTTTGCCTAAGAATAGTATTGATTCATGGACTAAATGCAAGGATGCTTTTATTAGTAGATATTATCCTCCCGCTAAAATTATTTCTTTGAGAAGTAGCATAATGAATTTTAAACAATTAGATACTGAACATGTTGCTCAAGCATGGGAGAGAATGAAAACTTTGGTAAAGAATTGCCCAACCCATGGACTGACTACTTGGATGATCATCCAAACCTTCTATGCAGGACTAAATTTTTCTTCGCGGAATTTATTGGATTCAGCTGCTGGAGGTACTTTTATGTCCATCACATTGGGGGCGGCTACAAAACTTCTTGATGATATGATGGTGAATTACTCTGAATGGCACACGGAAAGAGCTCCACAAGGTAAGAAGGTAAATTCTGTTGAAGAAACCTCTTCCTTGAGTGATAAGATTGATGTGATTATGTCTATGCTTGTGAATGGTAGATCTAATGTTGATCCAAATAATGTTCCTTTAGCTTCATTGGTTGCTCAAGAAGAAAATGTTGATGTGAATTTCATTAAAAATAATAATTTCAACAACAATGCTTATAGGAACAACTCTGGTAATAACTATAGGCCATATCCTTCTACTAATGGTAATGGTTATGGTAATTCTTATGGGAATTCTTACAACAATAATAGGAGTGTACCCTCTGGTCTTGAAGCCATGCTTAAAGAATTTATTAGTACACAAACTGCTTTTAACAAATCTGTTGAGGAAAAGCTTGATAAAATTGATACTATCGCTTCCAGAGTTGATAGGCTTGCCTCTGATGTTAATCTTTTAAAGTTGAAAGTTATGCCTAATAATGATCTTGATAATAAGATTACTACTACAGCAAATGCCATCCAAGTTAGAATTAATGAGAATATAAGATTAATGGCTGAGTTGCGTGCTAGGTGGGATAGAGAAGAAAATGAAAAACTAGCTAAAGAGAATAATGTAGCTAAAGTTTGGACTATTACCACCACTAGTAATGCTAATTCTTCACATGTTGCTGCACCTCCTACTATCAATGGTAAAATAATTGGTGTTGGCAATGTTTCTACTCCTAGTGCAAAGCGTACAAAACTGCCTGAAATTGCTAAAACTGCTGAAACTGCTTGTGATAAAACTGCTGAAATTTTTTCCAACCTTGGGAATAATGATCCCATTGCTGTAGCTCATAATGATTTAGATTTTGATGATTGCCACATCTCTGAAGTTATAAAGTTCTTACAAAAACTTGCTAAAAGTCCTAATGCTAGTGCTATAAATTTAGCCTTTACAAAACATATTACAAATGCTCTCATAAAAGCTAGAGAAGAGAAACTAAAACTTGAAACTTCTATTCCTAGAAAGTTAGAGGATGGTTGGGAGCCCATCATTAAAATGAAATTCAATGACTTTGAATGTAATGCTTTATGTGATCTTGGTGCAAGTATTTCTGTTATGCCTAGAAAGATTTATGATATGCTTGACTTGCCACCATTGAAGAATTGTTATTTGGATGTTAATCTTGCCGATAATGTTAAAAAGAAACCTTTGGGGAGGATTGATAATGTGCATATTACGGTTAACAATAACCTTGTCCCCGTTGATTTTGTTGTCTTGGATATCGAATGCAATGCATCTTGTCCAATTGTGTTGGGAAGACCTTTTCTTCGAACTGTTGGTGCTGTTATTGATATGAGGGAAGGTAATATTAAATATCAATTTCCTCTCAAGAAAGGTATGGAACACTTCCCTAGAAAGAGAATGAAGTTGCCTTTTGATTCTATTATTAGAACAAGCTATGATGTTGATGCTTCTACTCTCGATGTTACTTGATTTGCACTTTCTGCGCCTAGCTGAAAGGCGTTAAAGAAAAGCGCTTATGGGAGACAACCCATGTTTTTACCTACAGCAATTTTTTGTTTTGTTGAGTCTTGGAAGTTGTTTACTACTGTAGCAACCTCTCCTTATCATGTTTTTGTGCCAAGTAAAGTTTCTATGTCAAAGTTGATGTTATATTTGGGATCGCTGCACAGAAACAGCATTGCTGTCTGTCGCGAATCTGGGCATAATTCTCTGTAGAAAATTCAAAAAATCTGCCAATTTACGAGCGTGATCCTCAGATATGTACGCAACTTTCATTAGTTTTGAGTTTTTCCATTTGAGCAAGTCTGGTGCCATTTATAAATTCGTCTTTACGGACTGTTCTGTTTTTGACAGATTCTGCCTTTTATTTCGCATTGCCTCTTTTGCTATGTTGGATTTATTTCTTTGATCCATTAATGTCCAGTAGCATTATGCAATGTCCAGAAGTGAAAAGAATGATTGTGTCACCTCTGAATGTGTGAATTATTAATGATGCACTAACCCTCTAATGAGTTTGCTTGAAGTTTGGTGTGAAGGAAGTTTTCAAGGGTCAAGAGAGGAGAATGATATACTAAGATCAAGAGGAGTGAAAGCTCTAAGCTTGGGGATGCCCCCGTGGTTCATCCCTGCATATTTTAAGAAGACTCAAGCGTCTAAGCTTGGGGATGCCCAAGGCATCCCCTTCTTCATCGACAACATCATCAGGTTCCTCCCCTGAAACTATATTTTTATTCAGTCACATCTGGTGTTCTTTACTTGGAGCGTCGGTTTGTTTTCGTTTTTGTTTTTGTTTGAATAAGATGGATCCTAGCATTCACTTTGTGGGAGAGAGACACGCTCCGCTGTTGCATATGGACACATGTGTCCTTAGGCTTTACTCATAATGTTCAAGGCGAAGTTTCTTCTTCGTTAATTTGTTATATGGTTGGAATTGGAAAATGCTACATGTAGTAATTCTAAAAATGTCTTGGATAATGTGATACTTGGCAATTGTTGTGCTCATGTTTAAGCTCTTGCATCATATGCTTTGCACCCATTAATGAAGAAATACATAGAGCTTGCTAAAATTTGATTTGCATATTTGGTTTCTCTAAGGTCTAGATAATATCTAGTATTGAGTTTTGAACAACAAGGAAGACAGTGTAGAGTCTTATAATGTTTACAATATGTCTTTTATGTGAGTCTTGCTGCACTTGTTCGTCCTTGAGTTTGCTTCAAATAACCTTGCTAGCCTAAACCTTGTATCGAGAGGGAATACTTCTCATGCATCCAAAATCCTTGAGCCAACCACTATGCCATTTGTGTCCACCATACCTACCTACTACATGGTATTTACCCGCCATTCCAAAGTAAATTGCTTGAGTGCTACCTTTAAAATTCCATCATTCACCTTTGCAATATATAGCTCATGGGACAAAATAGCCTTAAAAACTATCGTAGTATTGAATATGTACTTATGCACTTTATATTTTATTAAGTTGCTTGTTGTGCGATAACCATGTTTCTGGGGAACGCCATCAACTATTGTTGAATATCATGTGAGTTGCTATGCATGTCCGTCTTGTCTGAAGGTCTATCATTTTAGTGGTTGGAGCATGCAAAATTGTTAGAGAAGAACATTGGGCCGCTAACTAAAGCCATGAATCATGGTGGAAGTTTCAGTTTTGGACATATATCCTCAATCTCATATGAGAATAATAACTTTGCTACATGCTTATGCATTAAAGAGGAGTCCATTATCTGTTGTCCATGTTGTCCCGGTATGGATGTCTAAGTTGAGAATAATCAAAAGCGAGAAATCCGAAATGCGAGCATTCTCCTTGGACCTTTGTACAGGCGGCATGGAGGTACCCCTTTGTGACACTTGGTTGAAACATGGCATGCAAAGATCCGGTAGTCCAAGTTAAGTAGGACGAGGTGCGGGCACTATTAGTATACTATGCGTGAGGCTTGCAACTTGTAAGATATAATTTACATAACTCATATGCTTTATTACTACCGTTGACAAAATTGTTTCATGTTTTCAAAATAAAAGCTCTAGCACAAATACAGCAATCGATGCTTTCCTCTGCGAAGGACCATTCTTTTACTTTTATTGTTGAGTCAGTTTACCTATCTCCTTCCACCTTAAGAAGCAAACACTTGTGTGAACTGTGCATTGATTCCTACATACTTGCATATTGCACTTGTTATATTACTTTATGTTGACAATATCCATGAGATATACATGTTACAAGTTGAAAGCAACCGCTGAAACTTAATCTTCCTATGTGTTGCTTCAATACCTTTACTTTGATTTATTGCTTTATGAGTTAACTCTTATGCAAGACTTATTGATGCTTGTCTTGAAGTACTATTCATGAAAAGTCTTTGCTATATGATTCAGTTGTTTACTCATGTCATTACCATTGCTTTGATCGCTGCATTCATTACATATGTTTACAAATAGTATGATCAAGATTATGATGGCATGTCACTTCAGAAATTATCTTTGTTATCGTTTTACCTGCTCGGGACGAGCAGAACTAAGCTTGGGGATGCTGATACGTCTCCAACGTATCGATAATTTCTTATGTTCCATGCTACTTTATTGATGATACCTACATGTTTTATGCACATTATATGTCATATTTATGCATTTTCTGGAACTAACCTATTAACAAGATGCCGAAGAGCCGATTCTTGTTTTCTGCTGTTTTTGGTTTCAGAAATCCTAGTAAAGAAATATTCTCGGAATTGGACGAAACTTTCGCCCAGGGTCCTATTTTTGCACGAAGCTTCCAGAAGACCGAAGACCTAACGAAGTGGGGCCACGAGGCAGCCAGGGGGGTGGCCGGCGCGGCCCAGCCCTTGGCCGCGCGGCCCTGCCCCCTGGGCCCCTCGTGTGGCCCCCCGCGTTGACCTTCCGCCTACTTAAAGCTCCCGTCGCGAAACCCCCAGTACCGAGAGCCACGATACGGAAAACCTTACAGAGACGCCGCCGCGAATCCCATCTCGGGGGATTCTGGAGATCGCCTCCGGCACCCTGCCGGAGAGGGGATTCATCTCCCGGAGGACTCTTCATCGCCATGATCGCCTCCGGAGTGATGAGTGAGTAGTCCACCCCTGGACCATGGGTCCATAGCAGTAGCTAGATGGTCGTCTTCTCCTTGTTGTGCTTCATTGTTGGATCTTGTGAGCTGCCTAACATGATCAAGATCATCTATCTGTAATACTATATGTTGTGTTTGTCGGGATCCGATGGATAGAGAGTACTATGATTATGGTGATTATCAATCTATTGTTCATGTGTTGTTTATGATCTTGCATGCTCTCCGTTATTAGTAGAGGCTCTGGCCAAGTTTTTACTCTTAACTCCAAGAGGGAGTAATTATGCTCGATAGTGGGTTCATGCCTTCATTGATACAGGACAAAGGATGACAGAAAGTTCTAAGGTTGTGATGTGCTGTTGCCACTAGGGATAAAACATTGATGCTATGTCTAAGGATGTAGTTATTGATTACATTACGCACAATACTTAATGCAATTGTCTGTTGCTTTGCAACTTAATACTGGAGGGGGTTCGGACGATAACCTGAAGGTGGACTTTTTAGGCATAGATGCAGTTGGATGGCGGTCTATGTACTTTGTCGTAATGCCCAATTAAATCTCACTATATTTATCATATCATGTATATGCATTGTTATGCCTTTCTCTATTTGTCAATTGCCCGACTGTAATTTGTTCACCCAACATGCTTTTATCTTATGGGAGAGACACCTCTAGTGAACTGTGGACCCCGGTCCTATTCTTTACATAGCATACAATCTACTTGTTTTACTGTTTTCTTTGCAAACATCTTCCACTCGATACGTTTAATCCTTTGTTACAGCAAGCCGGTGAGATTGACAACCTCACTGTTTCGTTGGGACAAAGTACTTGGGTTGTGTTGTGCAGGTTCCTAGTTGGCGCCGGAATCCCTGGTGTTGCGCCGCATCACATTTCGCGACCATCAACCTTCAACGTGCTTCTTGGCTCCTACTGGTTCGATTAAACCTTGGTTTCTTTCTGAGGGAAAACTTGCTACTGTGCGCATCATACCTTCCTCTTGGGGTTCCCAACGAACGTGTGAGTTACACGCCATCATTAGGCAGCTCACAAGATCCAACAATGAAGCACAATTAGGAGAAGACGACCATCTAGCTACTGCTATGGACCCATAGTCCAGGGGTGAACTACTCACTCATCACTCCGGAGGCGACCATGGCGGTGTAGAGTCCTCCGGGAGATGAATCCCCTCTCCGGCAGGGTGCCGGAGGCGATCTCCTGAATCCCCCGAGATGGGATTCGCGGCGGCGGCGTCTCTGGAAGGTTTTCCGTATCGTGGCTCTCGGTACTGGGGTTTTCGCGACGAAGGCTTTAAGTAGGCGGAAGGGCAACATGGGGGCCACACGAGGGCCCCACACCACAGGTCGGCGCGGCCAGGGCCTGGGCCGCGCCGCCCTATGGTGGCGGCGCCTCGTGGCCCCACTTCGACTCCTCTTCGGTCTTCTGGAAGCTTCGTGCAAAAATAGGACCCTGGGCGTTGATTTCGTCCAATTCCGAGAATATTTCGTTACTAGGATTTCTGAAACCAAAAACAGCAGAAAACAGCAACTGGCTCTTCGGCATCTTGTTAATAGGTTAGTTCCAGAAAATGCGTAAATACAACATATAATGTGCATAAAACATGTAGGTATCATCAATAATGTAGCATGGAACATAAGAAATTATCGATACGTTGGAGACGTATCATGAACTTCCGATTTTGGAGATGTATCTCTTTGAGGTTGCACAAGTTAAGAGCGTCACGGAATTGGGTCATCCTAGTGCGATTCGAATTCGCTCTATTCTTGTCACGCGCCCGGTAAATTTGGTTGAAGTCGCCCGTAACAATCCACTTTACGCCCGCGATCGGCTTTTCATCAAGGAGCTCTTGGTAGAAGGCGGCTTTCAAATTGGACAAAGCAAGCTGAAGGAATGATCATCAACATCATGCTTGATTTAAATGGTGGACACTAAATTAACAGATGACAGAACAAAGTAGCCTTAAGCCTTTGGGCATGTGAATAGAGCAACCACAAAATAGTTCATAAAATAGTTTGTACGGCGGCGAATAAATGAACAAAGATGCAGTACGCACTTTTAAAAACCTTACCAATGCTGCTACACAAAAAGAAGAAGATAAAATGTTGCCAATGTTTTTTTCACAGCTTAACACCTTCAAAATAGAAGAACCTCTTGAGAAAAAAAGTACAAGAAAAATCACACCAGAGGTGAATTTATATCTTGGAGAGGAAGTGCCAGAAAGATCGTAAACGGGTTATCAAAGGGAAGAAAAAAAAAGGGTTGAGCTATGCAAACGAAATGCCATTTATTAATAACAGATAGCACAATAAAGTAAATGGAATGTAACAATTGGAATCACTAAACAATGGAAAGATGGAAGTGTAGTAGGAAAATGAAATTACATGCAGTTTGATCTGTACGGAAAGAGCTGTGTCAATAAATATACTTGCACTCAGAATTGTAGGAATCAGTTAACTTATAGACAATGTAAGAACGAATACCGAGTTGATCTTTCCTATCGAAGATGGAACAGTTTTATAGCCTTACTCGGTTACTCCAATAGCAAACCTGAAATTGGCCAAATTGGATCTTCATAACAAAATAAATCCACGTGTTGCTAAATGATAAATCATCTTCTTTTATCTGGAATTTAGGATATCGAAAGAGGAAAGAAACCTTCTGATTCGTATATAGCTGGAGAAAAATTATAAGAAGATACCAGACCGTAGCGAGTAGAACTGAAATTCGGTAGCATATTACCTTAAATCCATAAATGTGCACTGATTTGCTTTATTCCTTCATGCCATAAAATCAGTAAACCTAACATCGAACATATATCCATTGGGATAGCAATCAAGAAAATATTCTGCAGCGTACGTGTGTAAATTAGCAAATATCACATATGCTCCATTTAAGTACAAACAGATTACATGAACAAAGGATATCCTGCTGAGGAAATAGTGGACAACGTAAGGAGATGACTATGCAGTCAGAGGCCAACTGCCAATGATGTTAGGACCTGCTTTTGTAGGAAATCAAAATCACACAATTAGTAAAGAACAAATGCTTATTAAGCAAATGGCTGTTTAAACTTCTTACAGAGGAGTGTATGTGGCAGCAGCTTTTGAGTAACAAATACCTTAAAAATAAAACATTGTCTCAAGTTGAGGTTAAACCGACTGATTCACCTTTCTGGAAGGGACTCATGCATGTTAAAGATGGCTTTTTCCAGAGAGGATATTTTAGAGTGGGGGATGGAACATCTGTTAGATTCTGTGGCTCGGAGACATGCCATATCTCATCAATATCCGGCACTGTATAATATCATTCAACATAAAAATATGTTAGTATCGACTGTGTTTGCTACTGTGCCTATTAATATTTATTTTAGATGAGGGTTGAATGATAATAAGTGGGTGGAATGGTTACATCTATGCCAACGTTTAATTACAATTGATTTAACATCTGAACCTGATAAGTTTATTTGGAAACTTACGGATTCCGGCATTTTTTCAGTTAAGTCTATGTATCTTGATTGGATGAATGGCCACACGGTTTATCTTCACAAGTATCTATGGAAGTTAAAGATTCCCTTGAAAATTAAAATTTTTATGTGGTTCCTTAGTAATAAGGTGCTTTTAACTAAGGATAATTTAGCTAAACGGAAGTGGAAGGGTTGTCAAAAGTATTGTTTTTGTGATTCTATGGAAACCGTTAATCATTTATTTATTGAATGCCCTTTTGCGAAGATAGTTTGGCGTATGTTATACCTTGCTTATAATACTCCTCCGCCAGCTAATATTACTAATATTTTTGGTAGATGGCTGAAGGGAGTGAGGAGAGAGGATAAAAAGAAAATTCGAATTGGTGTCTCTGCCCTTTGTTGGGCTATTTGGAGAACTAGAAATGATGTTATCTTCAACAAACAAAATGACTATTTTTTTGCAGGTTATCCGGCAAGCTGCTCATTCAATTCAGCAGTGGGTGTTACTTCTTCCACTGGAGCAGCGGGAACCTATAGTTATTGGATGCAACCGGATGCTAGTGGTTGCCCAGGACTTCTTTTTCTAGGCTACTGGGTGGCGGCATCTTAATAGAATAGCAAATGCATAGCTTTTCTATTAGCCATATTTTCAGTTGGTTGATTCATGTATCGACCCTAGCTTTTCCGTGACTGTAATAAGTGATTTTGGATCTTTTATGACTTGATACCTTGTTTTTAATAAAGCAAGCTGTGTGCATCTATTGATACAGAGGCTGGGGCTATGCTCCTTTATCGAAAAAAAAACACAATTAGTAAAGAATACATGATAAAGATCACCGGGATGGCAAGAACAGAAAAGGGGGAGAGGGCTTAGCTGCATATGGGATCAGGAGAAAAGCCATGATTCCCGTCTGGAAGGAGAGACCTAGTGTGACTAAGAGTGGTATGGTTGGAGCAGGAGAGAGGAGAAGGTAGACTTTTCATTCAGAAGGTTACTATTGAGCAAGAAGTTCAGTGCGACAACCTAAAATGTATGCCACGCTGTAATCAAATAAAAGCTTCAGTTGTCACTTACAGGAGGCGAAGAACCATGGTTCAGATGAGGGAAGGCAAAACTGTAGGAAAACGTAGCATAGAAAACAAAAAAATTCCTACCGCGAACACGCAATCCAAGCCAAGATGCAATCTAGAAGACGGTAGCAACGAGGGGATTATCGAGTCTCACCCTTGAAGAGATTCCAAAGCCTACAAGATGAGGCTCTTGTTGCTGCGGTAGACGATCACTTGCCGCTTGCAAAAGCGCGTAGAAGATCTTGATCACGGCGCCACGAACGGGCAGCACCTCCGTACTCGGTCACACGTTCGGTTGTTGATGAAGACGACGTCCACCTCCCCGTTCCAGCGGGCAGCGGAAGTAGTAGCTCCTCTTGAATCCGACAGCACGAAGGCGTGGTGTCGGTGGCGGTGGAGAAATCCGGCGGAGCTTCGCTAAGCGTGCGGGATATGGTGGAGGAGCGGGGCGGCTAGGGTTTGGGGAGAGGGGGTGGCCGGCCACTATAGGGGGCGGCCAGGTTGTGGTCTTGGTGTGGCCGGCCACCTCCCCTTGGCCCCTCATTATATAGGTGGAAGCCCCAAGTGTTGGACTACAAGTCTCCGAATAAGACCCGAACCCAAAACCTTCCATATGGTGGGAAACCTTCCCAAGCTAGGACTCCCACTAGAGGTGGGAGTTCCACCTTCCATATGGGGGGGTGGCCGGCCCCCTAAGGGGGAGTCCACTTGGGACTCCACCCCCACTAGGGTTGGCCGGCCATGGAGGTGGAGTCCCATGTGGACTCCACCTTCCTAGGTGGTTTCTTCCGGACTTTTCTAGAACCTTCTAGAACCTTCCATAGAACCTTCCGCATCATTTTAATTCACATAAAATGACATCCTATATATGAATCTTATTCTCCGGACCATTCCGGAACTCCTCGTGATGTCCGGGATCTCATCCGGGACTCCGAACAAATATTCGAACTCCATTCCATATTCAAGTTCTACCATTTCAACATCCAACTTTAAGTGTGTCACCCTACGGTTCGCGAACTATTCGGACATGGTTGAGTACTCACTCCGACCAATAACCAATAGCGGGATCTGGAGATCCATAATGGCTCCCACATATTCAACGATGACTTTAGTGATCGAATGAACCATTCACATACGATACCAATTCCCTTTGTCACGCGATATTTTACTTGTCCGAGGTTTGATCATCGGTATCACACTATACCTTGTTCAACCTCGTCTCCTGACAAGTACTCTTTACTCGTACCGTGGTATGTAGTCTCTTATGAACTTATTCATATGCTTGCAAGACATTAGACGACATTCCACCGAGAGGGCCCAGAGTATATCTATCCGTCATCGGGATGGACAAATCCCACTGTTGATCCATATGCCTCAACTCATACTTTCCGGATACTTAATCCCACCTTTATAACCACCCATTTACGCAGTGGCGTTTGATGTAATCAAAGTACCTTTCCGGTATAAGTGATTTACATGATCTCATGGTCATAAGGACTAGGTAACTATGTAACGAAAGCTAATAGCAAATAACTTAATGACGTGATCTTATGCTACGCTTAAATGGGTGTGTCCATTACATCATTCATATAATGATATAATCTTGTTATTAATAACATCCAATGTTCATGATTATGAAACTAATCATCTATTAATCAACAAGCTAATTAAGAGGCTTACTAGGGACTCTTTGTTGTTTACATATCACACATGTATCAATGTTTCGGTTAATACAATTATAGCATGGTATATAAACATCTATCATAAACATAAAGATATATAATAACCACTTTTATTATTGCCTCTTGGGCATATCTCCAACAGTCTCCCACTTGCACTAGAGTCAATAATCTAGATTACATTGTAAGGTACCTAACACCCATGGCATTCTGGTGTTGGTCATGCTTTGCCCTAGGGAGAGCTTTAGTCAACGGATCTGCTACATTCAGATCAGTGTGTACTTTGCAAATCTTTACTTCTCCATCTTTGATGTACTCGCGAATCGAATGATAACGCAGCTTGATATGCTTCAGCCTCTTGTGTGACCTTGGTTCATGTGCATTGGCGATGGCACCCATGTTGTCACAGTAGATGACTAGTGGGTCCAATGCACTAGGAACCACACCGAGCTCTACAATGAACCTCTTCATCCATACCGCTTCTGATGAAGCCTCCGAAGCCGCTATGTATTCCGATTCTGTTGAGGATTTCGCCACCGTGCACTGCTTCGAGCTTGCCCAGCCATCGCAGCACCATTCAATATAAACACGTACCCAGACTGAGACTTAGAGTCATCAGGATCAGTGTTCCAACTTGCATCGGTGTAACTTGTTACAACGAGCTCTTGGTCACCTCCATAACAAAGAAACATATCCTTAGTTCTTTTCAAGTACTTTAGGATATTCTTGACCGCTGTCCAGTGTTCCATTCCTGGATCACTTTGATATCTGCTAGTTAAACTAACAGCATGTGCTATATCCGGTCTAGTACATAGCATGGCATACATGATAGAGCCTACTGCCGAGGCATAGGGGATCTGACTCATCCTTTCTCTTTCTTCTGCCGTAGCCGGTCCTTGAGTCTTACTCAAGACCTTGCCTGGTAACATAGGTAAGAATCCTTTCTTACTTTCGTCCATTCTAAACTTCTTTAGAATCTTGTCCAGATATGTACTCTGTGATAGCCCTATTAGACGTCTTGATCTATCTCTATAAATCTTGATGCCTAATATATACGATGCTTCACCAAGGTCTTTCATTGAAAAACTATTATTCAAATAACCTTTTACACTGCTTAATAGTTCTATATCATTCCCAATCAATAATATGTCATCTACATATAATATCAGGAACGCTACAGAGCTCCCACTCACTTTCTTGTAAATACAGGCCTCTCCATGACACTGTATAAACCCGAAGTCTTTGATCACCTTATCAAAGTGTCGGTTCCAACTTCTTGATGCTTGCTTCAGTCCATAGATTGAACGCTGAAGTTTGCATACTTTGTCAGCATTTTTAGGATCGACAAAACCTTTGGGTTGTACCATATACAACTCTTCCTCAATGTCTCCATTAAGGAACGCCGTTTTGACATCCATCTGCCAAATCTCATAATCGAAAAATGCAGCTATTGCTAACAAAATCCTCACAGATTTTAGCTTTGCTACAGGTGAGAAAGTCTCATCGTAGTCAACACCTTGAATTTGTCGGAAACCCTTTGCGACAAGTCGAGCTTTATAGACAGTAATATTACCATCAGCATCTGTTTTTCTCTTGAAGATCCATTTATTCTCGACAGCCTTTCGGCTATCAGGTAAGTCTACCAAAGTCCATACTTTGTTATCATACATGGATCCCATTTCGGATTTCATGGCTTCTTGCCATTTGTTGGAATTTGGGCTCATCATCGCTTCTTCATACGTCGCAGGGTCTTCATCATTGTTATCCACAATCATGACATTTAGACAAGGATTATACCAATCAGGAGTGGCACGTTCCCTTGTCGATCTGCGAGGTTCAGTAGCTATCTCATTTGAAGTTTCATGATCATTATCATTAGCTTCCTCTGTTGCCGGTGTAGGCGGTACAGGAACATCTTCCCAAGATCGCTACTCTGATCAACGAGTAGAGATTCTTCAATCTCATCGAGTTCTACTTTTCTTCCAGTCACTTCTTTAGTGAGAAATTCTTTCTCAAGAAAAGTTCTGTTCTTAGCAACAAAGATCTTGCCTTCGGATCTGTGATAGAAAGTGTACCCTATAGTTTCCTTAGGGTATCCTATGAAGACGCATTTCTCCGCTTTGGGTTCTAGCTTGTCCAGTTGTAACTTTTTTACATAGGCTTCGCAACCCCAAACTTTAAGGAACGACAGCTTAGGTTTCTTATTAAACCATAATTCATACGGTGTCGTTTCAACGGATTTTGATGGTGCTCTATTTAAAGTGAATGCGGCTGTCTCTAATGCATAACTCCAAAATGATAACGGTAAATCAGTAAGAGACATCATAGAACGAACCATATCTAAGAGAGTTCGATTACGACGTTCGGACACACCGTTTCGTTGTGGTGTTCCCGGCGGTGTCAATTGTGAAAGTATTCCGCATTTCTTTAAATGCATGCCAAACTCATAACTCAGATATTCACCTCCGCGATCAGATCGTAGAAATTTAATCTTCTTGTTACGTTGATTTTCTACTTCACTTTGGAATTCCTTAAACTTCTCGAAAGTTTCGGATTTATGTTTCATTAAATAGATATACCCATATCTACTCAAATCATCTGTGAAGGTTAGAACATAACGATAACCACCGCGCGATGCTACACTCATTGGTCCGCACACATCTGTATGTATGATTTCCAATAAGTCAGTAGCTCGCTCCATCATACCCGAGAATGGAGTCTTAGTCATTTTTCCCATCAGACATGCTTCGCATCTATCAAGTGACTCAAAGTCAAGTGATTCAAGTAATCCATCGGTATGGAGTTTCTTCATGCGTTTCACTCCAATATGACCAAGACGACAGTGCCACATATAAGTAGAATTATCACTTAATTTAATTCGCTTAGCATCAATGTTATGTATATGTGTATCGCTACTATCGAGATCTAACAGAAATAAGCCATTCTTTTCAGGTGCTCGACCATAAAAGATATTATTCATAAAAATAGAACAACCATTATTCTCAGACTTGAATGAATAACCGTCTTGCATTAAACAAGATCCAGATATAATGTTCATGCTCAACGTGGGTACAAAATAGCAATTATTTAGGCTTAAAACTAATCCCGAAGGTAGATGTAGAGGAAGTGTGCCGACAACGATCACATCGACTTTGGATCCATTTCCAACGCGCATCGTCACTTCATCCTTCAGTAGTCTTCGTTTATTCTTTAGTTCCTGTTTCGAGTTACAAATATGAGCAACCGAACCAGTATCAAATACCCAGGTACTAGTACGAGAACCAGTGAGATAAACATCTATAACATGTATATCAGATATACCTTCTTTCTTCTTCTTGACAAGGCCGCTCTTCAGATCCGCCAAATACTTGGAGCAATTACGCTTCCAGTGTCCCTTCTCCTTGCAGTAATAGCACTCAGCATCAGGCTTAGGGCCAGCCTTAGGTTTCACAGGAGGCGTGGCATCTTTCTTGCCACTCTTCTTGTTCTTGCCTTTAGACTTGCCCTGTTTCTTGAAGCTGGTGGTCTTGTTGACCATCAACACTTGTGCTCTTTCTTAATTTCAATCTCAGCTGATTTTAGCATGGCGAAGAGTTCAGGTAACTCTTTGTTCATGTTCTGCATATTGTAATTCATCACAAAGTTCTTATAACTAGGTGGCAGTGATTGAAGGACACGATTAATCCCCAGTCTGTTAGGAATCACTATTCCCAAGTCACTGAGTTTCTTCGCATGCCCGGTCATGGCGAGCATGTGCTCACTAACGGAGCTGCCTTCTTCCATCATGCAGCTGAAGAAGTGTTTCGATGCTTCATAGCATTCCACGGCCGCATGAGTCTCAAAGATAGTTTTCAACTCATTGATTAACTCATGTGGATCGTGGTGCTCAAAACGTTTTTGAAGATCGGCTTCCAGACTGCACAGGATGGCACACTGAACTTGAGAGTACCGAGTTTTCCGAGTCGCGTAAACATTCTTTACTTCATCGGTTTCAGTTTCTGCAGGAGGGTCACCTAGCGGTGCATCAAGCACATATTGCAGGTTTCCGCCATTGAGGAAGATCCTCACATGACGGAACCAGTCGGTGAAGTTGCTACCGTTGCTCTTAAGCTTTTCTTTCTCTAGGAACTGGTTAAAATTGATTGGGGACGCCATATCTACAACATATTTGCAATAGTTTAGACTAATGTTTATGACAAATTGAGTTCAAATTTTAATTTAACAAAATTAAAAACTAGGTGAACTCCCACTCAAAACAATATCCCTCGCATTGTCTTAGTGATCACACGAACCAAATCCATCACACCTATGCCCGATCATCACGAGACAAGATGTAATTTCAATGGCGAACACTCAAAGTGTTCATCATATCAATCATATGATTCATGCTCTACCTTTCGGTATCACGTGTTCCGAGACCATGTCTGTACATGCTAGGCTCGTCAAGGCCACCTTAGTATCCGCATGTGCAAAACTGACTTGCACCCGTTGTATGCACTTGTTGATTCTATCACACCCGATCATCACGAGATGCTTCGAAACGACAAGTCTTGGCAACGGTGCTACTAAGGATGAACACTTTATTATCTTGAAATTTTAGTGAGAGGGATCATCTTATAATGCTACCGTCGCGATCTAAGCAAAATAAGATGCATAAAAAGGATTAACATCACATGCAGTTCATATGTGATATGATATGGCCCTTTTGTCTTTGCGCCTTTGATCTTCATCTTCAAAGCACGGACATGATCTCCATCATCAACGGGCATGATCTCCATCATCGTCGGCGTAGCGTCAAGGTCAATGGCGCCGTCTTCATGATTGTTCTCCATGTAGCAACTATTACAACTACTTTGAAATACTACTCAACATGAAATTTAAAGACAACCATAAGGCTCCTGCCGGTTGCCACAATACAATAATGATCATCTCATACCTAGTCATCATCACATTATGGCCATATCACATCACCAAACCCTGCAAAAACAAGTTAGACGTTCTCTAATTTGGTTTGCATATTTTACGTGGTTTAGGGTTTTCGAGTGAGATCTAATCTACCTACGAACATGAACCACAGCGGTGATACTAGTGTTGTCAATAGAAGAGTAAATTGAATCTTCACTATAGTAGGAGAGACAGACACCCGCAAAGCCACTTATGCAATACAAGTTGCATGTCAAGCGTGGAGCAAATCTCATGAACGCGGTCATGTAAAGTTAGCCCGAGCCGCTTCATCCCACTATGCCACAAAGATGCAAAGTACTCAAGCTAAAGATAACATAAGCATCAACGCCCACAAAACCATTGTGTTCTACTCGTGCAACCATCTATGCATAGACACGGCTCTGATACCACTGTAGGAAAACGTAGCATAGAAAACAAAAAATTTCCTACCGCGAACACGCAATCCAAGCCAAGATGCAATCTAGAAGACGGTAGCAACGAGGGGATTATCGAGTCTCACCCTTGAAGAGATTCCAAAGCCTACAAGATGAGGCTCTTGTTGCTGCGGTAGACGATCACTTGCCGCTTGCAAAAGCGCGTAGAAGATCTTGATCACGGCGCCACGAACGGGCATCACCTCCGTACTCGGTCACACGTTCGGTTGTTGATGAAGACGACGTCCACCTCCCCGTTCCAGCGGGCAGCGGAAGTAGTAGCTCCTCTTGAATCCGACAGCACGACAGCGTGGTGTCGGTGGCGGTGGAGAAATCCGGCGGAGCTTCGCTAAGCGTGCGGGATATGGTGGAGGAGCGGGGCGGCTAGGGTTTGGGGAGAGGGGGTGGCCGGCCACTATAGGGGGCGGCCAGGTTGTGGTCTTGGTGTGGCCGGCCCCCTCCCCTTGGCCCCTCATTATATAGGTGGAAGCCCCAAGTGTTGGACTACAAGTCTCCGAATAAGACCCGAACCCAAAACCTTCCATATGGTGGGAAACCTTCCCAAGCTAGGACTCCCACTAGAGGTGGGAGTTCCACCTTCCATATGGGGGGGGTGGCCGGCCCCCTAAGGGGGAGTCCACTTGGGACTCCACCCCCACTAGGGTTGGCCGACCATGGAGGTGGAGTCCCATGTGGACTCCACCTTCCTAGGTGGTTTCTTCCGGACTTTTCTAGAACCTTCTAGAACCTTCCATAGAACCTTCCGCATCATTTTAATTCACATAAAATGACATCCTATATATGAATCTTATTCTCCGGACCATTCCGGAACTCCTCGTGATGTCCGGGATCTCATCCGGGACTCCGAACAAATATTCGAACTCCATTCCATATTCAAGTTCTACCATTTCAACATCCAACTTTAAGTGTGTCAGCCTACGGTTCGCGAACTATGCAGACATGGTTGAGTACTCACTCCGACCAATAACCAATAGCGGGATCTGGAGATCCATAATGGCTCCCACATATTCAACGATGACTTTAGTGATCGAATGAACCATTCACATACGATACCAATTCCCTTTGTCACGCGATATTTTACTTGTCCGAGGTTTGATCATCGGTATCACACTATACCTTGTTCAACCTCGTCTCCTGACAAGTACTCTTTACTCGTACCGTGGTATGTAGTCTCTTATGAACTTATTCATATGCTTGCAAGACATTAGACGACATTCCACCGAGAGGGCCCAGAGTATATCTATCCGTCATCGGGATGGACAAATCCCACTGTTGATCCATATGCCTCAACTCATACTTTCCGGATACTTAATCCCACCTTTATAACCACCCATTTACGCAGTGACGTTTGATGTAATCAAAGTACCTTTCCGGTATAAGTGATTTACATGATCTCATGGTCATAAGGACTAGGTAACTATGTAACGAAAGCTAATAGCAAATAACTTAATGACGTGATCTTATGCTACGCTTAAATGGGTGTGTCCATTACATCATTCATATAATGATATAATCTTGTTATTAATAACATCCAATGTTCATGATTATGAAACTAATCATCTATTAATCAACAAGCTAGTTAAGAGGCTTACTAGGGACTCTTTGTTGTTTACATATCACACATGTATCAATGTTTCGGTTAATACAATTATAGCATGGTATATAAACATCTATCATAAACATAAAGATATATAATAACCACTTTTATTATTGCCTCTTGGGCATATCTCCAACAAAAACATCATAGTATTTGTGGTCTGACGGAGAAGATGTACTGTAATAAAACGTGAGAGTTAGACTAGTCATAGTGGGAAGTAACAAAGAGTAGTAACATGCACATGTTACTACTCTATGTTACTACCTTCATAGTGGTTAGTAACATCAAAGTATAGTATCATAGATGCCTTCATTAATTAGCTTGTAGACTCATTGTATCTTGGGAAGTGTGATGTTACAGTAACTAGCTATGTTACTATGTTCTCCTCTCTTCGAATTAATTCACTGCCACATAAGCAAATTTGCTGAGTTGGATACTTAGTTAGTAGTGAAGTTACTCCCACTATGAGTAGTCTTAGTAAATGAGGCAAAAGGTCGGTCCTAGCAGATTTAGTACAAGAGGCAAAAGGTCGCTGCTAGAATATCCTGATGGTGTGGTGGGAGAGTTGCATTGAAGAGAGTATTTAGTCAACAGAGTATAAATGAAGGAAAAAATGAACAAAAAGAAGTATGCATGACAATTGTGATGAGGTGGCATAACTGCATGTTGAGAGATATAACTTTGTGGGATGATCTTTTTAGTTATATAGGAGGAGTGATGTTTTGGTTCCTGGGTGCATATGCTCCCTTTAGTTTGAACTGCAATTTTGATATATTTTAAAATGTCAAAAAATTTCAAACAAAAAATTCGCATGTATATCTTGACATGCTAAGCACGCAGAAAGTCTTTCCATGAAAAATCAACTTGTAGTTTGACCTGTGTAAAAAGGACAAAATTTAGTGCTAAAAATAAGGTTTTTTGTGAGACTTATTTTATCTTTTTTACACCGACCACAAAAAATATCGGATTTTCATGAAACTGCACGAACGGACATAGGTTGTCGAGATGTACATGCGAAATTTTTTGTTAAATTTTTTTGACAATTAGAAATATATTTTTTGGGTGGAGGGAGCATATGCACCCAAGAGCCGAATTGAATTTCCGATTAGTTAGCCTTGAGATTACAAACAACTATTAATCTTCAGTTTGTCATGTTGTTCTGTCTATTTTAGCGTACAAGTGGAATCCTGTTGTATCGATTTTGTCTCGATATACTAAATATACAACAATAGGTATCATAATATGAGTAAGATACGTATCAGATTGTGACACCAGCACGGTACGTCTTCTATTTGCCACGGTAATGTCGTAAAATTGTAAGATACTACGATACGTATCTAGATTCTGACAACCACGTAAAAAGTGTGTCTTCTGTCATCAAGACGAGACAATTAACCAATTATTCTTCCAATGTAAGTTAGCTAGGTCTATATGGTCAGCCGTCCAAATAGGGTCTACCTTATACCCACCACGTAGTGTTGTCAATTTATTTGGCAACTGGCTCGATGGTGTGGATGTTAGGTTTAAACGTCTTATTAGGATGAGAGCGATTGCAATTATCTGGTCTCTATGGCTATGTAGAAATGACAAGATTTTCAATAATATTTCTTCTTCTTTTTTGCAGGTCATCTACCGATGCACGGCTTTGCTCCGCTCATGGATACCGTTGCAGCGTGTCGAGCAGCGGGACCTCTTTACGGAGGTGTCTTCACGGTTGGAGGATACGGCGAGGGATATTTTCTCCCAACATGGGTGGCAGCGTGACCTTAGGCTAGATCCTCCTAGCTAGTCTATGTTTCTGTCTTTTGAACCTTATTTTTTCATTTGAACACCTTCCTGGTTTTGTAACGAATTTATGTGCGGTTGTGTGCATCTTAGTTATGCAGAGGCCGGGTCTATTGCACAAGTAATGAAGTGCCCATTTTCGAAAAAAAAAGATTCTGACAACCATGCTTACCAGTTCAACCTCACATTGAGTTGTTTTACCTTCTTCGGGTGGTATTAGCATGTAGGTTACTAAAGATGTTGGATTGTTGGGCTTTTCAAAACTTACACGTTCTTGAAGCTAAAGGATGTCCTTACGTTTGATTGATGCAGTTTTAGAGCTCCCCCATTGACCAAATCTTGAACTCGAGATGTGCATACTCTCCTCCTTTTACTCTTTCATAGTATTAGGTTGTTTGTTTGATTTGCTAGGCCTGAACAACATCCCTTAAAATTAGTTGAATCCAAACCTCTAGAGTGCCTAGATCACTGCCAAAGGGCAAAAGGACACTTTTGGTCGCAAGAATTAATTGTCACATAGTTCACGATTTAATTGTGCAATTTTAAGAGATCATATTTTAATACCGAGCCTAAATTCGATCAACGCACCAGTATTTTTACTAGTAGACAAAAAATATATTACGCGGGGAGAAGTACTCGACTTCGCGACCTTATGGAAGCTCCTGGGCACCTACCGACAACGGCAAACCAAGCTCTTTAATAAGTACAACATATGTTGCCTATTTGGCCAAAGATTGGAGTTTCAGTTTAAATTTAGACAAAAAAATTATTGGTATCAGTATTTCTCAAGGTGAAGGAATTTCCTGTTTCTGATTGGTTTTCGAAATTCTCGTACGAGGAAAAAAAAACAGTCTGTAGGGTACAAAAGCTGAATTTTTGTTTGGGTGTCCTCAACACCGCGAAACCTAATACTGACTCTTCCAGTGTTACAGAACTAAATAAAAAGGTCTAGTAAGTGGTTACACTTCCAATATTACAGAACTCAATTTTTTTGGCACCCGCGGCGGTGATCCAAAGATTTGAAACATAATATTGAATCTTGTATGTTCCTGAAATTGCTACGTACGACCAGTAAGTATTGTTCGTTGAGTAAGAGCCAAGCGTGCAAGCAATAATTCTATCAGTAAGCAACTGATGCCATTAACCATTCATGTATCATATGAGTGGCTCTGAATCATCCATGTCCACTTGCCATACCTAGCTATACACCGGACAAGCAAGCGTTTGCATTTTTGGTTCATTAGCTAGCTGGAGAACGTCAGTACGCCGCATCCAAAAGAAGCTAATGTAACCTGCAGGAAGAAATAAATGCATCTGCTCGACGCTAGATTGCCAGAATAGAAGCCGCTCGCCATGACGGGACCAAGCCTAGCATCGACACAGGCTGGAATGCATACTTGAAAGAAAGAAAAACAGTGGGATGCTCAGTCTTCTTCGTAGCTAAGCAATCAAAGAACTCCATGATTCTTTCTAACAGGCATACATCAGCTCTCATCGGACCGATACTATTGCATAAAGGAACGTGTACGAAACCGAAGCCTCACGCTAGTTTAGTGATCACGAACACGCGTATTCAGTCGTTGAATAAGAGTTAGAGAGATGAATACCACATCCAACTGAAATTTTGAGGATCCAAAAGGCAGAATACAGAATTAAGTCTGTCCAAGAAGCAGTGGATTAGGTCAAAAATCGATCGCACGAGTGATCAACCAGCTATGCTCGTGCTCGTGGGTATGTTAGCGAGAATCAATGCTCTTATGGAAGAGAATCCACTGCAGAAATAATAATGAGCGACAGAGTGATCGAAAGAACTCAGGACTCAAGAGTCAAGACTCAGCAGAGTTTGTCACTGGTTTGTTTGTTTGTTTGTGCGAGTGGTGAACAGGTGTGCACGAAAGCTAAGTGATGGTCCACTCACGACGATCTTGCCTACATAAACAGGCCTGCACCTGCGTCTAAAACCCACAACCAGTACAGCACTCAGCAAAGCCAACAAACAAGCTTCACCAGGCTATGGCTGCCATGGCCGAGCGCCTCGCACTCGCCTTCCTGCTCGCGGCGGCCGTCGTTCAGGCGGCATCGGCGGTGAACACCACGCTGACCCTGCACAACCTCTGCCCGTTCACCGTGTACCCACTGGTCACCGCCAACGGAGGCCTCCCCTCCATCGCCGACAACAAACTCCAGCTCGATGCGAACGGCCTCGCCTACTTCCCCATCCCGCCCACCTCCTGGTCCGGGCGCGTGGTGGCGCGCACCCTCTGCTCGTCCCCGACGAACTGCCAGACGGGGATGGCGCCGCCGGTGACGGTGGTGCAGCTGGTCGTGCACTCGGCCGAGGCAGGGCCCGGGGCGGACCTGGCGACCTACAGCGTGAGCCTCACGGACGGGTTCAACGTGGGCGCGGCGGTGAGCCCGCAGTTCGTCGGCGGCGGGCAGTGCCCGGTGCTGGGCTGCCCGGTGAACCTCAACGATGGGTGCCCCGCGGACCAGCGCATCATCGGCAACGGCGGCGTGGTGCTGGCGTGCAAGGGGGACTACAGCTACTTCAAGAAGCGGTGCCCGCTGACGCGGGTGGGCGGGAGAGACGTGGAGCCCGTCCCGCAGAGCTGCCGCGCGCCCCGCGAGCTCAAGGTCGTCTTCTGCCCGACCACCATCTGATCTGACCATGGTCGGCGCCGCATCCGCCCAGACGGAGCTCGCGCGTCGTCGGCGACAGCTAGCTGGTCATTAATTAGTGTGCCGTTAGAGCATGCGTAAGGTGCTGTGTCGTGTTGCGTAAGGTGCTGTGTTGTGGAACGAAAATAATCCTCGTAATACACATGTGTCCCGGCCGTATATTTGCTCGCTTTTTTTTTGTTGAGAAACCGTATACCCGGCCGTATATATGCTTGCTTTTTTTTCGTTGAGAAACCGTATATTTGCAGGTACTCCGCTTGCGGATTTTTCTTTACTACTAGTACAAATGCCCGTGCGTTGCCACGGGTCCTCAAATTTTATTTTTCAATGCACATATATAATTCACAACTCACATGTAAAAATTCAAAAGAATGATATTAGATTTCTAAGTGGGTAAATAGAGTAGAAAAGTAGAACTTAAATCCAATCATTGTGATGGAGTGCTTCCGTTGTAAGGATCCCGCTGCCGCGGTGAATAGCAGGCATACAACCATACCCTGGCCAACTTTTCTAATAAATGGTTCATATGAAGGTTTTTAAAGCATAGTAAGAGCAAGGATAATAAGTCCTAATCAGCTAGCTACAAGGATTAAAATAACATATTATTGCTTAGTTGGAGGAGAGAGAAGAGGAGTTGGCTCTCATGCAAGAGCTAGCTCTATCACGTGCTTCTAGGTACTTTGTGAGAGTGAAATGTGGGCCACATATTGATAAATTATGGCATGTTTATAGCTCATTATTATAAATGTTGGCTCTAAATTGTCTATAGATGACATGACACTTGGCTTATATCCAACAGTTGGCTATACTATTGAACTTGCTCTAAGGTTGGTCTATCTTGCTTATTAAATGAGGCAAAGATGCGCCTTTTTTAAAAGTAAGGAAGAAAGGAATTGCCTGCTAATTTTAGCCGAATCCAAGGAAACACTAAGATTACAACACCAACACCATACATGGCCGTCACGGGACATGGAAGCCTTCCACTGTATAACCACTCGCCCAAATCTGCAGATTAACTGGGGACCGCTCATTCTCCCCCCATCTCGCTCTTGACCCTCTACAGTACCTGAGTTCCTCCACTTTCTCACCGGGCCTCTCCTTCTTCCTCTCTGCCGGAGTTGGAGGGGAGATAGCGCCGGAGTAGTTAGGTGTAGATTTAGAGCCAACATTGTGTGGCGGCGACAAATCAAAGCCGCCCTCCGGACTTCAACAACCTCTAGGCGTACTTGCCAGTTCGGAGGCCCTTCGGTCAGGCCGTAGTTGGCTCCCACCTCCACACTCCAAGTGGTTCTGTCCCCGGTGGTGTGGAGGTTGGCTCCGGCGAGCCTTGCGGTGGTGGAGCAGGAGCTGGACTCGATCGAGTTTTCTCTCTTTATTCTGAGGTCCTTGGTGCAAAGTGTAAGGGTCATGTTGTAATTCTTGCTTTCTTTGGGGCCCTTTCTGCAAAATGTATCAAGGAATAAGACGCACTCGTTTTACGTGCTTTTTGACCAAGAATTACTTCAAATAGATAAAGATTGTTTGTATGAAATTAATATCATTAAAAATGCTTTTCAATACGAATCCAACAATACTAAATACATATAATATAATTTAGATTTTGTTGCTCAATTTTTATGGTCAAAGTTTATCTTGGAATACGCGTGCGCCTTATTCCCTGAGACGGAGGTAGTAATGAATGAAGCTCTAGTACTTCGGAACCTTCCCTGTTAAAAAAAATCTGCAGATTAAAACCCATCACACCCGTTACTCCTTCCACTCTCTCTATTCCCCATTCTATAACTCGCCGACCATCTCTTGACCTTGTCTAACCACCGCCGGCGACATGGCTGTCCAATCCCCTCTCTCCCCACGGTGGCCTCGATGACCGACTTATTCCCACCGCTGCCGACATATTCTCTCACTGGCGGCACGGCCCCGCTCTTCTCCGCCGGTTGAGCGACCCAGCTCTTGCTGCCAACGAAGGCGGAGTGCTATTCGATGGCAGCATAGCGCCTGCTCTCTGCTACGCCACTTTGTCGTCGATTTCGATTCCTGTAGTCGGCGCCGCTGTGGATCTCCTGGCCGCGCAGCTCCCATGCGCCGATCTCCGGCCAGAAATGGCCGCCCGCACCCGCACATCTCCTCTACGCCGCCATATTTGGTGGGGAATGGCCACCCGAGCCAGTGCAGCTCCTCCGCGCCGCCATCTTCCGTGGGGATTGGTCGCCCGAGCCCTCCTGCCCACGCAGCTCCTCTGTGTCCGGCCAATCCGGCTCCAAGGCGAACCCTCGCGGACAGCTGCACGCGGAGCGCCTCAGAGGTGGACGAGCAAGCGCGTGCGTCAACGTGGCACCTGATTAGCTGATTCGGCCAGGTAATAGTTCTTCCCATCTTTGTTTCTCCTGATTCAATGCATGTCTAGGCTAGGAATTCCCAGCACCGAATCAGGGTTGAGTCCTCGTTGGCGTCTGGAAGCCAGCAAGGTAGGGCCGGTGCTAGCTCGCACTGCACCAAGCTGTTGATCTGAATCCGGTTCTGGTTTTAGTTCATTAGTTTCTGATGAGTATTTCAGTTAATCTGTATATAATGTTTGCATGCTAATAGAAGAGGAAATTTGCGATGGGAGTGTGTTGGCAGGACTAATTCAGTTATGTGTTAATTCAAAAAAAAAAAAGGCAGCTATGTGTTTGAACGTTGTGTTTTTTCCCCAGTAAGTTGTTGCACTGAACTGTTGAAGCATCTTTGAATTTCTTGACATTGGCCGTTATCATGCAAATGCCCAACAACAGTTTCTTGCTATTCATGTGTCCCCATTCTTTTCAACTATGCCTTAAATTGCTAACTTGGCACTGAATATATTCTTGTTGCTTGCCATGCCATCACGATACTTACTCGCAGTAAACAATATTGAAACTGGAACTAACAAATGGGGTGGTTTGAGATTAATACCAGTCTGAAGTGTTAAATTTTAAGGTGAAACAGCAAGGCTTTTGGAGTTCACGTTGGATCAAAGTAAAATTCTCTCAAAAGACAAGTAACTTATTTTGGCACTGTTTGTTGTTGGTTTCAGGATTCCCAACTCTAGTCATTTCCATATCCTGTGCCCCCCTCCACCAAATCGCACGTGACAGTACGACCGCCGGACCCTGCTGCAGGTCAATGACCTTTCACAGTACCAGAGCTGGATTCTTCAGTAGACCATCAGGTGCATGTGTGGAGAGCGCCCAGGGTCGACAATCCTGTAAGTTTGGAACCTTTGAAATGTTTGCCAATTGCAATATTTATCTTACGAAATCTCTGTGAAACCAATGCAAATAGTGCTAAATGCTGCTCATAGGATTTCATGTTTCAAAATTCAAATGACTTCCATCTGATGAAGTTCTGTGAATCTGGTTTGCAGTCTTGCAATAACCTGATACTATTTAGGAAGAAAGACTTGTTTTTACCTCTCAGCGAGCCATACGGGAAATCAAAAGGAACAACCATAACACTGATGTTTCTTATTTGACATTGTAAGCCTAAAGCGGGAAAATCATTACATTCACTTTGCAGTTTCAGTAAAATCCTTTTTGTGTGAACATAAACATATTTTTCTGCTTTTCATCTCAACACTTGGCAACTCATGGGTATACTATTCAACCAATATACATGGATTGAAACTTGGTGACGTTGAAATTTTTGACAGCTAATTTACCAAGGTAGTATGCTTACCTTCAATGGAACCCTGATATCAAATTGGTACATCGACGACCTCTACCAATTGCCACCGCCGTAGATGTTTGCATAGACCGGGTTTTGGTTGCTGTTTTGACTTGATCGATGGAGTTGAGCGAAATGTGGGAAAGGGGGGATGGTTATTTTTCCGTTGGAGGAATATAGACTACTGTGGGCGAGGGTCTGAATATTTGGAAGGTGATTATTGTAATCTTAATTACCACCAATCAGGCGATATAATCTGGGTAAGCAATTTCTTTTATTGCCTGAGTAATTATTCAATCTTCTGATGTGACGTAAAAGCAACTTCCTTATATAAGTTTATGTAGAAGGAAGGTCATCTCCCAGATCAATGAAATGCCTGAAACTTGCCATGTAGCACGAATTCTTGACTGGGCTCGTAGATGGGTATTTCAATTACGCCAATGTTTTCTTGTGCCCCATTCTCTGTCGATATGATAGTTGCTACCCAAACCACTAATTATGTATTCTTTAGTTTGGTCTTCACCCATTGGTAAAACGGCTGTGCTCATCTATATATATGAAGATAACCAAGAGTTAAAAAATTGCAAGATAATCATGTTGAAACTGAAGCTACCACTTCCTACTGGCTGGTATCAAAATAGTACTCCCTCCGTCTATAAATAGATGTGTGAGGTTTGTCTAAATCTGGATGTATCTAGACACAAAATACTATCCAGATACATTTAAATTTAGATAGATCTCAGACGTCTATTTATAAGACAGAGGTAGTATTTTCTACCATTATTGAACTCTTCATCCTTCAACACACATGCCAAGAAAATGAGATAGCAACGGTAGCTAAATGAGTTTGTAACTTCATCCATATAGCATAAATTTGAGGTTCTTTTCTTTCCCCTTTCTGAATTAAAATCATGGCACGGGGAAAAAGAAGAGTCCATTTAGTCAGAGAATCAATTATTTGAGCCCTTTGACATAAATTTACCTAGGTTGCTTGAGGATGACCAAATGTAGTTGGGGAGAATGATCTACCAATTCATCCTTCTATCTTGCCTACACTGGTTCTACCTTTGCTCCCCTCCCCTAATCCGGCTACTGTCCATGGGAGCTATTCCACGTCCCGGATGAAATTTAGCATCCTAGCTTTCACCACAAATATGCAGAAACCTTCTCAAATTCCTATAGAAGGAATAGGTAGGACATGGGAATTGATTTATGTTATCTTCATAACACACTCCCATTTCTAGTGAAAAAAGTACAAAAACAGATTGCTCTCAATTCATTGTTATAGATATGTACATGATGTCGTACCAACAACCTAGGATGTGCACTGAATCCACCTTCTGTATTTAGAGCGAAAAAATGATCTTATTCCTCGCCAAAGAAATAGTCCATATCTAATTGCAAAAGGAGACAGATCACTTGGCTATGGTAAGCCAGACTACTCTTCTTATGGAATTACTCTTCTTATGGCATCAGGAAACCATCTATGTTTAAACAGCTGGTGACCAGTTCAAGGGATCAGTATCTGTGATAGGAAGATAAATCCCGTAAGAGATGGTAATGTCTATATTTTGATCCCATTGTGAAACCAGACCATCAAGCAAAATGCAATCAAAAAGCAAAGGTCTGGGCAGTAGGCGTTGAACTAAGATGAGGCACATCTTATAATAAAAATGTCAGGTTTATGTGAAATAGGAACCACTGTAGGAAATGAGAAGTTTCTGGAGCCTATGGAGTGTTGGAAAAAATACAAATGTTTCTTGCTATTTCATATGTACTATACGCTTTCTATAACATTGCAGGTGCTTTTATATAGATAAGAGTGAAACTTATTTAACGGATCATACAATTTTTAGAAATCATTCATGGCTAACAATATTCAGGCTAACAGAAAATGAAACATATTATGTTCAGCTCGTCTAGCAAATAGAGAGCTCAAATATCATATTTATTTGTTCGGTCTATAAATTGATTCCTTGTAACAACAGGGAAAGACATGATGTTTTATTTTGCTGTCTAGCCCAGCGTTGCCTTAGCTTAGGACATGCATAACATGAAAGTTCTTCCTTTTTAGTTAGATTAAGACATGCAGATGCTACACTAACAATGAAATTACAGGTGTTTCAGCAATGCATGTCAACCCTATTTTAGTCACTCGTAAAAGCACAATGAACCTTTTCCATGAAAGTAGGAAGTTCATTTTTCATATGCATGATGGTTGAACTGGTATCTACTTTGTACACTGGATCCTTGATGCTCAGTTCTCATCAGGTCATTGAATTTTCTTGACGCTTAAACGGTGCTACTCGTTTGTTTAATTATTACTGCAGATTCAAAGGCTATTCTAACAAGTGGGATTACGTACCTTCACTAAACATGATGATGCCAACAGAGGCCGTAAACCTGACAAGAAATACTCCCTGATCACACACAAGGTATTAAAACAGGTTAGATCTCAAAGCATGAAACAAAACCGGGAATTTCAAAGCATGATTTGTGTGAACTTCAAATGTGTGTTCATGAAAAGAACCTGGAATTTATCTTTTTGATTGGTTCATAGATATAGATATGATAATTAGGGGAAAGAAAAAGATGCGCTACCAAACATAGTAGTATAGTACACCACAAATAATCTGAATTGCAGCTTTTGATATGATCGAGTCTGAAATCAGTGTTACCTGTACCGTAGTCTTTGTACGGATGTGCTCCTCTACCAGATTTGCAGCCAAACCTGAAATCCACACGGAGGCAGAATAGAACAGAGCAACAAGAATTCCAGGAGATCTCTCGGGGAAAAATGCTTTCAGGTACCCTTTATGTACCGTAGTCTTTGTGCGGATGTGCTCCTCTACCGGAGTTGCAGCCAAACCTGAAATCCACACGAAGGCAGAATAGAATAGAGCAACAAAAATTCCAGGAGATCTCTCGAGTAAAAAATGCTTCCAGGTACCCTTTATATGTTTGCACCATTAATCGCCCAGCCATGCTTCAAGGGATTCTCTGATATGGGACTTTCCTTTCTAGGAGATTTTCTGATCACATTTGGGTGCGATATATATAGATTTCAAGAGTTTACCTTTCATGTAATTTTATTTCCTTTATGATACCCTCGAATTATGGGCGGTGATGGTGATGGAATGTAATCTGTAATTGTTGTTGGCTGAAAGTATGGCACGGTGATGGTGGACTACATTTAATTCCTTTCTTGTAATTTTATTTCCTTTGCCTGATTGTTGTTGCCTGATGGTAACATTTATGGCGCGCTTTTGCATTGCTTGATGGTGTGGTGGGAGGGCAAAACGTCAGATTTAAAACAGAACCAATTCGTCCTTTTAATATAGTAGAGATATGGTAAGATGGTTATGTGATAGATTTTATGCCTCCAATTACGAAATTTGGGTATCACGCAAAATTTGGCAAGTATATTATGTGGGTTTGTATAAGGATTATGATTGGCTGGGTGTAGAGCGGAAATTGGGCAAGGGGCGGAATTATGGCAGTCTAATTATGTGGGTTTGTATAAGGAAGGTGATCTTGGAGGTGTCACTTTTTGGGGACGTATTGATTGGCAGCGTGACTTATGGAGGTGATTAGGAAGCTACGTATTGATTTTTGCGTGATTAGCTGTTTCGCTGTTTTGCTGAACTGTGGATTTTCGTGATTCGGGAGAACGAGCGCCAGCAGGTAGCGATGCGGCCCATAATGGCTGACGAAAGCCCATTCGGGATTAGCGATGGTTGACGAAAGATGATGGCAGAAAACGGAGGAAGTTCCTCCTTTTTATATAGTAGAGATAGAGATAGTATAAATATCCGTGTGTTGCTACAATCCTCAAATTTCATTTCTCAATGCACATATATAATTCACAATTCACTATAAAAGAGGAGAGTACTACAAAGAGACAAATTAATAGCCATTGGTCATCCACTCCCTTCGCCGTACCAACCACACATGAATTATCGTAGCGCACCACCCCTCCTATCCGCACCTCGTCTCAGTGCCACCAACACAGCACCCTGCCCCAAATCTTGCTCGCCAACCCCTGGCTCTGTCCCATTTTATAATTCTTCGGCACCACCCCCTTCCCCTTCCTCAAATTCTACCGAGCGCCGCCCAGCCCAAGGACTCGTCAACATGCACAGCCCGGCCCAAGGACTCGGCAACAAATATATAAAAAAGACAAGTTTAAGTTGCACACAGGAAACAAGCCCAGTCGTTACAACAAGAGAGAAATGAATAAACTCCTCGACAATAACATCTACCCGACCTAAGAATTTTTCCTCAATGTCAATCAACCCGCCTAACCATCTCAGCTCGCCTTTTTTAACATCCTCCCTCGAGTTCGTCTATTCCACTATTGGCAAGGCCTGCTTAGTCCTTCCCCACCCCAACCGATTAACAAATGATAAATAGTTTTTTTCAAAAATAAAATAGATTTTACCAATTCATTCGCTCTCCTTGGCTGGTACTTCTATTCTCCATGTCCATGAAGATAATTTTTCTAGTATCTCCAGATGCACCACGGAACTGAAACTACAATGATGGCTGTTCAGAGTCCCTCGCCCATGTAATAGGGTGCAAGTTAGGCACATCCAGACCAAAATAATTTCTTGCTGCATACCAAAAGAGTTTGGCATGCTCACAACGTATTAAATCATGGTACAAATCTTCTCTCCATGAACCCACAAAGGACAAAAACTAAAAGGTCTTTGTGTGTCTCATTTTCAATTCACCAAAGTAAGGCAATATATTGTTCACTACTCGCTACCAAAGCAAAGGCAAAACTAAAAGGGATTTCTATTTCCGTGCCCTCGGGTCCTTAGTTGTACTCAGTTTTCCCCAGCTCCTTAGTTTTTCCTCAGTTTTTCCTAATCCCTTGTCTGAAACCCGCAGAAGGAGCTCGGACGGGAGGATTCCCGTTTAGTTGACCGTTGGTTGGTGTTGGCAAGTGGGGCCGATGTTAGTGCCCCACAGTGGACACGTCTCCACTTATTCAGATCATCGTGGGACCCACAACTTGTCCACGTTAGCGCACCGGACCCACAGCTTACCCAGGTGACCGTTACAAAATGGGAGCCCGAGCCAGCCCCGCGCCCTTGCCCGTGCCATTGCTTCCCCTTTCTTTCCCCGCGCCCCATTGTTCTTCTTCTCCGCCAGCGGCAGCCCTTCTCCGGCAGGCGGGTGATGTCTAGTTTCTCTTCGACCTCCCGTTCTTCATGGCCGCAGTATGGACCCGTGTCTTTGACAAGATGCCCTGACTGCCCACGCCAGGAGCCTCTGAAGCGGTCGATCCGTAAGACGGACGACAACGGCAACCGTGGACGTGAGTTCCTTGCATGCAAAAGCTTGCCATATAGAGAGGGGGATAAGGTTAGATCTCGCTCCAATTTCTCTGTTTTCTCTCGATTTTATTGTTATTCCCTCGAATTTGGGATTTAGGGTTCACGTTGTTGTTTTCAGATCCTGAAGAAATGCAGGCATTTCGAGTGGATTGATGTGTATGTTCAGAGGCTTCAATTGCAGGAATCAATTGTCGCTATTGGGGAGCGCAATTTGGGAGGGGGGACTTGCTGTAGAGAATGCGGCGGAGAGAGGAGCCATTCCGATTATGCCTAATGCTCCCAATGCAGGACTGGTGGAAGTGAAGGGAGAACTAAAGAAAATGAACAAGCAGTTAAGGCAGCTGATCGAGTGGAAGAAGCAAGCTAATCTGATGGCTGGTTGTTTTTTTATTGTATAATTGCGATCGGATTCTTATCATTGCTCACCAGGCGCTAGAAGTTGTTACAAGGGATACCTTGTTACAAATCTATTATTCAGTTACATGTACTTGTAGTTGTTTTCAAAGTTAGTGTGTGCATTCACCGAAATTACCAAAAAAAAAGTATATCCCAAACTATATTCCCTAAAAGAAAAGAAATGCTAAAGAAAGTTGATAATTGTTAGAGGGCTGACAAATAATGCATTCACCGAAATCCGCAAATATGTATGCCTCATGTTTATACCAAAATTATACCAGTTTTGGGCCGTTTCAAATTACGAAAACTATATCCCAAACTATATTTCCTAAAAGAAAAGGAATGCTAAAGAAAGTTGATAATTGTTAGAGGGGCGACAAATAATGCATTCACCGAAATCCACAAATATGTATGCCTCATGTTTTTACCAAAATTATACCACTTTTGGGCCGTTTCAAATTACCAAAACTATATCCCAAACTATATTCCCTAAAAGAAAAGGAATGCTAAAGATAGTTGATAATTGTTAGAGGGGTGATAAATAATGCATTCACCGAAATCCGCAAATATGTATGCCTCATGTTTATACCAAAATTATACCACTTTTGGGCCGTTTCAAAATACCAAAACTATATCCCAAACTATATTCCCTAAAAGAAAAGGAATTACAAATAATGCATAAATAGAGGGAATAATAGTTACGTGGCAAACTCGTTATTGCACATAAATAGAGGGGTGGCACACTCCACCGACAAAGAGAGAGAGGGGTGGTCACGAAGAGAGAGAGAGAGAGAGAGGGGTGGCCACGAAGAGACGGAGAGGGGTATACTGCCCGTTAGATCAGTGGATCAACGGTTCGTGGAGTCGATCCGTGTGACCACGGCTCAACCAATCAGGATAAGCTTGGGCTTCTGTGAGCATTTGTGACAGTACTTGAAGGCAAAACTGAGTAGTACTGAGAATCCAAGGACACGTAAATAGTAAATAGACTAAGGGATTCAAACAAAAGAATTAAAAAATGAAAAATGTGTGTTTTGTAAAATATAAATATACATGAGTATGACAATTATGGCATCATTTAGATAAACTATATTTTTGGGAAAGATGTTTTACAAAGGGGTTTGAGTGGAAAACCATGCATTTTCATAGCTACTAGTGATTCTGAGAAGTGGCAATTTGTGGTAAAACTTGATTTATCTATGTTTGTTAAGGTTTTCTAGGTGGCAGGTTGCATAGGAAGACTCCATGAGTAGGTGCCACTATGTTTTTATTTTTTTGGATTTTTTTGCGCATGAAATGACTCAATTATATATGTTAATCTCATTTGTTGACTCTCTATTGACCAACTACTTGAGGGTAAAACTGAGTATATTGCACTTGCCAGTCTAAGTACTTGAGGGTAAAACTGAGTACATATAAAATTTATGTATAAGGCCCGAGTTTATAACTGAGTACACCAAACGTCCCATGGTTAGACTCGTGTTTCTTATGTTCCATGCTAGTTTTATGACAATACCAACATGTTTTAGTCATACTTTATAATGTTTTGATGCATTTTCCGGCACTAACCTATTAACAAGATGCCGAAGCGCCAGTTCCTGTTTTCTGCTGTTTTTGGTTTCAAAAATCCTACACAGGAAATATTCTCGGAATTGGACGAAACAAAAGCCCACGGTCTTATTTTGCACGGAGCCTTCCAGAAGTCCGAAGAGGAGACGAAGAGGGGCGACGAGGCGGCCACCCCATAGGGCGGCGCGGCCCCACCCCTGGCCGCGCCGCCATATGGTGCGGGCCCCTCGGGCACCCCCCTGCGCTGCCCCTTCGCCTACTTAATCCCTCCGTCGCGAAAACCCTAGTACCGAGAGCCACGATACGGAAAAAGTTCCAGAGACGCCGCCGCCGTCAATCCCATCTCGGGGGATTCAGGAGATCGCCTCCGGCAGCCTGCCGGAGAGGGGAATCATCACCGGAGGCCTCTACATCACCATGCCCGCCTCCGGAATGATGCGTGAGTAGTTCATCCTTGGACTATGGATCCATAGCAGTAGCTAGATGGTTGTCTTCTCTTCTTGTGCAATCATGTTTAGATCTTGTGAGCTGCCTATCATGATCAAGATCATCTATTTGTAATGCTACATGTTGTGTTTGGTGGGATCCGATGAATATTGAATACTATATCAAGTTGATTAATTGATCTATCATATATGTGTTGTTTATGTTCTTGCATGCTCTCCGTTGCTAGTAGAGGCTCTGGCCAAGTTGATACTTGTGACTCCAAGAGGGAGTATTTATGCTCGATAGTGGGTTCATGCCTCTATTGAATGCAGGACGATGTGAGAAAGTTCTAAGGTTGTGGATGTGCTGTTGCCACTAGGGATAAAACATCAATGCTTTGTCTAAGGATATTTGTGTTGATTACATTACGCACCATACTTAATGCAATTGTCTGTTGTTTGCCACTTAATACTGGAGGGGGTGCGGATGCTAACCTGAAGGTGAAATTTTTAGGCATAGATGCATGCTGGATGGCGGTCTATGTTCTTTGTTGTAATGCCCTGATTAAATCTCATAGTAGTCATCATGATATGTATATGAATCTCTATTCTGTCAATTGCCCACCTGTAGTTTGTTCACCCAGCATGTTATTTATCTTATTGGAGAGACACCACTAGTGAACTGTGGACCCCGGTCCTTTCTGTTACATCTGAAATACAATCTACTGCAATCTCTGTTCTCTGTTGTTCTTCGCAAACAAACATCATTCTCCACACCATACATTTAATCCTTTGTTTACAACAAGCCGGTGAGATTGACAACCTCACTGTTAAGTTGGGGCAAAGTATTTTGATTGTGTTGTGCAGGTTCCACGTTGGCGCCGGAATCCCTGGTGTTACGCCGCACTACACTCCTCCACCAACAACCTTCACGTGGCCTTCATCTCCTACTGGTTCGATAACCTTGGTTTCTTTCTGAGGGAAAACTTACTGTTGTGCGCATCACACCTTCCTCTTGGGGTTCCCAACAGACGTGTGCATCACGCGCCATCAAGACTGTTTTCTGGCGCCGTTGCCGGGGATCTGAAGAAAAGTTATACCGCAAAGATTTCTATCTCCCACGTCAACTGCACGCCAGCAACTGTTTTCTGGCGCCGTTGCCGGGGAGATCAAGACACGCTGCAAGGGGAGTCTCCCACACCCAATCTCTTTACTTTGTTTATTGTCTTGCTTTACTTTATTTTATTTTCTATCTTGTTTGCTTTCTTTATATCAAAAACACACAAAAATTAGTTACTTGTTTTTTACTTTATTTTAATTCGGTTTGTTTAGTTTATTTTTATTACTGTTAAAATGAATACTCCTGAGAACACTAAGTTGTGTGATTTCACTAGCACCAATAATAATGATTTTATATGCACTCCTATTGCTCCACCTGCTACTACAGCAGAATTTTATGAAATTAAACCTGCTTTACTTAATCTTGTTATGAGAGAGCAATTTTCTGGTGTTAGTACTGATGATGCTGCTGCCCATCTTAATAATTTTGTTGAACTTTGTGAAATGCAAAAGTATAAGGATATAGATGGTGATATTATAAAACTGAAATTGTTTCCTTTCTCCTTAAGAGGAAGAGCTAAAGATTGGTTGCTATCTTTGCCAAAAAATAGTATTGATTCATGGACTAAATGTAAAGATGCTTTCATTGGTAAATATTATCCTCCTGCTAAGATTATATCTTTGAGAAGTAGCATTATGAATTTTAAGCAATTGGATAATGAACATGTTGCCCAAGCATGGGAGAGAATGAAATCTTTGGTAAAGAATTGCCCTACCCATGGACTAACTACTTGGATGATCATCCAAACCTTTTATGCAGGATTGAATTTTTCTTCGAGGAACCTATTGGATTCAGCTGCTGGAGGTACTTTTATGTCCATCACTTTGGGTGCTGCAACAAATCTTCTTGATGATATGATGATCAATTAATCTGAATGGCATACTGAAAGAACTCCTCAAGGTAAGAAGGTAAATTCTGTTGAAGAAACCTCTTCTTTGAGTGATAAGATTGATGTTATTATGTCTATGCTTGTTAATGGTAGATCTCATGTTGATCCTAATATTGTTCCTTTAGCTTCATTGGTTGCTCAAGAAGAGCGTGTTGATGTGAACTTCATTAAAAATAATAATTTCAACAACAATGCTTATAGGAATAATTATGGTAACAACAACTATAGGCCATATCCTTCTAATAATGGCAGTGGTTATGGTAATTCTTATGGTAATTCTTACAACAATAATAAGTGTACCCTCTGGTCTTGAAGTCATGCTTAAAGAATTTATTAGTACATAAACTGCTTTTAATAAATCTGTTGAAGAAAAGCTTGGTAAAATTGATGTTCTTGTTTCTAAGGTTGATAGTCTTGCTCTTGATGTTGATCTTTTGAAACTGAAAGTTATGCCTGATGAAGTTAAAGATACTAAGTTTGCTAAAACAAATGTTATCCAAGTTCAAATTAATGACAATATTAGAATGATGGCTGAATTGCATGCTAGGTGGGAAAGAGAAGAAAAAGAAAAACTTACTAAAGAGAATAATATAGCTAAAGTTTGGACTATTACCACCACTACCCACCGGCGAGCAGCGACTGGCAACACGTAGAGCCGGGAGGCTCCCAGGACTGCTGGTGGGGCCTGGTCCCTCGGGCGACGGCCCGCAGTGCTCTGGCACACATCCTGACGGTCGCAAGGGCGTGCCACCTGACCTATACCTGGTCAGGAAGGTGCTGGATTGCTTCAATAAGTTTCCTGCATGGTAGACACGTAAACATTAAACGAGCCTCGATCGGCTCTCAGGTTACCCTGTGAATCGGCTCAAAGAGCCGATCAACCCATGGTTCATAATGGATATGCAATAACATGGGGTTTCTGCTTTACCAAAGCTAAGCTAAATCGATCTACGACAGTTTAGGGTTTTCACCGCATAACCGGAACATCCTACACGTAGTTGAGCCTGGCAGATACAAAAGATAACGACAAACTAACCCAAAACGAGGCCTAAAAACCAACACAGAGTCGATTCCCGGAACATCCCTTCTTGGATCGGCCAAACCGTACCTTACGCACTACTGGATCATTCAACCCGTTTGCAAGGCCTAACCATGCAGATATCAAACTAATCCTCGAAGAACAAGGAGCAACTATAACAGATCGAATCTACTAAACAAAGATAAAGCAGGGTGCTGCCCTTACACCTAAATAGGTGTAAGGACAACTAGATATCTAGGGGCGGCAAAGCTACGCAAATATATCTAAAAAGCATCGATGCAAGCCCTAAAACATCTACGATAAACAGTGTTACTCGCCATCAAAAAGGCTTCAGTACGAGCAACACCCAACAACGAATAAACAGATACTGCCTAGATCGCAAGATTGACGCTTACCCGGAAGAAACCCTCGAAACGAAGGGGTGGCGATGCGCCTGGTTTGTGTTTGTTGTGAACGTGATCGTCCTCCTTTCTCAATAACCCTAGGTACATATTTATAGTCTGTGGACTTCCTATCTTTGGAAATACACCTAACCATGTACGAGCTAAACTCTATCTCTTAATTCTAAACTAAGATGCAGTCTACCATAATGTACAGATACACGGGCAATTCAGCCCAAATTCATACACGAGGCCGATTCAGAAATACTCCACGTGTATATCCTTCAAGCCCATCTCAATTACGGCCCATCTCTTGATCCGGTTAAACTCTGGTGATAACAGCTAGTAATAAATAAAAATCTTATACTTGAATCGTGGAATATTATTTCCATTGATTAGTGCAATATTTTCCATTGATATCATTAATTTCTCTCATATCTTATAAAATATTAGAGTAATAATGAGCATTTATGCCATACGCCCTATAAAGGCCGATCTCTTCCACCATCCATATGTAAGGTAACCAACCATTACAAAATTTCTTATTGATCAACACCAGATCTAACTAAGATGGCGAGGAGGTTCACAATTCCGATGCTCCTTCTAGTTGCCGCTTTCATCATGCTTTCATCTGGTACCCACCTACTTGTTCCTCGTGTGTGCACATTTTGTATTTTGGCAAATCTATAGCTATGTTGTGTGTTGTGATATTTTTCCATAGTATACCATTTTCATGGTGCGAGATTTTAATTTTGCAGATGTGGAAGGTGCATGCAATGTTTATTATATTCCAATGGATAGGTGTATTTTGCAAATTTGTGTCTCGGCGTGCGAGGCGCAACTTAAGCGAACACCGTGCCCAAACTGTGACATCGGTGCTATCACCGGTTGCTATGAATATGGTTGTGAATGCTTTTTTTGTACAAAAACTTAATACATCTTTTGTCCTGTTTGGAGATAGATGTTTGGCAAAATCAAAGCTATAAGTTTGTGTAAGGTGGACATTGAAGTCTTGTGCTTGATATCTCTCTCTTCTCGAAATAATACGAGCGACTTTGACAATATCGATAAAGTTAACAAAAGAACCACCTATCGTTAGTAGTAACAAAAAATATTGCCATGGCCAGAACAAGGCATTGGTAGGAAAATTCCCGACAAATCCCTATCCGCCAAACTAGCCCATGGAGAACACTTGTTAATACACTATTTTTTAAACAAAGGCAAAATCTTGATTTTTCCATTAATTAAGAAGGAAATATTCAGGTAATTAGAGAAAAACGCAATTAATTAAACCCGATACAAATAAGGCCAAGCTCACCCAAACAAAAACACAAGGGCTATGCCCACTCTCGATGTCGACATATCGGAGACCACATAAGAGGCCAACCACACAGACATAACCAACACTGACCAGCTCCGACAAAACTAGCTGATCTCCCACCACTGTTCAAGCGAAGAAGTTGCACCTCCTATGGGAGTAGATGGCCCGTGACACTCCCACATAGGTGAAGAAGCCTGCATCCATGAGACCGTGCACCAGAAGTGTTGCACGACATGCCGACAACCAACATCGAGAGCCATCCCATCATCCACACGACACAATGTCAAGTACCCTCAAAGTTGTTGAAAACTCGAAGCTGCATCTCTGACTATCCGTTGCGCCGCCACACCAAACCAAGATCTCCACCTACCGGGAGCCACCCGGTCATACCGCCACTCGCTTTCTAGCTGCAATGTCGCACGAATCGTCAACCCGCAGCCCAAGCTACACATGCAGCCCGCCGTAGACAACGGCCATCACACCAAGTCATCCGGGCCGCCGCCCTCACATAAACTCCGACTGGAAACTCTAGGATGTGTCGACCGAACCTACAACACCGCCGCACAAGCGGCACAACATTGCCACACAAGCCATGGTGAGGCACGGCCCTACCTCATAGGGTTGCCAGCTGTGATGATTCCCGAGGCCACCACCTTGGTGCAAACACAATTTATCGGGGGCTGCCACCCCGACATCTGTTGGAGATATGCCCGAGGGAAATAATAAATAGGTTATTATTACATGATAAATTTTTACATCTCATGCTATAATTGTATTTGTGACAACCCAAAATCTTATGTAATCAATTAATTTAAGTGCCTGGTGATTTCCTACTAATTATATTTTTTGAACTGATCTCTATATGGGAGCTCCTATTTGACGCTAAACGCGTCCGTTGTCGATTATACGCGCACCCGCTGGTCGTATGGGCTCGGCCCATTTTACTGTTTCAATCATGCGAGCGCTTGGATTCCTTCTTTGTATTGCGTTTACTGATTTTCTGCTGTTCGGGTGTTGTTCACGTGATTGCTTTTTTTTTTTCGGGTACAAGTGATCGCTTGTTGTGCTTCTCATTTCGAAAATGTTAGTATTCAAAAGATAGTTTGATTAAATTGTTCGTGAGATTCAGAAAATGTTCACACAATTAAAAAAAATCGCAGGGTTTTAAAAATGTTCACGAGCCTTAAAAATGGTCAAAAAGTAGTTAGCAAGATTTAAAAAGTTGCTCGTGAGATTCTGAAAATGTTCGCACAATTCAAAAAAACGTGTATTTCAAAAAAATATTTCTACAATTCAGAATATCGCAAGGTTTCAAAAATTGTTCATGACCCTTAAAAGTGTGTGTGCACTTATTCAAAAGATAGTTTGATAAAATTGTTCGCAACATTCAGAAAATGTTCACACAATTCAAAAAAGATCGTAAGGTTTTAAAAATGTTCACAAGCCTTAAAAATGGTCAAAAAGTAGTTAGCAAGATTTTAAAAGTTGTTCGTGAGATTTAGAAAATATTCACACAATTCAAAAAACCCGTGAGGTTTTGAAAAATATTTCTACAACTAAAAAATATCGCAAACTTTCAAAAATTGATCAGGACCCTTAAAAATGTATGTGCATTTCAAATAATTGTTTGCGAGGTTTAAAAATGGTTCTTGATATTCAAAAAATCATATAATTCAAAAATTGTGAAATTTTAAAAATGTTCGCGAGCCTTTAAATTGTTCATACGGTTAAAAAAAACGGTGTGCAAGATTTTGGAAAATTTTCGCACAATTCAAAAAATAGTGCGGTTTCAAAAGTTGTCTACCGGCCTTACAAATGTTCGTGCTATTTAAAAAATGTTACCAAGGTGTTCAGACAAGTTTGTATAGTTCAAAAAACAGATCGTATGTTTTAAGAAGTGTTCACATGAAAGAAAAAATAATAATGAAGTACATAATAATTGTTCGCGAGATTAAGAAAATATCCGGACATTACTCAAATAAAACAGTTCATATTATCTCTTAAAATAGAATAGAAAAAAGGAAAAAAAAGAAAGTAAACAAGAAAACAATAAAGCAAGTGTAGCTTAACCAGCTAGCTTAGCTTATTATACCATATATAAAAAAGTTGAACCCATCTGCTCAATCCTCAGCGATTTGAGTTACTGTAGAGACATTTGTTTCCCTAAACCTCTAGCTTGATCAGAGAAAGAGAATCAGAAAGAGTACTATATATAAAAGTTGACCTCATCTGCTCAATCCTCAGCGATTTGAGTGTAGAGACATCTGTTTCCCTAAACCTCTGGCTTGATCAGAGAAAGAGATTCAAAGAGAGAGTGGATGAACACTCGACGAACACAGAGTTTTTGTGCTGCGACGTAACAGCAGCTTTTCTGTTCTTCTTCCTTTTATTCATTCGGGAAGGAAAACGTGCCGAGCGACATGCTCCACTACTGATCGTGTCCATCCCCACGGTCCGAGCTTCGTGCCCAACGATCTAGACTAAATCATGGTGGCGCACAAGTCGCAACAACCAGCTCGAATTAACAGAAAGCGAAAAACCTGCTAACTACTCTATATCTGACGAAACTGACAACTACTCTATATCTGACGAAACTGACAGAGGTGTCAAAAAGGACACGTCTAAATCTACAGACGAGGGAGGGAGCGAGGGTTTGAGCAACAATCTCCGCCTCAACTCTTGCGTACGATCTGAGTATCAACGATGCCGATCTTGGTTCGCAGCTCTTGGAAACGAACGCGCCCAAGTGGCTTCGTCAGAATGTCAGCCTTCTGCTCTGCCGTCCTGATGAACTCCGCAGCCACCATGCCCTTTTCGACGTAATCACGAATGAGATGATATCGCAGGTCAATGTGCTTACTGCGGTCGTGCAGAACTGGGTTCTTGCAGAGGGAGATGGTGGACTTGTTGTCGATGAAGAGCGAGAATGGTGCAGCCTTCTTGTTGAGAAGCTCGCCAAGCAGGCGTGCCAGCCAGATGCCCTGACAGGCAGCTGTGGCCGCTGCAATGTATTCAGCCTCGCACGACGAAGCGGTGACGACCTTATGCTTCTGCGACTGCCAGCTAATCGGACTTTCGCCGAGGAAAACCAGCACACCGGATGTGCTCTTCCTGGTGTCCACATCGTCGGCATGATCAGAGTCACTGAAACCTGTCAGTTTCTCGTTGTCACCACGGCGATACACACACCCAAGGTTCAGTGTGCCGGCGATGTAGCGCAAGAGGTGCTTCAGTGCTGCGAGATGATCACTCGCAGGTGCCTCCATGAATCTGCTCAAGAATCCTATGGCGAACGAAATGTCCGGACGCGTATGAACAAGATACCTGAGGCTTCCGATCAGGCTTCGATAGAGCGTTGCATCCACTGGCGCCTCAGAGCTTTCCTTGCTCAGTTGGCACCGTGCCTCCATCGGTGTGCGTGTGGCGTTGCAGTCCACAAGCCCAACTTTCTCGAGGAGCTTGCTCGCGTATGCGCCCTGGGAGAGAGTGGTGCGTCCTCTCTCCTGCTTGACCTCCAGCCCGAGGTAGTACCGTAGCAGCCCAAGGTCGCTCATGCGGAAGAGATTCTTCATCTCTTCCTTGAAGTGGTGGAGCTCTTGCACCTTGGCTCCGGTGATCACCAGGTCGTCGACGTTGATGCCAACGATCAGCAGTGCGTCCCCGCTCCCCCGCGCGTACATGCCATGTTCCGCGACACTGCGCATGAAGCCGAGGGACACCAAGCTCGTGTCCAGCTTGGCATTGCATGCCCTTGGTGCTTGACGAAGTCCGTACAGGGCCTTGTGCAGCCTGTACACTCCGTGCTCATATCCGTCGGCGGCAAAACCTGGCGGCTGAGAGACGTAGACCACTTCCTCGAGGTCACCGTTCAGGAACACGGACTTGACGTCCATGTGGTGGACCTCCCATCCATGGTGAGCGGGCAGCGCGACGATGAGCCTCACGGACTCAAGCCTGGCCACCGGCGCGAACACCTCCTCGAAGCCGACACCAGGGCGTTGCACGTACCCCTTCGCGACGAGGCGGGCCTTGTGCTTGACGATGTGCCCGCGCTCGTTACTTGCTGATCGATGCAGCTTGGTACTACTCACTGAGGGTGTGCATGCGTAGTAACACTAGTAGTACTCACCACGGCAGGAGTAGACACTCCAATTGATCGATAGAATCATGCTAGGCTGCTAGCCAGTGTGCGATTTGTTTTTACTTTGGCGAGGAGTCAATTAAACGTACACGCAGGAAGTAAGAAGTTGCAGGAAATAGATGGGCCAGCCCAGAATACAAAAGGGTGGGACAAAAAGGTACACGTTGTCAGGACAACCGACGCAATAGGCGTTAAATAGGAATCGTCTCTCTATACACAAATCAGGTCGGCACCGACCTAGTGTCGCACACCCCCGATTGCTGTTATGGGCAGGCCTATAATGGTGGTTCTTTCTTCCTCGCCCACTCGAGACGATTTTCTATCCGTTTGTTCGGTTTTTTCTGGTTTTTACATGTCATGTCTAGATTTTGTCAGTTTTTGAAAATGTTTGGTTAAAAGATTTCATTTTTTAATAATTTTCAGTTTTCAAAAAAAAATAGTTTTTTTTAATGTTTAAACTTTAAAATTGTTTCGATTTTAGAAAAAAGGTTAGATTTGGAAAGTGTTCAAATTTAAGTTTTTTAAATCAAATGTTCAGTTAAAAAATCTTTAATTTAAAAAATGTTCAAATTTAAAACTGTTCAAATTCTAAAACTGTTTAGTTTCGAAAAAATGCTCAAATTTTGCCGAATATCCTTTCTTGAAAAATGGTTTTGTTTTTCTAAAAAAGGCTAGATTTTAAGAAATAGAAATATAAATAGAAAAGGGGGAATAAAAAGGAAAAGAAAACTTACTTGATGCAATGGGCCGCAGCCCACTGAACCTCCCCAGATCGAGGGGGTGTGTGGTGCCTTGAACCTACCGATCAGGTTGGTGTATAGCACCGCCCGCGAGCGAGGTTGGTTTCTCTCATCGGTTCGGGCCTAAATTGGGATGCAACATCTCAAGTAGCGGGACTAGCTGCGACATTCACTAGTAACAATTCGCTAGTAACAATTCGCTAGTCCATAACGATTTTAGTTCGTCGGAATGGCCAAAATCTGTCATGGAGGCCTCATCCTGACGGTTTGCAGGACTGTGGCGGACCTCGCGTCACAGATGGCCAGACTGACGGTTAGATCGTGGATCCGTGATGACCAAGCCCACACCCAAAGCCCACCCGGCCCGGTACGTCGTGACGGGCATAACCGTCATGCGGCTGCCTCCCCGATCGAGACCATCGTATCAGACCAATCATTGTGATGTCGGTCCAATGATTGATCTAGCAGGACAATGATTGAGCTGTCAGTCCGGTCGGGTGACATCAGCGTCCACGAGGATCGCCACGAGGCCCATTCCGGTGCTGACACCTGGCACCCATTGATCAAAATATTTACCCGTAAATCGCGGACACTTGGTCCAATCATACAAGGATGCGTGTCGGCACAGAATCTGTCAGCCAAGGACACATGTCGGCTTTGCGAGCACGCCGTGTTGACCAGTAGAAGTTGGACACGTCGCATTTTCATTCCCGACACCGCGGCGAATAAAGGCTGGACACGTTGACAAATAAAAGCTAGCCGCGTGGACGAATAGACGTCTGCCACGTTGACAAATAAAAGTTGGCCGCGTGGACGAATAGACGTCCACCACATGGTTTAGGGTTAGGGTTAGGATTTAGCATTAGGGTTAGGGTTTAGTGTTAGGGCTAGGGTTAGGGTTAGGATTTAGCGTGGGCTCACATAATTGGGCAATGCATGGCAATTAGGCTGGACGACCCGATTCGCCGTCGACAGAGCGTTAGTACGGTCAACGGCCCAATAAAAGCCCTTTTCTGTTTTGGCCCAACACAAATGATATGGCCCATGAGAGCTATGAAACAACTAAAAGGGATATTAATTAATTACATGCATACTTGCTGGATTACAGGCATCATTACTGGGTTACATGCAACGTTACTGGGTTACAGGCATACAGTAACGTAAGATCCGATGCAGCGTGCACAGAAGCACTAACATAACAGTTCAAAGTCATCAAATTAGTCCCCCATGGACAAATGCAACATCAAAATAACAATTAAAGCGTCGAACATCCCACTTATTCATGATGTAATCAAGATTACTCAGTCGAAGACAGCTGCTCGACTTTTTCAATGGACGCGAGCAACTTCCCAAGCTTTGCAAACACCCAACTCTGCATCTTTTCCTTTTCTTTTGCCTTGCTGGCCATCTGATCAATTTTAGAGTTCTGGATCTGAATAATATCGTGCAGCTCTGCAATTCTACTCTTCTCTCTCTCCAGTTCTGCAACAAGCTTGCTCTTTCTGACTCGACAAGGCTGAGAGAGCTTATGCACAACCCCCAAGTTCTAAAGAAAAGTAGGTTGGGAGATTTTCTTTGACGGGACATCGTGTACAACATGAGCCTCAGTCTTGCGTCCTCCATCAGTTGTTGGTACAGACAGCTCATGTTCCATCTCATCCTTGTTTTACAAAGAAATATGGTTATGAGATGTTGCATAATATAACCTTCACATTAGTGATGACTCTTTGAAAGCTGCCTTACAATTGCATTCTTAGTAGGGGTGGAGAAGCCCGTATGTCGGCTCAAGTGGCACTCTTTGAACATATCCAAAGGACAGAGTTCTTTGCCGTTGTACTTCTCCCCTTGAAAAACACAAATATTAAGAGGCATTCTTAAAGGTTCTATTAGCATCTGGTAATAAAAGAGTTTGCATCCACACATAAACTACAATTTGTGCTAGCAACAATGCAAATGAAAGGTCATAGACGCAACGACTATCAAAATAGGAATTTAGTTCAACTGTTCATCACATTATTGTCAAATACATTGGAAAGTCACAATCATAAAAATAATATCACAATTGAATACCCAAACATGTTGTTGTCAAATACATACAATACAATAAGTGTTATTGAACAAGAAATATCTAGCACATGCATTGGGCAAAAAAACAAACTTATATAGCAATCTAACGGGAAACATCAATCACGGTCTTCTGTTGACAAGTATTGACTTACCAAGCTCTCTAGATAAGCTTGATAGCTGCGTGGCCCAGTAGTGTGATGGTAAAGAACCTTAGCACTGTTTTCTCTGTTTTGATTACTGATTTCCTGAAATGGAAGGTATAGTTAGTAACAGTACTCATTATTAAGCTTAATGCACTAGCCAGTGGAAACCAAAAAGTCCAAACTGACGAAAAGGTCTAGGCAATTCACTTATCCACTTCAACACCCATAAGCATGTACAATGCAGCATCTTCAATTTTGTAAGGAACTGACTTTAATCTTGGGATCCGTCAAGTGCTGTACAAGCTCGTTCCACTCAACGTCATTTATCGAACTGACGGGGCTTTCTTTCGGCACATCACAGAGAGGAAGGCAATCGAAGTACTTTCTTTTAAGCACATGTCGTTGATGCTTAACACCTATCTGAAGATACCTCCTACATGCTGCTTTTACTGGTGAAGCATTTATATCCATATCAAACCTTACCTAGAGAGTAGTGACATGAAAGAACAGACATAAGAATGGAAATCTCTTAAATCAGCTGTATATAAAAATTACAGTCGGGCAAAGGGCCTACAATATATACTTACCCCAACTCGGTTGTAATAGTCAGAGAGGAGCCTAGTGTTCCCCTTGTACTTCCTCTAGTGCGAACGCCCAGGCACATGGTTCTTGACACTCTTGTAACATTCAGTTGCAAACTTTGCAGCGATTATAGCTGACACTGGCCTTATCCTCCCTTTTGGAATGACCACTGGTTGTTTGACAGCCGGTGATCGGTACAATCTGCTCAGTACTTCTCCCATTTTTTTTCTCCTTCCCACTACACATATAGAGAACTTGTGAGGTAATAATGATGGTACTACAGATAAAATATGGAAGAAACAGGCAAAATACACCAAACATGCCTTTAACCCCATTACTAGGCAGGGTAGCCTCATCATGTTGAGCAAGGTGAGGAGTTCCATATCCTTCAACATTCATGAGATTGGTGGCATCGATCCGGTCAGTGACTATGTCCACAAGGACATGCCCCATAGCATCATTTTATGTGTCCATTTGAGGCAAACCTGAATGTGGTCATCGTGGATCCAAAGAAAACATAAATGCAAAGATAGAAGTTCAGAGTACAGCATGCTAGATGCAGTAAGAACTTAGTGGTACAGCTTGCCTTCCGCGAGAGAAGGATTTAGACAAAGAGATTTGCGGCACACTGAGATTGGATTTGATTTCCGTCTAGCAGGTGGTGTGTCTGGCGATGATCTTTTGGCGCTCATCTGGGACGTGATTCCAACTGGAGGCGTCAGGTTATCCATGTTGTAGTTGCTAGCGGCATGATACTTATTTCCCTTTTAAAAAGCAAAACATGGATAAATGAAGCGACCATGACAACGATGAATTGGCATTAGCAATCAAACATAAATATGATAAGGCACGATGGATGGAGGAACTAGCACCTTAGCTGTCGAGAGAGCAGGGGAGGTCTCTATCATATCGCATAATAAGAGTTCAAGATCAGAATCTCCTTCGGACGGCTGAGATGCTGATATTCTCTTGCTGCCCTTAGCTGCTGAGCCACCCCTTTTAATATCCTTTAATGCGGTTTCAGCAGCGGCTGCTACCAACTTATCAATAAGGGAACCTCCAAGTTTTGCAGTGCTCCTTCTGACATTCTGCATGTTGCTCCTATTTTCACTGTGTTTGGTGCCTAAGATATCAAGGACAGGCAAAAAGGCAAAATTTGTAGATTGTGATGCTAGTGATGAATAAAAGGGGAAAATCGAACATATGCACTAGTTTAATTTTTTCGATAAAAAGCATATATTAATATAACGGAGATACCAATTACACCCAGCCTCTGCAACAACATCATGACTCAATGGCATAAAGGATGCACACATCCAAAAAAAAAGAATTACAAAAAAAAAAAGCCCCGCTACAAAGATCAAAACATGAAACAGCAACAGTGACACCACCAAGACAACACCAGAAGATTAGCTTCTCCATAAGCGACGCGTCCAAGAGATGCATAGTCTAATAAACGAATGCGTCTCAACTTCTTCTAGATACGGATATATCTAGAACTAAAATGCATATAGATATATCCGTATCTAGAAGAAAAAAATGGTACACTTATTATTGGATGGAAGTAGTACAAACTAACAAAATAGCTACCACTAACAAGCTATTCTCTAGACATCGACCCACCGACAAAGTAATACGGAGTACTGCATAGTAATCGACCAACATACGTGCACCGCAAGAAACAAACAAACAAACTGGCTGCGGGAAATGGAAAAGATTACCAAATCCTGGCGTCATGGTGTGTGAGACCATTTTGAAGAAATGGTGAAGATGTTGCCTAGACGATGGAGGGCCGCGATGTGTCTGTAACGAGGCGGCGATGTGTCCGGCGAACTGCACGGTGAAGTAGTGGGGCGGGAGAGCTGGGTAGACGTGTCCGGAGGCAGATCTAGGGTTCGATGAAATGGGGAAACTGGGTTTAAGACGAATCGGCTGAGTTCATATTAGAAGTGCTTGTTATGGCGCCATTGAATTACAGTTACTTGAATACACTTGCCACTCAAAAAGGATCGGGGCTACTTCTGTGAAACTGATGGCTAGAAAGGACATTTTGTGGATAAAATTATGCTCTGGCGCCAAATCTGAGAGCCAAAAAATTACAAAATTCCGAACAGGTGGGTTCTCAGTCGTTGGATGTGGGCTGAAGTTCGGCTGCCAACACACTTCAATGTGGAGACATAGCCCAACATGTCTACTTCAAGTGTTAATTTCACTAATGGAAAAATGCTTCTGCTCCGCAGAAAGAAAGAAAAAAAAACGCGTCCAAGGGCATATCTCGAGGGACCGATAATCCTGTCAGGTCACCAATATACGAACAAACCCTAAGCGCATTGATACGTCCAATTTGCATCACTATTTTGTATCATAATTTGCTGTTATTCATTGATATATTTCATATTGGGACACAATACTTATGTTATTTCATCTATTTTGCATGTTTCATCATTATTGGAGGATCAAGCGCCGGAGCCAGGATTCTGCTGGAAAAAGCACCGCCAGAACACAATATTTCGGAAGATCAACTGTGGAAGGAAATTATACCAAAAATCCTATTTTTCCAGATGACGAAGGAAGCCAGAAGGGGGAGCAGAGAGGGCTCAAGGTGGGGCCAGACCACAGGCCGGCGCGGCCCATGGCCTGGCCGCGCCACCTTGTGGTGTGGGGGCCCCACAGCCCCTTTCGCCTCCTTTTCTTCGCGAAACCCTTCGTCCCGAAAACCTAAGCCACAGGGGGTACCTCACGGAGAGTTACAGCCGCCTCTGCGGGGCAGAGAACACCAGAGAGAAAAGAGCTCTCCGGCGGGCAGGAATCCGCCGGGGAAATTCCCTCCCGGAGGGGGAAATCGACGCCATCGCCATCGTCATCGAGCTGGACATCATCTCCATCATCATCATCATCATCATCTCCACCGTCTACACCTCCATCACCACCGCTGCACCTCGTCACCGCTGTAACGATTTGGGTTGGATCTTGATTGTTTGATAGGGTAAACTCTCCCGGCGTTACTTTCTACTTGTTATTGATGCTATTGAGTGAAACCATAGAACCAAGGTTTATGTTCAGATTGTTATTCATCATCATATCACCTCTGATTGTATTCCATATGATGTCTCGTGAGTAGTTCGTTTAGTTCTTGAGGACATGGGTGAAGTCTAAATGTTAGTAGTGAACTATGGTTGAGTAATATTCAATGTTATGATATTTAAGTTGTGGTGTCATTCTTCTAGTGGTGTCGTGTGAACGTCGACTACACGATACTTCACCATTTATGGGCCTAGGGGAGTGCATCTTGTATTCGATTGCTAATTGCGGGGTTGCCGGAGTGACAGAAACCTGAGCCCCCGTTAGTATACCGATGCAAGAGGGATCGCAGGATCTCAGAGTTTAAGGCTGTGGTTAGATTTATCTTAATTACTTTCTTGTAGTTGCGGATGCTTGCAAGGGGTATAATCACAAGTATGTATTAGTCCTAGGAAGGGCGGTGCATTAGCATAGGTTCACCCACACAACACTTATCAAAACAATGAAGATTATTTAGCCACATGAAGCGAAAGCACTAGACTAAAATCCCCGTGTGTCCTCAAGAACGCTTGGTCATTATAAGTAAACAAACCGGCTTGTCCTTTGTGCTAAAAAGGATTGGGCCACTCGCTGCAATTATTTCTCTCGCATTTTACTTACTCGTACTTTATTCATCTGTTACATCAAAACCCCTTGAATACTTGTCTGTGAGCATTTACAGTGAATCCTTCATACTACGATACACCCCCTATACTTGTGGGTCATCAAGACTATTTTCTGGCGCCGTTGCCGGGGAGTGAAGCGCTATTGGTAAGTGGAATTGGTAAGGAAAACCTTTACTGTTTGTGCTGATTTTAATTCTGCCTGCTGCTATAAGTCATTATGGAGAGATCTTCTCTTCAATCTCTATTTGGGAAATCTACTACTACTTCAACGGTAGTGGATGAAGCGCCAGGTGAGGAAGTAGTACCATATAAAATACCTATGAAAATTATTGAACGTGTTATGGATAACCGCTATGAAGGGGATGGAACTGTTCATCCTGGTGATCATTTACTGTTTTTGCATGAAATATGCGGGTTATTCAAATGTGCAGGTATTGCTATGAATGAAGTTAGAAAGAAACTATTCACTATATCGCTGTCTGGTAAAGCGGCGCATTGGTATAAATTGCTGAAGAATGGTGATTCTATTGATTGGGAGGACATTGTGCCTTTATTTTATTCTAAATTCTATCCTCCAAGTGAAATTCACAAAGATCGGAACCGCATATATAATTTCTGGCCTCATGATGGAGAAAGTATTGCCCAAGCTTGGGGGAGATTGAAGTCTTTAATGCTCAAATGCCCCATTCATGAGCTTCCTGGTAATGTTATTATTGATAATTTCTATGCAAGACTTTCTTTTCAAGACAAGACCTTGCTGGATACTTCTTGTTCTGGATCATTTACACGCAACAAAGAAGAGTTTAAAAGGGACCTTCTTGATCGGATCCAAGAAAATACTGAAGGATGGGAGAACGACAAAGATAGAGAGTCAAGTATAATTTATGATTATAAATGCATTGAAGCTTTTATGGATACTGATAAATTTCGTAATATGAGTGCTACATATGGTCTTGATTCCCAAGTTGTTGCAAATCTTTATAAAGCTTTTGCCTCTCATTATGAATTGCCTAAGAAGAATTTTGATAAGTATCATGAACCGTATAAAGATAACGTAGATTCATCTGTAAACAAATGTGTAGTGATTGAAACTGTTGATAATGTTATTCCTGAAGTTTATATTGAAAAACTCCTTTCCCTGCTAAAATGAAAGAGTACTCTGTTATATCTAGTGCGGTTCATAAAAGTGAAAAGAAACCCATAGAACCTGAAGAACAAATTAAAATTGAACCTGCTGTTGCAATAGTTAAAGATCTTGTGACTGAAAATGTGGAGGATGGTCATATTATTTTCTGTGAAGATGCTTCTAATATTGTTTCACATCCTAATAAACCCAAACAAGTTAGTGTTCCTATGCTATCTGTTAGAATTGGTGATCATTGCTATTATGGTTTATGTGATATTGGTGCAAGCGTTAGTGCTATTCCTTATGAGCTTTATACGGAGATTATGCACGAAATTGATTCTTGTGAACTTGAAGATATTGATGTGGTTATTCAGCTGGCTAATAGAGAAACTATTTCTCCAATTGGTATTGTTCGAGATGTGGAAGTTCTATGTGGTAAGATTAAATATCCTGCTGACTTTTTGGTACTTGGTTCTGCTGCTAGTGATCATTGTCCTATCATTTTTGGTAGACCTTTTCTAAATACTTGTGGAGCTATTATAGATTGCAAGAAAGAGAAAATTTTGACTAAATTTGTTGGTGAACCTTATGAATTTAACTTTTCTAAATTCACTAAAACTCCTTATAAAGCTGACTTGCCTAGTAATGATTTTAAAATGGAGCAGTGTGCATCTATTGTTCTTGTTCCTAATAATCCTTTGCAGCAACATTTGGAGAATAGTGAAAGTGAAGCTTTTAGGAAAGAAAGAGATGAGCTTGAGGAAATTTTTCTTCGCCAACCTATTCTCAAGCATGATTTACCGGTGGAATATTTGGGTACAACACCTCCACCAAAGGAATATCCTGTTTTCGATTTAAAGCCTTTACCTGATAATCTTAAATATGTTCATATTGATGATAAGAAAATATATCCTGTTATTATTAGTTCTAAGCTTTCAGAGATTGAGGAAGAAAGGTTATTGGAAATATTGAAGAAACACCGAGGAGCTATTGGCTATACTCTTGATGATTTGAAGGGGATTTCTCCTTCTATTTGCCAACATGCTATCAATATGGAAGATGATGCAAAGCCTGTTGTTGAACATCAACGTCGTCTAATTCCGAAGATGAAAGAGGTGGTAAGGAACGAGGTATTAAAACTTCTTGAAGCTGGTATTATATATCCTATTGCTGATAGTAGATGGGTTAGTCCTGTGCATTGTGTTCCTAAGAAAGGAGGAATGACTGTTGTGCCTAATGATAATGATGAGCTTATTCCTCAAAGAGTAGTTGTAGGGTATAGAATGTGCATTGATTTCCGAAAAGTTAATAAAGTCACTAAGAAAGATCATTACCCTTTACCCTTTATTGATCAAATGTTAGAAAGGTTATCTAAAAATACTCATTTTTGCTTTCTTGATGGTTATTCTGGGTTTTCACAAATTGTTGTTAAAGCTAAAGATCAAGAGAAAACCACGTTTACTTGTCCTTATGGGACTTATGCTTATAGGCGTATGCCTTTTGGTTTATGTAATGCTCCTGCTACTTTTCAAAGATGCATGTCTGCTATTTTTCATGGCTTTTGCGAAAGTATTGTAGAGGTGTTCATGGATGATTTTTCTGTCTATGGGAATTCTTTTGATAATTGCTTGCGAAACCTCGATAAAGTTTTGCAGAGATGTGAAGAAACTAACATTGTTCTTAATTGGGAGAAATGCCACTTTATGGTTAATGAAGGAATTGTATTGGGACATAAAATTTCCGAGAGAGGTATTGAAGTTGATAGAGCTAAAGTTGAAGCAATTGAGAAGATGCCCTATCCGAGGGATGTTAAAGGTATTCGTAGTGTTCTTGGTCATGCTGGGTTTTATAGGAGATTTATTAAAGATTTCTCTAAAATTTCAAAGCCTCTTACTAATCTTCTTCAAAAAGATGTACCTTTTGTTTTTGATGATGATTGTAAGGAAGCTTTTGAAACTCTAAAGAAAGCCTTAACAACTGCTCCTGTAGTCGAACCTCCTGATTGGAATTTGCCTTTTGAAATTATGTGTGATGCTAGTGATTTTCTTTGTAGGTATTTGTTCTTGGACAGCGAGTAGATAAAAAATTAAATGTTATTCATTATGCTAGTAAGACTCTTGACGCTGCTCAAAGAAATTATGCTACAACTGAAAAGGAATTGTTAGCGGTAGTCTTTGCTTGTGACAAGTTTAGACCCTATATTGTTGATTCAAAAGTCACAATTCATACTGATAATGCTGCAATTAGATACCTTATGACAAAGAAAGATGCTAAGCCAAGGCTTATTAGATGGGTACTTCTTTTGCAAGAATTTGATTTACATATTATAGATAGGAAAGGTGCTGATAATCCTGTTGCTGATAATTTGTCTAGATTGGAAAATATTGCTTATGATCCTGTTCCTGTTAATGATAGTTTTCCAAATGAACAATTGGCTGTAATAAAGGTGAGCTCACGAGAGAGCCCTTGGTATGCAGATTATGCTAACTTTATTGTTTCGAAGTATTTGCCTCCAACCTTTTCAGCTCAGCAAAGGAGGAAATTCTTTTATGACTTGAGGCATTATTTTTGGGATGACCCACACTTATATAAAGAAGGAGTGGATGGTATTATGCGAAGATGTGTTCCTGAATATGAACAACAGGAGATATTGAGTAAATGTCATGGTAGTGTTTATGGAGGACATCACGCTGGAGATAGAACCGCGCAAAAGGTTCTACAATCAGGTTTTTATTGGCCAACACTTTTCAAAGATGCAAGGAAATTTATTTTATCTTGTGATGAATGTCAAAGAGTTGGTAATATCTCTAGATGCAATGAAATGCCTATGAATTATACTCTTGTTATTGAACCATTCGATTGTTGGGGATTTGACTTCATGGGTCCTTTCCCTTCTTCAGAAGGTAACACTCATATACTTGTCGCTGTTGATTATGTTACTAAATGGGTAGAAGCTATACCCACAAAAAGTGCTGATGGTGAGACCTCTTTAAAAATGCTTTTAGATATTATTTTTCCTAGATTTGGAGTACCTAGATATATTATGACTGATGGAGGTTCTCATTTTATTCATGGAGGTTTTAGAAAAACTCTTGCTAAGTATGGTATTAATCATAGAATTGCTTCTGCTTATCACCCTCAAACTAGTGGTCAAGTAGAATTATCAAATAGAGAGATTAAATCTATTTTGGGAAAGACTGTTAATAAATCTAGAAAGAACTGGGCTAGCAAATTGAAGGAAGCACTATGGGCTTATAGAACTGCTTATAAAAACCCCATGGGAATGTCACCTTATAAAATGGTTTATGGAAAAGCTTGTCATTTACCTCTAGAACTAGAGCACAAAGCTTATTGGGCTGTTAGAGAACTAAATAAAGATCCGAAACTAGCCGGTAATAAGAGGTTGCTGCAATTAAGTTCTCTAGATGAATGGAGAAGTGAAGCTTATGAAAATGCTAAACTCTTTAAAGAAAAAGTTAAGAAATGGCATGATAGAAGGATTATCAAAAGAGAGTTTAATATTGGGGATAAAGTCCTATTGTATCGGTCTCGTCTCAGATTCTTTGCAGGGAAATTACTCTCAAAATGGGAAGGACCATATGTTGTTGAGGAGGTGTATCGTTCAGGAGCAATTAAAATTAGCTCTCTCCAAGGCAATGCTACACAAGTGGTGAATGGACAAAGACTCAAGCATTATATCTCAGGTGATTCTTATAATGTTGATGTTGATATTATTCAAGTGGAAACACCGGAGGCTTTCATCAAAGGACAAATTGACAGTCCGCCAGAACTCGACTTTGAATAGGTAACAGTACAGGTAATAAAAAGTCCGCGTTTAGCTTTCCGAACAATATTTCTACTGTTTTTGGAAAATATGAAAAATTACGGGATCGAAACGGAGTGGAGGAGACGCACGAGGGCGTGCCCCCATAGGCCGGTGCGGGCCCCAGCCTGGCCGCGCCGACCTATGAGGACACCGCCTCGTTGTCCCTTTTCCACTCGTTTTCGGCCTGGAACCTTCCTTTTATCGTAAAAATATTTGCTATATAATCCCCCGGACCCCTAGAGATCCGTATATCGCTTTCTCGTCGTGTTTTGTTTCGAGCTGTTTTCTGCCAGATTTGTTTTGATCTAGAGGCACCATGGTCTCCAAAAACAAGGACAAGGGGCCTTGGAAGGAAGAGATGGATGAAAGGATCAATAAGGAGAAGAAGAAGATAGCATCAGCAAAAGGAGAGTGGGAAACTACGAAGAGTAAGCCAATCTTGGTGGGATCGGTTAACACTGGGCGTTCTTTTTCTCATAACTTGCAGGGAGCTCTTCCGCCTGCTCTGGACCTCGACTCTTTCCCTTGTGTGGAGGAAGCAATACGGGTTGCAGATGAGTTTTGTGATCAATATCGTGCTCTCAAAAGGGAAGTGGAGGTACTTCAGGAGGAGAACCAGCGACTTCGCAGAATTCTGGAATATTACTCAATTCCCAGCACAAGGCCGTCACCGCCATATTCGGATAACAATGAGTCTCTTCAAGTTTTGGTGCAGAATTGCAAAATTGAGAAGCTGAAGCTGAAGGAGATCCTTATGAAGCGCGAGAAGAAGCCATCACCATCATCACCGAAGGAGTAATTCATCATCGGTATTGGCATCCCCTTGGCTTGTTCCAAGCTTGGGGGAGTGCCACGGTATCACATTATCACTACCTTTATCTTTTACTATCAAGTAGTGTCATATCATGAGTAGGGAAGTTATCATATGGAATAGTATGCAATGTGGAAGTATCTCTCTTAGTTGGTTATCTATGTATCCGTTGGTGTGAGTTATCGTTATGGAATATTAATGAGAAGTCTTATCATTTACTTTTTGCACACCTTATTTTAGTTTGCAATCTCCATTATATGATCACCCTTGACATGAGTATTGATATCACTTTGGGAGCATCAAGTAAATCTATTTGGTTTTGGCAAACTTAGCATTGGTCAGTAGCAACAACACCCTGATGTTTAATAGAAGAGAGAAATACACTTAGATATATTACTCTGTTATCTCTATGCTAATGAGTTTAGTATTCTGAAGTAAAATTGCTTGTGCTTATGAGAAAGATGCATGATTGTTCTATCATATGTATATTTGTTTGTTTCCCTCAACCTTTATGCTTGCTATCAAACCTTGCTAGCCAAAGACCTGTATCGAGAGGGAATGCTTCTCATACATCCATAACCTTAGACCAAACCTATGCCATTTGTGTCCACCATACCTACCTACTACATGGTATTTTCTGTCATTCCAAGTAAATACTTCATGTGCTACCTTTAAATAATTCAAACTATTACTCCTTATTTGTGTCAATGTTTTATAGCTCATGAGGAAGTATGTGGTGTTTTATCTTTCAATCTTGTTGGGCGGACTTTCACCAATGGACTAGTGGCACATCCGCTTGTCCAATAATTTTGCAATAAGAGCTGGCAACGGGGTTCCCAGCCCCAATTAATAACTTTCATTAATAATTCTCTTCACATGTTTTGCCCTGATTTATCAGTAAGCAACTTAATTTTGCAATAGACACTCCTCCATGGTATGTGAATGTTGGAAGGCACCCGAGGATTCGGTTAGCCATGGATTGAGAAAGCCAAGGTTGGGGGGAGTGTCATCCTTAATAAAACTAAAATACATGTGTAAACAAAAGAGAAGGGGGATGATCTACCTTGCTGGTAGAGATGCCGTCCCTCATGGGAGCCGCTCTTGGAAGGTTCGTTTGGCGAGGGGGTTAGAGTGCCCGCTACCATTCGTTGACAACAACAAACACCGCTCAAAATCTTACTTTTATGCTCTTTATATGATTTCAAAACTTGAAAAGCTCTAGCACATGATTTAATCCCTGCTTCCCTCTGCGAAGGGCCTATCTTTTACTTTTATGTTGAGTCAGTAAACCTATTTCCCTCTATCTCAAGCAAGCAATTGAGTTGTTGTGAACCAACCATTTATGTTATGATTCAGTTAATCATGTCTTTTATACTTTCTTGTTTAGTACAAATTTTATCTGAATGAATATGACTTTGAAGTTATCAATGATTATGAGGAGATTGTTATGATTGAATATGAAAGCCCAGCTATAAATTCTAATATGAAAGCTTTGCTTAGAAGTACAATCCGTTAGTAGTTCTCTGACCAAGAACAAAGTTTGCCATCACCAACTATGATTTCTTATGCACCTTTACTTGTGATTTCTCTTTACTTATTTCAAGATGAGTTATATGAGGAAGTTGTTTACTAGAATGTCTTGTGTGAATGAATATGATGCTTCTTGTCCGTATTTTATTTATCGACTCTTCACTCCATAAACATGTGGTCTTGTTTATCGAGCTCAGTTTCGCTTGGGGACAAGCGAGGTCTAAGCTTGGGGGGAGTTGATACGTCCAATTTGCATCACTATTTTGTATCATAATTTGCTGTTATTCATTGATATATTTCATATTGGGACACAATACTTATGTTATTTCATCTATTTTGCATGTTTCATCATTATTGGAGGATCAAGCGCCGGAACCAGGATTCTGCTGGAAAAAGCACCGCCAGAACACAATATTTCGGAAGATCAACTGTGGAAGGAAATTATACCAAAAATCCTATTTTTCCAGATGACGAAGGAAGCCAGAAGGGGGAGCAGAGAGGGTGATGTCTACGGGTGCTTCTATTCTTGTAGACAGTGTTGGGCCTCCAAGAGCAGAGGTTTGTAGAACAGCAGCAAGTTTCCCTTAAGTGGATTACCCAAGGTTTATCGAACTCAGGGAGGAAGAGGTCAAAGATATCCCTCTCATGCAACCCTGCAACCACAAAGCAAGAAGTCTCTTGTGTCCCCAACACACCTAATAGGTGTACTAGTTCGGCGAAGAGATAGTGAAATACAAGTGGTATGAATGAATATGAGCAGTAGTACGGCGCTAGAAAAGTGCTTGCTGGCGTGCAGTTGATGGTAGTAATATTGCGGACAGTAAACATGCAGTAGTAACGCAGCAGTAGTAACTCAGTAAAACAGTAAACAAGCAGCGATAGCAGTATTTAGGAACAAGGCCTAGGGATTAGACTTTCACTAGTGGACACTCTCAACATTGATCACATGACAGAATAGATAAATGCATACTCTACACTCTCTTGTTGGATGATGAACACATTGCGTAGGATTACACGAACCCTCAATGCCGGAGTTAACAAGCTCCACAATTAGATGTTCATATTTAAATAACCTTAGAGTGCATGAAAGATCGACACTACTAAACCAAGTACTAACATAGCATGCACACTGTCACCTTCACGCCAGTTAGGAGGAATAGATCACATCAATACCATCATAGTAATAGTTAACTTCATAATCTACAAGAGATCATAATCATAGACTACGCCAAGTACTCACACGGTGCACACACTGTCACCTTTACACACGTGGAGGAGGAATAGAGTACTTTAATAACATCACTAGAGTAGCACATAGATGAATAGTGATACAAAACTCATATGAATCTCAATCATGTAAGGCAGCTCATGAGATCATTGTATTGAAGTACATAGGAGAGAGATTAACCACATAGCTACCGGTACAGCCCCGAGCCTCAATGGAGAACTACTCCCTCTTCATGGGAGCAGCAGCGTTGATGAAGATGGCGGTGGAGATGGCAGCGGTGTCGATGGAGAAGCCTTCCGGGGGCACTTCCCCGTCCGGCAGGGTGCCGGAACAGAGACTCCTGTCCCCCAGATCTTGGCTTCGCGATGGCGGCGGCTCTGGAAGGTTTCGCGTACCGTGGCTTCCTCCGTAAGGGTTTTCGACGCAGGGGCTTTATATAGGCGAAGAGGCGGCGCAGGAGGGTCGAAGGGGTGCCCACACCATAGGCTGGCGCGGCCAGGGCCCAGGCCGCGCCACCCTATCATCTGGGGCCCACAGGGCCCCCCTCTGGCGGCTCTCGGGTGTTCTGGATGCTTCCGGGCAAAATAGGAACCTGGGCGTTGATTTCGTCCAATTCCGAGAATATTTCGTTACTAGGATTTCTGAAACCAAAAACAGCAGAAAACAGGAACTGGCACTTCGGCATCTTGTTAATAGGTTAGTTCCAGAAAATGCGTAAATACGACATATAATGTGCATAAAACATGTAGATATCATCAATAAAGTAGCATGGAACATAAGAAATTATCGATACGTCGGAGACGTATCAGAGGGCTCAAGGTGGGGCCAGACCACAGGCCGGCGCGGCCCATGGCCTGGCCGCGCCACCTTGTGGTGTGGGGGCCCCACAGCCCCTTTCGCCTCCTTTTCTTCGCGAAACCCTTCGTCCCGAAAACCTAAGCCACAGGGGGTACCTCACGGAGAGTTACAGCCGCCTCTGCGGGGCGGAGAACACCAGAGAGAAAAGAGCTCTCCGGCGGGCAGGAATCCGCCGGGGAAATTCCCTCCCGGAGGGGGAAATCGACGCCATCGCCATCGTCATCGAGCTGGACATCATCTCCATCATCATCATCATCATATCCACCGTCTACACCGCCATCACCACCGCTGCACCTCGTCACCGCTGTAACGATTTGGGTTGGATCTTGATTGTTTGATAGGGGAAACTCTCCCGGCGTTACTTTCTACTTGTTATTGATGCTATTGAGTGAAACCATAGAACCAAGGTTTATGTTCAGATTGTTATTCATCATCATATCACCTCTGATTGTAGTCCATATGATGTCTCGTGAGTAGTTCGTTTAGTTCTTGAGGACATGGGTGAAGTCTAAATGTTAGTAGTGAACTATGGTTGAGTAATATTCAATGTTATGATATTTAAGTTGTGGTGTCATTCTTCTAGTGGTGTCGTGTGAATGTCGACTACACGATACTTCACCATTTATGGGCCTAGGGGAGTGCATCTTGTATTCGATTGCTAATTGCGGGGTTGCCGGAGTGACAGAAACCTGAGCCCCCGTTAGTATACTGATGCAAGAGGGATCGCAAGATCTCAGAGTTTAAGGCTGTGGTTAGATTTATCTTAATTACTTTCTTGTAGTTGCGGATGCTTGCAAGGGGTATAATCACAAGTATGTATTAGTCCTAGGAAGGGCGGTGCATTAGCATAGGTTCACCCACACAACACTTATCAAAACAATGAAGATTATTTAGCCACATGAAGCGAAAGCACTAGACTAAAATCCCCGTGTGTCCTCAAGAACGCTTGGTCATTATAAGTAAACAAACCGGCTTGTCCTTTGTGCTAAAAAGGATTGGGCCACTCGCTGCAATTATTTCTCTCGCATTTTACTTACTCGTACTTTATTCATCTGTTACATCAAAACCCCTTGAATACTTGTCTGTGAGCATTTACAGTGAATCCTTCATCGAAACTGCTGTCAACACCTTCTGCTCCTCGTTGGGATCGACATTCTTACTTATCGAAGATACTACGATACACCCCCTATACTTGTGGGTCATCACGCATATACACTGTGTAAGATGCTTCGAGACTTGCTTAGAAAAACAATCCACTTTTGGTTGAACATATAATTGCTTATTTATATTAGACGGATGCCTAATTAACTAGGCGTTCTATATAATTTTTTTGGTAACGACTGGTGACGTGGGCATTACCCTTCGGGTAACCAATGTTGCTCTACCCTATACGGACCAGCTGGAGGCCCATGAAGGTACCCGATGGCAAGATGGGCCACTAGGATGATGCGGCGGAGGATTACTTGAAGTACAAGACACGGAAGAAGCCGAACAAGGAAAGATTAGAAATAGATCTACTGTAAACCTACTCGTACTCGGTTAGATCTCTCGAGACCTGGCCTCCTATATAAAGGCCAGGAGGGGGGCTGACGAGGCACACGATCAATCTTAGTGATCTTAGCCAACAGAAGCTTAGACCTAGGTTACCCTAGTACTTAGCCAACTCGACGAGATCTCAGCCGAACTATTCGGCACCCCATTATAACCCATTATCTTCATAATCAAGAACAGACAGGCAGGACGTAAGGGTTTTACCTCATCGAGGGCCCCGAACCTGGGTAAATTGCTCTCCCCGCTTGTCTGTGTACCGATGACTCGTGTCAGCTTGCAGGATTCCATCAACCCTAAGCCCCTATCGGAGGGCATTGCCGAGGAGCACCCTCGACAATTGGCGCTGTCTGTGGGAAACCTGTCGGCACAAGGCAGGGCATCGGCTATACCAGTCACGTCTGCAGCGTTCGTGCTCGAGTCACCAACACCTCCAGATCCAAAGGACCCGATTCGCTGCGAATCCTTCGAGTTCGTACCACACCTCAAGCCGCCGCACTCGATTCTTGCAGAATCGTGTGACGACATGACCGCCACCTTTGGAGGCGTTCACTTCATCATCGACTCCGGAGGCTTTCTTCGCTTCCCTAGGACAAATACGTCCGGTTCGAGGCTCTCAGTTTCGGCAGATGACACCCTGGCAGCAACCTTGGAAATCCCGCCCAGAAGTGCGCACGGAGGCAGCCGAGGAAGTTTCGATCCCGCAACAGGGCGAAAGAAAAGGCGAAGGGACTTGCACCACGGAGAAGAAGAACGCACAGCACCTCACCCTCGTCAGTCCGAACGGGGACAGGAGGGCGCACAATCGCTCCATGGCCGCGTTCGTTCACCATACTTGTCGGCCACGGAGCAACTCGACGCGCCATGCTACCTCCACTCCTACATCGACCCGAAGGACGGTCGGGAGAAATCCAGTCACCTATTGAGGAACTGCCGACACTTCCTGGAGATTCGACAGTTCTGTGATGACCTCAGGAGCGAAGCTATATCAAGAGTTCACGTAATGGAGAAGAGGGCAAGATCTCACGGCTATTGGTCGGAACCGTACGTGCCAGAACCGTACGAACCAATGGAAAAGGACGAGTATGTACCAGCCGAGATATTCCCAGAACTGCGCGGGCAGGTCAACATGATCCATAAAACCAGCTTTTCAAAAAGGGAAATCAAGAAATTCTCGCGAGAAGTGAAGTACGCAGAAGTTGCTATGGTCGACACACCCGAATTCATCGACTGGTCAGAACAAAGTATCTCCTTCGCCAGGACAGACCACCCGAAAGCTGTCCCTAGACCAGGTCATGCAGCCCTTGTCCTTGAGGCGCAGATCGGAGGGTACAACATGAGCAAAGTATTCATGGATGGAGGAAGCGGCTTAAACCTACTATTCGCCAACACAATGAAAGCAATGGGTTTGACAGTCGATATGCTGAGAGAATCTGACACAGGATTCCATGGCATTATACCGACTCGACCCGCTTATTCTCTCGGAAAAACGTCATTGGATGTAGTCTTCGGTACGCCCACCAATTTCAGAAAAGAAAAGATCGAGTTCGAAGTAGTCGACTGGGAGTCTCAATATCATGCCATCCTCGGCAGGCCGGTGTTTGCAAAATTTATGGCCGTACCTCATTATGCGTACCTAAAAATGAAGATGCCAGGCAACAACGGGACCCCAATAACCGTTCACGGGAGTTTTGCCCGGTCAGACACCTGTGACAGGGAGTTCCAGAAGATCGCCTCAAAATTCGGCGCTAAGGAGGAACTCAATGCGATCGACGCTGCCGTGGATCATACGCAGCCACCAGCCGACAACCGCAACGTAAGATCCGACGAGTTCGATGCTACAAAGGAAGCCAAGAAGCTGCAGGTGCATCCCACTGACCCGAAGAAAACGGTCAATATATCGGCTGATCTTACGGCCGCATAGGAAGGCGCGCTCATCGAGTTCCTCCGTGAGCGCTAGGAGATATTTGCATGGGAACCATCCGACATGCCAGGTATCCCCAGGGAACTCGCTGAGCACGCCCTTAATGTTGACCCGACAGCCAAACCAGTGCAGCAGTCGATGCGTCGATTTTCTGAACCAAAGAGGAGAGCAATTGGTGAGGAAATCAATCGACTCCGTAAAGCAGGATTTATCCGAGAGCTCAAAGAATCAGAGTGGGTGGCCAACCCTGTCATGGTGCCCAAGAAGGACACCACCGCTCTGCGTATGTGTATCGATTACACCGGCCTCAACAAACACTGTCCGAAAGACCACTTCCCGCTGCCTCGAATTGACCAGATAGTCGATTCCACAGCCGGATGTGACCGCCTCTCCTTCCTTGATGCCTACTCTGGGTATAATCAGATCAAACTGAAGAAAGAAGACCAAGAGCTAACCGCGTTCATCACCCCACACGGCGTTTTCTGCTACAACGTCATGACCTTCGGGTTAAAAAACGCGGGAGCAACTTACCAACGTTGCATGCAAGCTTGCCTTGGAGAGCAGATCGGGCGAAACATCGAAGTCTATATTGACGATATCGTGGTAAAGACGAAGCACACTGCCACCCTCGTCAGTGATCTGCGGGAGACCTTTGATAACTTAGACAGGTATAAGATCAAGTTGAATCCTAAAAAATGCTTCTTCGGAGTACCAGGGGGGGCAAGTGCTAGGATACTTCATCTCGGCCAGGGGGATCGAAGCCAACCCTTTGAAAATCAAAGCTATTCTCGACATGGAGCCGCCAAAGAATCTGCACCAAGTGCAGCAATTGGCAGGACGTTTAGCAGCGCTCAGCAGGTTCATTGCCCTTCTACAATTTGATGAAAAAGTCTGAAAAGTTCGAGTGGACAAAGGAGGCGCAGGAATCCTTCGACAACCTGAAGAAAATCTTGTCGACATCTCCAGTCCTTGTAACCCCCCGTGAGAAGGAAACGCTGCTCATGTATATAGCTGCGACAGCCCAAGTCTTCAGCAGCGTCTTGGTCGTCGAACGAGAAGAAGCAGGAAGAGTTCATGGCGTGCAGAGGCCCGTTTACTATCTCAGTGAAGTGCTCACACCCGCAAGACAGAGGTACCCTCATCATCAGAAGCTGGCATACGCATTATGGAGGTCAGCCCGCAAGTTACGACACTACTTCACAGAGCATCCGATTGTCGTCGTGAGCGAAGCGCCGTTGAAGAACATATTGACCAACCCAGAGGCCACAGGTCGAGTGTCCCAATAACAAGTTGCAACAATATCATAAAAGTAACATCTACGGATACTAGGCACCATGCCCTAACAATCTTGTGACTATTACATGATCAATCTCATCCAATCCCTACCATCCCCTTCAGCCTACAGCGGGGGAATTACTCACACATGGATGGGGGAAACATGGCTGGTCGATGGAGAGGCGTTGGTGGTGATAGCGGCGATGATCTCCTCCAATTCCCCGTCCCGGCGGAGTGCCAGAACGGAGACTTCTGGCTCCCGAGACGGAGTTTCGCGATGTGGCGGCTCTCTGGAGGGTTTCTGGCGACTTCGACTTCTCCCCGTGCGTTTTTAGGTCGAGGGCGATAAGTAGTCCGAAGGAGGGCGTCGGAGGCCTGCCGAGGCCGCCACACACTAGGGCCGCGCGCCCCCCTCCTGGGCCGCGCTGCCCTATGGTGTGGGGCCCTCGGGCCTCCACCTGACTTGCCCTTCTGGCTCTGTGAGTCTTCTGGGAAAATAGGGCCTTCTGTATAAATTCCGAGGTTTTTCCTGAAAGTTGGATTTCTGCACAAAAACGAGACACCAGAGCAATTCTGCTGAAAACAGCGTTAGTCCGTGTTAGTTGTATCCAAAATACAAATTAGAGGCAAAACAATAGCAAAAGTGTTCGGGAAAGTAGATACGTTTTGGACGTATCAATGGCATGTTGGCAAATAGAGGGAGAAATGCCCTTCAAGTCATCAAGAGTGTAGCCAATAGCTCCTCGATGTTTCTTCAATATTTCCAATAATCTTTCTTCCTCAAAATCTAAAAGCTTAGCACTAATAATAACAGGATATGTTTTCTTATCATCAATATAAGCATACTTAAGATTATTAGGTAATGGTTTCAAATCAAAAACAGGATCTTCCTTTGGTGGTGGTGTTGTACCTAGATCTTCGACAGGTAAGTCATGTTTAAGAATGGGTTGACGAAGGAAAATTTCATCAAGCTCATTCCTTTCTTCCCTGAAGACTTCACTCTCATGATCCTCCAAATATTGCTGCAAAGGATTAGTAGGAGCAAGAGCAATAGATGCAAGCTGTTCAACTCTAAAGTCATCATTAGGCAATTCAACTTCATAAGGAGTTTTGGCAAATTTAGAGAAATTAAACTCATAAGATTCACCAGCAAATCTAGTCACAATTTTTTCTTTCTTGCAATCTATAATAGCTCCACAAGTATTTAGAAAAGGTCTACAAAAATGATAGGACAAGTCTTACTAGCAGCAGAACCAAGTACCAAAAAGTCAGCAGGATATTTAATCTTACCACAGAGAACTTCTACATCTCGAACAATACCAATAGGAGAGATAGTTTCTCTATTAGCTAGCCGAATAACCACATCAATTTCTTCAAGTTCACAAGAACCAATTTCATGCATGATTTCCCTGTAAAGCTCATAAGGAATGGCACTATAACTTGCACCAATATCACATAAACCATAATAACAATGATCACCAATTCTAACAGAGAGCATAGTAACACTGACTTTCCTAGACTTACTAGGATGTGAAACAATATTAGAAGCATCTTCACAGAAAATGATGTGACCATCTTCTACATTTTCAGTCACAAGGTCTTTAACTATTGCAACAGCAGGTTCAACATTTATTTGCTCCTCAGGTTCTATAGGTTTCTTTGCACTTTTGTTAACCACACTAGTTATAACAGAATACTCCTTCATTTTAGCAGGAAAAGGAATTTTTTTGATATAAGCTTCAGGAAGAACGCTATCAACAGTTTTAACTTCAATACATTTACCTATAGGTGAATCAGTTTTATCTTTGTAAGGTTCATGATACTTATTAAAATTCTTCCTAGGCAATTCAAAATGAGAGGCAAAAGCTTTATAAAAATTCGCAACAACTTGAGAGTCAAGACCATAAGCAGCACTCATATTTTGAAATTTATCAGTATCCATAAAAGTTTCAATGTATTCATAATCATAATTTATACCTGACTCTCTACCTTTGTAATTCTCCCATCCTTCAGTATTCTCCTTAATCCGATTAAGAAGGTCCCATTTAAACTCTTCTTTGTTGCGTGTGAATGATCCAGAACAAGTAGTATCCAACAAGGTTTTATCTTGAAAAGAAAGTCTTGCATAGAAATTATCAATGATGATATTACTAGGAAGCTCATGAATGAGGCATTTGAGCATTAAAGACTTCAATCTCTCCCATGCTTGGGCAATATTCTCTCCATCATGAGGCTAGAAATTATATATGCGGTTTCGGTCTTTGTGAATTTCACTTGGAGGATAGAATTTAGAATAAAATAGAGGCACAATATCCTTCCAATCAAGAGAATGCCCATCCTTCAGCAGTTTATACCAATGTGCCGCTTTACCAGACAGCGACATAGAGAATAATTTCTTCCTAACTTCATCCATTGAAATACCTGCACACTTGAATAACCCGCATAATTCATGTAAAAACAATAAATGATCTCCAGGATGGACAGTTCCATCCCCTGCTAGCGGTTATCCACAACACGTTCAATAATTTTCATAGGTATTTTATATGGAATCACTTCCTCACCTGGCGCCTCATCCACCACCTTTGCAGTAGTAGTAGATTTCCTAAATAGGAATTCAAGAGAAGATCTCTCCATAATGAATTATAGCAGCATGCAGAAATAAAAACAGCACGTACAGTAAAAGTTTTCCTTACCAATTCCACTTACCAATAGCGCTTCACTCGCCGGCAACGGCGCCAGAAAATAGTCTTGATGACCCACAAGTATAGGGGGTGTATCGTAGTACTATCGATAAATAAGAGTGTCGAACCCAACGAGGAGCAGAAGGTGTTGACAAGCAGTTTCGATGAAGGATTCACTGTAAATGCTCACAGACAAGTTTTCAGGAGGTTTTGATATAGCAGATAAATAAAGTACAAGTAAGTAAAATGCGAGAGTAATAATTGCAGCGAGTGGCCCAATCCTTTTTAGCACAAATGACAAGCCGGTTTGTTTACTTATAATGATCAGACGTTCTTGAGGACACACGGGAATTTAGTCTAGTGCTTTCGCTTCATATAATTGATTAATCTTCATTGTTTTGATAAGTGTTGTGTGGGTGAACCTATGCTAATGCACTGCCCTTCCTAGGACTAATACATACTGATACGTCTCCGACGTATCGATAATTTCTTATGTTCCATGCCACATTATTGATGATATCTACATGTTTTATGCACACTTTATGTCATATTCGTGCATTTTCTGGAACTAACCTATTAACAAGATGCCGAAGTGCCAGTTCCTGTTTTCTGCTGTTTTTGGTTTCAGAAATCCTAGTAACGAAATATTCTCGGAATAGGACGTAATCAACGCCCAGGTTCCTATTTTTCCCGGAACCATCCAGAACACCCGAGAGCTGCCAGAGGGAAGCCCTGGGGGCCCCACACCACACCCTGGCGCGGCCAGAGGGGGGGCCGCGCCGCCCTATGGTGTGGTGGCCCCATGCCCCCTCCGAGGCTGCCCTTCCGCCTATTTAAAGCCTCCGTCGCGAAAACCCTATTACGTTGGACGAAACCCACATAAACCTTCCAGAGCCGCCGCCATCGCGAAGCCAAGATCTGGGGGACAGGAGTCTCTGTTCCGGCACCCTGCCGGAGCGGGGAAGTGCCCCCGGAAGGCTTCTCCATCGACACCGCTGCCATCTCCACCGCCATCTTCATCACCGCTGCTGCTCCCATGAGAAGGGAGTAGTTCTCCATCGAGGCTCGGGGCTGTACCGGTAGCTATGTGGTTCATCTCTCTCCTATGTGCTTCAATACAATAATCTCATGAGCTGCCTTACATGATTGAGATTCATATGATGATGCTTGTAATCTAGATGTCATTGTGCTAGTCAAGTGAGTTTTACTTATGTGATCTCCGGAGACTCCTTGTCCCACGTGTGTAAAGGTGACAGTGTGTGCACCGTGTGGGTCTCTTAGGCTATATTTCACAGAATACTTATTCACTGTTATGAATGGCGTAATGAAGTGCTTATTTATATCTCTTTATGATTGCAATGTGTTTTGTATCACAATTTATCTATGTGCTACTCTAGTGATGTTATTAAAGTAGTTTATTCCTCCTGCACGGTGTAATGGTGACAGTGTGTGCATCCGTGTTAGTACTTGGCATAGGCTATGATTGTGATCTCTTGTAGATTATGAAGTTAACTATTGCTATGATGGTATTGATGTGATCTATTCGTCCTTTCGTGGCGTGAAGGTGACAGTGTGCATGCTATGTTAGTACTTGGTTTAGTTGTGTCGATCTTTCATGCACTCTAAGGTTATTTAAATATGAACATTGAATTGTGGAGCTTGTTAACTCCGGCATTGAGGGTTCGTGTAATCCTACGCAATGTGTTCATCATCCAACAAGAGAGTGTAGAGTATGCATTTATCTATTCTGTTATGTGATCAAAGTTGAGAGTGTCCACTAGTGAAAGTCTAATCCCTAGGCCTTGTTCCTAAATATCGCTATCGCTTTGCTTATTCTTGTTTTCTTTGCGTTACTACTGCTGCGTTACTACGCTTGTTTACTTCCTACAATATTACTACCATCAACTGCACGCCAGCAAGCTATTTTCTGGCGCCGTACTACTGCTTATATTCATTCATACCACTTGTATTTCACTATCTCTTCGCCGAACTAGTGCACCTATTAGGTGTGTTGGGGACACAAGAGACTTCTTGCTTTGTGGTTGCAGGGTTGCATGAGAGGGGTATCTTTGACCTCTTCCTCCCTGAGTTCGATAAACCTTGGGTGATCCACTTAAGGGAAACTTGCTGCTGTTCTACAAACCTCTGCTCTTGGAGGCCCAACACTGTCTACAAGAATAGAAGCACCCATAGACATCAAGCACTTTTCTGGCGCCGTTGCCGGGGAGGAAAGGTAAAAGGTACTCACACTCCGGATCTCGGCTACCAAGCTATTTTCCGGCGCCATTGTAAGTACTCGAAGCTATTTCCTTTAGACTCTGCAATTGCGACATTTGGTTTCTTGTTTACACTAGTTAGGCATAATGGACAACAATGACCTTCTTATTCTATTTCCTGATTTAAGACATGGATGGTTTGATGCGAAAATTAAAAAACCCATGGAACATATTAATATGAATGCTTTTGAACACTATTGTTGCTAATGCTATGGAAAATTCTAAGCTTAGGGAAGCTGGCTTTGATGAGCATGATATTTTTAGTCCCCCAAGCATTGAGGAGAAAATTTACTTTGATAATACTATGCCTCCTATATTTGATGATGAGAATAATAATGATAGCTACTTTGTTGAATTTGCTCCCACTACAACTAATAAAATTGATTATGCCTATGTGGAGAGTAATAATTTTATGCATGAGACTCATGATAAGAATGCTTTATGTGATAGTTATATTGTTGAGTTTGCTCATGTTGCTACTGAAAATTATTATGAGAGAGGAAAATATGGTTGTAGAAATTTTCATGTTACTAAAACACCTCTTTATGTGCTGAAATTTTTGAAGCTACACTTGTTTTGTCTTCCTATGCTTGCCACTATACTCTTCATGAACTTGTTTATTTACAAGATTCCTACGCATAGGAAGCATGTTAGACTTAAATGTGTTTTGAATTTGCCTCTTGATGCTCTCTTTTGCTTCAACTTCTATTTCTTGCGAGTGCATCATTAAAACTGCTGAGCCCATCTTAATGGCTATAAAGAAAGAACTTCTTGGGAGATAACCCATGTGTTTTTTTACTACAGTACTTTGTTTTATATTTGAGTCTTGGAAGTTGTTTACTACTGTAGCAACCTCTCCTTATCATGTTTTTGTGCCAAGTAAAGTTTCTATGTTAAAGTTGATGTTATATTTGGGATCGCTGCGCAGAAACAGCATTGCTGTCTGTCACGAATTCTGGCACAAGTCTCTGTAGAAAATTCGAAAAAATCTGCCAATTTACGAGTGTGATCCTTAGATATGTACGCAACTTTCATTAGTTTTGAGTTTTTCCATTTGAGCAAGTCTGGTGCCATTTTAAAATTCATCTTTACGGACTGTTCTGTTTTTGACAGATTCTGCCTTTTATTTCGCATTGCCGCTTTTGTTAAGTTGAATGAGTTTCTTTGTTCCATTAACTTTCAGAAGTTTTGTGCAATGTCCAGAAGTGTTAAGAATGATTGTGTCACCTCTGAACATGTGAATTTTTGATTATGCATTAACCCTCTAATGAGTTTGCTTGAAGTTTGGTGTGAAGGAAGTTTTCAAGGGTCAAGAGAGGAGTATGATATACTATGATCAAGAGGAGTGAAAGCTCTAAGCTTGGGGATGCCCCCGTGGTTCATCCCTGCATATTTCAAGAAGACTCAAGCGTCTAAGCTTGGGGATGCCCAAGGCATCCCCTTCTTCATCGACAAAGTATCAGGTTCCTTCTCTTGAAACTATATTTTTATTCGGTCACATCTTATGTATTTTACTTGGGGCGTCTGTGTGCTTTTATTTTTGTTTTGTTATTTTCATTCTCTGAATAAGTTCATCCTTGTGTGGGAGAGAGACACGCTCCGCTGGTTCATATGAACACATGTGTTCTTAGCTTTTAATGTCCAAGGACGAAAGTTGATCGCTTCACTTGTTGTTATATGGTTGGAAACAGAAAATGCTACATGTAGTAATTGGTAAAATGTCTTGGATAATGTGATACTTGGCAATTGTTGTGCTCATGTTTAAGCTCTTGCATCGTATATACTTTGCACCCATTAATGAAGAAATACATAGAGCTTGCTAAAATTTGGTTTGCATACTTGGTCTCTCTAAGGTCTAGATAATTTCTAGTATTGAGTTTTGAACAACAAGGAAGACGGTGTAGAGTCTTATAATGTTTACAATATGTCTTTTATGTGAGTTTTGCTGCACCGGTTCATCCTTGTGTTTGTTTCAAATAACCTTGCTAGCCTAAGCCTTGTATCGAGAGGGAATACTTCTCATGCATCCAAATTCCTTGAGCCAACCACTATGCCATTTGTGTCCACCATACCTACCTACTACATGGTATTTCTCCGCCATTCCAAAGTAAATTGCTTGAGTGCTATCTTTAAACAATTCAAAAGTTATTACCTCTTATTTGTGTCAATGTTTTATAGCTCATGAGGAAGTATGTGGTGTTTATCTTTCAATCTTGTTGGGCAACTTTCACCAATGGACTAGTGGCTTCATCCGCTTATCCAATAATTTTGCAAAAAGAGCTGGAAATGGGATTCCCAGTCCCAAATTAATTAACAAAAATAGACACTCCTCCATGGTATGTGATTGTTGGACGGCACCCGAAGGATTCGGTTAGCCATGGCTTGAGAAAGCAAAGGTGGGGAGGAGTGTCATCATAATAAAACTAAAATAAAAAGGCACTCCTTCATGGTATGAGATTGTTGGCAGGCACCCGAGGATTCGGTTAGCCATGGTTTGTGAAAGAAAGGTTGGAAGGAGTGCCACCCAAAAATAAAATAAAATGGGAGCCGCTCTTTGAAGGTTTGTCGGGCAAGGGGGTTAGAGTACCCGCTACCATTCGTTGACAACAACAAACACCTCTCAAAACTTTACTTTTATACTCTCTTGATGTTTTCAAAATCAAAGCTCTAGCACAAATATAGCAATCGATGCTTCCCTCTGTGAAGGGCCATTCTTTTACTTTTATTGTTGAGTCAGTTCACCTATCTCTCTCCACCTCAAGAAGCAAACACTTGTGTGAACTGTGCATTGATTCCTACATACTTGCATATTGCACTTATTATATTACTTTGCATTGACAACTATCCATGAGATATACATGTTATAAGTTGAAAGCAACCGCTGAAACTTAATCTTCCATTGTGTTGCTTCAATGCCTTTACTTTGAATTTATTGCTTTACGAGTTAACTCTTATGCAAGACTTATTGATGCTTGTCTTGAAGTACTATTCATGAAAAGTCTTTGCTTCATGATTCACTTGTTTACTCATGTCATTACCATTGTTTTGAGAGCTGCATTCATTACATATGTTTACAAATAGTATGATCAAGGTTATGATGGCATGTCACTTCAGAAATTATCTTTGTTATCGTTTTACCTGCTCGGGACGAGCAGAACTAAGCTTCGGGATGCTGATACGTCTCCGACGTATCGATAATTTCTTATGTTCCATGCCACATTATTGATGATATCTACATGTTTTATGCACACTTTATGTCATATTCGTGCATTTTCTGGAACTAACCTATTAACAAGATGCCGAAGTGCCAGTTCCTGTTTTCTGCTGTTTTTGGTTTCAGAAATCCTAGTAACGAAATATTCTCGGAATCGGACGAAATCAACGCCCAGGTTCCTATTTTTCCCGGAACCATCCAGAACACCCGAGAGCCGCCGGAGGGAAGCCCTGGGGCCCCACACCACACCGGGCGCGGCCGGAGGGGGCCGCGCCGCCCTATGGTGTGGTGGCCCCAGGCCCCCTCCGAGGCTGCCCTTCCGCCTATTTAAAGCCTCCGTCGCGAAAACCCTATTACGTTGGACGAAACCCACAGAAACCTTCCAGAGCCGCCGCCATCGCGAAGCCAAGATCTGGGGGACAGGAGTCTCTGTTCCGGCACCCTGCCGGAGCGGGGAAGTGCCCCCGGAAGGCTTCTCCATCGACACCGCTGCCATCTCCACCGCCATCTTCATCACCGCTGCTGCTCCCATGAGAAGGGAGTAGTTCTCCATCGAGGCTCGGGGCTGTACCGGTAGCTATGTGGTTCATCTCTCTCCTATGTGCTTCAATACAATAATCTCATGAGCTGCCTTACATGATTGAGATTCATATGATGATGCTTGTAATCTAGATGTCATTGTGCTAGTCAAGTGAGTTTTACTTATGTGATCTCCGGAGACTCCTTGTCCCACGTGTGTAAAGGTGACAGTGTGTGCACCGTGTGGGTCTCTTAGGCTATATTTCACAGAATACTTATTCACTGTTATGAATGGCGTAATGAAGTGCTTATTTATATCTCTTTATGATTGCAATGTGTTTTGTATCACAATTTATCTATGTGCTACTCTAGTGATGTTATTAAAGTAGTTTATTCCTCCTGCACGGTGTAATGGTGACAGTGTGTGCATCCGTGTTAGTACTTGGCATAGGCTATGATTGTGATCTCTTGTAGATTATGAAGTTAAATATTGCTATGATGGTATTGATGTGATCTATTCCTCCTTTCGTGGCGTGAAGGTGACAGTGTGCATGCTATGTTAGTACTTGGTTTAGTTGTGTCGATCTTTCATGCACTCTAAGGTTATTTAAATATGAACATTGAATTGTGGAGCTTGTTAACTCCGGCATTGAGGGTTCGTGTAATCCTACGCAATGTGTTCATCATCCAACAAGAGAGTGTAGAGTATGCATTTATCTATTCTGTTATGTGATCAAAGTTGAGAGTGTCCACTAGTGAAAGTCTAATCCCTAGGCCTTGTTCCTAAATATTTTATCGCTGCATTTGTTATTCTTGTTTTACTGCGTTACTACTGCTGCGTTACTACTGCTTGTTTACTTCCTACAATATTACTACCATCAACTGCACGCCAGCAAGCTATTTTCTGGCGCCGTACTACTGCTCATATTCATTCATACCACTAGTATTTCACTATCTCTTCGCCGAACTAGTGCACCTATTAGGTGTGTTGGGGACACAAGAGACTTCTTGCTTTGTGGTTGCAGGGTTGCATGAGAGGGATATCTTTGACCTCTTCCTCCCTGAGTTCGATAAACCTTGGGTGATCCACTTAAGGGAAACTTGCTGCTGTTCTACAAACCTCTGCTCTTGGAGGCCCAACACTGTCTACAAGAATAGAAGCACCCGTAGACATCACATACTTGTGATTAAACCCCTTGCAAGCATCCGCAAATACAAGAAAGTAATTAAGATAAATCTAACCACAGCCTTAAACTCTGAGATCCTGCTATCCCTCATGCATCGATATACCAACGAAGGTTCAGGTTGCTGTCACTCCGGCAACCCCACAATTGGCAAACAAATACAAGATGCATTCCCCTAGGCCCATAAAGGTGAAGTATCATGTAGTCGACGTTCACATGACACCACTAGAAGAATAACACCACAACTTAAATATCAAACCATTAAATATTACTCAACATAGTTCACTACTAACATTTAGACTTCACCCATGTCCTCAAGAACTAAACGAACTACTCACAAGACATCATATGGAACATGATCAGAGGTGATATGATGATGGATAACAATCTGAACATAAACCTTGATTCAACGGTTTCACTCAATAGCATCAATAACAAGTAGTAATCAATACCGGGAGAGTTTCCCCTATGAAATACTCAAGATTCAACCCTAGATGTTACAGCGGAGATGAGATGCAGCGGTGGATATGACGGTGTCGATGGTGGATATGATGATGATGATGATGATGATCCCAATGAAGTCCAGCTCGATGACGGTGACGATGGCGACGATTTCCCCCTCCGGGAGGGAATTTCCCCGGCAGATTTCTGCCTGCCGGAGAGCTCTTTTCTCTCTGGTGTTTTTCCGCCTCGCAGAGGCGGCGGTGTCTATCCTCGATGCCTCCTGCACCTTAGGGTTTTCGGGAGATGAAGTACGCGAAAGGGCGATGGCTGAGGGGGTCGTGGGCCCCCTCCCCACATGGCGGCGCGCCTGGCCTGGTGGTCGCGCCGGCCTATGGGGAGGGCCCATGGCGGCCTTCCTCGGCCTCCCCTTTTGGCTGGCTCCGTCGTCTAGACAAATAGGAGCTTCGGTATATTTTCCGTCAATTGTCGATCTTCAGAAATATTGTATCCTGACAGTGCTTTTTCCAGCAGAATTCTGGCTCCGGTGAATAATTCTCCAATAATCATGAAACATGCAAAATAGATGAAATAACATAAGTATCATCTCTAAATACGAAATACATCAATGAATAACAGTAAATTATGATATAAAATAGTGATGCAAAATGGACGTATCACCCGATACGAGGAATAAATAGGCGGAAGGGCGGAGCAAACGAGGCGACGAGGCGCCAGTACAAGGGCCAGGCGCGGCCAAGGGTGGGGCCGCGCCTGCCCTATGTACTGCCACGTGGCAGCTCTCCTGCGTGTGTCCTTCTGGCTCCGTCTTCGTCCCAGAAAAATAAGACTCTAGGCTTTTGTTTCGTCCAATTTCGAGAAACTTTCATGTACAACTTTTCTGAAACACAAAAACAGCAGAAAACAGGAACTGGCACTGCGGCACTGTGTTAATAGGTTAGTCCCAGAAAATGCTAAAAAAGTGTGGAAAAGTGCACATAAAACATATAAGAATTGTAACAAAACAAGCATGGAGCATAAAAAATTATAGATATGTTTGGGACGAATCATCTGGGGTAGACCATGCATGGTGAGTTGCACCCACAGGCACCCCAAACATAGGGTTTCAGGCCAAAACATGCCCTCCTACAAGTCCACTAGGGCTATTGAAGTATCTTGTGGCGTGGTGTTCTTGGAGGATAATGGCTCCCAAGTGGAGCAAGTTGTTCCATGTGCTGCAGGTGATGATGATCCTTCTAGCGCCATCAAGCTTATGGGCATTGGACACATCCGGCCCACGAAAGTTCATACTGACGATCAAGAAGATGGAATATAAGTCTCAAGCTCAGTGCAAGTGGAGCCTAACTCTACTCAAGCTGAACCATCAAGTGCATCGCAAGATTTATCCTCTACTCAAGATGAGCCACACTCCGAAGAACAAGAAGAAAGCCCTCAACACACTGAGCAAGACCATGATGCTGATCAAGAAACATCCTCAACCCATGGTCAAGCTCAAGTTGTCCCTCATGATCGAGTACTAGCAAGAGATGAATTTATTGATCATGAAGGAACCATTCGGAAGATCAAGACTGCTTCAAGGGCAAGTGACATGAAAGTAGATCAAGTCCTTGGTAGCATTTCAAGAGGAGTGGTAACTCGTAGACACCATGCATTACTTATCACTTATTGTCAACATCATGCTTTTGTATCTAGTTTTGAGCCACTCAAGGTACATTAAGCCTTGGTTGATCCCGATTGGGTAATTGCCATACAAGAAGAATTGGAATGTTTCACCCGTAATGAAGTATGGTCTCTACTTGAGAGACCCAGAGATCATCACATCAATGTCATTGGGACCAAATGAGTGTTCAAGAACAAGCAAGATGAGAATGTCATCGTCATAAGAAATAAAGCAAGGTTAATGACGCAAGGGTTTCAAATAGAAGGTATGGATTATGAGGAAACCTTTGCGTCGGTTGCCCATCTTGAAGCTATTCGTCTTTTGCTTGCATTTGCATCCTTTAACAATTTCAAGCTATATCAAATGGATGTGAAAAGTGCATTTTTGAATGGTCCTCTAAAAGAAACTGCATATGTGGCTCAACCCCCAGGTTTCGAAGACCCATGCCGTCCCAACCATGTGTATCTACTCCATAAGACACTCTACGGTCTCAAGCAAGCTCCACGTGCTTGGTATGAGTAACTTAGGGATTTCTTACTCAAGGATGGGTTTAGCATGGGTACGGCCAATTCCACCCTTTTCACCAAGTGGGTTAAAGGGGTGGCCTATTTCTATGTCAAATATATGTTGATGATTTTATATTTGGTGGAACTAACCCTAATCATAACAAAGGTTTTGAGCTATTGATGACTAGGAAATTTGAGATGTCCATGATGGGGGAGTTGAAGTTATTTTTAGGCTTCCAAGTGAGGCAACTAGCAAAAGGCACCTTCATCTCTCAAGAAAAATATGTAAGGGCCATGCTCAAAAAGTTTGACATGACCAATGCAAGCCCAATGAAGACACCTATGCCCATAAAGGGGCAGCTTGGCTCATGTGATGGTGAGAAGGATGTGGACATAAAGGTATACCGTTCCACGATAGGATCTTGCTCTACCTTTGTGCTTCTAGGCTGGGTATCATGCTAAGTGTAGGATGTGTGCTCGTTTTCAATCTGCTGCTAAGGAGAGCCACTTGGCGGCGGTCAAACGGATTCTAAGATAAGTCTGCATTGATTACAATTTATATCGTGATTAGCGAAAATAACGGGAAAGAGGGGTAATTTATGGTGGAAAATAGCTCAGACGGATGGATTTTAAGCGGAGGCTTTGACTTAGATTGAACGGACAAGATGCATCCAATCTCCTTCACCAAACGCGTTGTAAGACCTACGACCAACTCCAATATAATAGTATAGATTGATTGTGGTATTTTTGGGAAAGACCTACCATTCTAACAATAAGTCTGCATTGATTACAATTTATATTGTGATTAGCGATAATAAAGGGAAAGAGGGGTAATTTATGGTGGAAAATAGATCGGACGGATGGATTTAAAGCGGAGGCTTTGACTTAGATTGACCGGACAAGATGAATCCAATCTCCTTCACCAAACACGTTGTATGAGACTCCAATATAATAGTATAGATGTTCGGTACAGAGTACTTGTAAAGGAAAGGAAAGGAGAGAAAATGTATTCCACTGTGGCAAGGAGGTAAGGAATTACAGGAAGAGGATAAAAGATCTGGAGCCGCATAAACATAATAAGAGAGTGGCTCGCGAGGCTCGACACGACATGTGATCTTGTGAACAAGATGAAATCGCTGGCTTGGCTCAAAAAATAAAAATAGTTCCTAAATTTATGTACAATGTTTATTTCGAGTTTAATATTGCTTCATTCTGAAAGGAGTAAACCTACATTAAGCATTGATGTGTTTTTTAAAATGAGTTTTAAAAACATTTTAAAGTATCAAAAAATTCTGACAAAAAATGCTGCACGTACATCTTAACGTTCTATGTGCTCACAAAATCGTTTCACAAAAAAACGATATTATCCGTATCATGTGTAAAAAACAAAAAATGTGGTGCTAAACAATAGCTCTTTTTGAGATATTTTTTTCTTTTTACAGAAGTCAAAAAATGTCGGTTTTTCACAAAAGGCTAGAGTTGCGCGGGTTGATTGACTTTCGGGCAAAAATTGGGTCGTGTCCAGTTTTTCAAAAGTTTTTTTCTCTCCCGTTGCAACGCATGGGCATTTGTGCTAGTAGAACTCTAAAATAAAAGTTGTGATCATCCATTTATCTCCTTTTTACCTTAAAAAAAAGGAAATATGACTTCTTAGCCTCCGTGTATTTTTTTTTGCTAGGGGCAAGTTGATTCCTTTTTTTTTGAAAGGTTGCCTATCCGGCCTTTTATTCAGATGATAGAAGTGTTACATCTCGAATTACATCACTCAAAATAAAATCGGGTGGACTACCATCCTAAATGAAACTATTACAAAACTCATAGGCAACCTTAGCTAGATTATGAGCTAAAACATTAGCATCTCTTGGACAATGTTGAAAAACCACCATGTCCATTAAACTTGCCTTCTGGAAACAATCTGCCAAGACTGCTGTCTAAGGACTCCATATTTCTATGTCTCCATTGCAAGCTTTGATCAACTCCAAAGAATCCGACTCGACATAAGCTGAGGAACATCCAATCTGCTCAAGAAATTTCAGTCCTCTTAGTAGAGCCGTTGCTTCCGCATTTACAACACTCATCATATTATTTAACAGACACGCTTTGCCAGCAATTGCTTCCCCCTTATCATTGCCCAGCTGCACCAGAACCATCCTGATAATAGGAAGCATCAACATTCAATTTACGGTGTCCTTTAGGTGGTTTTGACCATCTTATTTCTTTCTCCACAGGCTTCTTCAGAGCAGCCCCATAATTTGCAGCCAAAGCCGATATCGCGAAAGCTGAACTAGACTGTGTACTCACATGTTCTCCTTTGACTATCTGTCTTCTTTGCCACCAGATATACCAGCATCCAACCACCACTAGTTCATGTAGCTTTACCAGATCCAACTTAGGCACAATGTTATTTAATGAACACATGATATGCTCAAGAACCACAGAACCAGACCTATCCACCAACATTGCCTGTTTAATCATCGGTAACAGTCCTAGCTCGCGCCACACCTCTGTCGCTCTAGTACAACCAAATAACAGATGTTTAATGTCCTCTGGTCCTAGACTGCAGACCGGACATTAAGCCTGTACTTTGATATGTCTTGATGCTAAGACAGCCATGCCCGGAACAACTCCATGCAGAGCTTTCCACATGAAGATCTGAACTTTGCTGGGAACATTCAGGTTCCAAATTCTTTTCCAAACCGGGTTCACTTGAGATGATCCTTGACCGTCCCCTCTCCTCATCTTATGTCCGAATTGATACTCCCACTCAATGAAATATGCCGAGCGGACCGAGAAACATAGCTCTTTGTGTGATGCCAAGCAATGAAGTCCTCTCTCAGATGGGGACTTAGAGGAATTCTCATAATTCTTTCAGCATCAACTGGAAGAAATAGTAACCGAACTAGCTCCTCATCCCATAAACTAGTCATAGGATCAATAAGCTGATCAACAGTCCGCAAAACAATTTGGCCCCTATTAGTCAACACCTTCCTCGTTGGACTTGTGGGTATCCAATGATCCTCCCAGATATTCACCTTCTCTCCCGATCCAATCCTCCAAATATGGCCCCTTTTAAAAGTCTTAAGTCCAGCTAAAATACTTTGCCAAGTATAGGAGGACCCTTGCTTTGGCCCATCACTTAGCAGACTACAATTAGGATAATACTTTGCTTTAAGAACTCTAGCACATAAAGAATCCAGAATTGAGAGCAATCTCCAGCTTTGCTTTGCAAGCATCGCCATATTGAAAGTGTATATATCACGGAAGCCCATACATCCTCTCTTCTTGGGGATGCACATCTTCCACCAAGCAAACCAACGCATCATGCGTTGCTCCTCTGTATCACCCCACCAGAAACTCGCCATCACATCATTTATCTCTTTACACAGTTGCTTTGGTATTTTGAAGACAAACATTGCAAAGACAGAAATGACTTGAATGATAGCCTTCAGAAGAATTTCCTTCCCTCCCATAGACAAAAACCTCTCCTTCCATCCTTGCGATCTAGCAATGACCCTTTCCAATAAGTATATGAAACTGTCTGTTCTATCCAGCCCCACCATAGACGGAAGACCAAGATATTTATCAGATATAGCTTCTGTCATGATATTCAATTCTTCACAAACTTGTGCTTTAACATTAACATCAACATTTGGCCTGAAAAATATGCTACACCATTGTGGCAAGTCGATTCCTTGTACGCACATGGAAGCAAACCCTCTAGCAAAGACCAGGAAATAGCCGTTTGAACGACCCAAACCGAAAGGCGCCCTGGAAAAGGACATCTCCACGCGCCCTCAGCCGTCGGATCAGATCTCAACGGCTCCAAATCGCCTGACCCGCAGCCCAGAACCTTCTAGAGTCCCACGGCCAGGAGCCCCCTTGCACTATAAAATTCGCGGTTCCGCGTCCTGAACTCGTCCTCTCGAAACCCTAGTCCTCCTCCTCCTCCTAGACCCGCCGCCACTCCTCCGCCGCCAGAGAAAAAAAACCCTAGCGAGCTCTCCAGTTCGCCTGAGAGAGAGCGATGGCCGGGAAGGGCGACGGGCCGGCGATCGGCATCGACCTCGGCACCACCTACTCGTGCGTCGGCGTGTGGCAGCACGACCGCGTCGAGATCATCGCCAATGACCAGGGCAACCGGACCACGCCGTCGTACGTGGCCTTCACCGACTCCGAGCGGCTCATCGGTGACGCCGCCAAGAACCAGGTCGCCATGAACCCCATCAACACCGTCTTCGGTGAGCATCTCTTAAACACTCCTTACATGCCCAGATCTGTTTACTGTTTTCGTGAACTGGCTAGTCCTCCGCTTCGATTTGATCCGCTTACTGCGGTTTAGTAGTTAGATACGCGGTGGTTGTAGTTTGATATATTTAATACTGGCTGGAAAAGTTGGTTGCTCAGATCCGTTTTAGCTGTAGTGATGCTTGTGCTACCAAATGTTTGGTAGTAATAATGTCATAAGCATGCAATTGGATCCGGACTCATAGTTTCGTCTCACTTAAATCTACCTGTGTAGTGTAGATCTGGGTTACTTAACACTGTAGGTTTTGGTTCTGAATTGATATTGGGGCTCAGATCTGAGATTTCTGGTTTGTATTAGTTCAGGTCTTGTTTGCCATGGTTGCGGTCTTTGCCATGTTTGTTCATATTAGGATCATTTTATTAGTATCTGCTAGTCTGAATCTTGCAGCAACAAATCTTGTTTTCTAATGTAGTAGATCAGTTGAACTGATGGTTACTTATAAAATGTGACTTAATCCATGTATTTAAATGATGTTTTGTCTGTTGACGACAACATGTTATTTTATTCCCAATTGTCATTGAATTATTAGTTTATTATTGTATCGTGTATTTGTATTCTATCTCTGGAGCTGGCAGATTTATGATGATACAAAATCCGAGCGCTTTTTGCTGACTTTTATGATGGATGGCTAGGTGCATGTTTGAGTTTGCTACCATGTTTGTGAAGCGAAACTGGGGCAAATCGCATTGGTATCTACGGTACCATTGTGATTTGCTCCAGTTTTGCCCGTTCAAGGACGTGGCAAAAATGGGCAGCAGGCAAAACATGCCCATAGCTTTCATGGTTTTCAATCTGAACCATCTGCAGCTCAAACCTTTGTTCGATTTCATTTTTTAGTTTGCTGCCTTTCAAATTTATTTCAATATTTGAAACTATTTTTTATTTGTACTGTATTTTCATCTGGTACTTGCCTTAAAAAATGATTCTTTTTGTTTTGTTTTGTTCCTGTTTAGCTTAAGATATGCAATGGAGAAGTGATGATAAAATATCCATACAACAATTCTGCATTCACTGTGATGATACATCATGCACTACCATCTGATCTCCTGTCTATTTTTAGTTGACATGTTTTAGCTGTTTTTTTGGTGAACCACTGAAGATATGCAATGGTAACTGGTTTTACTGCTGTGCAATCTGTGATGCAAACAATCCCATTTCCTGAATCACTGTGATTATTATAAACTAGATCACCATCTTTCGGCTGAGATTGCACACCTTTCCAAGTATTTATATTAATTTGGTTTATAACCAATGATTTTTTTTATTGCTTTCAATGTTTTTCAATGCCATTTGGTATCTGACGCTTGATCATATATGTGATTCTGTGTCTCGAAACATGGCAGAAAGTGAGGGGGAACGGAACTTTGCGACACTGGTTGCTCCTAATGAGCATTCAGTTACTTTATAGCCGTTTATATTACTTCAATTTCCTTTCCCTTTTGATGTATTATGTATTGAAGCATGGATTAAAATTCTGATAATTTTTTAGTGTTCAACTTGAGATTGAACTGTTAATGTAATGCCAGATTTTCTTTTGTTATGTTTATAGATCTGAATATTCTGTTTAGTATATCTGTTCTTTATTAAGTTTTATTTGGGCAATTTCTGACATAAGCTGTGCTATATGCAGATGCCAAGCGTCTCATTGGCCGGAGATTTACCGATCCCACTGTCCAGAGCGATATTAAGCTCTGGCCCTTCAAGGTTGTTGCTGGACCTGCTGACAAGCCCATGATCAATGTCCAGTACAAGGGTGAGGAGAAGCAGTTTGCGGCAGAAGAAATCTCTTCCATGGTCCTCATCAAGATGCGTGAGATTGCTGAAGCTTTCCTTGGCAGCACTGTGAAGAATGCTGTTGTTACTGTGCCTGCATACTTCAATGACTCGCAGAGGCAGGCCACCAAGGATGCTGGTGTCATTGCTGGTATCAATGTTCTGCGTATCATCAACGAGCCCACAGCTGCTGCCATTGCTTATGGTCTTGACAAGAAGGCAACCAGTGTTGGTGAGAAGAATGTGCTCATCTTTGACCTTGGAGGTGGTACCTTTGATGTCTCTCTCCTCACCATTGAGGAGGGTATCTTTGAGGTTAAGGCCACAGCTGGTGACACTCATCTTGGTGGTGAGGACTTTGACAACAGGATGGTGAACCACTTTGTCCAGGAGTTCAAGAGGAAGAACAAGAAGGACATCAGTGGCAACCCCAGAGCTCTTCGGAGGCTGAGGACATCTTGTGAGAGGGCGAAGAGGACTCTGTCGTCCACTGCCCAGACCACCATTGAGATTGACTCGCTGTTCGAGGGCATTGACTTCTACTCCACCATCACCCGTGCCAGGTTTGAAGAGATGAACATGGATCTGTTCAGGAAGTGTATGGAGCCTGTTGAGAAGTGCCTGAGGGATGCCAAGATGGACAAGAGCTCCGTGCACGATGTTGTCCTGGTCGGTGGTTCCACCAGGATTCCCAAAGTGCAGCAGCTTCTTCAGGACTTCTTCAACGGCAAGGAACTCTGCAAGAGCATCAACCCTGATGAGGCTGTTGCCTACGGAGCTGCTGTCCAGGCTGCCATCTTGAGTGGCGAGGGCAACGAGAAGGTCCAGGACCTGCTGCTGTTGGATGTCACTCCTCTCTCTCTTGGTCTCGAGACAGCTGGAGGTGTGATGACCGTCTTGATCCCAAGGAACACCACCATCCCCACCAAGAAGGAGCAGGTCTTCTCCACCTACTCTGACAACCAGCCTGGTGTGCTTATCCAGGTGTACGAGGGTGAGAGGACCAGGACCCGTGACAACAACCTCCTTGGCAAGTTTGAGCTCTCCGGCATCCCCCCTGCTCCCAGAGGAGTACCCCAGATCACTGTCTGCTTTGACATTGATGCCAACGGTATCCTGAACGTTTCTGCCGAGGACAAGACCACTGGGCAGAAGAACAAGATCACCATCACCAACGACAAGGGCAGGCTGAGCAAGGAGGACATTGAGAAGATGGTCCAGGAGGCTGAGAAGTACAAGTCTGAGGATGAGGAGCACAAGAAGAAGGTGGAGTCCAAGAACGCCCTGGAGAACTACTCGTACAACATGCGCAACACCATCAAGGACGAGAAGATTGCCTCCAAGCTGCCGGCGGAGGACAAGAAGAAGATTGAGGATGCCATTGATGCTGCCATCCAGTGGCTCGACACCAACCAGCTTGCTGAGGCTGATGAGTTCGACGACAAGATGAAGGAGCTGGAGGCCCTCTGCAACCCCATCATCGCCAAGATGTACCAGGGTGCTGGTGCCGACATGGAGGGAGGCATGGACGATGACACCCCGGCTGCTTCCGGCGGCGCTGGCCCCAAGATTGAGGAGGTCGACTAAATTAGTCGCTATTCTCAGTTTGGCAGCGGCTGCCAAGCTTGCTGCTAGTTATCGTCTATATTTTAATCGTTATCTGTGTGATTGTTTGGACCATGTGATGGTCAGTATTAGACCTAGTTTCTGTGCGAGTTGAACATCTGTGTGGTGCAATTGCCACGTTAAGTATTTGTCAGCAGATATATCTGCTGTGCCTTATTATATAATATCGTTCTCTAGAATTGTCCTGTTTTTATGTGCACTTGCCTCGATGTTAGTATTTCCATCCGTCTGTAAAAGGATGTTGAAAGTTGTCTAAATTCGAATGTATTTACTGTAGCATACATTTGAATTTAGACAAAATTTTGACATCCTTTTATGGACTAGTGCAATCTTCTGGAGCTATTTGATTCTGGTTGACAGGAGTTTGCTTATCCCCATTACGCTGAAGCGCAAGATTGGAGACTGAAGCTGCATTATGCTCCATATCAGGATTTCAGCAACATTCAACGGGGCACTTATGTGCTGGTGTCTTCACTTCGTGAGCCGAGAGGCGGCGGTTGCTTTGCCGGCTACCACAGAAATTCGACCGAGGGATTGAGCGGCGCCCACATATATTCTACTCTCTCTTCAAGGAGAAGACGTGCTTTGTTGTCCTCAAAGAGGCAAACATGGTTGCTGGGGGAGACGCATCAATTCAGGAGCACCCCATGCTGGAAGTGCGGAGCAGGTATGCCGGGCTGATGGAGGAGTCTCGGGAGATCGTAAAGGGTCGGCGAAGTGGGAAGCCTGTACAACTGGATCCTGAGGATCGAGAGGAGAGTGAGGATTCCAAGGGTGCCTATTGGGCTGCAATCTTTTCATAGGAAGTCATTATTTTTGGCTGACCAGAAAATGGGCAATATGGATTTTTGTGACGAAATGAGGGGATTTTTTTCTCCCTTGGAAGCAGCAAATTTGCATGCAAAATAGAGGAGTTATGCGCCTATGCAAAAAAGGTTAGTGACTGCCAAAAAAATCTGTATATTGTTTTTATTCATGTCACTATTTGCAATGACATTATTTTTATAGAGTTTGTGGCATAGCAGTATCTGTAATTTAGTGTTTTCATCTAGAGATTTTAGATTAGTTGACTGGTACTTTTGGAATAGCTGCAAGTCCATTAGTTCTTCTGGAATATTTATAGAATGAGGTGATACACGATGAAATATAATTGGTGAATGATTTTAGCTTGTTTTGTGCATCTCATTTTAAAAACCTTTGTTAAGCTTGGAACGGTTTAAATTCTTGGTCTTCGAACTGTAAAAGAAAAGAAACATATTGCTTGCTCATATTACGTTGGCCTGTGCAGAATCAATTGCTGATGATATAGTAGCAGCCACTGCCTTCTAAGTCGTAGTTTTGGTGTGTGTGGTTCAACTCTATTTTCTGACTCAGGCGATAGTTATATGTCATGTTCGACAAAACATTTTGGTTATTTTTCTATAGTTAAAAATTAACTAAGCAGTTGAAATTAGTCTGGTGAACTAGTTATTCTGAAAGGCACCATGTTAGATATGAATGAATTACTATAGCTTTGTTCTATAGTTAATTACTTTTAAATGCAAAATTTACTAAGATTATGTGCTTTGGATAGGTAAGATCTGCTGAAGGGCATGCGTTTTCGTTGGTGGTTGGATCACAGTATTATCTCACCATAGGCTTTGCTCTTTTCTTTGGCCTTCAGTATGCTGCGAGTTATCTTTGAGGAGGAGTTCCTATGAAACAATATACTATTTGTTTTCACAAGCTGATAGTGATAGGCCTCTCACATTAACTCCATGCTCATCATTATAAGTTATACAATTTTAGTTACGATAATTTAAGATATTATTATACTATATTTTGTGTATTTTGGAACGATAGTTCTGTGCCTTCGAGGTGCATTTAATTCTTCGCTGAAAAATGCTATGTATGGGTTATGTGGTGCATAGTAAAGTTTGTATACTCTCACACCAAGTGTTATATCAACTGTACCCAATCACTATGTCAACGTTTGACCGTGTGTGAAGAAGATTCTCATGGCATGATGCTGCATATCTGAGAAATCATGAAATTTCAGTTCCCCAAATAAAGCACTGATAGTAAGATCCTCTCCGAAAAATATTTGCGCAACGAAGTAAGAATGTAACTATTAGGATATATACCTCATTATTCAGTAGTAGTACTTTGAAGGCGTTTACAAAGTGGGCACACAATTTGTAAACAAAAAGTTTTTAGTTGAAAAATAACAAGCAAGGCCATCGCCCATCTAGAACCCTGTGACAGGCACCTTGTAGTCGAGATCAGCTCCGCTGTTTTGACCGGGAAGAGGCTGCGGAGCGCTGCGATATCCTCCACTGTGGACGAGGGAGGCTCGGCCACCACCAAGGTGCGTAGATGTGATTGCTGCGGATGAAGAGAATTTTAAAAATTGTGATCCGAGCCATCGCTATAAACCTGATTTTTTTTGATTGAGTGTTTGCGTGATCCCGTGTATGCGGTAAATATGGTCTTCTGGTTCCGTTGAGAATGGAGGGCATGGTTGGTTTTTATGGTGGGAGTAATATAGTGTAATTTTCATAACTACGATGTGTATTAACTTCAGTGATTAATGTAGGAGGTACTGAATGCAGGGTGTTGTCCGTTTTGTTTTCTCCCATGCAAAGATTTAGAGTTGCCAAAACGGCTGTTGCCTTCGTTTATTTATGTATGTCCAAGAATCTTAGGTATCAACTCGATGCAAGTGCGTTTTGACCCTGTTTACCAACATTTGTCTGTTTTGTTTTTTGTGTATATTCTAGTGTCTTCAATTGTTCATGTATAATTTTTGTTGGGACAAGGAACCCCAATGACCTAGTCGTGGGCTCGAGGCATTGAAGAGTGACTCAAATAGGCAGTTTTACATTGAGGAAAACGAAAGTAGAACTACTCAGAGCATCTTCATCTCTCAGCTAGTCGCGGAGAAATTGTGTATTACTATGTTGCAATGGTATGTATGCATCGGTAGATAGGATACGTTCAGATGTTCATTGATACTTCTGTAATGCTGTATTAAATTATTTGTGTCTACTATGTATATCAAAATATACACTTACTTGATACAAAGTTAATGAATTACCAAAAGTAAGGTACTTCTTAGTTCTTATTATGGGCTGATGCCATGGTCACCCAGAGTGCTTCTCTTTGGCTGTGGTTACCTCCTGAATCATCGTTAGATCATGCTGAGTTATGTGCTCCAGGAAGAACTTACTAAGAAAGACCAATGCCCTGTTTGGCCATAATATGTCTCATTTGTGTATGTTATCTTTTGAGTATTTTTTTTTTGGCTGTGAACGGCAGGAGCTCTGCCTTTGCATTATAGAAGAGGGAAAATAATCCAGTTTATAAGGGAAATCAGACCGAAAACCATACAACACACGGTTAATCTAGGGGAAACCGGTAAAACCAGCAACACCACACACTACAACTCAAGGCACATCGTCTGTGCCGAATACGAGGGCCCCTAGTCCTAACACTAGAGGCACCACCTTATATCCAGCACAAACAAACCCCACAAGCACCAACCAACTCTCCTCACAACAGGTGCACCACCGTGCACCCTTCCAGCATATGAACTCAAGCATTAACCTGCACTAGGGAACGCACCGCCTCAACAACCTCAGGAGTATGCTGCTTCTTGTACATCTTCAGATAGTGTTGCATCTTCTCATCGAGAACATCCTCAGTGGTTTTCCCTTTGTTCTTGACCAATGGCACCTCCCCAAAAGCCTCTGCCCGCCTAAAATCGGCGCGTTTAGAAGCCGGGATATCGCAGCCTCTTTTGAGTATTTTCTTGAGGTGACATCTGACGTACTGTAATTTCTTTGACTTCAGGGTTTGCCTAAACTTACAGGAAATATTGATTGCTTGCCAAAAAAAAAAGCATTCACTGGTGATTTACAGCTTCTCACGCTGAATCTAAGTAACAAATCAGAACATGCTCTGAAGGTTCGAATATTTATCATCATATACGTTAACTTGCCTGGTTCAATTCATAATGATTAGAGGGTTACTGAGTTCTTTGGAAATGAGCATAGATTTTTATCTACGTGCATGTTTTTAGCATCGTTTTAATTAAGGGTAAACCATTCCCAAGTCTGTAATGCAGAACGTGAAAATGAAAATCACCCATCCGAGGTTTTTAATTCCTGGCGATTCAAGGGATCTTGACTTTGAGTTCCCACAGTGCTTAACAAAGCATGTGCAATCAGACAACAATGTTGTATCATCCGAAGGTACCAAGGGAAATTTCAAGGGTTTGCTATTTGCATTTCTTCAGGTGAGGCAGTGTCTTATTTTATACTGACCCAATCTTGCATTATTCGTTCTTTTTGCAAAGCTGACATCCCCTTGGCGCTTGTCAGGATATCAAAATTCAAGGCGGTTCAACATTCTCTTGGACTCATTGGTTTCATGCTGCTACTCCTGGAAACTTCTCGCTTTATTTATCTCTCTATTATGAAATGGAACTACCACTGACATTCCATATCGCACATTACACATGCATTACAATGTGGAGGTAAATTGGCAGTGCTCGTTCTAGGTTTTATGCTTATGGAATTTAGCTTTTGCACATGGACTTGGACAATATGTTGATTTTGAAAAATTAGTGTTTTCATAACTGGTATTGCACGCTTGGGCTGCACTTTTCTACAATATTTAGTTGATGTAGCAGAATATATTGGCGAGATCAATGCCAGTTATCATATTTGCTCGAAAGCAACTGATTTAGGCAGCTCCCTGGTGAAGCTCACTTACACTGAAATGTTCTTTATTGGTGTTTTTTTTCCTGAAGAAATGCACTTAGATCTGTGATTCTTTGATCATGGAAAGTTTCCCATTGGAGATTCTTATTCTGGAAATCCCTAAAACCTCATTGAGCCATCTGGTTTACCAAATATAGGTTGTGGCTGACGAACGATTGTGACTAACTGCCAGAAGCCAGCTGCATGTCTTTAGTTCATCGCTAGATGCCATTGATGATGTTAATTTATTCTGAAGTTATAAGAGCTCTACATAAGTCCAGTTGTCTCAAGATGATTGAATATTTTCTTTAAGATTTTTGAAGATTTGAATTTCCGATTTTTTGGTCTCTTTGTCGTGTGTGTGGACCAAAGTATAGGAAATTAATATGATGTTTGTGCAGTTATGCTTTATTTAAAAATCACTTCTGAAGATGCATTTCCAAGTTCTGTGTGTTTTTATTGCATTATTTAATCTCAATTTTGCCAGCAGCTGTATGTTGCAGGCAGTACTAAATAGAAATGAGATCTTTGTTGTCTGTAAACAATTTATTTGCAGGTTTCGCCATCACTTGATGTATCCTGTGCTATAAGTATGTGCTCATAAAAAATGCAAGAGTATATTGTGCGCATGGACATCATGAACATAATTCCATCAGAGTCATTTGCACTTCATCAGTTGTCATGTGTTGGCACTAAATGGGCAGTTACAGCGTTGCCCTCATGCAATCCCATCAGCTCTGTGGAAACAATACATGCAAACCAGGCTGTGTCATGCTTCTTCAAGATAAGGTAGGAGAGTCATTCTTTAGTAAGCTATAAAATACAAGACACTTGTTGGGCAATTTATTTTATTTCTTGTCTGATATGGTTTTCCATGCATGATTATTCCCAGGGTTTAGGAACAAATTCATCTGTTGAGGCTGCCGACATGTCCTGTGGAAGTGATATGGTTTTATCTTCTGGGGGTAGTACGGATGTATACAATGTTTCTCTGTCTCCTAGATCCGATTCCCACTATCAAGAAATATACCAACAGGGGAAGTTAGCTAAGGTGAGCTCCCTGAGGTTGTAAGACCATTCTAGACCCACTCTTGTTGGTTCCCAGTGGCTTATGGAAGGGCCTCAAACCATTACTCATGATTTTTCCAAGTCTTGCTGTGAGGCTAACATCCGATTGGCGATTCATAATTCTTCAGAAGATAACATTTCTGTGAGAGTGGTTACATCCGACGATCGTATGCCAGATAAAAACCAAACTGTCCCTTACATGAATCTGCCAGTGGTCAGGGTGGATAGTATGACGTGTCACTGGAAAATGACATGAAGGCCATCTCAAGCGCCAAGGGGACACATTCGAAGAAGGAATCGTCAGAAAGCATTTCACCGTTTGTTTGGTGTTTATTAACTTCTGCTCAAGTTGATCTCAAACCTGACACTTGTGCTAAATTTCCTCTAAAAAGTGTGTGTATTTGTACCTGGAACCTACAATTTTTCAAATTATGAGCTGCATTTTTGTCGCGAAAACGCAAAAGCTTTGCGTTTCGATGCATTGATAAAAAAGGAAGGTTATATGTACAAGTCCGAGGACGGACGAACACCACGCTGTACAACTCGACCCAAGAAAAAGAAAAAAACTAATCTAGGGGAGCAAAATGCGCACGTCCCGGGCACCCGCGTCCGCCCATTGCCGCGCCTCAGCCACAATGTCGTTGAATAGGGTTGTCACCGAAGACCGCGCATTATCGAAGACCGCCGCGTTCCGATGTTTCCATATCAATCATGCGGTAAGCATGATCACCGACGAAGTGCCCTTGCGCAGCTGGCGAGGGGCTATCCGCACCACCAGCGACCACCACTCCGCAAAGTCACTCTCAGCCATGGGAGGTCCTGATGTAGATTTTATACTTCGAACCAGACCGTCCTGGAGAACGAGCAACCTGTGAGAAGGTGCCTCATAGTCTCTTCGGATTGGTCATAGAGCGGGCATCTAGGCGCATGCGGTAACCCCCGCCTCGCCAGCCTCTCATCCGTCCAACACCTGTCAAGGTAGGCCAGCTAAACGAAGAACTTAACTCTATGTCCGCGTGTCGTCCATGTCATTAGGTTTTTGGCACTTGCAATAGAGGCAAAAGTAATTTTCTAATATTTGTATGCTACAAAAATGTATAATGCCTTGAGCACTATTTCTTCCTAGCAGGCGACGGATCGGGGCAGAGGCACCCGTGCGATGTGAGCAGTTGGGCATACACACGAGTAGGCCTCCGAGGAATCAAGGCGGTGGGGGCTGGTGAAGCACATTTGTTCTCTGAGGCGACATGCCATGCATCCCACTAGGACCCCGACCCACATGGAGTGAAGGTCGTCGGTGGCCGAGCCAGGGCGGCATGCAGTGTGGGCCGATGTGTCTCGAGTTAGGCGGAACCTAGGTGCCGACGAAGGGGGGAGGACGATGCCAACGAAAAGGAAAATAGATGTAGAACTGACAACCAGAGAGTAAAATGGGGCTGGAGACGTGCGTTCTTGGAATGTTGATGGTTGGAAGGCAGGCATGTAAGTTGAACGAGTGATGCGTAGTGGAATTTCTCTCGAGGGTTGTGGGATGACGTAGGGAATTGGTCAACAGAGTTGTGTTCCGATGGGTGAATGATTCGGTCATGTCGGCGATGGGGTTGTTGGATGCTACCGTATATAAATTCAATGCAATCATATTAAGTAAAATAAACCCGTAGCAACGCACGGGTATTTGTGCTAGTTTTCCTATCAATAAAAAATATTACTACAAAAATAATTTGCGGCCGCTGGGGCTACCCCAACCTAAACATGCAAACGAGGCAGGGCATCAATTTTCGTATCTGGGGCCCGATCCAAATATTGGACGAAGAGGGACACCTTTTGTGTCTGTTTTGCGGGAAAGATACCTTAGATGTTGTAGTGATGTCATGTGGTTCATTAGTCTTCTCTTGGCATATAAAAGATCCATTTTCTGGGAGTCATTTATCTGAATTTTGGAGTCATATGCCGTGGGTTGTTCCTTGCCAATGCTCAGTTCTGCATTCCCATATGGCGTGGCTTTGCTGCATTTTCTGCACATCGTATTCCTTGTGCTTTACCGCCTGCTTCCGTTTGTTCAGGTACCTCGCAGTCACGTCGCGTCGTCCGGTCGGCTTCCGTCCCGTCGGACGGCCGGTCGAAGAGTCGAAGAGAAGATTTTCCTTGTCCTCGAAGGATTATTCCAAAAAAGCAGGGTGATCCAAGACACTTAAACCTAGTCGTACTAGGACTCGTGCTCAACCACGTTAAACCTGACTAGGAAACTAATCTTAAACAAGATTACTTGTAACAATTCTTCCGAGCTAGGAGAAGGACCCGACTCACTCGAGGCGGTCAGGCTCCGGCCGGCTGGGGCTGGCAGTGGCCGGCGCTGGGTGGGTAGCTGCTTTACCCCAGATTTGGCCCGGCAGGAAGGCAACAAAAAGCTGCCGCGACGGGACGCCGGCATCGGAGGCCGCGCCGAATCGAAGGGAACGCCGGGAGACGGATCGCCTCACATGGGACGCACTCGCACCTCCCTTGATCGTATGGATGGCCTCCCTCAAGGCCTGGCTGCTCTATCGGCTTTTGCTCTTTGACTGCCTATATGTTTAGGGCTAGTCACCTAGAGGACCGACCGAGGAGTCTTCCAGGCCAAGATACGTTTGATGCCGCCTACCTCTGCCCTGAATCCCTGATTGATTGGCTCATCATTCCTCGTCCCGCACTTCCTCGCACACTGCCTGCTTTGCTTTGCTCACGCACTCGCGCCTGCTGACGGATGTGTCAGTTTATAGTTTCCGACGTGTCAGTTTGCTTATACGTACACAAAATATAAGAATGATACGTGTTGCAGGCTGGCGCGCGAGGGTTTCACAAATTATACGCTAGGCCGATCCGCAGTGTATATGTTAGTACTGAATAAACTAGTCCCTCCGTTCACTTATGTAAGGCCGAGAAGGAAAATTTCCAACAGCCCCCAAAAGCGGCACCAATGAAAAATTATACCCATTCGAATCGATCAGTTTGCCCTAGGTGCGATTTCCCAACGCATCGCCGCGTAGATCTCTTCGCCCTACACATCGCCGGCCAAAAATCTCCTTCTCGCCGGCCTAAATCCTGCAGTGCACCTCACCGGCAAGGTCCAGCTCGCCTAGGACCGCCTCCCTTCTTCCCCGCGTTGCCAGCAAGGTCCAGCTCCTTCACCTCGGGCCTGTCTCCAGCCGCAGCAGATCGCCGACTATTTCTTCTCGGCTCCTCAACATCAGATACCGCCTCATCAGCTCCCCATCCGCAGCAGATCATTGGCCGAACTGCTAGCAACGAAAGAACTCACGGTAAAGGATTGAAGTATTTTTTTCTCGTAGTTCCTTCCTATCTAGGGGAAGTATGTCTACGTTGGACAGGTGTGGCGCCACAGAAGGCCACCAACACTAGAAAGGCTTCACCTTATTCGTCGGTGAACCCACCACAAAGGTGAAACCATGTTCCACTAGGCGGTGCCGGTTGAGGTGGTTACCAAACCTTCACACAAGGTTGGGGCACACTTCACAACTCAATTGGAGGCTCCCAACACCATCCCAAGCTCTTACGAACACTAAGCAAGCCTCAATATGGTCTCTTCACAAGGGTATCCACTATGAAGACCTAGGGTTACAAGTTTCTTAAGGGTTAAGTAACAACATAATCTCGGGGGAGGGAGGGGGTGAAAAATCTCTGGGGCCAAAAGGCACGCAAAGGACCGGAAATTAAACCCCTGCCCGAAACTTAGAGTTTCTGGCCCTAAATCTACGGCCTATTTCCGCCCCCTATCAATGTGATTACCACTTTGTCAAAAAATAAGATGTGAGGTATGCCGGATTTTCATTCTCTAAGATCTATTATAGACTACAACCATGAACTTCGTTCTTCTCATTTCTGGAGGGTCATCAACCGTCTTGTGCTGCACATTGACAAATTCTACGCACTTAGAGCACGGTTAAAATTATTCTCGTGTTATCAACAAACATAAAAAACATATGGAGTACAAACTTTGCTGTTTTAGCAAGTAACTGCAAGTTTGTGAAGTGCAAGTCAGCAAGTAAAGTTTGCATGGACAATCACAACCTAAATTTTAGCAAGTAACTGGAGTAATTATCCGTGCAAGTTACTCATGACATCCATGAATAATTTATCTCAACAACCTAAGTAGATTTCCACATGTTGGTTTTTTGAGGATGAATGATAGAAAAATTTGAGAACACGTTTTGCGATGCCGATGAGACAACACAACACCTCTTCCATCTCCTGCCCCGTTCGCTAGTCTTGTTTGGCGTGTGTTGCACATAACTTTTAAAATAACTCCCCACCCTGGTACTACAATGTATCTGGTAATTGGTTGGGAGAGATCGATATATAAAGCAATGCTTGAATTAGAGTTGGTGTATGTGATTTAATTTGAGAAACCAAAATATTGAATTATGAGTATAACTATATAAAGACGGTTATATGAAATATTTTCAGCCCGGTTGGCTGGCTCTCAAGTGATCGACTACGTGGTTGTGCGCATCGACAAGTTGGTGCGAGATTTTTATTGGGAGAGTAGGAGTAACGTACTCTCGGACGACAACCATTGATGCAATTGGATCACCCTCTTAAAGCCGGTATGCATACACAACTTGATACCATTTTGGTTCATCTCTTTATACAAGTGCCTTACATTACACATATTACCTTTCTCCAGATTAAGTAACCCTAAATATGATTAAAGCGCAACATCATCACTCGTCACATCAAACGAAACTTGTCCTATCTTAGCAACATATATACATGTGCACAGGACAGACATCCGTACATACCCAGAAACGAATCTGATTCTCCAGCAGCGCTTGGGATACGTGCAGGCCCCACCCAGAACCACTACGGGAAAAGAAGCCGTTGCCGTGCGAGGCTTTGGACGGCAAAGAGGCCTGTACGCACGGCAACGGCTTTGCCGTGCGTGCACTCACGGCAAAGTGTGCACGGCAACGGCTTCGACGGCAAAGCAACCTTTGCCGTGCGCATGCAGGAAATGCACGGCAAAGCCCTTTGCCGTGCGTCGCTCTCTCTGCCGTGCGCTGCGAACGCTGCCGTGCGAGGACTCTTTGCCGTGCGCTGCCATCGCTGCCGTGCGACTTTGCTTTGCCGTGCGCCATATTTCTTTGCCGTGCGCCAAGCGTTGCCGTGCGCAACATTCGCTGCCGTGCGTAGCTTTGCCGTGCGGCCTTGCTCTGCCACGCACGGGAAAGCCCCTTACAGGCACGCCCCCCAGGAGCTCCCAGGAGCACAGTTGGGCGACACGTGGCCCCTTTGCCGTGCGTGTGCGCACGGCAAAGAGACCAAATGTCCTTTGCCGTGTGCACACACACGGCAAAGGGGCCTGATTTTTTCATTTTTTTGCTATTTTTCAATTATCCCTGCATTTCAAATATTGCATTTCACAAATATAGCATATATAACATATATATCAACATAAGATCACCAAACACATCAACAACACCACAAATACATCGAGCACACATAGTTCATGCATACAATCCGTTACATAGAGTCCACATCGAGCACACATAGTTCATGCATAGCAATGTCCATTATTACAATCCATAACAAGTGCGAACAATCCATTACAACGACGACGAGTGCACGAAGACCATGCCATCAACCTTGTCCTCCTCCGCTTCCGCCGGCCTCATTGTCATTGCCTTGTGACATATAATCTATAAGCAGGTTGATGGAATGAACATTTGCATATTGAACAAGCACAAGTAGCGGGTTGGGCACAAGCGTAGGAGGACTCACCGCGGTTCATGCTCCGGATGATGTTCAAGTTGTTCACGGTGATAGGTGTCCCCGGGGTCTGAGTGGGCGGTGGCGGCATCCACGGCGTGGTGTAAGGTGGAGGAGCAGCAATACTCCCCGGTGGACTAGATAGAACCGTCTGGCTCATCAACCAGCTCATCTGTGCCTGCTGCGCTTGCATCATCTGCTGCTGCTGTTGCATCTGCTGCATCATCTGTATCTGCTGCTGCTGGTACTCCAGAATCTGCTGCTCCATGTGCGCCCTTTGCTCCTGGGCCGCCTGCTCCTTCGCTGCCATCTCCTCCTACGTTGTGTTGCCGCGATGTCATTAACATTTCAATGGAAAGCATGTAAAGGAAATATAGAGGCTCGAGGAAGAACATACCCGTAACCGCTCGACAGCTAGATCCGAAGCCCGTGGCCGGGGCTCTACCTCAGGCTGGCCGCTCTTACGACCACGACGGATCTGGCGGAGAGAGGGAACCTTCGCTGGGTCGACGCACCCGTCACCAAACCATAGGCGGCCATGCTTCAAGCCTTCTCCCGCAAGCACCGCGACCTCAGGGTCAAAGTCCTCGGCCTCTGGGTTGGCCTCCTCGCCGTACTTCTGCTTGAACTTGGAGACATACGACGTGCACTGGGTCTCGCATTGCGGGTTAAGCCACACGGCGGACCCCGTCTCAGGATCAGGCGTCTTCCTTTGCTTCATCTTCTTTAGCACGGCAAAGACGTTAGGCTTCGCTCTGTCGACTTCTGCAAAAGAGAACATGTAATTGAGTGAAGTGGCACACCCTTGCGGAGTTAACAAATATATAACATGAATTCAAAGAATGAAGGAACCATTAATTTGCTCACCTCCTTCTGCAGGTGAAGAGAGATGGGGATGCTGCCTTGGATATGCGATCCACCTCGCATCTCTGCCGCTTCGCCTTGCCCTCCTCGTGCTTCTTGAGGTGCGGGGGCATGTCCACCACATGACCATCGCACGAAAGCACCTATCGTCGTTGCCGACGTACTGAGGAGGGTTCTACATGCACAAGATAAACCCATTATGGTAAAATAAACTACATGGCGATAAAGAAATCAATAACACATAAATGCAAATACCTGCAAGTACTGCCACGGCTGCATGAGCGTGTCGCGAGCGTCCTCCTTACTCATGTGGACGAAGCGGTCGGCGTGCCAGTCGCGGACGCATTGAATACGTGCCTCGTAGTGCATGCCAGTCACCCTCTTCCTTGCAAGCTGGTGTAGGACATCATCGCACGCATTCTCCTTGCCCTCGGCCCTCTTGAAGTATTTCTGCAACCATGCACATAGGTAAAACAAGGGGCATTAGTGCAATTATTGTGAACCAAGGAGAGTGTATGAATGGTAAGAAGTCAAAAGTCACGTACCTTAATTTGGCAACAACCATATCCGCCGCGGTGCCGCGGCCAAGAGGATCTTCCGCGAGGCATGTAGTGCGCCCACCTCCAAGCTACGTCGCAGCCACCGGTAGGGAAGTTGACTATCCCGGGAAATACCACCTAAGTAGGCCCCCAAGGATGTTCGAGTACCCACGTTTCGGTATATGCGTCGGTTCTTCAAAGCTGGAACGAGCTGCACCATGAAACGACAACATCAATATGTATGTGATAATAATTTTGATAATGACAAAATTGCGATAACGAAATGCCAAAAAATAACATGTACCTCCTTCCATAGGGCACAAGAACAACGTGCTGTAGCGCGACTTCTCGGCGAGGGGAGCTGTGTTATCCCACGCCGATATGGCTTCCTATCACGTGGCCTCGGCCTCTCCAAAGCTGGAACGTCTTTGGTAATCCTCCGGCTCACACCACTCTAGGCTTGGATCAGGATCGAACACTAAGTTCCCCAACCCCTCATCCTCCGAGAGGTCCTCCTCGTCCCCCTCCTCCTCCTGGTCCTCCCCACCCCCCTCCTCCTCCTGGTCCTCCCCACCCACCTCCTCCTCCTGGTCCTCCCCACCCACCTCCTCCTCCTCGTCATCATCATCGGCTGCGGGAGGGGGGCTAGGACTAGGAGTGAGTACCCGCGTCGCATTCTTCCTACGAGGCCGCCTGTGGGAGCGACAGGAGGGGGGCTAGGAGGGGGGCTAGGTGGGGGGCCCCGCCTCGAAGTCCCTACACCTACCAAGTCCTTGAGCTTCTTTTTAAGACCGCCACCCCTTTTTTTTGGCGGCATGCTTCAATCACCTGCAAACACAAATGAAGAGAGTGGTTTATTAGTACGCAATATTGTAAAGAGATAAATATTAGTGAAAGCAACGAAATATAAGTAGATGAACATTAATGAAAGCAACAAATAATGCAAAAGGATGAACATTAATTAATTAGTGGAAGCAACAAATAGCTACCATAGAGTTCTCTCAAACATAGCACGGAGTTCTTACAAATAACCTAGCTAGACAATCTCTATTACACGGAGTTATTACAAATAGGCTAGCCTCACAATTACTACTACATAGATCGGTAGCTTTGTGTCGCCATCCGTGATTGGACCGCGTGTCTCCTCATCGTCATCGGGCTCGGCGAACCAATAATCATCTATGAAACCTGGAGGTGGTCCATCTGCATCGAGGTCAATCCCTGCTTTGAACGCCTCGAGCAAACTCAGGTCTTCCGGGGCACAGACATCCTCAGCTTCATCTTCTGCATTGTCTCCATCCATGCCGCGTCTTCTTGTTCATCGTCTACGACCATGTCATCGATAGTCGGCAAGCCGATTGTGAAATGGCCGGGAGCCCTTCTTCACGATAAAACTCGACACTCCTTGTTGTGGGGTCTACGCGCGGTAATCGTCCTTGTTTGGCGGGGGCGGCCTATTGCGTGAAGGCACCGTCATCACAACATCCCATCCATGTAGACGTTTTGTCGGGTTTCTGCACGCGTACGGGAGATAGAATACTTGAAAGGCCTGGGTTGCCAAGATGTACACATCCTCTCCCTTATAAATGGAGTTCCTTTCAACTTCGACCAACCCAATTTCAGGATCCCGTCTCACCCGACGTGGGTCAAACCAATGGCATTTGAAGACGACGGGATTTAGCCCTTTGTGAAACCCGTAATTCAGCTCGTATATACCCTCGACTCTTCCATAGTAATGGAGCCCATCATCACCTTGACATACCACCCCACTATTTATTGTCTTCGCGTTGGGCCGGCTTGTTGTGTATTGATGGAGTCTGGAAGCGATACCCGTTCACGTCATAGGAGTTGAACGCTTCTACGGAATGGTCAAAGCCCCTAGCAATTTTTCTTAGCTCGACTTCATCTCTTTGTCGGTTCTTGCCTACAAGTTTAGCACAAGAAGTTTAGAACGAGAAATGACCGATAAATGTAGGAAGTGCTAGCTAATTTGGATAGAATAGTACCAAATTACAAAACCAGCTACGAAACCGAAACCGCCTCCCTTATCGAAAATTTGCTTGGATTCTTCCGGGGTAGGCTCCTGTGGGTATTCTTCCAATGTATAGCCTTGAATTTCCTATACCGATGAAAAGAGGAAGAGTTAGCCACGAACATACGAGTGAACGTTTGCGAATAATTAAATGGTTCGCACTTACTCGATGTACGGCTTCACTTCGACCATGGTGTTTAAGACATACGAGTGGATCAAGGTCCGCTCGGGTAGGTCCGTTCTGTACGGCTTCGAGCCACTTGACTTGCCACCAAGCCCCACGAAGATGCTAAGCTTGGGTACTTCTTCATTGTTGGCGGCATTTAAACGGAGGACCGGGTTGTGCTTTGTGGGAATGTTGGGATCATAGTGCTTAGTGGTGAAGTTTGCCACCTCCACGTTCGGGACTGCCTCGGCTATGGATGCTTCGATCTTGCATTTATTGCAGTCATTTGACGAAGCTTTTGTGTTTCTCTCTCGGGACCAAGCGCCAACGGCCCAATTCGGGCCCCCCTTTAAGCACTCCTCCGCGAGGTGCAGGATCATGTGTTGCATCGGATTAAAAACCCTGGAGGAAAGATCTTCTCCAGATCGCAAAGCAACACGGGTGCCTCTTCATCCAGCTTCTCAATCACTTTAGTGTCTAACTCCCTAGCACAAATCTGGCGGAAGAAAAAACTCAACCTCGCTAGCACTCGCCAAGTCTTCTCAGGGGACATAGCCTCGAATCATCACCGGCATTATCCGCTCAAGCCATATGTGGTAGTCATGACTCTTCGGTCCTTGTACTCGCGAGCGTTTCAATGTTCAGGCCCCTCATCCGGTTGGCTGCGAACCCATCGGGGAAAAACAAGGAGTCCTTCATCCATTGGAAGACCTCCCTTTTTTGGGCCTTTGTGAGGCAGAACGGAGCGTGTGGCTTAGTCCAAGTTTTTTTGGCACCATTAGGTGGCTGCATGTTCAACTCCGGCCTATCACACCACCTTTCTTGATCAATTCGAGCCTTTATGTTATCCTTCGTCTTCTCAGTGTCCACAATCGTGCTCCAAATGGCTTCACTGATATTCTTCTCGGTGTGCATTACATCAATGTTATGCGGGAGCTCGAGAAACTCAAAGTAAGGGAGCTTCCATAAGCACGGCTTGTGAGTCCATTGGTGTGTCTCCCCATATCCTAAGAAACCATTCCCATCTGGCTAGGCTGAAGAGCATCTAACTCGGCCTTGATTTCCGTTCCGGTCTTCGGAATTGGCTTCGGGCCACGGACAACACGGCCTTTCTTGAAACTCTTTACATCACTCCTGTATGCATGCCTCCGCTCAAGGAACTGTCGAGCTTCATCAAAGCATGAATACTTGCCTCCCTTGTTTAGCCAGAAGAAAGTCACGGCACATGCCTGCACTGTGGGCAAGGCCACTTCCCATGTGTACACCACCCGCAGAACAAAGCACGTGCTGGCAGGTCATGCAGGGACGTGTGGTACCACACATACATATCGAAGTACTCCTTCTTTGATGCGTCATATGTTCGGATCCCGCGACCTTCCCAGCCACGAACCAAGTCATCCACCAGCGGTTCCAGGTACACATTCATGTTCTTGCCCGGGTATTTGGGCCCTGGGATTATCATCGACACAAACATGTTCTCTGATCTCATGCAGACGCCAGGGGGGAGGTTCATGGGAATACGAAACAATGGCCAACAACTGTATACTGCAGCCGACATACCATATGGATTGAACCCATCAGTTGATATCGCAACTGCTACGCTCCTCGGGTCACCTGCTTTCAATGGAAATTTCTTCACAAAGTTCTTCCATGCAGTACCATCCGACGGATGTATCATCTTGTCGGTGTATCTGTTTCCTTCCACGGCCCACCTCATCTGCTGGGCCGTATCCTCGGTCATGAAGAGCCGCTGGATCCTCGGTAGAAGCGGAAGATAGCGGAGGATATTCTTGGCAACCGTGGTCTGCCTCTTCTGACCATCACCATTGCGGTCCACCTCAAAGTACCTAGAGGAATTGCATTTGATGCAATAATTTGTGTCAGCGTGCTCCTCTCTGAATAGCATGCATCCCTTTGGACAAGCGTGTATCTGCTTGAGATGACATCTTAAGGTCACTGAGCAATTTGGTCGAATAGTAGAAGTTTTGCGGCAAGAGGTGCCCTTTCGGCAGAAGGCTGCCTACGATGACCAGAAGTTCATCGAACCCATCTCTGCACAAGTTCCTATGGCACTTCAAGGCCATAAGGCGAGCGATGGCATCTAGTTGGGTAACCTCTGTATTTTCATGTAGGGGTTTCTGCGAAGCAAACAGAGCCTCATAGTACTCCTTTGTGTTTTCCTCCGGGTCCTCACTTGTCTCCGCATCCTGAGGTGTCTCCACCTCTACATGAGAGCTTTCAGGCACATTACCATTAGCCAAGTTTTCTAAGCACCTATCAAAACCAGTGTCATATTCCCCCCTAGGTTGAATCTGCCGCACCTCCTTCCTAGCACGTTTCTTTGCCTTTTCTCCATGGTAAGTCCAAATCCTGTAGGACGGTGTGAACCCAAACTTGATCAGGTGCATACTCATAGTTTCCTTGTCTGTGCCTTTCGGTTAGCGCACTTACTACAAGGGCACCAAACACTTATAGGTCTGCTAGGGATGGCAAACGCCCTATCCACAAACTGCTCGGTCTTTTCTCCCCATTCATCGGTATAGTTCCTTGATCGATTCTGCCATCGTACATCCAGCCACGATTATCCATCCTCTAATCAGCAACAAAGCAGACGAACATAGCATTTATATATCAAATACGAAATAAATGCATCATATATTTATTTATTTTACGCGTGCATCAACCTGAAACTCTACTAGGTGGGCTCCTAGCAGCCGCCGGATCCGTAGATTGAGTACGTTCTCCCAGCTCTACCCCGATCCGAGACAGAATTTCGGCAGCACCTCCCCGCTGCTCTCGATACACGTCTCGGCAAAAAGCCGAGAGGGGTGTGCATCCGGAGAACAACGGGGAGCGCTACCGAAATCCTGTCTCGGATCGGGGTAGAGCACGGAGAACGTGCCCAACTACGCATCCGCCGGCTGTCCCGATAAATGCCGTAAGAGTTACGGTTCATAATATGCGAGACCACTAATGCATATTTATCCGCGTAACCCTTACGGTCGGGAAGAGACGCCTAGGTATCGCGACAGACTTGGTGATCTAGACACAAAAAAAAACCTAGGTACAAGAGAGGCGAACGGATTCTCACCCTCGAAGCGTGATCGACAACAAGCGAAGAAGATCAACGACCCTACGAGAGAATCGCCGAAGAAGATCCGGAACGCCCCGTCAAACACCCCCGCGACGCCGCCCCTCGTGTCCACCTCGAAGCATCGCCTGCATAACGAGAAAAATAGTCATGCAAGTGAACAAGAATTTTTTACAATAGTGGTATAACAATATTACTTCACCATAAAGAATTTCCTTCCGGCACATTATCTTATTTTTGCCATATGGGGCTAGTTTTAACATATCCGTATCATAAACACCTTTTTCAAAGCTAAATTCCTATTTCTAATTTATACTAAACACTAAAATATTATACTAAACTAAAATCCTATATCTAATTCATACTAAACTAAAATCCCAGTTGGAAGTTTAGAACCGGATTATACTATCATCTCCTCCATGCCCATGAACAGCCATGAGAAGACAATGCCAAGGTAAAATAGCCTTCACTCGCACACACAAAATTCTCACCGCGGGCGGCGGCGGGCTCCCAAGTTGGAATTGGAAGCTTTCCATACGCAGTCATATGCCCAACTCAAGGACACCCTGCTAGATCCTCCCCCGGCGGCTAAAACCACCGATCACGGCAAAATCTAAAGAATAATCCTCGAGGAGCACGCCCGTGGCAGCAGAATTGCGCCGTTACCCCCACGAAAATAGCAGCCCCTACCGAACCGGGCCGGCAGAACCCCAACCCCAATCACCCCGACCACGTGACAGCAACGTCGCGGCTGCGGTGTCCACTCCACTCCACTACGAGCTAGCAACGGCGACGAGGAGCCGGAATTCCCGCCGAAATGCGGTCCCTCGAGCTGGATTTGCTTCCCCCTTCTCGGCGGCGGCAATTTGCGCGGGTCGGATACCGAGGGAGGTAAACCAGAGCCTACGGCAACGCACCCTAACAACCCCTAACCGTGGCAGAAAAAAAAACCCGGACGGTGCGTTACCTTGAAGCACGGGAGGAGGCCGGCGGCGGCTGCGTGGGAGGAGGAGGCCGGCGGCGGCTGCGTGGGAGGAGGAGGAGGAGGCCGGCGGCGGCTGCGTGGGAGGAGGAGGCCGGCGGCGGCTGCGTGGGAGGAGGAGGCCGGCGGCGGCTGCGTGGGAGGAGGAGGAGGAGGCCGGCGGCGGCTGCGTGGGAGGAGGCCGGCGGCGGCTGCGTGGGCGGGTGGGGCCAGCAGCGGCGGCGGCGTGGGCGGTGGGGGCTGGCGACGGCGGCTGGCCGGAGGCGGAGGAGAGCAGGAGGTGGGCGGCGGCGCTTGGCGCGTGGGAGGAGGCGAGGGTGCGGGCGCGTGCTCGATTGGCCGGAAACACACCTGGTCGGATCGACGTTTAGGGTTAAGTGAAAGTGGCTTTGCCGTGCGCGAGCCTTTGCCGTGCGGCAGGGCGCTTGCCGTGCGGCGAGTTCTTTGCCGTGGGCTTACGCACGGCAAAGGGAGAAGCGCACGGCCAAGGGCGAAGCGCACGGCCAAGGACCCTTTGCCGTGCGGCAGAGTTCTTTGCCGTGGGCTTACGCACGGCAAAGGATTTTTTATTTTTACCATTTTAATTATCGATAACATTAAGTTTTATTTAAAATTTATATTAAACTTGTTTTTTCAAAATGTGTATTATGTAATAATATATGTCCCATGCTTTTCAATAAATATGTGATTCAATCCGGTTCACCTCACGCGGAAAAATCAAGGGGGGTAGACGCAACTTCAATTGCTAACGCGGGAGTTGCAGATCAACCCGAAATCCCTAACCATAACCCTTAACCCTAAACCTTACCCTAACCCTAAATCATAACCAAAAGAATTAAAAAGTTACATTGGTGCACCCTCGCGCGGAGAAATCTAGGGGGGTAGACCCATTTGGGGCACACGTTCATTGTTTTGGGGGAGGAGGGGATAACGACCGCCGAGCACCGGAACCCCACCAAACCTTGCATGTGGACCTATTCTATGTGTCAAAGTGTGATGCAAGGTGTGATTCACAAAATGGTGCATGGCATGGATCCCCGGTCGACATTCCTCACCTTCGGGCGATAATACTTAATGATTCTACGGACGTGTACGCTGAAGTGTCCACTTGCGGGTATATCGGGGGCTAGACTGTGCCAAAGGGTGCCACACATGGTTTTCCATATGTCCATGGACTAAACAAACCTAAACCTATGAAAAGTTACATTGGTGCACCCTCGCGCGGAGAAATCTAGGGGGGTAGACCCGCCGGGGCACACGTTCCGCTGTTTTGGGGGAGGAGGGGGATAACGACCGCCGGAGCACCGGAACCCCACCAAACCTTGCATGTGGACCTATGATATGTGTCAAAGTGTGGTGCAAGGTCTAATGGTGCAAAAGTAGCTCCCCTAAACCCTAAACCCTAAACTGCGGAGGCTTCGAGCCCTAAACCCCTCTAAATCCCTAAACCACGACGCCGGAGCTGCAGAAGCATGCATCATAAACCCTAACCCTAACCCTAAACCCTAAACCTAAACCTAACCATAAATACTTACCCTTTAACCTAAACCCTAGCCCTAGCCCCTAAACCCTAGCCCTAACCCTACACCCTAACCCTAACCAGTAGATCAGGCACACCGTCGATCGTGTGATAATGGCTCTAGCTGCTGGTATATGTGCCAAAGGGTCCCAATCTTTGGTTCTCCATGTGTATATGTACTAAACAAACCTAAAATAATGAAAAGTTACATTGGTGCACCCTCGCGGAGAAATCTAGGGGGGTAGACCCGCCGGGGCACGCGTTCCGCTGTTTTGGGGGGAGGAGGGGATAACGACCGCCGGAGCACCGGAACCCCACCAAACCTTGCATGTGGACCTATGATATGTGTCAAAGTGTGATGCTAGGTGTAATTCACCAAATGGTGCATGGCATGGATCCCCGGTCTGACATCCCTCACCTTCGGGCGATAACACTTAACAGATTCCTGGACGTGTACGGTGAAGTGTCCCTTGTGCGGGTATATCGGGGCTAGACTGTGCCAAAGGGTGCCACACATGGTTTTCCATATGTCCATGGACTAAACAAACCTAAACCTATGAAAAGGTATATTGGTGGAACCTCGCGCGGAGAAATCTAGGGGGGTAGACCCGCCGGGGCACACGTTCCGCTGTTTTGGGGGAGGAGGGGGATAACGACCGCCGGAGCACCGTAACCCCACCAAACCTTGCATGTGGACCTATGATATGTGTCAAAGTGTGGTGCAAGGTCTAATGGTGCAAAAGTAGCTCCCCTAAACCCTAAACCCTAAACTGGGGAGGCTTCGAGCCCTAAACCCCTCTAAATCCCTAAACCACGACGCGGAGCTGCGAAGCATGCATCATAAACCCTAACCCTAACCCTAAACCCTAAACCTAAACCTAACCATAAATACTTACCCTTTAACCTAAACCCTAGCCCTAGCCCCTAAACCCTAGCCCTAACCCTACACCTAACCCTAACCAGTAGATCAGGCACACCGTCGATCGTGTGATAATGGCTCTAGCTGCTGGTATATGTGCCAAAGGGTCCCAATCTTTGGTTCTCCATGTGTATATGTACTAAACAAACCTAAAATAATGAAAAGTTACATTGGTGCACCCTCGCGCGGAGAAATCTAGGGGGGTAGACCCGCCGGGCACGCGTTCATTGTTTTGGGGGAGGAGGGGATAACGACCGCCGGAGCACCGGAACCCCACCAAACCTTGCATGTGGACCTATGATATGTGTCAAAGTGTGATGCAAGGTGTAATTCACCAAATGGTGCATGGCATGGTTCCCGGTCGACATCCCTCACCTTTCGGCGATAACACTTATGATTCCTGGACGTGTACGGTGAAGTGTCCCGCCGCGGGTATATCGGGGGCTAGACTGTGCCAAAGGGTGCCACACATGGTTTTCCATATGTCCATGGACTAAACAAACCTAAACCTATGAAAAGGTATATTGGTGGAACCTCGCGCGGAGAAATCTAGGGGGGTAGACCCGCCGGGGCACACGTTCCGCTGTTTTGGGGGAGGAGGGGGATAACGACCGCCGGAGCACCGTAACCCCACCAAACCTTGCATGTGGACCTATGATATGTGTCAAAGTGTGGTGCAAGGTCTAATGGTGCAAAAGTAGCTCCCCTAAACCCTAAACCCTAAACTGGGGAGGCTTCGAGCCCTAAACCCCTCTAAATCCCTAAACCACGACGCCGGAGCTGCAGAAGCATGCATCATAAACCCTAACCCTAACCCTAAACCCTAAACCTAAACCTAACCATAAATACTTACCCTTTAACCTAAACCCTAGCCCTAGCCCCTAAACCCTAGCCCTAACCCTACACCCTAACCCTAACCAGTAGATCAGGCACACCGTCGATCGTGTGATAATGGCTCTAGCTGCTGGTATATGTGCCAAAGGGTCCCAATCTTTGGTTCTCCATGTGTATATGTACAAAACAAACCTAAAATAATGAAAAGTTACATTGGTGCACCCTCGCGCGGAGAAATCTAGGGGGGTAGACCCGCCGGGGCACGCGTTCCGCTGTTTTGGGGGGAGGAGGGGATAACGACCGCCGGAGCACCGGAACCCCACCAAACCTTGCATGTGGACCTATGATATGTGTCAAAGTGTGATGCTAGGTGTAATTCACCAAATGGTGCATGGCATGGATCCCCGGTCTGACATCCCTCACCTTCGGGCGATAACACTTAACAGATTCCTGGACGTGTACGGTGAAGTGTCCCGCCGCGGGTATATCGGGGGCTAGACTGTGCCAAAGGGTGCCACACATGGTTTTCCATATGTCCATGGACTAAACAAACCTAAACCTATGAAAAGGTATATTGGTGGAACCTCGCGCGGAGAAATCTAGGGGGTAGACCATCCGGGGCCCACAGACAGCCGTTTTTAGGGGGGAATGACCCCCGGAGCACCGAAATGCAACCAAAACTTGCAACTGGACCTAAAACCTACCCTAACAAACCTAAGAGAATGAAAAAGTACATTGTGCACCCTCGCGCGGAGAAATCAACGGGGGTAGACCCGCCGTCCCGCTGTTTTGGGGGGAAGGAGGGGGACGGCCGCCGGAGCACCGGAACCCTCATATTTGTGGGGGATGAGCATGGAGATTAATTTTGTATTGCACATTGTCTTAAGTAACACTAATAAATAGTCATCAAAAAGTAAAACTAATAAAAAAATAAATATAAGTATTAGATGAAATAAAATAGAAAGAAAAACAAATAAAATGAAGTATGGCGCACGGCAAAGAAGGAGTGCACGGCAAAGGCGTCTTTGCCGTGCATTTTATCTGGCCGCACGGCAAAGGGAGGCCCACGGCAATGTCCCAGTCCTTTGCCGAGCACAGTTTCTTTGCCGTGCGGCCTCTGTTGGCTTTGCCGTCATGTTTTCTTTGCCGTGCGCGTTTGAGGAACTTTGCCGTGCGAGGGAACGTTGCCGTGCGGCATGGGTGAGGTTGCCGTGCTCTTTATCTTTGCCGTGCGCCGCCCTTTAACTTTGCCGTGCACATATTCTTTGCCGTGCGTGCCTCTTGCGGCGCACGGCAAAGAATTCTTTGCCGTGCGGTGCCTCACGGCAATGATATGCTGCACGGCAGCGCCTGATTTTCCTGTAGTGAACAAACACTAGGCCAGGCAGCGGGCCAAGAAGACCAACAGCTTTGATCAACTTTTCCTTTTGCCTCCGGAGGTGTATAAATACAGGGCAGCGGCAAGGAAGAGGGGCCGTCAATTCGATTCAATTCACTCATCTCATACAAACAGACCTCATCTTCTCCCCTCCATTGTTGTGCTGGAGCCACCCATTTGTTTCCTTAGCATACCATGTCTCCTCTCACACTAAGCTAGCCCACTTCCCCTCTATCCTACTGTTAGGGTTTGCCCAATCACCTTTAGTTTTCCCCTTATCTGTCTCATGACATCCATCTCCACTAGCTATAGCTGAGCTTAGTGTCACTCTCTCTAGATTTCTCTCTATCTCTGTCCTGTTTGCAAAGCTGCTGTACTAGAGTTCACATCCTCACTTAGCAGCTAAGGCATGCCACATAAATTATAAAGAGAGAGCACTTGCGAGAGGAAGAAAGTTGTGGTTTGGTTTTTGTCCCTCCTCTCTCACAGTCTTTCTTCTTGCTCCTACACTTGTCTTCCCAGCTTGGAACTCTCAGAAAGTAGTATCCAAGGAGAAGAAAGGGGAGCTACTCATCACCATGGTTTTCTCGTCGTTCCCAATCTTCCTTGACCCTCCAAACTGGAGCCAGGTAATTTGTTTACTGATTCTCTACACATCTCTCTTCTTGAATAACTTTTGTTAATTCCATTCTTAGACCCACACAAATCAGCGCACTCAAAATCAAACTCATATGAATGATGGGCTATTTAGGCACTTCTTCTTGATGTGTGCTTGTTCCACGGATTGATTTCAAGTTATGTTATTTGATCACACTTTTGTGGACTTATGTTTAAGAGCTTGAATCGAAATACATAAAAGGCCTTATTCTAAGCATGTTCTTGAATATACCTTGCTTTAAAGTTATTGGATCATAGCATTTTTCCTTTAATTAATTCGTTATGCCGATATATGCAGATGCAGCAGCAACCTCACCTGCAGTGTCTCATGGGTGGAGGAGGAGGAGGAGGCGGCGGCGGCGGCAACGATCACCATCACCAGCAGCACCACCAACTGATGCCTCCATCGTCCGCTCAGCTGGCGCCGCTGCCAGGCGGCCCCGAGAACACTGAGTCGCCCGCCGCGGGTGGATCGTCTTCGGCCTCTCTGCAGCTGGTTGTGTCGGGACAGCAGGGCGGTCCCGGTGAGCAGCCCCCTCGGCCGTCGGTGTCGATGACAGAGCGCGCCCGGATCGCCCGCGTGCCCCTGCCGGAGCCCGGCACGCTCCGGTGCCCGCGCTGCGACTCAGCCAACACCAAGTTCTGCTACTTCAACAACTACTCCCTCTCGCAGCCGCGCCACTTCTGCAAGGCGTGTCGCCGCTACTGGACCCGCGGCGGCGCGCTCCGCAACGTCCCTGTCGGCGGCGGCTGCCGCCGCAACACCAAGCGCTCCAGCAAGAAGCGGCAGGGCCAGGGTGGTGGAGGCGTTGTCGCGGCCGCCACCTCATCGTCCTCCACCACCTCGACCTCTACCACCACTAGCGCCGCCGCGACGAACGCGGCCGACATCATCGCCAGCATGCAGGCACTGCCGCACCACCTCGGCCTCCCGGCCGCGGCCGCGCTGGAAGCGTCACTGGAGGGGTACCACAGCCACCACCAACACCAGCACCATAACCTGTCTTTTCTGCCGCCGCAGTTCCTGCAGCAAGGGCTGCACGGGTACCACTTCGCCGACGGCGACATCGGATCACAGCTGGCCGACGGGTTCCCGAGGGGCGTGGCATCAGGGCTGCTTGCACAGCTCGCGTCGATCAAGATGGAGGAGCACAGCTCGGGCGCTGGCGGCGCTGGAGGCGGCTTCATGGGAGGGCACGAGCAGTACTGGCCCGGAAGCGGCGGCGGCGGCGGGTGGCCGACGGAGTTCTTGTCCGGGTTCAGCTCCTCCTCGTCGGGGAATGTTTTATGATCGTCGGGGAATGAGCTGTGACCGTAGGGGATGCATTGGGTTATGCATGGATGTGGATGATGAAATAGGCCTTCCTGCCTTAGTTTCCATAAATTAGGGTTATTATATGTGCTTTGGTGTTGTTCAATTAGGGCGGCGTTTTCTTTTTTCCTTTAACATGTTTTATATTTGAATCTCGGGTTATAAGTTAGTTAAGTGGTGTGTTAATTTCCTACTACTTGGTAGGTTGGTGTAGTAGGAAATTATTGTGTGCAAGTGTTGTCAACTGCATGCAAGGGTGATATGAGATGTACCGTGTTAAGTTACTTAACCATACTATGTTTAATTATATGAGGATGGTATGAAAGTTCCTAGTCTTGTATTTTTGCATATCACCCCCTTGGAATATGAATGCGGGCTCGACGGTTCACCATTTTCTCTATTGATCATTGTACAATGTCGGAAAGAGTATCACTAAGTTAAATACATGGACGAGTTACCGGCGCAAGGATGTTGTTTAAGTGTATATAAAAATACGCTGATGATTACGGGTTAAGATTGCTTGTTGTTGGTGTTGACTGCTAGGAGATGCATTTTCCAATGATTATCATGGGGGACTAAGTGGTTTTTTCACAATGTCCCTCCTGCAGTCATCAATTTCTTTGAAGACAAAGTTTGCATTTTTGTTGTTGTTGAAAGAGCTCCAATTGCATAGCTAAATTAATACTATTTTTACACAAAGGATATGCCATATTTGATGGAATTAAACTATATATATTCTTTATCCTAATGTACTTCAGCTAGAATTAAGTATTTGATGGAACTAATAGTATGTTTTACACAAGGGTATATGCAATATTTGATGAAATTAAACTATATATTATTGATCAAAATATCATTTAGCTGGATTTATACAGATATAAATAATAATTATCCTGTAAAAGAAAGTATGATTCAAGTCCATAAAGTTTTACATCAGCCCTCTCTTAGCTAGGAACGTGAAAAATATTGTGAAATGGAGATAGTATATTACAAATCATCGTAAGGTGTTCTTGCTGGAAAGATGAACCCGGAGGAACACTCAATCATAAGCACACTTAGATCAGTAGAATACTATGGATTCCTTGTTCCCACAAGTAATCCAATAGAGAAATCTAGTGAGAAAGCGATAGTTAGACAATAGCAGTAGTCTAGGTGTAAGTTTGGAAACCTCAAATGTAGCCCGGGCTACGTGTAGCCCGGTTTCGTTTTTCTTTTTTCAAACTTCAATACTTTTGGTTTCGAAGTTTCAATTTTTTTTGAAAAAATATGTAGACATGGAGAATGTTAAAATCTATCGGTGTGTAAATTTTCAGATTGATATACATCCACTAGTGGAAAAATGGCTAACTGTGGCGCACCAAATTAAGATTCTGTGGCGCATATGGCCGTCGCCACAGATGCCACGCGACTAGTATTTAAATTCTGTGGCGCAGCAGTGGGTGCGCCACAGAAGTTTGGAATTCTGTGGCGCATGCGCACCAGTGCGCCACAGAAGTTTGGAATTCTGTGCCGCATTAGCCCGCTTGCGCCACATAATGTTTTTATGGCGCACCGGTGGATACGTGCGCCACAGAATACTTACAATTTTTTATGGCGCACTGCCAACGCATGCGCCACAGAATGTTAATTTTTGGATTTTCGATTTTTTTTTCATTTCTGCAGTACATACAGGTATTTGACAGGAAATATACATGTATATATACAGCAAATACATAGCACATTCCAGAAATAACAGAAATAGTCAGAAATGACACACAAATGACATGATACACACAAGTCTTCATCATTACATCATTTAGATCCCAAATTACACAAGTAGAAATGTGTTTGATCGTCGCATACACATACATGTGTTCATCTCGTCTCATATGCACATGCATCGTCACCGGCCACCTAGACTAAAGTAAAGTAGAGTACAACCGCGGTGGCGGTGAGTAAGAGGGGGACCAAGAACTTCAGCTGGTTCTTCTTCTTGCCCACGTGTGCCCTCCACTGTGCTACCGCCTCCTCTCTAGTCGCGTATCCCTTGTAGCTGTTCCCGCTGAACTTGTGCACCTGTTCGAGACAGTCCTGCCACTCCTCGTAGACACCTGGAACCCGACCCTTGTACACAACGTACGTCGGCATCTCTATTGATAAGGGCATATTAGTATATCATATTAGTACATCATGCATATATATATATGTTGATAAATATTAGAGCAGAGTATATAGTAAAGTTGAGCACGGCAACAATAAGTTTGCGACACGCACACACAAGACGACGTCCACCGATACACATAAACCGATGAACATAGTACTTAGAGTTTAATTACGACTCACACAAAAGACCACGTCCATCGATATATATACAAACTAACCGATGAAGATAGCTAGTTTATCACACACTAAGTCAAGGCTCGCAGGGCTCCGGGAACGGCTTGTACAAATCTTTTGTAATCCACGTCCTCATGTCACCCTGCGCTTTGAGGCGGTGTTCGATGTCCCTCTTGCATAACGCTCTACCCTGGTGCAAGGGCCCTCCCCTGTGGTGACGTCTTGAATGATGATATGTGATAACTTGACCCTGGTATCCTGGAAGTCTTCTCTGAGGTCATCATCGTTGATCCGCGCCAACTTTTCGGCCCATCCTCGGAGAGCAGATGGCAGCAACAAGTTCTGGCTATCCCGGACAAACCCTTTTAGGTGATGCATGACATAGAAGGCGTCCAGAGTGCTGTTTTCCGGCTGCTTGACACAGGGGAACTCGAACACGTGCTTGAACTTGTGTTTACCATCATCCCTGAAACATTCCGCCTTTTCTTTGAAGGCGCCTCCCTTTTTGAAGTAGCCCTCGAGAGCATCATCTAGCACACCCCTTATTCTGGCGTAGTTCTTCTTTTTCGCACTCCCCGAGTCGAAATAGGTGGCAAGAGAATACTTCGGGGCAATGGAGATGAGTACGCAGTACGTGTCTCTGCGCAACACAAATTTGGAACAAGATCGAGGTTGGAAATGAGCAATGGAAAAGAAATTTATTACAGGGCTAGCGGATGTGTACTTACTCGGGAAAGTAAGCCAAGAGGATGTTGTCCTTCCTCTTGTTGTCCAAGAAGCACTTCTGTAGGTACAACGAAGCCCGTACCCGCACCGCTGATAAGGCCAACTGGCTTTCACGCATGTAGTAGGGATCCGCTATCGCGACGTCCGGGGTACTCTCTCTCTTGATCTTCGTCGCCAGATTGAGCGCGAATAGGCGGACCAAGTTATAGTCCAGCCTTCTCGAGTGGAATAGCTTGAAGATGTCCTCGTACGCTATAAAGAATATATCCGTGGGGGCATCAGTGACGAAGCCCACATCTCTTGGCACCCTGACCGTGAAGACCGGGTAATTTGGATCTTTGTCCTTAAGAAGGATACTCTCTAGGACCAGGATACTGTCCTGCAGAGGCAGCATATCTCCGGAAGCAAGGTGTTGCAGCTCCGGACCCAGTATTGGTTTGCCAGCTTCATGCATTCTGGTCAAGCCATCCTTGTTGGGAGGTACCATGGAGTCCCGATGACGGATCGTCGGAGGTGGCTGGCTCGCAGACTTCTCCTTGTTCTTACTAGGTCTTTTACGGGGCTTCTTCGGAGCAACGGCCCCTGACGCTTCAAACTGCTAGTTGACCTTCTTGATCAGCGTATTGGGGCTGAAGATGTTTGCGGCGGTTGGCTCTTGTGTATCGGCTGCCGGAGGCGTCTCTTGAGAGAAGCCGCGGAACACCAGGCGCTGTTTGGTTGCCTTGGGTGGGCCAGCTGGTTCGTCGCGAGCGCGGTATGCTTCTTCATCCGCGCCCGCCATGTACAAATCATCTATGTCGGCGCCGGTGTTGAGGTAGGCATCGACGTCTACCGGCCCATCATCATCGATGTCATCTTCCTTGGGTGATGGGATGGGCGATAGCGGTGCAGCGGCCTTGCCTTTAGGCTCCGCCGGTGGCGGTTGAGGCAGAGACTCTCCCAGCAGTTTCTTGTGGCGGCTTGTTGTGGCGGTGACGACGGGAGGAGCTGCCCTCCGAGCAGGCGGCCGGACGATCGGCTGCCGGATGATCGAGGAGGCGCCGGTGGAGCGACCCCCAAGACAGATCTGGGTCTTTGGCCATACCATGGTATAGCCATGGCAGTTCTCAAGCGTCAGGTGCTCGTCGGCTCCCTCGGGCTGTATTGGGGGGTCCATGTCTTCGCACCCCGGCAACACCCGACCCAAAGTGACCTTCAGGACGTTGGCGTCCATAGCCACGGTGTGCAACGTGGTGCTCTTCGGTTGTATGATCATTCCCGTGGCAACATCCTTCAACTCACCGCCGGACGCGCAGTGAAGGAGCACACAAGGAGTGTCCTGAGTAATGTTGGGCATCATTAATTAGATAGCCGGGTATCAAAACGCATGAAGGAGATGGCATGGAATAACTAATTAGTTAAGTACCTTGGTGATGGCGTTGAGCTGTGCTAATGTGGAGACAGTGGCACCCGACCTATCAATCTTCTGCGGCTCGGGTGCATTATGAAGCACCACCGCCGCCGGCTGCGCCTTGGTAGCCTCGGCAGGATCAGCGGGGGGCACCGGTTCATCCAACTCCATCGGCTGCCCCGCGGCGATGGTGGGCGGCGGGGTAACCAGATCCGGAGATGGCGACGCGTTGAAGATCGAGTTGCTGGCCCCGGCGCTAGGCACTTTTATCGACCCCACCTGACCGGCCGCATTCCACGCAGCTATCCCCTCGATGACCTGAGGGGGCAGGAAATCGCGGAGCTTCTTCTCGAAAAGCTTGTCCACCTCATCTTTGTCCATCGAGTTTGCCTGTTTTTCCTCGAGCATGGAGACCTTCTTCCTCAGCTCTTCCACCTCGGCTTTATCCTCTGATGACATCGCGCTCCTCCTTCTCTTCTTGCTGCTTTCCTCTTTGTAGTACTCGCGAAACTTCATGCTTGTACCAAATCCGCAGACACGTCCAGCCGACGTCGGCGGCTTGGATACTGGCCTCTCCTTGAAGATATTCAACACCCTGTTGAAAGGCGTGTCCCACGGCTCCGTCGAGCCCTGGGACGACGATTCGGCCTCGGGGAGATCGGCCGCCGCCAACTGCTCGTTCTGCAGACAAGGATAGGGTGAACACATTTAGGGCATTGCATTCACGTCATATATGTAATATGTGCAGCAATGGACCGCGCGAGTAAATTCCCTTACCAGCTTTTCCTCGAACTTCCTCACATCGTCATGCTCGGTAACGAATTCCATTGTATTCCTGTCCAGAGTGTAGCGGGCCCGGACAAAGTACCTCACCTGCGGGTCCGTCATTTTCAACCATGGGTTCGGTTTCCCAGCACGTGCAAGTTCTTCGTCCTCCTTTTCCCAAATGGGAATCTTTCCTCTATAACCGCCGCTTCCAAGGTGATGTGCTCCTAAATTGAGCTCATGCATTTGTCTACCCCACTCCGTCCATGCTTTCGCATCCTCGCTATCCAGCCGCTCCTTGAATATCTGGAACTCTGCTTCATCGAGCATCGGCTCACCCTTCTTAATACTCTCAAAGCTTTCACCTTTGTCGATCTTGGCCTTCACCCGGCTTTTCCAGCTGCTCAGGGCGTTGCTCATCTTCGTGATGGCCAATTTATTCACCGGGTTGGATCTTTCCAAGTTATTGTATGGCGCCGGGAACGTGTACCGTCGGTGAAGCTTCCGAAGGCAGAGCTTGACCAAATGCTCATTGCCTTCACCTCGGAGATTCACCGTGTTGATCGACATGCTTTCCCGGACAATGCACCCGAGTTGCATGCCGTACCCAGCGGCAACATCCAAATGCTCCTTTGGCTGCCCACTTTCGGAGACCAATGTGATCTCGTTGGTGGTGTTGGCGAGCACCGTCGGCTTCCGATCCTTCCGCGGCTTCTTCTTCTTCTTCTTAGTAGCCGGGTTGCCGCTGCCGTCAGCCTCCCCGACGCCGTCAACCCCCGTGTGGTCGCCGCCGTCGGTGGTGGGTTCATACTCCTCCTCCTCCCCGGCTTCAGTCATCTCACGGTCAGCTCCGACCTCCTCCGCCGCCAAGTCCACCTCCTCCTCCTCTTGTCGCTGGGAGGGGCCAAATTCCCAGAACTCGACGTTCGCCGCTCTGGCTTCCTCTTCGAGGGTCATGGCGGCCTTAGAAGTGCCGGCCACGTTGTCGTTGGCCGACATATTTGCAATTTCTATAAAGAAGAGGATGAAATCTATTAGTACAATTGTCGGCCGGAAAATTCGGCATGACCTTTGCTAATTTTTGGACATAGGAGCCCCATTTCTCAACCGAAACGGAAGTGAATCAACGTTTCGGGAGAAATGGGCAGCTCATTTGAAGTCCCTGCAACATTTCACATAATAAAATGCCAACATCATACACACATCATATGCTCCAATACACACACAACAGCACCATACACTTGCAAAAAACATCACATCATATGCTCCAGTACACATACAGCAGCACCATATGCTCCAGTACACACACAACAACACACACAGCAGCACCATATGCTCCAGTACACACACACATCAGCACCATATGCTCCAGTATTATACCAACAAGTATACATGTACAATATTTGCTCTAGTATACCAAGAAGCAAACTATAATTCATGCTCCAATATTGATAAATGAATATAATTCATGCTCCAGTATTGATAAATGAATATAATTCATGCTCCAGTACATTTGCTCTAGTATACCAACAGGAGATGGATTTACCAACAGTATACCAACAGGAAATGCTCCAGTACATTTGCTCCACTACTGCCAATATAACCAACAGGAAATGGATTTACCTAGCTAGCTACTGCATGCCACTACTGCCACTACTGCATGCTTGCTTCAAGAGACAATAGCATGTGGTGCAAGTGTAGTGGTATCTCTAAAATGAACTTAACTGACCATGTTGTGGGCTACATGAATAATAGCATTAGCTTAGTATTTTTAATTAAACCACAAAAACTGAAACTGAAACTCCAGCTATACTAATCTGTTACTGTTTTATTTCTTCAAATACTAAGCAACTGCTACACTTGCTCATTTTATAACCAGTGGGCATTTTACCAGTAACTATGCAAGCATGACTAAACAATTTTGGAAGAAACAAACTTGGTATTCTCATATAGCCAGTTCAAATACCCACACTCTAGCTTGCTACTGCTACACAATCAACTCTGCACAACACATAACAAATTTAAGATGATCCATGGACCATCTCAATCCAACAACAAAAGCATACCCATAAGCACAGTAAAGCACTAATGAATACCATAATACAAAACAAGTCCTAAATGTTATAAGCCTATAATTGATGTTTCTCTGAACTAATACATTGCACTTACAATTCAAGATGATCCATGGACCATCTCTTCAACTCATGTAGGCAGACAACAAGATAACTATGCATACAATTTTGTTCATGTTACTTCTCTTCTCTCTTCCTATAAATGTTTCTACATAATTATATCCTACTGTATAATCAATGCACATGTTCAAATTTTTTGCCTTATTTACACGTACCAGTGTTCAAACATCAATTCTAACACTCCTTAACAACCAACATATATTCATTGACACGAAACCAAGTCTTTTATGATGCAATAACACATAACACATGGACCAGGGAACCAACTATTGCTTCTTTGGATACTGCAAAATCATGTTTTACTTGTGATGAACTGTCAGCTATATATGTCAATTATAGAAGCTAAGATAATGAATCTCTGCATTTACCCACTTAACACTTGGACCAGGGGACAATAAACTGTAGCATATCATATACTATAGCATATCATGTATCATTGTTTCTCAAAAAATGCAAAGTTGCAGCCAAGTACAAGTAATCACAGTGGTAAATACATCAATTTTCTACATCAATTTAGCTTTCTTCTCTCTGGATAACAGTAGCAATTTTAACAGTAGCAATTTTCTACATCAATGAAGATATGATGTTTGTATCTAACCCTGTACAGATTAGTTACAACACAAATTCTGAATTCTGAATCCTCTCAATGAGTCGGCTAAACATGTATTTTCTCTAATTGGCAATGAACCACAAGCAAAAAGGATACAAAAGGAAGAAATTCAATAACCAGAGAGGGGAGAGGGGAGGGGGAGAGTGGGGAGAGGGGAGGGGGAGAGAGGGGAGAGGGAGCTCACCCCTGCTTGGTGGTCGTCGACGAGGCTCGGGCTCGGGCGGCGGGCGGCGCTCTTCCTGCTCCTCCGGGCGGGCGAGCAGCAGCAGGCGAGGGCGAGCGCGGCGGGATCCTCTGGGCACGGGCGGCAGGCGGCGGGCGAGCAGCAGCGGGCGAGGGCGAGCGCGGCTCTGGGCGCGGGCGGCGGGCGAGGGCGAGCGCGGTGGTGGTTGGGCGCTAGGGTTGGCGGCGGTTGAATTGGGGAAGAATGGTGCGAGGAAGAAAGGGGGCGACATAGAAATGGCTAAGTGTTGGAATTCTGTGGCGCACTGATGACCCACAAGTATAGGGGGTGTATCGTAGTATCTTCGATAAGTAAGAATGTCGATCCCAACGAGGAGCAGAAGGTGTTGGCAGCAGTTTCGATGAAGGATTCACTGTAAATGCTCACAGACAAGTATTCAGGGGGTTTTGATATTGCAGATAAATGAAGTACAAGTAAATAAAATGCGAGAGAAATAATTGCAGCGAGTGGCCCAATCCTTTTTAGCACAAAGGACAAGCCGGTTTGATTACTTATAATGACCAAACGTTCCTGAGGACACACGGGGATTTTAGTCTAGTACTTTCGCTTCATGTGGTTTAATAATCTTCATTGTTTTGATAAGTGTTGTGTGGGTGAACCTATGCTAATGCACCGCCCTTCCTAGGACTAATACATACTTGTGATTATACCCCTTGCAAGCATCCGCAACTACAAGAAAGTAATTAAGATAAATCTAACCACAGCCTTAAACTCTGAGATCCTGCGATCCCTCCTGCATCGATATACTAACGGGGGCTTAGGTTTCTGTCACTCCGGCAACCCCGCAATTAGCAACCGAGTACAAGATGCACTCCCCTAGGCCCATAAATGGTGAAGTGTCGTGTAGTCGACGTTCACACGACACCACTAGAAGAATGACACCACAACTTAAATATCATAACATTGAATATTACTCAACCATAATTCACTACTAGCATTTAGACTTCACCCATGTCCTCAAGAACTAAATGAACTACTCACGAGACATCATATGGAATACAATCAGAGGTGATATGATGATGAATAACAATCTGAACATAAACCTTGGTTCAATGGTTTCACTCAATAGCATCTACAACAAGTATAGAATAACACCGGGAGAGTTTCCCCTATCAAACAATCAAGATTTAACCCGAATTGCTACAGCGATGACGAGGTGCAGCGGTGGTGATGGCGGTGTAGATGGTGGAGATGATGATGATGATGATGGAGATGATGTCCCGCTCGATGACGATGGCGATGGCGTCGATTTCCCCCTCCGGGAGGGAATTTCCCCGGCGGATTCCTGCCCGCCGGAGAGCTCTTTTCTCTCTGGTGTTCTCCGCCCCGCAGAGGCGGCTGTAACCCTCCGTGAGGTCCTCTCTGTGGCTTAGGTTTTCGGGACGAAGGAGTACGCGAAGAAAAGGAGGCGAAAAGGGCTGTGGGGCCCCCAGAGCATAGGGTGGCGCGGCCAGGCCATGGGCCGCGCCGCCCTATGGTCTGGGCCCACAGTGGCTCCTCTCTTCTTCCCCTTCTGGCTCCCTCCGTCATCTGGAAAAATAGGAATTTACGTGAAATTCCCTTCCACAGTTGATCTTCCGAAATATTGCGTTCGACGGTGCTTTTTCCAGCAGAATCCACGGCTCAGGTGCTTGATCCTCCAATGATGATGAAACATGCAAAATAGATGAAATAACATAAGTATTGTGTCCCAATATGAAATATATCAATGAATAACAGCAAATTATGATACAAAATAGTGATGCAAATTGGACGTATCAACTCCCCCCAAGCTTAGACCTCGCTTGTCCCCAAGCGAAACTGAGCTCGATAAACGAGACCACATGTTTATGGAGTGAAGAGTCGATAAATAGAATACGGACAAGAAGCATCATATTCATTCACACAAGATATTCTAGTAAACAACTTCCTCATATAACTCATCTTGAAATAAATAAAGAGAAATCACAAGTAAAGGTGCATAAGAAATCATAATTGGTGATGGCAAACTTTGTTCTTGGTCAGAGAACTACTAACGGATTGTACTTCTAAGCAAAACTTTCATATTAGAATTTATAGCTGAGCCTTCATATTTAAGCATAACAATCTCTTCATAATCATTGATAACTTCAAAGTCATATTCATTCAGATAAAATTGGTACTAAACAAGAAAGTATAAAAGACATGATTAACTGAATCATAGCATAAATGATTGGTTCACAACAACTCAATTGCTTGCTTGAGATAGAGGGAAATAGGTTTACTGACTCAACATAAAAGTAAAAGATAGGCCCTTCGCAGAGGGAAGCAGGGATTAAATCATGTGCTAGAGCTTTTCAAGTTTTGAAATCATATAAAGAGCATAAAAGTAAGATTTTGAGCGGTGTTTGTTGTTGTCAACGAATGGTAGCGGGCACTCTAACTCCCTTGCCAAGCGAACCTTCAAAGAGCGGCTCCCATGAGGGACGGCATTTCTACCAGCAAGGTAGATCATCCCCCTTCTCTTTTGTTTACACATGTATTTTAGTTTTATTAAGGATGACACTCCCCCCAACCTTGGCTTTCTCAATCCATGGCTAACCGAATCCTCGGGTGCCTTCCAACATTCACATACCATGGAGGAGTGTCTATTGCAAAATTAAGTTGCTTACTGATAACTCAGAGCAAAACATGTGAAGAGAATTATTAATGAAAGTTATTAATTGGGGCTGGGAACCCCGTTGCCAGCTCTTATTGCAAAGTTATTGGATAAGCGGATGTGCCGCTAGTCCATTGTGAAAGTCCGCCCAACAAGATTGAAAGATAAAACACCACATACTTCCTCATGAGCTATAAAACATTGACACAAATAAGGAGTAATAGTTTGAATAATTTAAAGGTAGCACATGAAGTATTTACTTGGAATGACAGAAAATACCATGTAGTAGGTAGGTATGATGGACACAAATGGCATAGGTTTGGTCTAAGGTTATGGATGTATGAGAAGCATCTCCTCTCAATACAGGTCTTTGGCTAGCAAGGTTTGATAGCAAGCATAAAGGTTGAGGGAAACAAACAAATATACATATGATAGAAACAATCATGCATCTTTCTCATAAGCACAAGCAATTTTAACTTTAGAATACTAAGCATAGAGATAATAGAGTAATGTATCTAAGTGTATTTCTCTCTTCTAATTAAACATCAGGGTGTTGTTGCTATTGACCAATGCTAAGTTTGCCAAAACCAAATAGATTTACTTGATGCTCCCAAAGTGATATCAATACTCATGTCAAGAGTAACCATATAATGGAGATTGCAAACTAAAATAAAGTGTGCAAAAAGTAAATGATAAGACTTCTCATTAATATTTCATAACGATAACTCACACCAACGGATACATAGATAACTAACTAAGAGAGATACTTCCACATTGCATACTATTCCATATGATAACTTCCCTACTCATGATATGACACTACTTGATAGTAAAAGATAAAGGTGGTGATGATGTGATACCGCGGCACTCCCCCAAGCTTGGAACAAACCAAGGGGATGCCAATATCGATGATGAATTACTCCTTCGGTGATGGTGGTGATGAATTCCTGACAAGCTTCTCAATAAGCTCCTGGAGCTCGTCAATCCTGTATATGAGATTGCGAATCATCTCTGAATTGTGCTCGACGCGGTTAAGGAGTCTGTCCGACGGTGAGTCCCAGCTCTTGGAGTTATTTCCCCACTCCTCAGCCTCAGGTTCCTTCTCTCCTGCAGTGTTAGAGCGATCTATATCCCACTGGCTAGGCAATGCTGCCTTGGGAGTCCCTTCAATTTGATTATTGAAAATTAGATTGTGGAAGGGGTGATGAGTGCCTGATAAAGATGACTTTGGAGCTAGGTAATGACGTGGAACCGCTCCTCCAGTGCGAATTCTTGCGCTCTTGTTTGCGCTAAAAGGGTTGTCCACCACCTTGATGCTTGCGATAGTAGCACGCGGGTGTGCGCGCGAATCTTCATCCACCTCTTCTTCATCCTCTTCCTTGACGTCCTTGTCTTCCTCTTTCCGCCCAAGATCTCGATCATCTTCTTCCGGAAACTCCTTGCCCTTGTTCTTGGAGACCATGGCGCTTCTAAACTAAAAACAGATCTGGCAGAAAACAGCTCGAAACAAAACACGACGAGAAAACGATATTACGGACCTCCAGGGGTCCGGGGGATTATATAGCAAATATTTTTACGACAAAAGGAAACTACCAGATCGAACCAGAGTCGGAAAGGGGCGACGAGGCGGCCAGACCATAGGTCGGCGCGGGCCCAGGTCAGGCCGCGCCGGCCTATGGTGGCACCCCCTCGTGCGTCCTTTCCACTCCGTTTCGAACTCGTAATTTTTCATATTTTCTAAAAACAGCAGAAATAATGTTCGGAAAGGTAAACGCGGACTTTTTATTACCTGTACTGTTACCTATTCAAAGTCGAGTTCTGGCGGACTGTCAATTTGTCCTTTGATGAAAGCCTCCGGTGTTTCCACTTGAATAATATCAATATCAACATTATAAGAATCACCCGAGATATAATGCTTGAGTCTTTGTCCATTCACCACTTGTGTGGCATTGCCTTGGAGAGAGCTAATTTTAATTGCTCCTGAACGATACACCTCCTCAACAACATATGGTCCTTCCCACTTCGAGAGCAATTTCCCTGCAAAGAATCTGAGACGAGACCGATACAATAGAACTTGATCTCCAACATTAAATTCTCTTTTAATGATCCTTCTATCATGCCACTTCTTAACTTTTTCTTTAAAGAGTTTAGCATTTTCATAAGCTTCACTTCTCCATTCATCTAGAGAACTTAATTGCAACAACCTCTTATTACCGGCTAATTTAGGATCTTTATTTAGTTCTCTAACAGCCCAATAAGCTTTGTGCTCTAGTTCTAAAGGTAAATGACAAGCTTTTCCATAAACCATTTTATAAGGTGACATTCCCATAGGATTTTTGTAAGCAGTTCTATAAGCCCATAGTGCTTCTTTCAATTTGCTAGCCCAATTCCTCCTAGATTTATTAACAGTCTTTCCTAAAATAGCTTTAATCTCTCTATTTGATAATTCTACTTGACCACTAGTTTGAGGATGATAAGCAGAAGCAATTCTATGATTAATACCATACTTAGCAAGAGTTTTTCTAAAACCTCCATGAATAAAATGAGAACCTCCATCAGTCATAATATATCTAGGTACTCCAAATCTAGGAAATATAATATCTACAAGCATTTTTATAGAGGTCTCACCATCAGCACTTTTTGTAGGTATAGCTTCTACCCATTTAGTAACATAATCAACAGCGACAAGTATATGAGTGTTACCGTCTGAAGAAGGGAAAGGACCCATGAAGTCGAATCCCCAACAATCGAATGGTTCAATAACAAGAGTATAATTCATAGGCATTTCATTGCGTCTGGAGATATTACCAACTCTTTGACATTCATCACAAGATAAAATAAATTTCCTTGCATCTTTGAAGAGTGTTGGCCAATAAAAACCTGATTGTAGAACCTTTTGCGCGGTTCTATCTCCAGCGTGATGTCCTCCATAAACACTACCATGACATTTATTCAATATCTCCTGTTGTTCATATTCAGGAACACATCTTCGCATAATACCATCTACTCCTTCTTTATATAAGTGTGGGTCATCCCAAAAATAATGCCTCAAGTCATAAAAGAATTTCCTCCTTTGCTGAGCTGAAAAGGTTGGAGGCAAATACTTCGAAACAATAAAGTTAGCATAATCTGCATACCAAGGGCTCTCTCGCGAGCTCACCTTTATTACAGCCAATTGTTCATTTGGAAAACTATCATTAACAGGAACAGGATCATAAGCAATATTTTCCAATCTAGACAAATTATCAGCAACAGGATTATCAGCACCTTTCCTATCTATAATATGTAAATCAAATTCTTGCAACAGAAGTACCCATCTAATAAGCCTTGGCTTAGCATCTTTCTTTGTCATAAGGTATCTAATTGCAGCATGATCAGTATGAATTGTAACTTTCGAATCAACAATATAGGGTCTAAACTTATCACAAGCAAAGACTACAGCTAACAATTCCTTTTCAGTTGTAGCATAATTTCTTTGAGCAGCATCAAGAGTCTTACTAGCATAATGAATAACATTTAATTTTTTATCTACCCGCTGTCCAAGAACAGCGCCTACAAAGAAAATCACTAGCATCACACATAATTTCAAAAGGCAAATTCCAATCGGGAGGTTCGACTACGGAGCAGTTGTTAAGGCTTTCTTTAGAGTTTCAAAAGCTTCCTTACAATCATCATCAAAAACAAAAGGTACATCTTTTTGAAGAAGATTAGTAAGAGGCTTTGAAATTTTAGAGAAATCTTTAATAAATCTCCTATAAAACCCAGCATGACCAAGAACACTACGAATACCTTTAACATCCCTTGGATAGGGCATCTTCTCAATTGCTTCAACTTTAGCTCTATCAACTTCAATACCTCTCTCAGAAATTTTATGTCCCAATACAATTCCTTCATTAACCATAAAGTGGCATTTCTCCCAATTAAGAACAAGGTTAGTTTCTTCACATCTCTGCAAAACTTTATCGAGGTTTCGCAAGCAATTATCAAAAGAATTCCCATAGACAGAAAAATCATCCATGAACACCTCTACAATACTTTCACAAAAACCATGAAAAATAGCAGACATGCATCTTTGAAAAGTAGCAGGAGCATTACATAAACCAAAAGGCATACGCCTATAAGCATAAGTTCCATAAGGACAAGTAAAAGTGGTTTTCTCTTGATCTTTAGCTTTAACAGCAATTTGTGAAAACCCAGAATATCCATCAAGAAAGCAAAAATGAGTATTTTTAGACAACCTTTCTAGCATTTGATCAATAAAGGGTAAAGGGTAATGATCTTTCTTAGTAACTTTATTAACTTTTCGAAAATCAATACACATTCTATAACCTACAACTATTCTTTGAGGAATAAGCTCATCATTATCATTAGGCACAACAGTCATTCCTCCTTTCTTAGGAACACAATGCACAGGACTAACCCATCTACTATCAGCAATAGGATATATAATACCAGCTTCAAGAAGTTTTAATACCTCATTCCTTACCACCTCTTTCATCTTTGGAATTAGACGACGTTGATGTTCAACAACAGGCTTTGCATCTTCTTCCATATTAATAGCATGTTGGCAAATAGAAGGAGAAATCCCTTTCAAATCATCAAGAGTATAACCAATAGCTCCTCGGTGTTTCTTCAATATTTCCAATAACCTTTCTTCCTCAATCTCTGAAAGCTTAGAACTAATAATAACAGGATATATTTTCTTATCATCAATATGAGCATATTTAAGATTATCAGGTAAAGGCTTTAAATCAAAAACAGGATCTTCCTTTGGTGGCGGTGTTGTACCCAAATCTTCCACCGGTAAATCATGCTTGAGAATAGGTTGACGAAGAAAAATTTCCTCAAGCCCATCTCTTTCTTTCCTAAAAGCTTCACTTTCACTATTCTCCAAATGTTGCTGCAAAGGATTATTAGGAACAAGAACAATAGATGCACACTGCTCCATTTTAAAATCATTACTAGGCAAGTCAACTTTATAAGGAGTTTTGGTAAATTTAGAAAAGTTAAATTCATAAGGTTCACCAGCAAATCTAGTCAAAATTTTCTCTTTCTTACAATCTATAATAGCTCCACAAGTATTTAGAAAAGGTCTACCAAAAATGATAGGACAATGATCACTAGCAGCAGAACCAAGTACCAAAAAGTCAGCAGGATATTTAATCTTACCACATAGAACTTCCACATCTCGAACAATACCAATTGGAGAAATAGTTTCTCTATTAGCCAAATGAATTACCACATCAATATCTTCAAGTTCACAAGAACCAATTTCGTGCATAATTTCCGTGTAAAGCTCATAAGGAATAGCACTAACACTTGCACCAATATCACATAAACCATAATAGCAATGATCACCAATTCTAACAGATAGCATCGGGACACTAACTTGTTTGGATTTATTAGGATGTGAAACAATATTAGAAGCATCTTCACAGAAAATAATATGACCATCCTCCACATTTTCAGTCACAAGATCTTTAACTATTGCAACAGCAGGTTCAATTTTAATTTGTTCTTCAGGTTCTTTAGGTTTCTTTTCACTTTTATTAACCGCACTAGATATGACAGAGTACTCCTTCATTTTAGCAGGGAAAGGAGTTTTTTCAATATAAGCTTCAGGAATAACATTATCAGCAGTTTCAACCACTACACATTTGTTTACAGATGAATCAATTTTATCTTTATACGGTTCATGATACTTATCAAAATTCTTCTTAGGCAGTTCATAATGAGAGGCAAAAGCTTTATAAAGATTTGCAACAACTTGGGAATCAAGACCATATGTAGCACTCATATTACGAAATTTATCAGTATCCATAAAAGCTTCAATGCATTTATAATCATAAATTATACCTGATTCTCTATCTTTGTCGTTCTCCCATCCTTCAGTATTTTCTTGGATCCGATCAAGAAGGTCCCTTTTAAACTCTTCATTCTTGCGTGTAAATGATCCGTATCAGGAAGTATCCAGCAAGGTCTTGTCTTGAAAAGAAAGTCTTGCATAGAAATTATCAATAATAACATTACCAGGAAGCTCATGAATGGGGCATTTGAGCATTAAAGACTTCAATCTCCCCCAAGCTTGGGCAATACTCTCTCCATCATGAGGCCAGAAATTATATATGCGGTTCCGATCTTTGTGAATTTCACTTGGAGGATAGAATTTGGAATAAAATAAAGGCACAATGTCCTCCCAATCAATAGAATCACCATTCTTCAGCAATTTATACCAGTGCGCCGCTTTACCAGACAGCGATATAGTGAATAATTTCTTCCTAACTTCATTCATAGAAATACCTGCACATTTGAATAAACCGCATAATTCATGCAAAAACAATAAATGATCACCAGGATGGACAGTTCCATCCCCTTCATAGCGGTTATCAATAACACGTTCAATAATTTTCATAGGTATTTTATATGGTACTACTTCCTCACCTGGCGCTTCATCCACTACCGTTGCAGTAGTAGTAGATTTCCCAAATAGAAATTGAAGAGAAGATCTCTCCATAATGATTTATAGCAGCAGGCAGAAATAAAATCAGCACAAACAGTAAAGGTTTTCCTTACCAATTCCACTTACCAATAGCGCTTCACTCCCCGGCAACGGCGCCAGAAAATAGTCTTGATGACCCACAAGTATAGGGGGTGTATCGTAGTATCTTCGATAAGTAAGAATGTCGATCCCAACGAGGAGCAGAAGGTGTTGGCAGCAGTTTCGATGAAGGATTCACTGTAAATGCTCACAGACAAGTATTCAGGGGGTTTTGATATTGCAGATAAATGAAGTACAAGTAAATAAAATGCGAGAGAAATAATTGCAGCGAGTGGCCCAATCCTTTTTAGCACAAAGGACAAGCCGGTTTGATTACTTATAATGACCAAACGTTCCTGAGGACACACGGGGATTTTAGTCTAGTACTTTCGCTTCATGTGGTTTAATAATCTTCATTGTTTTGATAAGTGTTGTGTGGGTGAACCTATGCTAATGCACCGCCCTTCCTAGGACTAATACATACTTGTGATTATACCCCTTGCAAGCATCCGCAACTACAAGAAAGTAATTAAGATAAATCTAACCACAGCCTTAAACTCTGAGATCCTGCGATCCCTCCTGCATCGATATACTAACGGGGGCTTAGGTTTCTGTCACTCCGGCAACCCCGCAATTAGCAACCGAGTACAAGATGCACTCCCCTAGGCCCATAAATGGTGAAGTGTCGTGTAGTCGACGTTCACACGACACCACTAGAAGAATGACACCACAACTTAAATATCTTAACATTGAATATTACTCAACCATAATTCACTACTAGCATTTAGACTTCACCCATGTCCTCAAGAACTAAATGAACTACTCACGAGACATCATATGGAATACAATCATAGGTGATATGATGATGAATAACAATCTGAACATAAACCTTGGTTCAATGGTTTCACTCAATAGCATCTACAACAAGTATAGAATAACACCGGGAGAGTTTCCCCTATCAAACAATCAAGATTTAACCCGAATTGCTACAGCGATGACGAGGTGCAGCGGTGGTGATGGCGGTGTAGATGGTGGAGATGATGATGATGATGATGGAGATGATGTCCCGCTCGATGACGATGGCGATGGCGTCGATTTCCCCCTCCGGGAGGGAATTTCCCCGGCGGATTCCTGCCCGCCGGAGAGCTCTTTTCTCTCTGGTGTTCTCCGCCCCGCAGAGGCGGCTGTAACCCTCCGTGAGGTCCTCTCTGTGGCTTAGGTTTTCGGGACGAAGGAGTACGCGAAGAAAAGGAGGCGAAAAGGGCTGTGGGGCCCCCAGAGCATAGGGTGGCGCGGCCAGGCCATGGGCCGCGCCGCCCTATGGTCTGGGCCCACAGTGGCTCCTCTCTTCTTCCCCTTCTGGCTCCCTCCGTCATCTGGAAAAATAGGAATTTACGTGAAATTCCCTTCCACAGTTGATCTTCCGAAATATTGCGTTCTGACGGTGCTTTTTCCAGCAGAATCCTGGCTCCGGTGCTTGATCCTCCAATGATGATGAAACATGCAAAATAGATGAAATAACATAAGTATTGTGTCCCAATATGAAATATATCAATGAATAACAGCAAATTATGATACAAAATAGTGATGCAAATTGGACGTATCACGCACAAAGCCCCATGTGCGCCACAGAATCTCAACTTTCTGTGGCGCACTAAGCCACACATGCGCCACAGAAGTTTTTTCCACGGAACCTGGAGGATTGGGGCTTCCCAGAAATATGGCTAAGTGCCAAACTTCTATGGCGCACCAAAGCCAACATGCGCCACAGAATCTCAACTTTCTGTGGCGCATGTTGGCTTTGGTGCGCCACAGAAGTTTGGCACTTAGCCATATTTTTTAATCCCTGCATCATATGTTCCTAATATAAAATGTTATGCAAGTATTTCATTTAATAGATTCCTAGTGTTTTATTCAATAGATTCCTAGTGTTTTATTCAAGAAATAAATGTTATGCAAGTTAATTAATATAGATAATTCAAAAAAATCACCACACATCACACACACATATGCATGCATGGATGTTTTGTGTCATACACACACATATACACACATGTGTTTTTTCCAAAGTACATATATGTGTGCATTATAGAGTACACAAAAAAACCCACAATGAACTTCTCGGTTCCGATCGGTGGCTAGCTAGCGTTTCTTGACAATGTTCTTGCCCTTCTTCATCGCGGTTGTTGAATACTTTAGCCCGGCCACCTTGAGATTTCTTCTCGTGTAGGGGCAACCTTTAGCCGGTAGGGTGGTCTTCCTTCTTACTTTCGAATAAGTAGTAGGCTTGTCGAAGTACTTGTCAAATTCCTCTTCGATCTTCGGATCGCCGTTCTTGTCGATGTCTTGCTTGTCGGCTTCTCCTTCCATTCCGATGATGCTCCTCTTGCCCCTCCTCACGACCACACGGCTGGGCTTTGACGGGTCGGTAATGAAGAAGCATTGGTCAACTTGGCTAGCGAGCACCCACGGCTCATTTTTCGCGGAGGGGGTCTTCGATTTGGCATCGGGTATAACCATGGTGGTGAAATATAGTCCATCTTTTTCGACGCTCTTGGCCCATCTCACACGGAACATCGGCATCGTCACTCCAACGTAGTCGAGTTCCCAAATCTCCTCGATCCTTCCGTAGAATCTTTCCTTGACATCAGTCTTGTCATCGGTGTAGGATAGCATAGTTACTCCTGAGTTTTGATATTCGCTATTCTTGTCCTTTTCCTCGGTGTAGAATCTATAGCCGTTGATGTCGTACGACTGATAGGTCCTTACGTTGTGCCCGGGTCCCTGTGACAGGGAGAATATGAGTTTCTGCTCTTCAGTAGAAGGCATCGGTGCGGGACTTTCCAGTAGCCTTTTCTTGAACCACCCCGTGAAGGTGGAGTTGTGCTCTTTCGTAACGTCCCCTGTTTTCCTCGGCCGTCCTAGGTCGATGAACTTCTGCTCGATTAAGCTTTTATGCTTATCCACCCAAGGGCTGACCAATTCTATGTGTTGTAGCGCGACTCGGTGTGCCCTGTCAAAGTCGGCGTGTCGACCAGCGATGCCGACATGCATTGCGCGGTAGCCCTCGCGGTGACCAAACCCTGATAGCCTGCCGACGTGCTTCCTGGTGGGCAGACCGACATCCTCGTTCTCGGTGCTTAGGTAGTTCTGGCAGAAGGAGATGCACTCGTAGGTGAGAAAGCCCTTGGCTATGCTTCCATCTGGACGGGCCCTGTTGCGAACGAATCCTTTGATGACACCGTTCAACCTTTCGAATGGCATCATGTTGTGCAGGAATGTCGGCCCGAGGTGGATGATGTCATCCACTACATGGACAAGCAGATGCACCATGATGTCGAAGAACGCTGGCGGGAAGTAAATCTCGAGCTCGCATAGTATCTCGACGATCTCTTCTTGTAGCCTGTTGAGCTGCTTAACACCGATGGACTTCATAGAGATGACGTCGAAGAAGTTGCAGAGGCCAAACATCGTCTCGTGGACGTGGTCGTCCATTATCCCTCGCATCGCAACGGGAAGTATCTGTGTCATCAGCACGTGACAGTCGTGAGACTTCATCCCGCTAAACCTCTTCTTCGCTACGTCCAGATATCTGCTTATCTTCCCCGAGTAACCGTGAGGAACTTTTACTCCTAGGAGGCACTCGAAAAACCTCTCGAGCTCCTCCTCGCTCAGAGTGAAGCAGACAGGTTTAAGCACCACCACCTCATTCTTCTTAGCCCTTTTGTGGTGACCCTGAGTCGTTTCCGTCTGTTCATCATCATCATCATCACTATCGGTGGGGTTCTTGCTTGAGGCCAAGCAATTTCAGGTCGGTTCTTGCTTTCGGGCCATCCTTGGTCCTCTCCGGCATGTTCATCAGAGTGCCAAGTAGGCTCTCGGTAATGTTTTTCGTGACGTGCATGACATCGAGGCTATGGGGCGTGTGGAGGACCTTCCAGTACGGCAGGTCCCAGAAAACAGACCTCGCTTTCCATACTCCCAGCAGCGGCGATTCCCGCGGTCGCTTCTTTCCCGGCGCGGGGCACTCTTCCCAATTTTCCAAAAGCTCGGATATTTCTTCGCCGCTCCTCGGTCGTGGGGCTCTTCCGAGCTCCTCTTCGCCGTTGAACAGATCCTTGCGTTTTCTCCACGGGTGATCGAAGCGAAGCCACATTCGAGTCCCTTGGAACACAGTTTTACAAGACCCGGGAGGCTTCGGCAGCTGCAGATGCGGGGTCTTATCCATGCACTTGACTCATGCCTTGAATCCGTGGTTCACCTGGCACGATACATATGCGTAACCAGGATAGTCCTGCACTGTCGTTAGCAATGCGGCTCTGAGAGGGAAATAATCTCTTTTGTACGCGTCCCAAGTATGGGCCGGCGTCTGCCACAGCGTGGCTAACTCCTCTTTCAACAGACCGAGATACAGATGCATGTCCACGCCCGGTTGTTTTGGCCCCTGAATAAGAATACTCATGTGTACGTACCGCTGCTTTGTGCACAGCCAGGGGGGAGGTTGTATGGCCATACAAACACGGGCCAGGTGCTATGCGTGCTACTCTGGTTTCCAAAGGGATTGAGTCCGTCGGTGCTCATGCCCAGACGAATGTTCCTCGGTTCGCTCCCGAACTCATCTGCGAACTCAATGTCCAACGCATTCCACTGGCTAGCGTCTGCAGGGTGTGTCAGGATCTTGCCCTTCTCCGGATCATCTGCGGGCTTCTCCCTTTCCGCGTGCCATTGCATGAGCTTTGCTTCCTTAGGATCTACGAAATACCGCTGCAGACGGGGAGTGATAGGAAAGTACCAGACAACTTTCAGAGGAACTTTCTTGTTCCCTCTCTTGTACCGTCCTTGGCCGCACACCGGACATGTGGTTCTATCCTTGTACTCATTCCGAAAAAGTGCACAATCATTGATGCATGCGTGGTACTTTACGTGCGGTAGGTCGAGTGGGCAAACTACTTTCTTGGCCTCGTCGATACTTGTCGGCAATGTGTTGTCCTTGGGAAGACGAGCATGACAGGATTTCATGTTATCGCTGAAGCTGCTGTCGGTCCATTTGTGTTCCGCCTTCATCTCCAGACACTCGAGCGTTACACTCAAGCGTGTATCCTCGGGTCGGCACCCTGGATACAATGGAGTCATCCCGTCTACCTCCATTTGCGCCAGCTTGGCTTCAGGTTTGGCGTTGCCCGTGTCCTTCAGGAGAAGCTCTTGAACATGAGGGTCCCGCAGGGCCGTCGTTAGCGGCGTCTGCTTGCTCTCGGCATCTCCACCACCATCTCCTCCGGCATCATCATCTCCTTCATCGGCCTCTCCTTCCTCATGATGAACACCATGTTCGGGAGACTCTTCGTCTTCTCGCCCGATGTCGGCCTCTTCTTCATGACCAACATTTGCCGGCTCCTCGTTGAAGCCGAGCATGAAACCGCGCCTGAGCAGGTGTTCCTCCAGTTGTCCAGAATCAGGGTCGATCCACTGCCGGAGTCCGCATTTTCGACACGGACATCTTATCAGGGTCATGTTGTTCCTAACCATGTCGGCCTTCGCGTTCACCTTGTATCTAACCACTTGTCCTTCCCTCATATGGACGACCATGGTTGACTGCATCATACATATATAGAGCAAAAGAGAGTTAATTAGAACCACACACACCATGCACAAACACACATGCATGCATGATCGCCGGAAAATTTCGACATGACCTATCCTAAAAGTGGGACATATGGCTAGTGCAAGAATTTGCCGAAATGGAAATGAATCAACATTTCGGCAAACATCCATGCACCACACGCCGGCACAAACCAACAACACAAATAAGCTTCTTCGCAAGCAAACATTCAACCACAACACAAAGCTCAACACATATAAACATCATCGTCTCGCCACCGCAAACCGTCCGGGAGCGCGATAATAATCTTCACCTACAAAACATCCATACACACAAAACATGCATCCAATAGTACTCAACCTCTCACAAATCTACCAAGATCATGGTGGAGCAAGAGGATGGGGTGGTGGAGACAAAACAATGGACCATGCAAGAGGGAAAGTGGAGGAGGAGGGAAAGAGAATTGTGGTTTTTAGTACCCCTCTACAAGTTGGAGTGGCTTCCCCTCACAAATATGCCCACAAAATAGGCTTAGAGCTATCAACAATGGAGAAAAGTATGACCAAAATGGAGTGGGAGAGAGGAGCAACACGAGCTGGTTGGAGGAGACAAGAATGGAAAGGGTGGTGGGTGGAAGAAAAGAGGGGGAAAGCTGTCTCCAAAAGTGAGATATACTATGCACTTTCTGTGGCGCATATGCTGATATGCGCCACAGAAACATGAACTTCTGTGGCGCATATGAGCTCATGCGCCACGGAATCATGGTGGCGTGAGCCGGGGGTGGTCCCCGCAGGAAATTCTGTGGCGCATGGATCAACGTGCGCCACAGAAAGCTGGACCATGCGCCACAGAATATCCTTCGGCCATGTGCAGTGGTGGACCCAGCGTGGGTCCCACGAACTTTCTGTGGCGCACTACCCACCGTGCGCCACAGAATCTCCATCTTCTGTGGCGCATATGCTTGCACGTGCGCCACAGAAACATTAAATTTTTTATGGCGCATTTTAGTGGTGCGCCACAGAAATATTTTTGTGGCGCATGGGCCATTTGGTGCGCCACAGAGGTGGTTTCCACCTATAATGGTTTTCCTACTAGTGATCATATATTACTCTCAGGAAAAATAACAAAGTCTCACAAAATGACAAAATCTAGATTTTAGTGTACTGTTCATTACTATTCACCAATGCTGAAATCAAGATTTGTTATTTTTCCTGAGCCTAAAATACAGCATATTTCAATCTAAAAATTTACACACTTGAAGATTACAATATTATCTACATCACAATATTTGTTCGAACTTTTTTACCATGTTTAAAATGAAAATTTCATAGGTTTAAAAGGTGGCCTACATTTAGCTCGAGCTACAAACATCCATTCTCTGTTAGTTTAAACATTTGGTCTAGACTCTCTCTAGCATAAATATACAAGAGTTGCGCTTAGTGTGCTGCCTTGCTGTCCCCAAATCAGGATAATTAGTACTACTGAGTATAATATGGTATCTCTTGATTGTGCAATCCTTTCTTGATCTTGCTGAATTACATGTCCTGCTCTGTCAAGATTAAACAATCGCGGGCTTCACATTTTGATTGATGTTTCATCCTACAAGAATTTCAGTTTCCTCTTGGTGATTTCAGTAGGTACTAAACTTTTTTTTGCGAGAAAAGGTACTAACCTATTTACATAATGACATTTCCGGAGAAAAATTCTTGACACCCATGACCTTGAGCCAAACCATAATAAATTAAATCCTTAACTTTCCTCAAAGTTTGTGAGTTTCAGCCAAATGTACCTTTGGCAAAAAAAATCATCAAGTTTGCTAAATATAGCCAAAATACCTCTGAATCCAAACAAATTAATTCACACCTAGAAAACCATGAAAGTTTTGTAGGAAGAGATATATAACTTTAGTTTCCATGCATGCATGGCAGCATATGCCTACTCGGTTAGACTTTTGTTTTTTGTTTGTTTGGCATGGTTTGGCTCGAACTAAGGACAAGAGGCGCTTATATCTAAAAATTTAGTAATAATTCTTTCTTTTTTGCATCACACCAGACAGTTGCCAGGCTAAGGTCAGAACTTGGAAAATTTGGCAAACCAAACTCTCACAGATAGTTTCTGTCGAGATCTGCATGTCCCATTCTTAAGACGATGTTATAAGAAGTCCAATTTACCCCCCCCCCCCCCCCCTCCCCCAAAAATTGACACGAAGTTTTGTTCACAATTCTTAATTGTGATTTTTGTAAGAAACACGGTACAAACGCAGACGCTCACATACACTCACCCCTATGAACGCACACACGCACATCCTACCCCTATGAGCACCTCCCACTGAATGAATATTCCGCATTTATGAGACACATATATGTCAAACATGGGGTTTGAACTCTGGTGGGCTGGAGATACAACCACCCTCCTAACCACCCAACCTCAAGTTGGTTGTCAATTCTTAATTGTGATTTGGTTCAACCTTCAACCTGAATTCTTAAAACCGTTCGGAACTACCCTTTAACCGTTTTGAGCTGATTTTTTCTTGCCATGTAATGTATTGCATTGTTAAGAAAATACCACCGGCATGTATTTGCGTAGATCCTCGTACTGTACATGTATATGTGCTACAAAAGCAATCGGCCTATCCTATTCTCGTCTGTTCAGGCGGCAAAGGCGGTATCGATTGTCCGCACCACCGGCCAACCAGATTACTGCGCCGCTTGCTCCTGCAAAGGCCACTGCCCGCCCCTGCCCTAGCCACCGCCCACCATCCATCTCGCCGGCCTTGCACTGCCTGTCAGCTCTCCACGGTGATGCAGCCGGCTGGATCGGGGTGACCCAGCCCCTCCCCTCACTGGAGCTCCCCCTCACCCGTGCTGCATGTTTCCCCGCCAGAAGAAGAACGCCTTCCCCCGCTGTTGTTGCGAGTTCTGCCAATGACTGCCTTTTAGATTGCTAGTTTATTTTTGAGAGAAGCTCAATTTACCCCCCCCCCCCCCCAAATCTGTCTCAAATTTCACATTATAACCCTCTATTATGATTTGGTTCAACCTTCACCCCCCTGAATTATAAAAAACCATTCGAAATTAGCCCTTCCACCCTTTTTCAACAAGTGTTTGAACCAGTTTTCCTCGCCACGTCAGTGAATTTTCTTGCAATATACTTCCTCTGGATCGGTTTAACAGCCATGCAATAAGTTTAAGACAAGCTTTGCTATTAATTTTGGTCCACAAAATAAAATTATTTGTCTAAAAATCTATACCATTAGATTCATATCCAAAAAAGGTTTCCAATGATATAATGTTGTGACATATATTCTTTAATTTGTTTACCAAAATAATGGTTAAAACATTTTCTTAAACTATGTGCACGTCCGTTAAACCGAACCGGGCAGAGTACTCTCGAGAGCACATGATCCCCTCTTACCTGTTCATCATGTTCAATCTTCCTCCCTAGAACGATGTCACGCAACATATGGAGGGGCGCCTCCACCGTCCAGCAGGACCGCGCTCTGGCGACCGTCCTCAACCAACCTCTGACATCTACATCCCCTAAAAATCAAACGTACACAAGTTGTCCTTAAAACACATAAATATGGAACACAAGATACTTTCATAGTGTTGCTGATGCGAGACATAGAAATATACTTATTCGTTCTCTAGTTCAGGATGAGGGCATGATTGAGGAAAGTGAGCAACTATAGTTATATTATATTACAAATTATTGCAAAAAAAATCTACGTGCCCGAGAAAGGCAACTTCTCTTTTGACGAGACTCAGAAAGACGATATCCCCCAAGTTTCATATGTGAAAAATAACCTACTTAATGCACCTTATACTAAGGATGAAGTAAGAAAGATGGGTTTTCTCAAATGGAGCAAAACAAATCCCCTGGTCCTGACGGCTTCCCATCTAAATTCTACCAAAACTTCTAGGAAGTCATCAGATCGGATCTTCTAGAATTGTTCAGCTTCCTTCATAGTGGACAACTCGAATTGTTCTACTTAAACTTTGGTTAAATAATTTTATTACGTACGGTTATTGAAGCAGAAGGATCCAACAATATAGGCCTATCTGTCTTCTTAGTGTTAGTTTTAAATTTTTTACAGTTGCTAGGATTAGGTTAAACACACCGAGTGACCTTGTAGTTCGTCCGTCTCAGATTGGCTTTATGCAAGGCCGCAACATATTTGATGGGGTAGTTATCCTTCATGAATTGTTTTAATAACTAAATAGGGAAAAGTTGAATGGGGTTATTTTAAAAATTGATTTTGAGAAAGCCTACCACAAAGTTAAGTGGTATTTCCTCCAACAGACTCTAAGAATGAAATATTTTTCTAAAGAGTGGCGTGCATTAATCCATAGCTTCGTATCAAGAGGTAGTGCTGCCATTTAAGTCAATGATGATATTGGAAAATACTTTCACACTAAGAAGGGGATAAGCCAAGGTGATCCATTATGGCCAATTTTATTTAATATAGTAACGGTTATGCTTGTTGTCATGATTGATCGTGCAAATTTTTATATCCAAATTTAAGATGGGATACCCCATTTTGTTGATGGAGGGTTATCTATCCTCCAATACACCAATGATACAGTCCACTGTATGGAACATGACATCGAAAGTGCAAGAAACCTAAAGTTAATTATGTCAGCATTCGAGCAACTATCAGGTCTAAAGATAAATTTCCATAAGAGTGGGTTGTATTGTTTTGGTGAGGCTAAAGACGATATCAACCTATATGCTTGTTTGACACAAGGCTATTTCTATATTAAGTATTTGGGTATTTTGATTTATTATCGGAGACTTACAAATGCTGAATGGAAATTCGTGGAGGAGAGATTACAAATTAGATAAACTAGCTGGAAAGGCAAAAAATTTCTTTGGAGTAAGATTGGTACTCATTAACTCAGTAGTGAGCAACTTGGTACTATATATGATATCATTCTTGTAACTTTCGAAAGGTGTCTTAAAACGATTGGATTACTTCTGCTAAAGGTTCTTTTGGCATGGTGATAGTGAGAAAAAATATTGATTGGCTAAGTGGAGTGTGGTTTGCGGCCCTAAAGATCAAGGTGGACATGGGATTCATGACCTTGATGCCAAGAAGAAAACCCTTCGTGATAAATGGCTTTTCAAGCTTCTTTCTGAAGACGATGTGTGGCAAACCCTCCTTAGGAGGAAGTATGTCGGCTCTTGTCCTTTGTCCCAGGTTTACTAGAAACCTCGTGACTCACACTTCTGCGCTGGGCTAGTGGCGACGAAGAATATCTTTTTCCCATATGGTTCTTTCTTTATTAGGGATGGATAAAAAATAGGTTCTGGGAAGGATAAATGGCAAAGTACCGCCACAATCCGAGAACAATATACGATATTGTACAACATTGTGTGTCACAAAGGCGATACACTCGCTAAAGTGTTAGAAACTTCACCACCAAATGTGTCGTTTAGACAGAGCTTGTGGGTCCTAGGCAAGCATCTTGGATTGTCTTGCTCCAGCGTCTGACTTTTCTCCGTTTGACGTAGGGGTATGAGTTATTTTTTGGGATCTTCTTGAGAGTGGTAATTTTTAGTGAATTATATGTACAAAGCGTTAATGCAACATAAAGTGCTAGTTTATAGAAATAAGAAAATTTGCAAAATAAAGATCGCGCTTAAAACCAAGGGTTTTGCGTGGTATCTTCGTCGTGGTGTAATTCTTACCAAAGATAACCTTACAGAACACAATTGGCGAGAATGTAAAACATGTGTCTTTTGTCACGATGATGAGACTATTAAGCACGTACACTTCTAATAAAAAATTGCTAGATCTATATGGTCAGCCACCTGACACGCGTGAAGCACACGTCCGTTGGGAACCCCAAGTGGAAGGTGTGATGCGTATAGAAGCAAGTTTCCCTCAGTATGAAACCAAGGTTATCGAACACGTGAAGGTTGTTGATGGAGGAGTGTAGTGCGGCGCAACACCAGTGAAACCGGCGCCAACGTGGAACCTGCACAACACAATCAAGATACTTTGCCCCAACGTAACAGTGAGGTTGTCAATCTCACCGGCTTGCTGAAAACAAAGGATTAAACGTATAGTGTGGAAGATGATGTTTGTTTGCAAAGAACAGTACAGAACAATGATTGCAGTAGATTGTATTCAGATGTAAAAGAATGGACCGGGGTCCACAGTTCACTAGTGGTGTCTCTCCAATAAGATAAATAACATACTGGGTGAATAAATTACAGGCGGGCAATTGACAAATAAAGATTCAATACATATCATGATGATCACTATGAGATTTAATCAGGGCATTACGACAAAGAACATAGACCGCCATCCAGCATGCATCTATGCCTAAATAGTTCACCTTCAGGTTAGCATCCGCACCCCTTCCAGTATTAAGTTGCAAACAACAGACAATTGCATTAAGTATGGTGCGTAATGTAATCAACAAAAATATCCTTAGACAAAGCATTGATGTTTTATCCCTACTAGCAACAGCACATCCACAACCTTAGAACTTTCTGTCACTGTCCAGGATTCAATGGAGGCATGAACCCACTATCGAGCATAAATACCCCCCTCTTGGAGTTACAAGTATCAACTTGGCCAGAGCCTCTACTAGCAACGGAGAGCATGCAAGAACATAAACAACACATATATGATAGATTGATAATCAACTTGACATAATATTCTATATTCATCGGATCTCACCAAACACAACATGTAGCATTACAAATAGATGATCTTGATCATGTTAGGCAGCTCACAAGATCTAAACATGATAGCACAAGAGGAGAAGACAACCATCTAGCTACTGCTATGGACCCATAGTCCAAGGATGAACTACTCACGCATCAGTCCGGAGGCAGGCATGATGATGTAGAGCCCTCTGATACGTCTCAAACGTATCTATAATTTCTTATGTTCCATGCTACTTTTATGACAATACTTGAATGTTTTATACATACTTTACAACATTATTATACATTTTTCGGCACTAACCTATTAACAAGATGCCGAAGTGCCGATTCTGTTTTTTCATTGTTTTGGTTTCAGAAATCCTAGTAAGGAAATATTCTCGGAATTGGACGAAATCAACGCTCAGGGTCCTATTTTTACACGAAGCTTCCAGAAGACCGAAAGGGAAACGAAGTGGGGCCACGAGGCGGCCACACACCAGGGCGGCGCGGCCCAAGCCCTGGCCGCGCCGGCCTGTTGTGTGGGGCCCTCGTGTGGCCCCCTGACCTAACCTTCCGCCTACATATAGCCTTCGTCGCGAAACCCCCGGTACCGAGAGCCACGATACGGAAAACCTTCCAGAGACGCCGCTGATACGTCTCCAACGTATCCATAATTTCTGATGTTCCATGCTTGTTTTATGACAATACCTACATGTTTTGCTCACACTTTATAATGTTTTTATGCGTTTTCTGGAACTAACCTATTAACAAGATGCCACAGTGCCAGTTCCTGTTTTCTGTTGTTTTTGGTTCCAGAAAGGCTGTTCGGGCAATATTCTCGGAATTCGACGAAACGAAGACCCAATACCTTATTTTTCCGAAAGCATCCAGAACACCGAAGGAGAGTCGGAGAGGGGCCAGAGGGCCACCAGACCATAAGGCGGCGCGGCCCCAGGCCTGGCCGCGCCAGCCTATGGTGAGGGGGCCCCAGGCACCCTCCTGCGTCGCCTCTTCGCCTATAAAACCCCTTTCGACCTAAAAACGCAAGACGGATTGACGAAACTCCAGAAAGACTCTAGGGGCGCCGCCGCCATCGCGAAACTCCAATTCGGGGGACAGAATCTCTGTTCCGGCACGCCGCCGGGACGGGGAAGTGCCCCCGGAAGCCATCTCCATCAACGCCACCGCCTCCATCATGCTCGTGAGTAGTTCCCCCATGGACTACGGGTTCTAGCTGTAGCTAGTTGGTATTCTCTCCCCCATGTACTTCAATACAATGATCTCATGAGCTGCCTTACATGATTGAGATTCATCTGATGTAATCGGTGTTGTGTTTGTTGGGATCCGATGGATTGTTACATTATGATTAGTCTATCTATATAAGTTTGTGAAGTTATTGTTGCTGCAATCTTGTTGTGTTTAATTCTTGTCACTAGGGCCCGAGTGGCATGATCTTAGATTTAAGCTCTATACTTATTGCTTAGATTGTATCTACAAGTTGTTTGCACATGTCTATGTCCGGAACCCGAGGCCCCAAAGTGACAGAAATTGGGATAACCGGAGGGGAAGGCGTAGGTGTGAGGATCTCATGTTTTCACCAAGTGTTAATGCTTTGCTCCGGTGCTCTATTAAAAGGAGTACCTTAATTTCCAGTAGATTCCCTAGAGGCCCGGCTGCCACCGGCTGGTAGGACAAAAGATGTTGTACAAGTTTCTCATTGCGAGCACGTATGACTATATATGGAAAACATGCCTACATGATTAATAATCTTGATATTATGTCTTAATGCTATTTCAATCCTATCAATTGCCCAACTGTAATTTGTTCACCCAACACTTGTTATTGGAGAGTTACCACTAGTGTAGATAGCTGGGAACCCCGGTCCATCTCTCATCATCATATTCTCGTTCTACATGTCATTGGAAGTAGTGTCAACTATTTTCTGGTGCCATTGCTCTCATATTACTGCTACTGCTGCTGTGTTACTGTTACTACTACTCTCATATTACTGCTGCTTTCACATCACCCGTGTTACTAGTGCTTTTCCAGGTGCAGCTGAATTGACAACTCAGTTGTTAAGGCTTATAAGTATTCTTTACCTCCCCTTGTGTCGAATCAATAAATTTGGGTTTTACTTCCCTCGAAGACTGTTGCGATCCCCTATACTTGTGGGTTATCAGCCGCCGCCGCGAATTCCATCTCGGGGGATTCAGGAGATCGCCTCCGGCACCCTGCCGGAGAGGGGAATCATCACCGGAGGGGCTCTACATCATCATGCCCGCCTCCGGATTGATGCGTGAGTAGTTCATCCTTGGACTATGGGTCCATAGCAGTAGCTAGATGGTTGTCTTCGCCGCTTGTGCTATCATTGTTTAGATCTTGTGAGCTGCCTAACATGATCAAGATCATCTATTTGTAATGCTACATGTTGTGTTTGGCGGGATCCGATGAATATAGAATACTATGTTAAGTTGATTATCAATCTATCATATATGTGTTGTTTATGTTCTTGCATGCTCTCCGTTGCTAGGAGAGGCTCTGGCCAAGTTGATACTTGTAACTCCAAGAGGGAGTAATTATGCTCGATAGTGGGTTCATGCCTCCATTGAATCTGGGATCGTGACAGTAGGTTCTAAGGTTGTGGATGTGCTGTTGCTACTAGGGATAAAACATCAATGCTTTGTCTAAGGATATTTGTGTTGATTACATTACGCGCCATACTTAATGCAATTATCTGTTGTTTACAAATTAATACTGGAAGGGGTTCGGATGATAACCTGAAGGTGGATTATTTAGGCATAGATGCATGCTGGATAGCGGTCTATGTACTTTGTCGTAATGCCCTGATTAAATCACACATCAATCATCATTGATATGTATTGAATCTTTATTTGTCAATTGCACGCCTTTAATTTGTTCACCCAGCATGTTAGTTATCTTATTGGAGAGACACCTCTAGTGAACTGTGGACCCCGGTCCATTCTTTTACATCTGAATACATTCTACTGTTCTTTACTGTTCTTTGCAAACAAACACCATCTTCCACTCGATACGCTTAATCCTTTGTTTTCAGCAAGCCGGTGAGATTGACAACCTCACTGTTACGTTGGGGCAAAGTACTTTGATTGTGTTGTGCAGGTTCCACGTTGGCGCCGGTTTCACTGGTGTTGCGCCGCACTACACTCCTCCGCCAACAACCTTCACGTGCTTCTTGGCTCCTACTGGTTCGATAACCTTGGTTTCATACTGAGGGAAACTTGCTGCTGTGCGCATCATACCTTCCTCTTGGGGTTCCCAACGAACGTGTACATCTACGCGCATCAAGCTAAATTTCTGGCGCCGTTGCCGGGGATCTGAAGAAAAGTTATACCGCAAAGATTTCTATCTCCCACGTCAACTGCACGCCAGCAGCTAAATTTCTGGCGCCGTTGCCGGGGAGATCAAGACACGCTGCAAGGGGAGTCTCCACTTCCAATCTCTTTACTTTGTTTTTGTCTTGCTTTACTTTAATTTATTTACCGTCTTGTTTGCTTCCTATTAAAAGACAAAAAAATTAGTTACTTTACTTATTGTCTTATTTACTAGCTCTATATCAAAACACAAAAAAAATTAGTTACTTGCATTTATTTTATTATCATGACTAGTCCTGTAGCTGTTGCTCTATCACCTGAGGAATCGATCTTTACTTTTAAACAAGGGGGTGAGGAGAGTTTTGAGGAAGTTTGGTCTAGAATTTTTGATTCTTATAGTAGAACTGAACCTAAAATGCCTCTAAGTTTGCTTCTTAGTAACTTTTATTTTGGGCTTATTCTTCGCTATAGATATGCCTTAGATGCTGTAGTGGGAGGAGATTTCCTCCATTGTGATGGAGATCAAGCTTTTAATGCTGTAAAAAAATTAGTCACATCGTCTAGCTCTGCTAGTAACTTTGATTCATCTCTTGCTAGCATTCTTAATAGATTGAACACTCTCGAAACGAATATATCTGATTTAAAAGAAGGGTACAACCATATTCGCGAATTTTATGATTATGTTCCATTAAGCTTTGAACCTTCAATGTGGGTGCCTACTATAAAAATTACCATTTGTGGTGAAATTTTTTATGCCCGCTGTGATATTATGTCTGAGTTCTGCCTTATGCCTAAAAGCATTTATGAATCTTTGACACTTTGGGAACTTACTGAAGGAGGAGAAGGAATAACTCTTACTGATAATTCCGTTATAATTCCTAAGGGAATAGCTGAAGGTGTTTTCACAACCTTTCTTGGAAGAACGGTATCCACTAATTATCTTGTTGTTGAATTTGTAGGGACAGGAAAAATTACGCTTGGAAGATCCCTGCTGAAACTCATGGGAGCAATCATAGATATGGGGAAAGACACTCTAAATTTTACCTCTACACCCGGATGCGGTCATGTATTCCCTAAACCAAAGAGTAAGAAGAGTAGGCTCAAAGCCTCTGGTAAGAATGTTGATGCTTCTTCTCTTGATGTTACTTGATTTGCACTTTCTGCGCCTAGCTGAAAGGCGTTAAAGAAAAGCACTTCTTGGGAGATAACCCAAGTTTCATTTTATTTACTGTATTGTTGAGTCTTGGAAGTTGTTTACTACTGTAGCAACCTCTCCTTATCATGTTTTTGTGCCAAGTAAAGTTTCTATGTTAAAGTTGATGCTATATTTGGGATTGTTGCGCAGAAACAACATTGCTGTCTGTCACGAATTCTCGCAGAGCTCTCTGTAAAAAAATCAAAAAATCTGCAAATTTACGAGCGTGATCCTCAGATATGTACGCAACTTTCATTAGTTTTGAGTTTTTCCATTTGAGCAAGTTAAGTTCCCCTGCCAGATTCATCTTTACGGACTGTTCTGTTTTTGACAGATTCTGCCTTTTATTTCGCATTGCCGCTTTTGCTATGTTGAATGAGTTTCTTTGTTCCATTAACTTTCAGAAGCTTTGTGCAATGTCCAGAAGTGTTAAGAATGATTGTGTCACCTCTGAATATGTGAATTTTGATTATGCACTAACCCTCTAATGAGTTTGCTCGAAGTTTGTTGTGAAGGAAGTTTTCAAGGGTCAAGAGAAGAGGATGATATACTATGATCAAGAAGAGTGAAAGGTCTAAGCTTGGGGATGCCCCGGTGGTTCATCCCTGCATATTTTAAGAAGACTCAAGCATCTAAGCTTGGGGATGCCCAAGGCATCCCCTTCTTCATCGACAACATTATCAGGTCACTTCTAGTAAAACTATATTTTTATTCCATCACATCTTATGTTCTTTACTTGGAGCGTCGGTTTGCTTTTTTTTTTGTTTTAGTTTGAATAAAGTTGGATCCCACCATCCTTATATTGGAGATATTACGCTCCGCTTTTTCATATGGAACACTTGTGTTCTTAATTGTGCTTTAATGTTCATGGCGAAGGCTGAAATTGCTTCGTTAAATTGCTATTTGGTTGGAATCAGAAAATGCTGCATATGGTTTGGATTAACTTGGCAATTGTTTGAGCTCTCATAGATCATGTTTAAGCTCTTGCATCATGTAGTTTAATCTATTAGTGAAGAACTACCGTAGATCTTGTTTAATTTGGTTTGCATGATTGGTCTCTCTAAGTCTAGATATTTTCGGGTAAAGTGTTTGAACAACAAGGAAGACAGTGTAGAGTCTTATAATGCTTGCAATATGTTCTTGTGTAAGTTTTGCTGTACCTGTTCATACTTGTGTTTGCTTCAAACAACCTTGCTAGCCAAAGTCTTGTACTGAGAGGAAATGCTTCTCGTGCATCCAAACACCTTGAGCCAAAACCCATGCCATTTGTGTCCACCATATCTACCTACTATGTGGTATTTTTCTGCCATTCCAAAGTAAATTACTTGAGTGCTACCTTTAAAATTTCATTCCTTTATCTTTGCAATATATAGCTCATGGGACAAACAGCTTAAAAACTATTGTGGTGATGAATATGTAGTTATGTGTCTTAATTCTTATAAGTTGCTTGTTGAGCGGTAACCATGTTTCTGGGGACGCCATCAACTTTTTACCTTTGTTGGATATCATGTGAGATGCTATGCATGTTCATCTTGTCTGAAGTAAGTGCGATTTCATGATCAAATGGTTTGAGTATGCATATGTTAGAGAAGAACATTGGGCCGCAAACTAAAGCCATGTATCATGGTGGAAGTTTCAGTTTGGACATACAACCTCAATCTCTTATGAGAATATTATTTGTTGTTGAATGCTTAAGCATTAAAAGAGGAGTCCATTATCTGTTATCTATGTTGTCCCGGTATGGATGTCTAAGTTGAGAATAATCAAAAGCGAGAAATCCAATGCGTGCTTTCTCCTTAGACATTTGTACAGGCGGCATAGAGGTACCCCTTTGTGACACTTGGTTGAAACATATGTTATGCAATGATAATCCGTGTTTTCCGAGCTAAGTAGGACAAGGTGCGAGCACTATTAGTACTCTATGCATGAGACTTGCAACTTGTAGGAAGTATTATGCATAGCACATATGAATTATTACTACCGTTGACAAAATTGTTTCTATGTTTTCAAAACAAAAGCTCTAGCACAAAATAGTAATCCATGCTTCCCTCTGCGAAGGGCCATTCTTTTACTTTATGTTGAGTCAGTTTACCCACTTCTTTCTATCTTAGAAGCAAACACTTGTGTTAACTGTGTGCATTGATTCTTACATGTTTACTTATTGCACCTGTTATATTACTCTATGTTGACAAATATCCATGAGATATACATGTTACAAGTTGAAAGCAATTGCTGAAACTTAATCATCCTTTGTGTTGCTTCAATGCATTCTACTTTGAATTTATTGCTTATGAGTTAGCTCTTATGCAAGTCTTATTGATACTTGTTTGAAAGTACTATTCATGAAAAGTTTTGCTATATGATTCAATTGTTTAGTCATTATCTTTGTTAGCAATCTTTTGTTCAGATCACTCCATTCATCTCATATGCTTTACAATAATGTTGATCAAGATTATGTTGGTAGCATGTCACTTCAGAAATTATTTGTGTTATCGTTTACCTACTCGAGGACGAGTAGGAACTAAGCTTGGGGATGCTTGATACGTCTCAAACGTATCTATAATTTCTTATGTTCCATGCTACTTTTATGACAATACTTGAATGTTTCATACATACTTTACAGCATTATTATACATTTTCCGGCACTAACCTATTAACAAGATGCCGAAGTGCCAGTTGTTGTTTTCTGCTGTTTTTGGTTTCAGAAATCCTAGTAAGGAAATATTCTCGGAATTGGACGAAATCAACGCCCAGGGTCCTATTTTTACACGAAGCTTCCAGAAGACCGAAAGGGAAACGAAGTGGGGCCACGAGGCGGCCACACACCATGGCGGCGCGGCCCAAGCCCTGGCCGCGCCGGCCTGTTGTGTGGGGCCCTCGTGTGGCCCCCTGACCTACCCTTCCGCCTACATATAGCCTTCGTCGCGAAACCCCCTGTACCGAGAGCCACGATACGGAAAACCTTCCAGAGACGCCGCCGCCGCGAATCCCATCTCGGGGGATTCAGGAGATCGCCTCCGGCACCCTGCCGGAGAGGGGAATCATCACCGAAGAGGCTCTACATCATCATGCCCGCCTCCGGATTGATGCGTGAGTAGTTCATCCTTGGACTATGGGTCCATAGCAGTAGCTAGATGGTTGTCTTCTCCTCTTGTGCTATCATGTTTAGATCTTGTGAGCTGCCTAACATGATCAAGATCATCTATTTGTAATGCTACATGTTGTGTTTGGCGAGATCCGATGAATATAGAATATTATGTCAAGTTGATTATCAATCTATCATATATGTGTTGTTTATGTTCTTGCATGCTCTCCGTTGCTAGTAGAGGCTCTGGCCAAGTTGATACTTGTAACTCCAAGAGGGAGTAATTATGCTCGATAGTGGGTTCATGCCTCCATTGAATCTGGGATCGTGACAGTAGGTTCTAAGGTTGTGGATGTGCTGTTGCTACTAGGGATAAAACATCAATGCTTTGTCTAAGGATATTTGTGTTGATTACATTACGCGCCATACTTAATGCAATTATCTATTGTTTACAACTTAATACTGGAAGGGGTTCGGATGATAACCTGAAGGTGGATTATTTAGGCATAGATGCATGCTGGATAGCGGTCTATGTACTTTGTCGTAATGCCCTGATTAAATCACATAGTAATCATCATTGATATGTATTGAATCTTTGTTTGTCAATTGCCCGCCTGTAATTTGTTCACCCAGCATGTTAGTTATCTTATTGGAGAGACACCTCTAGTGAACTGTGGACCCCGGTCCATTCTTTTACATCTGAATACATTCTCTCGTTCTTTCTTGTTCTTTGCAAACAAACACCATCTTCCACTCGATACGCTTAATCCTTTGTTTTCAGCAAGCCGGTGAGATTGACAACCTCACTGTTACATTGGGGCAAAGTACTTTGATTGTGTTGTGCAGGTTCCACGTTGGCGCCGATTTCACTAGTGTTGCACCGCACTACACTCCTCCACCAACAACCTTCACGTGCTTCTTGGCTCCTACTGGTTCGATAACCTTGGTTTCATACTGAGGGAAACTTGCTGCTGTGCGCATCATACCTTCCTCTTGGGGTTCCCAACGGACGTGTACATCTACGCGCATCACCCTCCGGTGATGATTCCCCTCTCCGGCAGGGTGCCGGAGGCGATCTCCTGAATCCCCCGAGATGGGATTGGCGGCGGCGGCGTCTCTGGAAGTATTTCCGTATCGTGGCTCTCGGTAATTGGGTTTTCGCGACGGAGGCTTTAAGTAGGCGAAAGGGCAGCCTCGGAGGGGCCAGGGGGTGCCCCCCATAGGCCGGCGCGCCCAAGGCCCAGGCCGCGCCGCCTTGTGGGGTGGGGCCCCCAGGGCCCCCCTCTGGTCCCTCTCTGGCTCTCTGGAAGCTTCCGCAAAATATAAGACCCTGGGCGTTGATTTCGTCCAATTCCGAGAATATTTCCTTTGTAGGATTTCTGAAACCAAAAACAGCATAAAACAGCAACTGGCGCTTCGGCATCTTGTTAATAGGTTAGTGCCGGAAAATGCATAATAATGATGTAAAGTATGTATAAAACATGTGAGTATTGTCATAAAAGTAGCATGGAACATAAGAAATTATAGATACGTTGTAGACGTATCAAGCATCCCCAAGCTTAGTTCCTACTCGCCCTCGAGTAGGTAAACGATAACAACAAAAATTTCTGAAGTGACATGCTACCAACATAATCTTGATCAACATTATTGTAAAGCATATGAGATGAATGGTGTGATTCAAACCAATAGATTGCTAACAAAGAGATAATGACTAAACAACTGAATCATATAGCAAAACTTTTCATGAATAGTACTTTCAAGACAAGTATCAAAAAGACTTGCATAAGAGCTAACTCATAAAGCAATAGATTCAAAGTAGAAGGCATTGAAGCAACACAAAGGATGATTAAGTTTCAGCAATTGCTTTCAACTTGTAACATGTATATCTCATGGATAATTGTCAACATAGAGTAATATAACAAGTGCAATAAGTAAACATGTAAGAATCAATGCACACAGTTAACACAAGTGTTTGCTTCTAAGATAGAAGGAAGTAGGTGATGCGCGTAGATGTACACGTCCGTTGGGAACCCCAAGAGGAAGGTATGATGCGCACAGTGGCAAGTTTTCCCTCAGAAAGAAACCAAGGTTTAATCGAACCAGGAGGAGCCAAGAAGCACGTTGAAGGTTGATGGTGGCGAAATGTGATGCGGCGCAACACCAGGGATTCCGACGCCAACGTGGAACCTGCACAACACAACCAAAGTACTTTGCCCCAACGAAACAGTGAGGTTGTCAATCTCACCGGCTTGCTGTAACAAAGGATTAACCGTATTGTGTGGAAAATGATTGTTTGCGAAGAAAACAGTAAAGAACAATTGCAGTAGATTGTATGCGATGTAAAGAATAGGACCGGGGTCCACAGTTCACTAGAGGTGTCTCTCCCATAAGATTAAAGCATGTTGGGTGAACAAATTACAGTCGGGCAATTGACAAATAAAGAGGGCATAACAATGCACATACATGATATGATAAATATAGTGAGATTTAATTAGGGCATTACGACAAAGTACATAGACCGCCATCCAGCATGCATCTATGCCTAAAAAGTCCACCTTCAGGTTATCATCTGAACCCCTTCCAGTATTAAGTTGCAAGCAACAGACAATTGCATTAAGTATGGTGCGTAATGTAATCAACAACTACATCCTTAGACATAGCATCAATGTTTTATCCCTAGTGGCAACAACACATCCACAACCTTAGAACTTTTTGTCACTGTCCCAGATTTAATGGAGGCATGAACCCACTATCGAGCATAAATACTCCCTCTTGGAGTTAAGAGCAAAAACTTGGCCAGAGCCTCTACTAATAACGGAGAGCATGCAAGATCATAAACAACACATAGGTAATAGATTGATAATCACCATAACATAGTATTCTCTATCCATCGGATCCCGACAAACACAACATATAGTATTACAGATATATGATCTTGATCATGTTAGGCAGCTCACAAGATCCAACAATGAAGCACAATTAGGAGAAGACGACCATCTAGCTACTGCTATGGACCCATAGTCCAGGGGTGAACTACTCACTCATCACTCCGGAGGCGATCATGGCGATGAAGAGTCCTCAGGAGATGATTCCCCTCTCCGCAGGGTGCCGGAGGCGATCTCTGAATCCCCGAGATGGGATTGGCGGCGGCGGCGTCTCTGGAAGGTTTTCCGTATCGTGGCTCTCGGTACAGAGGGTTTCGCGACGAAGACTTTAAGTAGGCGGAAGGGCAACGCGGGGGGCCACACGAGGGCCCCACACGCTAGGGCCGCGCGGCCAAGACCTGGGCCGCGCCGCCCTAGTGTGGCGGCGCCTCGTGGCCCCACTTCCTTTCCCCTCGGTCTTCTGGAAGCTTCGTGCAAAAATAGGACCCTGGGCGTTGATTTCGTCCAATTCCGAGAATATTTCCTTACTAGGATTTCTGAAACCAAAAACAGCAGAAAACAGCAACTGGCTCTTCGGCATCTTGTTAATAGGTTAGTGCCGGAAAATGCGTAAATACGACATATAATGTGTATAAAACATGTAGATATCATCAATAATGTAGCATGGAACATAACAAATTATCGATACGTCGGAGACGTATCAGCATCCCCAAGCTTAGTTCTGCTCGTCCCGAGCAGGTAAACGATAACAAGGATAATTTCTGGAGTGACATGCCATCATAACCTTGATCATACTATTGTAAGCATATGTAATGAATGCAGCGATCAAAACAATGGTAATGACATGAGTAAACAAATGAATCATAAAGCAAAGACTTTTCATGAATAGTACTTCAAGACAAGCATCAATAAGTCTTGCATAAGAGTTAACTCATAAAGCAATAAATCAAAGTAAAGGTATTGAAGCAACACAAAGGAAGATTAAGTTTCAGCGGTTGCTTTCAACTTATAACATGTATATCTCATGGATAGTGTCAATGTAAAGTAATATAACAAGTGCAATATGCAAGTATGTAGGAATCAATGCACAGTTCACACAAGTGTTTGCTTCTTAAGGTGGAGAGAGATAGGTAAACTGACTCAACAATAAAAGTAAAAGAAAGGTCCTTCAAAGAGGAAAGCATCGATTGCTATATTTGTGCTAGAGCTTTTATTTTGAAAACATGAAACAATTTTGTCAACGGTAGTAATAAAGCATATGTATTATGTAAATTATATCTTACAAGTTGCAAGCCTCATGCATAGTATACTAATAGTGCCCGCACCTTGTCCTAATTAGCTTGGACTACCGGATCATCGCAATACACATGTTTTAACCAAGTGTCACAAAGGGGTACCTCCATGCCGCCTGTACAAAGGTCTAAGGAGAAAGCTCGCATTTTGGATTTCTCGCTTTTGATTATTCTCAACTTAGACATCCATACCGGGACAACATGGACAACAGATAATGGACTCCTCTTTAATGCATAAGCATGTGGCAACAATTAGTGTTCTCATATGAGATTGAGGATATATGTCCAAAACTGAAACTTCCACAATGATTCATGGCTTTAGTTAGCGGCCCAATGTTCTTCTCTAACAATATGCATGCTCTAACCATTAAGGTGGTAGATCTCTCTTACTTCAGACAAGACGGACATGCATAGCAACTCACATGATATTCAACAAAGAGTTGATGGCATCCCCAGAAGCATGGTTATCGCACAACAAGCAACTTAATAAGAGATAAAGTGCATAAGTACATATTCAATACCACAATAGTTTTTAAGGCTATTTTGTCCCATGAGCTATATATTGCAAAGGCGAATGATGGAATTTTAAAGGTAGCACTCAAGCAATTTACTTTGGAATGGCGGAGAAATACCATGTAGTAGGTAGGTATGGTGGACACGAATGGCATAGTGGTTGGCTCAAGGATTTTGGATGCATGAGAAGTATTCCCTCTCGATACAAGGTTTAGGCTAGCAAGGTTATTTGAAGCAAACTCAAGGATGAACCGGTGCAGCAAAACTCACATAAAAGACATATTGTAAACATTATAAGACTCTACACCGTCTTCCTTGTTGTTCAAAACTCAATACTAGAAATTATCTAGACCTTAGAGAGACCAAATATGCAAACCAAATTTTAGCAAGCTCTATGTATTTCTTCATTAATGGGTGCAAAGTATATGATGCAAGAGCTTAAACATGAGCACAACAATTGCCAAGTATCACATTATCCAAGACATTTTAGAATTACTACATGTAGCATTTCCCGATTCCAACCATATAACAATTTAACGAAGAAATTTCAACCTTCGCCTTGAACATTATGAGTAAAGCCTAAGGACATATTTGTCCATATGAAACAGCGGAGCGTGTCTCTCTCCCATACAGTGAATGCTAGGATCCATTTTATTCAAACAAAAACAAAAACAAACCAAACCGACGCTCCAAGCAAAGTACATAAGATGTGACTGAATAAAAATATAGTTCCAGGGGAGGAACCTGATGATGTTGTCGATGAAGAAGGGGATGCCTTGGGCATCCCCAAGCTTAGACGCTTGAGTCTTCTTAAAATATGCAGGGATGAACCACGGGGGCATCCCCAAGCTTAGAGCTTTCACTCCTCTTGATCATAGTATATCATACTCCTCTCTTGACCCTTGAAAACTTCCTTCACACCACACTTCAAGCAAACTCATTAGAGGGTTAGTGCACAATTAAAAATTCAAATATTCAGAGGTGACACAATCATTTTTAACACTTCTGGACATTTCACAAAGCTACTGGACATTAATGGATCAAAGAAATTCATCCAACATAGCAAATACCGCAATGCGAAATAAAAGGCAGAATCTGTCAAAAACAGAACAGTCCGTAAAGACGAACCTGAAAGGGGCACTAGACTTGCTCAAATGGAAAAACTCAAAACTAATGAAAGTTGCGTACATATCTGAGGATCACGCTCGTAATTTTGCAGATTTTTTCGAATTTTTTACAGAGACTTATGCCAGAATTCGTGACAGACAGCAATGCTGTTTCTGCGCAGCGATCCCAAATATAACATCAACTTTAACATAGAAACTTTACTTGGCACAAAAACATGATAAGGAGAGGTTGCTACAGTATTAAACAACTTCCAAGACTAAACAAAACAAAAATTGCTGTAGTAAAATAAACACATGGGTTATCTCCCAAGAAGTGCTTTTTTTTAACGCCTTTCAGCTAGGCGCAGAAAGTGTAATTCAAGTATTATCAAGAGATGAAGCATCAACATTATAACTTGTTCTAATAATAGAATCAAAAGACAACTTCATTCTCTTTCTAGGGAAGTGTTTCATACCTTTCTTGAGAGGAAATTGATATTTAATATTACCTTCCTTCATATCAATGGTAGCACCAACGGTTCGAAGAAAAGATCTTCCCAACACAATAGGACAAGATGCATTGCATTAGATATCCAAGACAACAAAATCAACGGGGACAAGGTTATTGTTAACCGTAATGCGCACATTATCAATCCTCCCCAAAGGTTTCTTTTTAACATTATCGGCAAGATTAACATCCAAATAACAATTCTTCAATGGTGGCAAGTCAAGCATATCATAAATCTTTTTAGGCATAACAGAAATACTTGCACCAAGATCGCATAAAGCATTACACTCAAAGTCATTGAATTTCATTTTAATGATGGGCTCCCAACCATCTTCTAACTTCCTAGGAATAGAAGCTTCAAGTTTTAATTTCTCTTCCCGAGCTTTAATGAGAGCATTTGTAATGTGTTTTGTAAAGGCTAAATTTATAGCACTAGCATTGGGACTTCTAGCAAGTTTTTGTAAGAACTTTATAACTTCAGAGATGTGGCAATCATCAAAATCTAAATCATTATGAGCTACAGCAATGGGATCATTGTCCCCAAGGTTGGAAAAAATTCAGCAGTTTTATCACAAATGGTTTCAGCAGTTTTAGCAATTTCAGGCAGTTTTGTATGCTTTGCACTAGGAGTAGAAACATTGCGAACACCAATTATTTTACCATTGATAGTAGGAGGTGCAGCAACATGTGAATCATTATCATTACTAGTGGTGGTAATAGTCCAAACTTTAGCTACATTATTCTCTTTAGCTAGTTTTTCATTTTCTTCTCTATCCCACTTAGCACGCAATTCAGCCATTAATCTTATATTCTCATTAATTCTAACTTGGATGGCATTTTCTGTAGTAGTAATCTTATTATCAATATCCTCAGGTTTAGCAGCCATTTTATTAATTAAAGAGGATTGTGATGCGGACATGTATGAGATTCGGGTTTCAGCATTTGAAATTTTAGTTTGCAGACCAGAAATCTCCCTATTCAAGTTTTCAAGCTGATTTCCTATATTTTTCAACAAGGTAGATTGTTCATTCATAGTTTTAGTAAACAATTGATTTTGCTCATATTGTGATTGCATAAAGTTTTTAGTGGATCTTTCAATTTCTAGCATCTTTTCCTCATATCTACCATAAGAATTACCATAATCATTACCACTAGCAGGATAAGGCCTATAGTTATTACCAGAATTGTTCCTATAAGCATTGTTGTTGAAATTATTATTTTTAATGAAATTCACATCAACATTTTCTTCTTGAGCAACCAATGAAGCTAAAGAAACATTATTTGGATCAACATTAGATCTACCATTCACAAGCATAGACATAATCACATCAATCTTATCACTCAAGGAAGAGGTTTCTTCAACAGAATTTACCTTCTTACCTTGTGGAGCTCTTTCCGTGTGCCATTCAGAGTAATTTATCATCATATCATCAAGAAGCTGTGTAGCCGCCCCCAAAGTGATGGACATAAAGGTACCTCCAGCAGCTGAATCCAATAAATTCCGCGAAGAAAAATTTAGTCCTGCATAGAAGGTTTGGATGATCATCCAAGTAGTCAGTCCATGGGTTGGGCAATTCTTTACCAAAGATTTCATTCTCTCCCATGCTTGAGCAACATGTTCAGTATCTAATTGCTTAAAATTCATTATGCTACTTCTCAAAGATATAATTTTAGCGGGAGGATAATATCTACCAATAAAAGCATCCTTACATTTAGTCCATGAATCAATAATATTCTTAGGCAAAGATAGCAACTGATGACCCACAAGTATAGGGGATCGCAACAGTCTTCGAGGGAAGTAAAACCCAAATTTATTGATTCGACACAAGGGGAGGTAAAGAATACTTATAAGCCTTAACAACTGAGTTGTCAATTCAGCTGCACCTGGAAAAGCACTAGTAACAGGGGTGATGTGAAAGTAGCAGTAATATGAGAGCAGTAGTAACAGTAACACAGCAGCAGTAATAGCAATATGAGAGCAATGGTACCAGAAAATAGTTGACATGTAGAACGAGTATATGATGATGAAAGATGGACCGGGGTTCCCAGCTATCTACACTAGTGGTAACTCTCCAATAACAAGTGTTGGGTGAACAAATTACAGTTGGGCAATTGATAGGATTGATAAGGCATTAAGAAAGAACATCAATTCATTAATCATGTAGGCATGTTTTCCATATTTAGTCGTATGTGCTCGCAATGAGAAACTTGCACAACATCTATTGTCCTACCAGCCGGTGGCAGCCGGGCCTCAAGGGAATCTACTGGATATTAAGGTACTCCTTTTAATAGAGCACCGGAGCAAAGCATTAACACTCCGTGAAAACATGTGTCCCTCACATCACCGCCATCCCCTCCGGTTGTCCCGATTTCTGTCACTTCGGGGCCTTTGGTTCCGGACAGTGACATGTGCATACAACTTGTAGATACAATCTAAGCAATAATTATAGAGCTCAAATCTAAGATCATGCCACTCGGGCCCTAGTGACAAGCATTAAGCATAACAAGATTGCAGCAACAATAACTTCACAAACTTTATAGATAGACTAATCATAATGTATCATCCATCGGATCCCAACAAACACAACACCGATTACATCAGATGAATCTCAATCATGTAAGGCAGCTCATGAGATCATTGTATTGAAGTACATGGGGGAGAGAATACCAACTAGCTACAGCTAGAACCCGTAGTCCATGGGGGAACTACTCACGGAGCATGATGGAGGCGATGGCGTTGATGGAGATGGCTTCCGGGGCACTTCCCCGTCCGGCAGGGTGCCGGGACAGAGAGACTTCTGTCCCCGAATTGGAGTTTCGCGATGGTGGCGGCGCCCCTGGAGTCTTTCTGGAGTTTCGTCAAGTGGTACGGTGTTTTTAGGTCGAAAGGGATTTTATAGGCGAAGAGGCGGCGCAGGGGGGCACCTGGGGGCGCCACACCCTAGGCCGGCGCGGCCAGGGTCTGGCCCGCGCCGCCATGTGGTGTGGTGGCCCCCTGGCCCCTCTCCGACTCTTCTTCGGTGTTCTGGAGCCTTCCGGGAAAAATAGGAGGTTTGGCGTTGATTTCGTCCAATTCCGAGAATATTGCCCGAACAGCCTTTCTGGAACCAAAAACAGCAGAAAACAGGAACTGGCACTGTGGCATCTCGTTAATAGGTTAGTTCCGGAAAACGCATAAAAACATCATAAAGTGCAAGCAAAACATGTAAGTATTGTCATAAAACAAGCATGGAACGACAGAAATTATGGATACGTCGGGGACGTATCAGCATCCCCAAGCTTAGTTCCTGCTCGTCCCGAGCAGGTAAACGATAAAAAGAATAATTTCTGTAGTGACATGGTACTTACATAACCTTGATCATACTATTACAAAGCATATGAAATGAATGAAGTGACTCAAGGCAATGATCTATAGTTGCTAACAAGTAGATAACATATAGCAAAACTTTTCATGGAGAGTACTTTCAAGACAAGCATCAAAAGTCTTGCACAAGAGTTAACTCATAAAGCAATAAGTTCATAGTAAAGGCATCGAAGCAACACAAAGGAGGATATAAGTTTCAGCGGTTGCTTTCAACTTTCAACATGTATATCTCATGGATATTGTCAACATAGAGTAATATGATGAGTGCAAATATGCAAGTATGTAAGAATCAATGCACAGTTGACACAAGTGTTTGCTTCTAAGGTGGAAGGAATTAGGTAACTGACTCAACATAAAAGTAAAAGAATGGCCCTTCTACGAGGGAAGCATCGATTGCTATATTTGTGCTAGAGCTTTGGTTTTGAAAACATATAGAGAGCATAAAAGTAAAATTTTGAGAGGTGTTTGTTGTTGTCAACGAATGGTAGTGGGTACACTAACTACCTCATCAACCGGACTCACAAGAGCGGCTCCCATTTTATTTATTTTTGGGTGGCACTCCTTCCAACCTTTCTTTCACAAACCATGGCTAACCGAATCCTCGGGTGCCTGCCAACAATCACATACCATGAAGGAGTGCCTTTTTATTTAAGTTTTATTATGATGATGACACTCCCCCCAACCTTTGCTTACACAAGCCATGGCTAACCGAATCCTTCGGGTGCCGTCCAACAATCACAAACCATGGAGGAGTGTCTATTTAAATTAATTAATTCGGGACTGGGAATCCCATTGCCAGCTCTTTTTGCAAAATTATTGGATAAGCGGATGTGCCACTAGTCCATATGAGAGTCCGTCAAAAGTAAATGACAAAGTTGAAAGCTAAACACCACATACTTCCTCATGAGCTATGAAACATTAACACAAATTGAGAAGCATTTTGAATTATTTAAAGGTAGCACTCAAGCAATTTACTTTGGAATGGCAGGAAATACCACATAGTAGGTAGGTATGGTGGACACAAATGGCATAGGTTTTGGCTCAAGGTTTTTGGATGCACGAGAAGTATTCCCTCTCAGTACAAGGTTTAGGCTAGCAAGGTTGTTTGAAGCAAACACAAGTATGAACCGGTACAGCAAAACTTACATAAGAACATATTGCAAGCATTATAATACTCTACACTGTCTTCCTTGTTGCTCAAACACTTTTACCAGAAAATATCTAGACCTTAAGAGAGATCAATTATGCAAACCAATTTTAACAAGCTTTACGGTAGTTCTCCACTAATAGGTTTAAACTACATGCAAAAACTTATGATCTACTCGAGAGCTCAAAACAATTGCCAAGTATCAAATTATCCAAGACATATGAGGCATTTTCTTTTCCCAACCAAATACCAATAAGTATTGTAGCTTCCAACTTTTATCATTGAACATTAAAAGTAAACAAAGAACAAGTGTTCATATGAAAAAGCGGAGCGTGTCTCTCTCCCAAACAAGGATTGCTAGGATCCGAATTTATTCAAACACAAACAAAAATATAAACACACAGACGCTCCAAGTAAAGCACATATGATGTGACCGAATAAAAATATAGTTTCAATAGAAGAAACCTGATAAGTTGATGAAGAAGGGGATGCCTTGGGCATCCCCAAGCTTAGACGCTTGAGTCTCCTTGAAATATGCAGGGATGAACCACGGGGGCATCCCCAAGCTTAGACTTTTCACTCTTCTTGATCATATATCATCCTCCTCTCTTGACCCTTGAAAACTTCCTTCACACCAAACTTCTCATAAACTTCATTAGAGGGGTTAGTACTCAAAAAAAAAATTTGAATCCACCTTGGTCCTGTAGTGACACATTGCAAGAACTCAATAAAACATTAGCTACAGCTCTCCACGTCTAGAAAGCCTCACTTAAAGTCCACAAGAGACAATGCAAAAAACAGAGACAGAATCTGCCAAAACAGAACAGCCAGTAAACACGAATTTTAAAATGGTACTTCCGTTGCTCAAATCAGAAAACTCAAAACTAATGAAAGTTGCGTACATATCTGAGGATCACGCACGTAAATTGGCAGATTTTTCTGAGTTTCCTACAGAGAAATAAGCCCAGATTCGTGACAGATATAAATCTGTTTCTGCGCAGAAATCCAAATCCAGTATCAACCTTCGATTAGAGGCTTCACTTGGCACAACAAAACACAAAACTAAGATAAGGAGAGGTTGCTACAGTAGTAAACAACTTCCAAAACACAAATATAAAACAAAGTATTGTAGCAAAATAACAATGGGTTATCTCCCAAGAAGTTCTTTCTTTATAGCCATTAAGATGGGCTCAGCAGTTTTAAATGATGCACTCGCAAGAAATAGTATTTGAAGCAAAAGAGAGCATCAAAAAGCAAATTCAAAACACATTTAAGTCTAACCCACTTCCTATGCATAGGAATCTTGTACACAAATAAATTCATGAAGAACAAAGTGATAAGCATAAGAAGATAAAACAAGAGTAACTTCAAAATTTTAAGCATATAGAGAGGTGTTTTAGCACCATGAAAATTTCTACTACCATATTTTCCTCTCTCATAATAATTTTCAGTAGCTTCATGAATAAACTCAACAATATAACTATCACATGCAGCATACTTTTCATGATTTCCAAACACATAATTTTTATCAAGTTCAAGAATAGTGGAATTAAAACTTTCAAACTTACTTTTATTAATAATATAACAAGGTAGGTGATCAATCTCAATAGATATGGGAATCATAGAATAAGTCAAGAACTCTCCAATCCCATTTTCATTAGTAGTACAATTAATATTATCAAGTAACATAGGACCATCATCTAGAGCTTTATCATAAACATTTGCCAAGCAAAATTCTTTAGTCCTGCATAGAAGGTTTGGATGATCATCCAAGTAGTCAGTCCATGGGTTGGGCAATTCTTTACCAAAGATTTCATTCTCTCCCATGCTTGAGCAACATGTTCAGTATCTAATTGCTTAAAATTCATTATGCTACTTCTCAAAGATATAATTTTAGCGGGAGGATAATATCTACCAATAAAAGCATCCTTACATTTAGTCCATGAATCAATAATATTCTTAGGCAAAGATAGCAACTGATGACCCACAAGTATAGGGGATCGCAACAGTCTTCGAGGGAAGTAAAACCCAAATTTATTGATTCGACACAAGGGGAGGTAAAGAATACTTATAAGCCTTAACAACTGAGTTGTCAATTCAGCTGCACCTGGAAAAGCACTAGTAACAGGGGTGATGTGAAAGTAGCAGTAATATGAGAGCAGTAGTAACAAAGAATACACAGCAGCAGTAATAGCAATATGAGAGCAATGGTACCAGAAAATAGTTGACATGTAGAACGAGTATATGATGATGAAAGATGGACCGGGGTTCCCAGCTATCTACACTAGTGGTAACTCTCCAATAACAAGTGTTGGGTGAACAAATTACAGTTGGGCAATTGATAGGATTGATAAGGCATTAAGAAAGAACATCAATTCATTAATCATGTAGGCATGTTTTCCATATTTAGTCGTATGTGCTCGCAATGAGAAACTTGCACAACATCTATTGTCCTACCAGCCGGTGGCAGCCGGGCCTCAAGGGAATCTACTGGATATTAAGGTACTCCTTTTAATAGAGCACCGGAGCAAAGCATTAACACTCCGTGAAAACATGTGTCCCTCACATCACCGCCATCCCCTCCGGTTGTCCCGATTTCTGTCACTTCGGGGCCTTTGGTTCCGGACAGTGACATGTGCATACAACTTGTAGATACAATCTAAGCAATAATTATAGAGCTCAAATCTAAGATCATGCCACTCGGGCCCTAGTGACAAGCATTAAGCATAACAAGATTGCAGCAACAATAACTTCACAAACTTTATAGATAGACTAATCATAATGTATCATCCATCGGATCCCAACAAACACAACACCGATTACATCAGATGAATCTCAATCATGTAAGGCAGCTCATGAGATCATTGTATTGAAGTACATGGGGGAGAGAATACCAACTAGCTACAGCTAGAACCCGTAGTCCATGGGGGAACTACTCACGGAGCATGATGGAGGCGATGGCGTTGATGGAGATGGCTTCCGGGGGCACTTCCCCGTCCCGGCAGGGTGCCGGGACAGAGACTTCTGTCCCCCGAATTGGAGTTTCGCGATGGTGGCGGCGCCCCTGGAGTCTTTCTGGAGTTTCGTCAAGTGGTACGGTGTTTTTAGGTCGAAAGGGATTTTATAGGCGAAGAGGCGGCGCAGGGGGCACCTGGGGGCGCCACACCCTAGGCCGGCGCGGCCAGGGTCTGGCCCGCGCCGCCATGTGGTGTGGTGGCCCCCTGGCCCCTCTCCGACTCTTCTTCGGTGTTCTGGAGCCTTCCGGGAAAAATAGGAGGTTTGGCGTTGATTTCGTCTAATTCCGAGAATATTGCCCGAACAGCCTTTCTGGAACCAAAAACAGCAGAAAACAGGAACTGGCACTGTGGCATCTCGTTAATAGGTTAGTTCCGGAAAACGCATAAAAACATCATAAAGTGCAAGCAAAACATGTAAGTATTGTCATAAAACAAGCATGGAACGACAGAAATTATGGATACGTCGGGGACGTATCAGCAACCAATCTTTAGCTCTTCCTCTTAATGAGAAAGGAAACAATTTCAATTTAATAATATCACCATCTACATCCTTATACTTTTGCATTTCACAAAGTTCAACAAAATTATTAAGATGGGCAGCAGCATCATCAGAACTAACACCAGAAAATTGCTCTCTCATAACAAGGTTCAGTAAAGCAGGTTTAATTTCAAAGAATTCTGCTGTAGTAGCAGGTGGAGCAATAGGTGTGCATATGAAATCATTATTATTTGTGTTTGTGAAGTCACACAACTTAGTATTTTCAGGGGTATTCATTTTAGCAACAGTAAATAAAGCAAACTAGATAAAGTAAATGCAAGTAACTAATTTTTTTGTGTTCTTGATATAGAGAACAAGACAGTAAATAAAGTAAAACTAGCAACTAATTTTTGTGTGTTTTGTTTAGTATGCAGAAAACAAAGTAGTAAATAAAATAAAGCAAGACAAAAACAAAGTAAAGAGATTGGGAAGTGGAGACTCCCCTTGCAGCGTGTCTTGATCTCCCCGGCAACGGCGCCAGAAAACAGGCTTGATGCGCGTAGATATACACGTCCGTTGGGAACCCCAATAGGAAGGTATGATGCGCACAGTGGCAAGTTTTCCCTCAGAAAGAAACCAAGGTTTAATCGAACCAGGAGGAGCCAAGAAGCACGTTGAAGGTTGATGGTGGCGAAATGTGATGCGGCGCAACACCAGGGATTCCGGCGCCAACGTGGAACCTGCACAACACAACCAAAGTACTTTGCCCCAACGAAACAGTGAGGTTGTCAATCTCACCGGCTTGCTGTAACAAAGGATTAACCGTATTGTGTGGAAAATGATTGTTTGCGAAGAAAACAGTAAAGAACAATTGCAGTAGATTGTATGCGATGTAAAGAATAGGACCGGGGTCCACAGTTCACTAGAGGTGTCTCTCCCATAAGATTAAAGCATGTTGGGTGAACAAATTACAGTCGGGCAATTGACAAATAAAGAGGGCATAACAATGCACATACATGATATGATAAATATAGTGAGATTTAATCAGGGCATTACGACAAAGTACATAGACCGCCATCCAGCATGCATCTATGCCTAAAAAGTCCACCTTCAGGTTATCATCCGAACCCCTTCCAGTATTAAGTTGCAAGCAACAGACAATTGCATTAAGTATGGTGCGTAATGTAATCAACAACTACATCCTTAGACATAGCATCAATGTTTTATCCCTAGTGGCAACAACACATCCACAACCTTAGAACTTTCTGTCACTGTCCCAGATTTAATGGAGGCATGAACCCACTATCGAGCATAAATACTCCCTCTTGGAGTTAAGAGCAAAAACTTGGCCAGAGCCTCTACTAATAACGGAGAGCATGCAAGATCATAAACAACACATAGGTAATAGATTGATAATCACCATAACATAGTATTCTCTATCCATCGGATCCCGACAAACACAACATATAGTATTACATATATATGATCTTGATCATGTTAGGCAGCTCACAAGATCCAACAATGAAGCACAATTAGGAGAAGACGACCATCTAGCTACTGCTATGGACCCATAGTCCAGGGGTGAACTACTCACTCATCACTTCGGAGGCGATCATGGCGATGAAGAGTCCTCCGGGAGATGATTCCCCTCTCCGGCAGGGTGCCGGAGGCGATCTCCTGAATCCCCCGAGATGGGATTGGCGGCGGCGTCTCTGGAAGGTTTTCCGTATCGTGGCTCTCGGTACAGAGGGTTTCGTGACGAAGACTTTAAGTAGGCGGAAGGGCAACGCGGGGGGCCACACGAGGGCCCCACACGCTAGGGCCGCGCAGCCAAGACCTGGGCCGCGCCGCCCTAGTGTGGCGGCGCCTCGTGGCCCCACTTCCTTTCCCCCTCGGTCTTCTGGAAGCTTCGTGCAAAAATAGGACCCTGGGCGTTGATTTCGTCCAATTCCGAGAATATTTCCTTACTAGGATTTCTGAAACCAAAAACAGCAAAACAAAGAATCGGCTCTTCGGCATCTTGTTAATAGGTTAGTACCGGAAAATGCGTAAATACGACATATAATGTGTATAAAACATGTAGATATCATCAATAATGTAGCATGGAACATAACAAATTATCGATACGTCGGAGACGTATCAGTAGGTAAACTGACTCAACATAAAGTAAAAGAATGGCCCTTCGCAGAGGGAAGCATGGATTACTATTTTTGTGCTAGAGCTTTTATTTTGAAAACATAGAAACAATTTTGTCAACGGTAGTACTAATTCATATGTGTTATGCATAATACTTCCTACAAGTTGCAAGCCTCATGCATAGAATACCAATAGTGCCCACACCTTGTCCTAATTAGCTTGGATTTACATAGATTATCATTGCATAACATATGTTTCAACCAAGTGTCACAAAGGGGTACCTCTATGCCGCCTGTACAAAGGTCCAAGGAGATCAATCGCATTTGATTTCTCGATTTTAATAGATCTCAACTTAGGACATCCATACCGGGACAACATAGACAACAGATAATGGACTCCTCTTTAATGCATAACCATTCAACAATAGATAATATTCTCATAAGAGATTGAGGATGAATGTCCAAACTGAAAACTTCCACCATGATAGATGGCTTTGGTTAGCGGCCCAATGTTCTTCTCTAACATATGCATACTCAAACCATTTGATCATGATAAATCACCCTTACTTCAGACAAGACGAACATGCTTAGCATCTCACATGATATCCAACAAAGGTAAAAAGTTGATGGCGTCCCCAGAAACATGGTTACCGCTCAACAAGCAACTTATAAGAACTAAGACACATAGCTACATATTCATCACCACAATAGTTTTTAAGCTATTTTCCCATGAGCTATATATTGCAAAGACAAAGGAATGAAATTTTAAAGGTAGCACTCAAGTAATTTACTTTGGAATGGCAGAAAAATACCACATAGTAGGTAGATATGGTGGACACAAATGGCATGGGTTTTGGCTCAAGGTGTTTGGATGCACGAGAAGAATTTCCTCTCAGTACAAGACTTTGGCTAGCAAGGTTGTTTGAAGCAAACACAAGTACGAACAGGTACAGCAAAACTTACACAAGAACATATTGCAAGCATTATAAGACTCTACACTATCTTCCTTGTTGCTCAAACACTTCACCAGAAAATATCTAGACCTTAGAGAGACCAATCATGCAAACCAAATTTCAACAAGCTCTATGGTAGTTCTCCACTAATAGATTAAACTACATGATGCAAGAGCTTAAACATGATCTATGAGAGCTCAAAACAATTGCCAAGTATCAAGTTATTCAAAACCATATGAAGCATTTTCTGATTCCAACCAAATAGCAATCAACGAAGCAATTTTCAGCCTTCGCCATGAACATTAAAGCATAACTAAGAACACACGTGTTCCATATAAAAAAGCGGAGCGTAATATCTCCAATATAAGGATGGTGGGATCCAACTTTATTCAAACCAAAACAAAAACAAAAGACGCTCCAAGTAAAGAACATAAGATGTGATGTAATAAAAATATAGTTTCACTAGAAGTGACCTGATAAGTTGTCGATGAAGAAGGGGATGCCTTGGGCATCCCCAAGCTTAGATGCTTGAGTCTTCTTAAAATATGCAGGGATGAACCACGGGGGCATCGCCAAGCTTAGACTTTTCACTCTTCCTGATCATATTGTATCATCCTCTTCTCTTGACCCTTGAAAACTTCCTCCACACCAAACTTAAAGCAAACTCATTAGAGGGTTAGTGCATAATCAAAAATTCATACATTCAGAGGTGACATAATCATTCTTAACACTTCTGGACATTGCACAAAGCTACTGAAAGTTAATGGAACAAAGAAATCCATTCAACATAGCAAAAGAGGCAATGCGAAATAAAAGGCAGAATCTGTCAAAACAGAACAGTCCGTAAATACGAATTTTCCAGAGGCACTTAACTTGCTCAAACGAAAAAACGCAAAACTAATGAAAGTTGCGTACATATCCGAGGATCATGCACGTAAATTGACAGATTTTTTTGATTTTTCTACTGAGAGATCTACGCAAATTCGTGACAGATGGCAATTCTGTTTCTGCGCAGCAATCCAAATCTAGCATCAACTTTACCATAGAGACTTTACTTGGCACAAAACATGATAAGGAGAGGTTGCTACAGTAGTAACAACTTCCAAGACTCAACAATGCAGTAGTAAAATAAAACCATGGGTTATCTCCCAAGAAGTGCTTTTCTTTAACGCCTTTCAGCTAGGTGCAGAAAGTGCAAATCAAGTAACATCAAGAGATGAAACATCAACATCATAATTTGTTCTAATAATAGAATCAAAAGGCAACTTCATTCTCTTTCTAGGGAAGTGTTCCATACCTTTCTTGAGAGGAAATTGATACTTAATATTTCTTTCTTTCATATCAATAACAACACCAACAGTTCGAAGAAAGGGTCTTCCCAAGACAATAGGACAAGATGCATTGCATTCAATATCCAAGACAACAAAATCAACGGGGACAAGGTTATTGTTAACCGTAATGCGAACATTATCAATCCTCCCCAAAGGTTTCTTTAGAGAATTATCAGCAAGATTAACATCCAAATAACAATTTTTCAATGGTGGCAAGTCAAGCATATCATAAATTTTCTTAGGCATAACAGAAATACTTACACCAAGATCACATAAAGCATTACATTCAAAATCATTGAATTTCATTTTAATGATGGGCTCCCAACCATCTTCCAACTTCCTAGGGATAGAAGCTTCAAGTTTTAATTTCTCTTCCCTAGCTTTAATGAGAGCATTTGTAATATGTTTTGTAAAGGCTAAATTTATAGCACTAGCATTAGGACTTCTAGCAAGTTTTTGTAAGAACTTTATAACTTCAGTAATATGACAATCATCAAAATCTAAACCATTATGATCTACAGCATTCTGAAAAATTTCAGCACTATTATCACAAACAGTTTCAGCAGTTTCAGGCAATTTTGCACGCTTTGCACTAGGAGTAGAAACATTGCCAACACCAATTATTTTACCATTCATAGTAGGAGGTGTAGCAACATGTGAAGAATCAACATTACTAGTGGTGGTAATAGTCCAAACTTTAGCTATATTATTCTCTTTAGCAAGTTTTTCTTTTTCTTCTCTATCCCACCTAGCATGCAATTCATCCAACATTCTTATATTATCATTAATTCGAACTTGGATGGCATTTGTTTTAGCAAACCTAGCATCTTTAACTTCCTCAGGCATAACTTTCAGTTTTAAAAGATCAACATTAAGAGCAAGACTATCAACCTTAGAAGCAAGAACATCAATTTTACCAAGCTTTTCTTCAACAGTTTTATTAAAAGCAGTTTGTGTACTAATAAATTCTTTAAGCATGACTTCAAGACCAGAGGGTACACTCTTATTATTGTTGTAAGAATTACCATAACCACTACCATTATTAGAAGGATATGGCCTATAGTTGTTGTTACCATAATTATTCCTATAAGCATTGTTGTTGAAATTATTATTCTTAATGAAATTCATATCAACATTTTCTTCTTGAGCAACCAATGAAGCTAAAGGAACATTATTAGGATCAATATGAGATCTACCATTTGCAAGCATAGACATAATAGCATCAATCTTATCCCCCAAAGAAGAGGTTTCTTCAACAGAAATTACCTTCTTACCTTGAGGAGTTCTTTCAGTGTGCCATTCAGAGTAATTGATCATCATATCATCAAGAAGCTTTGTTGCGACGCCTAAGGTGCTGGACATAAAAGTACCTCCAGCAGATGAATCCAATAGGTTCCTTGAGAAAAATCAATCCTGCATAAAAGGTTTGGATGATCATCCAAGTAGTTAGTCCATGGGTAGGGCAATTCTTTACCAAAGATTTCATTCTCTCCCATGCTTGAGCAACATGTTCATCATCAAATTGCTTAAAATTCATAATGCTACTTCTCAAAGATATAATCTTAGCAGGAGGATAATATTTACCAATAAAAGCATCTTTACATTTAGTCCATGAATCAATACTATTCTTAGGCAAAGAAAGCAACCAATCTTTAGCTCTTCCTCTTAATGAGAAAGGAAACAATTTTAGTTTTATAATATCACCATCTATATCCTTATACTTTTGCATTTCACAAAGTTCAACAAAATTATTAAGATGGGCAGCAGCATCATCAGTACTAACACCAGAAAATTGCTCTCTCATAACAAGATTCAGTAAAGCAGGTTTAATTTCATAGAATTCTGCTGTAGTAGCAGGTGGAGCAATATGAGTGCTTATAAAATCATTATTATTTGTGCTAGTGAAATCACACAACTTAGTATTTTCAGGAGTATTCATTTTAACAGTAGTAAAAGTAAACTAAGCAAACAGAATAAAATAAAGTAAAGACAAGTAACTAATTTTTTTGTGTTTTGATATAGAGCAAGTAAACAAGACAAATGAAATAAAGTAACAACTAATTTTTTGTGTTCTAAATATAGAGCAAACAAGACAGTAAATAAAATAAAGTAAAGCAAGACAAAAACAAAGTAAAGAGATTGGATGTGAAAGACTCCCCTTGCAGCGTGTCTTGATCTCCCCGGCAACGGCGCCAGAAATTTAGCTTGACACGCGTGAAGCACACGTCCATTGGGAATTCCAAGTGGAAGGTGTGATGCGTATAGAAGCAAGTTTCCCTCAGTATGAAACCAAGGTTATCGAACCAGTAGGAGTCAAGGAACACGTGAAGGTTGTTGGTGGAGGAGTGTAGTGCGGCGCAACACTAGTGAAACCGGCGCCAACGTGGAACCTGCACAACACAATCAAGATACTTTGCCCCAACGTAACAGTGAGGTTGTCAATCTCACCGGCTTTCTGAAAACAAAGGATTAAACGTATAGTGTGGAAGATGATGTTTGTTTGCAAAGAACAATAGAGAACAATGATTGCAGTAGATTGTATTTAGATGTAAAAGAATGGACCGGGGTCCACAGTTCACTAGTGGTGTCTCTCCAATAAGATAAATAACATGCTGGGTGAACAAATTACAGGCGGGCAATTGACAAATAAAGATTCAATACATATCATGATGATCACTATGAGATTTAATCAGGGCATTACGACAAAGAACATAAACCGCCATCCAGCATGCATCTATGCCTAAATAGTCCACCTTCAGGTTAGCATCCGCACCCCTTCCAGTATTAAGTTGCAAACAACAGACAATTGCATTAAGTATGGTGCGTAATGTAATCAACACAAATATCCTTAGACAAAGCATTGATGTTTTATCCCTAGTAGCAATAGCACATCAACAACCTTAGAACTTTCTCACATCGTCCTGCATTCAATGGAGGCATGAACCCACTATCGAGCATAAATACCCCCTCTTGGAGTTACAAGTATCAACTTGGCCAGAGCCTCTACTAGCAACGGAGAGCATGCAAGAACATAAACAACACATATATGATAGATTGATAATCATCTTGACATAATATTCTATATTCATCGGATCCCGCCAAACACAACATGTAGCATTACAAATAGATGATCTTGATCATGTTAGGCGGCTCACAAGATCTAAACATGATAGCACAAGAGGAGATAGTCGAAGGATGAACTACTCACGCATCAGTCCGGAGGCGGGCATGATGATGTAGAGCCCTCCGGTGATGATTCCCCTCTGCGGCAGGGTGCCGGAGGCGATCTCCTGAATCCCCCGAGATGGGATTGGCGGCGGCGGCGTCTCTGGAAGTATTTCCGTATCGTGGCTCTCGGTAATAGGGTTTTCGCGACGGAGGCTTTAAGTAGGCGAAAGGGCAGCCTCGGAGGGGCCAGGGGGTGGCCCCCCATAGGCCGGCGCGCCCAAGGCCCAGGCCGCGCCGCCTTGTGGGGTGGGGCCCCCAGGGCCCCCCTCTGGTCCCTCTCTGGCTCTCTGGAAGCTTCCGCGAAATATAAGACCCTGGGCGTTGATTTCGTCCAATTCCGAGAATATTTCCTTTGTAGGATTTCTGAAACCAAAAACAGCAGAAAACAACAACTGGCGCTTCGGCATCTTGTTAATAGGTTAGTGCCGGAAAATGCATAATAATGATGTAAAATATGTATAAAACATGTGAGTATTGTCATAAAAGTAGCATGGAACATAAGAAATTATAGATACGTTGGAGACGTATCACCACCCAGATTGGTTCTACGTTATACCGACCATGTAGCGTTGCGGATATTTTCGGTAATTGGATTAACGGTATGGTCCTAGGTTTAAGCTACTTATTAGGGTGGGAGCGAGTGTTGTTATTTGGTCGCACTGACTATGTATGTACAAATGACAAGAATTTTAGAATAGTTTTCATATGCAAGCCATCTACAGTTGCAAAACTGCACTCCATTCATGGTCTTCTCTACAACGTGTGGAGCATCGCGGTCTATCTACGGAGGTGTCTATTCGGTTGGAGGATACCGCGAGAGATATTTACCCAACATGAATGGCAACTTAATGTTTGGATTGGCCCTCCGTCAGCATAGGCGGCTATACATTTTCTTGTTTACTTTTATTGCATCTCTTATCTTTTTGGTTGAGACATGTGGATTTATGCGGCCGTGCGCATCCTAGTTATGCAGAATTTGGTGTAATGCTTAAATTATTAAGTAGTAAAACATCTTCATCGAGAAAAAAAAATGAAGAAAGAAATGATCACATGAGCAAAAAATAACTTATTTTTGTTCATAAAGGGGCATGCATCCATGGCCTATATGAACTAAAGACATGATGACATGAACTTCCGGCCACTCGATGAATGGATCGGACGAGGAATATTTGCTTTTGGTATCAAATGATTATACCCGATCCGTCTGGTTCACACCAATCATAAGGTAGCCCTAGCTGGTCACGGATCCATGTGCTAGATCTGACCTTAGTTTTTAGTATGTGAAAAAGGTATAAGACAGGAAGAGAATGCCCTGCAGAATGATCACTCACTTTGAGCCACACATTCCGCTCCACTGAAAACATTAACATCATTAAAGATACCCTTAATTATGTAGAGGGCGCTGGCGGGCTCGACTGTGACATACTACCTCCGTTTCAAGGAATAAGGCGTCCTCGTTTTACGAGCTTTTCGTTTGACCAAGAATTACTTTAAATATATAAAGATTATTTGTATGAAATTTGCATCATTAGAAAGTGTTTTTCAATACGAATCCAACGGTGTTAATTGCATATAATATAATTAAGATTTTGTTGCTCAATTTTTATGGTCAAAGTTCGTCTTGGAATGCGCGTGCGCCTTATTCCTTGAAACGGAGGTAGTACTTATTACGTGTACTCGAATTCATCCATCGCTTCATCAGTAGTGTCATTGTCACCTTTTGGTGCTTCACCAAATAATAGAATCCCAAGCCTCTCGGCTTCTTCATGCATTATAGGATGCACACAATTAACTATAACTTATTACAACTGAAAAATACCAATGTTAAACGATGAAGGCAAAGATTCGGCGGAACAATAAGGACGTGATTGGTAGGTCGCAGCCTTTTTCGGCCTCTCGAGGGCAGGCGCTGGGTCCTGATGGGTCGAGATGGATGGACGTAGAGGAGGAGCGTCCATGCAACAATTGATAGAACGCGAGGGGAAAAGACCGGGGTGGTAGTGCAACGGTGACTAGAGTCAAGGGAGTAGGGCAAGGGAGTTATGTTGTATCCGCATTTCTCCACTCGTGCGATCGGCGCAGAAAAAGAGTCGGTTTTTGGCTCTCCCGAGCCTGGCTCTAGGGAAACCGCTGATTCGGGCGTTCGCATTGAACCTAGCTCAGGCTGCTTTGACACGCGTTGACCGCTACGCAGGGGTGTTCTAAGCAATCAAATGTACCGAATTATGCTCCTAGGACCTGTTTCGAGATGATGGGAGCTACCAATCGCGCCCTAAGCCGCGGGTATTAGTTTGCTTCTCCTTAACCCTATCACGCTTGCTGGAGCGCAACACTTAACCAATATAGTAGGATAAATACTCTCTTCGTTTCGAGTTATAAGATATTTTGGATATTTTAATGTGAACTATATACGGACCGAAATGAGTAAGCAGCTGAAAAGTGTCCAGAAACATGCCGCTTCAAAAAAACAACTACCTCCATCTCAAAAAGGATGTCGAGGAATTGTCTAATGTATCTAGACATGATTTAATGTATAGATCTATTTAAATTTAAACAAACCTGGCGTCATATTTTTTGAGATAGAGGGAGTAAAACATCTTAGAGAATCCCACCGGTAGCCCGCAAATGTAAGACGGCAGCAGCGCTGGCAATAGGTTTTGGGAGGCGCCGGCACGACGTTCTATTATTTGGGGGTCTCCCTCCCTCCCTCCCCCTCAACCCCACCGGTGTTGCCCAAATCGACACCCTCCCTCCAAGGATAAAAAATAATATGTGAAATTTAGACAAAACTCATTCAAACATTTAAGATTTAAACAAAGTTTGAATGAATTTAAACTAAAAATAATCTAAACTAATCAAAGCGCCAGTTGAAGGCGCTAAAGTCGAGGGCGTCACTGGCGCCGAGGCCAGCGTCGCCGTCGCCGCTGTAGTCGGAGGGCGAGAAGCTCCAGCTGCTATCGCTACCTTTACCCTACAGCGTCGGCATCCAGGTCGATGACGTTGTCGCTGTCAGTGGCGGACCACCACTTTCCGTACTTATTTGTCGACCGCTATGGCTTGGATGTCGTTCATGGACGATGTCATGGCTCTCACGAAGCCAGGCGAGTCCTCGGGGTCATCGGCGCTCTGCAACGCCGACTAGCCAAGAAGGTACTCGGCCAGTTTCTTGTCCTCCTCAGGAGGCGACGTCTTTCGCTTCAGTGCGCTGTTGTGGTGGAAGGAAATTTGGCCTCAAGGGGGTGATGGTGGCTCCGGCTTCATGGATAGGAAGACATTGCCGACATATTTTCCTCGAGGGGGCGAAGGCGCCTCTAGCTTAACAGCGGCGAAACGGTCAGAGCAGCCTCGAGGGGCGATAGCGGCTCCAGCTTGATGGCGGTGCAGCACCCGCGCAAAGAAGACGAGGATGACAACCACGTAGGAACTCGCGCCAGTGCGACCGCTGGAATTGAGGGCGTGCGGCGGAGAAGTGGCGACTCCGTGATGTAGTGCGCCACTGCGGCATCCTATGTGGGGCCGCGCCGGGGTGGTAGCCGGCTTGCGCAATCACGTCATCGACGTTGCGGCCCCTCGACCAATCCCACTGGCCAAATGTTTTGTAGGGGCTTCTGTGTGGCCCATGGGTTGCAGAGAGGGCAACCTCGCGCTCGGTGACGAAGAGCGGGCCCTTGAGCTAGCGATCGGTGGCCTAGCTCGGGTCCTCCTGCAGGGAGCTCATTCCACCACCATCGCACATACTCCTCGCACAACGGTTCTTCCGGCAGCGGTGGCACGATGTAGCCGCATGCAGAGATCTTTGGCCGATAGGAGTCGCCAATTTTTTAGACTTACAGGGGGCGCTCTCCGGCTCCATTTTCATTAAAAATGAAACATAATAGCATTTTTCGAAACAGAAAGTAAAAATGATCCAGCCCACCAGCTAAACTGGAGGTCTTAGTCAAAGGAAACTCCAGAAAGAACAACAGACACAGCCACTTACAACCAGCAGGGAACACTAGGAAACCAAACCATCTACCGTTTGTACCAAAGCTACTCTAAGATATACGCAACTAAAAGCATCGACTCTCGCTTCAGGGAGCCAACCCCTCATCATATCACCACATGGATGATGTCCGACTCCTCTGAGTGCTTCAGCAGGTAGGCTTTGGAGGGGCGTCCTGATGGAGAGATATCGCAGAAGATTTCCAGGTCGAAATCCAGTTGAACGACGTGCATTTCAGTCCGGCATCAGCGACAACAACATCTTCAGATTTCTCACCAGGGCAGCTTTGAATTTTCCCACCATATCCCATGCCAGGGTTTTGAAAGGGATCTGCCAAGTCCTTAGATATGACAGAATTAAACCCCAAACCTGTTTCATAGAAAGCCAAGATTTTCTGTTAAACATCAAATGGTTCCTTTTGTTCCAAATGCCCCAGATAACGGCATATGAAACTACATTTAATTGCTCAAACCTCTTATTGCAAAGCCATTTGGAGGCAAGAGACAAATAATCATTTATTTCTATACCAAAATCTCTTGCACATCAGCCCAAAGCATTTTAGAGACTAAGCAATCAAAGAACAGGTGTTTAACAGATTCTAATTCACTGCACAACTTTACAGACAAGAGGTTTCTGTATACCTCTATGCCTAAGGTTGTCTCTAGTCATGATTTTGTTTTGAGACAGCCGCCAAAGGAAAATTTGAACTCTAGGTGGGATTGTTAAAGAAGAATCAGACGATTCAAATGAAGTTTTTTGTAACGTATCAATAAGATAAAGCCATGCTATGGGTTGTTTCAGGCCCTAAATAAACGCGTACACTTAAAAAATCCGTCGGGCAAGCGGATTCGCAATTTGGAGTCCCCAATTCGGCGGAAGGAAGAACCCCACCTTGCATAGTGCGTGCGTCTCCCTGATGGTGAGGTTGCGGGAGCGGGTTTCTCTGTCGCCTATGCCGCCAGGCGCCCTTGTTCCGCCGGCTTCGTAGTTATTAGCCATCGTGGGGGGCTCGGCTAGGGTTCTTTGCGTGGACAGAGGAATGGTGAGGTGGGCGAGGACTGGCCGGTGCGGTGGTTTTTTTTGGCGGACAGCGTGGCGGTGGCAGGTGACACGGCGCACGTCGCCATTACTTCGGCGTCGGGCGGCGAGCTGAAGACCAGGCTTTACATCCCGTCGAGGAAGATGAAGGAGCCAGCGCTGCTTTGAATGCGGTTGTGATGCTGCCAGGCTAGTCCCACATGTCGTTACACACGCGCGCGGCGTGCGTTGCCAACGCTCCCCGTTCGATCCCCGAACCACGGGGTCGGTACGGGTGATGGTCGGTTTATCAGGCCGCCCTATGCTCCTCCATGGTTCAAGGGGGTACCAGTGGAAGGCGATTTTAGGCCTGAATCCCCAAAAGTCGTTTGGCTAGGAACTCCGGTGGGAATACTCTTGTAATTCAGAACGGGCGGATTGAAACCAAGAGATTGGGTGCCTTGGGCAAGAGATTATTAAGTTGGACTTAGTGTGTGTGGCGATAGAATGATGCATGTGGTTGCTGCAGTCACCATCAGAGGGAATCTGTGTGTTCTTTGGTAGATCTGCTTTTGCTAACTCCAATGCAGACTAGCCTAGCGTAGCTATTCTCTTCTTCAGGAGGGAGGGAGAGGAGGGAATAAAGCGGCCGATGCAAAATATCACATCAAAGAAAGAGAAAGAGAAGCCCCTGTTCCCCTGGCCCCACACCCTATCCGTCTAGACAGATCATACACAATCATGCAAGCATCTCCTCTTCCCCCTCTCTCTCTCTTCCTCTAAGATGTGAGTATGAGCATCAACAAGTGTTGGGGGAGAGAGAGAGAGAGATCGAGACAGTGTGCTGACAAAAGGTGTGGGGCTCTCGAAGTTTTGCTAACTCCAGTGCATATGCTTGAACCTCGAGGACATGAAATGGTAGGTTCATTCACAATACCAAGACATTAGCAACTCTGACCAAAGCATGACAAGCACCACCCGCTTGTATAATCCATTTTAGAAGGTCATTGAGGCCACGTGGCCTGAAAGAAGTATAGTGCATGGTTCATTAAACTGTCTAAGAAAATATCCAGTGCAAACCATATCATGAAAACGCCGAGAAAACCGGCCATGTTTGGATGTTTCAAGAAATTGTAAAAATATATCTGCTATATTAGGAAAGGTGATGTTTTATATAACATGTGAAATTTGGAAGCTCAAAGACAATTATTTGGCAAGTAATGTTTGCCACTATTCACTGATCGATGATTACGTTTCTTTATACTTCCAAAGTGAATTTGTTTATAAACTCAAAGTTTACACATTTATAGAGCATCAGATCACCTATTATTTTTCATCAGAATTTTCAGAAAACTTCGAAACATAGTATGCACTTGGTAGTTTTCATCGGTTTGCACCATAGCTTGGTTCCGATGGATATTTTCTGAAACTAGCTACTGTTCATTAGTAGATGAAGGTTTTTTACTTAGCTAATAGGGCGATTCCGACAATCTCATCTTTGATGTTGTAATGTCCACCACTATTCACCGTGAATTTACCTTTTTGTACCTCCAAAATGAGTTTGATCGATTTAAAACTCGAAATTTACACATTTGTAGAACATCATATCACCTATTATTTTTCATCAGAATTTTCAGAAACTTGGAAACATAGTTGACCATAGCTTGGTTCCGATGGATATTTTGTGAAACTAGCTTGTGTTCATTAGTAGATGAAGATTTTTAAATTAGCTAACAGGGCGATTCCGACAATCTCTTCTTTGTCGTCCTTCGATGGCGTATGAGGTTCTCGTTGCCTTGTGTTGTGCCCAGGCTTGCTCATTCGGTGATGGCGGAGGCAAGAGGAAGTGCGGAGTTCGTCTCGGTGGAACTTTGCCCTTCGGTGATGTCGGCGGCTTTCGGTGTCGCGATGTAACCTCGGCAGTGGGATGCCCTTCGACAGCTGTTGTGACCTTCCTAGTTCGAGGCCAAGAGGATGTGCAGCGACTGTCTTGGTGGAACTCTGCCCTTCGGTGGTGTTTGCGGCTCTCGGCGTCGCGTCACGACCTCGATAGTGGGATGCCTTTTGACAATGGCTAACAGGGCGATTCCCACTGCCGAGGTTACATCGCGACACCTTCCTGCTCTTCTCGATCTGTTCCATTGTTGCTGGATGCTTAGTTGCTAGGCTTAGCGGTGTTATTTCTGTTTCTCCTTTCTCCTTCAAACTTGTAATTTGACTCTGTACTTGAGACTTGGCTGAATATATGTTCAGGCTATTCACCGTGAAATTACCTTTTCGTACTACCTCCAAAATGAGTTTAGAAACCAGTCATCTACACAACTAGCTTTGCTAAGCGTATAAGAGAAAATGCCAACATCTACACAACTTCCAAATCTACTACCGTTGCCTAGCTTCCACGTACGACAGAAACCGGTCAAAAAAGATGGCAATGGATGAAGGCCAGATTACAAGGTCGTTCAGCCTACGTATGTACGGCAAGGCTGCCTATACGCAGGCAGCTAGGGTGCATGGAGCACAGAAACCCACGCATAATCGCATGCATGTCTTTGCCGGCCGGTGACTGCGGGCTGTCAGATCACGGATCACAGATGCTCGCGACAAATCAGAAAGCGCAACAGAACATCTCGTTCTTTTTTAAATTTCTTCATCTTCTCCGAATCAGATGAACAGTGTGTAAAGCAGCGGCAGAAGCAGCTTGAGCTTGAAGCTAGGCCCTGTAGTCCAGTCAGATCCTGTCATGTGATCTTTGCGGGCGTGTTTGATTTCGTCAGAGCGTGACATGGAAGTGCAATCTAGCTCAGTGCTTTTGACCCACTAGCTTAGCCAGTACCACTGTCGATCTGCTACTGCTCTCCAGTCTCCAGGCCGGTGGAGTGTACTGTGTGCTCGAGCTTTTGTCGGAAACTCTTGTGGGACAAATGTGTCTCGAAAATGGCGACGCAGATTCGAACGTTTCTTTGGGTTTCAGACGTGCCTAGGAGATGGCGACGCCAAGTCGGTGCATTTTAGATGGAAGAGGAATGTGTGTGTTTGCAGAGCAATCCGTGCCATGCATGTTCTCATCTAAACATAGACGTATAGCTGATTGATTGTGTTAAGGATCAAGGGTTTGACTTTGTGGCAATAACTCAAATGACTTCGGCGAGGAGCACGTCCTTGAGCTTTTGTAAAAAAAAAATACTCCCTCCGACCCGAATTACTGTTCGGGCGAGTGTTATAAGTTGTTTTTACAATAACCCCCTTGCGAATTCAAAATAATTTTCAATCAGGTCCAAATTTAGAGTCGTCTTCCTCAAGGAGGAGGCCGACGGCGCGGCGCTGCCGTCCGCAGCTCCCCGGCGAGAGGGAGTTCGGGGCGGATCCGCTCGGTGTCGGGAGGCTCCCGCGGAGGGCCCGCCGGCCGGTCGCTTCTCCTTTCCCTGCGAAGGAAGGCCTCGTGGGCGACCTCACCGAGCTCCTCTTCCTCGACACCAACTGTGCCGTCGAGGTCGTCCGGCGGCCGTCGAGGCTTGGCCTCCTCTTCCTCGAGACCCACTCCGTCGCCGCTGCGCCGCCTTCGTCCGCGCTCGCGGCCGTCCCGTCCGTGCCCCTCGCGTCGTGGTCCGGGACGTCGCCCTGCTCCGCCGGGGACGGGGGACGCGCAGGAGCAGCTCGCAACGGCTGCTGCCGCCGGTCGATCGTGCTGCTGCTGCTACATTCTGCAACCAACCCGCCGGGGACGAGGGCCCTGCCGGTGAGAACCTTGTCTCTGCAAAAATGACACCACCTGTTTTTCTGTCAGAGCTGCAAAATTACTAGCGCTAGGCATTAACAGATCCAAGATGCAACATGGACATGGTATGCATACCAGCGATGGGCATTAACAGATGCAAGATGGCTTCCCGTAGGTGGGATTTATTTTTCAATGTTGTAAAAATATATGGAGCTTGTAATGCTGACCTTTTTACCATGTCCTGGGAGGAAATTGCTGTATCTATCGTACCCCATGTTGTCTCAGACTTTCAGTACCACTTGATCTTTCAGCTCCATGTGCCAGACAAGGCTCTATCAAATGAAACACCAGGACCAGCATAATATTGGCGGTTATTAGAGTTTCATATGTTTTAGACCAGCAGTAAAAATGTTGGAAGTAAAAAGCACATGCACAAACAAGAAGTAGTGTTATTACCTGGTTCTTGACAGCCATGGCCATCTTGTGGAACTCCTGGTTCTTCAGGAAAAACCCTGTGAGCATGGACAGGCTCTGTCTTCTCAAGGGCGAGCTGGCAGGTTGGGTCATGGGGTCCTGGCTGCTATCATCCTTGCCACTCTTCATGTAGCAGAACTTGTTCACCTGAACCAGCGACCCACCGGCGCATGGCGTTCTGGCATGCGCCATGGCCTTGCCGCAGGAGCTGCAGACGGTGGCGTGGCGGCAGGCCGTGCCGTAGAGGTCGGACGGAATGACCTTGATTTGGGATCAGCTCGGAGAGGAGGGGTGAGCGGTGGCATGCTGGGTCAAAAGCAGAGCACGGATTTGAACTCGTTCTAGCAGATCTAGCGGAGGGTGGGAAAGCATGGCGGCGACGATGTCTTGGGCGGGGAAAATCCAACCTTTCCCGGCGGCTGTATCTTCACAAGCGGCAACAGTGCGGGGACCAAGGCAACGGGGGAGAAAGGAGGCGGCAGCGCAACAGAGGTAAACAAGAAGGCGGCTTCGGGCGGAGGTGGGCGGGGCGGGGGCTGAACGGCGTGAGAGCCGGCCACCGGAGCTTGAGAGACGGATGAGGAAGACAACTGAACGCGATTAGCGGTGGGAGGACCTCCAGTTGTGTCGGAAATTCATTAAGGTGGTTTTTGCAAAACATCCGTCGCGTACACTAATTCGGGCCGGAGGGAGTACGAAATTCTCTAGTGACAATCATGTCACGAAAACAGCGGTGCAAATTCAAAAAACGAATGTTCCGTCAAAATGGTGACGACAATTTGATGCATTTTTAGATGAAAAAGGTAAGCATGTTGAAAACAAACAATGCAGCCAGCAGCTGATTCAGTTTATCAAGCTTAGTGTGAACCCACGGTAGCACGAGATGCCAAGGTTTACTGTACTCCTTGTTAAATCCGATATTAATTTTATTATTATTATTACAGTGGAGATATATACATGGAGGAAACCTTGCATTCTGACACTAGTTGATTTCTGACAGTGCATATTCAAGAACTGTACATTACCAAGACTGGGCTACTTCACCTGCCCACAACAACCTGATTGGAGTTCCAGCTACAATCACGGAGGAATGTCATACATATCTCCCAGTTCGCGCGAATCAATCGCCAAACGCAAAAAGACTCCCACTTTGGCTAGTATCGTGGTTCTGAATTGCCGGTACGGCAGTATCCTCATCATATTCATAACAACGTAGGGTATTGAGACGCTGGACTGTCAATTTGATCGGGGATTTCGTTTTCTGGGACCTGTTCAGGGGGCTGGGGTAGGACCTGCACCGAGGCGGCCTGCAGCCGAGAATGGGATTCCTGCTCCTCTTGTTGCTGAACCAGGAATCTGCTCATCCGCTCCAGCAGCTGTACCGCCTTCCTCTTCCCCCTTTCTGTGCCGTTCAGTGCCAGCTCCCGCAATGGGACCATGATCCCACACTCGTGTGCACGAGTTAAATGTACAAGCTGTTGCTCGCCAATGCACAGATGCAGCATCACCGCTGCAGCATTCTCCCTGTTTCTTGGTGACCCGTTTCCAATCAACTCCACAAGAGCAGGAATAGGCTCCGCTGCACCGATAGCTGCCTTCCCCTCCTGATGGCTGGATAGTATTGAGAGTATCGCCATAGCCTCGTCCATGAGAGCTCCTGTGGGGTTAGTCACCAGGCCCATGATGAGTGGCACAAGGCCAGCCCGTATCGCACGGCCTTTGTTCCCTTGGTATATGCACAAGTTAAACAGAGCTGCCGCTGCGTCCTTCTTACCCCGCTGGCTGCCCTCGCTTAACAACACTACAAGGGCAGGGATAGCTCCTGTTCCCCCAATTTGTACTTTGTATTCATCGACCACAGAGAGGCTGAAAAGTGTGGCGGCAGCGTTTTCCCGGGCCTCCATGCTGCCATTCTTCAGCACATGGACAACACTCGGCACAGCACCAGAGGACATGATGCTTGCCTTGTTGTCCTCGTGTATGGAGAGGTTCAGCAGTGCAGTAACAGCATGTTCCTGAGTCCGTAAGTCAGATGACGACAGCAGACTCAATAGCAAGGGAATTGCACCAGCCTCAGCGATACAAAGTCGGTTGTGTGCATTCCGCTTTGCTAGGAGCCGAAGCTCTGCAGCAGCTGACCTCTGCTCCTCAGGGTCTGGAGAGCATAACTTGGATAGAAGACCGTCAATGTTAGCACGTTCGCTTGAAGAGCATGCTGGCGTCGGCTTGTTAGGCTGAGATGAGCGCTTGGGCGGTTCAATCCCATTGGTTTCACACCACTGTGAGATGAGACTTCTAAGGACATAGTTTGGTGTCAATGTCGTGTTTGCCATCCTTTGTTGTGTAGTTGGGCAAGTATGATGCCCAGATGCTAGCCATTTCTCGATGCACAAGCGTTCGTAGGTCTGCAAATTCATGGATAAGAATATTATGTCAGAATATGTACTGAAGTTGTATCAGAACTTTTGCAGTTCAGGTCGAAAATATTTGATTCACCTGTCCAGTAGCAACAATAACAGGATCTTTCATCAGCTCAAGGGAAATTGGACATCGGAATTCATCAGGAACGATTATAGATTTCTGCTCCCCATTGGACTCCATTACTTTGGAAGTCATTGGAGGGCCCATCTCAGGGTTGTGAGTTTGAACAAAGTCCTTGATTTTCTTCAGTAGCATTGACATCTTCTCAATGTGCTCTCCTGGATCCTGGCCACCACCGGATGTCACCATCTCATGCAGAGCGAGTGATTCTTGTGTGAGATCAGTGATAGTCATCAGGTGAAGCTTTTCTGACAAACTTTCAAGAATAGCCAGTTCCGCACTTGGGTCATAGGTCTTATTATACAGAGATATCAGGTCATTGTAGAACTCATCATCAGGCGTATCAACCCGTTCTTTTGCTCTTTTGAGCTGTGTATGCACTAACTCAACCTGCAGAGCATTATCAAGTATCACTAAAACTGGAGTTCAGCACTTAACAACGATTGAAGAGGGATTCTGTTCAGGCGTGTAGTCGATGTTACCTGCTCTCTAACTTCATCTGATATATCCAGTTCATTGTACGGGAAGTCGCACAAAGCTTGCTCCAACTGAGCAATTACTTCCTGAAATTTCTTCATTATTCTATCCCTTTCAAAAACCTGCAAGCGCGTAAAAATAAGTTACTTTATCTATATACCTCGCTGGGATGCAGCAACACAACTGTAACTGTAAGTAGGAAGTATATGGTGCACCTGAAGCATGTTGCACAAGATAGAAGTTTTTAAAAGGGCCCAAAAACTATGTACAGTAACATAAATAGAGCATGTCCATATAATTCCACAGAAATTCAATTCAATCTGAAGTGAAAATTGTAGTGCTGAGAATGTTGCACAGCTCTATAGCCAAAGTGAACATTTTAGTGCTGAGAATGATAATGGGTTGAATTAATAGCTCAGTGTAAATTATGACCGGAGGGTCAGATGGTTAGCTCGAGTTGATGGCTGCCCCGCAACCCGGGTTCGAATCTCCTCGAACGCGGATTTGTGGCTCACTTAGCTTATTCTATAAGAATATGCCCTGGGTGCTAGTGCCCATGGGTCGCTTTTTTTTTTGATAATGGGTTGAATTAATAGCTCAGTGTAAATTATGTACTATTCATAGTCAGATTTGTCTTCTTCTTTTTTTCTAGAGATGTAGATGGAATTTGGTTTTGAGTTTTATGGAATAGTATATTCATATTTTTCTACGTTGTCAATTATTTTTGGAATTTTTTAAAGAATTCTTGAGGGTCAACTGGGATCAGGTGCAGCCACATGCGCCAATGCACCAGATATGCTCTCCAGATTAAGTATCAATTTGAAGAGCATGCTCATAAAATTGCACTCCCTCCGTTCCGAATAATAAGATGTTTTGGATATTTCAATTTGAACTACATATGGACTTATATGAGTGAGCAGACACTGAAATGCGTCTAGATACATACCATTTAGAAAAAGCTAGAAGATCTTATAATTCAGAGCGAACTGATAATTCATAAAGTCATCAAGATATATTCCAAGATTAAGAAGATAACAAATATAAGCAACAAAATGACAACATAAAAATGCACTATAAGAGCACTTAATCTTTAATATGCTTCAAAGACTGCGGTTCAATAAGCATATGCCAGAAATAAGCTATAAGCCTATAGCTTTGCCTGGTATTATTTTGCTGGGTGCCTCAACAGCAAAGCTGTGACACAACATAATAAGGCACACAATATTCTTCATGTCTAGAAATAAAAGGAAACACTTGAGGATCATGAACATTACGCTTGGGACACCCACCCACATGAAACCCTAGTTTCTTGTCGGATGGGTCTGGACTACGGATTCAAGGTATGGTGGTAATGCTCGGGAGAAGGAATAGAATAAAAGGAGGAGCCAAAGTAAGATGGGACATTTTAGCACTATTACCAAGTAATATGGCACAATATAACAAGTGATATGGTACATATTAAGGAATTCCTTTTTCACCAGAGGCTGCCATCACATCCTCATATTTTTACTCAGTAATCTCACCCCTTCTCTAGTCAACAGAAGCAACAACTTTGTTTATGTACTCTAGTTTTAGCAGGCATAACCTATGGATCTTTTGCATTGATAATGTTCGATAATTTGTTGTATTTCTGTACAAGATTCAATTTTACCTATCGTGCATAGCAAGAATTTGGGCCTTTGGTCACCGTGCTCAGCATTCAGAAAATAGAAAGTAAAAGATGATTACTAAGAACAATGGCTGCTTCAAGTTCAAATCGCTTGGATGATTCTTCAGATATATGAGCAATTGCCAGACTATCAAAAACTAGTGCGCCATTTGGATTGAGGGAACTGGGGGCATGTTTGGTTTACACCCACATAAGCACAACCAAATTCCTGGCATGATCGATCTTGTAGCGAACAATTTGACCGTCGGCAGATCGCCTTCAATTGGCAAGAAATGAACTGCACCGTACAAACTGGGCTGGGCTTGTCCCTTTGTTAGCCGCACACCTCATTACTTCGAGAGAAACCAGTGCAACACAAGCAGCACCAGCACTCTAGCTCTGCAGCTCGCGCCCGTACATAATTAAATGGACAGAAGTATTTGCACCAAAGCAATACACAGTTTGAATTTTAAACAGATAATGAAAGCAACGAAACATCAAGCCAACGAAATTTCGATTCCTCGTCTAATTTGATCCTAGCGAGGGGTGTTCAGACTGCGGGTGGTCAGGCACGGCCACCACTGTGAAATTACACCTCCGCTAGTGGAGATGATTTGTTCAATACATCACCCACATTCACCGGCTACTCCAGCAATTTGCATTAGAATTGGGAACAGTCCTGCCGTAGGAAATCTCGCCTCAGTTGTGTGCATAACAATGCACACTTATTCACCAGCTCTGCAATTTAATGACAAGACTTTACATATATCATGTGCAGATCTCAATAGAAATTCGGGCAAACCGTGGGAGCTAATACCGGATTCGAAATTCACAAGAACAGCTCACTATCCTGGCCACCTTGGATTCGCAGTCATAACTGTTTCAGAAATCACTTATGTGGACGTTGCTTCATTCGGCTGGACTAGGCTTTGTCTATCTTCAATATCTCAACGACTTGTGAAGTGGTATGGCATAACCATCTGGCTGGAAATATGGGAAAGATGGGAGGAGGATGCAGGAGGTATTTAAGTGCTCCCCGTTGTGAAGAAAATGTGTGACCGCTCGGCTCATAGGATTGTGGTGATTCAATTTAGTTTAGTCATTTGAAAGAGATGAGCAACCTTTGTCATCCAGTCACCACCCAATGCCAAAACCGAACCTACAATGGGGACATTTTTGGCCGTCGGCGGAGGTATAATTTCAGAGTGGTGGCAATATTTTGATTCTTTGAAAATACAATAGTTGATCAGACCGTTAATGAGTGCGTGACTTTGATTGTCTCTTACTAGCATCGCCCTTAATAAGTTACGTGTCTAGCTAACTGTGTGGCTATCGTATCTTCATCCATTTTGACCTCCTACAAGCTTAACAACGACAGTTCAGTAGGCCAAAATATTGGTGGGAAACCAAACAACATTTAAAAATCATGGGCATGCCAAACTTTTGGTAAGGCTGAAAATGGCTGAAAACCAAATAGACCCTTAGTAGTATTTTCACAGGAAATTTGATTCCATAGAAACAGTTTCCTTTGGCCCATTTGTAACGGAGGAGAAAAGCAGTACTCAAATTATTATGGAACACTGCTCCTATCCTACGCTTTCACAGGAAACTAAGAATCCACTAGGACCTCTTGGAAACTTTCATGTGGACTATTGTGCACGACACACAGAAAAGAAGGGATCGAGCCTCAGCGTCCCATGAAGGGGGCCTCCTCCCATTGGGCTGATGCTTGCCGTCGCACCAAATTGAGACAGGCGGAGGCAACAGCAGAATGCCTTCATCGAAGAAGCAGATAGGCTGAATAGATGGAAAATGTCAAGAGAAATCGCGGTAGAGATCCGCTGCTTCAGCCAGAGTAGCATCACATCTGTGAGGATCACGTGGAATCGAGGGAGCAATTTTGTGAGGGCATGGCCTCATGGGGACCTATGATTCGATGAGAACGACAAAGTCCACCAATTTTCTTCCCGCTCAAATGAGCCTGTTTGTCATTGGTTTAAGACTATCATGGTATCATGCAAAACAATGTAGATGACTCTTTACAATATTTTTTGAGTTAAGTTTGTCAGGATATAGCTGTCATGCATTACTATTAGCCTTTATTAAGACTGCTGTAAAACAGCCTTCAAGAAGATTCCTACATTCTCCTATTACTTGGTTTCAAACGGCTTTGTATGAAAAGTTTGCATGTTTTGCAACATGCATTCATTTCCTCTTCCTGTTTCTGTGCTGCTTTCAAGCGGGGCCTTAAAAATCTGAAGGCAGGTAGGAATTATATAGGCACTGTATGGAATGTATTGTCTTGAAAAAAAAAACAGAGGGCCTAACCTGAACCAAAACCAACCACTACTTGGAAGATCTGAAAATTACCTCAGAAATTCCCTCATAAAATAAATGTATACGTTACCCAGACTGGAAACAATACCAAAGGTTCCCAGACTAGCTCCATTTGTAGGTGAAACCATTGATTAATAGATAAGTGATCGGATCAAGGCATGATAGCATGAATGTTCAAAGGGAACTGAAACACCAAATTTGATCAGACAAACCAGGTTTGGTAGAACATGATGCCCAAGGGAATAAAAAAGTCCAAGCACATAAGCCATAGGTTTGGAGAATGTTAACACCCCTCCCTTAATCCACCACCTCATATCGCGCTGTAACACACTAATTGTTGTTATCCTAGCGTGATGAAACATCTCAAGATGAATAGTTTGATGCTTGATCGAGAGATTGAGCAGAGAGAAATGGAAGAGATGTCTGATTGATCACACCCATAATGCATGGCGAGTAGAAAAAAAATCAACAGAATCATAACAGAGGACCATCCTAAGACAACAGGGCCAATACAGAAGGAATTGCAATAATCTCAGGAAATAAAACTAGGTTCACGCAGTATAACCAGATTATAGTCGTTGGTCAAGCAAATGCCACATATACCAGATGAAAATCACTATTCTGATTCGAGAATCTAAAGCCCCCCTGATACCATTTTCTTAATATAGGATACCGAAGTAAACTGGTTGCTGCAAAGTGACCAAGCACTTTCGCATCTCCCTAAAATATCGATAATACTACTAGCGAATCACGCACCCAATTCGCCCACGGAAGCAGGCAAGGGACGAGGAATCAGACCGAATCAGGAACCGCTGGCGGCGGCTGCGTAGCGCGTAGGTAGGTAAGGAAGGAAGGAGGGAGGGAGGTAACTACGCACGCACGCACGTACCAAGGAGATCCTGCTCCCGTCGCGGCCGAGCCGGAGCAGGTCGAGCGCCCTCTCCAGCGCGGCGGCGAGCGGCGCGAGCGCGCGCTCCTCCCGCTCGTCCACCCGGCGCCTTCGCTCGCGGAGCTCCTCGGCGAAGGGGCCGAGGAGGCGAATCCGGCGGGACAGCGCCAGCAGCTGGCGCCGGTACGCGTTGCGGAACTCCCCCGCCGCCGCCACGGCCTCCACCGCCCTGGCCACCCGCTCCGGCGCGGACGACGTCGACGACGGGCGCTGCGCGGGGGGCTTCTCGCGGTCGCCGGCCATGAGAGGGAGCTGGGAAGGGAAGCAGTCGCAGGCGCCCGCGCGTGGGGATCGGCTAGTGGCAGGGTGGTAAATACTGAGAAACTGGCTGGCGGCTTTCCGCGTTGTGGACGTCAGTCAGCGCGTTGCGCTGGCCGGGTCGTCGCTTCCTTCCCTTTCTCGCACGGCACAGGATTTTTTCCCCGCAATTTCTATTTGGCAGCCGACCTTGATCGGGCTTTACAGCGAGGTCACTCGCGCTGCCGTGCGATCTCAATCTAGCGGTCCTTCTCAGCTCGTGGTGGAAGTGCAGCACCACAAGGAAACAAGGCCACACACGCATTCCCCAACCCGCACGTCCTCGGCCGGTGCGCCGCCGCCGCCCGACCTCTTGCTCCGCCGTACCGCGAGCTCCTGCGCAGCCCCCACGAGATCCCGTTCCTCCATGCCTTGCTTGGCAACCCGACCCTCGCGTACGCCATCGAAGGCCACCGTCGTCGACGCGGCGCGCGAGGCCGCGAGCTTGCTGGCGCAACCTCCACTTTGACCTTGTGGTCAGCTGTGACCCGCGCAACCTCCACGTGCGCCGATTCGCCGACCTTCTGGGCCTCGCCGTCCGGGCCGATGTCTACAACGACGGAATGGCTCGGGATCTGGGGCGGTGGCGCTCCATGTTCGTGCTGCTCCGCCCGCATCCGCCGCGAGGGAGATCTAGGCTGCGCCGCAGGGAAATAGGCATGGATTTCTGGTAGATTGGCTGGTACTCCGGCGAAATTTCTCTTCCGTTTTGGTCGGATTATGGTCAGATTCAGGTAAACAACTACACAAACCTCCTATGTGTAAATGATGATACATTTTCTGGTAGTGTTACATCATATGTTTTTTTCAGGATGTAATGAATTTGTGAACTAGATGGTGCCGCTCCTTGAGTTTTAGTTTGATGATTTTTTTAATGTAAGGTAGATGTAATCTACAAAGGGTGATACATTCTGTTTTTGTGTTACACCCTGTTGTTAGATGTTCCGTAGTGTTACTTTTAATTGTTAAACTAGATGAGTGTTAGCCAATGGTGGCTACATCTTCGAGGTTTGGGATACATTTCCCATGGCAATGCTACATCTTCTCGGGGGAGGATTAATACTTGCGGGGGGCGGAGGTTGCATCATCAAAAGGTGAGATACTATTTAGGGATGCATATATTAATCCCAGCACAAAATTCTATGATAGTACTATGTAGGATGCATATATTAATCCCACCATATGTAACATACTATTTAATCTCACCTTTTGTAAATGCTATGATAGTACTATCTAGGATATAACTCCTGTACATTCCCTTTTTTTCCTACTGATGCACCTGTTGCAAAAACATGTAGTCACTGGTTTGCAGTACCATAGTAGCATCTGCCTTTTTAGCTACTTGATTAACAGTTACCTGTAACCTGCTAGATGCATCTTGTAAACACACCACATGTAACCTATTTTAAATTCTCCCCGATTGGCATTTTTCAAAACTTATGCAATTGATGCCATCTTGAATGTGACTCCCCAAAACAGTTCCTTTTTTCTCATACCGGTGAAAAATAACATGTAATCACTAGCTTGTAGTTCCATCAAAACAGTAGTGTACATATCTGATCCAAATTCCGTGGAATATGTAGATGCATTGGAACAATTTTGCATCTGAATTTACAAATCTAACCTGTAGATGTAACCCAGGATTTCCCCCTTGCATTTGCAACCAAACTACTAGATACAGCTAAGCTTCAAGATTTTGATGAAACTATGTGTTACCATCTCCTGCTAATGGAACTCATCCAATGCTTTTATATGCAAGTTCCATGTGATGTTAATGATGCCTGTTCCATGTTACTTACTAATACCGTCCTCTGAACTTGCACATACACCTGTAGTTTCCATCTGAAGCTAACGGAACTTTTCCAATGCTTCTGCAAATTACATGCAAGTTACTGATGGTTGCTCGTGTCCGGGGACGTCACCAGGCGCCAGGGCTATCTGCGGCTCGATGGCTCCGTGCACAACGTCATCATCCTCGGCTGCTATAGGTTCGAATCAAGGCACTGAGACCTGTTTGGCTTAATTTTGTACTCGTCTCTTATTTAGCATTGTGATTTTGATGAGCAGAATGGGGATACCCTTCAGCTCACATTACCTAGCATGTGCTGTCGTTATATTTTACTGATCCGATGATCACATGGAAACCTGTAGAGGATTCATGAAAGTGACAGTCTAGGGTGCTGGTCCCCTGGTTGTTTTGCTTAGTGAGTGAGCTCATGAAGATATTATGTAGTGGGTGATGAGTCCTGGTTACATCAAACCTATCAAACTCTCCACATCTCTCTCTGGTCCACAATTCCATGTCGCTGCATCGCCTTTGAGCCTGGAACACACCATTGTCTTGCTTCTCTGCCAACACACACCACGAATTCCTGAGTTTCTGTTTTGTCATTTGATGCATCAGTCCTGTCAGAAATGTCCTGGTTAAGCCACCATTCACAAGAACAGACTTGAAGTGAGAGGGGGGTGAGAGCTCTGCATAATTATTGCTTTCCCCTAAGCATAGTCTTGCAGTTTCACGCTTATTGCCTGCGCAGCTTTGGAGCGTAGTTAGGACATCTTTGGCATGTTGTTGCGCCAATGATTTATTTTGTACCACCATTGTGGACTTCACACTTGGCTGTACCCTTCCTCTGCCTTCCTGTTTGTGTTGGTGATCTTAGTAGTCTTAGTGCAGTGTCGTTTACCTAAGTAACATATCATGCGACGAGTCTTGGGGAGTAGTTGACAGTTGATGTGATTAGTTCAGCATGTAATTCCATTTAGTGGGACCATTATATCCATCTACTTTCTGTATTTCTTGGGAAAATTAGTTGAGTGTGTGAAAGTTAAAATGAAATGCTACACAACGAATCTATCTTGCTGATGGACATTTTGAGTGTCAGTGCTATATTAAGTACATGTAATGTTTCTGAAATTTCTTTATGATGACAAATTCGTGCATCATTAAGTTTAAATAAATTTAGTGGATTGAAGTATTGCTCTGTATCTTCAGTTACTGCCTAAAAAGCTAACTGACGAGTTTGTTCGGTTTCTGGTCGAGCCCCTTGATCTAGGAAAATGCCCACCCCCTTTACGGTTCTGCTGGAATTTTTCTTCCAATTTTGTTTCCGTTTAAGGATGAAGACGAGGAAAGCTCCGCCCAAGATCCCACCAGTATGTCGTAGCGTAGTTTAGTTAATGCCACCCTGCAAGATCTCTTGCGGGAGAAATCTGAGCTTGAGTAAATCATTAGTAAACCACTATATCGTGGGTTGACGGATCTGAATATATCTGAGAAGGGACCTAGTGTAAGTACTGGCACTCTGTAATATTTCACTTCATGCTCTTTTCTCATTTTTAATTTCAATTATTTGCATTGATAAAACTACTTGACACAAACTATGACCAGCTCGTTCAGATAGGGAGGTTTGGCATTTTTGTAGCTCAATGTTAGATGTAGCTCAGGCAGCACTGTCTTCCAGGGCACTTCTATGAATCTCTGGGCCAGCTTATCACATTCACATAAATGGGATGGAAGAGTTTTGTCACCGTCGTCCCAGTCGTGACCACCAATCCGTGCGCCCTTGCCTGGGGACTTGTCCGCGGGATTGCAGGCAAGCTGCTGCCAAAACGCTTGTCCCATGGGGATCAGGCATACTTTTCAGGTAAGTCATGTCTTTTGCGGGCTCATTCTTTGGCAGGCTATGAGATCGTTCCAACAGATTGGTTGTGCAATCCCTTTTCCATACACCATCTGGTAATTTTTTTACGTCCAATTACTTGGTAGTTTTCTAGGGACTCTCCTCCGTTGATGTTTGTCACCTGATGATCTTATTTACCTTGCATCCTCTAGCAACCGTAGTCACGGGGTAGCATTTTTTGCTTCTTTTGATCAATTTTCTCAAAGTACTTCATAGCAGCTTTGTTATTGTACTTTTCTAAACCATCTGGATGTACTTATGAGGGTTTAATTAAATTATTTTCTCGGCTACATGTAATCACTGGTTAACCTTAACTTCATAACTGATACCAAACCACTGGGATATTAGTTTTAATCAGCATGTAATTCAACGTTAGGACCCACTGAAAATGTAAGTCGACGGTAGACAACCGGAAATAGTTAAATTTATCATGGTGTAACTCATTGGGATATTAGTTCAATTTTTATTGCAACATAACACCGAGATGTTAGTTAAATTACTGCAACGTAACTCAAGTTAGGACCACTGAAAATGTAAGTCGACGATAGACAACCGGAAATAGTTAAATTTATCATGGTGTAACTCATCGGGATGTTAATTCAGTTTTTATTGCATTGTAACACCGAGATGTTAGTTAAATTATTGCGACGTAACTCAACTGGGATCTTAGTTTAATTTTATCTGGACATACCTAACCAGGAATGTTAGTTCAACTACCCCGATATAAACTCGCTGGGATGGTAGTTGATTTTTGTCGTCAGCTGGGATGGTATTTCATTTTTATCGTCGATGTAACTCACCTAGTTTTTAATTAAATTACGGTGATGTAATTCACCAACAATGGTAGTTCTTTTTTATCATCGACGCAGCTCACCCAGATGTTAGTTAAATTATGGTGACCAACTACCGCTAGAATGGTAGTTCCACAGGTGTAATTATCTTAGATGGGAATTCCATCTATTTTTCATAGATGGTATTTTTTGTAGGTGTAACATTGGTTTAGATGGCACATGGCCAAGTCGGAGGCTACTGAGGCGAATGTTGCATCCTTGCGGCAACGACTGCATCCTCGTCGCGGCTACATCCTCTCGTCGGCTCCATCTTCATGGCCGGCTGAGTTGAGGCGGCTGCTACATCCTCGCGGCGGGGCGGCTCCATCCTCATTTCTGGCTGAGTCTTGAGGTGGCTGCTACATCCTCGTGGCGGCAGCTACATCCTCCTGGTGCTGGCTAAATCCCATGGCTGCTGCTATATCAAAGGGTTGGTGGTTACATTCCTGTGGCGGCCACTACATCCCGTGGCGGCGACTACATCCACGGGGCAGTGGCTCCATCCTCACGGCACCAAATCTAGACAATTTTAAGACAAGTTTTATGAAATGGAGTGAGTGTGTTTTGGGAGTATATAGCTTAGTCGTGTACGTGTAAGAGCGACAGTTTATACACCGAATATTCAGATCCTGATGGCAGTCGGTGTGTGTGGCTGGAGACATAGCAGGATGATCGTTTATGACGAAATGGTGTGTTTCGCTTTTTTGCTTAAGGGACAGAAGAAATGGGCACTGCACACGAGAAAAGAGGCATTTTTGACCGGGCGGTGGGACTTGCTGTTTCTAGGAAAAGGCGGGAGTGCATTGTTTCCATAAAAGGAAAGGTTCTTAGCTGTCCATGTGACCTCGCCGTAAGGACTAATCGAGGTCGACTTCAATGTAGCCAGGCCCTTTTTCTGCTTGCCAAACTGATCGTTGACTAGTTTTGTGATGAGAAATTTGGGGATGACACACTTTCTCAACACGTTTGTGACGGGGTTTTTGGGTGGCGACTGCCGTGACACGTAAAGTATGTCGATTCGGAGTGCTAGCTTTGGTAGTAAGACCGTTTCGATAGGAGTAAGAGCATCTTCAGTTGTGTACCCTAAGCCTCCCCAAATGTTTTTTGGGACGACATTCTTTCGGCCCCACACACGACGGTCCAAAGCCCTCTTTCGCCCAGCGCGGTCTAATACGATGTCCGGCATCTGAGCTCGTCTCCGCTCCACGGGGGACGCTTCAGGCACACCGAACCGAGCGAGAAGCGATGCGGGGAGTAGCGGGCCCGACACGTTATTGACACGCGAACGACGCCCAACCATCGCCTACCTCGCCACAAAATTATTATTGGCGCGCAGCGATGGTGGAGTTGCCGGGAAGGGGAACCACCAGAGTGGCAACCGCGTCGATCGACGTGCAAACCACCGGAATGGAGCGTGAACTCCATGGAAGAGCAACCGCATTTCTCTTCGATATATGTGCCGCCATTCATACCAACTCAATAAGACCCCTATGTATGCGCATACAAATCTCCAACCGGCTGGCGCCCTTCATCTCTACAGCTGAGCAACCTCTCTTTGCCATCGGACTCCAATTGCGAGGGGAAGCCACCGGGATGGCACCATTGGTGGGAAAGAACTGCCACGCCTAGCAGCTCTAGTTCCCCGCCGACGAACGGCCAGTAGGAGGAGGGGGAGGCCGTCACCAACAACGGCCCGGAGGAGGAGGGGGAAGCCATCGCCGACGACGGGCAAGAGGAGGAGAAAGAAGAGGAAGAGGATGGAGATGCCAGGTGGAGACGGCTGGAGGCGGAGGAGGCGGTTGAGGAGGCGGCGGCGGCAAAGAAGGAGGCAAGGCCCGGGCGGAGGCGTAGCCGGCGAGCGCCGACAACGACGAAGACACCAAGAACTACTCGTCGGAGGGGACACAAGCTCATCGGACGCTGATACGTCCATTTTGCATCACTATTTTATATCATAATTTGCTGTTATTCATTGATATATTTCATATTTAGAGATGATACTTATGTTATTTCACCTATTTTGCATGTTTCATGATCATTGGAGAATTATTCACCGGAGTCAGGATTCTGCTAGAAAAAGCACCGTCAGGACACCATATTTCGGAAGATCAACAATTGACGGAAATTATATGAAAAATCCTATTTTTCCAGAAGACGAAGGGAGCCAAAAGGAGGGGCCGAGAGGGGCCGCCATGGCCCCCCCCCCCCATAGGCCGGCGCAGGCCCTGGCCTTCGCCATGTGGGGAGGGGGCCCACAGCCCCCTCTGGCCGCCTCTCCTTCGCGTACTTCTTCGTCCCGAAAACCTAAGGCACAGGGAGTTACGGAGAATAGACAGAGCCGCCTCTGCGGGGCGGAGAGACACCAGAGAGAAAAGAGCTCTCCGGCGGGCAGGAATCCGCCGGGGAAATTCCCTCCCGGAGGGGGAAATCGACGCCATCGCCATCGTCATCGAGCTGGACATCATCTCCATCATCATCATCATCATCTCCACCATCTACACCGCCGTCTACACCGCTGCATCTCGTCACCGCTGTAACGATTTGGGTTAGATCTTGATTGTTTGATAGGGGAAACTCTCCCGGTGTTGATTACTACTTGTTATTGATGCTATTGAGTGAAACCATTGAACCAAGATTTATGTTCAGATTGTTATTCATCATCATATCACCTCTGATCATGTTCCATATGATGTCTCGTGAGTAGTTCGTTTAGTTCTTGAGGACATGGGTGAAGTCTAAATGTTAGTAGTGAATTATGGTTGAGTAATATTCAATGTTATGATATTTAAGTTGTGGTGTTACTCTTCTAGTGGTGTCATGTGAACGTCGACTACATGATACTTCACCTTTATGGGCCTAGGGGAGTACATCTTGTATTCGTTTGCTAATTGTGGGGTTGCCGGAGTGTCAGCAACCTAAACCCCCGTTGGTATATCGATGCAGGAGGGATAGCAGGATCTCAGAGTTTAAGGTTGTGGTTAGATTTATCTTAATTACTTTCTTGTATTTGCGGATGCTTGCAAGGGGTATAATCACAAGTATGTATTAGTCCTAGGAAGGGCGGTGCATTAGCATAGGTTCACCCACACAACACTTATCAAAACAATGAAGATTAATCAACTATATGAAGCGAAAGCACTAGACTAAAATCCCCGTGTGTCCACGAGAACGTTTGGTCATTATAAGTAAACAAACCGGCTTGTCCTTTGTGCTAAAAAGGATTGGGCCACTCGCTGCAATTATTTCTCTCGTATTTTATTTACTTGTACTTTATTTATCTGCTATATCAAAACCCCCTGAAAACTTGTTTGTGAGCATTTACAGTGAATCCTTCATCGAAACTGCTTGTCAACACCTTCTGCTCCTCGTTGGGTTCGACACTCTTATTTATCGAAAGTACTACGATACACCCCCTATACTTGTGGGTCATCAGACGCGTCAAACGCCACTACCTCTTCGGAAGAGCTGACGAACAGGAACCGCCTCCGTATGGATGATGAGGTGGGGGCATCAAAGAAAAAGTAGTTTAAAAATTAGTTTGAACATATTTTTCGTAGTTTTTATGTTTAATTTGTTTCAATATGTTGCGCTTGAAAGTGCATGGAGCCCCCATGTGTGGTTTTGGTAATTAATGACAATCCCTATGGACTAATGTTTGCATTGAGTTATATTTGTAGGAGTTGTCCATAGGCAACTCTTGAACCATATGTTGGCTTCAAGGTTGCAATAAGAAGAAATTGATGAAGGATATCAAGTGTCAAGTATGTCTTGAAGATGAAGATGAAGTGAGCCCTCAAGTTACTTCAAGACATCAACATGATGAAGAATGAAGAAATGATGTGCAAGTTCAAGATGAGCCATCTCGAAGAGATCCTTTGCTTGAGTCTTGCCATCCATATGGTGATCATGGATATGTGAAGATGCGCCGAAGAAGAAGCTCTCCCATGGTGGATTATGGGGAAGCAATCCACATGGTGGTCATGTTTATGTGAAGATGCGCCGAAGAAGAAGCTCTCCCATGGTGGTTTATGGGGGAGCAATCTACAAGACTTCGTCAAGAAAGCACAAGCAAGAAAGGCGTTCCATCTTGTTGAGGTCAAGATCGTCGTCATCAAGCTCAAGTGGAATGCGCAAGTATAAGGTTTGCTCTTGATGGGGTTTCTTTCTCACCGGTCTCATAGTGTAGTTGGAGACCGGTTTATAGTTTAGTTGCCGTACTATCAAGAGGGCTCTCGAGTGAGTAACTCGATCGTATCATTCGGAGAGAGCTCAAACCTTTGCATCCTTGCATCATCTTTCTTGGTTATTATTTGGATCTTATCCATGCGATGATTTAAAGCTTGTGCTTATTCTCATGACAAGCTCTAGTTCATCAAGAATGGTTTTTGCACGGGCAACTTGTTGCATTTTCAAGATTGGAGGTTTTACCGGTATGTCTTTTTTAGATAGGTCAAACCTTTCATCATTTGTTTCTATCCTCCCTTGTTGTACTATGATGGTTTCCTGCATGATCTTGTAGAGCTTGTTCCTAGCTTTAAAACAAGCCCAAGATCATCAAAATCGGAGTCCGGATGCTAAAGTTATGCCCGTTTCAGTTTGATGTTTCTGCCAGTTTTCAGGGGGGCGGATATTCCGGCCCAAGTTTGGGGCGGATAATCCGCCCCCCGGAAAAATCCGGTTTTTGGACAAATTCGGGCAAATATCCGGCCAAATGTCCGGCCCCCATCCTGAGAGCAGTTTTCTCATGTCCTTAGCCATTTTTCGGGGCCCGGATATTTTGCAAATATCCGGCCCGGAAAATCCGGCCTGAGCTGACCCAAACGGTCATATTTCGATGGGAGGGGGTATTTAATCCCCCCTTCTTCCTCCTTGGGCAGCTACCTCTTCCCCTTTGTGCTCTCCACCATTGTTGACCTTGAGAGCTTCCCTTTCCCTCTACTCCTCCTATGCTTCTTGAATCTTTTTGAGGGAAAAGGAAGAGGAGATCTAGATCTACATTCCTACCAATCAAATCCCTCTCTTTGTGAGGGGAATCCACTAGATCTAGATCTTGGAGAAATTTGGTGTTCCTCCTCTTCTTTGTTCTTCCTCTCTTATTCCCCCAATAGATTTTGTAGCTTTGTTGGAATTTGAGAGAGAAGGATTTGAGCATCTTTGTGGTGTTCTTGCCATTGCATTTGGTGCATCGGTTTGAGTTCTCCACGGTGATTCGTGGTGGTGAAAGCAAGAAGGTTATTACTCTTGGGTTCTTGGAACCCTAGATGGATTCTAGACCTTTGTGGTGATTTGTTGGGAGCCTCCAATTAAGTTGTGGATGTGTGCCCCAACCTTTGTGTAAGGCCCGGTTTCCGCCTCGAAGGAAATCCCTTAGTGGAACCGTGACCTAGGCCTTTGTGGCGAGGGTCACCGGAGATTTAGGTGAGGCGCCTTCGTAGCGCTCGGTGTGTGGTGTGAGTACCGCATCTTGAGGCCTTTGTGGCGTTGGTGTGCATCGAGCAACCACACCTCAAGGTGAGCCTCTTGTGGCGTTCGGGAGCACTAAGCCACCGCACCTCTCCACCGGAGATTAGCACTCGCAAGAGTGTGAACTCCGCGATAAATCATCGTCTCCCGCGTGCCTCGGTTATCTCTATACCCGAGCTCTTTACTTATGCACTTTACCTTGTGATGGCCATCGTGCTTGAAGTTATATATATCTTGCTATCACATACTTGCTTGTATTGCTTAGCATAAGTTGTTGGTGCACATAGGTGAACTCTTGCTTAGAATAAGTTGTTGGTGCACATAGGTGAACCATAGTATATAGGCTTTGGGCTTGACAAAGTAAACGCTAGTTTTATTCCGCATTTGTTAAGCCCATCTCGTAAAAGTTTTAAATCGCCTATTCACCCCCCCCCCCTTCTAGGCGACATCTGTGTCCTTTCAATTGGTATCAGAGCAAGGTCTCTCATTATTAGGCTTCACCGCCTTGAGAGTAAAGATGTCGGTTAGGGGATTAGCGCACAATAACTTGTTTATATTTGATGGCACAAATTATGATCTATGGAAAATTTATGTGCTTAAAATCTTACGGGGTATGTCCCCGGACATGGAGCAATATCTTGACATGGGTTTTTCTTCTCCTAAGGATCCTCAAAATTTATCTCTTGAGGAGGAGAAAAACTCTTGCCTCGATGCTCTTGCTTCTCATGTGTTTTCCATTGTTGTGAGCAATGTAGTTACTTCGTCAATCATGCCTTTTGGGAGCTCTCATGAATTATGGACAAAGCTTCAAGACTAATATGATGTGTCCAATATTATTGAGGATGATTGTATTGCTTCCACTTCCGGCCGTGATGAGTTCTCATCTTCATCCACTTCACCAAAGTGTGTCAAGACACAAGGTAATGATATGGTGAGTGGTGATGAAAATTGCAATGTTGATATTGAGCTTACTAGTGATGATTCTTCATCTCTATCTCATTGCAATGCTTCATCTACGGACTCAAACACATCTAGCACTAGAAATTATTTACATGCTTGTGTTGATAGTCTTTGCATATCATGTGTAAGTTGCTTGAATAAATCTAATGATGATATGCTCGCATTGTCTAGTGGCCATGATAAAAATGCTTCTATTTCCTCTAGTTGTTGTGTGTCTAACAATGTAGAGGAAACCAAAGATTCTATTGGTCAAGACAAGATCTTGAAAGGAGCCTCAAGTAACTCCTCATCTTTATCTCACGGTCCTCATATATGCCTTATGGCCAAGGGTTCCACGGTACCTCCTACCATGGAACCTAATATGTCTCGTGGTGATAAGGATGAGGATGAATATGAAGAAGATGATTGGGTTGTCTCTCTACGCGATAAGGGTAAGAGCGTATTCAAGGTTATTTGCAAAGATAAAATTGCTAGCACTCACTTCTTTGAAATCTTGACTACCGCTATTGAGAGCCAAAAACTTATTTGGATGCATGAGAACACCATTGATAAAAAGGGTGCTCTTGAACGAGAGTATGCCGATGATGTAGCATCATTAAAGAATGAACTTGAAGAAGAACAAACCATCAAGGAAGCTCTTGAGGAGACCTTTGCTCTAGAATTGTCTAGAGAAAAGGAAAACCATGATAGAGCTCTTGAGATGGCAAATGAACTAAAGCTAAAAAATGATAAGCTTGTGTTTGTTAATGCTAAACTCCTTGAGGATTTTGAGCAACTCAAAAAGGGCTCAAGGGTCATTGAGAGTGCGCTCGCCAAACTCACCGAGTCGCATGAGCAACTTAAAGCTTCTTATCTAAAAAAGCATGCCAACTTGCCTTTTCCTATTACTACTAATAATGATGCTTGTGCTACTAACTCTACTTCTTGTGAAGCATCTATCTTGAAGGAGAATGTTGAGCTAAGGGCTCAACTTGATTTGCTAACTTGCAATTATGGGAAATTGGAAGAAAACCATGGAAAGCTTTCTCGCTCCCATGAGGATCTTCTAGCCTCTCATGATAGGCTAAAGTTAGCTCATGAGGCTATCATATCTAAGGCAACACCTTGTGAGCCTCATGTGGATACTAGCACTACTACTCAAAATGCTATATTACCATGTGCTAGTCCTAGTAATTTATCCACTCATAATATTGCTAAATCTTGTGATGAATTATCTTCCTTGCCTTGTTGCTCTAACAATGAAGATTCTACTTCCTCTAGTACTTGTGTTGTTACTAACCATGTAGAGGAAATCAAAGAGCTCAAGGCCCAAGTCACTTCTTTGAAGAATGACTTGGTAAAGAGTCATGAAGGGAAATGCAAACTTGACACGATGTTGAGTGTGCAACAATCCCCAAGTGACAAGAGTGGACTTGGATTCAAATCCAACAACAAGAACAAGTCCAAGAACAACAAGAATAAGAATGGCCAAGTACAAGTCAAAGACCCGGCCAAGATTGTTTTGCTTCAAGTGCAATATTGAAGGGCACCATGTTAGATCTTGCCCTTTGAAGAAGAAGCAAAAAGGGAAGCGGCCTCAAGCTCAAACTCATATTCAACCTCAAGTTGAAAAAATGCCACTTCCCAAGAAGAACCAAGCCAATGCTCCCATTATGGAGAAATCTAGTGAGAAGAAGGAGAAGAAAAGAACTTGCTACATATGCCGTGAGATGGGCCACATCTCCTCCTTTTGCACTATTGGTACCTCATCCAACTCTATCACCGTTGATGATGTTTATTCTCTTCGTAAGGATGAGGGTGGCAATGTGTTTGCCAAATTTGTTGGTGCTCAAAGTGGTGTCAAGAAAAGAACCATTTGGGTTGCCAAGCCTATTGTGACTAACCTCTTAGGACCCAACTTAGTTGGGGACCAACAATCCAAAACTTGATCAATAGGTGCTTATTGGAGGGCATTGGAGACTTGGCTACATCATGAAGAATTAAGGGATCTTCATCATTTATATTATCTCAAGCCAAGTCTTTTGGTTATCTTGCTTATATCATGTATTCAATGTTCCTCCTTGCGGTAACATGTTCTCAACTCACTTATATTGAAAGTTACTCGCCCCTTTGCATGTGTTAGTTTTGTTCCTAGCATGTGTTTGTATATGTTGTGCTTCCTACTTGCTTTTCTTGAGAAATCAAGTCTATGTATGTTGGGTTGCACACCGTGTACTTGTGTTTGTGTTGGAGCCTCTTTGCATCTTGTTGTATCTTATATGGCTCTTATGAGAGATTAATGGACTATAACATTTTGGGGGAGTGATATGCCTTTAGGAATTTCACAATCCTAACAATGTGTGTACATGAGGAATATCACTTAGAATTGATATTGCAAGATTATCTAGTCTCTATGTGGTATGTCATCTTCATGAGAAATTCAAATTCTAATGTCCATTAATATCTCTAGTTGGATCTTATATTCCTCTTGTGAAAATAAATTCATTATCACATTATGGGGGAGTAATAAGCTTTGTGCATATTACAAGCCTAGGAAATGTGAACATTTGAGGTTGTGTCACATAGAATTGATATTGTAAATTATCTCTCATATGTGACATGTTTTCTCAAACAAGGTCCAATTTGCTTAAATGGCTTCATTGCTAATATCTTTGTGGATCTTATTTGTGAAAGTTTTTCTTGGCATGGTTGTTCACAATGTGTCCCTCGATACATTCTTGGAAAACCATATGCTTCAAGTCATACTATTAATTGCTTTGCATGTTGGTATGAATACTATTAATTGCTTTGCATGTTGGTATGAATACTATTAAGTGCTTTGCATGTTGGTATGAATACTATTAATTGCTTTGCATGTTGGTATGAATACTATTAATTGCCTTGCATGTTGGTATGACTAAATGAAGCTATCAAGAAACTATCTTTGCATGATGGTTAACTCTTATCTTTTACCATATGCTTTGTTCGTTGTAAATATGATCTTATGTATACTTACAAACTACCACCGGGAAATATTTCCTAATACCTCTTGTCCTAGGACAATCGGTAATCAATTATGAGGTAGATATTTATTGATCATATCTACATTGGCTCTTGTATTTATATTGCCTTATTTATTGCCATAAATTTGTTGCGCTTTGACTCCCATGTGTCTTCCTTGCATCTTATGGATCTAATTTGTCTATTCAAACTTTCTTAGAATATAGGTAGCGTGATGATCCTAGTTTTGTGCATTTTGTATTCATATGCAAAATCCTAGATAATGCACTAATCTTGGGGGAGCTCTCCTATATTTGTTATAATGCTTAAACTTCTCTTGATCATTATCAAAAATTTGGTTTTGGGAGACATAAATTTTCTTTTTTTTGGTACTTTGTGCCATCATAAAAAGTTTCGAGGGTTTGGTTTATTTGTTGGAACCTTGCTCTCTTGGGAGTTGGTTATCTCATTCCTTTGTGTTTAGGTTTAATTAGCTTCTTATAATGAGATAATTCGTTGGAGTCAATCTTGTGTTGATTTGATTCTTTGATATAATTTGGACAACCATTGTCTCTTGATTTATTTGGTGTTTTTTCCAAATTATATCTTCCTTTGGTTCTTGAAAGTATTGTGCATGCATCTTTAATTTATGTCTATCTTATGGCATGTGTTACTTTCTTTGATCCAATATATAGGGTAAACTCCATCAAATCCTAATTTGGCTAAGATGTGCATGAAATTCAATTTCATATCTATATGCACATAGTATTGTGGAGTTTGTCCTATATGTTGTAGTGTGTCTAACTACTTCGGACCCAATTAGTTTGGGACCATTTTGTACTTACCTTTGTGTTAGGTACAAGGAGATACATTGAATGCTTGTCTCACACTTAGGAAGAAGTGGTGACTCAATGGTAACTTGAGGCAAGCTAGGATGGTCAATGAACACATATCTACTACATCCACACCAATGCTATCTCGGTAACAAGTATCTTCTCATGCATATTTTTTGTAGCATCCAACCATGTGGTTGCATCTTGGCATGAATCTCTTTATTTGCAAATATTGTGCTTCTTGATAAAGTTTTAACGAAACCTCTTTATTGCGAATGTGAGTAATTTGAGATGAGTACATATGTTGGGAAGTATATAAAATCATGCTCATGATTCACCCATCCCATCTATGCCCATCTAGCAATTTTATTGCATATCAATTCCTCAAGGCTCTCACGTGTGTAATATAGATGAAAGTGCAAATTTAGTTATTTCTTTTGGTATCCTCGCTTGTGATACTTTTTGCCTTTCTAAATGCATCTCAACTATCTTCTATCCCTTGTTGATATTTGTGATGTATTTTAGATGTTTGTGGTTGAAGTTCATGAATGTACAATAAGATAAAATTGAGCCTTTGGCCATGCTATTAAGCAAAAATTCTTATTGGTATATTGCATGACTTCGTCTTGGATATCATACTATTTTTCTTGCGTATCTATTTTATGTGTGCATGTTTCTTTGTGGATAAATATCTTTGTGATATTGCCCACTTAGAGAAACTTATACACATAAGAGATGATACATCTCCTTTTGATATCTTATTTATTTATTTATTGCGTGTTGATTGGTCATGCTAAGCAATATAATTCATTGAAGACTATGATGATGCTTTTTGCTCATCCTTGTAATAGTCTTATAATATGCTTTATCATGCCTTTCACATATCCTCTTGGTTGAGCCTTTTTATAATGGTGCCTCTTACTTGTTGCTCAACTATTTGTTTGTTGCAAGTGTTAAGCTTATTTCTCTATCTATGATCTATTCCAAATGTTTGTGTTTTAAATGGTAATGAGGGAGTGAGGATTCCATGTTATGCATATTGTATTCAAATACAACATTTTAATTTATGCATGTACCTTGGGGAGCTTCCTCATTTAATTTAGAGCACTATCTTTTGGTGATCATTAGAGTTTGATTCACTTGGTATATTTTGTTTTTGAATGATATTATGGGAGTGATGATTCCATGTTTGTGCACTTTATACTCCAATGCAAATTGTCTTGTTTTGTGCACAAACCTTGGGGAGCTTCCTCATATTATTTAGAGCAATCTTCTTGATCTTATCATAATATCTTTCTTTCTTTTGGTATCTTCTTTGTGGTTCATTTGGTTGCTTGCTTCATTTGTTGAAGCTTCTTCACTTTGTTATCTTTTTGCAATCTTTGATCCTATCTATGGTGTGACTCCTTCCGAATATTCGTAATTGGATATGTGCATTTGATTCCACTCAAATTATGAGAAATGCACACGCTATGGAGGAACTCTCACTATATTGGCCCTCTAAATTTTTCACCCATTTCGGCAATTGGTGCCAATGGGGGAGAAGTTTGGAGGGTTTAAGGGAATTTGGTTATGTCTTTGCTTTGTGCTTAAGCATGTGCCTTTATTGCATTGCATCTTGTTGCTTTGCATAGTTGAATATTTAGAGGAAACTCCACTAGGCTTTGAATGCCAATACATGCAATGAAAGTCAAGATCATTCACACATGCATATATTATGGGGGAGTTTGCTCTATAGATTCAACTTATTTGTTACTTAAATTCCTTATATAAACCCTCTCAAAGAGATTGTCATCAATTACCAAAATGGGGGAGATTGAAAGTGCATGGAGCCCCCATGTGTGGTTTTGGTAATTAATGACAATCCCTATGGACTAATGTTTGCATTGAGTTATATTTGTAGGAGTTGTCCATAGGCAACTCTTGAACCATATGTTGGCTTCAAGGTTGCAATAATAAGAAATTGATGAAGGATATCAAGTGTCAAGTATGTCTTGAAGATGAAGATGAAGTGAGCCCTCAAGTTACTTCAAGACATCAACATGATGAAGAATGAAGAAATGATGTGCAAGTTCAAGATGAGCCATCTCGAAGAGATCCTTTGCTTGAGTCTTGCCATCCATATGGTGATCATGGATATGTGAAGATGCGCCGAAGAAGAAGCTCTCCCATGGTGGATTATGGGGGAGCAATCCACATGGTGGTCATGTTTATGTGAAGATGCGCCGAAGAAGAAGCTCTCCCATGGTGGTTTATGGGGGAGCAATCTACAAGACTTCGTCAAGCAAGCACAAGCAAGAAAGGCGTTCCATCTTGTTGAGGTCAAGATCGTCGTCATCAAGCTCAAGTGGAATGCGCAAGTATAAGGTTTGCTCTTGATAGGGTTTCTTTCTCACCGGTCTCATAGTGTAGTTGGAGACCGGTTTATAGTTTAGTTGCCGTACTATCAAGAGGGCTCTCGAGTGAGTAACTCGATCGTATCATTCGGAGAGAGCTCAAACCTTTGCATCCTTGCATCATCTTTCTTGGTTATTATTTGGATCTTATCCATGCGATGATTTAAAGCTTGTGCTTATTCTCATGACAAGCTCTAGTTCATCAAGAATGGTTTTTGCACGGGCAACTTGTTGCATTTTCAAGATTGGAGGTTTTACCGGTATGTCTTTTTTAGATAGGTCAAACCTTTCATCATTTGTTTCTATCCTCCCTTGTTGGACTATGATGGTTTCCTGCATGATCTTGTAGAGCTTGTTCCTAGCTTTAAAAAAAATCCGGTTTTTGGACAAATCCGGGCAAATATCCGGCCAAATGTCCGGCCCCCATCCTGAGAGCAGTTTTCTCATGTCCTTAGCCATTTTTCGGGGCCCGGATATTTTGCAAATATCCGGCACGGAAAATCCGGCCTGAGCTGACCCAAACGGTCATATTTCGATGGGCGGGGGTATTTAAGCCCACCTTCTTCCTCTTTGGGCAGATACCTCTTCCCCTTTGTGCTCTCCACCATTGTTGACCTTGAGAACTTCCCTTTCCCTCTACTCCTCCTATGCTTCTTGAATCTTTTTGAGGGAAAAGGAAGAGGAGATCTAGATCTACATTCCTACCAATCAAATCCCTCTCTTTGTGAGGGGAATCCACTAGATCTAGATCTTGGAGAAATTTGGTGTTCCTTCTCTTCTTTGTTCTTCCTCTCTTATTCCTCCAATAGCTTTTGTAGCTTTGTTGGAATTTGAGAGAGAAGGATTTGAGCATCTTTGTGGTGTTCTTGCCATTGCATTTGGTGCATCGGTTTGAGTTCTCCACGGTGATTCGTGGTGGTGAAAGCAAGAAGGTTATTACTCTTGGGTTCTTGGAACCCTAGACGGATTCTAGACCTTTGTGGTGATTTGTTGGGAGCCTCCAATTAAGTTGTGGATGTGTGCCCCAACCTTTGTGTAAAACCCGGTTTCCGCCTCGAAGGAAATCCCTTAGTGGAACCGTGACCTAGGCCTTTGTGGCGAGGGTCACCGGAGATTTAGGTGAGGCGCCTTCGTAGCGCTCGGTGTGTGGTGTGAGTACCGCATCTTGGGGTGAGGCCTTTGTGGCGTTGGTGTGCATCGAGCAACCACACCTCAAGGTGAACCTCTTGTGGCGTTCAGGAGCACTAAGCCACCGCACCTCTCCACCGGAGATTAGCACTCGCAAGAGTGTGAACTCCGGGATAAATCATCGTCTCCCGCGTGCCTCGGTTATCTCTATACCCGAGCTCTTTACTTATGCACTTTACCTTGTGATGGCCATCGTGCTTGAAGTTATATATATCTTGCTATCACATACTTGCTTGTATTGCTTAGCATAAGTTGTTGGTGCACATAGGTGAACTCTTGCTTAGAATAAGTTGTTGGTGCACATAGGTGAACCATAGTATATAGGCTTTGGGCTTGACAAAGTAAACGCTAGTTTTATTCCGCATTTGTTAAGCCCATCTCGTAAAAGTTTTAAATCGCCTATTCACCCCCCCCCTTCTAGGCGACATCTGTGTCCTTTCAGCGCTACTTTCAAAATCTCAATTCTACCTACAAATTCCTTCTCTCTATTGGAATCAAAATGCAAAAAAAATTTAATGTTTGGGGCCGTGACTGGGTAGCGACGTACCTCAAACACGGCACAAAACAGAGGCGTCCCCCAAACATTCGAATCCGGCACCGTTGGGGGCCGTTTTGGGAACAACATTTTGAACACGTAAACATACCGTTTTGGTTCATATGCGGTGGCCCGCGGATATGATTGAGGCCTCGGTCCATTTGCGCGGCAGTGAGTGGCCCCAACGGCTGTAAACCACAAAAAAGTTGGGCCACACAAAATAAAAACATAATTTACGTTAATTAGGTGTCCAAATGGGCACATTTTTATAGCTAAAAATATGAAAACTATGCAGATAATGCCGCTGGGTGCTTCTGGTCCTTCTCGCCGGCGGTTTCTAGTCCTTCTCGCCGAGGTCGATGAAGACCTGCGGCAGCCACACATTGTCCCCTGAAGGAGGAGGTGGCACCTATGCGGCCTCCTGCTGCGAGCTGGATGGCCACGCGGGTCCTCGATATCCCTCACCAGCCTGGCCCGGTAGTACACCTCTGGCGCCAACGACGACGCGCACGGGAGCGGCTCGGCGTAATTCATGACGGCCCCGGCCCCCAGGGTACTACGACCAGTCGGTGACGCCAGGCGCTTGTGGGCAAGGTGTATTCGGGCCACTCCTCTGGCTACGCCTCGTAGTCCACGTCCTCGTCGTCGAGGGTTTTGAGGTGCGCCTCGATGCCCGCCCGCCGCTCCTCGTGTTCGGCCTCGAACCAACAAGCCCACAATGGGGAGTCCACGGCGTATGACGGGTCTTTCCTCAGATCTGGCAACATGTACGCGCACTGCCGTAGGATCTCCCACCGGAGAGCAGGCCCACACGCGGGAATGGTGGGCACCGGTACCCGTGCCTGGTTGAGGTGCCACCCATGTGTAGGTGGACGTCGGGCCAGAGCAGATGCGGGCCGGCCTCTGCGAAATGGCAAGCGGTCTTGACCTCCACGTACACGTGTTGCTTCGAGCGCGGCAGGGAGGCGACAAGGTGTCCTATGCGCGGCCTCACGAAAGAGGCCGCAACAGCCTTGGCGAGACGCGCCGGCCTCGTGATCATTGCGGCCAGGCTGGAACCATCCACCGCGCCCTTCGTGATGACCTCGAGCTACGGTTTGAGGAGTGGGAGCGACTCCTCAATCGACTTTCTCGAGGGCGAGTGGCTCCCTCGAGAAAGTCGGGTCTTCATTTAAGAATACAATGTGTGTGCGGCTCCCCAGCCACTGACGAGCGGGCCCGACGCAATCTAGCGCAGACACGCGAGGGCACGCATGCTGTCTGCAGCCACCACAAACCAAACCCAAATTTCGGTATTCTATGGCCCATTGAAGATGGCCTGGCCTAAGAGGAGACAACTTAGATAGGATCAGGGCTTAGATGGGATCTATAAGATTATTTTTTTCTGAAAACAAAAAACATATTTGAATATTCTAAAAAAATAGAACATACATCTGTGTGTGTTATATACGCAACACCAAAAAATTGCTGCTTCAAATTTGGCTTACATTTAGAGAGTCAAAAATAAATAAATTCAGGAGTGAATAGTGTGACATATTACTCACCAAAGTGACACTATTCACATGAGAATCTGTCTTCTATGTTCCTCTAAATATAGCCCATAATTGACCTGACACACGGGACCCAATCTACATCAGCAAATTCATTGGAGTATGTTGCCACCTCAGCTCTAACTAGTGGGTTCCACTAATCAGATTCCATGTCAATTCGCGTTCAATTCATGTTTAGTGTTTTTTTTTCCCTAGAAGCTTGATACATGGGGTGGGTTTTTGTTCCTCAAATGGTGTTTGGTAAATTTCGACTGTAAAATATAGTGGTTGTATGCTATTAAATATAATTGAATTAGATGATTATTTATTTTTTGAACTGAATGAATCTGCTGATCCATGCTGCTACTTGAGCTGAATGAATCTAGACTCTGGAAACTGTCGATGTAGCATGCACTGGCGTTCAGAACGCACGCACGGGTCAAGTCAGGCAATCTTTTTTTAGTAGAACGGAGAGCTTGAGCTTTGTTGATCAACTAGCGAAGAACCCCTAAGTTGTCTCGGGACAAAACCAAAGCTTCTCGCCGTTCGTGCAAAAACATCACCTACTGAAATTCTCCTATCCTCGTCGCGATCTCCTTTTTTTTTGAGAGCACGTCGCTATATCCTTCGTGATCATGCAGTGCTCCTTGCGGCGCTTGCCTCTGTAATTCTTGGACAGCTCCGTATCGCCCACAAAGTAATCTTTTCCTCCGTAAATTTTATCTGGTTCAAGTCAGGTAATCAGGCCGTGTTGGAATTGAACTCGACTATTCCAAAAGGTAAACACAACCGACTATTGAAAAGAAAACACAACCGACTCCATATATCAGGCGGTCAGGCCGGAGTACAACGTCAAACCAACTCATCTCAGATCTCCGGCCGCCGTGCCCGTCGATAGGTTATCATGGAGGCGCAGCAGTCCGGCATGGCCGATCTCGCCGCCCGCCTCACGAAGCGACTCGGGGACGCGAACAGCAACAGCAACCTGGTCTTCTCGCCGCTCTCAATCTACGCCGTCCTCGCGCTCCTGGCCGCCGGCGCCGGCGGGGACACCCTGGACGAAATTCTCCGCGTCCTAGGCGCGCGGTCGCGCAAGGAGGTAGAGGACTGCGTGGCGCGTCTCCTGGACGGCCCCCTCAGGGACACGTCCAAGTCCGGCGGGCCGAGCGTGGCGTTCGCCTACGGCGTGTGGAGCGACCTGACGATGCCGATGAAGCCGGCCTACCGCGAGGCCGTCGTCGGCACGTACAAGGCTGAGGCCAACGTCGTCGACTTCCTCAACGACCCACACCATGCAGCCGGGCAGATCAACGCGTGGGCTGCTGAGGCCACCAGGAACCTCATCACGTCCGCCGTTCCTGGGGAGTCTCTGCACCCGGACACCAGGCTCGTGCTGGCCAACGCCCTCTACTTCAGCGGCAAGTGGGACCTGCCCTTCTGCGCGAGCGACACCGAGAACAGGCCCTTCTACCGGCTCGACGGCACCGCCGTCAACGTCCCTTTCATGACCAACTCCGACAGGCACTACATCGGCCAGCACGACGGCTTCAAGGTGCTCCAGCTGCTTTACAAGAGCTCGCCGAACACCAGTTCCCACCACTCCATGTGCATCTTCCTCCCCGACGCTCGTGACGGCCTTGGGAGCCTGCTGGACAAGATCACGTCGTCCCCAGGCTTCCTTCGCCAGCACCTGCCACAGTCGACGACGGTGGGGGTCGGCCAGTTCAGGGTGCCCAAGTTCGAGCTCAACTCCTGCAGCAGCGTCACAAGCGTGCTGAAAGATCTAGGGCTCCGGTTGCCTTTCGGTCCAAAGGCCAACCTGTCCCAGATGCTGGAGGACGATGGCTCCAACTTGCCGTTGCACCTGCAGGAGGTATTTCAGAAGGCTGTCATCGAGGTCAACGAGGAAGGAACCAGAGCCGCCGCTGTCACCATGTCATTTGGTATAGCGAAGTGCGGGCTGAGAGTTAATTTCGTCGCCGACCACCCGTTTGCCTACTTCATCATCGAGGAGGGGTCAGATGCAGTCATATTCGCCGGACATGTTGTTGACCCTAGCAACGGTTCTGGGGTAGTGATCCCGTCGTCCCCTGCTCCGGTCCAGGAGTATGCCACAACAGAAACACAATTTGACGAGTTCACTGATGATTTTAACCGCAGATTCAACAATGCATATAGTCAAGTGTCGCCGGTATACACGCCGACATCTCCTACATCCAGTCCAGTATCACCAGTATACAAACCGACGTCCCCCGCGTACGTTCCAGAATTTCCAGCATATTGTCCAATGCCGTCGGTGTACAAAAAATTCGGTCCATATAAACTGCAAGAGGTTGAAGAAATGAGCAGCGCCGTCCTGCCCAAGGCGCCTCTAAAGAAGCGGCAGGCTAACCAAGGCATCTAAGACACGTATAAAGCAATATCTTATTTTATTTAAATATTTTGGTACGAATTTCAGTAACGGTAAAATAGGATTCAATCAAACAACTCACTACGTAAAGTACTTTTAAGCCGTTCATTATTTTCTACTAGGTAGGAAAGCGTGGCTTGCAAGCTGATATGAAAAACGGAATTGCTAAGTTTCAGCTAGCTGAGACGTAGCTTATGTCTCAGTCACGTGCTCCAGCGTTGGATTTTTTTTTATTTGAAGATTCGTATTTGTTATTGTTTGTACTTTGTTTAGGCTCGCATTGAAACACGTTGATGTAATTTTACTGAGGTATAAGTTAAGTCCCAGTCGACTGAGCGGGGTTAGAAACACCCTATAAAAAATGGTGAAAATATACAACTGAATTTACCATTAGGTTGGCAAGAGAAATTCAAGTGTTAAGTCCATGAACTGTAATATATGTACTCCGTATTTAGGAAACACTATTGTGTTTAAGTTGCTTTTACTTTAGTTTGTCTGTAAAAAGGTTGCCAACAAACTATAAATAAAAAATGGGAATTGATACTCAAGAATGGACCGAAAAATATGACCGTTCTCGCCGCCCCACCGGCGGAGGCCGGGATCCCGCCGGACCTGGCTGCTGGGCGGCGCCGCCGCAAGACCCTAGCCCCTGGCGAGCTGCGCGGGATTGAGGAAGCCTCTATGGTAGGGGGCGAGAGTTTTTTCTACGTCCTCGTGGAGGATGCGGCCACGTACAGTTCTTACGACGAGTCATGTGACTCCGACGTTCTGATCAAAGTGGCCATGGACGTGGTTGGGTCGCCGAGGGCGCCGGAGTGGTTGACGTTGGTGCGGCGAGGGAACAGGTCGGACGAGGAGATGGCTGCCGACTTTTGGTCGGAGATGGGCTACCCCACTCCGGCGTCTAGGATCTGGGAGTCTTCCTCGCGGGCGGCGAGCGCAGGTATGTCGTCTACTCGGTCTTGCAGGGCTGGTGAGGTTCCTGGTGGAGGGTCGCCGGCGGCTGCCGAGGAGCCAGGCGCGGCGCCGGCAGCTGGCGGACGCCGCCTGATGTCTACGTGTGCTTCTATTCTTGTAGACAGTGTTGGGCCTCCAAGAGCAGAGGTTTGTAGAACAACAACAAGTTTTCCCTTAAATGAATCACCCAAGGTTTATCGAACTCAGGAAGGTAGAGGTCAAAGATAGTCCTCTCAAGCAACCCTGCAATTAAGATACAAGAAGTCTCTTGTGTCCCCAACACACCTAATACACTTGTCAGATGTATAGGCGCGCTAGTTCGGCGAAGAGATAGTAAAACACAGGTGGTATAGATGGTGGTAATATTGCAGGAAGTAAAGATGCAATAAAACAGTAAACAAGCGATGTTTGGAGTATTTGGAAACAAGGCCTAGGGATCATACTTTCACTAGTGGACACTCTCAACATTGATCACATAATAAATTAATAACTTCTCCTCACTTGTGCTACATATGCTCTTGTTTGATAACAAACACTATTCATTGTGTAGGGCTACAAGAGCTCCCTCAAGCCGAAGTAAACAAGCGCCACAACATTCGGCATTCATATTTAAGTAACCTTAGAGCATAATAGATCTTTGCAATTTAAACCGAGTACTAACATAGCATACACACTGTCACCATTACACTATGAAAGGGGGAATAGATCACATCAATACTATCATAGTAATAATTAATCCATAATCTACAAGAGATTATGATCATAACCTACGCCAAGTACTACATGATGCACACACTGTCACCATTACATCATGAGGAGGAATAGACTACTTTAATAACATCACAAGAGTAGCACATATATTAATAGTGATACAAAGCTCATCATATGGATCTCAATCATGCAAAGCAATTCATGAGATCATTGTATTGGGGTACATGAGAGAGAGATTAACCACATAGCTACCGGTACAGCCCTTAGCCTCGGGGGAGAACTACTCCCTCCCCATCATGGGAGACAGCAGCGTTGATGGAGATGGCGGTGGTGTCAATGGAGATGCCTTCCGGGGGCACTTCCCCGTCCCGGCGGCGTGCCGGAACAGAGACTTCTGTCCCCCGAATCTTCGCTTATCTTTTTAGGGTTTTCGAGGCGGAGACTTTATATAGGCGGAAGGGCAGCCTCGAAGGGGGCCTGGTGGGGCCACACCATAGGGGGGCGCGCCCAGGGCCGCGCCGCCCTGTGGGGTGGGGCCCCCTGGCTCCCCTCTGGCGCCTCTCTGGCTCTCTGGAAGCTTCCGGGAAAAATAAGATCTTGGGCGTTGATTTCGTCCAATTCCGAGAATATTTCCTTTGTGTAGGATAACGTAGCATAGAAAACAAAAAATTTCCTACGGCGAACACGCAATCCAAGCCAAGATGCAATCTAGAAGACGGTAGCAACGAGGGGATTATTGATGACCCACAAGTATAGGGGATCGCAACAGTCTTCGAGGGAAGTATTACCCAATTTATTGATTCGACACAAGGGGAGACAAAGAATACTTGTAAGCCTTAACAGCGGAGTTGTCAATTCAGCTGCACCTGGAAACAGACTTGCTCGCAAGAGTTTATCAGTAGTAACAGTTTTATGGCAGTGGAAATAGTGAAATAACAGCAGCGGTGAAACAAAGACAGCAGTAGTGATTATAGTAAACAGCAGGATTAAAATACTGTAGGCACAGGGACGGATTTAACGGGCGTTGCATGGATGAGAGAAACTCATGTAACAATCAAAGCATGGGCATTTGCAGATAATAATAAAACGGTATCCAAGTACTAATCAATCAATAGGCATGTGTTCCATATTTAGTTGTACGTGCTCGCAATGAGAAACTTGCACAACATCTTCTGTCCTACCAGCCGGTGGCAGCCGGGCCTCTAGGGAAACTACTGGATATTAAGGTACTCCTTTTAATAGAGTACCGGAGCAAAGCATTAACACTCCGTGAACACATGTGATCCTCACATCACTACCATCCCCTCCGGTTGTCCCGATTCTTGTCACTTCGGGGCCATTGGTTCCGGACAGCGACATGTGTATACAACTTATAGGTAAGATCATAAACAACGAATATCTTCATGAATCAATAACATGTTCAGATCTGAGATCATGGCACTCGGGCCCTAGTGACAAGCATTAAGCATAACAAGTTGCAACAGTATCATAAAAGTGACATCTACGGATACTAGGCACTATGCCCTAACAATCTTATGACTATTACATGACCAATCTCATCCAATCCCTACCATCCCCTTCAGCCTACAGCGGGGGAATTACTCACACATGGATGGGGGAAACATTGCTGGTTGATGGAGAGGCGTTGGCGGTGATGGCGGTGAAGATCTCCTCCAATTCCCCGTCCCGGCGGAGTGCCAGAACGGAGACTTCTGGCTCCCGCGACGGAGTTTCGCGATGTGGCGGCTCTCTGGAGGGTTTCTGGCGATGTCGACTTCTCTCTGTGCGTTTTTAGGTCGAACCCGATAAGTAGTCCAAAGGGGGGCGTCGGAGGCCGGCCGAGGGGGCCAGACCACATGGCCGCGCGGGCCCCCCCTGGGCCGCGCCGCCATGTGGTGTGGGGCCCTCGGGCCTCCACCTCCTTTGCCCTTCTGGCTCCGTCAATATTTTGGTAAAATAGGGCCATCTGAAGAAATTCCGAGGATTTTCCCGAAAGTTGGATTTCTGCACAAAAACGAGACACCAGAGCAGTTCTGCTGAAAACAGCGTTAGTCCGTGTTAGTTGTATCCAAAATACACAAATTAGAGGCAAAACAATAGCAAAAGTGTTCGGGAAAGTAGATACGTTTTGGACGTATCAACTCCCCCCAAGCTTAGCTTATTGCTTGTCCTCAAGCAATTCAGTTAACAACTGAGCGATAAAAGAACTTTCACGAACACATTTGCTCATATGATGTATATATTCTCATGCTATGGCTAATACTTAAGCAGTTCATAATGAGATACATGCAAATAAGATCATCCAACAGCTATGTCAATCATGGAGAGGTACCAACAATTAATAATAAGCACCATGAATCATGTATATAAGCAAGATTGCAATGTTCATAAGAGAATATGATAAAGTGGTATCTCGCTTGCCTGTATTTGATCGGCAAAACATAAATGCCGAGGCACCTCTTGAGTTCATAGAAAGACTAGAAATAGTGATTGTCAAAGATAAAAGCATCAAAGTTATACCACAATTAATCATATTTTGAGACAAGCATATTATACTAAGAATGACAGTCGTGCTCTCAGGATAGTGCTCAAAGAAAGAATGGAGACACAACATAAAAAGTAAAAGATTGACCCTTCGCAGAGGGAAGCAGGGATTAACATGCGCTAGAGCTTTTCATTTGTAAAGCAGGAGTAAAATTATTTTTGAGAGGTGTTTGTTGTTGTCAACGAATGATAATGGGTACACTAACTACCTCATCAACCGGACTCACAAGAGCGGCTCCCATTTATTTATTTTTGGTTGGCACTCCTTCCAACCTTTCTTTCACAAACCATGGCTAACCGAATCCTCGGGTGCCTACCAACAATCACATACCATGAAGGAGTGCCTTTTTATTTAAGTTTTATTATGATGATGACACTCCCCCCAACCTTTGCTTACACAAGCCATGGCTAACCGAATCCTTCGGGTGCCGTCCAACAATCATAAACCATGGAGGAGTGTCTATTTAAGTTAATTAATTTGGGACTGGGAATCCCATTGCCAGCTCTTTTTGCAAAATTATTGGATAAGCGGATGTGCCACTAGTCCATATGAGAGTCCGTCAAAAGTAAATGACAAGGTTGAAAGCTAAACACCACATACTTCCTCATGAGCTATGAAACATTAACACAAATTGAGAAGCATTTTGAAAGTTTTAAAGGTAGCGCATGAGAATTTACTTGGAATGGTTTGAAATGCCATGCATAGGTATTTATGGTGGACGCTTTTGGAACAACTTGGTTTTCAGGTGTTTGGAAGCACGAGCGGCGTCACCGCTCAGTACAAGTGAAGGCTAGCAAAAGACTAGGGAGCGACAAATCAAGAGAGCAGTGACTGTCATAATCATGCTTGCGGCAAAATAAATTAACGGAGGCATAAAAGTGATACAATAACTCTGAAGCAATATAAATCATCGAGGCTTAATTGACTTTTTGTTCAGTCATATGCATGCGTGAGCATGTGCCAAGTCGATATAAATGAATTATTTAGAGGAGGATACCACAATGCCATACTTACTTATGAATAAAACAATGCAAGCAAACATACATGACATGCTACTCATATTAATAAATTGGAACTAAACATGAGAGATCATGAGCTACTAGACTTTCTCAAATAACATATACCTCACATGAACCAACTAAGTATGCTCATATGGATGAGTATATGTACAAAAATGAAAGCAAATAGAGTTCATACCAGCCTCTCACCACAATCAGATTGTCGTAGATCGTCATTATTGCCCTTTTCACTTGTGTAGCTTGGATAATATGAAATGAAAACCACGCTCCAGCCACCGAAGACCATTGAACTCGTGATGAACTTTACAAACCAAAGAAGAACAGCAAATATTTTTGGTGTTTTCGAATTAGAAACAAGAACGAAAGAAAACAAGCAAACAAAGCAAAATCTTTTTGGGTTTTCTTATAGCAAACTAACGATAGCAAATAAAGTAAACTAAGAGCAAGATACCAAATAAACAAATGGTGAAGAGAAACAACAGAAATATTTTTGGTCTTTTTGTGTTTTAGGAGAGAAACAAAGCGAAAACTAAAGAATGCAAACTAACAGAAACACAGAAAAGCAGGATGACAGAAATCTGCCAAATCCTGACAGCAGTACAGAAATCGAATTTAACAAAAATCTTCCATTGCTCAGACCAAAAAGTGTTCAACTAATTAAAGTTAGATAACAACCTGGGGAACATGCTCAAAAATTGGCAACTCAAAATAACGTTCTGGCTGTGCGTACGAATTTTTTTGGTAACAGCACAGAATCTGTTTTTGGACAGCACTTCCCCAAATATCATCTCCCTCTCATTAGAAAACCACTCTAGAGACTAAACAAGTATGTACAAGTATCCAGCAATCAAAATATGCAAAGAATGAGTGATGCCGGTATACCTCCCCCCAAGCTTAGGCTTTTGGCCTAAGTGGAGTTCATTCCCAACGAGGGTCGGAGTTCCACGCCGGTGGATCATACATGGAGTGGTAATAGGGCCCCTGTGCAGAAGAATATCGTGGAGGCTCCACGTGACCATGATGTTGATATGAGGAGCTTGCTGCATCGGATGAAGAGTCGGGATGCTCCTCGGTCTCCTCCACATTTTCCCTCGCACGACGGCTTTCTCTTTCTATGTATGCATTTAGCTCATTTTCTGTGATCGACCACCCGTTCCTGGCATCAAGGTTAAACAAAGCAGGTGCAGGCAATCGTACTAGTTTTTCAATTTTCTTAGTTATACTCCAACTTTTCTTATACAAAGTTATACTATAATGCAGGTTGTTCAAACTAGATGCATCTGAAATAAACTCATGTCTAATCATGGAAACCACATCAAGCTTCTCTATAGAAAGCGGAATATCTAAATGGTGAGGTTCTACACCATGCATAGCTAATAAGCGAGAGGCGATAAGACCTCCACAAATTCCTCCTTTCTCACGGTTAGTAGCAAGTCTACAAGCTATTAAAGCACCCAAATTATAAGTCCTATCCTGTTGCAAAGCAGCAGCTAAGAAAGCCAAGTCTGGGACAGATAATTTACCTCCAGTCCTTCTTGCAAGAACGCACTTTGTAATGAAATAGGCAAAGTAGCGGATGGCTGGATGTTGAATGCTACTAATCTTACCACCATCATTGGAGAGGCTCCTCCCATTACAAATCCTTGTATAAAGATCTGAGAGCTCCCGCGGTGTTCCCCTGATCTTCTCGCAGGATCCCCATTGCGGTACTCCAATTGCTGCACAAAAAACACTAAATGACAAGTTGATGACTTTATTGTAAATTTTATACTGGACCATGGGGTCAGATCGCGACCAATTGAACTTGAAGTCCTGCACAAAAGACATAGTTAATTTTGCATATTGTCTTGGCTCTCCTTCAACAAAACCACTCAGCCCTGCACGAGAGATTAGAGTTTGCACATCTTGTAAAATCCCCGCACTTCTCATAAAGTCCACGCATGGGTAGTAAGAGGGGTATACTCCCTCCTCACGATTGACTCTCGTAACTTGCTGGACTTCCAATTCTTCTTGGTTCAATTGGGGCACACCTCCTTCCATTTTCTGAAATTTTCAACAATCATTATAAAATTTGATTTCAAGGTGTGTAATTGAAGGGAACTACTATAGGAACTTGCTAGAGTACTACACATGCATCAAAACTAATTTCTACCACTTAGAACAAGCATGCAAGCTCACTAAACATGTTATCTACAGCAGCAAAATATTCAAGATATACTCAACCAAATGAAATTCTAATTGGACAATCAAAGGAGTCACATACCAAGGAGTAAATGTGCCAAATTTCAGACAGAAATCTGGGCTGAGCAAGGAGATCGAAAAATCGCGAGTTCTTGAGCAGAAACACGAGTGAGAGAAACTTGGTACGAGTTTTTTCGGGAGAGAGAAGGTGCTGGGAGGAAGAGATGGTGAAGTGGGGCAAGGGGTGGCCCACACCACATGGTGGCGCGGCCCCCTTGTTGGCCGCGCCACCCTATGGTGTGGCACCCCCTGGTGCCCCACAGGTCATCCTCTGGTGCTCCCAGGTGCCTCGTCGAAAAATAGGACCAACGGTGTAATTTTTGTAATTTTTAGAGAACTTTGAAAAATGCACATTTCTGGGTATTAAATTAATGATTACTGCGCAGTAAAATGATTTCTAAAATCTTAAATGACTAAAGCATATTGCAAAATAAAAGTGCTACAGCAAATAAAATAGGTGGAAGGAGAAAGAAAGAAAGAAGTGTTGTTTAGCTCTTTTATGCAATAAAATATACTTGTTAACAAGGTTGATCAAGTCTTGCTATCAAATAAATTTTATATGACATAAGAAGAAATAAACCTCAAATCAATCATGTTACCTTATATTGGATTGATATGGATCCAATCACAAGAGTTTGATATTCTTCTTTAGGCTCATATATAGGACAATCAATGGATCCCACTTTGATAGTTTTCACATTAAAAATTGTATTGACTCCACATACTTTATCAATCCTCTTGGGAAAATAGACAGTGTGTTCTTTATCATCAACATTGAAAGTAACCATGCCTTTATTGCAATCAATAACAGCCCCTGCAGTATTAAGAAAGGGTCTTCCAAGAATAATGGACATATTATCATCTTCAGGCATTTCCAACACAACGAAATCAGTTAATATCAAGCAATGCTGAGTAACTTGAACAGGAACATTTTCACATAAACCAACAGGAACAGCAGTAGATTTATCAGCCATTTGCAAAGATATATCAGTTGGTATCAATTTATCTAAATCAAGTCTCTTATAAAGAGAAAAAGGCATTACACTAACACCTGCTCCCAAATCACATAGAGCAGTTCTAACATAATTATTCTTCATGGAACAAGGAATAGTCGGTATACCTGGGTCTCCAAGCTTCTTTGGAATCTTACCATTGAAGGAGTAATTAGCGAGCATAGTAGAAATTTCCTCATTGGGGATTTTCCTTTTGTTAGTAACAATATCTTTCATATACTTTGAATAAGGAGGCAATTTAATAGCATCAGTCAAAGGGATTTGCAAAAATAAAGGTTTCATCCAATCACAAAATTTATTATAATGTTCCTCCTCCTTTGATTTTAGTTTCTTAGCAGGAAAAGGCATTTGCTTTTGAACCCAAGGTTCTCTTTCATTACCATGCTTCTCAGTAATAAAGTCTTCTTTAGTGTACTTTTTATTTTTAGCAGGCTTTTCAGGTTCTTTTTCGATTTCTTCTTTATCAGGAGTATCATCCTTATCATTATCTTTATCATGTTCATTACCACTTTCAGTTTCAGCATCAGAAATAGAAATACTATTAGGATCATTAACAGGTTCAGAGGATTCTACAACATTCTTATGTTTCTTTTTCTTTTTCTTAGATGGAGCACTAATTTTAATTAGTTGAGAATCTTGTTCAACTCTTTTGGGATGCCCTTCAGGATATAGAGGATCCTGGGTAGAAGCACCACCTCTAGTTGTTATTTCATAAGCATGTTTTTCTTTAGAATTATTTCCTAACAAGTCATTTTGCACTTTAGTAAGTTGATCAATTTGAGTTTGAACCATTTGAAAATGTTTAACAAGTATCTTAACATCATTGGAGGTTCTCTCCACAATACCATGCAATTCACTAATAGCTCAGGAATTTTCCATTAAATGATTCTCTACTCTCATATTAAAGTTTTCTTGCTTAACAATATAATTATCAAATTCATCTAAGCATTGAGCAGGAGATTTTGAATACGGAATATCTTCCCTAGTAAAGTGTTGAAGCGAGTGTACCTCAATCATGGATGAAGGGGGAATTGTCTCACATATATCTTCTATAGGAGGTAAATTCTTCACATCTTCAGGTTTAATACCCTTCTCCTTAAGAGACTTCTTGGCTTCCATCATATCTTCATCATTCAATTTAATCATACCCCTCTTCTTCACTATCGGTGTCGGGGTTGGTTCAGGTGTAGACCAATCATCATGATTCCGGCCTATTTTAGCCAATAATTCTTCAAATAAATGCCCTGGAGTTCTTTTCCTGAAAACACAACCAGCACAACTATCCAGGTATGCCCTAGACTCAATAGTTAGTCCACTATAAAATATATCAAGTAAATCATGCTTTTCTAAATCATGGTCAGGCTGAGCTCTAATAAGAGAACAAAATCTAGCCCAAGCCTCAGGCAATTTCTCTCCATCTTCCTGGTCAAAATTATAAATTCTCTGCAAAGCAGCATGTTGAGCACTAGCAGGAAAGTATTTTCGAAAGAAAACATCACGCAAGTCAGTTGGACTTTTAATAGAACCAGGAGGCAAATTATTATACCAAGTTTTAGCGTCATCCTTTAATGAGAAAGGAAAAATTTTAGCGACAAAATAAGTACGCATCTTGACATCATCAGAAAACACGCCACTAAGAGTAGATAACTCAGTCAAGTGTTCAACAGCACTTTCTTTTTCAGTACCACAAAAGGGTGTTTTCTCAACAATAGCTATATGAGATAGATCAAGAGAAAAATCATAATCTTTATCCCTAATGTTTATAGGAGATGTGGCAAATTTAGGATCAGGAGATGGTTTATATCTAACAGCATGTTCTGCAAGCAACTTTTTAATTTTTCTTGCATCAGTAGTAGCATTGCATTTTTCAATAAAATCATCATCAAGCTCTACATAATCTTCATCAAGATCATCACTAGAATATTCAACAGACTCAGGTGAATTAACAGGTGTAGCAGCATTAGGAGTTTCAGTATTTTCAATTTGTCTAGACTTAGCAATTGTAGCATCTAGAAAAGATCCCAATGAACCACTATCATCAAGCACAGCAGAAACATTATCAATATTATGAGAATTTTCAGATTCAGCAGAAGTACCAGCACGCGAAGCATGTGGCGGTGAAACAAGTTTATCAATCACAGATGGTGAATCAAGAGCAGCAGAGGTACTCAGAGTTGTACCTTTTCTTGTAGTGGATGGTAATATGGCGATCTTAGTATCGCGAGGTTTACCCATAATGGAGAATTTGCAGCGAACAATATCAATCCAAGTGAACTTCCAAATAAAGCTATGCTCCCCGGCAACGGCGCCAGAAAATAGTCTTGATGACCCACAAGTATAGGGGATCGCAACAGTCTCGAGGGAAGTATTACCCAATTTATTGATTCGACACAAGGGGAGACAAAGAATACTTGTAAGCCTTAACAGCGGAGTTGTCAATTCAGCTGCACCTGGAAATAGACTTGCTCGCAAGAGTTTATCAATAGTAACAGTTTTATGGCAGTGGAAATAGTGAAATAACAGCGGTGAAACAAAGACAGCAGTAGTGATTATAGTAAACAGCAGGATTAAAATACTGTAGGCACAGGGACGGATTTAACGGGCGTTGCATGGATGAGAGAAACTCATGTAACAATCAAAGCATGGGCATTTGCAGATAATAATAAAACGGTATCCAAGTACTAATCAATCAATAGGCATGTGTTCCATATTTAGTTGTACGTGCTCGCAATGAGAAACTTGCACAACATCTTCTGTCCTACCAGCCGGTGGCAGCCGGGCCTCTAGGGAAACTACTGGATATTAAGGTACTCCTTTTAATAGAGTACCGGAGCAAAGCATTAACACTCCGTGAACACATGTGATCCTCACATCACTACCATCCCCTCCGGTTGTCCCGATTCTTGTCACTTCGGGGCCATTGGTTCCGGACAGCGACATGTGTATACAACTTATAGGTAAGATCATAAACAACGAATATCTTCATGAATCAATAACATGTTCAGATCTGAGATCATGGCACTCGGGCCCTAGTGACAAGCATTAAGCATAACAAGTTGCAACAATATCATAAAAGTGACATCTACGGATACTAGGCACTATGCCCTAACAATCTTATGACTATTACATGACCAATCTCATCCAATCCCTACCATCCCCTTCAGCCTACAGCGGGGGAATTACTCACACATGGATGGGGGAAACATTGCTGGTTGATGGAGAGGCGTTGGCGGTGATGGCGGTGAAGATCTCCTCCAATTCCCCGTCCCGGCGGAGTGCCAGAACGGAGACTTCTGGCTCCCGCGACGGAGTTTCGCGATGTGGCGGCTCTCTGGAGGGTTTCTGGCGATGTCGACTTCTCTCTGTGCGTTTTTAGGTCGAACCCGATAAGTAGTCCAAAGGGGGGCGTCGGAGGCCGGCCGAGGGGGCCAGACCACATGGCCGCGCGGGCCCCCCCTGGGCCGCGCCGCCATGTGGTGTGGGGCCCTCGGGCCTCCACCTCCTTTGCCCTTCTGGCTCCGTCAATATTTTGGTAAAATAGGGCCATCTGAAGAAATTCCGAGGATTTTCCCGAAAGTTGGATTTCTGCACAAAAACGAGACACCAGAGCAGTTCTGCTGAAAACAGCGTTAGTCCGTGTTAGTTGTATCCAAAATACACAAATTAGAGGCAAAACAATAGCAAAAGTGTTCGGGAAAGTAGATACGTTTTGGACGTATCAATTATCGAGTCTCACCCTTGAAGAGATTCCAAAGCCTACAAGATGAGGCTCTTGTTGCTGCGGTAGACGATCACTTGCCGCTTGCAAAAGCGCGTAGAAGATCTTGATCACGGCGCCACGAACGGGCAGCACCTCCGTACTCGTTCACACGTTCGGTTCTTGATGAAGACGACGTCCACCTCCCCGTTCCAGCGGGCAGCGGAAGTAGTAGCTCCTCTTGAATCCGACAGCACAACGGCGTGGTGTCGGTGGCGGTGGAGAAATCCGGCGGAGCTTCGCTAAGCGTGCGGGATATGGTGGAGGAGCGGGGCGCTAGGGTTTGGGGAGAGGGGGTGGCCGGCCACTATAGGGGGCGGCCAAGGTGGTGGCTTTGGTGTGGCCGGCCCCCCTCCCCTATGCCCCTCATTATATAGGTGGAAGCCCCAAGTGTTGGACTACAAGTCTCCGAATAAGACCCGAACCCAAAACCTTCCATATGGTGGGAAACCTTCCCAAGCTAGGATTCCCACTAGAGGTGGGAATTCCACCTACCATATGGGGGGGTGGCCGGCCCCTTATGGGGGAGTCCACTTGGGACTCCACCCCACTAGGGTTGGCCGGCCATGGAGGTGGAGTCCCATGTGGACTCCACCTTCCTAGGTGTGTTCTTCCGGACTTTTCTAGAACCTTCTAGAACCTTCCATATAACCTTCCGAATCATTTTAATTCACATAAAATGACATCCTATATATGAATCTTATTATCCGGACCATTCCGGAACTCCTCGTGATGTCCGGGATCTCATCCGGGACTCCGAACAAATATTCAAACTCCATTCCATATTCAAGTTCTACCATTTCAACATCCAACTTTAAGTGTGTCACCCTACGGTTCGCGAACTATGCAGACATGGTTGAGTACTCACTCCGACCAATAACCAATAGCGGGATCTGGAGATCCATAATGGCTCCCACATATTCAACGATGACTTTAGTGATCGAATGAACCATCCACATACGATACCAATTCCCTTTGTCACGCGATATTTTACTTGTCCGAGGTTTGATCATCGGTATCACACTATACCTTGTTCAACCTCGTCTCTGACAAGTACTCTTTACTCGTACCGTGGTATGTGGTCTCTTATGAACTTATTCATATGCTTGCAAGACATTAGACGACATTCCACCGAGAGGGCCCAGAGTATATCTATCCGTCATCGGGATGGACAAATCCCACTGTTGATCCATATGCCTCAACTCATACTTTCCGGATACTTAATCCCACCTTTATAACCACCCATTTACGCAGTGGCGTTTGATGTAATCAAAGTACCTTTCCGGTATAAGTGATTTACATGATCTCATGGTCATAAGGACTAGGTAACTATGTAACGAAAGCTTATAGCAAATAACTTAATGACGTGATCTTATGCTACGCTTAATTGGGTGTGTCCATTACATCATTCATATAATGATATAATCTTGTTATCAATAACATCCAATGTTCATGATTATGAAACTAATCATCTATTAATCAACAAGCTAGTTAAGAGGCTTACTAGGGACTCTTTGTTGTTTACATATCACACATGTATCAATGTTTCAGTTAATACAATTATAGCATGGTATATAAACATTTATCATAAACATAAAGATATATATAATAACCACTTTTATTATTGCCTCTTGGGCATATCTCCAACACTTTGTAGGATTTCTGGAACCAAAAACAGCAGAAAACATGAACTGGCACTTCAGCATCTTGTTAATAGGTTAGTTCCGGAAAATGCATCAAAACATCATAAAGTGTGAACAAAACATGTGCATCTTCCTCCCGGACGAGCGCGATGGCCTAGGGAGCCTGCTGGACAAGATCACGTCGTCCCCGGGCTTCCTGCTCCAGCACCTGCCACAGTCGACGACGGTGGGGGTCGGCCAGTTCAGGGTGCCCAAGTTCGAGCTCAACTCCTGCAGCAGCGTCACCACAGTGCTCCAAGATCTAGGTCTCCGGTTGCCTTTCGGTCCAACGGCCAACCTGTCCCAGATGCTGGAGGACGATGGCTCCAACTTGCCGTTGCACCTGCAGGAGGTATTTCAGAAGGCTGTCATCGAGGTCAACGAGGAAGGAACCAGAGCCGCCGCTGTCACCATGTCATTTGGTAAAGCGAAGTGCGGGCGGAGAGTGAATTTCGTCGCCGACCACCCGTTTGCCTACTTCATCATCGAGGAGGGGTCAGATGCAGTCATATTCGCCGGACATGTTGTCGACCCTAGCAACGGTTCCAGGGTAGTGATCCCGCCGTTCCCTTCTTCGGTCCAGGAGGACACCACAAGAAAAACAAAATTTGACGAGGCCACTGATGATGTCAACCGCAGATCCAACAATACAAAAGTCGCCGACGGGGTTGGTCCATATCAGCCGCCATGGAAAAGAGAGCAATTATTACGGAAACTAGCAGCAGATTTGGTGCACAAGAGCACCGGTGCTCCCAGGTTTCAAAATATTTAAAAAAAACTGTGTATCTGTGTTTTAAAAAATCATCACAATTATTTCATGAATACATTCACATGTCCTGAATATTCTATTTCATGAATACATTCACATGTCCTGAATATTCTTGTGAAGTTTCGGTAGAAATTGCATTGTATTTTAAGCTATAGAAAAAATTAAATTTGTTGCTACGTATAGGGGTAGATATTTGTCAGAAATTTATATTTTTTGGATAGCTCAAAATACAACATATTTTTCTCCAAAATTCATACCGTACATTTAGAATATTTTTATGTATATGAGTATTTAAATTTTTTTTGGAATCCAAAAATTATGATTTTTAAAAATCAGGAGCACGGTGCTAATGTGCCAAAGACACTTTTCGGCGATCATTTGGAATGAATTGTCCTATAGATTCTTAGTTACTACATGCCTTCAGCAGTTGCATCTGCATGCTTGCATTGCAGTAGGACCTGTGTAACTCCAGATAGAGAGAGTTATTATCTTATAAGAGTAGGGAAAAGTCCGGTTTGAACCTGGGTGCATGTGAACCCAGGTTGGAAATGCATTTTTCAAATGTTAAAAAATTCTGAAATAAAAATAACCGGGTACGTACGCATGTTCCATGTGTGCGTAGAAAGTTTTCGCGGAGAAACCACTTTTTTATTTCAGAATCTAAAAAAGACAAAATATGTCACATATATACTGCTATATAGCCCTGCAAAATTTCACTTTTTTGCCGAGACAAAATAAAAGTTTTTTTCGTCAAGAAACTCATGTCCAGGGCACATATTTTAGATCATCTGGGAAATCATTTTGTGTTTTGATTTTTAAAACATGTTTTGACATCACAAACGGAACTTTTCAAAAAGTGGGTTCACATGCCCCCATGTTCCATATATGCAGTCTCATAAGAGTAGGGCATACATACTGTGCACTGAGGTGAAAAACTTAAAACAGATGCGATTTGAGATTTGCCCTTCTCCAGTTACATTTTGCCTCGCTTGATTTTTTTTTTCACGAATTGCGGCACAACGTTGCCAATTCAAAGAAAACGAGTAATGGAAACCAAGCTAGGCGGCCGCTCTCAAGCAGACGCCAACATGCCCTGAATATGCACGTACAACTCATGAAATGCTAAAAAAGGCAACCTCAAGATAAGTAAGCCAGGCAGCGTTGAATATACGAGGGCGATTCTGCTCCTTTCGAACATTTTGCAAGGGATCATACTGGCTCTCCCCTACTGGCTTGCAATGAAGGAATTGAGGGCATTATTGCACCTCAACTGGCAGAGGCGGTTGCTGTCTATCATGAGGGACAAGGGTTATCGAAAGATCATTATAATGTCAGACTCTCTCTCGCTCATTCAACGTATCCTATCTGCGGAGAGGGATCGCTCAGCTGTTGGAATTGTGGTGGGGGATATCAAATGCCTCGCATCAGAGTTCTCTACTGTCGCAGCACACCTTTTAGCTCATAGTAGTGAGTCTACTCTTTTTTTCTTCTTCTTTTGATGTTTTGCCGGAGATGATACGGAAAGAACTTTGTACTGATGTGTGTTAATCAATAAAGCTGCAACATTCTGTAAAAAAAAATTCCATATGTTGTTGATGGTCCGGCCACTGCAAGCTTTTGTTGTGCGTAAGCGCTCCACCCGGAGTCGATGGTGTCATGCGACAAGGATCCAAGGTGATCCTCAAAACCAATTGTGGATGGTGTTCCATGTAGCCACCGTGAATTGGCAGTGTTTAGAGAGGTGAAGGATCCATTCTCGATTGGAAGAGACATAGGGCGAGTAACGGGTGGCTAGGGCTGCCACCTGTGTTGCCCAGACAAGACAACACGGGGGCCTCTTGTATCGCCGAAGCTCCTTGTTTAGACTTTTCTTACACCATAAATATTATTATCTTTACTGGATTTCATATCTAGTCTACCCCAACTTGCTTGGAAAAAAGATTTTGATATTATTGTTATTGTTGTTGTAAGCATTTTTAAGATATTTGAATATTTTTTTTCACATGCAGAGACACTCCTTTTCAAAGCACATGCTATTTTTACAAATGGATGAACATTTCTAGTGTTTGTAGTCTTGGATATTGGTCCAGCCACTTATCTGTAGTATTTTATAACTTTATAACCTATTTGTACTACCGGTGATAATTATTAATAGATCTGTGGACTTTTATATATATATATATTTATTTATCAAATTTATTACATATAATATAACAAAATAATTAAACGCTATAAACAACAAATATGAGCTCCTCAATGGAGTTTCACCGGTTTCTTCCAAAATGAAAAAAAGATTTGCCTAAAGCCCTAAGCAAGGGATAGCTCAACGATGGGTCGATGGGTATGTCACACGTCTACGCGTGGATGAAAATTATAGCTTCCATGCCCTAGTCATGTGTTTCACAAGCTACCACTTGGAGATATTTTCTAGCAGTATTTATGGACAATAGTTTTGTTTGTCTTGGTCCACAATTTTATCTTCGTGGAACTACTTTTGGTTTTTGTTTTTACTAAAACAGAAACCAAAATCATGTACTTTCTCTCTTCTGGCCACGTGTCACTTGCTGAAGTTGGTCCATGTGGGTGAATTGTGGACATGCTACGTAATATTATTTTCCAATTTTTACTTGCTGGTGGTTTAATCTGTTACAGCTTCCACAGTTGGTCAACGTATTAACTGCTCCCTCCGGTTCTTTTACTAAATCTGAGTCAATTAAAAAGAACGGAGGGAGTATTATTTTTTCCAGGGTAATAATAATTATTTTTCTTCATTGAAAGCAGAACTGTCCCTCTAAAAAAACAAAACTGACAGCAGGCCAAAAGACATCCTCCCCAAGGCCCATTTGAAGCGGATGTCTTTTGGGCCTCAACAGCAAAGCGGCCGGCGTCTCAAGCCTTTTCCATGAATCTGGGCCAGGCCAAGCAAAGTTGCCGGGCTGGCTTGTGCTTCTCCACGAAGCTAAGGGGAACTATATTTTATTATGCCGGGCCCACACGCTCTGAACGAAAATCGATTGAGCGCTCGACCCCGTTCGTTCAAGTGACAGCGGCGGCCGGCGGAAACCCTCACGGCGGCTCCCCACGGCGGCCGGAGCAGCGGAAGCGAGGGAGGCTGGCGGCGGGATTCCGGAAACCACGGCGATAACTCCCCCGCGACGCTAGGTATGAACCCCCCTCATCCCGCACGAGAGATTGAGCAAAGCTGACACCGTTTATTCCTGAGGAAAGGCATGGTCACATGGAGTTAAAGTTTCCAAGTTCTATGCGAGTAGAGTAGATGGCAACCAAACATGCTTCGGAATTGGGTCGCGGTCTCGTTTCCATATTTCCACATTGATTTGGGGCTGTCACTCGATTCAATTCCTTGGGTCCAATACTGACGTGCACACAAAAACAGCTAGTAGTCAATTTTGGGATGGCCTGTTAGTTGGCTTTCAGGAGGCTATTGATCCTCAATTACTTCACTGAGCATTGCTGCGAAGACCACGTTTACTATGATTTCCAGTTCTATATTCCGCGACACTTCGTTACTGTAGCTTCTTTCTGTTAAGTTGGCTAATAGTTTACGCGTTTGTGAAATAAATATGAAGGTGTTGATTGATTGGGGCAAATGGCCCAGATCCCTAACCTCGACAACTCCCCGCTCAATCTCAATGCGCTCAGGTCTCGTATCCTGAACCCACTCGCCTCCTGTCTTTCCCTCTAAATCTTTGACCCGTGCTCAAAATCTGTTTCAACCCTTGCTTGCAGGGAGCAGTCACGGAAGGACCTACTTAACATAGTTAAGAGTGTACGTTGCTCCTCCTGCAGTCCCCGCTGCGATCTTCTGTACTCGTGTTGGCACTCAAGAGTCTGAATCCCTTCTTGTGTATCAGATTACAGGGAACAAGTGTCTGGTCATTGATCCCAAGCTCGCGGGTACCCTCTCGCTGATCCTGCAGACCTCGGTGCTCAAGGTTTGACCACTATCTGCTGCCACTAGCCGATATCTTCCCTGTCTCTGTCTAATAATGTGTTAATAGATGACTTTGAACATTGGTGTTGCAACATGATAAAGCCATTGCGTAGTTACCTTCTCTGATTCAACTTTTATTGGCTCGGACATTGATCAGGAATATGGCGCCGAGCTGCGGATTCTCTCTGCTGACCCTCTGCAGACGGGGTGCTCCAAAGTGGTGTATCTTGTTCGCTCGCAACCCAACTACATGAAACTTGTTGCAAATCAAATGAAGAATGATGAAGCCAGAGGGCTACAGAGGGATTATTTTCTGTATTTCGTACCATGCCGTACAATTGCCTGTGAGAAGGTATATCTTAGTTTTTGCACATTTAACTTTTACTCACGTATCTGCATGTTCTATACTTCTATCTCCCTAGTTCTTAGCCCGTTAGGTTACTGTTAAACAGCAAAGTATGCGTTCTTTGTATTGAAACGTTGATACGTCAGGCATCAAGCCTTGTTTCAAAAATATGCCAGGCATCAACTGTGCATGTGTTCTTTGTATAATTGCTTATTTTGCTTCCCAAATATTTATGTTAGGTTTAAGAACTAATGTACCTTCTTGAACTAGAATGTGCCTTTCATTCTGCTAGGCTGCTGCATGGTAATTAATGCATACATGCAGCTTTGTCCATACCAATGATATGCCCAGTAGTTACTGTAGGTTGGAATTTTTTTACTGATTATTCATATGAATACTTTCATATCACAGTTCAAATGAGCTTCTCTAAGGTTTCAGCTTGCCTGCCACCTACTTAAAGATGGGGCCCTTTGCAGTAATTCGTGCGCCCATTGGCTGTGTGCTGTTTTCACAATTAGAATCAAGAAGCTTGAGCTATGCATTTACAGTTGCTCGTAATGCTGTTTATGATCCTACTATTTCTATCAGATTCTCCTGAATGTTATCACTGTTATTTCATATGTATAAAGGAGAATATCTGATTTGACAACCAAAAGAGGATCCAGGGATGCTAAGTTGCTAACTATTGTTACTTATTTAAAATAGATAAAGTTAAACTTATATTTTGTGAAATCCCCAGAAATGTCATATATATATGCAATGCATATCTACCACATATCCAACTTTGAACAGCAAGGACAATCATAAATTCGTAATTTTATAACTCAATGTGGATTTTTTTTTATAGTTGTAATATTCATTGAGGAAGAATTGTTTAGAAATTAGCAAATAGATCATTAATAGTCCATATGAATATATTATACTATGTCATAATTTTATTTGTCAAAAATAGCAGTATTGTTTGAAGGTATATTAATAATAGTGTGGGGATAGATTACGTGTCAACTTCAGCTGTCTTATTGTTTTGGATAAGCTACATATCTTTTGTCATATTAGTAATATTATTCTTGTGAATTTTGCTTCCCCTTCCCTCATGGATGTTTGAACAAACACTTAGTTATTGCACTCAGAATTTTGTGAGCTAGGATTTATAATCAATGAAATCCCTCAACAAGGCATCTTCAAAAAATATTCGTTGTTTGTTTTTGTTCCCACAGATTCTGGAGGAAGAGAAAGTTCATCAAAAGTTAACGATTGGAGAATATCCCTTGTATCTAGTTCCGTTGGATGAGGATGTCCTTTCTTTTGAGCTTGAATATTCCTTGCAGGTACTTCTATATATTTGGTGTAGCATTTTTTTTTTAAAAAGTGTATTGGTTGTCATTGGAGCATTTATGATATCCAGGAATGTCTTATTGAAGGAGATACGAGCTCTGTCTGGCACGTTGCAAAAGCCATTCATAAGTTAGAGGTATGCATGTCTTCCCATCGTGTGTTTGTTAAGTTTTGTACTCGAGATGAGGATTAGTACATTCAGGATGCAATGGTTGTTGCCTGAAGTTTTTTTATGGACAGACCATGTTGTTATTTACAACTACTAATCTTGCATGTATTACTTATCAACTTTACATCTGCAATCTCACAAGTTCCCTTACACAATCTTTCATTAACTAGAAGGTCTAACCTTATTTTAATGTGGGATACTGATTTCCATAAAATTCTTTAAGTGATGCACTTACAGGTAGTACTCTTTCTTTTCCAGTTTGCCTTTGGAGTTATCCCCAATATTAGGGCCAAGGGTGTAGCATCAACCAAAGCTACAGAGTTGCTGAACAATATGCAACTAGAAGATCCTGTCAACATGGATAATGTAATGCCAATTTATTTCAAGATTTTGTTACTCGGATCTCTAAATTCAGCTGATCGCCTAAATTTTTCTCTGTGTTGCTTTTAGATGGGGATGGCAGAGATTGACACCCTCATTTTGCTAGACAGAGAGGTAATTTTGCTGTTGTACACTATGTCATAATTTCTTGCTTTTCTCGGCATGTACTCCCCTCTGTTGTAAAATAAATGTCACAACTTTATCTAGATATGGATGTATCTATAACTAAAATGCATCTAGATACATCCGTATCATGTTTTAGAACGGAGGTAGTATGAACTTTTGACTTATGTTTCTTCGAAGTGATAAAATGATAATAACATTATAGCGGTGTTAGATATTAGTGTGTGATACTTTGGTTCTGATGTGTCCTGCTATTGTCTCTTCTTTTAATCATTCAGGTGGATATGGTGACACCAATGTGTTCTCAGTTGACATATGAAGGTCTATTAGACGAGGTAGGCCATGAAGTTCTGAATACTGGCATTACTCAGAAGTCGCAAGTGTTGATCTGCTAGCTTCCTCTGTTGAACATTAATTGACATACTAGTATTGTTCATCAACAGTAGTACAAATATCCCTAAAAGTAATAAAAATTACAAATAGGTACTTGGACCACCTAGCGATGACTACAGACACTAGCGCAAGTCAAAGACGCGCCGCCGTCCTCGCCCATCCATCACCGGAGCCGGGCAAAGATTGTCGTAGTAGAGCTTGTTGTAGTAGACAGATATGAAGTCGTCATGGTAAGGCCTGAAAGGACCAACACACCAGAGCAGCAACCATCGCCAATGATGACTTACAGTAGTGTATGCTTGTAATGTGCCACATAAAACTTACAGTAGTATATGCTTGTAATGTGCCACATAAAACTTTGCTTGTGACATCAATGGTGTTGGGTCCTTGAGCCTTCATGTTTACTGCCCCAGTTCGAAACTAGATGTCATTTACAATGCATGCACTCAAACTGCTGTGAATTTGACCGCTAATATAATTATATATACACTGAAGTGTTTAGATTAGCCTTACAAATATAATACTCCCTCCAATCCGAATTAATTTACCCAAGGATGTATCTAGACGTGTTTGTTGATTAGATACATCTGTGTCTAGACAAAATAGAGTTAGTTAATATGAATCGGAGGGAGTAGTGTAGATTTCTATGTCGAAGTTTTTTTTTTTTGGAATATTGTGGTCAAAGCTGTATATTGTACTACCTATGCCTGAAATATCTACCCTGGAATGGAGATGGTACAAGTACAACACATTATATTGTTCTAATAAATTACTCCCTCCAATCAATTTAGTCCAAATTTGAACTAAAGCTCCGACACTTAGCATTGATCGGAGGGAGTACTGTTTTTTTTATCATTCAAAGGTGATGCATACTGGAGTTGAGCATTGTGCAGAATGTCGCATGCTGCCTGAACTATCTGTGATAGTATTTAGCTGTTAACTAGTGTGCAACTTGCTTCTGGTTGTTGTCTTGAGTAGGGGATGTGAAATTCTTGTAGATAATTCCCCTATTTAATATCTTATCTGCCTTTGCTAGGTTATATGTGTTGCAAGGATAGCAATGATCTTGTTAGATTTAATTTGTATTACTAAAGAGCAGGGTGTAATGATATTCTGGTGAATGGTGAACTCACTAATCTTAGGCCAACTGGAAATACATATGTTGCCACATACTTACACATGTTCTTTGCAGTAGAGTGTTATTGCTTCTGATTTTAGCTATGTGGCTGGGTTGGTCTCCTTTTTTTTTTCTGTTTCTATTCATTTGAGGGCATCATTCACTAACCCAGGTGTATCCTCAGTGCATGGATGACTGTGTTGCAATGTTTTCATTTCCTAAATCAATGCAACGGAAATGAACAGAATTTCTACCATTCCAACACTGTGCGTAACTAGTAGCTTCAATTGAATAATGCGGTTATGTTTTATTTCACAGTTATTGGAAATTCAGAACGGAACTGTGGAAGTTGATGCCAGCATTATGGGGGTCCAACAAGATGGAAAAAAGGTCAAGGTTCCACTCAATTCAAGGTAACTACCTCTATCCCGCACCAAAAAAAAGGCAACTATCTCTAGTAGGAGTATGTGCTATCTGGCAAAGCAAAAAAAATAAAAAATCTGCATCCATATTTTGGAAGTACATTTCTATTAATATGTTGTGTTCCTGTAGATACGCTGTGTGTGTATACATTTTTGCCTCTGCAAGAATTGTTGCTTTGCTATTTGGAAGCTTCCTGATATACATTTGTATATTGGTATTGTCATCCCAGTATTGGTTTCCTTCTTTTTACTGCATCTCTGATGACCCAGATTTCGTATATCTGCTAATACATTTTTTCCACACTTAAGAATGAAGCTTCCCTAATCTGCATCAAACCCCTTTAGATTGCAAGTTATTTGTGTGCAATGTTCTGTAGATAAGCATGCATTTTCTGTGAAATATGTGCTGGATGTAGAGATACAAATTTATGTCGCTGTTCTTCTCTTTTCAGTGATAAGTTGTACAAGGAGATTCGAGACCTCAACTTGCCTGTTGCAGTTCAGGTTCACTCCACTGGCCCCTTGTTCTCTTAATGTGAATGAGCTTTGCACTAACATTGTTGTTATTGTTTTGCTTGCTATGTGCAAGTTTCCATAATTTAAATCATGTTTTGGTCATCAAAAAATTGTTTTGACTGCAGGTTGTGCACCAAAAAGCAACATCTATTCAGCAAGATTATGCAGAAGTAAAATCCACAAATGTAAGTAAAAGAATTAAGTTTTGCACCAAGTTATGTATTCTTCAGAATGTATTGTTCTCTAATATGTACATGTAATGATGTACATATGTCAACTAGGCCCATCGAGTATTAGGTTACACCCATGTTATCCATGAATCCTGTATAAATATAACTACGGTAATAGAATACAATGCATATAGCTGTGATTTCCTTCTCTTTCCCAAAATCTAGCACGGTATAAACTCAGAGGACATGTCTGACATATACCTGACATAATGTTCTCGTTGGTGGTGGTGTTTGATGTAGAGAGTCTGGTGGTGCTTGATTTTACATTTTTGGGTAAGGAGTGATGAAAGAAGTGTTAGGATAAAATTATTTCCTTTCTGAGAACTGACTACTTCGGATCACTCACTAGGGAACTTGGCTGTTTAGCATTTAAAGTATCTGCACGTGTATCCCAGTTTTGCATAATGATATGATGTTCATCTTAGCGAAAGTTAGTTATCTTTTTAGATTGCGTGGAAGTTATTTACATATTTTTCATAAACAGACACAGTCGGTTTCTGAGCTGAAGGATTTTGTGAAGAGGTTAAACTCGCTGCCGGAGATAACTGTGAGTTATTTAAATACCTTGTTTTGTTCCCCCCTGCTTCCACTAACTATGGCACATTCAATGATTCAGCGGCATGTTAATTTGGCACAACATTTGCAATCATCTGCGACAAAACGCTCATTTTTTGCCCGAGTCGAGATTGAACAAATAATACGGGAGGTGGAGAACTATGAAACGTGAGTTTGTCATAGAAACTTCTCCTTCAGTTTTCTTTTAGTTACTTTAGCATGCCTTTATTATAGTTTATTACTCTCTCTCTCTCTCTCTCTCTCTCTCTCTCTCTCTCTCTCTCTCTCTCTCTGTGTGTTCAATGTTCCTTAAGTTGTCTCATTTATTGAAAGCAATACTTTTTGTATGCTTGCTTCTATTGGATAGTACATTTTACATCCTGAACTTTTGTGCTTTAGTCACTTTAACCCTCTTAGCTACTTAAGCATGTATTCTACCATCTAAACTCTCGATACCAAATCAAATACCACTGCATTGTCAAATTTTAAGGCCATTCCGTCATGGGGCCTGACATGGATGATTTTTTTGCAAATTAGCAAGTTGAACTTGCCAAGTTCCATGATTAAAAAAGGGTGTTTCCCTTGCCACCGAGTAAGATTTTGTGTTCCCTGTATGTGATATGATGGTTAGATCATAACTGAAATATCCAATGCCCGGAGTAGCGACCGCCCAGATGGGTTGGGGATGAGTAGAAGACTAGAGGTGAGAGACACAAAAGTTGAGTAAGAAGACTGGATAATCTTATTCCTTGAATAATTAAAATACAAATGCCTCCCTTTGGTACAGCTGGCTTGGGATCTAACCTATCTACAACTGATTGATAACTTTCTACAGTTAGTTTATAGTTGCTACTACCCCCCGTGGCGCATCCAACTAGCCAGAAGAGGGCAGATGTACTGTTGCCAACCAGCATTCTCATCTCGAGTGAACTGCATGTCCAGGTCCCACGAAGGGGTGGAGAGGGTTGGATCACATCCTCTAGAGGCTCGTCAGTCAAGGTCTGGGATACCTAGGCCACCAAATTGAAAGTGGATGACACATCTTAATCTAGGTGACAGAAACAGTGGCCGCCCAGTGAGGCGCTTTGCCTGTCCAAAGGAAGCCCTGCAAGATCGCTTCTGACTACTACCTCTGGACTTAATTAATTGACGCCACCCTCTCCCTAATGACATGCATGGACAGGTCTCCCGCGTCGATTAAATCCGACTGGAGGGAGTATATTTCAAAGCCCTGATACCATAAGCGAGGTGCAGTTGCCAAGAACGCTATACTCATCCAAAGGAAGCCGTGAAGATCTTGTCAACTTGCTTCTAAATCATCTTGTAAAACCCTGAGACCATAAGAGCGTAGTTGCCCAAACCGACTTGACCAAGCTAAGGTGCTGACCTTTGATATCATGGACGCTTGCCACATGGGTGGATGATCGGCGATCTTGTCAACGAGAGGTTTATGGCTTCTGAATCGCGAGGGGAATCCCTAGCTACTTGATCATGTAATCTTCTCGCTCTCAACATGACCAAGCTTATGCAGCAGGTTGCATAGTGCGCGCTGCTTGGAGTTGAGGACTACGTCCTGACTGACTGGTGATGGGGCGACTAAGCCTCGGCTGAAAATCCAACTCCAGTTGACAGAAGCCTCATCAGTGGGATCTGCAGGAGCACTGTTCCGCACGGAATTCTCATAGGGTGCTATCTGTACCACCATTTGCATATCAGCCGGCGCAGTCGTCCTGCGCCTAGGTCCTCTCTTGGTTTCTCCTCTTTTTGCCACCTCCTTCGATTTCCCAGGCGGGGAGAGACGTCACCCATGACGATACCTGGTTGTGCAAGACCCCAGCAGGTCCCAAAGAGCGTCAGCGTTTCCACCGGGTCCGGACAGCCGGGAGTTGAACCCGAGCCGCAGCGCGGCCGTACTCTGGGTCATGGATAAGGAGAGCGCAGAGGTGGCTCCCAATTCCCGGAGAAACCACCAACGCAAACGGGTACGGCCATTTCTTCCGCCGGTGGCGGCTCACGGATTCCAGGACATGGATGTCTTTTGGCCGAGTCAACACACACCATGCTGATACCCATGTCGGCCCTACTCCAGGTAAGATGGTTTAACCTCTCTGCCCAGCGCGGTGGTGACAGGACCGGCTCTGCTGCATCCCATGTTAGCCGGGAGCCTCTCCATGTTGACGTGGACATGCAGCCCGCTAGCCGTCAAGTGGCTACGGCGCGACCATGGCATGAGCTACAACCTGAAGAACAGCGTTTGCACGAATTCCTGGAGAAGAACACGGTTCCGGACAGCAGGGTCAGAGTAATAGATTAGGAAATCTTCCGGCTGGTGTAGGTGCACCTAGAATGTCCCCACCGACAAGGGTTCAATGCTGCACACATGCTTTTCTTAAAAAAAAAGGCATCTCTCTCTCTGTCAGTATGAGGATGTACTTGGTAATTCCCTGCCCTTGGTGAGCTGGCAGAGTTACTCCTCCAGCACCACTCCCTAACATCAACTAGTCCATGCATTTTGCTTTTGCCTCATCTCGGTGCTTGTCTTTGCGCAAGTCCTAACCCTCCCTTGTAAGCTTTGTCGCTACCCCGGCGCTGTCAGTTTGTAGCACCACCTGTGACACCTCAACCTCTTGAGTTAAGCACAAAGCCCTTCTGCAGGCCAGCAGCTCTGCACCCTCTGCATCTGAAACTGGGGAAAAAATGGCCCGCTCCGGTGACGAAGCCTCCATGGTGGTCTTTGGGTACCACACCCGCCCCTCCTGTTCCGTCTGCTAGGTTATAGGATCCATCCGCGTTGGCTTTACACCAATTCATCTCCGGAGGGAGCCAGTGCTCCTTCTGCTTTGTGGACGTCACCGGCGTGATCGCATGGAGATTTTGCCACTCTTCTGTGCCAGCAATTGTTTTCCGAGCCACCGCCTTCGGATCCAGCAGGTTCTTCGACTCTCTTGCGTCATTTCTCATCTGCCACATATTATATAAAACATCGTTAACATCCAGGTTGCCTGGTCCTCTTTACTTTTGCCAATCCGTCCATCAGCCAGCTCTTCAATTCAGCATGACACCTTAAAAGCTTCAGTGAAGCCTCCAGATCCTCCTTGATATGATCTTTGAGGTACTGCCACGCCGAGATTGAGTGAGGACATTTCCAAAAGCGGTGAACTAAGCTTTCCAATGCTGCCTTTGATTTTCCGACGATGTAGCTCAGTTCCCACTGCTAGTTCGTTCTCGACCAGTCTCCAGAAATGTACCTTCATCTTATTTGGAGTATTGCCATCCCAGATCCAGAGCCATCCCTTATGATTATCGGACGACCTGGAAGATTCAGCACACCTTCTAGCGAGGTTCTTCTGGTTAACAGCCAAGTGATATGCAGACTTGACCGAAAACAGTCCGTTCTTTCTAAAATTCCATGCCAAAACGTCCTCAGACCCTGCCGTGCACACTAGTGTGCGAAGTATATCCTGTGCATCAGGATCATGGAATTATTGGCGTAGTTTATCTTTATCCCAGGCTCCACCACTTGCCATCAGGAACTCATTGACTGTTCCTGGGCATTCTTCCTCCTTGTGGCCTAATGGACGCTGCACACCAGTTCTTGGAGTCCAATTGGTTTTCCATACTGATATTTTGGAGCCGTCTCCAATGCGCCATATCAGTCCAATGCTCAATAGATCTTTGCCATGGATGATTCCACGCCATGCATAGGAGTCTCCTTTAGGACATGTGACCTGCAGGAAGTCACTGTTTGCACATCTAGTTTTTAGGAGTGGCACTAGTTTTATCTGTATGGTAGAGGGCACTGTTGGTATTTTGTTTACTGAAGTTCATTCTAAGTTTTTTGCTTTTAGATTTTAGGATATCACAAATATGAATCAAGCTATCAAGTAGTTCTCTTTGATTTTATGTTGAAATATTAACTAAGCTAACCACAGCCCCAGGTGCTTCGAGTACATAGAAGACATAATACAGAAGCAAGAACCTATTGAAACTGTTCTTCGCCTTCTAGTGTTATTTTCCCTTACAAATGCTGGGTTGCCAAAGAAGATTTTTGACTACTTAAGGTATTCTTATATTTCATCATAAAGTACTGTATTTCTGAGATTTTCCGTGGTTGCTTTTGTGTTAAAATGCCGTATTAATTTTCAGCTTACAGATTTGCAACATGCAAGACATGTTATAGCTATATAATTAATGTTGATAGGCTCATGGTTTTCTGTAGTACTTAAGACTTGAGGCCATGGATTGATCATTTTAACATATTCTCCTGGTTAAATTTTGCGGCATTGACCGTAACCTGTTTTAGTTACATTTGAATTTATGAATGCAGAAGAAGAGCTGCCATTTTACAGTACCTACTAGGAAGGTGGAAAAATGCACTTTGGCATTTTATGCTTGTTGCACTAAGTGTTCCCAACACCATATTGATGTTATTTTAATGGATGTATATTAGGAGTTTGTGTTGTGCATTTCGTCAAACATCCCTTTTGCCGCTTCCAGCATGTTGTCGATTTTTCACGTAACCTCTATCCTCATCTTCTATCCATTTTCTGCTATTTGCTAGGCGGGAAATACTGCATAGTTATGGCTTTGAGCATATGCCCTTGTTATACAATCTGGAAAAAGCTGGCCTTGTTAAGAGGCAGGTTAGTCAAAGTAGCTTCTCGATGAACTAGGTTTTCGTTTTCTTTCAGAGCCTTCAGTTGCTCCTCACTGGTGTTTTATCTTTTTTTTATTCCAGTTCTTTTCACATCAATTTTTTATAATATAATATCATATTTTTCAGGAATCGAGGAGTAATTGGGTTGGTATTAGCAGAGCTCTGCAGCTTATAGTTGATATAAAGGATCCTGAAAAGTATTTACTGACCGCTAAGACTTCATATTTACTTTGATTTTTTTACTTGCATAATATTATGCCAAATTACTCTCCACAAATTTTTCATCTTTATGAAGTGTAATTTTAGTAATGTAATTACGGTTTAATCTCTGTTCATTTTCATAATTGCTAGTTAACTTTTGTTCTTAAAAAGTTAGTCGCATTGATCTGGAAGTGACTTTGACTCTTTGATATATACCCAAATTGTTTCTTGGAGTCTTCAATTGTTTTGAGATGCAAAATAATTTCTCATTTTTAGTCGATTCAGTAAAAAATTGGCATAGAAGAAGAAAATTGCTAATTTTCATAATTCCAATGAAAGTTCATTGATATTTTGTGTGTGTTTGGATGTTGGAAGCGTGTTTTTCTTCCCCTCATCATGGTATGCATAATATTTGAAGCACTACTGCGAGCATGCATGGTTTTGATTGTTGTGCTTTTGTAACCAAGTTTCCATGCTTACCTGTGATCCCGAGTTGTCTTGTCATGCTAACAACTACGACTTACATGTTCCTATTTTCAATTTCAGGCCTCCTGATGATATATCGTACATCTTTTCTGGATATGCACCTCTTAGTATTCGCCTTGTTCAGCATGCAGTGAGGTCTGGATGGTAAGTGTATCCCGTCAGTTTATTTTGAAGGCTTTATTCATGTTGTAGCAGGGGCGGAGCCAGGAATTGAACATAGGGGGGTTAGGTTGAAAACATTAAAAAAAATCGCAGCCTGTTGTACACAGGAAATAGGCCTAACCAAGAAATTTTAAGTAATTTTCATGTGATACATCTTCATTCTATAATCTGGAGGCTAATTGAACATGAATTGCCACTTGGCAATGATAACATACCCGTACAAAGCAATCAGATGAAAAACACTCATATTTTTTACCATCAACTGATGAAGAAAAGTGTTTTTCCAACCATTTTAATTGAATCAACAAACAAATAATTGTACAAAATAGAGGGCTAGCGGTACTTTTTTTTTCTCAAAAACACCTGACTAGTAAATTGATGCATTGACATAGTGCATGCTGGTATACTAATGAACTAGACTGCTAAGGTCATAATCTGTCCATAAAAAAACTAGTTATTAGCAATAGCCCGTTATAGCGGCGTTCCTTAAAGACTGACTGACCAAGAGGTTGAGTTGATCGGGATCGACATACTTGCTGCCGCCACAGCTCCCCGGAAGGATACAAAATTGAGCTGCTACCACGGTGACAGCGCCTGGCGTCTGTGTCCTGATCCGAGTGACTTTTGGTGGCTGGCGCCCGGTGAGGCAAAACAATGACTCAGTGAGTGGCGGCAGCCAGATCAATCTGATTGACGGGCAAAATCTCTATTAGTTCGGAAACAAAATCTCTATCTTGGTACTGAGTTAAGAAAGTAGATGTTAGTTCCATATGATTTTGTTAAAATTTTCCCTTTTCTGCACATATGGTGGTAACAAAATCAGCTCACTGTGGGAAGGGACGGTGTTCCTTTTGTCTTTGCACCCTGTGTCATTCTCGAATGATATTCTGCGCAATAGGAAAGTGACTTCAGTTCCCTTAGAATTGTTTTTGTTCATTCGTAGTTATTTGTTTACTAATATATCTGACCAAAAAAAGTTTGCGGTGTCAGTTGATTTATCTGTGTACCGCTTCTCTTCACAACAAGTCGTGTTTACTTCCTTATCTAGGATGTTATGTTGAGCAAATGGTTTGCTTGAATGTCCTTAATTAAAGGGTTAGAAGGTGTCATATATTTTGATTTTTTTCCTGATATTAACTTGTGCGCCACTGTCCAGGCAACCTATTGAAGAACCGTTAAAGTTATTGCCAGGTCCTCATCTGGATTTGAAAAGAGTGAGTGGATATTGTGTATGTCGAGGTTCAGTTTTTGGGGAAGCAGAATTTTTTTTCTTAAGATATTGATCTAATTTACTCCTATAGGGTGTTTCGTCCATTAGTTCTTCATTGGAAGTATTCCCAGGTTCCGTGGGACAACAGAGTCCTGACCGGTAAATTTCCTTGGTATTAACTCTTGTTGCCACATTTTTGGAATGCTAGAAGTGGAGAAGGATCTGGTTACCCCAATCATGTGTGCTTCATGAACTTGCTCGGAGAATAGGTGGTGGTGTTGTTTGTTGAATTGAATATCCTATTTCCTATGTTATTTCATGATCTTATATTTCTAGAGAGCAGATGTTTGTGCTGTGCGGAAAGGCAGACTGTCAAAATTGTGGACCACATGGTTTGACCCCAAGCTATATGATTTGCCTGAAATGCACGAGTTTAGTTCAACCTTTTGGACCATTAGACCTTGTGGTTGTGAGGATTGAAAGTAACCGTGAGCAATGCGATAATTGGTAGAGCACACGGAAGAACATGAGATGTAAAACTTGTGAGATAAGTAAGACAAAGGGGAAGTATCATTTGACATTGTATCGCCTATGACTAATGTTCCATGTAGGAGCCAAGAATCACAGTATTTTCGTTAGTTAATGTACTCTAGTTAGTTTGTGCGAGAATGGCATGACTGGTTTGTTTTGATGTTTTTTCCCCTTTAAAACTGATAGCAGTGACTTTTGAGTTTCTTCACCTGCGTTTATTATAAATGTCTGTTTGTTCTAGGGGTGGTCTTCGCTCCCTTGTTCTGGTTGTATTTATTGGTGGCGTAACATCTGCTGAGATTGCTGCACTTCGATTCCTTAGTGCAAAGGTACTCATTTTTATTTTTTTCCAGATGTTTATAGAAAATGGACTCCAAGGTGTTATAAATTTGGAACATTTTGGACCATGGAAGTTATTTGCGATATCATGTCTCTGCAGGAAGGAATGGGCTACGACTTCCTGGTTGCAACTACAAAGGTTATCACTGGCAACACATTGCTGAGACCAATTATAGCCAGCAGCAAAGAGGGGACGATTTAATTGTCTCTGCTGCGCACATCCTTTTGTGATTGTACAAAGCAATGAACATTGACCCAAGAGGGTTTTCCTTCTTTGATTCTGAGACTGGAAATGTTAAGGCTCGTGCTCTTCTGTTCATCAGACGACTCTTGTTTTTTCTGATACGTGTATATATATCAGTATCTTCTGTAGGACTACAGCTAAATTAGCTACTGCCTTAGTGCTAGCTGCAAGTGCTGCATTCTCGTCTTCGTGCATATACTATATATTTTCATTAAGAGAAAATATCTACCGTATCATGCAGATTGAAACTACACAACCAAAAAACAACCTGCAGTAGCGGAAGGAAATAGTGTCATGACAAATAGCGCGGAAACAAAGTGAGGGTGAGAGGGGGTATGAGTAGCTTCCATATTTTCCGTTACAAGCGGAAAACATGTTCGCATATTTTATCCTTTAGTACTACGGAGTAGTACAGATGAGCAGTACTATGTGACATAACACCGTTATACAAGACTGACTAGGCCTGAATTAGCCTTGTTGCTCAGCACAGGTCCAGAAAGTCCGGCCCATCTCTCGTGTATAAAAGCAGCATACACTCTTTTTTTCAAGAAAACAACAGGACTCTGGTGTGGGCATTTATTAATTTCAAACTCAAGTTACATCCTCTATCAGTTTAGCAAGAATAAAGCTAGGTGGGTCATCAAGCCAATTACAAGAAAGATTATCACTAAACCAAGCCTTTAGCTAATTCATGCGCCACTCCGTTTGCTTCCCTCGAACAGTGTTGAGAATTGACCATTCCAATCATCGTTGCTATATTGATACAATCCGCAAACACCATAGAAGATTCACCCCACCACGACTCTTCTCCCATACAAGCTTGAACAGTTTCAATTGGATTCCGCCAGAACATTGTTGCACATGAGCCTGTTAGCGAGGGCCAATCCCTCTCTCATCGCGATGACTTCGACAGCAACCGCCGATGCAATATTTGGCAAAAAGAGTGTAGCCGAGCCAATAAAGCGCGATTCGAATTCTCGCACGACCGCCCCTGCAGAACCTGCATGGGAATCAAGATGAAAGGAACCGTCGACATTAAGCTTGACTTGTCTAGGTTCAGGTCTTCTCTACTTCTGTAATGGAGCATTTGGTTTCGTCATTGCCTTGGCATCATTAGTGGTAATCATCAGTACTGAAATTTTGCACTGGGCACATCGTAGGCATGTTCTCGTTATGAGTTCATCTTCACCGTATCCACCAGAGATACCAAGACGCCACAGTTACCGTCTCACTAACAGCGATGTTAAATCCTGGAGAGTGCTTGCTTTCCTCCTGAAAATAGATTCCAGGACCGCAGATCCAACTCGATCGGTCTTCTGCCATTGCATCTTCCACTAATGAATTCAATCCCAGAGATTCCCACATAGATTTAGCAGTTAGGGCAACTGAATAAAAGATGTCGAATATCTTCAGCCTCCAGGCCACATATCGGGCATCCTCCACTTGTTCCTATATATCTATTCACCATGATGGACTTAAGGGGAAGAATATCATGTAAAGCCCGCCACACAAATATTTTTCCTTCGCTAGGAACCTTCAACTTCCAGATAGCTTTCCAAACCGGTTTATTTACTGATGATCCGGACAAAGCTAACTGCGATGCTTTAGTGCCGAATTGAAATCTCCACTAGATATGATAGCCGTATTTAACTGTGTACCTCCCATGCTTAGTCAAGTTCCAAGCAATAAAATCCTCAAACCCATTGTTTTGGATTGGTATCTCTAAGATCCGGTTAATTAACATCAACACAGAAGAAAAGTTTATTAAGAAGTACCTCGTCCCATCTTCCTGTAACCGGGCTAATCAATTCTGAAACTTTTGTGTAGACTACATCACCTCTTGGTGGGATAATTTTTCTATCAGGGGTAGAAGGAATCCATGGATCGGTATAAATATTTATATTTTCACCCTTGCCAACCCTCCAAATGTAACCTCTTTAAAAAGTTGTCAATCCAGCCACTATACCTTGCCATGTGAAGGAAGAGCCCACTTCTGGTCCAGCCTTTAAGATATCTCCATGTGGGCAATATTTTGCACGTAGAACACATAAACACTCTGGCTCATTAGTAAGTCTCCAAACCTATTTTGCAAGCATAGCCAAGTTAAAGGAGTGGAAATCTCTAAAACCCATACCTCCCTCACTCTTAGGATAGCAAAGTTTCCACCACACCAATCAGTGCATCTTTTTTACTATTCTCATAATCTCCCCACCAAAATTGTGATATAGCATCACTCATTCTTTTGCAGACCCCTATGGGTATTTGAAATACAGACATGGCATACACTAGAATGGCTTGAGCCACTGCTTTTAGAAGAATTTCCTTTCCTCCTAATAGAGAGTTGTTTTTTTTCCTTCCATCTATTAATCCTTTGAATAATTCTCTCAAAAAAGTGAACAAAGCAACCACTCCTACCAGTCTCCACAATTGCAGGTAATCCCAAATATTTATCAGATAGCGCTTATGTATCAATATGAAGAGCTTCACATATTTCGAAGCAGCTTACACTCTTTAGGCTACTAAGAAAAAAGAGTAGCTCGCGCTCCGGGACTCCCCTGTTAGATGCCTAGAGCAACTCTAGCAGGTACCAGATATCCAAAATCAGATATCTGGGATCACGTACCCTAGTACGCGTTTAGGGTTTGGAAAATCCACGGCCCATAACATATACCTAAACTAGAATTGGATAATTTTGAAAACCTTCATATCTTCTCCACACTGAACTGGGATTGGGTACCCCCTGATATGCGTTCAGGATTAGATCGATCCAACCATGATGAACATGCATGGTGTCGTGAACGTCGGTGGCCACATCAGGAAACAATTTGGGTCACATTATGCACTAGGGGCAAAAGCATTTTTGTGGGTTCTCAATTAACACCGTTAGTTCCCCAAATAAACCAGAATGTCATAAAATGCAAGGTTTAAAATAGCGCTATTCTTCGCTAATAACATATCGCTAAATGTTATTAATTTTGCTCGCTATCACACTATTTATGAAATAGCATGCTATATCGTGCTAAAATATCATAGCATTATCACACTTTTTTCCCAGCCTATTGGCCCAAAGGCCTGAGCTTTCTTCCTTCAGAAAAGAAAAGGTTTCTTTCTTTTTGTTGTGTTGGTGAACAATAATCTGTTGGTTACTCTTCTAAATCGGAAGATAATATCTCTAATAATGATAATTTTTAATAAATAATGTATGCCATGTTGTTGCCTCGTGAAATGTTGACGTTCGGCTTAAAAAAATTGTAAATTTTTGCTTGTATATGGTTATGTATGTATGGTCGTTTCACTTTGGACTATATCATTTATTTTTTCTGAAATCCTTTATTTGTATGCTATATCTATTATATTTTTCCAAAATTCTATTTAAAGTATTGCACGCTATGAGCACGATATATCGTGCAACGTTTGGGAGAGGCCACCGCTATTTCATTTAGCACGCTATTTTAAACCATGATAAAATATCAAAACTTACACCTAGTGTCAAATAGGGAAGTGCAAAAGCTTTAAGGCTAAATATGGAATCATATTTGGAAGTAGTGTTAAATAAGGAATTCTCGCATAAAAATTATCTAGGCAGGGCCCTCATCGGGTATCTGCACGGGTCACGAAACAAGCTGATCTCGGAAATCGGCCGGAGTTATCCGGTTCTGGTCCATTTCAGGCTGCTAGAGTTGCTCTTATCCATTCATCACAAATGCCGATTTCCACTCATCCTCCGCCGCCCCACCACGATTTGACTCCGTCTTTCTCCTCATTCCTTGAGATCTTTTTGAGCCCCGGCCTTGGCCTCTATATTTTCGAGGTTTGTCGGCGGTGGCACGAAGAGGAGGCAGCAGCCATCGTCCCCCACAATGGGGTGCTCCACACGCATGGAGGAGAAGGAGTGGGTAGATGAAGGTTGCCCAGTGCAGTGTTGTCATGTTCTAAACATTCTCCCGTGGGCGCCGCTAGCGGGGCGGCGCCCTTGGTCTCTCCGGCGTGGCGAAGGCTTCGGGGAGAGGCAGATGGTGTCGGCGAAAAGCGTACTGAGGGATGAGGGGGAGCAATGAAGTGAGGATTCACCGCCGTCGGGAGGCTCGATAAGGTGCAGTGAAACCTTTAGTCCCGCCAGTTTAGGGGGAATTCAAGTGGTATATAGATGCGGGCCTGAGCCAAGGTATTGTGGAAAATCTGTATGAGATGGTTTGAAGCGTGCCTTGGAACTCGGCCGCATTGCGTGTTATATAGGGGTCAAACGACTAGATAGATTTACAGGGTTGTTACAGATCGGATTGATCAACAAGAAAGGATCTAGAACGGTTTATCTACACCGTTAATTAGGATTACAACAACTTATCTCTACGCAATGCTCTAGAAGCTTCATGTTTAACATCCTCCCTCGATCTCAACGTGTACATGTTGAGATTGTTCTTGAATGCTTCTAGTTGTCGAACTTGCAGTGGCTTAGTAAACCCATCTGCTACTTGATCACTTGTTGGAATAAACCGAATTTCCAACAATCTCCGAGCTACTCGTTCTCTCACAAAGTGGAAGTCGATTTCAATGTGTTTCATTCTTGCATGGAATACAGGATTGGCTGACAGATATGTTGCTCCAAGGTTATCACACCATAGGCAAGCAGTTTGTGGATGCTCTACTCCAAGCTCATTAAGAATAGACTCAACCCACATTACTTCAGCAGTAGCATTTTCCAATGACTTGTACTCTGCCTCAGTACTTGATCTAGAAACTGTGGCTTGCTTCCTGGCACTCCATGACACAAGATTAGAGCCAAAGAACACAGCAAACCCACCAGTTGATCTCCAATCAGCATCAGAAAAGGCACTAACAAGTGAAGATGATGATCTACCAATCCTGAGACCAGTAGTGGCACTTCCTCTAAGATATCTCAATATTCTTTTCACTGCTGTCCAATGCAAGGTTGTAGGAGCATGTAAAAATTGACAAACTTTATTAACCAAAAAAGATATATCCGGCCTTGTCAGGGTTAAGTACTGCAAAGCTCCAACAATGCTCCTGTACCGTGTTGCATCTTCTGGATTCAACAATTCTCCCTCATGCAAAGACAACTTCTCCGTCGTGGAGAGTGGTGTGCTCGAGACCTTGCAATCTGTCACACCCACACGAGACAATAATTCCATAGCATATTTCCCTTGGGTTAGCAAAATATCATTACCATCTTTCTTAACTTCAATTCCTAGAAAGTAGTGTAGATCACCCAAATCTTTAAGAGCAAAATCACTTCTTAGATCATTTAACAGTGCTGTAGTTGCTTCTTGAGAGGAACTCACCACAATAATATCATCGACATAAACTGAGAATATGCAAGTGCGAGAGGGTGGGGCGTGCTCTGGTGCTATCCACGATAGACGAATGGTGCGCACGGGTTGGGCTTGGGCAGCTCCCGCCAAGCCACTTGGCGGCCTCCGGTTGGGCAGGCGAGGGTCAAAAGAAAAAACCGGCCGAAACTCGGCAATCGCCACACATATCCTCCCGTTTCCCTAACCCTGTTTTCTTCCTGGCGGCGGCGGGTGAGTGGAAAGCTGGGCGTGAGTTGGGGCGAACAGAGGTGTGGGCAGGGGGAGGTGGAGATCGGAAGAGATGGGAGATTGGGGAAGGAAGTGGTGGAGGTCGGACACGGTGGTCGACGGTGGCCATAGACAGATATGGGGGCAGACGGCGGTGGTGGTCGGAGGAGATGTGACACGGACGACGCTGGATCGGGGAGGCCGTGGAGGAGCTCAGAATCAATTACGAGCAGGTGGAAGGAGAGCCGCATCAGTGGACGTGCGTGAAGAAGATGAGAAGAATGGGGAACAACCTCCGAATTCAAGCGGATTCAGCGCAGGTAGTCACTCTGGTGGCTTCAGCCACGGTGAGGGCTCGTAGACTGTGGCCTGCACGGGGCGGCATGCCGGCAGCGGAGGGCCACCACCTCTCCCCTCTCTACCCCCTCCCCCTTTGACTTGTCCTATTGCAGAATCTGCTCCCTCTCTCAGTTGGGAAGACACCAGAAGGAGGCCTCCGTGTTGTGATGGGTTGAGGGAGGGTGATTTTCTTCAGGTTGTCGTAGCACAAGCAGGGCGCAGCGACTATTTTTGATGTACAATGTGTTCTTCATCCTCATGTTAGCTTTTCACTTAGGTACATAAGCTGCATGATGAAATGCTGCACCTACAATATCCGAGTAATTGACATTTTTTTACATGTTTCGTAGTCGGTTGGGTTCAAACATTGCAGTGCCACTGTCGGCGCCTTGGCAAATGTGTCTCCACGTGAGTGGTGGTGTGAACACGACTTCAATGAGCACGTCAACCGTAGCTGTTACGTGTGCGGCAATGGAGGCCCAGGTCAGCAACACACCCATTCCTCTCCATCTTCACCTCTAAACTTTGGACACCTTATTATACATATGAGTTGCCCTTTATTTCATTTAAGCGCTCGATGTTTATTCGCAGCCATACAGGAAAAATTCATGATCCATCCGTGAGATTGGCATATAATGTACTTATTGCTTCATGAATTTGTGTTCTAGGTACAAATGTGTTGGTTCAAGAGCCATCGGAACTGTCTACTTCATAGGAGTTGTCTTGGATCGTTAATTTTTTTAAGAAGATGCATTGGAATTACAGGATGGAGGATTTGATTTCCTTGACAAATTATGAAGGTTTCTACAGTTATAACAACTTGCTGTTTGGTAATGCATGTTAATTTTAGTGTATATCATACTTAATTTGAACGATGTTTCAATAAGTCAAAGCATATATTTGGGGTATTATTACTGACTCTTCACTTTAATTGCAGCGTCCGTGTTGGAAGTTCATCCATGGCTCCAAGATTAAGATATCTAATAGACACCTTTTTTTATAATATGAAATATGAAATGATAATTAGGTACACTCCCCTACTTTCAGACCTAGAATGTTCAGCATGTCTGTTGCCTTCACTGTGTTTATATATGCCTATTTATTTTGGCAATTTTACAGCAGCTACTTACTGTGGTGCCAGAAAAGGCGACCAGTTCTTGGTATTGGGTTGCATCACTGTCATGACGGAGCAGTGCGCGTGGTGGCTGCAGTATCGCTCACGCTCCCGAGAAATGCCCTGCAAGAACCAAGAAGCTTCCAACAGTTCAGTTAAATAGCTTCAGTTCCTCAGCTGAAACCTGTGTAAGAATCGTGGGAGACAGAGGCAAATAACCAGTTACCGCTTGATGGCGCTGTAGCCGTGGCTGCCGATGACAAACAGATCCGCACCGTGCTTCTCGACTGCATTTCAAAGGACGTACCTCGGCTCCACTTCGATCATCTCCACCACACCCTGCACCTGTGAATTCCTCCCTATCCTCTTGATCTAGGTAACCTCCAAACATACTGTTCTTTAGCTACATCTGTACTACTTTCATGGAGCTGCAAATGCTTGTGTTTTAATGATTTGGTAACAATCCATCAGATGTACATCTCTTTTTACTAGGTTTGCAGATGACTTTTGGAGTTAGTAGTTGAATATTAGAGCTTGATGACTATAAGGATGATGAATATTTTTAATTGGCTGATTTGATTTTTTTCATATTTATTAGGTTCCTTTTTCATATTTGGGAGATGTTTGGCATCAACTATTTGGGGAACAGGAGATGGAACCATTTTGTGTGCTAGACATTTTGACCATGTTACGCATTTTTTTTCTCATATTTACATAAGGCATGGCCTGGTGGGTATCTATCTATGTTTCGAAGTGGTATCTGTAAGTCCAAATTCAACATTAGCCAACCAACTTGTGTCCAGAATACACTGGCTTATGGCGATGCCTCTTTCAGTGTGCAAACTTTCTACTATGTGATAGCTTAATCTCAGGAGCATGAGTTCTGCTGGTTCTTGTTTTAGTACTGAAAATCATGTGTGTTCATGACCATTCAAATAACTACTATATTATAGGGCAACTCACTTCTTTTTTGTCAAAATTTTGAGCCTCCTTGAGAATTAACACAGTTGTGACACGTGTATATCTTGATTGTTTTGCTATTTCGTGGTGCTTTCTTGGGGTCGTTTTGGTGCTCTGTAATATTTATTTGGGAGACAAGCTGCCCGCTGCTTTGGTTTTGGGTTGTTCTGGGTAACTCTGGGTGTGGTTGTAGCTTGATTTAGCGGTCAAAGCGGTGCTTCCGTTCCAATGAATCAATCCAAAACATCACCGCTGTGCATCGGACTTGGAACCAACAGGTGAATATGCAGTATCAAAGCCCTTCAAAATAGTGAATATGAGTAGCTTCCAAATCCACCATCTTTGTACTCAATCTGACTAATTCACTATTCTCATTTTCCTATTTGAAGCCTATGTTGAAGGGCTTTGATACTGCATATTAATAGTGTGATTTTCTTTCAGTGCTCGCGTCATTGCACAGATCTATATGATGCTTGACCTGGAAGGGCAGCATTAAAACAGTGGTACACACTGATGAGAGCTCTCAAAAGTCTCCATATCAATATTCTATATGATTCAGTGTAGCTCCTTTAGGATCACGATTTGGTTTTAGTGACTATCGTAATGCAAACTGCAATTTATTCCGCAAACAACTTGACTCTTATCAGATTGAAAAACTTTTGGTTCAGGGGTCCTTACACAATCACTCATCCATTAACATCTATAGTTTTGTTTGGAGTACAAGTACAATTTAGTTTTCATTGTTGATCTGAATCTCTCAAGCACTCCTTTTTATTATTTCTACTTAGTTAGGGTGACTTCAGTGCTTCTAGGAATATACTGCTTGGCAATTCATGGGATGTGGGTTAGCATTGATGTAGACAATTTGCTATTTTAGATGATAGTACTTGTGGTGTATGAAATCAGCAGGCTAGACAAGATCATGGACTATTCCATTGTGAGGACTATTCCATTGTGAATAAAAGGAAGAGCATGTGCAATGCATAGTTAGACTGTCTTCCAAGATAAGATGTGTGCCATGATTTATTACATCATTAGTTCCTGGTCGCATTTGATGATATTTCGTCCAATTGATTAAATAGTGAATATTTTTTAGAGGTTGACAAGTATGGGTAGTACACTGGTTGATGGAAGTATCTAAAGATTCAGTCATTCAATCTTCTCTCCACTGTATGAGGGTCAGTTCTCTCAATTTGACGTCTATTTACATCTGATAAAGATTCATTTTTACCTATCATCTCTATCTCTGTCCTGCTAATGCATGTTTTTCGTGGTCAATTTACTCTACGGAGGAATTGTGGCTTCGGTCAGAGGATAAAGACCATGTTTTAAAGGAATTATGAATCTCACTTCAGCACTTTGAATGCCTATGGCATGTGAACAATAAAATATATTGTTCCAATAGTCACCTTCCTGGCGATTTATTTTCCTGAATTGCATGGGACTCATGTCGTAGTAAAGGTTTGGACTTAATTATGTACCTTTATGCTTTATAATTTTCTTCCTTTCCGTGTTGGCAGTTAAGATTTCAAACTTACAGAACATGTGCTGAAAAGAGCTGCACACAGCCCCAATTAAGAATCTGGGATGTGCCAGCAATGCTTAACATGCCCTTTATGTATTATATATGATTGCACTAGACATACATTTACGCCTGAAGCAATCTTCACATCTGCCACATTAAGATGAATCATCTTCTATACCAAGGACAAATAACGGCGTGCAGGTTAAATTGACAATCCAAACCGCTTTAGTCGAAGATCTCTCGCGGAAAGGTTATCAATGGAAGATCCCTTGTGCGCGTCACCCACGGAAGGGCCTACATATGGAAACACGGAATAATCTGTATAGGTGTATTTCATCAAGGTTGACTGCGCATTATTGTGCTCAACATACATCATGCTACCAGGTATTCAGTTAATTCACTTGCTCCTATTCAGCATCATGTATCGAGTTAGGCTAATTTAGTAACTATCTCTCCTCATGGAAATACCAACCGTGTGAAAGAATGCTTGGATCGTTTTTGTTCCCAAACTCACTACGGTTCAGATAACATCCTCTGTTTCGTGTGCTTAATTATCATGATATATTTGTACAACCACTTGAATTTTTCCTAAAGAGACAAAATCAAACTGCCATCCATATATTCCCCTCTTTTAATGCTATGAAAAGATTAATCATACTAAGCTATTATGGAACAAAACGAAACACCAGTGCAAACAAGTGCCTACATATCTGCTGCCATACAATGTCCGAGTCCGGTAAGTTGCTTTTAGACAAAGAAGCCGTCTGTAGATAAATTGTGATGTGTAACTGGTTTGGATGCAGTGCATTCTTATTTAGTGTGCTCCCTTTGCTTAGGTTCCCTCTGTACACGATTAATTGATAGTTCGGGATTGTTGAACTCTCGAGAGTCTTACCCTGCTTGAATCTGGTCATTTAGATATATTTTATTCGGAACATATATGCTACTGATGTTTGCATTCATAATTTTCAAAAATCGCTCCCCAGCTGAATATGTAACCATTTATGTACACAAATTACAACTTCAAGATATTTTAGTCGTTTAGGTCGATACATGAAATTCAAATTTGTTCCTATTGTATTTTGCCAGATTTTGGCCTGGTTTCTACAGATGATACCTACAACTCTAAAGTGCTTTAGCTAATATATATGGAGGCTGGTCTATTCCTTCCTCTCTGTTTTTAGTGCTTCCTCTGCTTCCTGATTTTTATCTATTCGGTTAGCACATCGAAAACAGATTTAGGCGGTCATGTCTGTCTTCTTTGTGTACTATTTATGTTCTTTATTGTGTTTGGTAAACTAAATTTCCTACGGAATTATATATGAGCTATGGAAGAAACAAGTTTATTATCCGACAATCTAATTCTTATAAGTGCATATGAATTTAGCCAGCATAGCGTAATTCTCCCACTCTCCTTTAACACAAGCTGTTCTTTCAAGATACAGGGTTAAAATGACTAGGAATTCTTGGCTGTCTACTTGATTCTAGAATAAGCATGAACGTGTTCTAGCATTGTTGGGTTGTTATATTCTGTTCCCTAAGTGATATATAGCTGAAAAAAGATATAGGACATTTCTGCATGTAAAGATGGCACGTTAAGAAATATTTGTACCATTAAGATAGGATTATTTTTGTCTTGCTCTTACTTAAAATAAGTTCTGCCCAGAAATTTTGATTTTTTTTCATCATGGGTACGAATATTAATATTTACATTTGGATGGTTCGGCTGCAGGTCAGAATAATGAGGGTCTCCCTATACCTCAAACTTCAAAGTAGGTTCAAGGTCCTTGAGACTTTAACATTGCCACCATCTATGGATCTCACGAGATAGAGTGCACCATCATCAGCTTCTGTAGTCGATGCGGTAAAATCGTGGTCTTAGTAGAGCACCTGTGTTTTTGGGCTTCTGTAGTTGTACGGATCATCAGGAAGTGTTATAACAAGCAGAGCAGAGCTGTGTCTGACAGGCTTACCGTGTAATGTAATCTATTCACACCTGCCGCGTTTCAATACGTGTCCTTTTTGTATGGTGAAGGACCATATAACATCCCTTGACCATCTAGCCGAGTTGTGTCCTCCTACACTTTCTCAGTTTGGTCTGCAAATGTGCAAAATTCCTCGGCGGATACATGCGAAGCTGTTTGCTCTGAGTTTCCGTGATCATCAACAATGTCAATATACGACCGTGTATTCCTTAGAGAATTATATATCAGTGTAGCCATGCCCATTCGAAATAACTAAGTAGTCGTTTCTGTCCAATATGGTGTCTCCTCCTCTGTGTATCCTATGAATGTTATACAATTTCAGAAGTATAAATAAAGGACACACTGTTCCGTCATATTCTAGAACAAAGTTTATAAGTTCAACTCTGTTCTTCTCGAATTCTAGCTCACAGAATTTCTAAGAGCATCTCCAAGCGCTATAATAGCGCTGCCAATTTACCGCGCTGAGACGCATTTTGGCTGCTCCAACACATGCGCGCTGCAAATATTTTTCCACATGCGCGCCATTTTGCACAATCGCACGCACCAACTATGCCGCTTGCATTTCAGCGCGTGAAAAGCCACAACGAGTGCGCGCGGCTAACGACCTCCTGAAAATTCACCCCACACCGCATCCCCATTTCCGCCTCCCACTCCGGCGCCGCCGCCGCCCCTATTCCATGTTGGTTCAGCCGCCGCCTTGCTCGCCGGCGTAGGTCAGCTTTTTTGGCGCGCCGGCGCTGCTCCAATCGACGGGCGACAACCGCGCCGCCGCCGCCCCTTCCTTGTCGGCCCTACTCCAATCGGGCGTCAACCGCGTCGCCGTGGCCCCTTACTCGCCGACGCTGCTCCAGTCAATGATTTAATGGGAGTTCCCGTCCAACTGCGTAGAAGAGAAAAGAGACTAGCCCAATTTATTTTCTCATACCATGCCATTCGTCAAGGAGAAATACATGATCAACTTCAACTTGATATCATCGAGGAGTGCAACAATGAACAAATTCAGTTTATTTTACCATTTGTTGTATTTTTGTATTGTTATTTAGACAACCATTTTATTCATTTGAACTATTCGTTGTTGATGTTATTTGTGTTGTAATAATAATTGAACTATTTATTGTTGATTTTATTTATGTGTGTTTGATCTTCATGTGAATAGATGCTTGTGAGATCTGTGTTTGTACGGTAGGGCGCTGTAAAACGCAGCGTCCGGTGGAGCGTTGTTTTGCCGCGCCTAGAAAATAGAGCATCCAGTGGAGCGTCAGGTTTTATCGCGTCCGTCAAAGCCTAGAACAACGCTGTAAACGCCTTTTAGCACGCGCTACTATAGCGATTCTGTTGAAGATGCTCTAATTCATAGTACTTAGTGCCTATCTATCGGTGATACGGTAGGTGTATAAGAGTGTCCCCGGCAAAATATACAGACAAAAGAACATGCACAAATCCAAATACATTGGAAAACTATACATTGAACAACTTTTCTTCTATAGAGCATAACATGTACACGCTACACACCATAAGACATTTGCTTACAATGCAACCGTCAACATAGCAGCAGCGAAAACACTAGGCAATACTTCTCAGGGATTTCTCAAGCTTAGAAATTCCACCACTAACAACCATGAGAGCGAAATTAGTGATATGTTCATATGGACGCTCAGCAGCTCCAGGTGCACACTACTCAAAAGTTGTCGACTAAGCAGAAGAAAGTTTTGCATATGTATCCAACTTACGGCGACAACCATTTGTCAATGCTTCTACTCTCATCCTCAATAGGTGGTTCTCTTCCTCTGCACGTCCACTGCAAGAGTTGTAACTATCATGGTTAAAACGACTCATATTCCACCAACGAGATCCTTAATTTCGAACTTAAATTCCCTTTCAAGTAGTCGGATCAACGACTTCGCTGCCTTCTCTTCAGCCCCCTTCATTGTACGATACCCTTGGCCTCTTTAGGTACACACCTGACTAAGTTCTACAGGAACGTCCAAATCTGGCACGGAAGCACGAACATCACTAAAAAAAACACCATACCTACGATAGGTATCAAACTAGAGACCAATAAATGGAACTTTCTTGACCACTTCACCAATATAACCTTACAAGCAACTTCAAGAGTGTGCACATTTTATGTAAAAGAAAATAAGCTCCACATTCAAAGAAGATCACCACAATGAAGACAAATTTACCATGTGGAGGAAATCGAGGAGTCTACATGTGATGCATACATCTCAAAAAGAGCATATATATCCATTAAATCATCCATAGTGAGGAGAACACTCTACTGAAAAGAACACGGTTGCATGCCATGTTTCAGAGAACACATGTACGACCATGCGTAGCACATCCATTCACGCGTCACCACAAGAAAAAAAAATAAACCACCCTAACATATGATCACCATCTCACTTTTCTTATTCATTCAACATTTTTTTCATTTAACAACTTAGTTAATCTTACATATACAGTGCATGCCGGTAAAAAAAGTAACACTTGAGTGAAAACACAAATTTTTATTCAGAATAGGCACACGTACATTTCACAGAACGAAGAGCAAGGAAAATACTCACCCAACACATCAAAGACGTTACACACCCAGCTGGATTTATTATACAAAGCTTGGATTCTAAAAAGAACAAACACAATTATAAAAAGAAAAGAAAACTAAAACCCACAAACATTTAACACAACCAAAAATTACCATCACTCAGCCACCACACGGCGCGGCGTGCCGCCGCGCCTTTCATTGCTAGTACTTGTTATTTCTGACCTATTTCAAGGATAGATAGCAGCTGCAACAGGGTAGCAATTTCCCTGTTTATTCATTTTGTTTATGACAAGCAGAAAAGGAAAGAAAAACGTGGCTATTTTTGCGTTGGGCTTCGAAGCTCAGATAGTGCTCTTTTTTCTACAGAGAAAAGTGAATCACATGTCCTGATTTCTTTCAAGAAATTATTCGGTTGTTTTGTCACAAGGAATTATGTGGTTCTTTAAATGGCAATGTCTATAGCCAACAGTTTGGTTCTTTCCGGCATTGATCTCCCTTTCTAGATGCACTTAAAATAAAATAAAAGATCATCCACATGACCAGTGAACAGGGCCGTACCTGAGAAAATAGAGGCCCTGTGCCAAACAATAAATTAGGCCCTCGGCGTACTATTTGCAATAATGGAGAACATGTTTTGTAATACATCTCATGTTGGTGGTGCAACTTTTAGAAGAAATTACATCTTAAAAACCTATTACTACTAAACCGCTCTAAAATAAGTGACTCGGTTTTGTGTAGATAATGTATTTAGATGTATTTTAATTTTAGATACATCCGTATCTAACAATAGTTGAGTCACTTATGGGACGGGAGGAGTACCGAAATTCAAAAGTATTTCCTCAGTTCCAAAATAAGTGCTTAGATTATCTAGTTTTGGATGTATCCACATATTAACATGTGTCAAGATAAATCCGTATTTACAAAAAATAGAGTCGCTTATTTTTGAAACGAAGGTAGTATTGCACACTTTGGGAGAAATGTACCAACTGCCATCCTTGAGAAGTACTACTATCAGAGAGATGTGGAATTGAGAAGAAAACATCAAAGAAATCAATGATAGACTACCGATGGTAGTACAGATTTATTCTGCCAACTAACAACATAATTAATCTGCATATATAGGAGAAGCGATAGGGAGACTGAACAAAGAAAAGAGAGAAAGATAGATGCGTAGGTGACATATGGGGCCTCTCGAGTTAATTCAGTGGCAGATTTCAAGGCCATAGTACATAGTATTGCTCAACGTTTTGATTAGGCCCTACTAAAATATTGATTAGCCCCAACTAAAAATGGTCATTAGTAGTAATAATAGTAATTTGGAGGCCCTCCAAATTGAGAGGCCCTGTGCGGTCGCTCACCCTGCACACGCCTCAAATACGGGCCTGCCAGTGAATTAAGAAAAAAACACTTAGTTTACTTTTTAGTCCAGAAGCACGTGACAAAATTGGACGATCACACAACACAATGATCAAAACTTCACTTAAGATTGAGCGTTTTGTCCCTTGATTTGACAGCCACCGTACGGTGAGGAGGCGCCCCAAGGGGCGCCCCAACCACTAGTGAGCATAAAAATGGTCACCTTTCCCTTCCTATAGAAGAAGAGGGACGTGTCACCTTTTGAAGGACTGAAACCAAGTTGTTGCAGCTTCATGCTTAACCTTGAGTACCATGCTCTTGGTGCTTGTTTCAACCCATATAATGCCTTGTCTAGCCGACACACATGTTGTGGTCTAGCTTTGTCTTCATAACCCGGAGGTTGTCTCATGTATACTTCTTCCTCAAGAACGCCATGGAGAAACGCATTTTGTACATCCAATTGGCGAAGACACCATCCCCTGGGGAGACAGCAATAGACAAAACCAATCTAATAGTAGCTGCCTTAACTACTGGACTAAAAGTATCCTCGTAGTCTATACCAAAACGTTGTTTAAAACCTTTTGCTACTAGTCTAGCTTTGTACCTAACTATAGTACCATCAGCTTTTCTTTTTATTTTATACACTCATTTACAATCAATGATATTCCTTCCTTGGCAAGGTGGAACTAGATGCCAAGTTTTGTTGTTCATAAGAGCACTATACTCATTATCCATAGCATTTTTCCAATCATTATTTTGCAATGCTTCACCTAAATTCTTAGGTTCACCGGTTGAGGCAAAACCCCCATACCTGACCGTACCATCTGTAAGCTGAAGTGGTCGAAAGATGCCGCTTTGTGAGCGTGTGCGTGGCGCCCTCAAATTTTGAACTGGCACAGCAGAAGCTACACCTGAAGTGGCCACAGAGGATCGGTGGTCAGGCGAATCAGCAGAAGAACCAGAGGCAGGTGCAGGTGAATCTGCTGTCCCATCCTCCCTGTCGCCTGACGCAGGGGATCCGTGGGGACCAGGCGACGTGGCGCGTTCAGGGCCACAGGAGGCGTGTGGCGGGATCGTGCCGCCTCGAGCCGCGGGAGGCGACGCGGGTGCGGTCGGCTCAGTGCGCCGCGTGTCGCACGCTGGTGGGGCGTGATGGGGTTCGTAGCATAGAAAACAAAAAATTTCCTACCGCAAGACGAATAAAACCAATAGATCTAATCTATGGAACACCCAAGATCTAATCTACAAGATCGAAGCAACGAGATGGAGATGAGACTAACCCTCGAAGATTCCAAAGCCTACGAGATTAATCTCGTTGTTGGTGTAGACGATCGTCCCCGGTGCTGCAATCCGGTAGCACTTCCGTACTCGGTCGCGCGTACGGTGTCGATGAAGCTCCTTCCTCTCCCGTTCCAGCGGGCAGCGGAGGTGTGGTAGATCTCCTCCAACTTCCAGCAGCACGACGGGGTGGTGGTGGTGGTGGAGGAAGAAAACTGCAGGGCTTCGCCTAAGCCGGAGCAGCGTATGGTGGAGGGAGAGGCGGCCAGAGGAGGAGGCAATGGATGGGGGGTGTGGCCGGCCACCATCTCCCATCTTTATATAGGGGGTCAGCCGGCCAGGGTGGCCCCCTTTCCCATCTAGGGTTAGGGGGGGCGGAGGCCAAGGGGGGAGAGGGCTTTCCCCTCCCCCAAGTTGATCCCCCCAGGGAAACCCTAGGGGGTTTGGCCGGCCTGGTCCTTGGGGCCATGTGCCCCTGGCCCATTAGGCCAGGGAGCATCCCCTCGGCCCACGGTGGGCCTCCTAGGTCGTGGGCCCCATGGTGGACCCCTCCGGAACCTTCTAGAACCTTCCAGTCATCCACCGGAAAAATCCCGAACATTTCTGAAACCCAGAAATCAACTTCCCTTATATGAATCTTATTCTCCGGACTATTCCGGACCTCCTCGTGACATCCTGGATCACATCCGAGACTCCGAACAAACTTCCTCTCCATACCATATTCAAATCTACTTATGCGACATCGAACCTTAAGCGCGTCACCCTACGGTTCGCGAACTATGCAGACATGGTCGAGACTCCTCTCCGAGCAATAACCAATAGCGGGATCTGGAGATCCATAATGGCTCCCACATATTCAACGATGACTTAGTGATCGATTGAACCATTTACATACGATGCCAATTCCCTTTGTCTCGCGATATTTTACTTGTCCGAGGTTTGATCATCGGTATCTCTATACCTTGTTCAACCTCGTTACCGACAAGTACTCTTTACTCGTACCGTGGTATGTGATCTCTTATGAACTATTCATATGCTTGCAAGCTAATCAGATGACATTCTGTAAGGGTATTTCACCCTTATCCATTATTTTGGTAACGATGACACCGTGCTGAAGTATTTGGCCTAATGTGTTTATAAGGATAATCTCAGGTATTAGGCAATGAGGTGTAAATGGTGTATCAAAGGAACAAGAAGGCTAAAGGAGACCCCCCCATTTCAACAACAATCAAAAAGGGGTTACAGGAGAAATCCGGTCACCAGCCCGGTCCAACCGGGCCAGCAACCGGCCAGTCCGGCGTGCTGGCCGGTCAACCGGGCGGCAACCGGGTTCCAATGGAGGAGCCAGCAGCTCCGGTTTGCGACCGGTCAACCGGGCCCCTGACCGGCGGGTCCGGCGCTCCGTCCGGTCGACCGGGCGGCAACCGGGCAGCAACCGGCCACCAACCGGAGAAGCACCAGGACGACGCAAAGGAGCCCCGGTCACTGATCCGGTCTGACCGGCCTCTGGACCGGGCTGTCCGGTCTGTGGCCCGGTCAACTGGGTTTGTCGAGGAAAAATGCTGAGGTGGCAAGTGGCAACGGCCATATTTCGAAGAACACTATAAATAGCCCTTCTCCTACCTCTAGACAGTTAGGCACTACACTACAAGCTGTTCTTGAGCTCCTTCTCTCATACTCCATTGTTAGAAACACCAAAAGCATCAGATCTCCCTCCTCCTCCACCCAAACTCAAATCCCTTCGGGGAAACGATAGAGGAGGACCCGATCTACCGTTCTACCAAGCCAAATCTTATTCCCCCTTGTATTCATCAAGAAGCTTGCTTCCTAGGGTTCTTTGGAAACCCTAGGTGGGCAAGAGGAGTCCGAAAGCATCCGGGCTGTGGATCTGCTCCGGGCAAGATTGTGAAGGTTTGGAGGCTACCTCAAAGTCTACCACAAGTGAGAGAGCTATTCCTTCGTGGGATAGGCTCCGGAGAATAGGGTGAGCCTTCGTGGCGCGGGGAATCCTTCGTGGGACCTCCACTCCTCCAAACGTGACGTACCTTGTTGCAAAGCAAGGGAACACGGGAATACATCCTCGTCTCCGCGTGCTATCGGTTATCTCTAACCGAACTCCTTACTTGTGATTTAACTGCCTGTGAGAGCCTTCGTGCTCGAGTTAGTTGTATCCTCATATAGGTTGCTTCACCTAGTTTGCATTAGGCTCACCTTTATATTCCGCAAAGCCTAATATTGCAAAGAAAGAATTAAAATCTGTAGAAACCTATTCACCCCCCCTCTAGGTTTACCATCTCTATACTTTCAATTGGTATCAGAGCCTGGACTCTTTTTAAGGGCTTCACCGCCTTAAGAGTGAGATGGATAAACTATTCGAGGGTCTAGATGATGACTCTAACCTTTCGGTTAAAGAAATGAAATCTAGATTCTTGGCATATGAGGCCGAGAAGAAGAAAAAGGAGGATGAACTACAAAGCCAAATGGCAGAAATGTCTGTCATGCTTAAGAACCTAACTACTGGAGGAGCTCCTAGTGGGGTTTCGGCCTCTAAGGAATCCTTCCATGAAGTTAACCATGACTATCCTAGAAACACTTCACCCATGCCTCATATAAACCATAGTGGAACCGTTCCCCATTTTGATGGAACTCACTTTCCACATTGGAAATCTTCTATGGAATCTCATATTCGCAGCTGCAGTGTGGAGCTATGGGAGATCATTCTTCATGGATACCGGGAGCCACAAGATCCCGTTCGGTTGACCTCCACCGAGTTCTACAACCGTCAACTCAATGCCTCCGCACGTGACAAGATTAGAAGTGGCATCAATCGCAAGCTCCTTGATCAAGTCAATGACATCGGCTCCGCTAAAGAGTTGTGGGATCGAATCGTAGTACTCCAAGAGGGAACCGATTTGATCCAATCATCTCTTTATGAGACCGCAAAGCAAGAAGCTCACCGGTTCATGATTCGAGAAGGAGAATCCATAGCCGATGCCTATGCAAGGCTTGGTGCTCTTAGAGTAAGGATCAAGGGACTTGGTGCTGAGAAGTATGACGACGGCTTTGAGATGAATGAAGGATTCATAAAGTCCAAGGTCATTGCAATGATTGCTGTCAAGCAAGAAGATACCAACCTTGCACTCAACTTGCAAATCATGACCAAGAGTGCCGATCTGAACTCCGATGATCTAGTCTCCTATGTGGCCGCCAATGAAAACATGGCCAAGGCAGGAAAAATGCTCATGGCAATGAACCGTGTTGATGAAGCCTCACACAACCATGAAGCGTCACACAACCTTGCCCTCAAGGCTAGAGCTGACCATGGAGGAGAAGAAGAATATGAAATTGAGGAAGATGAGGAGATGACCTCAACTAGTGACATCGCTACCGACTTTGCCTTCTTTGCCAAGAAGTACAAGGGAAAGTTGCCAATGCTCCTCAATGACAAGAAGAAGAAGAGAACTTGCTACAATTGTGATGAAGATAGCCACTTTGCAAATGAGTGCCCTTATGAGAAAAGGGTAGACAAGCCAAAGTTTATCAAAGGGGTCAAGCCAAGATTGAAGCCAAACCCAATCAATGACCGATACAAGAGGAACAAGGGAAGAGCCTTTGTTGGGGCCGAGTACTTGTCCGATGAAGAAGAGGAAGATGAGGAGAAGGAGGCCGGAGTGGCCGGTTTGGCTTTCTCTAAGCCCGGGTCACTCTTCACATATGACTACTCCAAGGATTACTCCACGGAGAATGATGTTGGTTCTTCCTTTATGGCAAGAATAACTCAAGATGATGACTCCGACGACTCTTCCTCATCTACAACCATTGGCTCTTGTCTTATGGCAAGAGAAACCAAGGTAATGGAACGCCCACCTTCTTTGTCTAGTGTCCTTGACAATGAAGCTGAAAATCAAGATGAATTAACTGTGCTTAAGGAACTTTACAATGTTAGATGCACCCTTCATGGTGAAGCTCTTGTCAAATTTGATTTCTTGATGGACTCTCTCAAAGAAAAGGATGAGTCCATTGAGGAATTAGAATATCATTTGAATGATAAGGAAAGGAGATTCAATCTCCTAAGACAAGAGCTAAAAACCGAAAGGTGCATATCTCAAGGTCTTAAGCAACAAATTGAAACTTATGAACTAGATAAAGTTAAGGATCTTGAAACTATTGAAAGGGCTCAATCATTGACCCAAGAGCTTAATGCATCAAAGGAGGAACTTGAAGTTGCTCATGCTTCTCTCACTAGGGATCTTGACCACCTTGAAAGAGCTAACAAGCTTGTCAAGGATGAGCTCAAGAAACTTGGAAAGAACCATGACCTACTCCAAGAATCCTACTCTAAAGCTCTTGAATCAATGAATGATTCTAGTGTTGATAAAAATGTTGCTAGTTCCTCCACCACCTTTACTAGTGAACATGCTAAGCTTGTTGAGGAACATGTTCGTTTACAAGAGGAACTATCTTTGCATGTTGAGACCAATACATATCTTGAATCTTTGGTAACCAAATATGGTCTCAACTATTATCCTAATGAATCGGCTTGTGAGCAAGCAACTACTCTTGAGGAAAATGTTAGGTTGAAGAAAGAACTTGCCAAGTTCACCACAACCAAGAGTAAGATGGGATTGGATGACCTCTTGAGTAAGCAAAGGTCAAACAATCAAAAGTATGGTCTTGGGTATGTTCCCAAGCCCTACAAGAAGAACAACTACAAGAAAGAGAAGCCCGCTCAAGAAAAGAACAAGAAGGTCACTTATGATGGCAAAGCCCCAAAGGGCAAAGCCACTAGTGGTGACCGCACGGGGCCAAACAATCACTATGCTTTATTTGTTGATTATTATGGTGATGTTTATGCTAACTATGTTGGTCCTCGTAATGGATATGCTTATAGAGGGTACTCGATTTGGGTACCAAAAGATCTTGTTGCCATGACTAGGGAACCCATTAATCAATGGGTTCCTAAATCCTCTACTTGATTTTGTAGGGGTATTCCTCCGGTGGTCCAAAATGGGTGTTTGATAGTGGATGCACCAATCATATGACCGGAGGAAGAGGTGTGCTTGACCAATTCATTGAAGATATTAACAAGAAGTCAAGCATTACCTTTGGTGACAACTCAAAGGGAAAGGTACTTGGGTATGGCAAGGTGGCAATCTCTAAGGACTTGTGCCTTGAGACGGTCATGCTTGTTGAACACCTTGGTTATAACTTGCTTTCTATATATCATCTTGCCGATGCCGGTTACAATTCATATTTACTAAGTATTATGTGCAAGTCTTTAGGAGTGACAATCTCAAATTGGTCCTTGTTGGATATGTGGAGAACAACCTTTACGTGGTTGACCTCTCGAAAGAGAGCCCATCTCCCTCCACATGTCTAATGGCGGCCAAGCATGACGAAGGTTGGTTGTGGCATCGCCGCCTTGGTCATGTTAACATGAGGAATCTTAAACAACTCCTAAAGGGTGAGCACATTGTTGGACTAACCGGCATTTCTTTTGAGAAAGATCGTGTATGCAGTGCATGTGTAGCGGGAAAACAACTCAAGAAGAAACATCCTATCAAGAGTATCGTCACCACATCTAGGCCTTTGGAGCTCCTTCATTTGGATCTCTTTGGGCCATCACATTATGATACTCTTGGTGGGAGCAAGTATGGACTTGTCATTGTTGATGATTACTCAAGATACTCTTGGGTCTTTCTCCTTAAGTCTAAGGATGAGACCCATAGGGAGTTCATCACCTTCGCCAAGAAAGCTCAACGTACATATGAATCCGAGATCAAGGCGATTAGGACCGACAATGGCACCGAGTTCAAGAACTACACTATGCAAGAGTTTGTTGATGATGAGGGCATCAAGCATGAGTTTTCAGCTCCATATACCCCTCAACAAAATGGTGTTGTTGAAAGGAAGAACCGGACTATCATTGAGATGGCAAGAACCATGTTGAGTGAATTCAACTCACCCCACAACTTTTGGGGAGAAGCCATCTCTACAGCTGTCCACTACTCCAACCGGCTCTTCCTCCGCCCCCTCCACAACAAAACTCCATATGAGCTTCTCACAGGTAACAAGCCTAATGTCATGTACATTCGTGTCTTTGGGTGCAAATGTCTTGTTAAGAACAATAAAGGGAAGCTTGGTAAATTTGAAACTAGAACTATAGAGGGCATTTTTGTTGGATATGCGGAGAACTCTCACGCCTATAGATACTACAACCGGTCCACTGGGACTATTGAAGTATCTTGTGACGTGGTGTTCTTGGAGGATAATGGCTCCCAAGTGGAGCAAGTTGTTCCATGTGTTGCAGGTAATGATGATGATCCATCTAGTGCCATCAAGCATATGGGCATTGGACACATCCGGCCCATGGAAGTGCATAGTGATGATCAAGGTGATGGAATAGAAGTATCAAGCTCACCTCAAGTTGAGCCTAGCTCAACTCAAGTTGAACCATCAAGTGCAACCCAAGATGTATCCTCCACTCAAGATGAGCCACATCCCGAAGAACAAGAAGAAAGCCCTCAACCCACTGAGCAAGATCATGATGATGATCAAGAAACATCTTCAACTCATGTTCAAGCTCAAGTTGTCCCTCATGATCAAGTATTAGCAAGAGATGAATTCATTGATCATGAAGGAACCATTCGGAAGATCAAGGCGGCTACAAGGGCAAGTGACATGAAAGTGGATCTTGTCCTTGGTAGCATCTCAAAAGGAGTGGTAACTCGTAGACACCATGCATTACTTATGACTTATTGTCAACATCATGCTTTTGTGTCTAGTTTTGAGCCACTCAAGGTACATGAAGCCTTGGTTGATCCGGATTGGGTCATTGCCATGCAAGAAGAATTGGAATGTTTCACTCGCAATGAAGTATGGTCTCTAGTTGAGAGACCCAAGGATCATCGCATCAATGTCATTGGGACCAAATGGGTGTTCAAGAACAAGCAAGATGAGGATGGCATTGTCATTAGAAATAAAGCAAGGTTAGTGGCGCAAGGGTTTGCCCAAATAGAAGGTATGGACTTTGAGGATACCTTTGCGCCGTAGTCTGCCTTGAAGCTATTCGTCTTTTGCTTGCATTTGCATCTTTCCACAATTTCAAACTATACCAAATGGATGTGAAAAGTGCATTTTTGAATGGTCCTCTAAAAGAAACCGCATATGTAGCTCAACCCCCGGGTTTCGAAGACCCATGCCGACCGAACCATGTGTATTTACTCCATAAGGCACTCTACGGTCTCAAGCAAGCTCCACGTGCTTGGTATGAGTTCCTTAGGGATTTTCTACTACAAGATGGGTTTTGCATGGGTACGATCGATTCCACCCTTTTCACCAAGCGGGTTAAAGGGGGTGGCTTGTTTATATGTCAAATATATGTTGATGATATTATATTTGGTGGAACTAACCCCAATCATAACAAATCTTTTGAGCAATTGATGACTAGGAAATTTGAGATGTCCATGATGGGGGAGTTGAAGTTCTTCCTCGGCTTCCAAGTGAGGCAACTTGCAAAAGGCACCTTCATCTCTCAAGAAAAGTATGTGAAGGACATGCTCAAGAAGTTCAACATGACCAATGCAAGCCCAATGAAGACACCCATGCCCATAAAGGGGCAACTTGGCTCATGTGACGGTGAGAAGGATGTGGACATAAAGGTATACCGTTCCATGATAGGATCCTTGCTCTACCTTTGTGCCTCTAGGCCGGATATCATGCTAAGTGTAGGGATGTGTGCTCGTTTTCAATCCGCCCCTAAGGAGAGCCATTTGATGGCGGTCAAACGGATTCTAAGATACCTTGTTCTCACTCCTACTCTCGGGCTATGGTATCCAAAGGGGTCAACCTTTGAACTCATTGGCTACTCGGACTCCGATTGGGCCGGTGATAAGGTTGACCGGAAGTCTACCTCCGGGGCTTGCCAATTTATTGGCCGGTCATTGGTGAGTTGGTCATCCAAGAAACAAAACTCCACCGCTTTATCCACCGCCGAAGCCGAATATATATCTGCGGCATCTTGTTGCACTCAATTGTTATGGATGAAGCAAAGCTTGAAAGACTATGGTGTGTCTCTTGGTACGGTGCCTCTTCTATGTGACAATGAAAGTGCAATAAAGATCGCCAATAACCCGGTTCAACATTGTCGCACCAAACATATTGACATTCGCCATCACTTCCTACGTGACCATGTTGCCAATAAGGATATTGATCTCACTCATGTGGGAACAACCTACCAATTGGCGGATATTTTCACTAAGCCTTTGGATGAAGCCCGGTTTGTAAACTTGAGAGGAGAACTTGGTATTCTTGATCCTAAAAACTTGGATTGAATCAACTTCTTGCACTATATTCTTGCATTTATCTAACTATCTAGCTTAGAGGCACAGCACATATGGGGATAGTCATCTTACCATGTCTTGGTATGATGCATACCCATGTGTGCAACATAAATAGACCCAATGTCATTATATGGACCCAAGCACGTCTCTTCGAGGTCACATGACATTTGCGCTTTCACATAGGGGGAGTAATCCCCCGCCCCTCATTTAGTCTAAATTGCAACTTGATTTGGATATACAAGGCTAAATGATCTTATTGCAAAAATCACTCCAAAATAACTTATGATTCTTGATATACACTTCGAATCATGCCCATTGTTGCTATTCACATCTTATTTGGATTTTCTCTCCAATGGGTATGCCTAGAGAACTTTGTGTTTCCTACCCCATGTCTATGCTCATCTCATCATCATCTATCTATCTATATGTACATGTCATCATTTGAGCACTCACACACATTTACACAAAGCATAGGGGCAAAAACGAGGCAAAATTAGAAAATTCTGGGCTGGGCCGGTCCCTGGCCCGGTTGGACCGGGTCCCTGACCGGATGGTCCGGTTGACCGGGCGGCAACCGAGGTCTGGGCCGGGTCAGCCGGTCGCCAGTCCGGTCTGACCGGACTCCTGACCGGTCGCGCAGCCTCCTATATATTGGGAAAGGGATACCCCTTGGGGTCTTTCCCATTGTTCCCCAATCTCCAACCTCCATGGCCGGCGCCCTGACCATCTCCACCACAGCCTAGGTCCTTCCCACCACTAGTTCTTCCCCAAACTTCACCCAACCGTAGATCGGGGTCTCTCAAGCTTCTTCACCAAGGGATTTGGTCCCTCTCGAGTTCGTTTGGAAGATCTTGGGGATTTGGCCCTCAAGCCCTCTTCCCGTGTTCTTCTTGCTCACTTGAGCAACAAGGACCATGTCATCGGGTAAATCTCCCTTCTATTCCCTCTCCTTCTTGATTTCCCTCTCCCATTGCCACATGTTGAGGAAAGTTGAGAAAATTTAGGGTTAGGGTTTGTAAAGTCCTCATGCCTTTAGAGTGTCTCACACCACAATGCACTTCTTCACTATATTGCTATAGTCTATATTCAAGTTTATGAGCTTTTGCATGGTTTTGTGGTAGAAAATCTGGGCACAACATCACAACTCGACAGATCCGGTCACACGCCCGGTCAACCGGCCGCTCAACCGGCCGGCCCGGTGCATGGCCCGGTCAACCGGTCGCAAACCGGCCAGTCCGGTCTGCTGCCCGGTTTGACCGGCCTGTGCGCCGAGCTGCCCAGTTTTTCGCACAATTTCATCACTACACTTGAATATATGCTATGCTCTTTTGGCTTCTCTCTTATTGATGACATGTACGCTTACCCCACTACTATCACGGCTCTCTTTTTCTCATTCACAGGTAGTTGGAGTGGTGAGAGTGAGACACGTGGCAATGCTTCCAAGAGAGGAAGGACTAATCCTCCTCGCCGTTCTAGTAGCCGCGTTCCCCCTCCAGCTAAGCAGGGTACTGACGGTGGCAGCTCAGTTGGGGGTAGAACCAAGTCTGTTGCTACCAAGCACAAGGATAAGCATGTTGCCCACGAGGATGATGAGGTAGTGCCAACCGTCAATATTGGGGCTGCAAACCGCCTTGAGTGGAAGGAATGGAGGACAGTGAATCCGTATCGCTTTGCAAAGCCAACTTACACTCGTTCGGACAAGGCCTTCTGGACCAACACACAAGCAGTCCTCTGGGAGGGTTACTATGATTCTCATGAGTATATGAAGCATGGTAATATTGTATCACCCAAGGCCATCAATCCTGCCGAGCTTGCCTTGCATGAAGCCACAAAGTACCGTTTTGTGGTTCAAACCTTGAATAATCTGGGAGTGTATGACCTTGTGTGCCTCAAGCCTGATGATACCCAAGATGATCCTACCTTTTGTCCACTCCTTGTCCGTCAGTTTCACTGCACCGTCTTCTTCCATGATGATGAGGACCGCACCCTCACCTGGATGACCGGCAAGACGAAGTACTCATGCTCCTACTCTCAGTTCCGTGCAGCCATGGGTTGTGGTGATGACAGTAATCCAGGGTACATGATTCATTCACGGTCCAGGCTTACTAGGGGTGACATCTCTTTCTGCTATCCTGCGAACCCTACAGCTGGACCTCCCACTATCTCTGGGATGTACTACTCATACCTTGTCCTTGCCAAGATGTTCCGAGAGAACCTCATCAGCAAGTCTGGCGACACCAGTGAAGTCCGAAACTATCACCTCAACTTGATGTACTATTGTCATCCTGACAGGGTAAGGAAGATTGATGGCTGTGATCTTATCTACTATGAACTGAAGAGAGCAATTATGGACCGTATGACTCCCAACTACGCCCAGTATGTTCAGCGGCTCATCAACTACATTGTTCCCGCTCCTCTGAACGTTATTGGTGAAAAAGTCATCATGGACGCCTTCAAGATCCCCACTCAGGAGGCCACTCGTCCGGATGTTCCCTCCATGATGCCCACTGCTGAGCGCCGTTCCAAGGAACGCCATGATCATGATGCTAGCTCCAGCTACTCTCGGCGCCCCAAGCATGGTGCCGCTCGCTTCTTCTCTAGCATGTGGCAAATGTGCAAGAACAGTAATGATGTTGCACATCAGAGCCTTGCCTTGAACCAGGAGACCAGGAGGCGACAGAACGAGTTTATGGCTACTAGGAATGTCCCTGTTCCTCCTCCTGGACCCGAGTTGGCACCTGTGGTTGCACCTCAGTGGGAGATGCCTCCCATCACAGATGAGATGATCCAGAACTTTGACTTCTCCATGTATGCTCATGGTGGTCTTCCTCCTAGGACTGCTCGTACTCCTACTCCTCCTCCTGCTGATGGTGATGGTGATGAGGATGAAGTTGATTCGGCTGATGATGACGAGGGCTCCTACTCCACCGGGCATGAGTTCTATTGATGGGTGCGATAGCATCTCTACTTTTTCCTTCGCCTTTTTGGTGTTCCGATGCCAAAGGGGGAGAAGAGAGTAGAGTCTAGGGAACCACGGGGTTCTTTGATTATCACAAGCCATGGGAGTTGCTTTATTTGGATTTTATATGGCTTGTGCTTATTTGCTTTGATTTTTCAAGAACCATTTGCTATTTCCAATAATTCATGTATGGATGATTATGTGTGCTACTCTATGTTAGGATGATTATGTGTGCTATGCTTATATATCTTGATATGCATATCTCCATACCATGCTTGTTTCCTAAAGATATTGGGGGAGCTTCTCATGTTTCACAAATGGTGCACTTTGCATTCAAACGCAAATTCTCCAAGTGCACACATTATGGGGGAGCTTTCGTAATATCTTATATGGAATCAAGGTTTAGAGCTTATCATAATATCTATTTGTGACTCTAGCTCGGTTTGTCATCGTATACCAAAAAGGGGGAGATTGTAAGGGTATTTCACCCTTATCCATTATTTTGGTAACGATGACACCGTGCTAAAGTATTTGGCCTAATGTGTTTATAAGGATAATCTCAGGTATTAGGCAATGAGGCGTAAATGGTGTATCAAAGGAACAAGAAGGCTAAAGGAGACCCCCCCATTTCAACAACAATCAAAAAGGGGTTACAGGAGAAATCCGGTCACCAGCCCGGTCCAACCGGGCCAGCAACCGGCCAGTCCGGCGTGCTGGCCGGTCAACCGGGCGGCAACCGGGTTCCAATGGAGGAGCCAGCAGCTCCGGTTTGCGACCGGTCAACCGGGCCCCTGACCGGCGGATCCGGCGCTCCGTCCGGTCGACCGGGCGGCAACCGGGCAGCAACCGGCCACCAACCGGAGAAGCACCAGGACGACGCAAAGGAGCCCCGGTCACTGATCCGGTCTGACCGGCCTCTGGACCGGGTTGTCCGGTCTGTGGCCCGGTCAACCGGGTTTGTCGAGGAAAAATGCTGAGGTGGCAAGTGGCAACGGCCATATTTTGAAGAACACTATAAATAGCCCTTCTCCTACCTCTAGACAGTTAGGCACTACACTACAAGCTGTTCTTGAGCTCCTTCTCTCATACTCCATTGTTAGAAACACCAAAAGCCTCAGATCTCCCTCCTCCTCCACCCAAACTCAAATCCCTTCGGGGAAACGATAGAGGAGGACCCGATCTACCGTTCTACCAAGCCAAATCTTATTCCCCCTTGTATTCATCAAGAAGCTTGCTTCCTAGGGTTCTTTGGAAACCCTAGGTGGGCAAGAGGAGTCCGGAAGCATCCGGGCTGTGGATCTGCTCCGGGCAAGATTGTGAAGGTTTGGAGGCTACCTCAAAGTCTACCACAAGTGAGAGAGCTATTCCTTCGTGGGATAGGCTCCGGAGAATAGGGTGAGCCTTCGTGGCGCGGGGAATCCTTCGTGGGACCTCTACTCCTCCAAACGTGACGTACCTTGTTGCAAAGCAAGGGAACACGGGAATACATCCTCGTCTCCGCGTGCTATCGATTATCTCTAACCGAACTCCTTACTTGTGATTTAACTGCCTGTGAGAGCCTTCGTGCTCGAGTTAGTTGTATCCTCATATAGGTTGCTTCACCTAGTTTGCATTAGGCTCACCTTTATATTCCGCAAAGCCTAATATTGCAAAGAAAGAATTAAAATCTGTAGAAACCTATTCACCCCCCCTCTAGGTTTACCATCTCTATACTTTCACATTCCACCGAGAGGGCCCAGAGTATATCTATCCGTCATCAGGATGGACAAATCCCACTATTGATCCATATGCCTCAACTCACACTTTCCAAATACTTAATCCCATCTTTATTGCCACCCATTTACGCAATGGCGTTTGATGTAATCAAAGTACCCTTCCGGTGTAAGTGATTTACATGATCTCATGGTCGAAGGACTAAGGCAACCATGTATCGAAAGCTTATAGCAAATAGAACTTAATGACTTGATCTTATGCTACGCTCATTTGGGTGTGTGTCCATTATATCATTCAACTAATGACATAACCTTGTTATTAATAACATCCAATGTTCATGATCACGAAACCATGATCATCCATTAATCAACAAGCTAGTTATACAAGAGTCTTACTAGGGACTCCTTGTTGTTTACATAACACACATGTATCAATGTTTCGGTTAATACAATTATAGCATGGTATATAAACATTTATCATAAACACAAAGATATTATAATAACCACTTTATTATTGCCTCTTGGGCATATCTCCAACAGTCTCCCACTTGCACTAGAGTCAATAATCTAGATTACAATGTAAGGTACCTAACACCCATAGCATTCTGGTGTTGGTCATGCTTTGCCCTAGGGAGAGCTTTAGTCAACGGATCTGCAACATTCAGATCTGTGTGCACTTTGCAAATCTCTACTTCACCATCTTCGATGTACTCGCGAATTGAAAACGCAGCTTGATATGCTTTAGCTTCTTGTGTGACCTTGGTTCCTTTGCATTGGCGATGGCACCCGTGTTGTCACAATAAATGACTAGCGGGTCCAATGCACTAGGAACCACACCAAGCTCAACAATGAACCTCTTGATCCATACCGCTTCCGATGAAGCCTCTAAAGCCGCTATATATTCAGATTCTGTTGAAGATTTCGCCACCGTGCACTGCTTGGAACTGCTCCAGCTCACTGCCGCACCATTCAATATAAACACGTACCTGCATCGAGACTTAGAGTCATCAGGATCGGTGTTCCAACTTGCATCGGTGTAACTGGTTACAATGAGCTCTTGGTCACCGCCATAACAAAGATACATATCCTTAGTCCTTTTCAAGTACTTCAGGATATTCTTGACCGCTGTCCAGTGTTCCATCCCTGGATCACTTTGATATCTGCTGGTCAAACTAACAGCATGTGCGATATCCGGTCTAGTACACAGCATGGCGTACATGATAGAGCCTACTGCCGAAGCATAGGGGATCTTGCTCATCCTCTCTCTTTCATCTGCCGTAGCCGGACCTTGAGTCTTACTCAAGACCTTACCTGGCAACATAGGCAAGAACCCTTTCTTGCTTTCATCCATTCTAAACTTCTTTAGAATCTTGTCCAGGTATGTACTTTGTGAAAGGCCTATTAGGCGTCTTGATCTATCTCTATAAATCTTGATGCCTAAAATGTATGCTGCTTCACCAAGGTCTTTCATTGAAAAAGACTTATTCAAATAACCTTTAACGCTGCTTAATAGTTCTATATCATTCCCAATCAATAATATGTCATCTACATATAATATTAGGAACGCTACAGAGCTCCCACTCACTTTCTTGTAAATACAGGCCTCACCATGAGTCCGTATAAAACCGAAGTCTTTGATCACTCTATCAAAGCGTAGGTTCCAACTCCGGGATGCTTGCTTCAGTCCATAAATGGAACGCTGAAGTTTGCATAACTTGTCAGCATTTTCCGGATCAACAAAACCTTTGGGTTGTACCATATACAACTCTTCCTCAATGTCTCCATTAAGGAACGCCGTTTTGACATCCATCTGCCAAATCTCATAATCGAAAAATGCAGCTATTGCTAACAAAATCCTCACAGACTTTAGCTTCGCTACAGGTGAGAAAGTCTCATCGTAGTCAACTCCTTGAATTTGTCGGAAACCCTTTGCGACAAGTCGAGCTTTATAGACAGTAATATTACCATCAGCATCTGTTTTTCTCTTGAAGATCCATTTATTCTCGATAGCCTTGCGGCTATCAGGTAAGTCTACCAAAGTCCATACTTTGTTATCATACATGGATCCCATTTCGGATTTCATGGCTTCTTGCCATTTGTTGGAATCTGGGCTTGATGACCCACAAGTATAGGGGATCGCAACAGTCTTCGAGGGAAGTATTACCCAATTTATTGATTCGACACAAGGGGAGACAAAGAATACTTGTAAGCCTTAACATCGGAGTTGTCAATTCAGCTGCACCTGGAAACAGACTTGCTCGCAAGAGTTTATCAGTAGTAACAGTTTGATAGCAGTGGAAATAGCGAAATAATAGCAGCGGTGAAATAAAGACAGCAGTAGTGATTATAGTAAACAACAGGATTAAAAATACTGTAGGCACAGGGACGGATTTAACGGGCGTTGCATGGATGAGAGAAACTCATGTAACAATCAAAGCAGGGGCATTTGCAGATAATAATAAAACGGTATCCAAGTACTAATCAATCAATAGGCATGTGTTCCATATTTAGTCGTACGTGCTCGCAATGAGAAACTTGCACAACATCTTTTGTCCTACCAGCCGGTGGCAGCCGGGCCTCTAGGGAAACTACTGGAAATTAAGGTACTCCTTTTAATAGAGCACCGGAGCAAAGCATTAACACTCCGTGAACACATGTGATCCTCACATCACTAGCATCCCCTCCGGTTGTCCCGATTTCTGTCACTTCGGGGCCATTGGTTCCGGACAGCGACATGTGTATACAACTTGCAGGTAAGATCATAAACAACGAATATCTTCATGAATCAATAACATGTTCAGATCTGAGATCATGGCACTCGGGCCCTAGTGACAAGCATTAAGCATAACAAGTTGCAACAATATCATAAAAGTGACATCTACGGATACTAGGCACTATGCCCTAACAATCTTATGACTATTACATGACCAATCTCATCCAATCCCTACCATCCCCTTCAGCCTACAGCGGGGGAATTACTCACACATGGATGGGGGAAACATGGCTGGTCGATGGAGAGGCGTTGGCGGTGATGGCGGTGAAGATCTCCTCCAATTCCCCGTCCCGGCGGAGTGCCAGAACGGAGACTTCTGGCTCCCGCGACGGAGTTTCGCGATGTGGCGGCTCTCTGGAGGGTTTCGCGACTTCGACTTCTCTCCGTGCGTTTCAGGTCGAAACCAATAAGTAGTCCGAAGGGGCGCCGGAGGCCGGCCGAGGGGGCCACACCACATGGCCGCGCGGCCCCCCGGGCCGCGCCGCCATGTGGTGTGGGGCCCTCGGGCCTCCACCTCTCTTCCCTTCGGCTCCGTCAATATTTTGGTAAAATAGGGCCTTCGCATAAATTCCGAGGATTTTCCCGAAAGTTGGATTTCTGCACAAAAACGAGACACTGTGAGCAGTCACTGAAAACAGCGTTAGTCCGTGTTAGTTGTATCCAAAATACACAAATTAGAGGCAAAACAATAGCAAAAGTGTTCGGGAAAGTAGATACGTTTTGGACGTATCAACTCCCCCCAAGCTTAGCTTATTGCTTGTCCTCAAGCAATTCAGTTGACAACTGAGCGATAAAAGAACTTTCACGAACACATTTGCTCATATGATGTATATATTCTCATGCTATGGCTAATACTTAAGCAGTTCATAATGAGATACATGCAAATAAGATCATCCAACAGCTATGTCAATCATGGAGAGGTACCAACAATTAATAATAAGCACCATGAATCATGTATATAAGCAGGATTGCAATGTTCATAAGAGAATATGATAAAGTGGTATCTCGCTTGCCTGTATTTGATCGGCAAAACATAAATGCCGAGGCACCTCTGGAGTTCATAGAAAGACTAGAAGTAGTGATTGTCAAAGATAAAAGCATCAAATTTATACCACAATAAATCATATTTTGAGACAAGCATATTATACTAAGAATGACAGTTGTGCTCTCAAGATAGTGCTCAAAGAAAGAATGAAGACACAACATAAAGGTAAAAGATTGACCCTTCGCAGAGGGAAGCAGGGATTAACATGCGCTAGAGCTTTTCATTTGTAAAGCAGGAGTAAAATTATTTTGAGAGGTGTTTGTTGTTGTCAACGAATGGTAATGGGTACACTAACTACCTCATCAACCGGACTCACAAGAGCGGCTCCCATTTTATTTATTTTTGGGTGGCACTCCTTCCAACCTTTCTTTCACAAACCATGGCTAACCGAATCCTCGGGTGCCTGCCAACAATCACATGCCATGAAGGAGTGCCTTTTTATTTAAGTTTTATTATGATGATGACACTCCCCCCAACCTTTGCTCACACAAGCCATGGCTAACCGAATCCTTCGGGTGCCATCCAACAATCACAAACCATGGAGGAGTGTCTATTTAAGTTAATTAATTTGGGACTGGGAATCCCATTGCCAGCTCTTTTTGCAAAATTATTGGATAAGCGGATGTGCCACTAGTCCATATGAGAGTCCGTCAAAAGTAAATGACAAGGTTGAAAGCTAAACACCACATACTTCCTCATGAGCTATGAAACATTAACACAAATTGAGAAGTATTTTGAAAGTTTTAAAGGTAGCGCATGAGAATTTACTTGGAATGGTTTGAAATGCCATGCATAGGTATTTATGGTGGACACTTTGGAACAACTTGGTTTTCAGGTGTTTGGAAGCACGAGCGGCGATCCCGCTCAGTACAAGTGAAGGCTAGCAAAAGACTAGGAAGCGACAAATCAAGAGAGCAGTAACTGTCATAATCATGCTTGCGGCAAAATAAATTAACGGAGGCATAAAAGTGATACAAGAACTCTGAAGCAATATAAATCATCGAGGCTTAATTGACTTTTTGTTCAGTCATATGCATGCGTGAGCATGTGCCAAGTCAATATAAATGAATTATTCAGAGGAGGATACCACAATGCCATACTTACTTATGAATAAAACAATGCAAGCAAACATCCACGACATGCTACTCATATTAATAAATTGGAACTAGACATGAGAGATCATGAACTACTAGACTTTCTCAAATAACATATACCTCACATGAACCAACTAAGCATGCTCATATGGATGAGTATATGTACAAAAATGAAAGCAAATAGAGTTCATACCAGCCTCTCACCACAATCAGATTGTCGTAGATCGTCATTATTGCCTTTTCACTTGTGTAGCTTGGATAATATGAAATGAAAACCACGCTCCAGCTACCGAAGACCATTGAAATCATGATGAACTTTACAAACCAAAGAAGAACAGCAAATATTTTTGGTGTTTTCGAATTAGAAACAAGAACGAAAGAAAACAAGCAAACAAAGCAAAATCTTTTTGGGTTTTCTTATAGCAAACTAACGATAGCAAATAAAGCAAACTAAGAGCAAGGAACCAAATAAACAAATGGTGAAGAGAAACAACAGAAATATTTTTGGTCTTTTTGTGTTTTAGGAAAGAAACAAAGCGAAAACAAAAGAATGCAAACTAACAGAAACACAGAAAAGCAGGATGACAGAAATCTGCCAAATCCTGACAGCAGTACAGAAATCGAAATTAACAAAAATCTTCCATTGCTCAGACCAAAAAGTGTTCAACTAATGAAAGTTAGATAACAACCTGGGGAACATGCTCAAAAATTGGCAACTCAAAATAACGTCCTGGCTGTGCGTACGAATTTTTTTGGTAAAAGCACAGAATCTGTTTTTGGACAGCACTTTCCCAAATATCATCTCCCTCTCATTAGAAAACCACTCTAGAGACTAAACAAGTATGTACAAGTATCCAGCAACCATAATATGCAAAGAATGAGTGATGCCGGTATACCTCCCCCCAAGCTTAGGCTTTTGGCCTAAGTGGAGTTCATTCCCAACGAGGGTCGGAGTTCCACGCCGGTGGATCATACATGGAGTGGTAATAGGGCCCCTGCGCAGAAGAATATCGTGGAGGTTCCACATGCCCATGATGTTGATATGAGGAGCTTGCTGCATCGGATGAAGAGTCGGGATGCTCCTCGGCCTCCTCCACATCTTCCCTTGCACGACGGCTTTCCCTTTCTATGTATGCGTTTAGCTCATTTTCTGTGATCGACCACCCGTCCCTGGCATCAAGGTTAAACAAAGCAGGTGCAGGCAAGCGTACTAATTTTTCAATTTTCTTAGTTATACTCCAACTTTTCTTATACAAAGTTATCCTATAATGCAGGTTGTTCAAATTAGATGCATCTGAAATAAACTCATGCCTGATCATGGAGAAAACATCAAGTTTCTCTATAGAAAGCGGAATATCTAAATGGTGAGGACCTACACCATGCATAGCTAATAAGCGAGAGGCGATAAGACCTCCACAAATTCCTCCTTTCTCACGGTTAGTAGCAAGTCTACAAGCTATTAAAGCACCCAAATTATAAGTCCTATCCTGTTGCAAAGCAGCAGCTAAGAAAGCCAAATCTTGGACAGATAATTTACCTCCAGTCCTTCTCGCAAGAACGCACTTTGTAATGAAATAGGCAAAGTAGCGGATGGCTGGATGTTGAATGCTACTAATCTTACCACCATCATTGGAGAAGCTCCTCCCATTACAAATCCTTGTATAAAGATTTGAGAGCTCCCGCGGTGTTCCCCTGATCTTCTCGCAGGATCCCCACTGCGGCACTCTAATCGCTGTGCAAAAATCACTGAAAGGCAAGTCAATAGTTTTGTTATAAATCTTATACCGGACCATGGGGTCAGTTCGAGACCGGTGAAATTCGAAATCCTGCACAACCGACACCGTTAGTTTAGCATATTGGTGAGGTTCACCAACAGCAAAATTTCCCAATCCTGCATTGGAAATTAGTGTTTGCACATCTTGCAGGATTCCTGCATTCCGCATAAAGTCCGTGCATGGGTAATAAGAGGGGTACACTCCCTCTTCACGATGGACTCTCATAACTTGCTGTACCTCCAACTCTTCTTGGTTAAGTTGGTGCACACTCCCTTCCATTTTCTGAAATTTTTCAACAATCATTATAAAATTTGATTTCAAGGTATATAATTGAAGGGAACTACTATAGGAACTTGCTAGAGTACTAAACATGCATCAAAACTAGTTTCTTCCACTTAGAACAAGCATGCAAGCTCACTAAACATGTTATCTACAGCAGCAAAATATTCAAGATATACTCAACCAAATGAAATTCTAATTGGACAATCAAAGGAGTCACATACCAAGGAGTAAATGTGCCAAATTTCAGACAGAAATCTGGGCTGAGCAAGGAGATCGAAAAATCGCGAGTTCTTGAGCAGAAACACGAGTGAGAGGAACTTGGTACGAGCTTTTTCGGGAGAGAGAAGGTGCTGGGAGGAAGAGATGATGTAGTGGGGCAAGGGGTGGCCCACACCACAAGGTGGCGCGGTCCCCTTGCTGGCCGCGCCGGCCTATGGTGTGGCACCCCCTGGTGCCCCACAGGTCATCCTCTGGTGCTCCCAGATGCCTCGTCGAAAAATAGGACCAACGGTGTAATTTTTGTAATTTTTAGAGAACTTTGAAAAATGCACATTTCTGGGTATTAAATTAATGATTACTGCGCAGGAAAATGATTTCCAAAATCTTAAATGACTAAAGCATATTGCAAAACAAAAGTGCTACAGCAAGTAAAATAGGTGGAGGGAAAAAGAAAGAAAGAAGTGTTGTTTAGCTCTTTTATGCAATAAAATATACTTGTTAACAAGGTTGATCAAGTCTTGCTACCAAATAAATTTTATATGACATAAGAAGAAATAAACCTCAAATCAATCATGTTACCTTATATTGAATTGATATGGATCCAATCACAAGAGTTTGATATTCTTCTTTAGGCTCATATATAGGACAATCAATGGATCCCACTTTGATAGTTTTCACATTAAAAATTGTATTGACTCCACATACTTTATCAATCCTCTTGGGAAAATAGACAGTGTGTTCCTTATCATCAACATTGAAAGTAACCATGCCTTTATTGCAATCAATAACAGCCCCTGCAGTATTAAGAAAGGGTCTTCCAAGAATAATGGACATATTATCATCTTCAGGCATTTCCAACACAACAAAATCAGTTAATATCAAGCAATGCTGAGTAACTTGCACAGGAACATTTTCACATAAACCAACAGGAATAGCATTAGATTTATCAGCCATTTGCAAGGATATATCAGTTGGTATCAATTTATCTAAATCAAGTCTCTTATAAAGAGAAAAAGGCATCACACTCACACCTGCTCCCAAATCACATAGAGCAGTTCTAACATAATTATTCTTGATGGAACAAGGAATAGTCGGTATACCTGGGTCGCCCAACTTCTTTGGAATCTTACCATTGAAGGAGTAATTAGCGAGCATAGTAGAAATTTCCTCATTGGGGATTTTCCTTTTGTTAGTAACAATATCTTTCATATACTTTGAATAAGGAGGCAATTTAATAGCATCAGTCAAAGGAATTTGCAGAAATAAAGGTTTCATCCAATCACAAAATTTATTATAATGTTCCTCCTCCTTTGATTTAAGTTTCTTAGCAGGAAAAGGCATTTGCTTTTGAACCCAAGGTTCTCTTTCATTACCATGTTTCTCAGTAATAAAATCTTCTTTAGTGTACTTTTTATTTTTAGCATGCTTTTCAGGTTCTTTTTCAATTTCTTCTTTATCAGGAGTATCATTCTTATCGTTATCTTCCTCATGTTCATTACCACTTTCAGTTTCAGCATCAGAAATAGAAATACTATTAGGATCATGAACAGGTTCAGAGGATTCTACAACATTCTTATGTTTCTTTTTCTTTTTCTTAGATGGAGCACTAGTTTTAATTAGTTGAGAATCTTGTTCAACTCTTTTGGGATGCCCTTCAGGATATAGAGGATCCTGGGTAGAAACACCACCTCTAGTTGTTACTTCACAAGCATATTTTTCTTTAGAATTATTTTCCAACAAGTCATTTTGCACTTTAGTAAGTTGATCAATTTGAGTTTGAACCATTTGAAAATGTTTAACAAGTATCTTAACATCATTGGAGGTTCTCTCCACAATACCATGCAATTCACTAATAGCTCGAGAATTTTCCATTAAATGATTCTCTACTCTCATATTAAAGTTTTCTTGCTTAACAATATAATTATCAAACTCATCTAAGCATTGAGCAGGAGGTTTTGAATACGGAATATCTTCTCTAGTAAAGTGTTGAAGCGAGTGTACCTCAATCATGGATGAAGGGGGAATCGTCTCACATATATCTTCTATAGGAGGTAAATTCTTCACATCTTCAGGTTTAATACCCTTCTCTTTAAGAGACTTCTTGGCTTCCCTCATATCTTCATCATTTAATTTAATCATACCCCTCTTCTTCACTATCGGCGTCGGGGTTGGTTCAGGTGTAGACCAATCATCATGATTCCGGCCTATTTTAGCCAATAATTCTTCAAATGCCCTGGAGTTCTTTTCCTGAAAACACAACCAGCACAACTATCCAGGTATGCCCTAGACTCAATGGTTAGTCCACTATAAAATATATCAAGTAAATCATGCTTTTCCAAATCGTGGTCAGGCTGAGCTCTAATAAGAGAGCAAAATCTCGCCCAAGCCTCAGGCAATTTCTCTCCATCTTCCTGGTCAAAATTATAAATTCTCTGCAAAGCAGCATGTTGAGCACTAGCAGGAAAGTATTTTCGAAAGAAAACATCACGCAAGTCGGTTGGACTTTTAATAGAACCAGGAGGCAAATTATTATACCATGTTTTAGCATCATCCTTTAATGAGAACGGAAAAATTTTAGCGACAAAATAAGTACGCATCTTGACATCATCAGAAAACACGCCACTAAGAGTAGATAACTCAGTCAGGTGTTCAACAACACTTTCTTTTTCAGTACCACAAAAGGGTGTTTTCTCAACAATAGCTATATGAGATAGATCAAGAGAAAAATCATAATCTTTATCCCTAATGTTTATAGGAGATGTGGCAAATTTAGGATCAGGAGATGGTTTATATCTAACAGCATGTTCTGCAAGCAACTTTTTAATTTTTCTTGCATCAGTAGTAGCATTGCATTTTTCAATAAAATCATCATCAAGCTCTACATAATCTTCATCAAGATCATCACTAGAATAATCAAGTTCAGGTGATTTAACAGGTGTAGTAGCATTAGGAGTTTCAGTATTTTCAATTTGTGTAGACTTAGCAATTGTAGCATCTAGAAAAGATCCCAATGAACCACTATCATCAAGCACAGCAGAAACATTATCAATATTATGAGAATTTTCAGATTCAGCAGAAGTACCAGCATGTGAAGCATGTGGCGGTGAAACAAGTTTATCAATCACAGAGGGTGAATCAAGAGCAGCAGAGGTACTAAGAGTTGTACCTTTTCTTGTAGTGGATGGTAATATGGCGATCTTAGTATCGCGAGGTTTACCCATAATGGAGAATTTGTAGCGAACAATATCAATCCAAGTGAACTTCCAAATAAAGCTATGCTCCCCGGCAACGGCGCCAGAAAATAGTCTTGATGACCCACAAGTATAGGGGATCGCAACAGTCTTCGAGGGAAGTATTACCCAATTTATTGATTCGACACAAGGGGAGACAAAGAATACTTGTAAGCCTTAACAGCGGAGTTGTCAATTCAGCTGCACCTGGAAACAGACTTGCTCGCAAGAGTTTATCAGTAGTAACAGTTTGATAGCAGTGGAAATAGCGAAATAATAGCAGCGGTGAAATAAAGACAGCAGTAGTGATTATAGTAAACAGCAGGATTAAAAATACTGTAGGCACATGGACGGATTTAACGGGCGTTGCATGGATGAGAGAAACTCATGTAACAATCAAAGCAGGGGCATTTGCAGATAATAATAAAACGGTATCCAAGTACTAATCAATCAATAGGCATGTGTTCCATATTTAGTCGTACGTGCTCGCAATGAGAAACTTGCACAACATCTTTTGTCCTACCAGCCGGTGGCAGCCGGGCCTCTAGGGAAACTACTGGAAATTAAGGTACTCCTTTTAATAGAGCACCGGAGCAAAGCATTAACACTCCGTGAACACATGTGATCCTCACATCACTACCATCCCCTCCGGTTGTCCCGATTTCTGTCACTTCGGGGCCATTGGTTCCGGACAGCGACATGTGTATACAACTTGCAGGTAAGATCATAAACAACGAATATCTTCATGAATCAATAACATGTTCAGATCTGAGATCATGGCACTCGGGCCCTAGTGACAAGCATTAAGCATAACAAGTTGTTACAATATCATAAAAGTGACATCTACGGATACTAGGCACTATGCCCTAACAATCTTATGACTATTACATGACCAATCTCATCCAATCCCTACCATCCCCTTCAGCCTACAGCGGGGGAATTACTCACACATGGATGGGGGAAACATGGCTGGTCGATGGAGAGGCGTTGGCGGTGATGGCGGTGAAGATCTCCTCCAATTCCCCGTCCCGGCGGAGTGCCAGAACGGAGACTTCTGGCTCCCGCGACGGAGTTTCGCGATGTGGCGGCTCTCTGGAGGGTTTCTGGCGACTTCGACTTCTCTCCGTGCGTTTTCAGGTCGAAACCAATAAGTAGTCCGAAGGGGGGCATCGGAGGCCGGCCGAGGGGGCCACACCACATGGCCGCGCGGGCCCCCCCTGGGCCGCGCCGCCATGTGGTGTGGGGCCCTCGGGCCTCCACCTCTCTTCCCCTTCTGGCTCCGTCAATATTTTGGTAAAATAGGGCCTTCTGCATAAATTCCGAGGATTTTCCCGAAAGTTGGATTTCTGCACAAAAACGAGACACCAGAGCAGTTCTGCTGAAAACAGCGTTAGTCCGTGTTAGTTGTATCCAAAATACACAAATTAGAGGCAAAACAATAGCAAAAGTGTTCGGGAAAGTAAATACGTTTTGGACGTATCAGGGCTCATCATCACTTCTTCATACGTCGCAGGGTCTTCATCATTGTCGTCCACAATCATGACATTTAGACAGGGATCATACCAATCAGGAGTGGTACGTTCCCTCATCGATCTGCGAGGTTCAGTAGCTTCCTCGTTCAAAGTTTCATGATCATCATCATTTGCTTCCTCTCCTATCGGTGCAGGCTGCGCAGGAACTTCTTCCGGCACTGCGCTACTCTGATCTATGAGAGAAGGTTCATCAACCTCGTCGAGTTCTACTTTTCTTCCAGTCACTTCTTTAGTGAGAAACTCCTTCTCAAGAAAGGATCCGTTCTTGGCAACAAAGATTTTGCCTTCGGATCTGTGATAGAAAGTATACCCAATTGTTTCTTTAGGGTATCCTATGAAGACGCATTTCTCCGTTTTGGGTTCTAGCTTGTCAGGCTGTAACTTCTTTACATAAGCTTCGCAACCCCAAACTTTAAGGAACGACAGCTTAGGTTTCTTCCCAAACCATAATTCATACAGTGTCGTTTCAACGGATTTAGATGGTGCCCTATTTAAAGTGAATGCGGCTGTCTCTAATGCATAACCCCAAAATGATAATGGCAAATCGGTAAGAGACATCATAGAACGAACCATATCTAAGAGAGTTCGATTACGACGTTCGGACACACCATTGCGCTGTGGTGTTCCCGGCGGTGTCAACTGTGAAAGTATTCCGCGTTTCTTTAAATGCATGCCAAACTCATAACTCAGATATTCGCCTCCACGATCAGAACGCAGAAACTTAATCTTCTTGTTACGTTGATTTTCTACTTCACTTTGGAATTCCTTGAACTTCTCGAAAGTCTCGGACTTATGTTTCATAAAGTAAATATACCCATATCTACTCAGATCATCCGTGAAGGTTAGAACATAACGATAACCACCGCGCGATGCTACACTCATTGGTCCGCATACATCGGTATGTATGATTTCCAATAAGTCTGTAGCTCGCTCCATTGTACCAGAAAATGGAGTCTTAGTCATTTTTACCATTAGACATGCTTCGCATCTGTCAAGTGACTCAAAGTCAAGTGACTCAAGAAGTCCATCGGAATGGAGTTTCTTCATGCGCTTCACTCCAATATGACCAAGACGACAGTGCCACATATAAGTAGAATTATCATTCAATTTAATTCGCTTAGCATCAATGTTATGAACATGTGTATCACTACTATCAAGATTTAACAGGAATAAACCATTCATCTTAGGTGCATGGCCATAAAAGACATTACTCATATAAATCGAACAACCATTATTCTCAGACTTAAACGAATAACCGTCTTGCATCAAACAAGATCCAGATATAATGTTCATGCTCAACGCAGGTACCAAATAACAATTATTAATGTTTAAAACTAATCCCGAAGGTAGATGTAGAGGGAGCATGCCGACAGCGATCACATCGACTTTGGATCCATTTCCAACGCGCATCGTCACCTCGTCCCTCGCCAGGCTTCGTTTATTCCGCAGTTCCTGTTTCGAGTTACAAATGTGAGCAACCGAACCAGTATCAAATACCCAGGCACTACTACGAGAACCAGTAAGATAGACATCTATAACATGTATATCAAATATACCTTTCTTCTTGACGTGGCCGCTCTTCAGATCGGCCAAGTATTTGGAGCAATTGCGCTTCCAGTGCCCCTTCCCCTGGCAGTAGTAACACAAAGTCTCAGGCTTAGGACCAGCCTTAGGCTTCTCAGGAGGCGCTGCAACTTTCTTGCCGCCCTTCTTGAAGTTGCCCTTGTTAGGCTTGCCCTGCTTCTTGAAACTGGTGGTCTTGTTGACCATCAACACTTGGTTCTCCTTCCGTATTTCTACTTCAGCAGACTTCAGCATGGAGAAGAGTTCAGGTAACTCTTTGTTCATGTTCTGCATGTTGTAGTTCATCATGAAGTTCTTGTAACTTGGTGGCAGTGATTGGAGGACACGATGAATACCCAGCTGGTTAGGGATCACAATCCCCAAGTCACTGAGCTTCTTCGCGTGTCCGGACATGGCGAACACGTGCTCACTAACGGAGCTGCCCTCTTCCATCATGCAGCCAAAGAACTGCTTCGAGGCCTCATAGCTCTCCACGGCTGCGTGAGTTTCAAAGATAACCTTGAGCTCACGCATCATCTCACATGGGTCGTGGTGCTCAAAACGCTTTTGGAGCTCTGCCTCTAGGCTGCACAGGATGGCACACTGCACTTCAGAGTACCGAGTCACCCGAGTCTCGTAAACATTCTTTTCGTCCTCGGATACTGCAGGAGGTGGTGGGGGACCTAGCGGTGCATCGATCACATATTGCAGGCTTCAACCAGTGAGGAAAATCCTCACATGACGGAACCAGTCAGTGAAGTTGCTACCATTGCTCTTAAGCTTATCTTTCTCTAGGAACTGGTTAAAATTGATGGAGGGGGGCACCATGATCTACAACATATTTGCAAAGAGTTTAGACTAAGTTTATGATAAATTGAGTTCAATTTTAATTCTTAAATTAACTAGGTAAACTCCCACTCAAAACAACATCCCTCACATTGTCTTAGTGATTACACGAACCAAATCCACTACACCAAGTCCGATCTTCACGAGAAAAGATGTAGCTTCAAAGGCGAACACTCAAAGTGTTCATCATATCATTCATATGACTCATGCTCTACCTTTCGGTATCCCGTGTTCCGAGACCATGTCTGTACATGCTAGGCTCGTCAAGGCAACCTCGGTATCCGCGTGTGCAAATCTGGCTTGCACCCGTTGTATGCACATGTAGAGTCTATCACAGCCGATCATCACGAGATGCTTCGAAACGACAAGTCTTAGCAACGGTGCATACTAAGGATGAACACTTTATTATCTTGATATTTAGTGAGAGGGATCATCTTATAATGCTACCGTCGCGATCTAAGCAAAATAAGATGCATAAAAAGGATTAACATCACATGCAATTCATAATGTGTAATATGATATGGCCTTTCTTCTTGTGCTTTTGATCTCCATCTCCAAGCACGGACATGATCTCCATCATCACCAGCATGGCGTCAAGGTCAGTGGCGCCGCTTCATGGTTGTCCATCACTTATAGCTACTATAACAACTACTTGGAATAAAGCTATTACATGATGAATAGACACGCAGGTCTTTAACAAAAATTAAAGACAACCATTAGGCTCCTGCCGGTTTCCATAATACAACAATGAACATCTCATACATCAAATATAATCATCATCACATCATGGCCATATCACATCACCAAACCCTGCAAAAACAAGTTAGACGCCTCTAATTTGGTTTGCATCTTTTACGTGGTTTAGGGTTTTCGAGTAAGATCCAATCTACCTATGAACATGAACCACAACGGTGATACTAGTGTTGACAATAGAAGTGCAAATTACAATCTTCACTATGGTGGGAGAGACAGACACCCGCAAAGTCACTTATGCAATACAAGTTGCATGTCAAGCGTGGAGCAAGTCTCATGAGACGCGGTCATGTAAAGTTAGCCCGTGCCGCTTCATCCCACCATCCCGCAAGAAGCAAAGCGCACAAACTAAAGCAACAAAAGCATCACCGCCCACAAAACCATTGTGTTCTACTCGTGCAACAGATCTATGCATAGACATGGCTCTGATACCACTGATGGGGTTCGTAGCATAGAAAACAAAAATTTTCCTACCGCAAGACGAATAAAACCAATAGATCTAATCTATGGAACACCCAAGATCTAATCTACAAGATGAAAGCAACGATATGGAGATGAGACTAACCCTCGAAGATTCCAAAGCCTACGAGATTAATCTGGTTGTTGGTGTAGACGATCGTCCCCGGTGCTGCAATCCGGCAGCACTTCCGTACTCGGTCGCGCGTACGGTGTCGATGAAGCTCCTTCCTCTCCCGTTCCAGCGGGCAGCAGAGGTGTGGTAGATCTCCCCCAACTTCCAGCAGCACGACGGCGTGGTGGTGGTGGTGGTGGAGGAAGAAAAATGCAGGGCTTCGCCTAAGCTTGAGCAGCGTATGGTGGAGGGAGAGGCGGCCAGAGGAGGAGGCAATGGATGGGGGGTGTGGCCGGCCACCCCCTCCCCTCTTTATATAGGGGGTCAGCCGGCCAGGGTGGCCCCCTTTCCCATCTAGGGTTAGGGGGGGGCGGCGGCCAAGGGGGGAGAGGGCTTTCCCCTCCCCCAAGTTGATCCCCCTGATGCACGTAGATGTACACGTCCGTTGGGAACCCCAAGAGGAAGGTATGATGCGCACAACGGCAAGTTTTCCCTCAGAAAGAAACCAAAGTTATCGAACCAGTAGGAGCCAAGAAGCACGTGAAGGTTGTTGGTGGAGGAATGTAGTGCGGCGCAACACCAGTGAAACCGGCGCCAACGTGGAACCTGCACAACACAATCAAAGTACTTTGCCCCAACGTAACAGTGAGGTTGTCAATCTCACCGGCTTGCTGAAAACAAAGGATTAAACGTATCGAGTGGAAGATGGTGTTTGTTTGCAAAGAACAATAAGAAACAATGATTGCAATAGAATGTATTCAGATGTAAAAAAATGGACCGGGTCCATAGTTCACTAGTGGTGTCTCTCCAATAAGATAACTAACATGCTGGGTGAACAAATTACAGGTGGGCAATTGACAAATCAAGATTCAATACATATCAACGATGATTACTATGTGATTTAATCAGGGCATTACGACAAAGTACATAGACCGCTATCCAGCATGCATCTATGCCTAAATAATCAACCTTCGGGTTAGCATCCGCACCCCCTCCAGTATTAAGTTGTAAACAACAGATAATTGCATTAATTATGGTGCGTAATGTAATCAACACAAATATCCTTAGACAAAGCATCAATGTTTTATCCCTAGTAGCAACATCACATCCACAACCTTAGAACCTACTGTCACGATCCCAGATTCAATGGAGGCATGAACCCACTATCGAGCATAAATACTCCCTCTTGGAGTTACAAGTATCAACTTGGCCAGAGCCTCTACTAGCAACGGAGAGCATGCAAGAACATAAACAACACATATATGATAGATTGATAATCAACTTAACATAGTATTCTAGATTCATCGGATCCCACCAAACACAACATGTAGCATTACAAATAGATGATCTTGATCATGTTAGGCAGCTCACAAGATCTATACACTGATAGCACAAGCGGAGAAGACAACCATCTAGCTACTGCTATGGACCCATAGTCCAAGGATGAACTACTCACGCATCAATCCGGAGGCGGGCATGATGATGTAGAGCCCCTCCGGTGATGATTCCCCTCTCCGGCAGGGTGCCGGAGGCGATCTCCTGAATCCCCCGAGATGGGATTGGCGGCGGCGGCGTCTCTGGAAGGTTTTCCGTATCGTGGCTCTCGGTACAGGGGTATTCGCGACGAAGGCTTTAAGTAGGCAGAAGGGCAACGCGGGGGGCCACACGAGGGCCCCACACGCTAGGGCCGCGCGGCCAGGGCCTGGGCCGCGCCGCCCTAGTGTGTCGGCGCCTCGTGGCCCCACTTCCTTTCCCCCTCGGTCTTCTGGAAGCTTCTTTTAAAAATAGGACCCTGGGCGTTGATTTCGTCCAATTCCGTGAATATTTCCTTACTAGGATTTCTGAAACCAAAAACAGCAGAAAACAACAACTGGCGCTTCGGCATCTTGTTAATAGGTTAGTGCCGGAAAATGTATAATAATGCTGTAAAGTATGCATAAAACATTCAAGTATTGTCATAAAACTAGCATGGAACATAAGAAATTATAGATACGTTTGAGACGTATCAAGCATCCCCAAGCTTAGTTCCTACTCGTCCTCGAGTAGGTAAACAATAACACAAATAATTTCTGAAGTGACATGCTACCAACATAATCTTGATCAACATTATTGTAAAGCATACGAGATGAATGGAGTGATCTGAACAAAAGATTGCTAACAAAGATAATGACTAAACAAATGAATCATATAGCAAAACTTTTCATGAATAGTACTTTCAAGACAAGTATCAATAAGACTTGCATAAGAGCTAACTCATAAGCAATAAATTCAAAGTAGAATGCATTGAAGCAACACAAAGGATGATTAAGTTTCAGCAATTGCTTTCAACTTGTAACATACATATCTCATGGATATTTGTCAACATAGAGTAATATAACAAGTGCAATAAGTAAACATGTAAGAATCAATGCACACAGTTAACAGAAGTGTTTGCTTTTAAGATAGAAAGAAGTGGGTAAACTGACTCAACATAAAGTAAAAGAATGGCCCTTCGCAGAGGGAAGCATGAATTACTATTTTTGTGCTAGAGCTTTTGTTTTGAAAACATAGAAACAATTTTGTCAACGGTAGTAATAATTCATATGTGCTATGCATAATACTTCCTACAAGTTGCATGTCTCATGCATAGAGTACTAATAGTGCTCGCACCTTGTCCTAATCAGCTCGGATAACACGGATTATCATCACATGACATATGTTTCAACCAAGTGTCACAAAGGGGTACCTCTATGCCGCCTGTACAAAGGTCTAAGGAGAAAGCACGCATTGGATTTCTCGATTTTGATTATTCTCAACTTAGACATCCATACCGGGATAACATAGACAACAGATAATGGACTCCTCTTTTAATGCTTAAGCATTCAACAACAAATAATATTCTCATAAGATATTGAGGTTGTATGTCCACACTGAAACTTCCACCATGATACATGGCTTTAGTTAGCGGCCCAATGTTCTTCTCTAACATATGCATACTCAAACCATTTGATCATGAAATCGCACTTACTTCAGACAAGACGAACATGCATAGCATCTCACATGATATCCAACAAAGGTAAAAAGTTGATGGCGTCCCCAGAAACATGGTTACCGCTCAACAAGCAACTTATAAGAATTAAGACACATAACTACATATTCATCACCACAATAGTTTTTAAGCTATTTGTACCATGAGCTATATATTGCAAAGATAAAGGAATGAAATTTTAAAGGTAGCACTCAAGTAATTTACTTTGGAATGGTAGAAAAATACCACATAGTAGGTAGATATGGTGGACACAAATGGCATGGGGTTTTGGCTCAAGGTGTTTGGATGCACGAGAAGCATTTCCTCTCAGTACAAGGTTTGGGCTAGCAAGGTTGTTTGAAGCAAACACAAGTATGAACAGGTACATCAAAACTTACACAAGAACATATTGCAAGCATTATAAGGCTCTACACTGTCTTCCTTGTTGTTCAAACACTTTACCCGAAAATATCTAGACTTAGAGAGACCAATCATGCAAACCAAATTAAACAAGATCTACGGTAGTTCTCCATTAATAGATTAAACTACATGATGCAAGAGCTTAAACATGATCTATGAGAGCTCAAACAATTGCCAAGTTATTCCAAACCATATGCAGCATTTTCTGATTCCAACCAAATAGCAATTTAACGAAGCAATTTCAGCCTTCGCCATGAACATTAAAGCAGAATTAAGAACACAAGTGTTCCATATGAAAAAGCGGAGCGTAATATCTCCAATATAAGAATGCTGGGATCCAACTTTATTCAAACCTAAACAAAAATAAAAGCAAACCGACGCTCCAAGTAAAGAACATAAGATGTGATGGTATAAAAATACAGTTTCACTAGAAGTGACCTGATAATGTTGTCGATGAAGAAGGGGATGCCTTGGGCATCCCCAAGCTTAGATGCTTGAGTCTTCTTAAAATATGCAGGGATGAACCACCGGGGCATCCCCAAGCTTAGACCTTTCACTCTTCTTGATCATAGTATATCATCCTCTTCTCTTGACCCTTGAAAACTTCCTCCACACCAAACTTCAAGCAAACTCATTAGAGGGTTAGTGCATAATCAAAAATTCACATATTCAGAGGTGACACAATCATTCTTAACACTTCTGGACATTGCACAAAGCTTCTGAAAGTTAATGGAACAAAGAAACTCATTCAACATAGCAAAAGCGGCAATGCGAAATAAAAGGCAGAATCTGTCAAAAACAGAACAGTCCGTAAAGACGAATTTGGCAGGGGCACTTAACTTGCTCAAATGGGAAAACTCAAAACTAATGAAAGTTGCGTACATATATGAGGATCACGCTCGTAAATTTGCAGATTTTGTTTATTTTTATACAGAAAAATCTGTACGAATTCGTGACAGACAGCAATGCTGTTTCTGCGCAGCGATCCAAATCTAGCATCAACTTTAGTATAAAAACTTTACATGGCACAAAAACATGATAAGGAGAGGTTGCTACAGTAGTAAACAACTTCCAAGACTCAACAATACAGTAAATAAAATGTAACTTGGGTTATCTCCCAAGAAGTGCTTTTCTTTAACGCCTTTCAGCTAGGCGCAGAAAGTGCAAATCAAGTAACATCAAGAGAAGAAGCATCAACATCATAGCTTGTTCTAATAATAAAATCAAAAGTCAACTTCATTCTCTTTCTAGGGAAGTGTTCCATACCTTTCTTGAGAGGAAATTGATACTTAATATTACCTTCCTTCATATCAATAACAGCACCAACGGTTCGAAGAAAAGGTCTTCCCAACACAATAGGACAAGATGCATTGCATTCAATATCCAAGACAACAAAATCAACGGGTACAAGGTTATTTTTAACCGTAATACGAACATTATCAATCCTCCCCAAAGGTTTCTTTTTAACATTATCAGCGAGATTAACATCCAAATAACAATTCTTCAATGGTGGCAAATCAAGCATATCATAAATCTTCTTAGGCATAACAGAAATACTTGCACCAAGATCACATAAAGCATTACATTCAAAGTCATTGAATTTCATTTTAATGATGGGCTCCCAACCATCTTCTAACTTCCTAGGAATAGAAGCTTCAAGTTTTAATTTCTCTTCCCTAGCTTTAATGAGAGCATTTGTAATATGTTTTGTAAATGCTAAATTTATAGCACTAGCATTGGGACTTCTAGCAAGTTTTTGTAAGAACTTTATAACTTCAGTAATATGACAATCATCAAAATCTAAACCATTATGTTCTACAGCAATGAAATCATTGTCATCAATATTTTGAAAAATTTCAGCAGTTTTATCAGGAGTAGTTTCAGCAGTTTCAGGCAATTTTGCGCGCTTTGTACTAGGAGTAGAAACATTGCCAACACCAATTATTTTACCATTGATAGTAGGAGGTGTAGCAACATGTGTAGAATCAACATTACTAGTGGTGGTAATAGTCCATACTTTAGCTACATTATTTTCTTTAGCAAGTTTTTATTTTTCTTCTCTATCCCACCTAGCATGCAATTCAGCCAACATTCTAATATTATCATTAATTCGAACTTGGATGGCATTTGTTTTAGCAAACCTAGCATCTTTAACTTCCTCAGGCATAACTTTCAATTTTAAAAGATCAACATCAAGAGCAAGACTATCAACCTTAGAAGCAAGAACATCAATTTTACCAAGCTTTTCTTCAACAGTTTTATTAAAAGCAGTTTGTGTACTAATAAATTCTTTAAGCATGACTTCAAGACCAGAGGGTACACTCTTATTATTGTTGTAAGAATTACCATAAGAATTACCATAACCACTACCATTATTAGAAGGATATGGCCTATAGTTGTTGTTACCATAATTATTCCTATAAGCATTGTTGTTGAAATTGTTACTCTTTATGAAATTCACATCAACATTTTCTTCTTGAGCAACCAATGAAGCTAAAGGAACATTATTAGGATCAATATGAGATCTACCATTTGCAAGCATAGACATAATAGCATCAATCTTATCACCCAAAGAAGAGGTTTCTTCAACAGAATTTACCTTCTTACCTTGAGGAGTTCTTTCAGTGTGCCATTCATAGTAATTGATCATCATATCATCAAGTAGTTTAGTTGCGGCGCCCAGGGTGATGGACATAAAAGTACCTCCAGCAGCTGAATCCAATAGGGTCCTCGAGGAAAAATCCAATCCTGCATAAAGGGTTTGGATGATCATCCAAGTAGTCAGTCCATGGGTTGGGCAATTCTTTACCAAAGATTTCATTCTCTCCCATGCTTGAGCAACATGTTCATTATCAAATTGTTTAAAGTTCATAATGCTACTTCTCAAAGATATAATCTTAGCAGGAGGATAATATTTACTAATAACAGCATCTTTACATTTAGTCCATGAATCAATACTATTCTTAGGCAAAGAAAGCAACCAATCTTTAGCTCTTCCTCTTAATGAGAAAGGAAACAATTTTAGTTTTATAATATCACCATCTATATCCTTATAATTTTGCATTTCACAAAGTTCAACAAAATTATTAAGATGGGCAGCAGCATCATCAGTACTAACACCAGAAAATTGCTCTCTCATAACAATATTCAGTAAAGCAGGTTTAATTTCATAGAATTCTGCAGTAGTAGCAGGTGGAGCAATAGGAGTACATATAAAATCATTATTATTTGTGCTAGTGAAATCACACAACTTAGTATTTTCAGGAGTACCCATTATAATAGTAATAAAAGTAAACTAGGCAAATAGAATAAAGACAAGTAACTAATTTTTTTGTGTTTTGATATAAGAACTAGTAAATAAGATAGAAAGTAAAGTAACTAAATTTTTTTGTGTTTTTAATATAGAGGTAATAAACAAGACAGTAAATAAAATAAAGTAAAGCAAGACAAAAACAAAGTGAAGAGATTGGAAGTGGAGACTCCCCTTGCAGCGTGTCTTGATCTCCCCGGCAACGGCGCCAGAAAAAGTTGCTTGATGCGCGTAGATGTACACATCCGTTGGGAACCCCAAGAGGAAGGTATGATGCGCACAGCGACAAGTTTTCCCTCAGAAAGAAACCAAGGTTATCGAACTAGTAGGAGCCAAGAAGCATGTGAAGGTTGTTGGTGGAGGAATGTAGTGCGGCGCAACACCAGTAAAACCGGCGCCAATGTGGAACCTGCACAACACAATCAAAGTACTTTTCCCCAACGTAACAATGAGGTTGTAAATCTCACCGGCTTGCTGAAAACAAAGGATTAAACGTATCGAGTGGAAGATGGTGTTTGTTTGCAAAGAACAGTAAGAAACAATGATTGCAATAGAATGTATTCAGATGTAAAAGAATGGACCGGGGTCCACAGTTCACTAGTGGTGTCTCTCCAATAAGATAACTAACATGCTGGGTGAACAAAGTACAGGTGGGCAATTGACAAATCAAGATTCAATACATATCAACGATGATTACTATGTGATTTAATCAGGGCATTACGACAAAGTACATAGACCGCTATCCAGCATGCATCTATGCCTAAATAATCCACCTTCGGGTTAGCATCCGCACCCCCTCCAGTATTAAGTTGTAAACAACAGATAATTGCATTAAGTATGGTGCGTAATGTAATCAACACAAATATCCTTAGACAAAGCATCAATGTTTTATCCCTAGTAGCAACAGCACATCCACAACCTTAGAACCTACTGTCACGATCCCAGATTCAATGGAGGCATGAACCCACTATCGAGCATAAATACTCCCTCTTGGAGTTACAAGTATCAACTTGGCCAGAGCCTCTACTAGCAACGCAGAGCATGCAAGAACATAAACAACACATATATGATAGATTGATAATCAACTTAACATAGTATTCTAGATTCATCGGATCCCACCAAACACAACATGTAGCATTACAAATAGATGATCTTGATCATGTTAGGCAGCTCACAAGATCTATACACTGATAGCACAAGCGGAGAAGACAACCATCCAGCTACTGCTATGGACCCATAGTCCAAGGATGAACTACTCACGCATCAATCCGGAGGCGGGCATGATGATGTAGAGCCCCTCCGGTGATGATTCCCCTCTCCGGCAGGGTGCCGGAGGCGATCTCCTGAATCCCCCGAGATGGGATTGGCGGCGGCGTCTCTGGAAGGTTTTCCGTATCGTGGCTCTCGGTACAGGGGTATTCGCGACGAAGGCTTTAAGTAGGCGGAAGGGCAACGCGGGGGGCCACACAAGGGCCCCACACGCTAGGGCCGCGCGGCCAGGGCCTGGGCCGCGCCGCCCTAGTGTGTCGGCGCCTCGTGGCCCCACTTCCTTTCCCCCTCGGTCTTCTGGAAGCTTCGTGTAAAAATAGGACCCTGGGTGTTGATTTCGTCCAATTCCGAGAATATTTCCTTACTAGGATTTCTGAAACCAAAAACAGCAGAAAACAGCAACTGGCGCTTCGGCATCTTGTTAATAGGTTAGTGCCGGAAAATGTATAATAATATTGTAAAGTATGCATAAAACATTCAAGTATTGTCATAAAAGTAGCATGGAACATAAGAAATTATAGATACGTTTGAGACTTATCACACCCCAGGGAAACCCTAGGGGGTTTGGCCGGCCTGGTCCTTGGGGCCATGTGCCCCTGGCCCATTAGGCCAGGGAGCATCCCCTCGGCCCACTGTGGGCCTCCTAGGTCGTGGGCCCCATGGTGGACCCCTCCGGAACCTTCTAGAACCTTCCAGTCATCCACCGGAAAATCCCGAACATTTCCGAAACCCAGAAATCAACTTCCCTTATATGAATCTTATTCTCCGGACTATTCCGGACCTCCTCGTGACACCCTGGATCACATGCGAGACTCCGAACAAACTTCGTCTCCATACCATATTCAAATCTACTTATGCGACATCGAACCTTAAGCGCGTCACCCTACGGTTCGCGAACTATGCAGACATGGTCGAGACTCCTCTCCGAGCAATAACCAATAGCGGGATCTGGAGATCCATAATGGCTCCCACATATTCAACGATGACTTAGTGATCGATTGAACCATTTACATACGATGCCAATTCCCTTTGTCTCGCGATATTTTACTTGTCCGAGGTTTGATCATCGGTATCTCTATACCTTGTTCAACCTCGTTACCGACAAGTACTCTTTACTCGTACCGTGGTATGTGATCTCTTATGAACTATTCATATGCTTGCAAGCTAATCAGATGACATTCCACCAGAGGGCCCAGAGTATATCTATCCGTCATTAGGATGGACAAATCCCACTATTGATCCATATGCCTCAACTCACACTTTCCAAATACTTAATCCCATCTTTATTGCCACCCATTTACGCAATGGCGTTTGATGTAATCAAAGTACCCTTCCGGTGTAAGTGATTTACATGATCTCATGGTCGAAGGACTAAGGCAACTATGTATCGAAAGCTTATAGCAAATAGAACTTAATGACTTGATCTTATGCTACGCTCATTTGGGTGTGTGTCCATTATATCATTCAACTAATGACATAACCTTGTTATTAATAACATCCAATGTTCATGATCACGAAACCATGATCATCCATTAATCAACAAGCTAGTTATACAAGAGGCTTACTAGGGACTCCTTGTTGTTTACATAACACACATGTATCAATGTTTCGGTTAATACAATTATAGCATGGTATATAAACATTTATCATAAACACAAAGATATTATAATAACCACTTTATTATTGCCTCTTGGGCATATCTCCAACAGGGCGCGCGCAGACTCCGGTGCTGATGGCCCTGCAGCGGATTTCTCGGGATCGGTGCAGGCATGAGAATCAGTGTGGGATCCCGTGCTTGTCTCCGTTGGCTGTTCATGCTGCATAAAATGACGCCTTGGAACAAAATTTGCACGGTTAGAGTCAGTAAAAATAGGACTACTAGCCTGGCTGTCTGAGTGTTCCCTTGTGTGATCTGAAGAATTCAATAATTCAGAAGGAAGCAAGAGAATTTCGGATCTCAATCTAGCACCGGCATTGGGATTTTATTTGGCAAAGGGAAAAACTGATTCGTCGAAGACGACATCTCGAGAGATATAAATTCTGCCAGTAGAAATATCAAGACATTTAAATCCCTTGTGAAGATTGCTATAGCCCAAAAAAGCACATTCTTTTGAGCGAAATTCCAATTTCCTTGAAATATATGGCCTAAGGTTTGGCCTTGAACATCTAAAAATTCGGAGGGAGTTATAATCTGGTTTCTCATGATACAAACCATTCAAAGGAGTGTAAAAGTTCTGAATTCTACTTGGCGTGCGATTTATGAGATAGGTGGCGGTTATAATCTGGTTTCTCATCCCAATATTTTAGAGGTATGGAGGCATGAGCAAGTAGAGAGAGGCCTAGTTCTACTATGTCGCGATGTTTTCGCTCTGCCGAGCCGTTTTGCTGGTGTGCATAAGGGCATGACATATGATGAGAGATACCAACTTGGTTAAAGAAGGAATTGAGTTTTTCATACTCTCCTCCCCAATCAGTTTGCATGGCTAGAATTTTTTCTATTGAATTGCCTTTCTACAAGACTTTGGAATTCATGGAATTTTTGGAACACTTCGGATTTGTGTTTAATCAAGTAGATCCAAACAAATTTACTGAAATCATCGATAAAACTGACATAATATTTCTTTCGTCCAACAGACTCAAGAGCAGGACCCCAAACATCCGAAAAAACTAGCTCTAAGGGAGCACTAGATTCACTAAAAGACTTATGGTAGGGTAGTTGGTGACTTTTGCCTTTCTGGCAAGCATCACACACAGACTCATCACTGGACTCACTTGAACAAGGGAGGTTATTGCTACTGATAACTTTCTTGACTATGATCGATGACGGATGACCTAAGCGAGAGTGCTATCTCTCCTAGGACGGTTTGATGGCGCTGAAGACATGTTTTCTTGAGCTGGATGGAGTGGACGAAAGAGGGTAGAGACCTCGTCTACCCGGACCTTGGAGGAGCGTTCTCCTGGTTTCCCGATCCTTTATGAAAAAAGAGTAAGGGTGAATTTCGACAAAGGCATTATTATCAGCAGCAAGGCGACTAGCAGACAGTAAACTTTTGCTAGCTTGAGCAACATGGAGAATGTTTTTGAGATATAGATCACGACCAGAGGTACTAACAACAGAATGGCAAATGTGGCTAATGTCCATACCTGACCCACTTGCAGTGTAGACTTGATCATTGCCGTTGTACTTGTCGCGGATGGTCAGCTTGTGCAGGTCTCCAGTGATGTGGTCTGTCGCGCCAGAGTCGATGTGCCAGTTGGACTGCCAGTTGGTGTCAACCCCGTATGGGGAAGTGGTTGCAGCTTCGGTGCTCTTCTCCTCAACGCCGACGAAGTCTGGGTTGTAACGTTCCCAGCACTTGTGCGCCATGTGGCCAGTTTTGCCACACAGCTGACACTGGGGCCGTGGCCTGTTGCCATTGCCACCATTGTTGTTGTTGCGGGAGTTCCTGCTGTAGTTGTTGTTGTAGTTGGAGCCGTTGCCGCTGTTGTCGTAGTTGCCGTTGCCGCGGCCTCCATTGCCACGACCTTGTGGGGGAGGTGGAGGTGCACCTCGGCCACCACCACCACGCCCAAAGCCGCCTCCACGTCCACCGCGAAAGGCGGTGTTGACAGAAGACTGGTTGCCTCCTCCATGGAGAAGGTCGATGCGGGTCTCGTAGCTGAGCAGCTGCGAGTACAGCTCCGCGACGGTGACAGGTTCGACGCGGGAGCACATGGCGGAGACGATGGAGTTGTAGTCCGAGTCGAGGCCGGCGAGGACGTAGGAGAAAATGTCTTCCTCGTCGAGCTTCTTGCCTGCAGCAGCCATCTCATCCGGCAAGGTTCGGATCTTGCCGAAGAACTCGGCGATGGTCATGTTCCCTTTTTGCAGATTGGCGAGGGCGATGCGCGTGTTGACGGTGCGAGCGCGCGTCTGCGAGGTGAACATGCCTTGGATGGCCGCCCACAACGTCGCCGAGGTAGTGTTGTTGACGACCTGTGTGGAGATCTCACGAGACAAGGTGGTCAGAAGAAAACACAGAAGTTGCTGGTCTTTTGCCAGCCACATACCATAGGCAGGGTTTGCCTCTTTCTCTGTCTTGTCGCCATGGGTGAACTCGATCTCTTTGGCAGGCATGGCCTGCTCGATGTCGAGGAAGGGCTCCATCTGAGCACCCCCTGATGGCAGACATGACCTGAGCCTTCCACAGGACATGGTTGCTCTTGGTCAGCTTCTCGGTGATGTTGTGGCCGAAGTTGGTTCCGGCGGTGGGGTTGGTGGATGAGCTCGCCATGGATGTCGAGAGGACAAGCTCTGATACCATGTGGAAAATCTGTATGAGATGGTTTGAAGCGTGCCTTGGAACTCGGCCGCATTGCGTGTTATATAGGGGTCAAACGACCAGATAGATTTACAGGTTGTTACAGATCGGATTGATCAACAAGAAATGATCTAGAACGGTTTATCTACACCGTTAGGATTACAACAACTTATCTCTACGCAATGCTCTAGAAGCTTCATGTTTAACAGCTATCACCAAGTAGCATTAGATAGCAGGGCTAGGTTAGGAGCGTACGACCAACTATATCTTTTCACTTTGTTACTTATTTATGAGAGTTTTTGTTTAGTACTTAAAAGTACCGTATAATTGTTGTTCGGGTCACAGGACCTACTGATAGTGGATGTTCCATTTTCTGCAGGTTGGTCTTCCATTGATTGGATAGGAGCAGCAGCTGTCTTTTTTATTTAAATTATTGCAGCTTCATTTGCCATCTATTCTTAGGATTTTAGCAAGCTATTCCATGGAGTTAAATATTTGTTAGAATTCTGGCAGGATTGTAGTTAATTTTTCTGACATGCTTTTTTTAGTGTCTGAACATTCCTCTGTGGATAACGTACAAGGTTATCTGGATAACATCACAAAGCATACTGATACGCAGTTAATTTTCTAGAGTAAGCAGACACCTAACTAAAACTATGTTCACTAAACAAACATATAGCATCGGGTCAGCTTTTGGTAAGAATATAGTTTTTTTTTGAAATGGGGGTATACCCCGTGCATCGTGGCGATGCACACAGCCTTTTATTAAAACAAAACAGGTCCAAAAAGTAGTGTTTACAACTCACGTATCATCAGGGATTGATACAACAATCAACCACCGAAAGAAACACATACTAAGACTACATATCAACATAGCCTTCTAGTATGACGCCAACCAGTCTGGCACAAGATATTCTGAGCGACCATCAGGAGCCGTGTGCATCCAGTAGCCATGGCATCCCGCTGCCCCACCGGAGAAAGCAGAGCCCAAAGTTGGACCCAATAGGAAACCATATGGATAACCTGTAAGAATATAGTTGTGTTAATGTATAGACGATCACATATGTATCACCGTTGGTATTTTGCATTTGTTATCCAGGGCCTCTCTTGATATTCCACTTTCGGATTCAAGTATAGCTATAACTGTGGATGGGTACATAGCACATATATGCATTAGTCGATGCATGATGACTTGGTAGAATAAGAATATAAGATGGTCAACAATATCATACATTCTTGCCCGTGGATTGATGCATGATAACTTGGTAGAATCAGATGGTTAACAACAATATCATATTTTCCTGCCGTGGAGGGACTACCTATGGCAATTCCAGTATATTGATTTGTAGTTATGTTTGGATACCACCTACGCCGCCGACTGATGGGTTGACGGGTTAGTCAATGGACCTGATTCTTTTGTATGGAAATTATCTACTTCATGCATTTTTACTGTCAAATCTGTCAAATCAATGTATACAGAGCTAATGAATGATGACGCTCGATGTCTCACAACATACTTATGGAAATTGAAAATCCCACTAAAGATAAAGATATTTATATGGTTCCTAAATAAAAAAAGTGTTGCTAAACAGAGATAATTTAGCTAAAAGAAATTGGAATGCAAGTAAGAAGTGTTGTTTCTGTGACTCGGAAGAGACTGCGAATCATCTTTTTATTTTTTGTCCTTTTGCTAGATTAGTTTGGAGAATCATTTTTGCTACGTATGAAATTCCACCACAGATCAATATCACAAATATATTTAGAAATTGGCTGAATGGTACGAACAACAAAAAAAAATCTAAAATTCGCATTGGCATTTCAGCTATATGTTGGTCAATATGAAATTGTAGAAATGATATTCTGTGCAACAGGAAGGACTCTTCTATTTTTTTTGCAGGTTATCCGTATGGTTGTACAATTGATCCAGCTACGGTGTTTTGTTTCCCCGGAGGATCATCGGGAATGTATGGTTACTAGATGCAACCGGCTTTTGATGGTTGCATAAGATATTTCAACCAGGCTACCTGGCGGCATTAATCGGGTACACAATGTTTATATTTTTAAGATCCTTACTTCTTTTTTGATGGTTGATTTTCGTATCAACCCTCTCCGATCCTAATTTGTATACATTAATACTTTGAAACTCTTTAATAAAATGCTGTGTGCATCGACTGATGCAGAGGCTGGGGTTTAGCCCTATTTCGAAAAAAAAGTTATGTTTGAATATACCAGCCTTGGACAGCCGAGATTTATGCCTTCATTCTGAATTTCTGATCCTTTTTGTCTGCTGTCTATTTTGGTAGGCAAAATCGGACGTTAATATATTCCTGAGCCTGCTGGAAATATGGGTTGTGCCCTGTAGTGTGTTTCTTAGCAAATGTTGCTTACAAATAGGTTCCAGGGAGCGTCGGAGGATCAATATTTAATTGCGTAGATGGTTTGCTTCCTAGATCTGCCCGTTATGTGATTTTTGCCAGCTATTTTCTGGGTTGTTATAATTAAGAGCAAATTCTGCTTTTTACCCCCTATTTATGCATTTCTGACACTAATTACCCCATTGACTACAAAAATGTCTAGACTACGCATTCTACAATATTTGGATCCTTGTTTTCTGGTGTGTATGCATTGGGCAAGGTGTGAGGCGATAACCGGCATTCAAAAGTATATGTACTAAGACGAGGAATGGAAAAAATGGACAAGAGGAGTCTAGACATAATTGTCGACGATGCTCTCCAATTTTTACAAAATTTGCCACACCACATGAACGAAACATGCCTGTCCTGTCTAACAAAAACAAGGAAAATGCTAAACTTAGAAAAAATTGTATTTATGGTGTCCTAAATGTGATATTTTTTAAAAGTTCCGCTAAATGGGGTAACATGTGTCACAGATGTACAATTATAGGGTAAATAGTGGAATTCACTCTATAATTAATAAGGACCTTGGCTCCACCTGAGACGGAGCCGTGCTACTGAGCTTGGCTCCACCTAGGACGGTGTTGTGCTTTTGTGCTTGGCTCCACCCGGGACAGAGCCATGCTACTGAGTTTGGGTTCACCTGGGACGGCGTCGTGCTTCTCAGCCTGACTCCACCTGAGCATGGCCCCTTGTGTTGTGGAGCCAAACAAACGGTCACTTTGTGAAATCTTTTTAAAAACAAGTCATTTTGTGAGATCTTTTCATATGTAAGTCAATTTTGTTAAAATCTACACACTGAACATCCTACCTACTTTTGGTCGAGAAACATGTGGCGTCAAAAAGAAGGGGGCAGTAACAAAAGATATATGAAACTGTATTGCTTAAGAATCTGTTGGAGCACATGACTAGATATAGATTGTTCTGGCAACAATATCTAACACCAACGATTGATTGGCATTTTCATCGGTCGAAGTGAACAAGCGAAATCCTGAAACACGATGATATATATGGAGTCGGTGAGCATGGGGCAGGGTAACGTTCTTGTCGTTGCACAGAACGAATATGCACATGTCTGTCCAGTCAGTTTGTGTCGTCCTCGCTGCTATGACCATTGTGGGTGTGTGTGCCTGGCTCCCTCCATCAAATCGCTGCCGGCAAAACGGCATGCATGCTCCATTCTCGCACGCTTCTCCTCCTTGCCAGTTTCTATTTCCAGTCCAAGTTCCAGAATCTGAATATCACAGCCGAGTTGGTGCTCAAAATGTTGGTGTTCAACATTTTTTCATGTTTGATGCATCGCAATATATTTTCCATATTAGCAAATACTATGATGAAAGCTTTTTGTGCCTTCGCAAGACAACCGTGGACTTGAGAGGGAAATCTGACCACTAGCTTCACCAAGTCAGCGTCCATCACTACTAATGAAGAAAAAAAAATACTTGCCAAAAACAAAAGCAAGAATGAAAGAGCACTAGTGCATCTTATGCTCTTATAGTAGAGAAGTTCAGATTTCAGACATGTGCATTTTTGTTCATATGATACGGTAGTTCAGGAAACATAGACACGTGCATTTCAGCACTTCTCCAGTACACGATTGAATCCTATAAGTAGCCACTGCATACAAGACATAAGAACATGCATACTTCATAGAAGACTCAGCTGTGGACACCATCACATGCCACGCCATACAAGAACTACGACAGAACCTACACCATTTCTGCGTCTCACCAACCCAAAAGTAATTCGTATATCTGTGTTGCAAATTTATCAGTTTGAAATGGCTTCGGTGTTACATAGAGAGTAAGCTAGTATAGTAAAGGTGATCATAAATGGCTGCTACCTAGAGCTATTAGCACTGGCTAACATGTCTGAAGGTTGATCATCAAATGGGCAAATTTGTCATTTGAATTCTTCCCAAAAGCTAGAAAACAATGAAAATATTAGTTGGAACTTTTTCACTGAAATTCAGTACCAAAGCATGTAGATCAGACCTAAAAAAAGAGCAACACAGAGGCAAAACCATAGGTAAAACATACCAAACAGGGACATAAAAATAGCAGTTTGCAAGCATCATATAGCAGATACATTCGATAGCCTAGATCATCATTCAACAATATTACAACTAGTTTGACAGTCAACAATAACATCAAACCATCAGCCATTGACACTTCATACAAACATCACCAAAATTAGAAGTCTTTAAGATGATGCCATTAGATACACAAGGAGCCAAAGTTGTCATTATGATTCTTGGCACATCTTTGGCAGTCATCAATGATCAACCTTGCATCAAAAGAAGCATGATCCAACCTGCTCAAAGAAAAATGTTCAAGTTAGAATGCAAACTGAATCTTTGTTCAAAAGGCAGTGTTTAAAATAATCAATTAGTTACATAATAGCTCACGTTGCTAATTCAGGCACAAATGTTACACTTTTTTCCATATAAATATATATCTAAGAGTTGTTGTTTTTATAGCACCTACTGCGTTTATAGAGGTTACACAAATTGATAGGAAATAATTTTGTTTATAGTATTAGTAGAAAATGGAAATTGGTAATGTAAGCACAATGAAGAATGAATTGCGGGCTACCTCTCCCCTTAAAGATCAACTCCCGAGTTTCATTTACTGCTTCTTAATTTACTTCCGGTGAAAACATGTCATGTTTCAACAAAATGGAGCTGCACAAATACTGATTGAAACCATAGGCCTAACAGCAAAAATAGCTTCACATGACTGACATAGGTTGAGTGCATTAACTTAAATGATCAAATGCTAGAGAAACTATTCAAGACCTAACTATAAGAGTGTCCTATATATAGCTATGGTATGATAGCAAAACAAGACACCAGATGATGAGTTGGTCAGCATGTGAAAAGGATGGTCTTGTCGACACTTACCACCAATCTGTACATGAAAGGATGAGAATCATGCCGACGTTCAATCGTGGCTAATATCAATTAACCCTGCAGTGGAGGCAAATTGAAATCAGCTTAGTAAGTGAAGTTGTTATGCGTGTAAAGTTTGTTATGGAACACAAAAGACAATATATGCTGAGAGCACGAAGAAACAATACAATATTTTCTGTACATAATCTAACTACGACTAAATACCTTGTGGCAAACACAAATGTCAAGGAACTTAAGATGAGACAACTAAGTTCAGGTAATCTAGAAATTTTCCTTTTGCTACTAAATGTAGATGCACAAGAGAAGGGAATTATCAACATAGAATATTGACTAAAACTAAAGGGAACCTAATGTAACGAAGTCTGCATACAAACTTTCTAGTTTATGATAAAAATAGAAAGAAATAATACAATATTTGCTATACACAATCCAACTAGAACTAAATACCTTGTGGCAAACATGAATGTCAAGGAAATTTAGATGAGACAATTAACTTCAGGTGATCTAGAAATTCTCCTTTGGCTACTAAATGTAGATGCACAAGAGAAGAACATTATCAACATAGAATAATAACTAAAACAAAAATAAACCTAATGTAACGAAGTCTGCATACAAAGTTTCTAATTCATCTTTTATCACCCACTCCACCATTCAGCTTATTTTTCGATAAAATATAAGGGTTTACGCACATAGTTTTCAGCAGTAAGCATAATTAGTTAACTAACACTTATGTCCATGTTGCACAAAAAACACATACTCACCACGGGTAATATAAAGATAGCATTCCACATAAGTATATTCCTGGAAGATTTTGTGTATTTGTGTGCATCTATCATCAAGTGACGAGGCCGCAAGTGACATAACCACAATCATTTGTTTAAGCATGGGCGCACATTTGAATATCAGCTTCAAGAAATCAATCTCATGATCGTACCCTTCAAATTCATATATCTCCACTTCTTTGAGAGAGGTCAATGAGATAATTTGGGATCTCCAGTCTGGATCGTCACAAGCACAATCCTGTGGGCATTCATGCTTCAACTAAAACAAAAACATATTATATACTAAAAGCATTATACGGTAATAATATAGAGACGCTACGTTAGTTTACATCACTTAAATAATTTTCATAGTTAGATCTAAAGCGCGGGTCTACAATTTAACAAAATATTACTAGTTATGTAACAAAATATTAATAGTTACATATATGTGTGGGCCAGTTTGACACATTCAATTTAGAAAGGGAACTATCGTACTTAAAAGCGTGGAAAAACAAAATAAAGCGGTAGTCCCAAGAGGTATCCAAATAGGACTCAATTGACATGTTCTATGTTGGACAATACCAAATAAAACCTGCGTATGTCCAATTTAAATTTTTTTACGTCATAAGATTTGTAATTTGTAGTTCAGATTTAACCAGAGAACATCACACAATCTCATCATTCCGCTCCGTACGATGAAGTCCATATTAATTAGATGGAATCTATGTCTATGGCGTGTCAAATAGGTACGTGAACACTCCAAATATGATTGTTTGGCTTTGTGTTAAACAAGGACATGACATGTCATATATGGCCATGTTCATTACGCTAGGAACAACGTGGTTTCTAAAAAAAAGGAAAAAGTTGTAAGACAAAAACATGAGAAATGTTGATGCCATCCATCAGATGTTGGCACGTTGTGGTATGGCAGCAAGGAAATTGAAAAGGCCTTATAGGGGGCACTGAAAATTTAATTACGAATTACATCTTGCAAAGACGCAGAGAAAACACTTTGGAAGGCTTCAGATTCGGTAGTTTTTTAGCCTACATGCAAGATACGGTCAGTTTACATATAGCAGATTCAATCCAAGCAATATTGCAGATTCTTAAGGTTCGGGTTCCAGGAGCCATATAAGTTTGTTACTATTAGCACCTTGCATTTTAATAAGGACAAGTTTGTGGAAACTAGGAATTATATAGTATGCCACAAAAGTTAACGTACATGAATCATGTAAATCTATGGTGCCAATTCATTTAATGTGTGAAGGAGAGATTTAAAAATTGCCAACGTTTTATTTCTCCAGCCACGTGCAAGCAATATGAATTTACATCGGACAGGAGATATTTTTGATCATGTATCAAATACAGACCTTCTTTCCAAGGTGCTCTAATAAGTAATACCTATTATATTTACAAATAGTTAACACATACTGCAGTTTCTCTGCACTTTTCCTTAACCGTGATACTGCAAATCATTGATACTCTATATTATCTCGAATTTTTATATAGATGAAGCTAAACTAATCTGTTATTTTAAAGCTTTAAGATTTTTATATTTTCCAGTAGTTTTAGAGGATGATTGCTATATGTGGCTACATACTGCAAGAGTTTCAGCACATTGTAAAAACTAAGATGCACTACAGAGGATTTTGGTATGTTTTCCTATTCACATTGTTTTCTTATATACTCTGCCTTTTATGTTAGTGAATATCAGGAATCAACTTACACTATAATTTTGGACACGGCTTAGTATGAGAATTCTGTCACATGAGCACAACTCTCATTCAAAGCATATTAAGTTTCTGAATTGTTCATGCTTAATGCAATTGAGAATATGAACAGACCAGCAAAACCACTTCAGATTTTAGACTCTTGAAGTCATGTGCTCACAAGGATATGTCAAAAAAAAATTAAATATGGCTCATGATTTTCTCCTTCTCTCATATAAGGTAATCGGACATGCCCTGTGGTAGTGCAGATTATATAATGACTAGATTGAAGAGAGTGATAGAAGAGAGCGAGATGTTTGAGAAAATAGATAAACGCCCTTCATTTTTAAATAGATGGCATTCTTGAAAGCTGGCTCTCCAATTTTTCTAATTTTTAACTATAAAAAGATACTGTAACATGTGAAAATAAATTTATATCATTAGATTCACGATGTTGTTTTAAAAAACGTTTTTAAAGCAACTTATTGGTATACGGAATACTAGAAAAATATCAAATCGGGGTAGATGTGCATTTTTAGAAAAATCCAAGTATTTTAAAATGTTAGATAAATGGTCAGAAGAAAATTCTACACATTGTGACACAAAAATTATTTCTACTCCCTCTGATCCATAATAACTGTTAGAGTTTTAGTTTAAATTTTGACTAAGTTAATCTAAAGCTCCGACACTTATCATGTATGGGAGGGCGTGCCACAAACAAGTTACTCTCTATTTAGTATATCAGGGAAAACATTGTAACCTCTTCAAGAAGTTGGTAAAAATATAAATTGATATGTAATCAACCAAAACAATATTGATGCAGCGTTGCATGTGTATAAGGATGATGATCTCCCTCAGAAAACACACACTTATGATCAAATAAAAGCAACGTATATAAACTCAACTATTGATCTAATAACACATAATGGGCAAGATAGTGAGTGATATGAACTTTAATTCTGTGTAAACACATACAACAATATAAATATAGTCATTGATATGGCATTTGTAGGATGGCACAATCTCATTCTGCCACATGATTAAATGATCAAGAATCTTTTCCACACAAGCGATATTTCATTTAGCATGACAATACTTAGGGTGGCTATAGAACTATACCATTTCGAATTGGATAACATAAGATATTCTGAAAATATAAATTTATGTCTCAAACAAACGTTATGCACTAAACATGATGCCCTCGCAAGGTTCATTCCATGAGTCATATAAATTTGTTACTGTTAGCACATTGCATTTTAAAAAGGACAAGTTTGTGGAAACTGGGAATTATATAGTATGCCACAAAAGTTAACGTACATGACTCATGTAAATCTATGGTGCCAATTCATTTAATGTGTGAAGGAGAGATTCAGAAATTACCAACTTTTTATTTCTCCAGCCACGTGCAAGCAATATGATTTTACATCGGACAGGAGATATTTTTGATCATGTATCAAATACAGACCTTCTTTCCAAGGCGCTCTAATAAGTAATACCTATTATATTTACAAATAGTTAACACATAAAATACTGCAGTTTCTCTGCACTTTTCCTTAACCGTGATACTGCAAATCATTGAGACTCTATATTATCTCGAATTTTTATATAGATCAAGCTAAACTCATCTGTTATTTTAAAGCTTTAAGATTTTATATTTTCCAGTAGTTTTAGATGATGATTGCTATATGTGGCTACATACTGCAAGAGTATCAGCACACTGCAAAAACTAAGATGCACTACAGAGTATTTGGGTATGTTTTTCTATTCACATTGTTTTCTTATATACTATGCCTTTTATGTTAGTGAATATCAAGAATCAACTTACACTATATTGTTTCCCGCAAAAAAAAAACTTACACTATATTGTTGGACATGGTTTAGTATGAGAATTCCGTCACATGAGCACAACTCTCATTCAAAGCATATTAAGTTGCTTAATTGTTCATGCTTAATGCAATTGAGAATATGAACAGAGACCAGCAAAACCACTTCAGATTTTAGATTCTTGAAGTCATGTGCTCACAAGGATATGTCAAAAACCAAAGAAAATTAAATATGGCTCATGATTTTCTCTTTCTCTCATATAAGGTAATCGGACATGCCCCGTGGTAGTGTAGATTGTATAATGACTAGATTGAAGAGAGTGATAGAGGAGAGCGAGATGTTTGAGAAAATAGATACAGTATAATGCCCCTTCATTTTTAAATAGATGGCATTCTTGAAAGCTGGCTCTCCAATTTTTCTAATTTTTAACTATCAAGAAAAATACTGTAACATGTGAAAATAAATTTATATCATTAGATTCACGATGTTTTTTAAAAACGTTTTTAAAGCAATTTATTGGTATACGAAATACTAGAAAATATCAAATCGGGGTACATGTGCATTTTTAGAAAAATCCAAGTATTTTAAAGTGTTAGAGTAAATGGTCAGAAGAAAATTCTACACATTGTGACACAAAAATTATTTCTACTCCCTCTGATCCATAATAAGTGTTAGAGTTTTAGTTTAAATTTGGACTAAGTTAATCTAAACCCCCGACACTTATCATGTATGAGAGGGAGTGCCACAAACAAGTTACTCTCTATTTAGTATATCAGGGAAAACATTGTAACCTCTTCAAGCAGTCGGTAAAAATAAAAATTGATATGCAATCAACACCAAAATAATATTGATGCAGCGTTGCATGTGTATAAGTATGATGATCTCCCTCAGGAAACACACTTATGATCAAATAAAAGCAACGTATCTAAAATCAACTATTGATCTCATAATGGGCAAGATAGTGAGTGATATGAACTTTAATTCTGTATAAACACATACAGAAATATAAATATAGTCATTGATATGGCATTTGTAGGATGGCACAATCTGATTCTGCCACATGATTAAATGATCAAGAATCTTTTCCACACAAGCGATATTTTATTTAGCATAACAGTACTTAGGGTGGCTATAGAACTATACTATTTCTAATCGTATAACATAAGCTATTCTGAAATATAAATTTATGTCTCAAACAAACATTATGCACTAAACATGATGCCCTCGCAAGGTTCATTCCAGGAGCCATATCAATTTGTTACTGTTAGCACATTGCATTTTAAAAAGGACAAGTTTGTGGAAACTAGGAGTTATATAGTATGCCACAAAAGTTAACGTACATGACTCAAGTAAATCTATGTCTCAAAGAAACATTATGCACTAAACATGATGCCCTCGCATCTGCGAGGGCCTCTGTGCTAGTTATATGTTTTAATTACTAGACAGTGTAGTATCGAGATATATAATCAGAGCAAAGAGCAAGGAATTACCGCTGATCTCTGTATGATGACTTTAAGCCACTGCGTCCTCGTAAAACATGGATTCATCCCAAGTAGATGAAACACGAATGCTCCAAAACAATGCCCCTTTGTTTTGAGATGCATCTCCAAAACAGTGAACTCTGTGAGCAGATGCTTCTCTATCTCTTTCATAGAGTTCTTCAATCCATCATGAACAATGGAGGAGGTCTGAAAAAGTAATTGGCATGATATATATCATTTACAAAAATTTAGTACAGCCAGAACTTGCAAGAAATTGAGCATGAAGAAGAGACTCACAATGCGGGCATGAATTTGCAGCGAAGGGAACTCTCCATGTCTCGCTCCTGCCTGCAGCCTCAACTTGAGAATTCGCCAAAGACCATAGTTAATAGAGCAATAGGACCATTGCCATGAGATGCTCTCCCCCATTGGTGCCGAGAGAGATACTATGTTGACCTCATCGCGAGTCCTCAGAGACACCTTCAAATGTTTAAGCTCCGGAAGAACAAGGTCGACAGTTTTTATAAATACCTCCTGGGCTTCCACAGAAAGCTCTTGCAGGGACGCGGAGTGGACTGACATGAAGGTATTCATGTGCTCGTGGTTTCCACCATGGTCATGAAACTTTACCGTGAGCACGCGCAGGAGAGGACACCAGGGGAGGAAGGATTCGAAGCGGACATGACAGCCCGAGAGGGACAATGTCTCCAACGCAGGGAACTTGACGTCGGCCGGCAGCTGGAGGAACAACATGGGCGAGTTACAAAAAAAGCGCCATGGAAGGGTCAAGGCGAGCTCCTTGGGCTCGAGCAGCGCGGCGGCTCTTAACAGCGAGGTGACGCCGGCGGCGTCGGGCTTGTCCGGGACACGGAGATCAAGGAGGGAAAGACCCGGAGGTGGGCGAGGGACGTGGCCGAGAGCCGCTTCGAGCGAGGGGAACGGGACGTCACTGATGACGATGTGCCGGAGGATGGTCGAGAGGCCGTGCCACCGACGGGAGAGGACGCCAGTCCGCACGGCGGCGCGGACGCATCCGAGACGCGCGAGGATGAGGAGGAGCAGGTCGTCGTCTAGGTCGCTGATGCGGTCCTCCTCTTCCTCTCCACCGCCGCCTCGGCCCAGATGCTCGGAGGAACGCCTGGGGAAGCCCTCAATCGGCTCCATGGATGCCCAGAACAGTTGCTCGAGTTGTCAGAACATGGGAAACGGCTTACCGGCGTTGGGATCGGGAGCACAGCCGCGTGCTGACGTGGGAACTCCGGAGCACAGAGACGTCGTCGGGACTCAGGGAGCGCGAGCTCAGCTAGTCAGCTACCCAGCGATCTGGAACTACTGGGTATTGGCAGCCGATCGACGCCTGGATGGGTGGACTACTAATGGGGATGGCGGCCGGCGAAGTAACGATGGAGGAGCGGGCCTGCGCCGCCGCGCCGCGTAGGTCTCGTGCGCCTGTGAAATGGAATGGGGTTTTTTCTTTTTTTCCTTTTCGATTTGACCGGCATGTGGGAATTGGGATTGGAGAGAGACACACACAGACAAACGAGAGAGCCGTTTCTACAGTAGATGACGTGCCTTTTTCGGCTGGGTATACCACCTCGTCAACAAGGATCCCCTGACGTGGTTGTTCCTGACATTAAGTCACTGACGTGTGGGCTCCACAGGAAACATGGCCCACCTTGCATGGACTTGAAGTCAGTGAAAGTCAGGGTTGGGACCGTCGGAGGATCCATGTCCACCACCTCGTAGCTTTTATGCATTTCCTAGCATTAGCTTCGAATTTTACGAAAAAAATGAGGCATGTCATTTCTTTTTATTATGCATCTGCTACATACGCTGAAAACACAAAACCGTCAGACATGCTTTTTGGTATACTAGCAGAATGCCCGTGCGCTGCCACGGGAAAACAAATTTAACCTATCAAATAAAATTACGGTAGGGTTGTTTTAGTCTATTTTATATGCGATCCTTCCTTCTAGAGCAGCGACAACACTTCCTGTACCACATGTTAATTTCTATGTAGTCCTGCCCTATATAGATACTGAAAGAGGGATAAGCAACAACAAAAATTTAGTTGTGTTCTCTTATACATCAAGAAGATTATTGCTGCGTATATCGCAAATATCACAATTTAGTTAATACTATAAATTTTGGTATATATGTCATGGAAAGTTTGTTCACTTTTTCCTTCAAACATGGACCTAAAATCTGAAGTATAACACCAAAATTTGTGCTACGTATTGACATATAGCTGATTTTTTGGAAGGTTTTATATATATTGCATAATATAGATAATACTAACATCAATCCATGTTCTAAAATTATTACAATATATATGGATCACACAGATGACGTAAGGTTTAAATGATGATGTCCTCCATGGGGAGAATAAAAGGAACTTAGAGCTTACACCTATACTTATTTTCCTTACAAAAATATAACTGGACCTTATCTTGGAATATAATGTTGAAGTAGTATACATGATGTATATATACAGATAGCCACTTATACCTAAATTAGTGCATGCTTATAAGATTGTAACGAAATGAAAATGAGAATGCAGAATACAGATTCAGTCAGACCAAGATGTGTTCATCAGATAACCTATGCTACGGATGTGGCTTCCTGCATCTATCCTCAAGTAGTGGAATGGAATCTACAACTTCTTCCGACTAAGAAAAAACAACAAATTATACAACAATGTCTTTCAGTATCTGATCCCTTCCGTAAGCTCAAAGAAACGGGCAATGTTTTCCCAGTTCTCACCTTATAATGCCATGACCAAGATTCAATACATGTATGCAGCAAATTCTGTAGAAACATAGAGCAGCGATGGATGTCCACATTTCTTTTCACAAAACCGCACAACACCCAAAGGTTAGGGAAGGAAACATTAATAACTATGCATCTCGGGTTTCTTTCACTGAACAATAAATAAGGGCAATGAACAATGACACCAGATTTCACATATGTTTCATTAATACAAACTAATCTATTACAGAATTCTAATAGCCTAGCACTATTAGCAAGTCACCAAACAAGAAACGATCAGCAAGTTGCAACCTATTCAGCATTCAATGTTCTAGCGACCCGTCATGACATCTCAGTGTTTCACCAAAACACAACTTAATTAAGATGCAGATATATGACAAGTAATGTCACTATTTTCTGCATAGTTTTACTTGCATATCTTTCATCCAATCTTTTTGTTAAAAGAGAGTACCGATGCATGAAAAAATATTAGACAAGATTGGGGTGACAGGAAAACGATAGCGCTGGTATATGAACATACACGGTTGTTTTTGTGGTGATACTCCTCAATTCTAGCAGCTGTGTCCATCTGCAACTTTACATTAAATAATCAGTATTAGAGCACTGTGCTAATAAGCTGATGTTTTTTTTAAAAGATGGATGAACCATATGTGCAAAATGACAATGAAAGGGAAATGAAAGTGCTACATCTTCTGCAAGTGGTTTCCAGTATTATGTAACTGGTGTTGTACAGACTCGGTCAGGATCAATCAAAGCATTCTGCAAAAAAGAAGTGGGGTCAAAATGTTCAGCATTTGAAAATTATACGGCTAGAAAACAAATGTGACAGCGAGCACATATATGGAATTGGAATCTTGCATAATTAATTCAACTGAATGGAGCAGGAACTTACAGAAAAATTGTACAAGGCCCCTGTTCTACTGAGTGTCCTCACTCAAGAATCTACAACATTCTTTATAAAAGTAGAAAGTAAATTTGGACAGTAAGAAAAAAAATACTTTTTTCGACACTCCAACAATACCTAAAAGGGCCTAGAACTGATGCACTTTGCACCTTATACACTGTTACTCAATCAAATACGATAACAACGGGAAGCTGTAGCTACAACATACAGGGTTTTATTCTGCCCATTTCCACAGTTGGGTAAGTTCTTCGTTTCCCAGATTCCATCTTGGCTTACTACAATGAAAGAAAAGAAAATAGAATTTGGAAGCAGTAGGCTCTCCGCATACAAGGGTGGAAACAACTTAAAAATTCTACCACTAACCTGGCCAGCATTTAACATGCCCTAGATTCTTCTTTTTATCTCTACTACTTTGGACTTGGGCCTAGACTTTCTGATAAAACAACTGTGCTACAGAAACTTGATGCGGTAAATTGGGATCTATCGTAGGATAGTATTATATTTAGCAGGATTTTGGCAGTAGAGCACAACATAATAAGCTCTCAACATAAAAGGGTGGGAACAGCTTAAAAATTCTATCACCAATCTGACCAGCATTGACCGTGCCATAGATTATTCTTTTTATCACAAAATAAGACTATTAAGATAGGACTTGGGCCTGAACTTTCTGGTAAACAATTGTGCTACAGAAGCTAGTATTGTGAATTGGGAGTCTGCTACCGAATTAGCAGACACTGTAGGTATTGTGATGCCAAAGATATAGTGTTAACACTTGACTCCTTCATGGTAAAAATAAAATGAAATTCCATGTATTATTCACTTAGAATTGGGGCCAAATATTTGAAACATGGAGATGAGGAAAACATGAAGAACCAAACATCATCGGCCTAAAAGGCATATTCCTGTGCTGAAGCGGCGGCGGGAGCTCGGGGAAAACTCAGGGAGGACCTAGACTGCACAGTTCATGGAGCAGTCGAGGGTTGAGTTGGACGGCGGCGTCATCCAGCCCAACATATCCGCGTGAGAGGAGTGTGGAAGCTGAGGCTTGACACGGCGGCTCCCGCCATCGGATCTGTGTCGGGGGAGCAGGGATTGCAGTGTGTAGCGAGGCGGGAATCGCTAGGGGATAAATCCCGAATATCCATCTGAGAGCACATAAAAGAGTCCAACCATCCAAGTAGACATTCATGAATTGAAGGAAATAAAATATAACCCAGGGAATTAAGGTAGAGGAATACCAAACCTGAGAGTTTGAGGACCTGCTTTTATTCGTTGATGGAGCACCACAGCCTCCCAGATCGTATGCATCAATCACAGCGGTGAGAGGTGAACTGAATCCTCCTTATCTAGTTCGCCGTCACTGGATCCTTCTCTAATCCCGGACTCCTGGTTAAGAGGTTCTCCGGCACGGCGGCACGGATACCGGATCCCTGATTCGGTCGCGTGGGTGCAAGCGTGAGGGCGGGCAGAAGGGCTGGCGGGGTAGCAGGGGTGGCTTCAGGGCGACGAGCAGGGGGCACTGGGTACAGAAATCGCGGGGATGCAGGAGGCTGAGGCGGAGCTTGATGATGGGCGTGGGTTGACTCACAGGGATGTTTTGACCACGCGGTTTTCTCGTGAGGTGCGGTCCGCGGAAGAGCGAATGATGGACGAAACGGACGACGTATCGCCTGATCACGGAACCTCTTCGTATTTTTTAGGTAGTAGAGATATACAGTTCCGCTACCTAGTTTTTTTTATGTGATTAGCTATTACATTGGCTCAGCGAGCTTTGGTTATTCTTTCCATTAATCAATCAATCAATCAATTGGTTTTTTTAGGATCATGTATTACATTATTTTCACCAAGTGTTTCCATGTTGGCGATGTGCGGCGATTTACACAAAAATAACCCTTTGTGGGAAAGAACACACGAAATGACCGTTCGACCAAACAATTTCACGCCTCTAACCATTTTGTGTGGCGCCCTTCGTAAGGGAACCACACATGTCTATGTGGCACTCGTGGGAGCGGCGCCACACATGTCTAGGCTCAAGCACACCACATATGATAGGATGTGTGACGCCCGTGCGAAGGGATCGCCAGATCTCCGCCTTCTCTACCACAACATCTGGCGGTGGTGATGTCGATACACGCTGGTATGCTGACACGGCGGCCACATATCACCTCACTAATGATCTTGACAAGCTCACTATGAAGAAACAACATCGTGGACAGGACCATGTTCAAAGCGCCAATGGAGCAGGTATGTGCATTACACATATTGATCAATCCACACTACACACTTCATCACATCCATTACATCTCAAAAATATTCTTTATGTTCCATCTGTTACACGCAATCTCCTCCCTGTTAAAAAATTTGCTCATGATAATAACGTCTTTTTTGAATATCACCTTTGGTATTTTCTTGTCAAGGATCTGGCTTCGAGGGCGGTTCTTCTTAGAGGGGGATTACGTGGAGGTCTCTATAATCTTGATGAGTTGTCTATCAAGCAAGTTTTCAGCAGCGTCAAAGTGTCGCGTGAGCAGTGGCACTCACGCCTAGGTCATCCAGCTACACCCATAGTTCAACATATTTGCATCGTCATGAGCTTCCCTCAGAGTCAGTCAATAAAGCTGTAATTTGTGATGCCTGTCCGCAAGGCAAAAGTCGTTGGTTACCCTTTTCCCCATCTACTCGTGTTACTACTGCACCACTTAAGATTATTTATTCTGATGTGTGGTCCCTGCCCAAATTTCTGTGAGTGAACATGCGTTTTATGTTATCTTTGTTGATGCGTACAGTCGCAGAAACATGTTGAGCATGTAACATCCCAAGTTTTCAATAATAAATAAAGAGAAGAGTATCTTTCAAATACCCAAAATTTGCAACAAACAAAAACTTTCATCATGCATATAGTGTCTCATATAGTGTATGCATAGTGTGCTTCTCTCTTGTGCATTTTGCCATGATGAGTGCTTGTTGATTGGTTAAGTAGGCTTAAACCCTAAACCAAGATCACTCAACCCTAACATGAGAAGAAGAAAAGAAATAGAAAATAATTCAATTCTCACTCACATACAACTTTGGTCAATTATTCAAATCATCACCAAAGGCCATCATTGCTTGATCTATGGTTTGTAAAACTCTTATATAACAAAAAAAACACAAATGCATAAAAGAAATCAGATACAAATCAAAGGAAATTTCAAATTTAACATACATATGATAATGGTCATATGACCACTTTATAAAATCTTCCTCTCTTTGCACCCCTGTATTTGAACTTTCTTAAACTAAACTTGGTCAACACTTGCCACCTCATCCAAGACCAAGTCAAAGTGAACAACTTTTCTGTTGACCACCCCTGCTGACTTTGACCAGGTTGACCAGAATAGAATTGACAAGATGTGACCTTGAAACAAAGAGTAGATGATCCTCATTTTGGAAATGTTGCAAACTCCCATCAAAATGAACACCACCACCACCATTCCATCACATTTAATATATGAATGAAGTTCACCAAGAAGAATTTCGAAATTTGAATATTTTCCTCATGCGGCCATTATGTCGAACACTTGGCAGACACAAATCAAAATTGATCACACCTTGTAATATCCAACAGATTTTAAGCTGAACCCTTGATGAATCTTGATGATGATTGCACCTTGAGTACTCCTCCATCATTGCAAGTCCTTTCTTGTGCAAGTGGAGGAGTGGAGGAACCCTAATCCACCCCATGTCGAACCCATGCCGGCCACCATGTACTCCCTCTCTCTGGCTCGACTCCCTCTCTCTCACCATGTCTTGGAGCTAGCCAGGTACATGCTGATCATGACCCAGCACGGCCGGAGCTCGCCAAGCCACGGCATTGGCCGCACCAAGCACGCCCATGCACGCCCAGTACATGTCATGGCATGCCAGTGCACGCGGTGAGCGCGCACTGGACGCGCCCGAGCATGGCAAGGCGCCGTCGCCCTCGTCCTCGCCTACCGCCCATTCCCTGCGTCAAGCATCGCCACCAGTACCCCTACCTGCTAGCCACACTCGAGCATCGCCGGGAGCCTTGTCGCCGTCGCCATCGTCGGAGCCATGCCGCGGGTACTGCGGCATGATCACCAAGCTCCTGAGCTATCCCATCGTCCCCTAGACGCGTCAGCTGTACCCAAAGCTTCGCCATGCCGTCGCCACTCAAGTGTCGTCCTCCATTTGCCCCTTCGCGCGCCGGAGCAGCCACGCCGTCGACGACCTCTCTCGACACCCGCAGCACTCCCTCCCCTCTATAAATAGAGACCTCCCGCGGCCATTTCCTTCACACCATCACGATCGCCTCACCTCACTGGTTCGCCTCGACCAAACCACACCTCAAATCGTCGCCGGAGCAGCTCCAATTTGAAGCCGAAGCTCGCCGGAGCCCGCAGATCACCGTCGCCGATTCACGCCGCCCCGAGCCTCGCCACTGCTACCAGGAGCTTCAGCAACGTCGACAATGTAGCCTCGCACCTAGCACTGCCCCGCGGGAACCCTGGTACGCTCTCCGACCCCCTAGGCTCGCCGCCAGGACGTCGGCTTCTCGCCGGAGAAGAAGGTGCTCGTGAGCCGTCGATCGCCTATCTGATCTGACGCTCCACGTTCGCCATACCATTTCGGTTTTTAAGTGAGGCTGACAGGTGGAACCCACTCTGTCAGGCGGCCCGCGTGTGCGAGTCACACTGCTGGGCCGGCCCAAGTATTTTTCGCCCGTTTAGCCCACGTTGCCTTCCCGCCAAGCCCAGTTAATTCAAATTCTGTTTTTCTGTTTAATTCGAATATACTTGCAGATGCTTTTTCAAATTCAAATACCACAAAATCCACTGAACCAAATTTAGTAAATTTATATATTCGGAAAGCCCATGAAATTATCTAAACAATGCCACTGGCCTCACTTGCAAATTATTTGTAGAATTTAAATGATAAAAATAACAAGGCAGAGCCTTTTCCAACTTCAAATAAATATTAAAAATTATCTATAAATGTTTTTAAGTTCATTCCAACTCTCATAAATCACATTTGATGTACTCTAATTGTTTCTGTAAAAATATAGCATAGTGTTTTGTAGGATCATGGACTAGAGCAATATAATGGCTAGGTAGCCATTTCTAGTGCAATTAAATCAGCCCAAGTTAATTAGTAAATGGCATGAGAGCTACTCTCTCATTTAAATTGTGATCCTAAGTAATCCAAATAGAGGTACTGACCTTGGTCTAATAAGCCTCATGCTTGGTTACTTAGAGACATTAAATCATTATCATGCTAGTATTAAAATGCATGAGGTGTAGCACCTCATTTAAATTCTACTCTCAAATAATAGATATGAAGTGTTGACCTTGGTCAACTAATATTCATACCTTATTATTTTTTGAAGAGATTAAATCTTAATAGGATTCAATGAGAGGAAATTATTTCCTCCAAAACATTAAAGAGCTATAATAATAAATAATTATAATGAGAGGAATTTTTTTTCTTTAACATAAATAAAGTAAATCACCATGCTAAAAAGATGTGATGCTAGCATAGGCTTGTGTGCAATTTTGGTGTGTTTAGCTTAGCACATAAGATTGTGCGGTGATTGTTATACCTTGTATTCGTATATAGACGCTAGTCTCGAGGAATACCCGGAGGAGGAAGACTACAACCAAGAGGAGGAGGAAAACTTTGACTCCTATCCCAACCAAGGCAAGCTAATACTCTTGCAAGCCACCTTAATGCAATGCTCTTCATGAGCAAGGCACCCTTACATATTACTTATGCTTAAGGATCCTATCCCATGTTTTACCTTGTTATTATTTCAAGTATTGTATTTCAAAGTTACTTTTGATTCATGATTCACGTGGTCTAGAATAGAACAAGAGTATCAAGGTTAGCATAAGCAAACAAAGCTAGATAACACCCCCTTCATGACTAGATGCTATTGCTAAATAAATAAAATTGACAACTCTAGATGGGAACAAGTGGAATGAAATGACTTTGAAAGAATTTGAAAGTGAAAGTGAATTGAATGACTTGGTGAAAATTTGTGAAAACTGATGATTGGGTTCGGATGCGATACCCTTCCAATTATACAAGTACCCCCACAATACCTGATTATGGGGTAGGGCTTAACTAGAAGCTTATGTAGTTTAGTATGGGTTCCCTCTAAATAAGCATCATAGGGGTTATGCCGAGGTTGCCTCCGTTGAAAGTGAAATGATGTGAATATGAGGTGAATGTACGACCCAAGCCCTGTGCAGTTCCCGGGTTGACGTTTTGTCTTCACCGGGAGGCCAAGCTCATGGGGAGAGGTGCCTATACTAGGTTATCTAAGTGAAAGGTTATGGTTGATGATCCGCGTACTGAGTTACGATGATTCGGGGTTATCCCGACGGATGTAATAAAAAGTTGTGGCACAAGAGTACAACCTCTGCAGAGTGTTAAACCTATTCGAATAGCCGTGTCCACGGTTACGGACGATTGGAAAGGCCATACTGTTCCGTTGTCAGAACTTGTCTTAAAAAGGAATGGTGAATTTGAATGGTGACTTGAATTTTGAAAATACCACTGAGGTGGTGGGAATGACACTAATGTTCCCACTTGAGTTAGTCTAGAGATTCAAGCATCTTTACTAAATGTTTATGAACTAAACTTGGCTTTATGCAAATAAACCTAGAGCTTAGCAACCCTAAAATGTGATAATTACTTACATTAGTATTAGTTTGCGAGTACTTAAGTACTCATGGCTGTGTCCCTGGCTATTCCAATGCCAGACTATGAAGAGGAGCAACACTATGAGGATGACGGTCAACAAGACGTCTACCAGAACTAGGATGCTTCTAACGTCAAGAGTTGGCCTGTGGATAGATAGTTCCACCTACTACGACGCTTCCGCTACTTATTGGTGTTCATTGATCGTTTAGATCAACTATTTGTGTAATATTGAATAATGTGATCTATGGTTGTAAGACTTTATGTGTTGTAATAAATGATGACTCTATGGTATTCAACTGTTATGTCTCACAACAACAATCTTCCTGGGATTGCGATGTACGACATAATAAACATCTGGACTTAAAAATCCGGGTGTTGACAAGTTGGTATCAGAGCCATTGTTTGACCTTAGAAGCCCCTAGTTTAGAATGGACGTTTGAAAACACCTAGATTCAAAAAAAAATGAAAGAAATAGTTATAAAAACATATTCACACTCTTACCTTTGAGCTCCTTTGCAAAATAACAAGTCCATGTTTCTTTCTTACAATTAAAGTAAAATTTTGAACACTTGCACTTCTCTAACTTACTCATCCATGTCTCTACAGATGGAGCAATTTGCTCAGACGGAGTCTTACCGGCTAGGCAATGCTGGAGGCCTAATTTTTGAGCAGGACCTGACTGAGCTCTCCCTGTTCCTCGGGCGCCCCTTCCCGGAGTTCTTCGGGGGATAGGTCACCGACCAGCTCGGAGGACAGATGCAGTGGATCATCTGCGCTGACCTCCGCGGGAAGCCTGAGTCACCCACGACTAGCAGGATCCAGTTCTCCTTCCGGGAGAACAGCTGGATGGACGGCCTCGCTCGGGCCATGAAGGAAGCACTAGCCCGTCTGTGCGGGCTGGAGCTGCCCCGAATCCGAGGAACCCGCTACTTCCACATGGCAAGGCATGACTCCATGGGGGCACCGATGGATCTCTCGCCCCATCCCGAGTTGAAGTACCACGTGGACCACACCGACTACATGATGTGCGAGACCTACGTCCAGCTCGACAACGCTCGCGCCCTCGCCAACTTCGCCTACCACCAGATGGCTCAAAAGGACGAGATCACCAAGATCATCGCCGCAGAGCGCAAGACCCTTCGCCGTGAGAACGCGAAGAAGGACTACTCCATCTCTCGCCTCCGCGACCAGATCGCCACCCTCAAGGAGACCATCAAGACCCAGGCGGATCAGCTCGCGGCCCTCGAGAGAGAAGGAGAGGGGGAAGACATCCAAGGGGATGGCTACTCCTATGTGAGCAAAGACAACGACTACGAGGAGGATGATGATGACCTGGCCTTCTATCCTGATGAGGATGGCCATGAGCACCTGACAGCCGGGATGGATGACACCGTCCCGATCCATGTTGATGAAGCTTAGTTTCACTTGTGCACCTTGCGTAGGTGTAAGTTGTATCGGTCCCACTGTATCGTAGCTGGGTGAAAGGGGTTCTTCAAACCCTCCTATGTGTAAACCTGCAATGTTTGCATCAAGAATAAAGTAAAAGTGTGTTTAATTTTAGCATGTCAAAAACTCAAGTTTTAAATTTTTAACTGTACCCCAAAATAAGCCATAGAACTTTCCCTCTCGTATCATGATCTATCTCCCTGTTCACATGACCCCTCCCACTCGAAGCGCCAATCAGGATGCACTGATGCAGATGCTGCAAATCATGATGGAAGACCGAGAGAGGCCGAACGTGCTGAACGCCAAGCCAACATCGCTGCACTGCAGCAGCTTGCTCAGAACAACCAGGGCCACGGAAACCATGATCATCCGAGCTCAAAGTTGAAGAACTTCCAGAACACCAACCCGCCGGTGTTTAGCAAGACGGAGGAACCCCTCGATGCGGACGATTGGCTACAGACAATGGAGAACAATCTGGAAGTGGCCGGAGTAGAGGCCATTGACAAGGTTCTGTTCGCCACGCACTATCTGGCAGGACCTGCACGTGCCTGGTGGACGAGTGCCAGCGCATTGAATGCGGGGCAAATGATGACTTGGGTCGACTTCAAGCTCAAGTTCAGCAAGTACCATGTGCCCCCGGGCCTGATCAAGAAAATGCGGGATGAGTTCCGCGAACTCAAGCAGGGCAGGATGACTGTGGTGGAGTACCGTGACAAGTTCCTTACCTTGTCAAGGTACGCGCCTGATGAGACGGACATCACCGACAAGAGGAAGGAGAGGTTCCTGAACGGACTACACGATGAGATGCAGACCGTGCTGGTCAACATTCCATTCGCTGACCTTGAAGCCCTTGTTGACTCCGCCATCCAGATGGAGGGCAAGCTGAACTAGGCCAACGAGAACCGCAAGCGCAGAATGATGCACCAGAGTGGGCCCAGCAATACCCCGAGGTATCGCCCCAGCTCAAGCGGAGGATTCGCCCCCAGAAGCAACAAGCCACCAACCCCGATGTCACGCCCCGGTTTTCAGCACCGGAGTGGAGGAAACCCCAGGCCAGGAGGCCACCACAACAACAACCACAGCAGCAGCAACTACGTCCACCACAACAGCAACTTCAACCGTGCTCCGATGAGAGCCCCCGCCAACAACAACAACACCAACACCGCACCAAGGACCGGGAGCAACGCTGTTCCTGTTGCCCCCAAGGACAAGGCCACCATCACTTGCTACGAGTGTGGTGTAGTGGGACACTATTCCAATGAGTGTCCCAAGCGACTCGCCAAGATCGCCGCCAACACCGCTGCACCTGCTCAGCAGCAACGCCGTGTCTCCACCGGCAAGAAGTTCACCCCCAACAACCCCAACAACCGCAGCGGCCGCCTCTTTCACATGAGTGCGGAAGAAGCCCCGGAAGCGCCAGATGTTGTGCTGGGTATGTTCTCTGTTAACTCAGTATTGGCAAGAGTGTTGTTTGATTCTGGAGCATCGCATTCATTTGTCACCGAAGACTTTGCATGCACTAGTAAGATTCAACCCATCAGTCTGAAGCATGTCATGATAGTTCAAATACCCGGTTCAACTACAAAAGCTAGAAAAATTTGCAAAGATGTGCCTATCATAATACATGAATAGAGTTTTATGCAAATTTGATTGTTCTGGGAACAAAGGGTTTGGAAGTAGTACTGGGTATGGATTGGATGTCCAAGCATCATGGACTGATTGATTGTGCCAAGAAGGCCATCACCATGACTAGTAGCACCGGAGTGCTAGTGGAGCACATATCGGAAAGACTGCCCAGAAAATTCACTTGTAACCAGAGTTTAGCCAAGCCCACCTTGGATCAGATCAGGGTCGTCTGTGGATACCCTGATGTGTTTCCCGATGATCTACCCAGTATGCCCCCAGATCGGGATATCGAATTTATCATTGAGTTAATCCCTGGAACAGGACCCATAGCCCAGAGAGCTTACAACATGAACCCGGCAGAATTAGTGGAGCTGAAGAAGCAATTGGATGACATGCTGGAGAAAGGTTTGATCCAACCAAGTGCGTCACCGTGGAGGTCCCCAGTTTTGTTTGTGGACAAAAAGGACGGTGCCACTCGTTTATGTACGGATTACCGTAAACTTAACGATGTCACCATCAAGAATAAGTACCCCTTGCCGAAGATAGAAGACCTGTTTGACCAGTTGACAGGTGCCACCGTGTTCTCTAAGATTGATCTTAGGACAGGTTACCATCAGCTGAAGATCCGTGCAACGGATATCCCGAAGACTGCATTCACCACCAGATATGGGTTGTATGAGTACAACGTCGTGTCATTTGGACTGACCAATGCACCGGCGTACTTCATGAACCTCATGAACAAGATCTTCATGAACTTCTTGGACAAGTTTGTCGTTGTTTTCATTGATGACATCCTAATCTACTCCAAGTCCGAGGAGGAACATGAGCAACACCTGGAGATCATCCTAGAAACCCTTAGACAGCACAAGTTGTACGCCAAGTTCAGCAAGTGCGAGTTTTGGCTGAAGGAAGTCGGATTCTTGGGACACATCTTGTCTGCGGGAGGAATTGCCGAGGACCCCGCAAAGATCAAGACCGTTGCAGAATGGCAAGCCCCAACCACTCAGACTGAAGTCCGTGCTTTTCTCGGATTGGCGGGATACTACCGCCGATTCATTGAAGGATTCTCGAGCATAGCGAGACCAATGACCCAACTGCTGAAGAAGGACAAGAAGTTTGACAAGACTGACAAATGTGAGGAGAGCTTCCAGAAGCTCAAGGCAAGACTGACGACAACCCCAATACTGATCATGTCGGACATCACCAAGCCTTTTGACGTGTACTGTGACGCCTCCAAGATTGGTCGTGGTTGTGTGCTGATGCAAGGAGGGAAAGTGATATCATATCTGTCAAGGCAACTGAAGCAGCATGAGCAGAATTACCCAACTCACGACCTAGAACTCGCAGCAGTTGTGTTAGCATTGAAGGTTTGGCGTCATTACCTCATGGGTAATTGATGCGAGATTTACTCAGATCACAAGAGTTTGAAGTATATCTTCACCCAGAAGGAGCTGAACATGAGGCAAAGAAGATGGATCGAGTTGATCAAGAATTATGACCTAAAGATTCACTATCACCCCGGCAAGGCCAATGTGGTAGCAGATGCTTTGAGCCGACAGCCGTGTCAGCTGAACTCCATGATCGCGGAAGAGCAACCTAGCTTGTATCAAGAGTTTGAACAGTTTAGACTGGAGCTAGTTAGCGAAGGTTATCTTGCCAGCATAGAGCTAAAACCTACCTTGGTTAGTCAAATCAAGGAAGCGCAGAAGGGGAATGCTAGCATTGAAGGAATCAAGAACCAAATAGCTGCAGGAAAGGCACCGGGATTCACTATAGATGAAGAAGGAGTACTTTGGTACAACAGACGCTTGTGCGTGCCGTCAGATTCTGAGCTGAAGCAAGTTATTCTGAAGGAAGCCCATGACACCCTTTTATTCCATTCACCCCGGAGGTACCAAGATGTACCAGGACTTGAAGGAACAGTTTTGGTGGCATGGAATGAAGCGAGAAATCGGGAGCTACATCGCCAAGTGTGACATTTGTCAAAGAGTCAAGGCCGAGCATCAACGACCCACAGGACTGCTACAGCCCCTGCAGATTCCCGAGTGGAAGTGGGATTCGGTAGGAATGGATTTCATCACCGGACTGCCCAAGTCGGGTAAAGGAAACGATTCTATCTGGGTAGTGGTCGACAGATTGACCAAAGTCGCCCATTTCATCCCCGTCAAGACCACATACCAAGGACCGAAGCTAGCAGAGTTGTATATCTCCAGAATAGTCACCTTGCACGGAACCCCGAAGTCAATAGTGTCTGATAGAGGATCTCAATTCACCTCGAGATTCTGGCAGAAGGTACATGAAGGACTAGGCACCCGTCTGAATTTCAGCACCGCATACCACCCGTAGACGGATGGACAGACTGAGAGAGTCAATCAAATCCTTGAAGATATGTTGAGAGCATGTGTACTAGAGTATGGATCCAAGTGGGAAGACTGTTTGCCCTATGCAGAATTTTCGTACAACAACAGCTATCAAGCCAGTTTGCAAATGGCCCCCTTTGAAGCCTTGTACGGAAGGAAGTGCCGTACCCCTCTGAATTGGTCAGAAGTCGGAGAGAGCCAAGTGTTTGGACCATATATTCTCCGCGAAACCGAAGAGAAGGTACACAAGATCCGAGAGTACCTCAAGACAGCACAGTCAAGACAGAAGAGCTACGCTGACAAAAGACACCGGGAGATGACCCAAAATAATAAATAAAGAGAAGAGTATCTTTCAAATACCCAAAATTTGCAACAAACAAAAACTTTCATCATGCATATATTGTCTCATATAGTGTATGCATAGTGTGCTTCTCTCTTGTGCATTTTGCCATGATGAGTGCTTGTTGATTGGTTAAGTAGGCTTAAACCCTAAACCAAGATCACTCAACCCTAACATGAGAAGAAGAAAAGAAATAGAAAATAATTCAATTCTCACTCACATACAACTTTGGTCAATTATTCAAATCATCACCAAAGGCCATCATTGCTTGATCTATGGTTTGTAAAACTCTTATATAACAAAAACAAACACAAATGCATAAAAGAAACCAGATGAAAATCAAAGGAAATTTCAAATTTAACATACATATGATAATGGTCATATGACCACTTTATAAAATCTTCCTCTCTTTGCACCCCTGTATTTGAACTTTCTTAAACTAAACTTGGTCAACACTTGCCACCTCATCCAAGACCAAGCCAAAGTGAACAAATTTTCTGTTGACCACCCCTGCTGACTTTGACCAGGTTGACCAGAATAGAATTGACAAGATGTGACCTTGAAACAAAGAGTAGATGATCCTCATTTTGGAAATGTTGCAAACTCCCATCAATATGAACACCACCACCACCATTCCATCACATTTAATATATGAATGAAGTTCACCAAAAAGAATTTCGAAATTTGAATATTTTCCTCATGCGGCCATTATGTCAAACACTTGGCAGGCACAAATCAAAATTGATCACACCTTGTAATATCCAACAGATTTTAAGCTGAACCCTTGATGAATCTTGATGATCATTGCACCTTGAGTACTCCTCCATCATTGCAAGTCATTGCTTGTGCAAGTGGAGGAGTGGAGGAACCCTAATCCACCCCATGTCGAACCCATGCCGGCCACCATGCACTCCCTCTCTCTGGCTCGACTCCCTCTCTCTCACCATGTCTTGGAGCTAGCCAGGTACATGCTGATCATGACCCAGCACGGCCGGAGCTCGCCAAGCCACGGCATTGGCCGCACCAAGCGCGCCCATGCACGCCCAATACATGCCATGGCATGCCAGTGCACGCAGTGAGCGCGCACTGGACGCGCCCGAGCATGGCAAGGCGCCGTCGCCCTCGTCCTCGCCTACCGCCCATTCCCTGCGTCAAGCATCGCCACCAGTACCCCTACCTGCTAGCCACACTCGAGCATCGCCGGGAGCCTTGTCGCCGTCGCCATCGTCGGAGCCATGCCGCGGGTACTGCGTCATGATCACCAAGCTCCTGAGCTATCCCATCGTCCCCTGGACGCGTCAGCTGTACCCAAAGCTTCGCCATGCCGTCGCCACTCAAGTGTCGTCCTCCATTTACCCCTTCGCGCGCCGGAGCAGCCACGCCGTCGACGACCTCTCTCGGCACCCGCAGCACTCACTCCCCTCTATAAATAGAGACCTCCCGCGGCCATTTCCTTCACACCATCACGATCGCCTCACCTCACTGGTTCGCCTCGACCAAACCACACCTCAAATCGTCGCCGGAGCAGCTCCAATTTGAAGCCGAAGCTCGCCGGAGCCTGCAGATCACCGTCGCCGATTCACGCCGCCCCGAGCCTCGCCACTACTACCAGGAGCTTCAGCAACGTCGACAATGTAGCCTCGCACCTAGCACTGCCCCGCGGGAACCCTGGTACGCTCTCCGACCCCCTAGGCTCGCCGCCAGGACGTCGGCTTCTCGCCGGAGAAGAAGGTGCTCGTGAGCCGTCGATCGCCCATCTGATCTGACGCTCCACGTTCGCCATACCATTTCGGTTTTTAAGTGAGGCTGACAGGTGGAACCCACTCTGTCAGGCGGCCCGCGTGTCCGAGTCACACTGCTGGGCCGGCCCAAGTATTTTTTGCCCGTTTAGCCCACGTTGCCTTCCCGCCAAGCCCAGTTAATTCAAATTCTGTTTTTCTGTTTAATTCGAATATACTTGCAGATGCTTTTTCAAATTCAAATACCACAAAATCCACTGAACCAAATTTAGTAAATTTTATATATTCGGAAAGCCCATGAAATTATCTAAACAATGCCACTGGCCTCACTTGCAAATTATTTGTAGAATTTAAATGATAAAAATAACAAGGCAGAGCCTTTTCCAACTTCAAATAAATATTAAAAATTATCTATAAATGTTTTTAAGTTCATTCCAACTCTCATAAATCACATTTGATGTACTCTAATTGTTTCTGTAAAAATATAGCATAGTGTTTTGTAGGATCATGGACTAGAGCAATATAATGGCTAGGTAGCCATTTCTAGTGCAATTAAATCACCCCAAGTTAATTAGTAAATGGCATGAGAGCTACTCTCTCATTTAAATTGTGATCCTAAGTAATCCAAATAGAGGTACTGACCTTGGTCTAATAAGCCTCATGCTTGGTTACTTAGAGACATTAAATCATTATCATGCTAGTATTAAAATGCATGAGGTGTAGCACCTCATTTAAATTCTACTCTCAAATAATAGATATGAAGTGTTGACCTTGGTCAACTAATATTCATACCTTATTATTATTTGAAGAGATTAAATCTTAATAAGATTCAATGAGAGGAAATTATTTCCTCCAAATCATTAAAGAGCTATAATAATAAATAATTATAATGAGAGGAAATTTTTTTCCTTTAACATAAATAAAGTAAATCACCATGATAAAAAGATGTGATGCTAGCATAGGCTTGTGTGCAATTTTGGTGTGTTTAGCTTAGCACTTAAGATTGTGCGGTGATCGTTATACCTTGTATTCATATATAGACGCTAGTCTCGAGGAATACCCGGAGGAGGAAGACTACAACCAAGAGGAGGAGGAAAACTTTGACTCCTATCCCAACCAAGGCAAGCTAATACTCTTGCAAGCCACCTTAATGCAGTGCTCTTCATGAGCAAGGAACCCTTACATATTACTTATGCTTAAGGATCCTATCCCATGTTTTACCTTGTTATTATTTCAAGTATTGTATTTCAAAGTTACTTTTGATTCATGATTCACGTGGTCTAGAATAGAACAAGAGTATCAAGGTTAGCATAAGCAAACAAAGCTAGATAGCACCCCCTTCATGACTAGATGCTATTGCTAAATAAATAAAATTGACTACTCTAGATCGGAACAAGTGGAATGAAATGACTTTGAAAGAATTTGAAAGTGAAAGTGAATTGAATGACTTGGTGAAAATTTGTGAAAACTGATGATTGGGTTCGGATGCGATACCCTTCCAATTATACAAGTACCCCCACAATACCTGATTATGGGTAGGGCTTAACTAGAAGCTTATGTAGTTTAGTATGGGTTCCCTCTAAACAAGCATCATAGGGGTTATGCCGAGGCTGCCTCCGTTGAAAGTGAAATGATGTGAATATGAGGTGAATGTACGACCCAAGCCCTGTGCAGTTCCCGGGTTGACGGTTTGTCTTCACCGGGAGGCCAAGTTCTGGGGAGAGGTGCCTATACTAGGTTATCTAAGTGAAAGGTTATGGTTGATGATCCGCGTACTGAGTTACGATGATTCGGGGTTATCCCGACGGATGTAATAAAAAGTTGTGGCACAAGAGTACAACCTCTGCAGAGTGTTAAACCTATTCGAATAGCCGTGTCCACGGTTACGGACGATTGGAAAGGCCATACTGTTCCATTGTCAGAACTTGTCTTAAAAAAGAATGGTGAATTTGAATGGTGACTTGAATTTTGAAAACACCACTGAGGTGGTGGGAATGACACTAATGTTCCCACTTGAGTTAGTCTAGAGATTCAAGCATCTTTACTAAATGTTTATGAACTAAACTTGGCTTTATGCAAATAAACCTTGAGCTTAGCAACCCTAAAATGTGATAATTACTTACATTAGTATTAGTTTGCGAGTACTTAAGTACTCATGGCTGTGTCCCTGGCTATTCCAATGCCAGACTATGAAGAGGAGCAACACTATGAGGATGACGGTCAACAAGACGTCTACCAGAACTAGGATACTTCTAACGTCAAGCGTTGGCCTGTGGATAGATAGTTCCACCTACTACGACGCTTCCGCTACTTATTGGTGTTCGTTGATCGTTTAGATCAACTATTTGTGTAATATTGAATAATGTGATCTATGGTTGTAAGACTTTATGTGTTGTAATAAATGATGACTCTATGGTATTCAACTGTTATGTCTCGCAACAACAATCTTCCTGGGATTGCGATGTACGACATAATAGACATCTGGACTTAAAAATCCGGGTGTTGACAGAACATCTCTTGAATAGGAAAATCTTACATGTCCAAACTGATTGGGGGAGGCGAGTACCATAGGCTGAATAAGTTCTTTACTGATATTGGTGTCTCTCATCGTGTTTCTTGTCCACACACATACCAACAGAATGTAAAGATAGACACATTGTTGAGACATGACTCACATTATTGGCACATGCTTCTGTTCCTCTTCGGTTTTGGAGTGATGCCTTTACCACTGCATGCTTTCTTATTAATCGACTTCCTAGTCATGTTATCTCAATGCAAACTCCGAACGGTTGTTGGTTGTTAGGAGAAGCCCCTGATTACACTTTTCCAATGTTTTTGGGTGTGCCTGTTGGCCCCATCTTCGTCCATACAACAAAACAAAGCTTGAGTTTTGCTCCAAACAGTGTGTTTTTTCTTGGATATAGCTCCATCCATAAGGGTTATAAATGTCTCCATATTCCTACCAATAGAGTCTACATCTCCCGTGATGTCGTGTTCAATGAACATGTTTTTCCCTTTGTTCACACACCATCAAATTCGCCTCCACATACATCCAATACTCCTCTTTTACATTCTTACCAATTTGTTGATGTTGCACATACTCCTGTTCTTCTTGCTAACCGTGGCGCAGTTGTGGGACGCGGTGCTCGACTAGAACTACTGCCTGATGAGCCAGCCTCTCCTGGTTCTCTTACCTCCAGCGCTCGGGAGAACGCCGATCACAGCGAGTCGGCTGCTCTCATCGATCGGGTGCATGGCCTTGGGGTGCACGCCCATGCACCGACCGTGGACGGCCCGTCTACTCCTGAGCCCCGGCCTCCCCTTCACATGATGGGTCGGGCAACTCTTCCCGGGCCTCTCCTGGTACGGCCTCATCCGCGTCTGATGTGCCAACTATCGATCCTTCGCCTCCAGCTTCCCCGATTGCTCCAGAACAGTGCCAGGTGTTACCACTCGTTTGCAGAAGGGCATTCATCAACCAAAACAACTCCATGATGGTACCGTAGCCTGGAGCGCTAATCATCTTGCGTGTAGCATTGATCTTACTCAGTTAGAACCTCGTGATCATTGTGTTGCTCCGACTTTTCCTTAGTGGTGTGACTCTATGGAAGCAGAATTCTCTGCCTTGCAATCCAACAAGACATGGACTTCAATACCACCACCACCTGGAGTCAACATTATCTACGGGAGATTCGTTCCCGAGTTAGAACAGCGGTATCACCGAACCCGAAAGGTTCGAACACAGGAGACTCAAGATCACTCCGTCGTCTCACCGATGTTGAGAACTGCAGAGAGAGACACAGGAGTTACCCAGGTTCAGGGCCCTCGGAGAGGTAAAACCCCTACATCCTGCCTTGGTGTATGTATTGCAGGTCACAATGGAGAAGATGACCGTATAGATATCTAGGGTTTGTGATCGCCCAGGATCGTCCTGCGCTACGCTTCCAAGGCTAGCCCTTTTATAGGGGATCGGGTCCTCTTCCCCTTAAAATATCTTGAGGGGGAAGGGTTCCTAGATCTCCAAACTAAGGGCGGGAAACTCCCCGCCCTTTACAAGATGGACATATTCCATGGCCGATTAAAGCGTCGGTCCATGGCAGGTGATGGGGTCGCCAACGAGACCACTGTTGGCGGATAGTGCCGCCCACCCGGCCTTGCACTAAAGAGGCAAGGACAGGGCCTTGGTCTTCTGGTCCTCATCGAGCCCGCTTTAATCACCAAAGGGGTAATGGTGCCCCTCCTCCTCGGGATGGAGCTTGTTGAGCTCAGCCATGACGCATGCCATGCTTTCTTGGGTTTGTCCGGTGATCTGGAAAGGAACCCTTGGACGCCCCTCCAGTACGGGACCCACGCGAGGAGCATCCGAGGCTTCTTTGGCTTGGTGCCCTTCCCAGCCCCTCCTGGAGGGATACCGCATGGTCCACAAGGGTTCGACCCTCGCGGAGCCTCACTCCGGAGTTTCCTCCCTGAGTGATTGTAACTTCTGTGCTCCCAGCAACCTAAGAGACAGGGCACCCCGGTTGCCAGTAGTCTCACAGTAGCCCCCGGGCACGTGCCCTACATGCCCTCTGAGGAAGATCAGAAGGGATACGTGCCCTAACAGTTGCTGGGACTTTGCGGGGCACGCGTTCCACCTTGATCAGACGATTTTTCATCTAGGCCGTGCACCCCAACCGGCGAGCCCTGCAGTGCCGTAGGATGAAGTAACCGCGACTTTCGACTGGAGTCCACCTCCTAGTAGAGGGCAAGGGTGGTTCTAGCCGAAGTTATTGCATCTTCTTCCTCCTTTGCTTGCTCAAGCTCCGCTCCTCAGCTTCCCTTCCTCTGCCAGATCTAGCCTCCGCATCGAGTCCCTTCTTCGATGCAATGGCTCCCAGGAAGAGATCCATGCGCTTGGATGACGCTGCAACAGTGACAGCGACCCCGGCGGGTCCTTTGTTGCCCTCGACCATCTCGACGCCGGCTGCGATACTGAAGTTCAACCACCTTCTAGCTGCAGACTGGAACGAGCATGGGTCCTCGAAGAACTAGCCCGACTCGGCGTCTTGGGTATCTCCCACGGCGAAGGCGTTCCTGGTCCTCTATCACGGCATAGTCACCGGGCTTTTCCCGCCGTTTTCGGCGTTCTTCCTGGAGCTTCTCGCGCACCTCAACGTCCAGGTTCTTCACATCCACCCCAAATCTCTTACCATCCTTGCGATTTTTGCCTTTTGGTGTGAGGCGTTCGTCGGGGTGAGACCCTCCATGGATGATTGGGAGAAGAAGGTGAATGATTTCCGCCAACGCTGGATCTTCATGGACCTCGACGAGGAGAATCCGCACTTTGCGGTTCCTCAGCATCCCGTGGTCCGGAGCGATGGCGCGTGGCGGCCCGTGAGCTGAGGAGCCCCAGCTTCTCCAAGCTTTGGGACCGAATCAAGGCCCTTGGTGAGAGCGGTCTCTCTGGCGCGATGGTCGTGACAGAGTTTCTTCGAGCTCGCTTCACACCCCTTCAGAGGCACCAGCACGGGCTGTGGGACCTCGACCGCTACCCACATGTCTCTGGCGAAAGGCCCCTTGGAGGACGACATGGTCTGCATTGAGCTCAACCGCCTCGTCCACACGGGTATTGTGGTGGATCTCCCGGAAGGTGTTCTGCCTTTGTACCGCGACCCCCAGAAAGCCTCCATCCTAGAGGGGCTTCCTGAGTTCGACGGTCAAGGGCTGCTTAATTCTGCGCTCATGAGTGAAATCTCTAGATCCGAGCTCCCGGCAGCCTCAGCTCCCTCCGCGGCAACTCACTCCCATCAAGACGCTGAAGTTGAGGGCGACCGCGAGAGCCGCTGTACCGCTGATGAAGTGAAGGACCCGCGACCCCCCTCTGCCCCGACTGTATCTTCTTCGACCACCGCCGCTAGGACAGGCCTTCAGCCAGAGGCTGAGGGATGTACGCCCTTGTCGGCATGGGTCTCCGAGGCCTCGGACCAGGATGAGTAAGCCTTCATTTTCTTCACATGCCTTGAATTCATACCTCCTCCCCTTCCATCTCTCTCTTTCTAACACGCCGGTTCCTCTTTCAGGGCCGCAAAGCGCCCCAAGAAGAAGAAACCCAAGATGGTTGAGAGGGAGGAGGGGAAGCCTCGAAAGAGGACGAAGTCTCCACGCGCAGAGATCCGCAGCCACTCGCACGTCCTGATGCCGCCATTCCTGGTGAGGGGCGGGACGACGAAGGTGCGGATGACTCCGTTGTGGTGACCCGGCATACCACTGCATGGTGTAGTATGCAAGTCTGATATAACACCAATGAAACACCGTTCCACTAGTATTATATCGCTCAGAGTGGTACAACAGAAACATATGCGGGTCCAAGGTATGTCTATAGAATTACAGTATTGACTCTGTTACAAAAGATCATCACAGCCTCCTACTTTACAATGAGGTAAAACTGCAAATAAACTCCAGAAGAACGACTCGTAGTCTAATCCTATCACGAACTCTATTTGTAGAGTATTTAACTAGCTATAGAGGCTAAGAATAGATTCTAGCTAAATAGGAGCTAGGTTTAGGAAGCTAGTTCCTTTTTATTGCTAATCTAGGTTTTCTCCTTGTTGAATGTGGTATCTGACTCTCCTGACATGGTCCTGTTTATCTTGAAGTAGTTGTTGACTCCTCGGCCTCCGAGTTGCACTGTAGATCCTCCTTTGATGCCTCCATACGTAAGCAGGGGATTTAAGAGTGGGATGAGTTCGAGCGTACTCAACAAGTTCATTTTAGGAAAGAGGTGTTTAATGCACTAGCTACAGCCATAGACCAGAAAGTCATAGGCAATGCAAGTTTTTGTAAACATTTCTTCAAAAGGTTGCTTTTATTCTTAAGAGCTATGTCCGTCAGCCTTCACCGGTTGACTAGAACTTCATGGAGTTCCTTTCTGGTAGCGTTCGCAGTTCCATATCCTGGAACAGGGAGTGACTGGTCACAGTTCGTTACACTCTGCAGAGGTGTGTTGCTTTACCCATAAGAGATCTTATCCTTGTTGCCAACCGAGTTGCAGGCTCGTCCACACTTCCTTTGGTGTGAGGCCAGGAGTAAGGTCCTAGTCAATCATGTTCCTCCGCTACCTCGAACACCCACCCTTTGTTGCAATCTCCGACCCTGGGTCCACGCCGGTTCACTTACTCCAATTAAGGATGGGCCCCGACCACGACGACAATGCAGGGCTCTACCATACATTCCTACGCCGGCAGTTGCAACCCATCATAGACCATATTCCCGGGGGAACTTCTACGGGTTTCCCACCCTGCATCATGTCTCTCGAGATCATGTGCATCCGGTAATGCGCATCCGTTGATGAACGAGAGGTGAAAACACTTTTGACTACCCGTCCCACTCCAGATCTTATGGTAAACACGGGTTATACGGCACAAGAATCACTGGACGACATTTGTTGTTTAATCCTAGATGGATATAAACCCTTGCAATGGAACCTCCACCATATCAACACAATCCATGGTTCCTTTTCCCACCACATAGTCATATTCATAGTTATGAAAATAGTGGTTTTGCTTTTTACGCAATAGTGATAAACATAGTACTTTGCAAGTAATTTGATAAAAATACTCAAATGACATGAGCAAGTGATGAACTTGCCTTTCTTGACTGCAAGATTATGCAGGCAAGGTCTTCGATACGCATTAACTCCAAATTCTGAAATAGCATCATCGTCTGGTAAGGACGATGTTTAAAAGATTGCCAAGGATGCAATAATGCATAAGTATGAGATGCAATCGTTCTAAGCGTGACCTAACCCCGATGATTTAGGATTAGTGAGTTGTAAAAATTAGTTCAAGGTGTGTTGCACTTTTAGGGTGATTCACAAACAAGGTTCTTATTAAGGTTTGATTACTTGGTATCATGTACAACACTACAAGAAAAGTTCTGATAGACAACGTCCCAAAATCGTCAACTAAGGGGCATTTTTCGTCGCCTATGGACCTAACCCGACGATATGGGTTCTGTTGTGGAAACTGCGTCAGGCAAAGTCCAACGACGATTTTTTCGGTCCGTCGCGCTTGGGCGCCCTTCCGCCACGGAAAATCGGACCGTTGCGGAAGTGTTTCCGGGAGCCCGTTGACTGCTGACGTCATGCAAACTGACACGTGGCAGACGCCGTTAGCGCGATTAACGGCGTTAACCGGCTGAAACCCCGTGGTAGATGGTAGGCCCACACGAGGCCTGCCACGTCTTAAGCGGGCCGGGCCAGATGACATAGTTTGACCGGTCAACTATATAGCTGGGCTGGTCCATTAGTTACGTGGGCCGGGCCTAACCTCTAATGTTGACTGGTCAAAAGTTAAATGGGCCGGCCCATTTAACATGTGGGGTCCCCCTTACAGCAACTGGGCCGGCCCAAGAAGCAAGTGGGCCGGGCCAAAAACACAGGTGGGTCCCACTATCCTATTAAAAGGCCGGCCCATTTGGTGTGTGGGGTCCACCATATAGCAAGTGGGCCGGCCCAACAAGCTAGTGGGCCGGGCCAAAAACACATGGTGGGTCCCACTATCCTGTTAAAGGGCCGGCCCATTTAGTATGTGGGGTCCACCATATAGCAAGTGGGCCGGGCCAAAAACACAGGTGGGTCCCACCTTCCAGTTAAAGGGCCGGCCCATTTAGTATGTGGGGTCCACCATATAGCAAGTGGGCTGGCCCACCAAGCTAGTGGGCCGGGCCAAAAACACAGGTGGGTCCCACATTTCTGTTAATGGGCCGGCCCATTTGGTATGTGGGGTCCACCATATAGAAAGTGGGCCGGCCCAACAAGATAGTGGGCCGGGCCAAAAACACAGGTGGGTCCCACCTTCCTATTAAAGGGCCGGCCCATTTACCATGTGGGACCACCATATAGCAAGTGGGCTGGCCCAACAAGATAGTGGGCCGGGCCAAAAGCACAGGTGGGTCCCACTTTCCTGTTAAAGGGCCGGCCCAATTAGTGTGTGGGGTCCACCATATAGCAGGTGGGCCGGCCCAACAAGATAGTGGGCCGGGCCAAAAACACAGGTGGGTCCCACTTTCCTCTTAAAGGGCCGGCCCATTTAGTATGTGGGGTCCATCACAAAAGCAATTGGGCTGGCCCAACTAAGTAGTGGGAGGGGTCCACCTAAAAGCAAGTGGGCCAGCCCAATTAGAGTGTGGGGTCCACCTTCAATCAAATGGGCTGGCCCAATAAGTAAGTGGGCCAGCCCGTTTAGTTGCTGTTTATATGCCGGCATAATAGGCGCTATAGGAATTTGCGGGCAGGCACATATGTGATTTCGCTTAATTGGGCCGTTTAAGGGATGGGAATTCGTGATTTAGATACTGAGAATATTTACGCAGCATTGATTTCTGTCGGATAGCCTCACTTACCACAAGCACCAAAGAAAAAATGCGCGAAAGAACTATAAAAACTAACTAAATATTACATCAGCTGCAAGGCATTGAAAAAATATTACAGAACCCAGAGAAATTGAATGGTAATTAAACCTAGCAATACAAGAAGCGATCCGGCAATCTTTTAAGTTGTCCATGCAGCACCTATATCTGAAACAAAGACATTACAAGTTAAGACAGCAACAATGGAAAGGCAAAGACACTACAATATTGTTTGGCAAAGAATTTGGAACTCATCATTTCGTCGTTATAACAAGATCATTGTAATGCGCACAATAAGCAAACAAAGAGTGCATGCCGCATACCAACAGCCAATATAACAGAGCATGTTAGAATGAAACAGCAGACTTACTACTGTCGAGTCCCATGCAAACCAACATGTTCAGGGTGTACAAAATTGGCATGAACAACATAGTAGCAGGCTATAAATTTTGTAACAACGACTGAGCAAGATGAAGTTATGATGGCTACATCTACAGAGCAGGGAATGTAAACCAAAAATAGAAGTTACGATGGCAAAAGCTAAAGAGGAGGGAATGTGAACCAACATGTGCCAAGTGCAATTACTTCATTTTGGCCGTGAACTAAATAATACTCCTGAACTTATAGTGAAGGGGATGCAAATCAAGATGTTTCGGGATATAAACTTGTAATGAGCAACACATAGAGGATAGTTAATGCTGGAGCTTAGGATGGACCAGATACAGAATATAGTGGGATCACCTGTGAACTTGTATAAGAGGGAATGCAAACCAATATGTTCAGCTTTCCATATGTGAGCGTCATGCCAAGTCAGAGAAACAAGTCAATAATGCAGCTTTTGAAGAACAAGATGGCACGCAAAATTATTATCTAGTAGTATGACAAGATTATTTGTACTAAAGGATAGATAGCAGTGATAGCATGCCAAACTAAGTCCTTACTTTGTTAGCTTACAATGAACTAGATACAAAACAATGGCATCACCTGTAGTACAGGGAATGCAAGCCAACATGTTCATGGAGTAAAAAATTGGCACAAACAACATAGTAGCAGGCCATAATTTTTGTAACAACGACTGAGCAAGATAAAGTTATGATGGCTAGATCTACAGAGCAGGGAATGTAAACCAAATATAGAAGTTACGATGCCAAAAGCTATAGAGCAGGGAATGCGAACCAACATGTGCAATTACTTAAAATTGGCCATGAACTAAATAATAGCAGGATGTTACTATAATACCTATAATTTTTGTAACAACGACTGAGCAAGATAGAAGTTATGATGGCTACATCTACAGAGCAGGGAATGCAAACCAAAATGTTCAATCGCTTAAAGTTAGCAATGAAGTAGAAAATAGCAAGATGTTACGGTCATAGCTAGGAATGAACTAAAAGAGCTTGGACAAACAAGCATCCGAACCCCGAACATGGCGCTAAAACAAGGGACTTACATTAGGAGAAGCACTGTGGGAGTCACAAAGCAGATCTTCTCGGGGTTGATAGATCCGGTGATGAAGTACGCTACATGTGCTACTTGGGGTTGGAGAGACGGCCATTACACTTCATGGTTACTCATCTCATCTGCAAAAACGTAACGGCGCGTCGTTAGCACAAACAGATTCCCCCAAGATTAAACAAGAACTTGCAGGCAAGCAATAGAAAAGCGACAGTAGAAGAGTTTAGATCATGCACGGCGCCGGTGAAGCAGATCCGGTTCATGCACAGCGGTGTCGGTGAGCAAGATCCGATGCGGTGGACGACGGATCCGGCGAAGCGGCTCCGGTGGGGTGGACGATACCGCAGCTGAAGCGACTGCGGTAGACTGCTGGATGAGTATATGGTTTCGAGGTTCGGCGGGGATGATCCAGTCCGGTTGATGACGGCGTCGATGAAGCGGCTCCGGCAGACAGCCGGATGACGAGGATCGCGAGGGCTCGGGTAGGCCAGGGAAGTCCGGCGGGGATGTTCCGGTGCGGTGGTCGTGGAGGTGGGAGAGAGAGGGACTTGGGAAGTTCCGGTGGGTGGTCTCAGAGGAGAGAGTGAGGGAAATGAATTTTTTTTCGGGGAGTTTCGGAGCTAGGGAGGTGGTGATCGAAAAAAATGACGGGTAGACCCCCCACCAACCGACTTATGCATGGACATTGTTGTCATCTTTACGAGGGTAGAATGGGAAGTTAGAGGCGTGTGAAATATTTGTATTTTTCGAGCGGGAAGTTTTGCCGCTGGAATGAGATTTCGAATTTGGCTATAGTCCAAGTAATACAAAAATATGAGACCGTACTAGTACGGTCAAGTGTCACATCAAGTCATCATCACGTTGAAAATCGGTTACCACGAGCATAATCATGATATATCTTGAAAATCAATTTTGAAAAGCCCTTCTGAAATATTTCGGGACTGGTACTAGGAGATTTTGCAGCTTGACTAAGTAATTTTTTTTCTTCGAAAAGGGGATATGACCCCAGCCTCTGCATCGTGGTGATGCACACGGCTTTTATTAATAATCCAGTCGCAACAAATGTATGTTTTTTTTTGCAAGGAGCAACAAAAGTATGTTGTACAGATGGTCCAAGTAATATAGACTCGTGATTGTAATATAAGGCCAGGGGTAGACCGGAACCATATCCTCTAACGTAGAGATGACAAGTCAGGTAAGCACAGTGCTTAAGTAGTGCAAAACGTAGAAGAAAAATCAGGAAAATGTAACAAATACTGTACGTATTTACTGTAGCAACCACTGTATATTTTTACTGTATAAAAAATCGTATAAATATTTAAAAAAGATAGTCATAATTTTGATTGTTACTAATTATCGTAAATGCATATGGCTTACATATATTATGGAAGTTAATTTAGATCAAATTAGACTTAATCATGTAGATGTGGAGAAGGAAAATTAGAGAGGTGTAGCTTACCCGACTTGTCTATTGCACGTTAGAGGATCTACTTCCGGGGTAGACCATGCTACTTAGACTACTCATAGTGGGAGTAACTAAGGAGTATTAACATAGAGCTGGTTGTGGTAACTAGCTATGTTACCATAACACTTTTCAAGATAGAATGAGTCTACATACTAACTAAAACAATCATGCATGATAGTACTACATCTAAGTTACTATGCATTATGAAGGTAGTAACATAGAGTAGTGTCATATGCATGCGGAAATTCAATTTGGCTCCCGGGTACATATGCTCCCTCTACCAAAAAATCATATTTTAAAATGTCGAAAAAAATGAGCAAAAAATTTACATGTACATATTCATAATATATGTTCGTTCGTCAAGTTTCATGAAAAACCAATATTTTTTGTGGTCTATGTAAAAAAGAGAAAACTTATCTTGTGAAAAGCATTATTTTTAATACTGTGTTTTATCTTTTTACACACGTCACACGACAAGTTGCAACTTTTTAAGGGCGTAGCACGAGAAGATGTACATGCGAATTTTTTGTTTCATTTTTTTTGAAATTCAAAATATGTGTAAGATGCATTTCAAAATGGAGGGAGCATATGCTCCTATGTTTCAAAACACCAGTCCCGCATGCGCATGACACTACTATACGGTCACATCAAGTCATAATCACAACCAAAATCAGTTCCCATGTACAAATATTTTGGATTTTATTGGCGGGAGATTGTAGCGCTTGACAGATATTTTCAATTTAGCTGGCGCTAAAAAAATACTGTACTAGCAAAATTGGTAGCTTACTGTAGTACTGCCTCCTTTCAGGGATACAAGGACAAGGACCAATCAACTAAAATAATGTATGAAAATGGTCACCAATGGGCCAACTAATAGTTATACTTTTCCCATGCAGCGCAATATAAAAAATACTACAAATCAGATTAAACCTTGATTAAATATTGGTGCATCCAATCCATTCAGTTTTCATTTAATCCACATCACCAAGGAAACAACCACCAGGTACATAACAAGTGCAGATAGAAGCACCAACAAAATAGTTCAGCATCACAAACCCTTTCACACAACCAAGGGACACCTTTGACTGTCAGTGTTCACTGTGGTATTCAGCATCTCCCACACTTTCTCAGGATGTTGCCCAGGTGGGCTTGACTTGCTTCTAATCCTGCAGTTATACGGTGGATGACTACTCTTTGTGCAGCCACTATTGCTCGTTCCTCTTTGAGTAGTTCCTCGAGAACATAAAAAGACAATGACTTGGACCTCAACCTGCGCTTGGGCTTTGACTTGGACTTGGACCTCGACAAATTAGTTGTGAACCCAGCATTACGCCGGAATGTGTTGTTGGCTATACCATGACATTGTAGTACCTTGGAAAATGAATTCAGACATTCTTCCTGGGTTTTTTCTATACCATCTTTCTTTGGTTTTGCCAGCTCCACTTTCATGTCGATCGAGGAGTTTTCAGTTGTTACACATGTGTAAGAGAAGAGATTATAATGTGAAGACATGTGTATGAACTACCTCTAATAATCCTACAAACTGGCATGGCTGATTACCGCATATACATTTTAGTAAGAGCATGTTACATCATATTGACATGTCTTCTATTGCTAACACGTAATAGCAGGACTATAAAAATATGCATGGATCCATGTGTAGAATTCGTAATGTGCATGATATTGCTGAGAAGTATATAAGTGAATTGTACTAGCCCTTTCCAGCAGTTCAGACATTTGGTTGTGTTGGCTAGTGCATGAAGCTTGACAAATATGACAAGATATTTCTGAATACAATTGAAAACCATAACTGACATTAGTAGAGAATACTTACAATAACACTCTGTGCAAAATGTCCAAGTCAAACCATTTCTGCTCGTCTGCACACCTTGAATTGCTCAAGTAGACTCATCTCTCTCGTCTGTACTCTCACAGTATGCTTGCCTTGCCTTCGATATTTTCGCAAGAGAAAATATAAATTAGTTTCACAACCACGTCACATGCCGACATGCGACAATTGAAAGTTTTCAAAAAAAATATAAATAAAACAGAGACATCAATTTACGATGTATATTGTGCATCTATAAATTCTAAATGATTTACTAATTTAAATATAGTTGTACAGATAACATTCCTTACCATACAAAAGAGAGGTGTCCAATCAAGCTACGAGATCCTGTACGCTGTTGTAAACGTACATTATTACGAGCACGCATGTTACTTCGAGCGATGAACTACAAATGAAGACTTGTGAGACACATGCTTAAAAAGGAATCAATAATGTGATCTTGTCTCACTTGTCTTCTGAGAACATACCAAATTCTTTTGAGCAGACCAATACTCAACAAGATCACACCATTGATCATCGGTCATCTCGTAGTATAGGAGAGGTTGTTGGAATATCGCTAGGAGTCCTCCCAGCAAAGTATCTCATCTTTAGCCTATGGCGCTCCCGGCGCAACGCTCGAAGAGAATATGCTCCTGATAACAGTGATTACATTCTTCATGTCATCATCAAACTCAAGACATGTCTGTTTACAACAATGGGAACCGTTCATGTGTTAGATAGCTAGCCAACAGAAAGCTAGAGGGAATGTGAACGAGCAACATGGTATTGTTTACGAAAATGACTTACATGTAACATGTGCAGTAAACCTTCAAAATGAGAAGGGGTGTTTACGTGTTGTTTCCATGATGGAAAGATAGGAATTTGAGTCTGACAAAAACGCCCGTGATCGATGCTATATTAGATGATTCTTGTGGATCCGGTGGCCTTCGATACCTGCTATAATCGATGTGATGGGAAATCTTGTTCCCATTCGGGCAATCTTATTTTTAAGTGATTTCAAAGTCGTTGGCCCCCTTCGTTTTCTTGGTCGTGGTGGAACTGCAAATTTAAGCATTACATCAAGCTATCAAGGTATTTATGTAACGGAGCATGTAAGGGAACACGTACCTAATTCGGCCCCACCATCATCTTTAAGGAAGAAGTTGTCTCTGGCAGGACTAAATGTCAGCGGGCGATCGTGATTAGTTAGGTGTTGAGAACCTGCTGTTGAAACTGGGTCTGCTGTGAATTGTTCTTGGGTAATCGGATTGGCAATTGGTGGTCGGGGAACATGTGGTTTGGTATTTGCTCCGTCTACAGCTTTTAGACCAACCGATGTGGGGTTAGGTCGAAGCTTTTTATGTTGGTGTTTCGCATTACAATATTTTTTTGCCTGGTCATCATTTTCAACTAGATTAGAGTGACTCGAGTCCGAGACCTTGTTTTTACTCTGTTCATCGCATTTGTTTGTGATCCGACATGACCAGCTTGAACCCTTTTTATTTTTAGGTGAGTCGTCAGATATTGATCTTCTGTTGAACTATGTTCTTCACCTTGTTGGTATTTGAAACGTCCTTACGTGAAGTCCCCGATGCCCGCAGAGATAAACGGTACTTCAATCAACAAAATCATATACATGCTTGATACGATTATGGAACATAAGAACAGCAAGCCAAGACATGATGAAACATATGTTATTATTATGTGTTAACTGAGCAGATGATAATGCTATAACTTGGGCTGGGTTGGACAGATACATCACAGTTATTGAAGATGCAACAATAATGCCAATGAAAAGAGCGAGCAATCACCTTGGGTGGTGGAGTAGGGTGCTTGACAAGGGCATCCTCTTTACTCAGGTCTCCCTCAGACTCTTGTTCAGTAGGATCAAGTTCTGAATAAGAAAATGATTGTTATCGATGGAGACAGGAGAGGTGTTTGATTGTTCACTGGTGATGCCTATATTTTCTCTCCGGCCCTCTTTGTACTCTACTACAGTATCTTTAGCATGCATTAGAAAAAAATGCTAACGAGATTTATCATGGAACTTTGAGTAGAGCAGTAGAAGGGCAAATTAGTAGTAGCAAGTAGATGATAGCTCAAAAAGGAATAAAGCGTAGATCAAAAATAAATGATTTCCCTGTGCATGCCAATTGATGATTACAAGATTTATAAACATGCAGTTTAATAATGTCGACTAATCACTCTGCAGGCTTGACTTCTACTACAGTCATACCAGATAGCACCAAACAGATTGTAGGAAAAGTAAACTTGAAACCCCAGATCGCACGAAACTGATGTTCGGAAATGAAATGCATAACGGAAGCGGCTAAACACCAACCTTCGCATGGGGAGTGGACGGCTTTACGCTTTGGTTTCGCGCGGTGGACCGGTTGGGCGCGGGGTCTACCCATTTCACCGTGCGGTAGACCAGGGAGTCGGGAAGCAGATCCGACGCAGCGGCGGAGGTGGACGGCGTCCCTGAGCAGGATCCGGCGCGGTGGGCGTCGGCTACGGTGGAGCACAAATGGTGCGGTGTGCGCCTTCGTAGGGGAAGCGGCTCCGGCTTGCTTGACAACGTCTTCTCGGACACTACAGCGTCTGGTCAGGAGGCTGTGGTGGCGAGGTGGGACGGTGGTGCACTGCCGTCGTCGGGCGAGATGCTCCGATTCGGTGTGTGACGCGTGAGAGATGTGGGATTCGGCGCCTGTGCCGGTGGTATGTTTTAATGGCTGGGGTGAGATTGGCCTTGGCCAAGAGAAGAACCGCTGGGGACGTTTTTGATGAAAGGATAAGATCGGAAATTCGAACATTTGAAAATTGGAGGCGGCAACCCGAGCTATTTTCGCCGCTGTTTTGGCGCTTCGTTGAAATGGTTTGGTGGATGCGCGAAAAAAAAAATGGACGCGGTCCGACCCCATCAAGGTCTCATTTGTAAGCATGGGCGGTACGGCAGCCATCCTACCTTGATTTTTAGTGAATATCCATCCATTCATATATATGTGTTTTTTTCTGAATATTTGAGTACTTAAAACGGACTTCATATGACAAAGTTGCGCCTATTTTAGTGAACACTGCGTGGAGCCGATTTCGAAAACAAAACATGGACTAGGTACCAAAAAACATATATAGACTCGTTCTCCGCATTAAAAAGATTGATGTATCATGGATCTTAGTATATGTAAAATAACCTTGAGCTATTCATTATCATACGCGTAGAATTGAAGACTTCAGATATTTCTTTATATTTCAAAGAAACGCCATGTTTCATCCGACAACATTTATCATCTCATTGAGTTGGCGCTGATTTTATATGTGGTGACGAAAACAACTGAGGCTCCTTTGATTTATAGGATTTAGATCCTACGGGAATTATTCTACACTATTGGTTATATTCAAAGGGAACATATCCCATATGAATCTTGTACTACAAATCCTATATGAACAAAACATTAGGTCATCCCTCATGGAAAAATCCCTTTGGTACAATCAAAGAAACTCATATTCCCATAGGATTCAAATAGACAAGATGTACATACGTTTTTCCTATCCTATGACTTAAAGGACTCCTGAAATGGCTCGACAACAAAGATCATAAATTCCGAGTTGTGCATCGAGCAAAAGATATTGAAAAAATTCTTGATCGATCCAATTACAAAATGATTTTTAAAAGAACTAAAGTTTTGCCATTGATCACATAATTGGTATGTATATAGGTTCTACTTATAATAAAATATGTTTTGGTTTATTGGGATTGCATTAGAATTACATGCATCACAATGTCTCGGGACTATTTCGGTATTTACCTCTTCTTTTAGAGTTCGCCCTATCTAAGATTATTTCCGACATTCGCCAATGTTTGCAAGGAATGGCATGCAGTCGATTCCCACCCTGTTTCAGAAAAAATGAAGAAAAAAAAAGTGAACTTGTGGCTATAAAATGATAAGCTTGAATTTTGATATGTTTTTTTAAAAAAAAACTAGCTTCAAAATATGGCCTACCATTTTATATAAAAAACCATGGGTCTTAACAAAAATGCCCAAGGTAAAATGTGCATTAACATTTTGGGGAAAGGTGCAATAAGATTTCATTTTATTGTGGGAAACAAATTGTTGTTGTTTTTTTGCCTTTTGAATAGCTAAAAAGGTGTCATCTTTTTCCATACATTCCATAATGTCATAGAACATAAGCATCCGGTGTCCAGATATAGCAACAATTCAGTATAAGACAATACTAACATAGTTTCCATAAAGTACTGCTAACACATAAGAAAACAAAAGATCTAGATGATGACCCAAGAAACATCCTTGTATATAATAACAATCTATTGACCATATGGCGGCTTTTGCATCACCCTATCAAAATCATCTGCCTTCAAGCACGAGAGCAGAATGTCGACACGTGCTTCAACATGTTCCAAGATCCTCTTGATGATCTCATGGATATCTGCATCAGCCGAATAGGAATCAAAGTTGTCAGCCACTAGCTTCTGATAGAAAGAAACATCAGTGTTGAAGGCGTCGATCTTAGGAGTCCCCACATTTCATTACTTGCAAGACCAAGATGATCAAATTCCCTTTACTTCATAAGAATGTCTGGATCGCTGACACGATCGAAATCTTTGCTAGTACCCTCCTTTGGCCGAATTCAAATTTGCATCAGATCTTGGTGCCCATGCCTTTGGTACATGCGGGTAATTTTTTGCCAATATGTCGTGCATTGCACATAGCGTCCTCTCGTACAGGGGTATTTCTACATATCTTCTTCCAAATATAATTTAATTTATTTCGGGTTGGATTCAATTTGTTTCAAAATTGTCTGATATACCATTTGTATTGGTAGGAGATGCAGCTTTGAATTTTAATCATTGTTTCTAGGTGCCACACTTGCAGGGTACAGTCAAGGATTTTATCCAATGTTTCATGTCTTGACAAATCCTTTTCGTAATGGAAGTTGAGACCCCCAGCCTCTGCATCAAAATGATGCACATGGAATTTTTTAGTATGGTATTCAACAAAATATGATAAGATGCAAAAATCAAACCTTGGACAAATATGACACATGCTCACTTGGGTAGAAAGCCAATCAAACTGATACAAATTACATTGCAGAGTCCTTGCATGTTAAACTATATATTGCCAAACACCACATATATTAAGGGATACATATTAATTTCGATACTACTACTTTTACGATAGAAGATTTGTAACTACAAACGTTGTGGGTTGTGGCTGCCCTCCTCAATCTACTCACTTGTCTCATCGGCAACCGTCTCCACCTCTCTACATGCACATATGGGTACAACTTCTTCACACCCGAAGAAGATTACTTGTTTCCTGTCATGCTCCGCCACTTGTAGTAGGTGTGCTCCTTTTTCAGATATGAATTCTCTTTTAGGATGGAGATGTTCTCCTTTTTCAGAGATGAGTTCTCTTTTAGGATGGAGATGTTCTCCTTCGTTAGAGACCCGTTCTGATTTACCATGGAGAGGTTCTCCTTCGATAGAGATGAGTTCTCCTTTGATAGAGATGAGTGCTCATTCAAGAGTACGGCATACTCATTCCATAGCTTCATAGCACGGTTTACCAGATGTGCGTTCACATCTCGGAGCTTGGACGCATGGTCAATCAACTCGCGCGACTCATCCAGGAGCGACCGCCGGATTACTTGCAGAGACGCTTCATGTTGTCGTCCTTCATTAGATGGTAGATTCACAGAGCGACCCTGTGTGACACATGATATTATACTAAAAATATAGTACTCCGAAAGTTTGCAGGACTTAAACTTCAATACTCATAGTAATATGTACAAGACTAACTTCAATAGTAATTGTAATATGTATAAATTTCAATTGCAATACTGTAGTAATATGAGTACTCCGGAGCTTGGAGTAATAAAGTTTCAAACTAAGAACGAAACATGAACTAATAAAGTTTGCCCTATGCATCAATCGATGGAGAGGCTGGATCTCAAGTTCGAAAGGGGGAAAAAGACTGCAGTGAAGTTTCAAGTTTGCATTGAAGTTCGAAAGTGGTAATGCAGCTAGTATTAGTGCAGTAGAAATCCCTTGTGCCTTGTTTGGTTGACGTGTTTTCACATGGTTCAGTGAGTAATATCTGGGTCTTTCTTAATAAGAACACATTTTATCTGTTTGGCAGAAGAGTATTGGACAGGATCAGAGTCGCGGGGATCCTCAGGAAACACTTCCGCGCACGTCGGGTGGACGTGGAACCGCAACACCTCTATGCTCTCGCGTTTCTGGTCGTTCCGCATACGTGCTCCGATTGCTGCTTCTCCTTCCAGGCATCCACCCCGTTCCAGCATGGATCAGGCTGAGGGATTGATTCCAATGCAAAATTACAAGTCCTGAGGCCTGCTGGCATGGATTACGTGAATAGAAATTGGACGCTTCACTAATAAGGCCCGAGGAACCCCTCAAAAAAAACTAATAATGCCCCAGGACAGGCTATCTCTCAGGTTGTCCTGATCTGCCGCAAATACTCACGCCAAAACATGGTGAATGAAGTATTTTGCATCAAATCCCCTCCGAATAATACTCAGTAGGGGGCTAACTAGTTTTAAACCAATGATTAAACTACATTAACCACTGACCTCGAAGCTCTCCTCCTTGGAGAGGACCGACTCCCCGGCGACGGCGAGGTTGTCTTGCAGCTGCAGCAGGACTGTCACGTCTGAGCCCACGGAGAGGTCGTTGATCCGCTGCCGCTTGGTGGGCACATCAGACTCAACGGCGAGGCCGCCATGCGCCTGCTGCAGCAGCTGTAGGGGGGCGTGCGAGTTGGCGGCGAGGTCCTGTAGTTGCTGCTGGGGGATTACGACGGTGGGCCGCACACCTAACAGCCCCCCTTGTCCACTCGTGGGATTCATCGCCGGAAGATGGGGGTGCAGGGAGGCGCTAATACGAGAGGTTGTGGATGGTACGGCCGCCGACGAGCACTGTACAGGTTGGGGCTATAGGATTTTGAAGATGAATGGGGAGAGGCGGCAGGGGCCTATATAAATCGAGAGGAGTGAGGTAGCGAGAAGTGAAGTGAATGGGGAGAGGCGGCAGGGGCCTATAAATCGAGAGGGCTATAGGTTGGGACATGATTTTTACGCAATATTTAAATTTAGATTTAAGCCGCATGTCACCAGGTGACATGCGAAAGGTGCATGTCACCTGATCTCTATCCGTGAAGGACACAGGTCACTCGCAACACTGTACATGGTGTACTGTAGGGACGCGAAACAGTATTGTTCACTGTTCGTAGTGTTTTTCATTTTTCTGATTTTTTTTGAATTTTATGCCCATTTGAATCTTTTGGTCAAATCCTAGGTTTGACAAAGATTTAAACAAGTTTAAAATATATGAAAAGGTAAGCATGGATCCTTCTTAGTCACTCTAAAATGAAGCTTTTGGGATGTTCTTGAAATTTCCATGCTTGACTTCATAAGACAGAGTTTAGGGTTAGGGGTAGATATATACATGATTTGTTTGGTTTGAATATGTCTAGACCTTGTTTATCAACTTTAATTCTTACTATATGACATAAGAAAACTATTTGCTTTGGTTTTTCATTTTTCTGATTTTTTTTGAATTTTGATGCCCATTTGAATCTTGTCAAATCCTAGGTTTGACCAAGATAATTTAAACAAGTTTAAAACATGGAAATGAAAAGGGAAGCATGTATCCTTCTTAGTCACTCTAAAATGAAGTTTTTGGGAGGTTTTTGAAATTTCCATGTCTGAAACCCAAAACCACTTCTCTTCATGCTTGACTTCATAAGACAGAGTTTAGGGGTTAGGGGGTAGATACATGGTTTGTCTAGTTTGAAACTTTGAATATGTCTAGACCTTTTTTATCAACTTGAATATGCTTACTATATGACATAAGAAGACTATGTACTTTGGTTTTTCATTTTTCTGATTTTTTAATTTTCTGCGCATTTGAATCTTGGTCAAATCCTAAATTTGACCAAGATTTAGACAAGTTTAACACGTGAAAACGAATAAGTAAGCCTGGATCCTTCTTAGTCACTCTAAAATGAAGCCTTTGGGAGGTTCTTGAAATTTCCATGTTTGAAACCCAAAACCACTTCTCTTCATGATTGACTTCATAAGATCGACAGATTAGTTTAGGGTTAAGGGTAGATATATACATGATTTTTCTGGTTTTAATATGTCTAGACCTTGTTTATCAACTTGAATGCTTACTATATGACATAAGAAAACTATTTGCTTTTGTTTTCATTTTTCTGATTTTTTTTTAATTTTGATGCCCATTTGAATCTTGTCAAATCCTAGGTCGTTTGACCAAGATAATTTAAACAAGTTTAAAACATGAATATGAAAAGGGAAGCATGTATACTTCTTAGTCACTCTAAAATGAAGTTTTTGGGAGGTTTTTGAAAATTCCATGTTTGAAACCCAAAACCACTTCTCTTCATGCCTGACTTCATAAGATAGAGTTTAGGGGTCAGGGGGTGTAGATACATTTGGTTTGTCTAGTTTGAATATGTCTAGACCTTGTTTAACAACTTTAATGCTAACTATATGACATAAGAAGACTATGTGCTTTGGTTTTTCATTTTTCTGATTTTTTTGAATATTGTGCCCACCCATTTGTATCTTCATGAAATCCTAGGTTTGACCAAGATAATTTAAACAATTTTAAAACATGAAAATGAAAAGGGAAGCCTGGATCCTTCTTAGTAACTCTAAAATGAAGCTTTTGGGAGGTTCTTGAAATTTCCATGTTTGAAACCCAAAACCACTTCTCTTCATGATTGACTGAGTTTAATTAGGGTTTTAGGGGTAGATATATACATGATTTTTCTGGTTTTTCATTCTTTTGATTTTTTTCTGAATTTTTAGGGCCATTTGAATCTTGGTCAAATCCTTGGTTTGACCAAGATTTAAACAAGTTTAAAACATGAAAATGAAAAGGGAAGTCTGTATCCCTCTTAGTCACTCTAAAATGAAGCTTTTGGGATGTTCTTGAAATTTCAATGTTTGAAACCCAAAACGACTTTCCTTCATGCTAGACTTCATAAGATCGAAAGGGGGTAGATACACGATTTGTCTGGTTTGGATATATCTAGACCTTGTTTATCAACTTGATTGCTTACGATATGACATAAGAAGACTATGTGATTTGGTTTTCCATTTTTCTGATTTTTTTAATTTTTTGCCCACCCATTTGTATCTTCGTCAAATCCTAGGTTTGACCAAGATAATTAAAACAAGTTTTATAAAACACGAAAATGAAAAGGGAAGCATGTATCCTTCTTAGGCACTCTAAAATGAAGCTTTTGGGAGTTTTTTGAAATTTCCATGTTTGAAACCCAAAACCACATCTGTTCACATGCTTGACTTCATAAGACAGAGTTTAGGGGTTAGGGGTATAGATACATGATTTGTCTGGTTTGAATATGTCTAGACATTGTTTATCAACTTTAATGCTTACTATATGACATAAGAAAAATAATGTCATGTAAATGAGTTAACTTGGATTTCCTACCCTTGAATCCATAGGAAACTTTGTTCTAATGCACTATAATAATCAACCGAGTTTTTACACCAACAGGTCTGTCACTTACGTGTGGTGCCCACGCGTGAGGTCCCACACTTCAGTGAGCACAAGTCACGTGCAATAGGTACGCAAACTCCCAGCCATCTTCTTTGTCAAGAGAAGACGCATCAGGATGCGTATTGGAAGTCTGTGGGTCCTTCTGGATCCTTCGGTTGTCCCTCTCACAAAAAAAAAACAAATCTCTCTCATTCTCGGCCTCGCTCGACTCGCTCGCTCGCTCGCTCGCTCTCTCGCTTGCACCTCCTGCGCACTGACAAACCCTGCACAAAAGTCAACATCATCACCCGAAAAAGGGGAGACACCATAATTCTCTCCCTTCTTCTCTCCTTCCTCCGAGTGATCCCTCTTCCTCCGAGTTTCACTCGACGGGCAAACACACTTGTGCTGCATAGTAATAATAAAAAGGTATAGAAAAATCAACCTACGAATCTATAATTAAATAGGTTAGTAATAATAAAAATGTAGAAAAATCAACCTACGAATCTATAATTAAATAGGTTAAACTAGGGTTTTGCCCACTACTACAGATCAAGGTTCAAACCTTGTTTATCAACTTGAATATGCTTACTATATGACATAAGAAGACTATGTACTTTGGTTTTCATTTTTCTGATTTTTTAAATTTTAGCATTTGAATCTTGGTCAAATCCTAGGTTTGACCAAGATTAGACAAGTTTAACACGTGAAAACGAATAAGTAAGCCTGGATCCTTCTTAGTCACTCTAAAATGAAGCATTTTGGGATGTTCTTGAAATTTCCATGTTTGAAACCCAAAACGACCTCTCTTCATGCTACACTTCATAAGATCGACCGAGTTTAGGGTTAGGGGTAGATACATGATTTGTATGGTTTGAATATGTCCAAACCTTGTTAATTTATCAACTTGAATGCTTACTATATGACATAAGAAGACTATATGCTTTTGTTTTTCATTTTTCTGATGTTTTTTTGAATTTTATGCCCATATATTTGAATCTTGGTCAAATCATATGTTTGACAAAGATTTAAACAAGTTTAAATTGTGAAAATGAAAAGGTAAGCATGGATCCTTATTAGTCACTCTAAATTAAATCTTTTGGGAGGTTCTTGAAATTTCCATGTTTGAAACCCAAAACCACTTCTCTTCATGATTGACTTCATAAGAAAGAGTTTAGGGTTTTAGGGGTAGATATATACATGATTTTTCTGGTTTGAATATGTCTAGACCTGGTTTATCAACTTGAATGCTTACTATACATATGACATATATAAGAAATCTATGTGCTTTGGTTTTTCATTCTCTTTTGATTTTTTTTCTAAATTTTTATGCCCATTTGAATCTTGGTCAAAATCTTTGGTTTGACAAGGATTTAAACAAGTTTAAAACATGAAAATGAAAAAGGGAAGTCTGTATATCCTTCTTTTAGTAACTCTAAAATGGAAGCTTTTGGGATGTTCTTGAAATTTCTATGTTTGAAACCGAAAACGACTTCCCTTCATGCTAGACTTCATAAGATCGACAGGGGGTAGATACATGATTTGTCTGGTTTGGATATATCTAGACCTTGTTAATTTATCAACTTGAATGCTTACGATATGACATAAGAAGACAATGTGATTTGGTTTTTCAATTTTCTGATTTTTTTGAATATTGTGCCCACCCATTTGTATCTTCATGAAATCCTAGGTTTTACCAAGATAATTTAAACAAGTTTAAAACATGAAAACGAAAAGGGAAACATGTAACCTTCTCAGTCACTCTAAAATGAAGTTTTTGGGAGGTTTTTGAAATTTCCATGTTTGAAACCCAAAACCACTTCTCTTCATGCTTGACTTCATAAGACAAAGTTTAGGGTTAGGGGGTATAGATACATGATTTGTATGGTTTGAATATGTCCAAACCTTGTTTATCAACTTGAATATGCTTACTATATGACATAAGAAGACTATGTACTTTGGTTTTTCATTTTTCTGATTTTTTTTTAATTTTCTGCACATTTGAATCATATCTTGGTCAAATCCTAGGTTTGACCAAGATTTAGACAAGTTTAACACGTGAAAACGAATAAGTAAGCCTGGATCCTTCTTAGTCACTCTAAAATGAAGCTTTTGGGAGGTTCTTGAAATTTCCATGTTTGAAACCCAAAACCACTTCTCTTCATGATTGACTGAGTTTAATTATATAGGATTTTAGGGGTAGATATATACATGATTTTTCTGGTTTGAATATATATGTCTAGACCTTGTTTATCAACTTGAATTAATGCTTACTATACATATGACATATCTAAGAATGCTATGTGCTTTGGTTTTTCATTCTTTTGATTTTTTTCTGAATTTTTAGGGCCATTTGAATCTTGGTCAAATCATTGGTTTGACCAAGATTTAAACAAGTTTAAAACATGAAAATGAAAAGGGAAGTCTGTATCCTTCTTAGTCACTCTAAAATGAAGCTTTTGGGATGTTCTTGAAATTTCAATGTTTGAAACCCAAAACGACTTCCCTTCATGCTAGACTTCATAAGATCGAAAGGGGGTAGATACATGATTTGTCTGGTTTGGATATATCTAGACCTTGTTTATCAACTTGATTGCTTACGATATGACATAAGAAGACTATGTGATTTGGTTTTTCATTTTTCTGATTTTTTTGAACATTGTGCCCACCCATTTGTATCTTCATGAAATCCTAGGTTTGACCAAGCTAATTTAAACAAGTTTAAAACATGAAAATGAAAAGGGAAGCATGTAACCTTCTCAGTCACTCTAAAATGAAGTTTTTGGGAGGTTTTTGAAATTTCCATGTTTGAAACCCAAAACCACTTCTCTTCATGCTTGACTTCATAAGACAAAGTTTAGGGTTAGGGGGTATATATAGATACATGATTTGTATGGTTTGAATATGTCCAAACCTTTTGTTTATCAACTTGAATATGCTTACTATATGACATAAGAAGACTATGTACTTTGGTTTTTCATTTTTCTGATTTTTTTTAATTTTCTGCGCATTTGAATCATATCTTGGTCAAATCCTAGGTTTGACCAAGATTTAGACAAGTTTAACACGTGAAAACGAATAAGTAAGCCTGGATCCTTCTTAGTCACTCTAAAATGAAGCTTTTGGGAGGTTCTTGAAATTTCCATGTTTGAAACCCAAAACCACTTCTCTTCATGATTGACTGAGTTTAATTAGGGTTTTAGGGGTAGATATATACATGATTTTTCTGGTTTGAATATATATGTCTAGACCTTGTTTATCAACTTGAATGCTTACTATACATATGACATAAGAATGCTATGTGCTTTGGTTTTTTATTCTTTTGATTTTTTTCTGAATTTTTAGGGCCATTTGAATCTTGGTCAAATCCTTGGTTTGACCAAGATTTAAACAAGTTTAAAACATGAAAATGAAAAGGGAAGTCTGTATCCTTCTTAGTCACTCTAAAATGAAGCTTTTGGGATGTTCTTGAAATTTCAATGTTTGAAACCCAAAACGACTTCCCTTCATGCTAGACTTCATAAGATCGAAAGGGGGTAGATACACGATTTGTCTGGTTTGGATATATCTAGACCTTGTTTATCAACTTGATTGCTTACGATATGACATAAGAAGACTATGTGATTTGGTTTTCCATTTTTCTGATTTTTTTAATTTTTTGCCCACCCATTTGTATCTTCGTCAAATCCTAGGTTTGACCAAGATAATTAAAACAAGTTTTATAAAACATGAAAATGAAAAGGGAAGCATGTATCCTTCTTAGGCACTCTAAAATGAAGCTTTTGGGAGTTTTTTGAAATTTCCATGTTTGAAACCCAAAACCACATCTCTTCACATGCTTGACTTCATAAGACAGAGTTTAGGGGTTAGGGGTATAGATACATGATTTGTCTGGTTTGAATATGTCTAGACATTGTTTATCAACTTTAATGCTTAATATATGACATAAGAAAAATAATGTCATGTAAATGAGTTAACTTGGATTTCCTACCCTTGAATCCATAGGAAACTTTGTTCTAATGCACTATAATAATCAACCGAGTTTTTACACCAACAGGTCTGTCACTTACGTGTGGTGCCCACGCGTGAGGTCCCACACTTCAGTGAGCACAAGTCACGTGCAATAGGTACGCAAACTCCCAGCCATCTTCTTTGTCAAGAGAAGACGCATCAGGATGCGTATTGGAAGTCTGTGGGTCCTTCTGGATCCTTCGGTTGTCCCTCTCACAAAAAAAAACAAATCTCTCTCATTCTCGGCCTCGCTCGACTCGCTCGCTCGCTCGCTCGCACCTCCTGCTCACTGACAAACCCTGCACAAAAGTCAACATCATCACCCGAAAAAGGGGAGACACCATAATTCTCTCCCTTCTTCTCTCCTTCCGAGTGATCCCTCTTCCTCCGAGTTTCACTCGACGGGCAAACACACTTTTTTTAATTTTCTGTCCATTTGAATCTTGGTCAAATCCTAGGTTTGACCAAGATTTAAACAAGTTTAAAACATGAAAATAAAATGGTAAGCATGGATCCTTCTTAGTCTCCCGAAAATGAAGCTTTTTTTTTTTAAATTTCCATGTTTGAAACCAAAAACCACTTCTCTTCATGCTTGACTTCATAAGACATAGTTTAGGGTTAGGGGTAGATATATACGTTATTTTTCTGGTTTGAATATGTCTAGACCTTGTTTATCAACTTGAATGCTAGCTTACTATATATGACATAAGAATGCTATGTGCTTTGGTTTTTCATTCTTTTGATTTTTTTCAGAATTTTTATGCCCATTTGAATCTTGGTCGAATCCTAGGTTTGACCAAGATTTAAACAAGTTTAAAACATGAAAATGAGAAGGGAAGCATGTATCTTAGTCACTCTAATTAAAATGAAGATTTTGGGAGGTTTTTGAAATTTCCATGTTTGAAACCAAAAACCACGTCTCTTCATGCTTGACTTCATAAGATATATAGAGTTTAATTAGGGGTTAGTGGTATAGATACATGATTTGTTTGGTTTGAATATGTCTAGACCTTGTTTAACAACTTGAATGCTTACTATATGCCATAAGAAGACTATGTACTTTGGTTTTTAATTTTTTTGATTTTTTAAAATTTTCTGCCAATTTGAATCTTGGTCAAATCATAGGTTTGACAAAGATTTAAACAAGTTTAAATTGTGAAAATGAAAAGGTAAGCATGGATCCTTATTAGTCACTCTAAATTAAATCTTTTGGGAGGTTCTTGAAATTTCCATGTTTGAAACCCAAAACCACTTCTCTTCATGATTGACTTCATAAGAAAGAGTTTAGGGTTTTAGGGGTAGATATATACATGATTTTTCTGGTTTGAATATGTCTAGACCTGGTTTATCAACTTGAATGCTTACTATACATATGACATATATAAGAATGCTATGTGCTTTGGTTTTTCATTCTCTTTTGATTTTTTTTCTAAATTTTTATGCCCATTTGAATCTTGGTCAAAATCTTTGGTTTGACAAGGATTTAAACAAGTTTAAAACATGAAAATGAAAAAGGGAAGTCTGTATATCCTTCTTTTAGTAACTCTAAAATGGAAGCTTTTGGGATGTTCTTGAAATTTCCATGTTTGAAACCGAAAACAACTTCCCTTCATGCTAGCTTCATAAGATCGACAGGGGGTAGATACATGATTTGTCTGGTTTGGATATATCTAGACCTTGTTAATTTATCAACTTGAATGCTTACGATATGACATAAGAAGACAATGTGATTTGGTTTTTCAATTTTCTGATTTTTTTGAATATTGTGCCCACCCATTTGTATCTTCATGAAATCCTAGGTTTTACCAAGATAATTTAAACAAGTTTAAAACATGAAAACGAAAAGGGAAACATGTAACCTTCTCAGTCACTCTAAAATGAAGTTTTTGGGAGGTTTTTGAAATTTCCATGTTTGAAACCCAAAACCACTTCTCTTCATGCTTGACTTCATAAGACAAAGTTTAGGGTTAGGGGGTATAGATACATGATTTGTATGGTTTGAATATGTCCAAACCTTGTTTATCAACTTGAATATGCTTACTATATGACATAAGAAGACTATGTACTTTGGTTTTTCATTTTTCTGATTTTTTTTAATTTTCTGCACATTTGAATCATATCTTGGTCAAATCCTAGGTTTGACCAAGATTTAGACAAGTTTAACACGTGAAAACGAATAAGTAAGCCTGGATCCTTCTTAGTCACTCTAAAATGAAGCTTTTGGGAGGTTCTTGAAATTTCCATGTTTGAAACCCAAAACCACTTCTCTTCATGATTGACTGAGTTTAATTATATAGGGTTTTAGGGGTAGATATATACATGATTTTTCTGGTTTGAATATATATGTCTAGAGACATTGTTTATCAACTTGAATGCTTACTATACATATGACATATCTAAGAATGCTATGTGCTTTGGTTTTTCATTCTTTTGATTTTTTTTTCTGAATTTTTAGGGCCATTTGAATCTTGGTCAAATCATTGGTTTGACCAAGATTTAAACAAGTTTAAAACATGAAAATGAAAAGGGAAGTCTGTATCCTTCTTAGTCACTCTAAAATGAAGCTTAATTTTGGGATGTTCTTGAAATTTCAATGTTTGAAACCCAAAACGACTTCCCTTCATGCTAGACTTCATAAGATCGAAAGGGGGTAGATACACGATTTGTCTGGTTTGGATATATCTAGACCTTGTTTATCAACTTGATTGCTTACGATATGACATAAGAAGACTATGTGATTTGGTTTTTCATTTTTCTGATTTTTTTGAACATTGTGCCCACCCATTTGTATCTTCGTCAAATCCTAGGTTTGACCAAGATAATTAAAACAAGTTTTATAAAACATGAAAATGAAAAGGGAAGCATGTATCCTTCTTAGGCACTCTAAAATGAAGCTTTTGGGAGTTTTTTTTGAAATTTCCATGTTTGAAACCCAAAACCACATCTGTTCACATGCTTGACTTCATAAGACAGAGTTTAGGGGTTAGGGGTATAGATACATGATTTGTCTGGTTTGAATATGTCTAGACATTGTTTATCAACTTTAATGCTTACTATATGACATAAGAAAAATAATGTCATGTAAATGAGTTAACTTGGATTTCCTACCCTTGAATCCATAGGAAACTTTGTTCTAATGCACTATAATAATCAACCGAGTTTTTACACCAACAGGTCTGTCACTTACGTGTGGTGCCCACGCGTGAGGTCCCACACTTCAGTGAGCACAAGTCACGTGCAATAGGTACGCAAACTCCCAGCCATCTTCTTTGTCAAGAGAAGACGCATCAGGATGCGTATTGGAAGTCTATGGGTCCTTCTGGATCCTTCGGTTGTCCCTCTCACAAAAAAAAACAAATCTCTCTCATTCTCGGCCTCGCTCGACTCGCTCGCTCGCACCTCCTGCGCACTGACAAACCCTGCACAAAAGTCAACATCATCACCCGAAAAAGGGGAGACACCATAATTCTCTCCCTTCTTCTCTCCTTCCTCCGAGTGATCCCTCTTCCTCCGAGTTTCACTCGACGGGCAAACACACTTGTGCTGCATAGTAATAGTAAAAAGGTATAGAAAAATCAACCTACGAATCTATAATTAAATAGGTTAGTAATAATAAAAATGTAGAAAAATCAACCTACGAATCTATAATTAAATAGGTTAAACTAGGGTTTTGCCCACTACTACAGATCAAGGTTCAAACCTTGTTTATCAACTTGAATATGCTTACTATATGACATAAGAAGACTATGTACTTTGGTTTTCATTTTTCTGATTTTTTAAATTTTCTCACAAGATTTGAATCTTGGTCAAATCCTAGGTTTGACCAAGATTAGACAAGTTTAACACGTGAAAATGAATAAGTAAGCCTGGATCCTTCTTAGTCACTCTAAAATGAAGCATTTTGGGATGTTCATGAAATTTCCATGTTTGAAACCCAAAACGACCTCTCTTCATGCTACACTTCATAAGATCGACCGAGTTTAGGGTTAGGGGTAGATACATGATTTGTATGGTTTGATGTCCAAACCTTGTTAATTTATCAACTTGAATGCTTCCTATATGACATAAGAAGACTATATGCTTTGGTTTTTCATTTTTCTGATTTTTTTTTGAATTTTATGCCCATATATTTGAATCTTGGTCAAATCATATGTTTGACAAAGATTTAAACAAGTTTAAATTGTGAAAATGAAAAGGTAAGCATGGATCCTTATTAGTCACTCTAAATTAAATCTTTTGGGAGGTTCTTGAAATTTCCATGTTTGAAACCCAAAACCACTTCTCTTCATGATTGACTTCATAAGAAAGAGTTTAGGGTTTTAGGGGTAGATATATACATGATTTTTCTGGTTTGAATATGTCTAGACCTGGTTTATCAACTTGAATGCTTACTATACATATGACATATATAAGAATGCTATGTGCTTTGGTTTTTCATTCTCTTTTGATTTTTTTCTAAATTTTTATGCCCATTTGAATCTTGGTCAAAATCTTTGGTTTGACAAGGATTTAAACAAGTTTAAAACATGAAAATGAAAAAGGGAAGTCTGTATATCCTTCTTTTAGTAACTCTAAAATGGAAGCTTTTGGGATGTTCTTGAAATTTCCATGTTTGGAACCGAAAACGACTTCCCTTCATGCTAGACTTCATAAGATCGACAGGGGTAGATACATGATTTGTCGGTTTGGATATATCTAGACCTTGTTAATTTATCAACTTGAATGCTTACGATATGACATAAGAAGACAATGTGATTTGGTTTTTCAATTTTCTGATTTTTTTGAATATTGTGCCCACCCATTTGTATCTTCATGAAATCCTAGGTTTTACCAAGATAATTTAAACAAGTTTAAAACATGAAAACGAAAAGGGAAACATGTAACCTTCTCAGTCACTCTAAAATGAAGTTTTTGGGAGGTTTTTGAAATTTCCATGTTTGAAACCCAAAACCACTTCTCTTCATGCTTGACTTCATAAGACAAAGTTTAGGGTTAGGGGGTATAGATACATGATTTGTATGGTTTGAATATGTCCAAACCTTGTTTATCAACTTGAATATGCTTACTATATGACATAAGAAGACTATGTACTTTGGTTTTTCATTTTTCTGATTTTTTTTTAATTTTCTGCACATTTGAATCATATCTTGGTCAAATCCTAGGTTTGACCAAGATTTAGACAAGTTTAACACGTGAAAACGAATAAGTAAGCCTGGATCCTTCTTAGTCACTCTAAAATGAAGCTTTTGGGAGGTTCTTGAAATTTCCATGTTTGAAACCCAAAACCACTTCTCTTCATGATTGACTGAGTTTAATTATATAGGGTTTTAGGGGTAGATATATACATGATTTTTCTGGTTTGAATATATATGTCTAGAGACCTTGTTTATCAACTTGAATGCTTAGTATACATATGACATATCTAAGAATGCTATGTACTTTGGTTTTTCATTCTTTTGATTTTTTTTTTCTGAATTTTTAGGGCCATTTGAATCTTGGTCAAATCATTGGTTTGACCAAGATTTAAACAAGTTTAAAACATGAAAATGAAAAGGGAAGTCTGTATCCTTCTTAGTCACTCTAAAATGAAGCTTTTGGGATGTTCTTGAAATTTCAATGTTTGAAACCCAAAACGACTTCCCTTCATGCTAGACTTCATAAGATCGAAAGGGGTAGATACATGATTTGTCTGGTTTGGATATATCTAGACCTTGTTTATCAACTTGATTGCTTACGATATGACATAAGAAGACTATGTGATTTGGTTTTTCATTTTTCTGATTTTTTTGAACATTGTGCCCACCCATTTGTATCTTCATGAAATCCTAGGTTTGACCAAGCTAATTTAAACAAGTTTAAAACATGAAAATTAAAAGGGAAGCATGTAACCTTCTCAGTCACTCTAAAATGAAGTTTTTGGGAGGTTTTTGAAATTTCCATGTTTGAAACCCAAAACCACTTCTCTTCATGCTTGACTTCATAAGACAAAGTTTAGGGTTAGGGGGTATATATAGATACATGATTTGTATGGTTTGAATATGTCCAAACCTTTTGTTTATCAACTTGAATATGCTTACTATATGACATAAGAAGACTATGTACTTTGGTTTTTCATTTTTCTGATTTTTTTTAATTTTCTGCGCATTTGAATCATATCTTGGTCAAATCCTAGGTTTGACCAAGATTTAGACAAGTTTAACACGTGAAAAAGAATAAGTAAGCCTGGATCCTTCTTAGTCACTCTAAAATGAAGCTTTTGGGAGGTTCTTGAAATTTCCATGTTTGAAACCCAAAACCACTTCTCTTCATGATTGACTGAGTTTAATTAGGGTTTTAGGGGTAGATATATACATGATTTTTCTGGTTTGAATATATATGTCTAGACCTTGTTTATCAACTTGAATGCTTACTATACATATGACATAAGAATGCTATGTGCTTTGGTTTTTCATTCTTTTGATTTTTTTCTGAATTTTTAGGGCCATTTGAATCTTGGTCAAATCCTTGGTTTGACCAAGATTTAAACAAGTTTAAAACATGAAAATGAAAAGGGAAGTCTGTATCCTTCTTAGTCACTCTAAAATGAAGCTTTTGGGATGTTCTTGAAATTTCAATGTTTGAAACCCAAAACGACTTCCCTTCATGCTAGACTTCATAAGATCGAAAGGGGTAGATACACGATTTGTCTGGTTTGGATATATCTAGACCTTGTTTATCAACTTGATTGCTTACGATATGACATAAGAAGACTATGTGATTTGGTTTTCCATTTTTCTGATTTTTTTAATTTTTTGCCCACCCATTTGTATCTTCGTCAAATCCTAGGTTTGACCAAGATAATTAAAACAAGTTTTATAAAACATGAAAATGAAAAGGGAAGCATGGATCCTTCTTAGGCACTCTAAAATGAAGCTTTTGGGAGTTTTTTGAAATTTCCATGTTTGAAACCCAAAACCACATCTCTTCACATGCTTGACTTCATAAGACAGAGTTTAGGGGTTAGGGGTATAGATACATGATTTGTCTGGTTTGAATATGTCTAGACATTGTTTATCAACTTTAATGCTTACTATATGACATAAGAAAAATAATGTCATGTAAATGAGTTAACTTGGATTTCCTACCCTTGAATCCATAGGAAACTTTGTTCTAATGCACTATAATAATCAACCGAGTTTTTACACCAACAGGTCTGTCACTTACGTGTGGTGCCCACGCGTGAGGTCCCACACTTCAGTGAGCACAAGTCACGTGCAATAGGTACGCAAACTCCCAGCCATCTTCTTTGTCAAGAGAAGACGCATCAGGATGCGTATTGGAAGTCTGTGGGTCCTTCTGGATCCTTCGGTTGTCCCTCTCACAAAAAAAAACAAATCTCTCTCATTCTCGGCCTCGCTCGACTCGCTCGCTTGCTCGCTCGCTCGCACCTCCTGCGCACTGACAAACCCTGCACAAAAGTCAACATCATCACCCGAAAAAGGGGAGACACCATAATTCTCTCCCTTCTTCTCTCCTTCCTCCGAGTGATCCCTCTTCCTCCGAGTTTCACTCGACGGGCAAACACACTTGTGCTGCATAGTAATAATAAAAAGGTATAGAAAAATCAACCTACGAATCTATAATTAAATAGGTTAGTAATAATAAAAATGTAGAAAAATCAACCTACGAATCTATAATTAAATAGGTTAAACTAGGGTTTTGCCCACTACTACAGATCAAGGTTCAAACCTTGTTTATCAACTTGAATATGCCTACTATATGACATAAGAAGACTATGTACTTTGGTTTTCATTTTTCTGATTTTTTAAATTTTCTGCGCATTTGAATCTTGGTCAAATCCTAGGTTTGACCAAGATTAGACAAGTTTAACACGTGAAAATGAATAAGTAAGCCTGGATCCTTCTTAGTCACTCTAAAATGAAGCATTTTGGGATGTTCATGAAATTTCCATGTTTGAAACCCAAAACGACCTCTCTTCATGCTACACTTCATAAGATCGACCGAGTTTAGGGTTAGGGGTAGATACATGATTTGTATGGTTTGATGTCCAAACCTTGTTAATTTATCAACTTGAATGCTTCCTATATGACATAAGAAGACTATATGCTTTTGTTTTTCATTTTTCTGATTTTTTTTTGAATTTTATGCCCATATATTTGAATCTTGGTCAAATCATATGTTTGACAAAGATTTAAACAAGTTTAAATTGTGAAAATGAAAAGGTAAGCATGGATCCTTATTAGTCACTCTAAATTAAATCTTTTGGGAGGTTCTTGAAATTTCCATGTTTGAAACCCAAAACCACTTCTCTTCATGATTGACTTCATAAGAAAGAGTTTAGGGTTTTAGGGGTAGATATATACATGATTTTTCTGGTTTGAATATGTCTAGACCTGGTTTATCAACTTGAATGCTTACTATACATATGACATATATAAGAATGCTATGTGCTTTGGTTTTTCATTCTCTTTTGATTTTTTTCTAAATTTTTATGCCCATTTGAATCTTGGTCAAAATCTTTGGTTTGACAAGGATTTAAACAAGTTTAAAACATGAAAATGAAAAAGGGAAGTCTGTATATCCTTCTTTTAGTAACTCTAAAATGGAAGCTTTTGGGATGTTCTTGAAATTTCCATGTTTGGAACCGAAAACGACTTCCCTTCATGCTAGACTTCATAAGATCGACAGGGGGTAGATACATGATTTGTCTGGTTTGGATATATCTAGACCTTGTTAATTTATCAACTTGAATGCTTACGATATGACATAAGAAGACAATGTGATTTGGTTTTTCAATTTTCTGATTTTTTGAATATTGTGCCCACCCATTTGTATCTTCATGAAATCCTAGGTTTTACCAAGATAATTTAAACAAGTTTAAAACATGAAAACGAAAAGGGAAACATGTAACCTTCTCAGTCACTCTAAAATGAAGTTTTTGGGAGGTTTTTGAAATTTCCATGTTTGAAACCCAAAACCACTTCTCTTCATGCTTGACTTCATAAGACAAAGTTTAGGGTTAGGGGGTATAGATACATGATTTGTATGGTTTGAATATGTCCAAACCTTGTTTATCAACTTGAATATGCTTACTATATGACATAAGAAGACTATGTACTTTGGTTTTTCATTTTTCTGATTTTTTTTAATTTTCTGCACATTTGAATCATATCTTGGTCAAATCCTAGGTTTGACCAAGATTTAGACAAGTTTAACACGTGAAAACGAATAAGTAAGCCTGGATCCTTCTTAGTCACTCTAAAATGAAGCTTTTGGGAGGTTCTTGAAATTTCCATGTTTGAAACCCAAAACCACTTCTCTTCATGATTGACTGAGTTTAATTATATAGGGTTTTAGGGGTAGATATATACATGATTTTTCTGGTTTGAATATATATGTCTAGAGACCTTGTTTATCAACTTGAATGCTTAGTATACATATGACATATCTAAGAATGCTATGTACTTTGGTTTTTCATTCTTTTGATTTTTTTTTTTCTGAATTTTTAGGGCCATTTGAATCTTGGTCAAATCATTGGTTTGACCAAGATTTAAACAAGTTTAAAACATGAAAATGAAAAGGGAAGTCTGTATCCTTCTTAGTCACTCTAAAATGAAGCTTTTGGGATGTTCTTGAAATTTCAATGTTTGAAACCCAAAACGACTTCCCTTCATGCTAGACTTCATAAGATCGAAAGGGGTAGATACATGATTTGTCTGGTTTGGATATATCTAGACCTTGTTTATCAACTTGATTGCTTACGATATGACATAAGAAGACTATGTGATTTGGTTTTTCATTTTTCTGATTTTTTTGAACATTGTGCCCACCCATTTGTATCTTCATGAAATCCTAGGTTTGACCAAGCTAATTTAAACAAGTTTAAAACATGAAAATTAAAAGGGAAGCATGTAACCTTCTCAGTCACTCTAAAATGAAGTTTTTGGGAGGTTTTTGAAATTTCCATGTTTGAAACCCAAAACCACTTCTCTTCATGCTTGACTTCATAAGACAAAGTTTAGGGTTAGGGGGTATATATAGATACATGATTTGTATGGTTTGAATATGTCCAAACCTTTTGTTTATCAACTTGAATATGCTTACTATATGACATAAGAAGACTATGTACTTTGGTTTTTCATTTTTCTGATTTTTTTTTAATTTTCTCAAGCATTTGAATCATATCTTGGTCAAATCCTAGGTTTGACCAAGATTTAGACAAGTTTAACACGTGAAAAAGAATAAGTAAGCCTGGATCCTTCTTAGTCACTCTAAAATGAAGCTTTTGGGAGGTTCTTGAAATTTCCATGTTTGAAACCCAAAACCACTTCTCTTCATGATTGACTGAGTTTAATTAGGGTTTTAGGGGTAGATATATACATGATTTTTCTGGTTTGAATATATATGTCTAGACCTTGTTTATCAACTTGAATGCTTACTATACATATGACATAAGAATGCTATGTGCTTTGGTTTTTCATTCTTTTGATTTTTTCTGAATTTTTAGGGCCATTTGAATCTTGGTCAAATCCTTGGTTTGACCAAGATTTAAACAAGTTTAAAACATGAAAATGAAAAGGGAAGTCTGTATCCTTCTTAGTCACTCTAAAATGAAGCTTTTGGGATGTTCTTGAAATTTCAATGTTTGAAACCCAAAACGACTTCCCTTCATGCTAGACTTCATAAGATCGAAAGGGGGTAGATACACGATTTGTCTGGTTTGGATATATCTAGACCTTGTTTATCAACTTGATTGCTTACGATATGACATAAGAAGACTATGTGATTTGGTTTTCCATTTTTCTGATTTTTTTAATTTTTTGCCCACCCATTTGTATCTTCGTCAAATCCTAGGTTTGACCAAGATAATTAAAACAAGTTTTATAAAACATGAAAATGAAAAGGGAAGCATGGATCCTTCTTAGGCACTCTAAAATGAAGCTTTTGGGAGTTTTTTGAAATTTCCATGTTTGAAACCCAAAACCACATCTCTTCACATGCTTGACTTCATAAGACAGAGTTTAGGGGTTAGGGGTATAGATACATGATTTGTCTGGTTTGAATATGTCTAGACATTGTTTATCAACTTTAATGCTTACTATATGACATAAGAAAAATAATGTCATGTAAATGAGTTAACTTGGATTTCCTACCCTTGAATCCATAGGAAACTTTGTTCTAATGCACTATAATAATCAACCGAGTTTTTACACCAACAGGTCTGTCACTCACGTGTGGTGCCCACGCGTGAGGTCCCACACTTCAGTGAGCACAAGTCACGTGCAATAGGTACGCAAACTCCCAGCCATCTTCTTTGTCAAGAGAAGACGCATCAGGATGCGTATTGGAAGTCTGTGGGTCCTTCTGGATCCTTCGGTTGTCCCTCTCACAAAAAAAAACAAATCTCTCTCATTCTCGGCCTCGCTCGACTCGCTCGCTTGCTCGCTCGCTCGCACCTCCTGCGCACTGACAAACCCTGCACAAAAGTCAACATCATCACCCGAAAAAGGGGAGACACCATAATTCTCTCCCTTCTTCTCTCCTTCCTCCGAGTGATCCCTCTTCCTCCGAGTTTCACTCGACGGGCAAACACACTTGTGCTGCATAGTAATAATAAAAAGGTATAGAAAAATCAACCTACGAATCTATATTTAAATAGGTTAGTAATAATAAAAATGTAGAAAAATCAACCTACGAATCTATAATTAAATAGGTTAAACTAGGGTTTTGCCCACTACTACAGATCAAGGTTCAAACCTTGTTTATCAACTTGAATATGCTTACTATATGACATAAGAAGACTATGTACTTTGGTTTTCATTTTTCTGATTTTTTAAATTTTCTCACAAGATTTGAATCTTGGTCAAATCCTAGGTTTGACCAAGATTAGACAAGTTTAACACGTGAAAACGAATAAGTAAGCCTGGATCCTTCTTAGTCACTCTAAAATGAAGCATTTTGGGATGTTCTTGAAATTTCCATGTTTGAAACCCAAAACGACCTCTCTTCATGCTACACTTCATAAGATCGACCGAGTTTAGGGTTAGGGGTAGATACATGATTTGTATGGTTTGATGTCCAAACCTTGTTAATTTATCAACTTGAATGCTTACTATATGACATAAGAAGACTATATGCTTTTGTTTTTCATTTTTCTGATTTTTTTTTGAATTTTATGCCCATATATTTGAATCTTGGTCAAATCATATGTTTGACAAAGATTTAAACAAGTTTAAATTGTGAAAATGAAAAGGTAAGCATGGATCCTTATTAGTCACTCTAAATTAAATCTTTTGGGAGGTTCTTGAAATTTCCATGTTTGAAACCCAAAACCACTTCTCTTCATGATTGACTTCATAAGAAAGAGTTTAGGGTTTTAGGGGTAGATATATACATGATTTTTCTGGTTTGAATATGTCTAGACCTGGTTTATCAACTTGAATGCTTACTATACATATGACATATATAAGAATGCTATGTGCTTTGGTTTTTCATTCTCTTTTGATTTTTTTTCTAAATTTTTATGCCCATTTGAATCTTGGTCAAAATCTTTGGTTTGACAAGGATTTAAACAAGTTTAAAACATGAAAATGAAAAAGGGAAGTCTGTATATCCTTCTTTTAGTAACTCTAAAATGGAAGCTTTTGGGATGTTCTTGAAATTTCCATGTTTGAAACCGAAAACGACTTCCCTTCATGCTAGACTTCATAAGATCGACAGGGGGTAGATACATGATTTGTCTGGTTTGGATATATCTAGACCTTGTTAATTTATCAACTTGAATGCTTACGATATGACATAAGAAGACAATGTGATTTGGTTTTTCAATTTTCTGATTTTTTTGAATATTGTGCCCACCCATTTGTATCTTCATGAAATCCTAGGTTTTACCAAGATAATTTAAACAAGTTTAAAACATGAAAACGAAAAGGGAAACATGTAACCTTCTCAGTCACTCTAAAATGAAGTTTTTGGGAGGTTTTTGAAATTTCCATGTTCGAAACCCAAAACCACTTCTCTTCATGCTTGACTTCATAAGACAAAGTTTAGGGTTAGGGGGTATAGATACATGATTTGTATGGTTTGAATATGTCCAAACCTTGTTTATCAACTTGAATATGCTTACTATATGACATAAGAAGACTATGTACTTTGGTTTTTCATTTTTCTGATTTTTTTTAATTTTCTGCACATTTGAATCATATCTTGGTCAAATCCTAGGTTTGACCAAGATTTAGACAAGTTTAACACGTGAAAACGAATAAGTAAGCCTGGATCCTTCTTAGTCACTCTAAAATGAAGCTTTTGGGAGGTTCTTGAAATTTCCATGTTTGAAACCCAAAACCACTTCTCTTCATGATTGACTGAGTTTAATTAGGGTTTTAGGGGTAGATATATACATGATTTTTCTGGTTTTTCATTCTTTTGATTTTTTTCTGAATTTTTAGGGCCATTTGAATCTTGGTCAAATCCTTGGTTTGACCAAGATTTAAACAAGTTTAAAACATGAAAATGAAAAGGGAAGTCTGTATCCCTCTTAGTCACTCTAAAATGAAGCTTTTGGGATGTTCTTGAAATTTCAATGTTTGAAACCCAAAACGACTTCCCTTCATGCTAGACTTCATAAAATCGAAAGGGGGTAGATACACGATTTGTCTGGTTTGGATATATCTAGACCTTGTTTATCAACTTGATTGCTTACGATATGACATAAGAAGACTATGTGATTTGGTTTTTCATTTTTCTGATTTTTTTGAACATTGTGCCCACCCATTTGTATCTTCATGAAATCCTAGGTTTGACCAAGCTAATTTAAACAATTTTAAAACATGAAAATGAAAAGGGAAGCATGTAACCTTCTCAGTCACTCTAAAATGAAGTTTTTGGGAGGTTTTTGAAATTTCCATGTTTGAAACCCAAAACCACTTCTCTTCATGCTTGACTTCATAAGACAAAGTTTAGGGTTAGGGGGTATATATAGATACATGATTTGTATGGTTTGAATATGTCCAAACCTTTTGTTTATCAACTTGAATATGCTTACTATATGACATAAGAAGACTATGTACTTTGGTTTTTCATTTTTCTGATTTTTTTTAATTTTCTGCGCATTTGAATCATATCTTGGTCAAATCCTAGGTTTGACCAAGATTTAGACAAGTTTAACACGTGAAAACGAATAAGTAAGCCTGGATCCTTCTTAGTCACTCTAAAATGAATCTTTTGGGAGGTTCTTGAAATTTCCATGTTTGAAACCCAAAACCACTTCTCTTCATGATTGACTGAGTTTAATTAGGGTTTTAGGGGTAGATATATACATGATTTTTCTGGTTTGAATATATATGTCTAGACCTTGTTTATCAACTTGAATGCTTACTATACATATGACATAAGAATGCTATGTGCTTTGGTTTTTCATTCTTTTGATTTTTTCTGAATTTTTAGGGCCATTTGAATCTTGGTCAAATCCTTGGTTTGACCAAGATTTAAACAAGTTTAAAACATGAAAATGAAAAGGGAAGTCTGTATCCTTCAAGGTCACTCTAAAATGAAGCTTTTGGGATGTTCTTGAAATTTCAATGTTTGAAACCCAAAACGACTTCCCTTCATGCTAGACTTCATAAGATCGAAAGGGGGTAGATACACGATTTGTCTGGTTTGGATATATCTAGACCTTGTTTATCAACTTGATTGCTTACGATATGACATAAGAAGACTATGTGATTTGGTTTTCCATTTTTCTGATTTTTTTAATTTTTTGCCCACCCATTTGTATCTTCGTCAAATCCTAGGTTTGACCAAGATAATTAAAACAAGTTTTATAAAACATGAAAATGAAAAGGGAAGCATGTATCCTTCTTAGGCACTCTAAAATGAAGCTTTTGGGAGTTTTTTGAAATTTCCATGTTTGAAACCCAAAACCACATCTCTTCACATACTTGACTTCATAAGACAGAGTTTAGGGGTTAGGGGTATAGATACATGATTTGTCTGGTTTGAATATGTCTAGACATTGTTTATCAACTTTAATGCTTACTATATGACATAAGAAAAATAATGTCATGTAAATGAGTTAACTTGGATTTCCTACCCTTGAATCCATAGGAAACTTTGTTCTAATGCACTACAATAATCAACCGAGTTTTTACACCAACAGGTCTGTCACTTACGTGTGGTGCCCACGCGTGAGGTCCCACACTTCAGTGAGCACAAGTCACGTGCAATAGGTACGCAAACTCCCAGCCATCTTCTTTGTCAAGAGAAGACGCATCAGGATGCGTATTGGAAGTCTGTGGGTCCTTCTGGATCCTTCGGTTGTCCCTCTCACAAAAAAAAAACAAATCTCTCTCATTCTCGGCCTCGCTCGACTCGCTCGCTCGCTCGCTCGCACCTCCTGCTCACTGACAAACCCTGCACAAAAGTCAACATCATCACCCGAAAAAGGGGAGACACCATAATTCTCTCCCTTCTTCTCTCCTTCCGAGTGATCCCTCTTCCTCCGAGTTTCACTGGACGGGCAAACACACTTTTTTTAATTTTCTGCCCATTTGAATCTTGGTCAAATCCTAGGTTTGACCAAGATTTAAACAAGTTTAAAACATGAAAATAAAATGGTAAGCATGGATCCTTCTTAGTCTCCCGAAAATGAAGCTTTTTTTTTTTTGAAATTTCCATGTTTGAAACCAAAAACCACTTCTCTTCATGCTTGACTTCATAAGACATAGTTTAGGGTTAGGGGTAGATATATACATGATTTTTCTGGTTTGAATATGTCTAGACCTTGTTTATCAAATTGAATGCTAGCTTACTATATATGACATAAGAATGCTATGTGCTTTGGTTTTTCATTCTTTTGATTTTTTTCTGAATTTTTATGCCCATTTGAATCTTGGTCGAATCCTAGGTTTGACCAAGATTTAAACAAGTTTAAAACATGAAAATGAGAAGGGAAGCATGTATCCTTCTTAGTCACTCTAATTAAAATGAAGATTTTGGGAGGTTTTTGAAATTTCCATGTTTGAAACCAAAAACCACGTCTCTTCATGCTTGACTTCATAAGATATATAGAGTTTAATTAGGGGTTAGGGGTATAGATACATGATTTGTTTGGTTTGAATATGTCTAGACCTTGTTTAACAACTTGAATGCTTACTATATGCCATAAGAAGACTATGTACTTTCGTTTTTAATTTTTTTGATTTTTTAAAATTTTCTGCCAATTTGAATCTTGGTCAAATCATAGGTTTGACAAAGATTTAAACAAGTTTAAATTGTGAAAATGAAAAGGTAAGCATGGATCCTTATTAGTCACTCTAAATTAAATCTTTTGGGAGGTTCTTGAAATTTCCATGTTTGAAACCCAAAACCACTTCTCTTCATGATTGACTTCATAAGAAAGAGTTTAGGGTTTTAGGGGTAGATATATACATGATTTTTCTGGTTTGAATATGTCTAGACCTGGTTTATCAACTTGAATGCTTACTATACATATGACATATATAAGAATGCTATGTGCTTTGGTTTTTCATTCTCTTTTGATTTTTTTTCTAAATTTTTATGCCCATTTGAATCTTGGTCAAAATCTTTGGTTTGACAAGGATTTAAACAAGTTTAAAACATGAAAATGAAAAAGGGAAGTCTGTATATCCTTCTTTTAGTAACTCTAAAATGGAAGCTTTTGGGATGTTCTTGAAATTTCCATGTTTGAAACCGAAAACGACTTCCCTTCATGCTAGACTTCATAAGATCGACAGGGGGTAGATACATGATTTGTCTGGTTTGGATATATCTAGACCTTGTTAATTTATCAACTTGAATGCTTACGATATGACATAAGAAGACAATGTGATTTGGTTTTTCAATTTTCTGATTTTTTTGAATATTGTGCCCACCCATTTGTATCTTCATGAAATCCTAGGTTTTACCAAGATAATTTAAACAAGTTTAAAACATGAAAACGAAAAGGGAAACATGTAACCTTCTCAGTCACTCTAAAATGAAGTTTTTGGGAGGTTTTTGAAATTTCCATGTTTGAAACCCAAAACCACTTCTCTTCATGCTTGACTTCATAAGACAAAGTTTAGGGTTAGGGGGTATAGATACATGATTTGTATGGTTTGAATATGTCCAAACCTTGTTTATCAACTTGAATATGCTTACTATATGACATAAGAAGACTATGTACTTTGGTTTTTCATTTTTCTGATTTTTTTTAATTTTCTGCACATTTGAATCATATCTTGGTCAAATCCTAGGTTTTACCAAGATTTAGACAAGTTTAACACGTGAAAACGAATAAGTAAGCCTGGATCCTTCTTAGTCACTCTAAAATGAAGCTTTTGGGAGGTTCTTGAAATTTCCATGTTTGAAACCCAAAACCACTTCTCTTCATGATTGACTGAGTTTAATTAGGGTTTTAGGGGTAGATATATACATGATTTTTCTGGTTTGAATATATATGTCTAGACCTTGTTTATCAACTTGAATGCTTACTATACATATGACATAAGAATGCTATGTGCTTTGGTTTTTCATTCTTTTGATTTTTTACGAATTTTTAGGGCCATTTGAATCTTGGTCAAATCCTTGGTTTGACCAAGATTTAAACAAGTTTAAAACATGAAAATGAAAAGGGAAGTCTGTATCCTTCTTAGTCACTCTAAAATGAAGCTTTTGGGATGTTCTTGAAATTTCAATGTTTGAAACCCAAAACGACTTCCCTTCATGCTAGACTTCATAAAATCGAAAGGGGGTAGATACACGATTTGTCTGGTTTGGATATATCTAGACCTTGTTTATCAACTTGATTGCTTACGATATGACATAAGAAGACTATGTGATTTGGTTTTCCATTTTTCTGATTTTTTTAATTTTTTGCCCACCCATTTGTATCTTCGTCAAATCCTAGGTTTGACCAAGATAATTAAAACAAGTTTTATAAAACATGAAAATGAAAAGGGAAGCATGTATCCTTCTTAGGCACTCTAAAATGAAGCTTTTGGGAGGTTTTTGAAATTTCCATGTTTGAAACCCAAAACCACATCTCTTCACATGCTTGACTTCATAAGACAGAGTTTAGGGCTTAGGGGTATAGATACATGATTTGTCTGGTTTGAATGTGTCTAGACATTGTTTATCAACTTTAATGCTTACTATATGACATAAGAAAAATAATGTCATGTAAATGAGTTAACTTGGATTTCCTACCCTTGAATCCATAGGAAACTTTGTTCTAATGCACTATAATAATCAACCGAGTTTTTACACCAACAGGTCTGTCACTTACGTGTGGTGCCCACGCGTGAGGTCCCACACTTCAGTGAGCACAAGTCACGTGCAATAGGTACGCAAACTCCCAGCCATCTTCTTTGTCAAGAGAAGACGCATCAGGATGCGTATTGGAAGTCTGTGGGTCCTTCTGGATCCTTCGGTTGTCCCTCTCACAAAAAAAAACAAATCTCTCTCATTCTCGGCCTCGCTCGACTCGCTCGCTTGCTCGCTCGCTCGCACCTCCTGCTCACTGACAAACCCTGCACAAAAGTCAACATCATCACCCGAAAAAGGGGAGACACCATAATTCTCTCCCTTCTTCTCTCCTTCCGAGTGATCCCTCTTCCTCCGAGTTTCACTCGACGGGCAAACACACTTTTTTTAATTTTTCATTTATTTGAATCTTGGTCAAATCCTAGGTTTGACCAAGATTTAAACAAGTTTAAAACATGAAAATAAAATGGTAAGCATGGATCCTTCTTAGTCTCCCGAAAATGAAGCTTTTTTTTTTGAAATTTCCATGTTTGAAACCAAAAACCACTTCTCTTCATGCTTGACTTCATAAGACATAGTTTAGGATTAGGGGTAGATATATACATGATTTTTCTCGTTTGAATATGTCTAGACCTTGTTTATCAACTTGAATGCTAGCTTACTATATATGACATAAGAATGCTATGTGCTTTGGTTTTTCATTCTTTTGATTTTTTTCTGAATTTTTATGCCCATTTGAATCTTGGTCGAATCCTAGGTTTGACCAAGATTTAAACAAGTTTAAAACATGAAAATGAAAAGGGAAGCATGTAACCTTCTCAGTCACTTTAAAATGAAGTTTTTGGGAGGTTTTTGAAATTTCCATGTTTGAAACCCAAAACCACGTCTCTTCATGCTTGACTTCATAAGACAAAGTTTAGGGTTAGGGGGTATATATAGATACATGATTTGTATGGTTTGAATATGTCCAAACCTTGTTTATCAACTTGAATATGCTTACTATATGACATAAGAAGACTATGTACTTTGGTTTTTCATTTTTCTGATTTTTTTTAATTTTCTGCGCATTTGAATCATATCTTGGTCAAATCCTAGGTTTGACCAAGATTTAGACAAGTTTAACACGTGAAAACGAATAAGTAAGCCTGGATCCTTCTTAGTCACTCTAAAATGAAGCTTTTGGGAGGTTCTTGAAATTTCCATGTTTGAAACCCAAAACCACTTCTTTTCATGATTGACTGAGTTTAATTAGGGTTTTAGGGGTAGATATATACATGATTTTTCTGGTTTGAATATATATGTCTAGACCTTGTTTATCAACTTGAATGCTAGCTTACTATATATGACATAAGAATGCTATGTGCTTTGGTTTTTCATTCTTTTGATTTTTTTCTGAATTTTTATGCCCATTTGAATCTTGGTCGAATCCTAGGTTTGACCAAGATTTAAACAAGTTTAAAACATGAAAATGAGAAGGGAAGCATGTATCCTTCTTAGTCACTCTAATTAAAATGAAGATTTTGGGAGGTTTTTGAAATTTCCATGTTTGAAACCAAAAACCACGTCTCTTCATGCTTGACTTCATAAGATATATAGAGTTTAATTAGGGGTTAGGGGTATAGATACATGATTTGTTTGGTTTGAATATGTCTAGACCTTGTTTAACAACTTGAATGCTTACTATATGCCATAAGAAGACTATGTACTTTGGTTTTTAATTTTTTTGATTTTTTAAACTTTTCTGCCAATTTGTATCTTGGTCAAATCCTAGGTTTGACCAAGATTTAAACAAGTTTAAGACGTGAAAATAAAATGGTAAGCATGGATCCTTCTTAGTCTCCCTAAAATGAAGCTTTTGGTTTTTTTTTTAAATTTCCAGGTTTGAAACCCAAAACCACTTTTCTTCATGCTTGACTTCATAAGACAGAGTTTAGGGATAGGGGTAGATATATATATACATGATTTTTCTGGTTTGAATATGTCTAGACCCTGTTTATCAACTTGAATGCTTACTATATGACATAAGAATGCTATGTGCTTTGGTTTTTCATTCTTTTGATTTTTTCTGAATTTTTATGCCCATTTGAATCTTGGTAGAATCCTAGGTTTTACCAAGATTTAAACAAGTTTAAAACATGAAAATGAGAAGGGAAGCCTGTATCCTTCTTTGTCACTCTAATTAAAATGAAGCTTTTGGGTGGTTTTTGAAATTACCATGTTTGAAACCCAAAACCACATCTCTTCGTGCTTGACTTCATAAGACAGAGTTTAGGGGTTAGGGGGTACATAGATACATGATTTGCATAGTTTGAATATGTCTAGCTAGAGACCTTGTTTCTCAATTTTAATGCTTACTATATGACATAAGAAGACTATGTGCTTTGGTTTTTCATTTTTCTGTTTTATTTTAATTTTATGCCCATTTGAATCTTGGTCAAATCCTAGGTTTGACCAAGATTTAAACAAGTTTAAATTATGAAAATGAAGGTAAGCATGGATCCTTATTAGTCACTCTAACATAAATCTTTTGGGAGGTTCTTGAAATTTCCATGTTTCAAACCCAAAACCACTTCTCTTCATGATTGACTTCATAAGACAGAGTTTAGGGTTTTAGGGGTAGATATATACATGATTTTTCTGGTTTGAATATGTCTAGCCCTTGTTTATCAACTTGAATGCTTACTATACATATGACATAAGAATGCTATGTGCTTTGGTTTTTCATTCTCTTTTGATTTTTTTCTAAATTTTTAGGCCCATTTGAATCTTGGTCAAATCCTTGGTTTGACCAAGATTTAAACAAGTTTAAAACATGAAAATAAAAAAGGAAGTCTGTATCCTTCTTAGTCACTCTAAAATGGAAGCTTTTGGGATGTTCTTGAAATTACCATGTTTGAAACCGAAAACGACTTCTCTTAATGCTAGACTTCATAAGATCGACAGGGGGTAGATACATGATTTGTCTGGTTTGGATATATCTAGACCTTGTTAATTTATCAACTTGAATGCTTACGATATGACATAAGAATACAATGTGATTTGGTTTTTCATTTTTCTGATTTTTTTGAATATTGTACGTGCCCACCCATTTGTATCTTCATCAAATCCTAGGTTTGACCAGGATTTAAACAAGTTTAAAACATGAAATGAAAAGATAAGCCTGGATCCTTCTTAGTCACTCTAAAATGAAGCTTTCGGGAGGTTCTTGAAATTTCCATGTTTGAAACCCAAAACCACTTCTCTTCATGATTGACTTCATAAGACAGAGTTTAGGGTTTTAGGGGTAGATATATACATGATTTTTCTGGTTTGAATATATATGTCTAGACCTTGTTTATCAACTTGAATGCTTACTATATATATGACACAAGAATGCTATATATGTGCTTTGGTTGTTCATTCTTTTGATTTTTTCTGATTTTTTAGGCCCATTTGAATCTTGGTCAAATCCTAGGTTTGACCATGATTTAAACAAGTTTAAAACATGAAAATGAAAAGGTAAGCATGGATCCTTCTTAGTCACTCTAAAATGAAGCTTTTGGGATGTTCTTGAAATTTCCATGTTTGAAACCCAAAACTACTTCGATCTCTTTATGCTAGATTTCATAAGACTGAGTTTTAGGGGTTAGGGGGTAGATACATGATTTGTCTAGTTTGAATATGTACATAGTACTCCCTCTATAGGAACTTGGAGAAAGCAACTGTTGTGCCACACAATTTTGTTGTTTTCCTATTTTCTTTCATGAAGCTTTACGATGTGGTTCGTGTGTGGGGATCAAGCTCGTAATCTCGTTTCAATTACAGAACCAACTACTCTGCTCATCCTTGCATGTAATTAACCAATATAGGAATTTGATTCCACGGAACTTTTTCAGTACATAAGTCTCCTCCTTAACTCCTCTAGTCTCTACCAAGCCGGCCGCCTCGCTACTTCCCTAGCTTCCTCCCTACAGCACACCTCGCCCCCGTACGCGAGCTAGGTCCAGCCGGAGATGGGGCACAGCCGCCCCCGCTGGAAGAATGCTCAGAGGAAGTCCGGGCAGGAGGACAAGGGTGACGCCATCCCGGATGAACTTCTCGGGCTGGTGTTCCTGCGCCTCACCTCGCCTCTGGATCTCGTGCGCGCCGCGTTCGCCTGCAGGAGCTGGCGCAAGGTCATCGCGGCGGAGGACTTCCGTGTCCTCTCCGCTCGCCACGGCGCGCCATCCTCCATAGTCGCCGGCCACTACCACATCAGCTTCTCCCATTGTCACTATCGGCCGCTTGCTGCCCCACTTCGTTCCCTCTTCCTCGTCATGTTGGGCCGGGGTCGCCGCAAATAATCTCGCGCTCGACTTCCTCCCACGGGCGCCAAACGGCGACCTCAGTTTGGAGCTCGCCGACTCTCGGGGCGGCCTCCTACTCCTTGCGGACTTCGACCACACCGAACACGGAAAGCCTTTCGAGCAGCCTTCACGTCTCGTCGTCTGCGATCCCCTGGCAGGTCAGTACGTGACGGTCCCTCCACCCCCTGCTGTTTCGCACACAACATTCGTAAGCTTGTTCCTGGGCGCCGCCCTCCATGGCGAGGACGCTGCGGCGCGCATCAGTCTGTCAAATTACAGGGTGACGTGCCTGATCTATCATGACGGCATCTGCAAGACCTGCGTGTTCTCGCCTGGCCCTGGTGGCCACGCTTGGACCTCCTCCGGCGCCATCGTGCCTCTCCACGCCACGCACACAGGCCGGTCGGATATCCTCTTTGTGGGGTGCAACGCCCGTTTCTTCCAGTGGTACGTGTTCGGTGGGCTCGGAAACTTCATTCTTGCTCTCGACAGAGAATCCGGCGAGCTCTCACGCTTCGAGAGAGCTCGAGACGAGGACTGGCTTCACACCGTGCCGATTGAGATGCTGGGCGGGCCCTCGCGCGTGCTGAATTGGTACGTGCTAGAGCTTCCGTGGCCACCTACCTTCCGAGCTTGCTTATCCTAGGATTCTGGCTTCCTGGGTTGGATTAGTGTCGGCCATGGTGTCGTCGACATGGTCTGGAGGTTGAAGACGAAGGGCATCTCAAGGATTTTGTTGTAATTTCGTTTTTTTTCAGGTGTTTTGTACTATTTGATGTTTCTCTTAATGCCAGAGGGTTTATTTGCACTAGTCATACTTGACATAGCTGTACGTTTTGAAGATTAACTTGTTCATCATGATCCGAACTTCTCATACTCTTAATGCCAGAGGGTTTATTTGCACTAGTCATACTTGACATAACTTCGAACTTGTTTTGAGTAATACGTAGTATGGTATACTAGAATAGGAGGAGTAACACTTTTCACATTTGGGCCAAATATAAAGTACTACCTCCATTTCAAGGAATAAGGCGCACGTGTACTCCAAGACGTATCTTTTGGTCAGATTACCTTGACCATTGAATTGACAAGACAACACACAGAGCATTGGGGCGTGCTCGATGGTGCTAGCTGCGGCTATACAGACATGTGATAGGCATCGCGGAAGCGTCGCAAATAGAAAACAAATCATATTTTTTGGGGGAGGATGTTTTGGCTCCTGGTTGCGTATGCTCCCTTTAGTTTGAACTGCAACATCTATATATTTTGAAATGTAAAAAAAATCCAAACAAAAAATTAATCTTTTCATCTTCACATGCTAAGAGCGCATAAAGTCTTTCCATAAAAAACTAAATTGTCGTTTGGGCTATGTAAAAAAGATAAAATTTATTGCTAAAAATAAAGCTGTTTACATCAACCACAAAAAATATCGGCTTTTCACGAAACTACACGAACACACATAGATTATCGAGAAGTACATGCGGATTTTTTTGTTAGAATTTTTTGAAAATTAAAAATATGTTTTTTTGGGTCGAGGTAGCATATCCGCCCAATAGCCGAATTAAATTTCCGATTTTTTTGGACTGACAATTTCATCGGGAAGACATGGATGCGCGCAGACGGCGTGCAAGGCAAGGCATCGATTTGACCGGACGTACTTAGGGCAGGTCAGGCTGCCAGCGTACTTATTCCGGGCAGGTGAGGTACTAGAACTCAAAGTCCTCCTCAGCGTCTCTCCTCTCTCTCTGTCTTTATTGAGTGTACTAGCGCGCAGGGACTCAAAGTCAGGGAAATGTTTGAGATGCAAAGTAAGAGAATATTTACCAGTATAATTGGTTGATTAGAAGATTAAGTGGTGAAATCACAACAGATTGGAGCAGTACATGGTGGAAACCGCAAAATATCCTTCCAAATGGTGTTTTTGTGCAACATACGAAGTATGAGGTGGTGGAACTTGAGGCCAGTGACTTTACTTACTCCAAAATGCAACTTTACGTACATGAGCCATCGGATCAAGATCCAACGGACACAGTTGATCCAGAATTTGTAGTCACATTTTAAGTTGCTCGAAAAAAATCGAAAACATTACAGTAAGATATATATCTTTCTTAAGTATTCTGGTAAAGTTTTACTTCATTTGAAAATTGAGTTTAATTTTAAGTTTAAAATTTGGATCAACCATGTGCGTTGGATCTTGATCGAATGACTCACGTACAAGTCGCCAGTGAAGTTACTGGATCTCGTTCCTTGGTGGAATCTGCAATTCCCTCCCCTATATATACTATACAAGTCGAAGACTACGACCCTCTATCCCTATCTCCTTCACATCCTCTAAATTCATATTCCCATTTAGAATCGTTGGGCATGGAGGTTCCCCCTGGTAGCTTTAGATCGAGCTTTTGTCGACGATGCTAATTTGAGAAGACTGCTCACCTACGGTTTGTGCTCTCAATCCGCACAACCTCCATTTTGGCGGGTTAGTACTTTCTTCACTAGGTTCATCAAGATGTATTTTAATTTGGGCTAACAGTCGTGTTAATTTCCTTGTATTAAGCAGTGCTGTTCGTGCAAGAAGGTTGCATGCGACAGCTGCGCTAGGAACCTGCCCGGTGGCGCGTGCCCGGGATGCCAGGGCGTCTTCCAAGGTGAAAGTCCTCCATCTGAAAGCATGTACTTTTCCCGTGAATGTGTTATGGAAAATAATGTGGTGAGAAGAACGTTCATCTGCGGTTTGTGCTCTCAAATCGCACGACGTCCACTATAACGGGTTAGTACTTTCTTCACTAGGTTCCACCCAACTATATTTTTCTTTGGGCCAACAGTCATGTAAATTTCCTTGTATTAAGCAGTGCATTCGCATGGGGGAGGGACATCACATTGCATGCGGAAGCTGCTTAAGAAACCTACCCAGTCTCGTGTGCCCGAACTGCGACGGCATCTACGAAGAGGATGAGGATTTAAGTAGATTTGCCTCCTTGTTTAAGGTGGATTGCAGCAACGATGGTTGCGACATGAGCGGCGACTTGCTCGAATACTTTCAACATGAGGCGACGTGCCCGCATGCGCCAACGAGACGGTAGGTGGTTGATCTTGCCGGTCTCGATGGAGAAGATGATCTCGCTTTGAGGCTAATCTGAGCTCGGTGGAGAAGGACCGGATGGAGTTTCCTTTTCTAGAACTAGAGTTCTTTTTGTACTTTTGGATGTCTTGTCTGTAGTTTCCTTTTACTTGGAGGGTCCTCCTAGCTTGCAGTCTGTAATCCCACCGTCATCATAATATAAAAGCAGTGTCGCGAGGTCCTTCGGGACATTTCTGTGTTCAAAAAATGTATGATTTTAGACATGTCGTCTATTTATGTGTGCGATGTTGTATCATCTATTACCGTGATTAGTTTGAACGTGTCCATGTCCTAGAACAAAACTTCGGCATGATGTACTTGTATGTTTAATTGAATTCGACCAAGTATAATGTGGAACCGATCATTGCGAGCATATGGAGATTGCGAACCGGTAATTGACAGGTGGTACATGCTCTATCTTAATCTTGTTTATCTAATGGTAATTGCAATTTATGCGGTACTGAAATAATTAGTTTTAGTTATAAACAGGGACTCTTCGGACGGGGGCTCCTTTTCAAACAAGACCGGGGAGATTTATGAAGTGCTAGAAGGGAACAAATTACTACATGAGTGTTTTGCGTGAAATGGTTAAAATTTGTAGTGGCAGATTGCCGCCAATGCAATTTTTTCATGTGGTTGATATGGTAGGATGGACATTTCAAAATTTCACGAATTATTTCGGTTTGTGACCATATATTAAATTAGTTCTGGGCTCATTTCCATATAATTTGAAATTTCAACGCGAAGTACACGAAGTACAATTAAAAAAGGGGAAACTATATATACGTGATGTGCACTAAATGTGTGGTACCCCCCAAAAAATGACCAAACATATGCGTTGCATCCAAGTACGTAACACCCATATGGCAAACGAAAGCATTGAGTAGTTGTTTGTGATGTAAGTAATCTACATATATATCAAAATACCAAACATGGCACACCAAAATATTTTTTAGAAGAACTTACCAGATTTTGGCACCATGCATGTTGGAGTTTTTTTTTTTTGACAGAATCCATCTTGGAGTTCGCATGGCTCTCTTCCGAAGTGAGAGGTGAGTTGGTTAATGCTAGAACCATGGCAAACTTCCGAATGTTAGTAATTTATCATGGATTCATCATTTGTGATGAAATACCTAGGAACAATGCCAAACATGACCTACCTATGTTCTTGAGAATATTCCCTTTCACCGATTTTGGCACCATGTGTGTTTTTAAGTACGTTTGCATGCCTTCTTGATTGGTTATTAAAATACCATGTCAAACTGTCGATACATGGAAAATTCCTTTGCTACAATCAAATAAACTTCGGGCTCCTTTTATTCAAAGGAATATGGAGGGCGTAGGAATATGAAAGGTGCATGATTGGAATGTTATGCCAAGTTGAATCCTATAGGAACATGATGTGTCTTTGATTGTGGCAAAGGAACTTTTCCATGAGGTATTAGCTAATGGTTTTTTTCCTATAAGATTTGCACTACAAGATTCCTATATGAATAGTTCCTATGAATCAAATGACTTGTATAGGAATTTTTCCCATAAGAACCGAATCCAACATAATTCCTATGACAATCATATGAATCAAAGGAGCACGATTCCCATAGGATTGAAGTAGACATGACATCCCAATTCTATGATTTTCCTTTTCCTATACTTTCCATTTCCTATGAACCAAAGGAGGCCTAACTAGTTGGCCATACTGAAACAATTGCCAAATAAATGTCGTGCATCCTATGGCCCCCGTGAGTTTGACCTAAATTTGAAATCATGGTAAAAGGTGCTTAAAATAGGCAAATAAAAGCATGTAGTCAATTTTTTTTAGGATGTAGTACTACCTAGGGAAAATACCAAACATGCCATAATGCAAACTGTGTTTTAGAGAGTAGCCCTTCAAAAAAGTTGGCATCCACTTGTTGATTTTGCTATCGACATGACAAAATAATCGATCGATGACCAAGTGGTAAAAATTGCAACAGATTAGACCACCACATGGTGGAAACTGCTAAAAATCATGAAAACTGCGAAGAAAAAGTTAAAGTGGTGGTTTGTGCAGCATATGGAGGATTGAGTAGTACAAGTTGGATGTGCACTACCGTGTGCCCGTGGTAAATGTTCGCCTATTATGATGATGGCAAGAAAAAATGATGTTTTCTCTGCTGAAACTGTCCTGAGCTGATTTGACGAGACAAAATACAGCTACACGGCGTGCAAGGGACGGCTATACAGTACATTAGCTTCTTCTCGGGTCACACGCCTGCACCACAGGTGCAGTAAGTGCAGCAGAGACCAGAGAGAGAAGGAACGCCCGTATTATATTTGATTTCAATTCATATTGTTTTTTTCCTTGCCTCTCCGTCTTCTTCACCGCCATCTTCTCGGTGTTTTCAAGAGTGATTATCAAGTGGAGAGACAATTGCATTGGGAAAGTCTCTCCACTTGATAATCTCTGTTGAAAAACTCGCACGTCTTGTGAAATGTGAAGGCTGCACACGTGGGGAAGGGAGACGCAAACGCCGCACCGCATCATTAGTAGTATACCTTTCTCTCCTCAGGCACCCCGGCTGGCCGCCCGCCGCAATAGTTCCTTGCATAGCGCTTGCCGTCTCCTCCAAAAACCCCCAGCGCACTTGCATCCGCCATCCACCTAAATCCACCGCCGAGTACCTTTCTGTCCTCACCACCGCCGCTGCGCCTATTCCCCTGTCCAGCAGACGACTGCGGCGTTGCGTGTGTCGCCGCCGTGTCAGATGGAGGCGGAGCCGCTCAACTCCCGAAGGCGGGTCGAGCCAGATCGGGAAGAGCCTCCGTCGAGCCTCGACCTCATCAGCCGCCTCCCCGACGAGATGCTGCACATCATCATCTCCCTCCTGCCCATGATATCCGCTGTAAGGACAACATTGCTCTCCAAACGGTGGCGCCACCTCTGGCGCTCCGTCCCACTTAACCTCCTCGTCGGCGACAACGACCTCATCAGCCGCCTACCGGACCAGATTCTCCACATCATCATCTCCCACCTGCCCACTGTATCCGCTGTAAGCACAACCTTGGTCTCCAAACGGTGGCGCCACCTCTGGCACTCCGTCCCACTTAACCTCGAGATCGACGACGAACTCGCCAAGCAAAACCACAAACGCATCGCCGCGGTCTCCAGTATCCTCGCCGCTCACCCTGGCCCCGCCAGAAGCGTGTCAATCGACCCCTTCAGAACCACTTGCAAGGTCGACACCACGCTCGACAGCTGGTTCCGGTCCAGCACCCTATCTTGCGTCGAGAACCTCAGATTCGATGCTGGAACTGTGATGCGCTCCTTCCCGCTGTCCGCGTTCCGCTGCGCGCCCACGCTGCGCATTGTCAGCATTTCTACTTGCTATTTGCCCGAGATTCATGCCAACTCCATGCTTCTTTTCCCCCAACTCAAAAGGCTCTTGCTCTATGACGTCTACATCTGTAAGGCGACGAACATCGACCGCCTGTTCACCCGCTGTATTGTGCTCGAGGCACTTCACCTTGAGGGGGTCCACGGGTTCACCCAACTCAACATTCAAATGCCAAATCTTCGTACAATTAGTGTGGCTAGCTATTGGAAACGCAACACCACCGAACTTATTCAGTTAGACACGGTGCAAATTATGGATGCATCTTGCCTCGAGAGATTGGTCATATGCGTTGATGATGTTCCACTACTAATCCAGGTCGCCAACGCACCAAAGTTGATGGTGTTGGGCTTTGCGTCGTACCCTGGCTGCCAACTTGTTATTGGACGCATAAACTTTTTGGTAGAACAGCCTTCTTCTTGTTGAATTAACTCACATTTTTGTTATTTTTTTTGACATATGTACCATTGTCCTGTAGAGGATGATGCCCATAAGCTTGGAAAATTCTCTGTGCACAGTGAAGAACTTGGTTCTAAAATCTGACGGCCCTCGTCTGGATCAACTACTTGCATTTCTTAGATGCTTTCCCTGCACGGAGAAGCTATATATCCAGGTAAATTCGTTGTTGTTAACTGTTTACCACTATGAGCAAAAACTGTAGAGTTACATGGAGTTAACCTGTTATTACTTATTAGCCTAGATCAGTTGAACAATTGTACTAGAAGAACATCCACAATGGAGTTATATTATGTTGGTTCAAAACTAAACTTCTTGTCATACAATGTGTTGTATCTTGTGCATCAGTGAAGTATCATATACACCCATGATAAAATGTGATACTTTGAAAAAACAGAAGACATATGTACATAGTGTGACATAATATATACACATCATTTCTTCTTTTTTTGTGTAGATCACATATTATCATATTTTTGGATGAAACTTCACGAAGCACATGATAGAACACAATGTATGTCAAGACTTTTATTTTACATTTTTTTGAGGCAACTTGGAAGTGTCAAAAGAAAAATGGGGTGCACCCGCAACTAGTTGCGGATTGGAGTTTCCCATGTTGGTAACCTTTCCCCAACTTTACAATGACAATAACAGATGTAAAAAAGTGCATCTATCAAATTGGAACGTGTCAGGGGATTATGTTGTTCCACGGTCCTCAATTAACACATGATTCAACTCACCTGAGATATTCATTAGTTGATAGCTATGAAGTACTTTGTTATTGTACTGACTACTTAATTTGACTTCTTTGCAGTTTTATAGAACCGGCAATAAGGTTCATGTGCTGCATAATGAGCCACTGTCCCATTGAATGCCTTGATCTCCACCTCAAAGAAATTTCGATTTCTGACTACCGAGGAAGGAGAAATGATGTTATTGTCTCCAGGTTCTTTATACAGAACACTAGAATGCTCAAAGTAATGAATTTTGGTGTAAGATATCATCACAAGGAGATCTGGTGGGATACCCAGTTCAAGCAGCTAGACTCGAAGAACACCGCTTATAGAGATGTTGATTTTCAGTTTGGATATTTACCATCCTTAGATAAGTTCAGCTCGGACGGTGTTCTTAGCTGGTTGGTACATGACTTGTCAGTGGTTGATCCCTTTGCTAGAGGGATATATGCAAGAGAAGGGCCAATTTCTGCATAGTGTTAGTTTAACTCCCTATATTTTGTACTGGTCTGAACAATATATTTTATCACTCTGTTAATGTAGTTCAGACTTGATGTTATTCTTGTGAACATGGTCTAATATTCTAATGCTTTCGCGATGTATGTACTACTAGTGATATTTACAGAAGCTAGCAATTGGTTGACAAAATTTACTAAAAAAAGCCTGTAACGCATGTTCACATTCAGTTCGTCAATGCTAGTGTTCACAGAGGAAAGGTTTATTGTTCACAGAGGCTGACATGTGGGGCCCATGAGCCAGCAGAGTCCTCAACGTTTCAAAGGCGGCAGGGAATCAAAAAAAAAATGAAGTAGCCACAAATTATGGTAAAAAATAACTCCAAGAAAGGAAACTTCTTTTGTAAATAGAGGACGACATGCGGGTCCCATTTTGCACGGGATCGAAAGAAAAAAGGCAAGTGACCAAATATTAGGAGCCAAAAATAATCCACGAAAAGAAACTTTTATTGTACATAGAGGATGACATGTGGGTCCCATTTTGCAATAGCGGTCTCATAGTTTCCAAAGTGCACAGATCAAAAGAAAAAGGAAGTAGCCAGAAATCAGGGTGTCAAAAAATCCATGAAAAGAAAGATTTCAATTGGGATGCATCTGGACATCTGGGCCTTCGAACTATCGTGCTGGAAGCCTTTTGACTCGTACAATTTAAGCCCACTCCAAAACAGGAAAGTCCTATGCTTGGCAAAAACAAAAAACAAGGAGATTCAACATATAAGTTTGTTTATGTAAAAACAAAGATTTAATTTATCCCTTTGAAATAGCTCGTAGCGAAATACACCGTTTATTGTCTCGCAAAATAATCAAGATATCACATGTTTCTTGTACGGGGAGGTCGACATCGGGGACCCATGAGCCGGCCAGCGTCGCCAACGTTTTAAAGGCGGCAGGATCGAAAGAACTAAGAAACCAAATATCCGTTGCTAAAAATCCAAGAAAAGAAACATTTTTGGTTCTTAGAGGATGACATGCGGGACCCTTGAGGCAGCAAAGATCCTCAACCTTTGCATAAAGAGGATTTGCAGTACGGGGAGGCTGACATTGGGGACCCATGAGCCAGCAGCGTCGTCAACGTTTTCAAGGCGGCAGGAGATCGAAAGAAAAAATAAGCCAAAAATCAGTTGGTAAACAAAACCAAGAAAAGAAACAATTACCTTTCTGAGGGGATGACATGCGGGACCCATGAGGCAGCAACATCCTCAACTATTCTAAGGCGGCAGGGGATCAAAAGAAAAAGGAAATAGCCGAAAATCAGAGGGTAAAAAATAAATCCAACAAAGGAAACTTTTAGGATTTGCTAAGAAACAGTCGACTTATTCTTTTTTGGCCATCAGTCGAATTTCTGTCCAACCAATTAGGCATCGCGATTGTGGACTTGCACGTGTTTCTCTGAGCCACTGTGTACCGTACTTAGCCATCTGCTATAGCTGCACACGTTTGTGTGGGGAGGTTTTGGATGTAAAACGCGTGCATGACTAAGTCAGCGGATAGATATTTACTGAACTTTTTGTGTAAATTTGTATATGACGAATTACAGTCCATTACACTGGTATTTACATGATTTCGAACATGTAAAATTAGGCAAACAAGTCTGTAATTTTACTTTCAAATCATGTAGACGATTTTCTTTCAGTTTCCCCATCTCACAGTTTACAGTCCATTACAACTATGTTTACATAATACAAAACATGTAATTTTCGCCAAACAACGTTTTAAGGTCTTTAAATCATGTATTATGGATTTTTTTTCTGTTTGCAACTTGTTTGTCTGTTGCTAATTATAGGGATTTAGCCCACATACAAGGCTTGGTAAAATTCTTTTTTTATGGGCTTGACTGATTTTTGCCTATGCCATGTGCCGTCTTATAATTTGAAGAAAAACTGACTTACGCTGAATTGAAAATCAGTCAGCTGACAAATAGACATCCCCAACTTTTATTGTTCATAGAGGATGACATGCGGCACCCATGAGCCAGCAGCCTCAACGTTTCAAAGTCGGCATGAGATCGAAAGAAAAAGGCAAGTGACCAAATATCAGGAGCCAAAGATAATCCAAGAAAAGAAACTTTATTGTACATAGAGGATGACATGCGGGTCCCATTTAGCAGCAGCTGTATCAACGTTTGAGAGGCGGCAGGCGATCGAAAGAAAAAGGCAAGTGACCAAATATGAGGTGCCAAAAAAATCCAAGAAAAGAAAGTTTTATAGTACATAGAGGATGACATGCGGGTCCCATTTAGCATCAGCGGTATCACCGTTTGAGAAGCGGCAGGGGATCAAAAGAAAAAAAAGGAAATAACCAGAAATTAATTAGGGGTCAAAAATAAATCCACCAAAGGAAACTTTTATTGTTCATAGAGGATGACATGTGGGACCGACCTGCCAACAGCGTCCTCATCGTTTCAAAGGGGGCAGGGGATCAAAAGAAAAAGGCAAATATCCAGAAATTAGGGGTAAAAAATAACTCCAAGAAAGGAAACTTTTATTGTTCGTAGAGGATGACATGTGTGACCCATGAGCCAGCAGAATCCTCAACGGCAGGTGATCAAAAGAAAAAGGCAAGTGACCAAATATCAGGAGCCAAAAATAATCCAAGATTTATTGTACATAGAGGATGACATGCGGGTCCCATTTTGCAGCAGCGGTCTCAATGTTTCAAATGCGTCTTGAGATCAAAAGAAAAAGAAAGTAGCTAGAAATTAGGGGCTCAAAATAATCCAAGAAAAGAAAGTTGATGGACATAGAGGATGACATGAGGGTCCCATTTAGCAGCAGGTTCCTCAACGTTTCAAACGTGGCATGAGATCGAAAGAAAAAGGCAAGTGACCAAATATCAAGAGCCAAAAATAGTCCAAGAAAAGAAACTTGAATGTACATAGAGGATGACATGCGGGTCCCATATAGCAGCAGCTGTATCAACGTTTGAGAGGCGGCAGGCGATCGAAAGAAAAAGGCAAGTGACCAAATATGAGGTGCCAAAAAAAAATCCAAGAAAAGAAAGTTTTATAGTACATAGTGGATGACATGCGGGTCCCTTGAGCCAGCAGCTTACTCAACGTTTCAAAGGGGGCAGGGGATCAAAAGAAAAAGGCAAGCCAAAAATCAGAGGGTGAAAAAAAATCCAACAAAGGAAAGTTTTATAGCACATAGAGGATGACATGCGGGTCCCATGAGCCAGCAGGTTCCTCAACGTTTCAAACGTGGCATGAGATCGAAAGAAAAAGGCAAGTGACCAAATATCAGGAGCCAAAAATAATCAAAGAAAAGAAAGTTTTCAACGTTTCAAAGGCGGCAGGGGATCAAAAGAAAAAGGAAGTAGCCAGAAATTAGGGGGCAAAAATAACTCCAAGAAAGGAAACTTTTATTGTTCGTAGAGGATGACATGGGGGACCCATGAGCCAGCAGCTTACTCAACGTTTCAAAGGTGGCATGAGATCGAAAGAAAAAAACGCAAGTGACCAAATATGAGGTGCCAAAAATAATCAAAGATTTATTGTACATAGAGGATGACATGCGGGTCCCATTTTGTAGCAGCGGTCTCAATGTTTGAAATGCGGCTTGAGATCAAAAGAAAAAGAAAGTAGCTAGAAAGTAGGGGGTCAAAAAAAAATCCAAGAAAAGAAAGTTGATGGACATAGAGGTTGACATGCGGGTCCCATGTGCCAGCAGCTTACTCAACGTTTCAAAGGGGCCAGGGGATCAAAAGTAAAAGGCAAGTGACGAAATATCAGGAGCCAAAAATCAGAGGGTGAAAAAAAATCCAAGAAAACAAACTTTTATAGCACATAGAGGATGACATGCGGGTCCCATGAGCCAGCAGGTTCCTCAACGTTTCAAACGTGGCATGAGATCGAAAGAAAAAGGCAAGTGACGAAATATCAGGAGCCAAAAATAATTCAAGAAAAGAAACTTGATTGTACATAGAGGATGACATGCGGGTCCCATGTGTAAGCAGCTTACTCAACGTTTCCAAGGCGGCAGGGCATCAAAAGAAAAAAGGAAATAGACAAAAATCAGAGAGTGAAAAAAAAACATAGAAAATAAACTTTTATAGCACATAGAGGATGACATGCGGGTCCCACGAGCCAGCAGGTTCCTCAAAGTTTCAAACGTGGCATGAGATCGAAAGAAAAAAAGGCAAGTGACCAAATATCAGGAGCCAAAAATAATCCAAGAAAAGAAAGTTTATTGTACGTAGAGGATGACATGCGGGTCCCATTTTGCAGCACCGGTATCACCGTTTGAGAGGCTGCACGGGATCGAAACAAAAAGGCAAGTGACCAAATATCAGGAGCCAAAAATAATCCAAGAAAAGAAATTTTATTGTACGTAGAGGATGACATGCGGGTCCCATTTTGCAAAGAGCGGTCTCAACGTTTCCAAGGCGGCACAGGACCAAAAGAAAAATGAAGTAGCCGAAATCAGGGGGTGAAAAAATCCAAGAAGAAAGATTTCAATTGGGCTGCATCTCGGACATCTCGGGCTTTTCGAACTATCCCGCTTGGCCTTTTGACTCGTACAATTTCAGCCCACTCCAAAACAGGAAAGTTCCGAATTTTCTAAAAACAGAAAGTCCTATGCTTCGCAAAGACAAAAAAACAAGGAGATTCAACATATAAGTTTGTTTATGTAAAAATAAAGATTTAATTATCCATTTGAAATAGCTCAGAGCGCAATACATTGTTTATTGTCTGCAAAATAATCAAGATATCATATGTTTCTTGTACGGGGAGGCTGACATCGGGGACCCATGAGCCAACAGCGTCGTCAACGTTTTAAAGGCGGCAGGGGATGGAAAGAAAAAATAAACCAAAAATCTGTTGGTAAAAAATCCAAGATAAGAAACATTTTCGTTCTGAGAGGATGACATGCGGGACCCATGAGGCAGCAGCCTCCTCAGCGTTTATTGTTCATAGAGGTTGACATGTGGGACCCGTGAGCCAGCGGCGTCCTCAACGTTTTAAAGGCTGCAGGTGATCGAAAGAAAAAATAAGCCAAAAATCGTTTGGTCAACAAAATCCAAGAAAATAAACATTTACCGTTCTGAGAGGATGACATGCGGGACCCATGAGGCAGCAGCATCCTCAACGATTCCAAGGCGGCAGGGCAAATATCCAGAAATTAATGAGGGGTTCAAAATAAATCCATCAAAGGAAACTTTTATTGTTCATAGAGGATGACATGTTGGACCGACCTGCCAACAAATGGGCGTCCTCATCAAGCTTTCAGAGGGGGCAGGGAGATCAAAAGAAAAAGGCAAATAGCCAGAAATTAGGGGTAAAAAATAACTCCAAGAAAGGAAACTTTTATTGTTCGTAGAGGATGACATGCGGGACCCATGAGCCAGCAGCTTACTCAACGTTTCAAAGGCGGCATGAGATCGAAAGAAAAAGGCAAGTAACAAAATATCAGGAGCCAAAGATAATCCAAGAAAAGAAACTTTATTGTACGTAGAGGATGACATGCGGGTCCCATTTAGCAGCAGCGGTCTCAGCGTTTCAAATGCGGCTTGAGATCAAAAGAAAAAGAAAGTTGATTGTACATAGAGGATGACATGCGGGTCCCATGAGTCAGCAGCTTACCATACGTTTCCAAGGCGGCAGGGGATCAAAAGAAAAAGGAAATAGCCAAAAATCAGAGGGTGAAAAAAAATAAAGAAAATAAACTTTTATAGTACATAGAGGATGACATGCGGGTCCCATGAGCCAGCAGGTTCCTCAATGTTTCAAACTTGGCATGAGATCGAAAGAAAAAGGCAAGTGACCAAATATGAGGAGCCAAAAATAATTCAAGAAAAGAAAGTTTTATAGTACATAGAGGATGACATGCGGGTCCCATTTAGCAGCAGCGGTATCAGCGTTTGAGAGGCGGCAGGGGATCAAAAGAAAAAAAGAAATTGCCAAAAATCAGATGGTGAAAAAAAACCAAGAAAATGAACTTTTATAGTACATAGAGGATGACATGCGGGTCCCATGAGCCTGCAGGTTCCTCAACGTTTCAAACGTGGCATGAGATCGAAAGAAAAAGGCAAGTGAAAAAATATCAGGAGCCAAAAATAATTCAAGAAAAGAAAGTTTTATAGTACATAGAGGATGACATGCGGGTCCCATTTAGCAGCAGCGGTATCACCGTTTGAGAGGCGGCAGGGGATCGAAAGAAAAAGGCAAGTGAAAAAATATGAGGAGCCAAAAATAATTCAAGAAAAGAAAGTTTTATAGTACATAGAGGATGACATGCGGGTCCCATTTAGCAGCAGCGGTATCACTGTTTGAGAGGCAGCAGGGGATCGAAAGAAAAAGTCAAGTGACCAAATATGAGGTGCCAAAAAAATCCAAGAAAAGAAAGTTTTATAGTACATAGAGGATGACATGCGGGTCCCATTTAGCAAAGCAGCGGTATCACCGTTTGAGAGGCAGCAGGGATCGAAAGAAAAAGTCAAGTGACCAAATATGAGGTGCCAAAAAATCCAAGAAAAGAAAGTTTTATAGTACATAGAGGATGACATGCGGGTCCCATTTAGCAAGAATTGTATCAACGTTTGAGAGGCGGCAGGGGATCAAAAGAAAAAGGCAAGTGACCAAATATGAGGTGCCAAAAAAATCCAAGAAAAGAAAGTTTTATAGTACATAGAGGATGACATGCGGGTCCCATTTAGCAGCAGCGGTATCACCGTTTGAGAGGCGGCAGGGGATCAAAAGAAAAAGGCAAGTGACCAAATATGAGGTGCCAAAAATAATCCAAGAAAAGAAAGTTTTATAGTACATAGAGGATGACATGCGGGTCCCATTTAGCAGCAGCGGTATCACCGTTTGAGAGGCGGCAGGGGATCGAAAGAAAAAGGTAAGTGACCAAATATGACGTGCCAAAAATAATCCAGGAAAAGAAAGTTTTATAGTACATAGAGGATGACATGCGGGTCCCAGTTAGCAGCAGCGGTATCACCGTTTGAGAGGCGGCAGGGGATCGAAAGAAAAAGGCAAGTGACCAAATTTGAGGTGCCAAAAAAAACTCCAAGAAAAGAAAGTTGATTGCACATAGAGGATGACATGCGGGTCCCATTTAGCAGCAGCGGTCTCAACGTTTCCAAGGCGGCAAGGGATCAAAAGAAAAAGGAAGTAGCCGTAAATCGGGGGTCAAAAAAATCCAAGAATAGAAAGAATTTTGGTTCATAGAGGATGACATGCGGGACCCATGATCCTGCATCGTAAACGGCTCGATCGGAGAACGTTGAACGAGATGGCGTGATCTAGAAAAAAAACAATGCCAGAGAGGCTGCCATCTGGGCCCTACATCCCTCGGCGGTGCGGATTTGCGTTGACTCGGCCGGCGAACCCGAGATTTCGAGATGCACCACGTCCCGGGCCACCATACGCCACGTTTTGGCCGCTTTCGTCGGGCTAGGTGGCCTCAAAAACGAGGAAAAAACAAGTTTTGACATGCACCACGGAGGGACCAAAATCGTCGGCCATGGTACACCAGCAACCACGGCGCGACTTCAACTTCGTCGGCCATGGCAACTTTTCTTGTAGTGCAAGTTATATAATAAAGGGATTTCTATTTTCGTGCCCTCGGCTCCTTAGTTGTACTCAGTTTTCCCCAGATCCTTAGTTTTTCCTCAGTTTTCCCCAACCCCTTGTCTATAACCCGCAGAAAGAGCTCGGACGGAAGGAATCCTATTTAGTTGACGTTGGTTGGTGCTGGCAAGTGGGGCCGCTGTTGGTGCCCCGCAGTGGACACATCTCCACTTATCCAGATCATCGTGGGACCCACAACTTGTCCACGTTAGCGCGCCGGACCCACAGCTTACCCAGGAGACCGTTGCAAAATGGGAGCCCGAGCTAGCCCCGCGCCCGTGCCCGTGCCATTGCTTCCCCTTTCTTTCTCCGCGCCCCATTGTTCTTCTTCTCCGCCAGCGGCAACCCTTCTCCGGCACGCGGGTGATGTCTAGTTTCTCTTCGACCTCCCGTTCTTCATGGCCGCAGTATGGACCCGTGCCTTTGACAAGATGCCCTGACTGCCCACGCCAGGAGCCTCTGAAGCGGTCGATCTGTAAGACGGACGAGAACGGCAACCGTGGACATGAGTTCGTTGTATGCGAGAGCTTGCCATATAGAGAGGGGGATAAGGTTAGATCTCGCTCCAATTTCTCTGTTTTCTCTCGATTTTCTTGTTATTCCCTCGAATTTGGGATTTAGGGTTCACGTTGTTGTTTTCAGATCTTGAAGAAATGCAGGCATTTCGAGTGGATCGATGTGTACGTTCAGAGGCTTCAGTTGCAGGAATCAATTGGCGCTATTGGGGGGCGCAATTTGGGAGGGGGGGGACTTGCTGTAGAGAATGCGGCGGAGAGAGGAGCCATTCCGATTATGCCTAATGCTACCAATGCAGAACTGGTGGAAGTGAAGGGAGAACTGAAGAAAATGAACAAGCAGTTAAGGCAGCTGATCGAGTTGAAGAAGCAAGCTAATCTGATGGCTGGTAGTTTTTTTTGTTGTATAATTACAATCGGATTCTTATCATTGCTCACCAGGCGCTAGAAGTTGTTACAAGGGATACCTTGTTACAAATCCATTATTCAGTTACATGTACTTGTAGTTGTTTTCAAAGTTAGTGTGTGCATTCACCGAAATTACCAACTATATTCCCTAAAAGAAAAGGAAAGCTAAAGATATATAGTTGATAATTGTTAGAGGGGTGACAAATAATGCAATCACCGAAATCCGCAAATATGTATGCCTCATGTTTATACCAAAATTATACCACTTTTAGGCCTTTCCAAAATACCAATACCATATCCCAAACTATATTCCCTAAAAGAAAAGGAAAGCTAAAGATAGTTGACAATTGTTAGAGGGGTGACAAATAATGCAATCACCGAAATCCGCAAATATGTATGCCTCATGTTTATACCAAAATTATACCACTTTTAGGCCTTTCCAAAATACCAATACCATATCCCAAACTATATTCCCTAAAAGAAAAGGACAGCTAAAGATAGTTGATAATTGTTAGAGGGGTGACAAATAATGCAATCGCCGAAATCCGCAAAAATGTATGCCTCATGTTTATAACAAAATTATACCACTTTTAGGCCGTTTCAAAATACCAATACTATATCCCAAACTATATTCCCTAAAAGAAAAGGACAGCTCAAGATAGTTGATAATTGTTAGAGGGGTGACAAATAATGCAATCCCCGAAATCCGCAAATATGTATGCCTCATGTTTATGTTGGAGATATGCCCAAGAGGCAATAATAAAATGGTTATTATAATATATCTTTATGTTTATGATAATGTTTACATACCATGCTATAATTGTATTAACCGGAACATTGATACATGTGTGTTATGTAAACAACAAGGAGTCCCTAGTAAGCCTCTTGTATAACTAGCTTGTTGATTAATGGATGATCATGGTTTCGTGATCATGAACATTGGATGTTATTAATAACAAGGTTATGTCATTAGGTGAATGATATAATGGACACACACCCAAATGAGCGTAGCATAAGATCAAGTCATTAAGTTCAATTTGCTATAAGCTTTCGATACATAGTTGCCTTAGTCCTTCGACCATGAGATCATGTAAATCACTTACACCGGAAGGGTACTTTGATTACATCAAACGTCATTGCGTAAATGGGTGACAATAAAGGTGGGATTAAGTATTCGGAAAGTGTGAGTTGAGGCATATGGATCAATAGTGGGATTTGTCCATCCTGATGACGGATAGATATACTCTGGGCCCTCTCGGTGGAATGTCATCTAATTAGCTTGCAAGCATATGAATGGTTCATAAGAGATCACATACCACGGTACGAGTAAAGAGTACTTGTCGGTAACGAGGTTGAACAAGGTATGGAGATACCGATGATCGAACCTCGGACAAGTAAAATATCGCGTGACAAAGGGAATTGGCATCGTATGTAAATGGTTCAATCGATCACTAAGTCATCGTTGAATATGTGGGAGCCATTATGGATCTCCAGATCCCGCTATTGGTTATTGCTCGGAGAGGAGTCTCGACCATGTCTGCATAGTTCGCGAACCGTAGGGTGACGCGCTTAAGGTTCGATGTCGCATAAGTAGATTTGAATATGGTATGGAGATGAAGTTTGTTCGGAGTCTCGGATGTGATCCAGGATGTCACGAGGAGGTCCGGAATAGTCCGGAGAATAAGATTCATATAAGGGAAGTTGATTTCTAGGTTTCGGAAAAGTTCGGGATTTTTCCGGTGGATGACCGGGAAGGTTCTAGAAGGTTCCGGGGGTCCCACCAGTGGGCCCATGACCCTAGGAGGCCTAGCATGGGCTGAGGGGGTGCTCCCTAGCCTAATGGGCCAGGGGCACATGCCCCTCAAGGCCCAGCCGGCCAAACCCCTAGGGTTTCCCCAAAACCCTAGGGGGGATCAACTTGGGGGGAAGAAATCCTCTTCCCCCCACTTGGCCGCCGCCCCCCCTAACCCTAGATGGGAAAGGGGGCCACCCCAGCCGACCCTCCCCCTATATAAAGAGGGGAGGGGGTGGCCGGCCACCATCCCCTTGATTTGCCCCCTCCTCTGGCCGCCTCTCTCCTCCACCATACGCTGTTCCGGCTTGGCGAAGCCCTGCAGCTTTTCTTCCTCCACCACCACCACCACACCGTCGTGCTGCTGGAATTTGGAGGAGATCTACCACACCTCCGCTGCCCGCTGGAACGGGGAGAGGAAGGGCTACATCGACACCGTACGCGCGACCGAGTACGGAAGTGCTGCCGGATTGCAGCACTGGGGATGATCGTCTACATCAACAACGAGATCTGATCTCGTAGGCTTTGGAAATCATCAAGGGTTAGTATCTTGTCAATCTCGTTGCTTCGATCTTGTAGATTAGATCTTGGGTGTTCCATAGATTAGATCTTGGATTTATTCGTCTTGCGGTAGGAAAATTTTTGTTTTCTATGCTACGAACCCCATCAGTGGTATCAGAGCCATGTCTATGCATAGATCTGTTGCACGAGTAGAACACAATGGTTTTGTGGGCGTTGATGCTTTTGTTGCTTTAGTTTGTGTACTTTGCATCTTGCGGGATGGTGGGATGAAGCGGCCCGGGCTAACTTTACATGACCGCGTCTCATGAGACTTGCTCCACGCTTGACATGCAACTTGTATTGCATAAGTGGCTTTGCGGGTGTCTGTCTCTCCCACCATAGTGAAGATTCCAATTTGCACTTTCTATTGTCAACACTAGTATCACCGTTGTGGTTCATGTTCGAAGGTAGATTGGATCTTACTCGAAAACCCTAAACCACGTAAAATATGCAAACCAAATTAGAGGCGTCTAACTTGTTTTTGCAGGGGTTTGGTGATGTGATATGGCCATGATGTGATGATGATTATATTTGATGTATGAGATGTTCATTGTTGTATTATGGCAACCGGCAGGAGCCTAATGGTTGTCTTTAATTTTTGTTAAAGACCTGCGTGTCTATTCATCATGTAATAGCTTTATTTCAAGTAGTTGTCATAGTAGCTATAAGTGATGGACAACCATGAAGCGGCGCCACGGACCTTGGTGCAATGCTGGTGATGATGGAGATCATGATCATGTGCTTTGGAGATGGAGATCAAAAGCACAAGAAGAAAGGCCATATCATATCACATATTATGAATTGCATGTGATGTTAATCCTTTATGCATCTTATCTTGCTTAGATCACGACGGTAGCATTATAAGATGATCCCTCACATTAATATCAAGATAATAAAGTGTTCTCCCCTCGTATGCACCGTTGCTACAGTTCGTCGTTTTGAAGCATCTCGTGATGATCGGATGTGATAGACTCTACGTTCACATACAACGGGTGTAAGCCATGTTTGCACACGCGGAATACTTGGGTTTGCTTGACGAGCCTAGCATGTACAGACATGGCCTCGGGACAACGGAAACCGAAAGGTTGAACACGAGTCATATGGATGATATGATCAACATGTTGATGTTCACCATTGAAGCTACATCATCTCACGTGATGATCGGTTTTGGTGTAGTGGATGTGGATCGTGTGCCACTTAACAACTATGAGGGATGTTGTATTAAGTGGGAGTTCATTAGTAATTAGATTAAAACATGAACTAATTATCATGAACATAGTCTGAATAGTATTTTGAATTAAATTTGTAGATTTGGCATCCGTTATCTACCATGCGCTAGTCTTGTAATTGAGATAGAAATACTGTTAAGTCTGACAAGTAACTCTACGGGCTGGTACCGTATTGTTAAAGAATCAAGAAATGATTAAGTCCTATTGCAAACTTTTAGTAAACTTCTCATTAATGATTCAAAGAACAATGGTTTCAATTAGTACCTAGAATCATCTTGCCTCCGTGAAACTTGAAGTTCAAATCTGTTTGAAAAGTAAGGAGCTGGAAATTTTGTTTTCAGAAATAAGCAAGGTATGAGATGTATGTGATATCTAAGACCTTACTGCAAGATGATAGAATATAATCTAGTGAGACTACATAAACTCATAAGTTTTATGGGAATGTACGAAGGTTGAAGACGCCAGGCGTCCCAATCCTCCAACTAGTTGGGCACTAACGATATTCACATATCCATAAAGTGATCATCCTTAGTATGCACCGTTGCTAAGACTCGTCGTTTCGAAGCATCACGTGATGATCGGGTGTGATAGATTCTACGTGTGCATACAACGGGTACAAGCCAGATTTGCACATGCGAATACTGAGGTTAAACTTTACGAGCCTAGCATGTACAGACATGGTCTCGGAAAGTCGTCATGATATGATGGATAAAATTATGAGTGAAATTGTTCATCATATTACAAAGTTACTAATAGTGAAATCTGGAACACTTGTCATATGATGATCAACTTCAAAGTTAGAACCTCAAGGTTATTGGTATTTGACCAATGGACTTAGAAGTCATTGAAGGTGAAGTGTTCTCTGAGAATGAGGAAAGCTAAAAGAGAAACTACAAAAGATATTTTGGCAGAAAGAAAGAAAAGACTAGAAAGTCTAGCTCAGGTGTATATAGATGATATACATGTTATGGATGTATTCCTTGTTTGGTCACACAATGAAATTCTTGGGTAATTGTACCATATTGGTTGGTATGAGGTGTCATACAAGACAACACAATACAAGAATACAATGGCCTAAGTGACTGACAAGGAATATGGTAGAAATGCACGTCTGGAACAAAATAAAGTGTTATTGTGTTCGTCGTTGGCATTTTACCTAGCCCTTCGGATTTTATAATAAAGAACTTTACAATGGTTGTTATGTTCTAGTCAAATGAAAACAATGAGTTGTTCAAATTATGACATATTCCATGTACGATGGATAAGTTATTATAAATCTTTATGGTGAAGCACACATGCATAACACTGACGTTAAAATGCCATAAGGCAAATGATATGAATTCCACTTATTAGTGGAACCGCCATTTAGGTCATGTTAGAAAGGAACGCATGAAGGAACTCCATGCAAATGGACTTTTGGAGTCATTTGATTTCTGAATCATTTGGCGCTTGCAAATCTCTTCTAAAGAGAATGACTTAAATCCCGTTCATAGGCCAAGAGTTGAACGGGCAATTAACTTAGTGGAAACATACATGGTGATGTATATGGTTCACTGGGCATAGTTGTGTGCGGGAGATTCTTCTACTTCATGAAAACTTCTAACAATGAATTGAGTATATATGTGGATATATTCGATAAGGAAGAAGTTTGAAACATTTGAAAGGATTCAAATAAATTTCAGCATGAAGTGGAAATCATCGTAACAGAAAAGTCAAATATCTGTGATTGGATCATGGTGGAAATATTTGAATTACGAGTTTTAGCGAACATCTAAGAGAGTTATGAAATTGTTCTACAACCTCACGTTTCTTGGAGTGTCATAATGATGACGGAGTATCCGAGAGACGTATCCAAACCTTGTTGGATTAATGATGAGATAAAATGATGCCATTATATTTTTTGTGGATTATGCTTTAGAGACTACCGCTTTTACACTAAATAGAGCATCATCATAATCCGTTGAAATGACACCATACGAGTTATGGCATGGGTATAAACCCTAATAGTCCTTTCTTAAATTTTGGTATGCATAGCATAAGTAAATAAGTTTACAACCAAAATCGGATAAATGTCTTTGTTGATTATCCCATGAAATTGATTGGGAATTCTTTCCACTATAAAGTCAAAGACAAAAGTGTTTGTCGATGTTTCTTACTTATTTCAAAGAAATTGTTTCTAGTGAACTGTTTGAGTGGGAGGACAATGGAACTTGATAAGGTTTGTGAACCTGAGCATGATGATCAGAGTAGCGCAGCGTCGGAAATGGTTCCGGAAGCGGCTACGAAGATCATGGCTCCCATGTCTACAAAGTGTTATAGTCATGGAGATCAAAGTACTTATTGAACCTTGTAGATTTGGTTTATTTTGTGATCAAATAAAAGATTTGTGAACAAAGGATTGATTTTGAACAATGATAAACCAACTACATACAAAGAAGTTATGATGGGCCCTGACTCCGTTAAAATGGCTATGCGCCATTAAATCCAAGATAGGTGAATACTTTTTGAAAGTAAATGGATCTATAGAATTGATGGACTTGGATGGAATATCCTTAAAGAAGCTTGACTTATCGAAAAGTAGTTTACGACAAAGTTCAAAGAGTTGACTACGATAAGATTAGATCTTCCGTAGCATTGCTTAAAGTCTATGTGGATTATTCTAGTAATCGCTACATATTTCTTTTATGAGATATGATAGTAGGATGGCAGAAATACATTCCTTACCAGAAGTGTGTATGAAGGATGTATACTAGATACAACCAAGAGTTTTGCTGGTCCGTGGAATACTAGATAGGTATACAAACTTCAATTGGATGAAGTAAGTATCGCGGAGTTGGAATCTTCACCGGATGAAATAATCAAAGAGTTTTGATTCCATCAGAAACGATGAAGATGCTTGCATTTGCAAGAAATTAAGTGGGAGCGCTGAGACATATTTATAATACTTTATGTAGATGACATATCGTTCATTATAAATAATGTAATTATATAATTGATTTAAAAGGTTTCATTGAGAATTAACATCAATGAAAGGATATAAATTGAAACATATTTAGTGTCAAGATCTATGAAGATAGATAGAAACACATAATAAGTTTAAGTTTAAGTACATAGAATAGATATTGAAGTAGTTCAATTAAGAAGGTGTTCTTTTCATGTGAAGGTTTAACAAGACTTGAGTGTATTTGACACTCGATGAGTAAATACACATGAGTGATTTTAGATCACGAATAATATGTACAAAGTCAGAAGTCCTGTGCTCTAAAGTGTTACGAGCATGTACCAGAATGATTCATGTAATGATCATTGGACAACAGTAAGAATATCCCTGAGTACTTTAGAAGAACCAAGGATATATAAATATAGTTTTTATATGGGGTAATGACAAACAAATCGCTGTAAGGTGTTGCACCGATATTAGTTTGGTCACATATAAAAATAAAATTTCAATTTCAATTAGGCTAAGAGTTATTTAAAAGGTAGCACAATGAGCTAGAACAAGTCTATGCTAGATTTGGACGAGTTCTAAATATTGTGACGGATTCTACAAACGAAGGCAGAGTATGTCATTGTTTTGACAATGACTGAGGATGTTAAGTCGAAGAGTTCTTTGAGAACTTGGTGTAGTTCCGATAGTGTCAGAACTTTGAAGCTATATTGTGTGTGACAATATTAGTGACTTATGTCAGACCTCGGAATTAAGGTTCCACCAGAGGACTAAGCATATACAATTAATGCCGACTCATTTGGAAAATGAGTGATGCGTTGAGACGCAAATGAATTGCAAAATACATACGTTTCTGAGCGTGTCAGATCCGTTGACTAAAACCTCTCCCGTGAGCAAAACATGATAAGCACCAGAAGGCCAAGGTGTTATATCTTTTCAAATGTAAACTAGATTATTGACTCTAGTGCAAGTGGGAGACTGTTGGAGATATGCCCAAGAGGCAATAATAAAATGGTTATTATAATATATCTTTATGTTTATGATAATGTTTACATACCATGCTATAATTGTATTAACCGGAACATTGATACATGTGTGTTATGTAAACAACAAGGAGTCCCTAGTAAGCCTCTTGTATAACTAGCTTGTTGATTAATGGATGATCATGGTTTCGTGATCATGAACATTGGATGTTATTAATAACAAGGTTATGTCATTAGGTGAATGATATAATGGACACACACCCAAATGAGCGTAGCATAAGATCAAGTCATTAAGTTCAATTTGCTATAAGCTTTCGATACATAGTTGCCTTAGTCCTTCGACCATGAGATCATGTAAATCACTTACACCGGAAGGGTACTTTGATTACATCAAACGTCATTGCGTAAATGGGTGACAATAAAGGTGGGATTAAGTATTCGGAAAGTGTGAGTTGAGGCATATGGATCAATAGTGGGATTTGTCCATCCTGATGACGGATAGATATACTCTGGGCCCTCTCGGTGGAATGTCATCTAATTAGCTTGCAAGCATATGAATGGTTCATAAGAGATCACATACCACGGTACGAGTAAAGAGTACTTGTCGGTAACGAGGTTGAACAAGGTATGGAGATACCGATGATCGAACCTCGGACAAGTAAAATATCGCGTGACAAAGGGAATTGGCATCGTATGTAAATGGTTCAATCGATCACTAAGTCATCGTTGAATATGTGGGAGACATTATGGATCTCCAGATCCCGCTATTGGTTATTGCTCGGAGAGGAGTCTCGACCATGTCTGCATAGTTCGCGAACCGTAGGGTGACGCGCTTAAGGTTCGATGTCGCATAAGTAGATTTGAATATGGTATGGAGATGAAGTTTGTTCGGAGTCTCGGATGTGATCCAGGATGTCACGAGGAGGTCCGGAATAGTCCGGAGAATAAGATTCATATAAGGGAAGTTGATTTCTAGGTTTCGGAAAAGTTCGGGATTTTTCCGGTGGATGACCGGGAAGGTTCTAGAAGGTTCCGGGGGTCCCACCAGTGGGCCCATGACCCTAGGAGGCCTAGCATGGGCTGAGGGGGTGCTCCCTAGCCTAATGGGCCAGGGGCACATGCCCCTCAAGGCCCAGCCGGCCAAACCCCTAGGGTTTCCCCAAAACCCTAGGGGGGATCAACTTGGGGGGGAAGAAATCCTCTTCCCCCCACTTGGCCGCCGCCCCCCCTAACCCTAGATGGGAAAGGGGGCCACCCCAGCCGACCCCCCCCCTATATAAAGAGGGGAGGGGGTGGCCGGCCACCATCCCCTTGATTTGCCCCCTCCTCTGGCCGCCTCTCTCCTCCACCATACGCTGTTCCGGCTTGGCGAAGCCCTGCAGCTTTTCTTCCTCCACCACCACCACCACACCGTCGTGCTGCTGGAATTTGGAGGAGATCTACCACACCTCCGCTGCCCGCTGGAACGGGGAGAGGAAGGGCTACATCGACACCGTACGCGCGACCGAGTACGGAAGTGCTGCCGGATTGCAGCACTGGGGATGATCGTCTACATCAACAACGAGATCTGATCTCGTAGGCTTTGGAAATCATCAAGGGTTAGTATCTTGTCAATCTCGTTGCTTCGATCTTGTAGATTAGATCTTGGGTGTTCCATAGATTAGATCTTGGATTTATTCGTCTTGCGGTAGGAAAATTTTTGTTTTCTATGCTACGAACCCCATCAGTTTATACCAAAATTATACCACTTTTAGGCCTTTCTAAAATACCAATACCATATCCCAAACTATATTCCCTAAAAGAAAAGGACAGCTAAAGATAGTTGAAAATTGTTAGAGGGGTGACAAATAATGCAATCGCCGAAATCCGCAAAAATGTATGCCTCATGTTTATAACAAAATTATACCTCTTTTAGGCCGTTTCAAAATACCAATACTATATCCCAAACTATATTCCCTAAAAGAAAAGGACATCTCAAGATAGTTGATAATTGTTAGAGGGGTGACAAATAATGCAATCACCGAAATCCGCAAATATGTATGCCTCATGTTTATACCAATACTATATCCCAAACTATATTAAGTGGCAAACTCGTTATTGCATTCTCCACCTACAGAGAGAGAGAGAGAGAGAGATGGGTGGCCACGAAGAGAGAGAGAGAGAGGTTGCCACGAAGAGACGGATAGGGGTATACTGCCCGTTAGATCAGTGTTACCCTCCAAAACCCCCCGACGGGCTTTGGCTGAGCAACACGAAGAGCCGGGAAGCTCCCTGGGCCGCTTAGTGGATCCCTAGCACCTCGCGTCGTCCCACAAATCTTCTGGCCAACGTCCTGGCGGTTGCTAGGGCGTGCCACCTGACCTAGACCCGATCAGGAAGGTGTTAGTGCTTCGATTGTTCCTGCATGGCAGACACGTAAACATTAAATACGAGCCCTATCGGCTCTCAGGTTTCCCTGTGGATCGGCTCAAAGAGCCGATCGCCCCATGGTCCTTGATGGATTTGCAATGGCATGGGGATCCTGCTTGATCAGGACAAAGCTAAAACGATCCACGACAGTTTGGGGTTCTCACCGCATAATCGGAACGTCCTACGTGCGATCGGGCCTAGCAGCTACGAGAGATGATGCAAACTACCCCTACGAGAGGCCTAAAAACCAACATAACGTTGATTCCCGGAACATCCCTCGCAGGGACGGTAAACAACGCCTAACGCACTGCCGGATCGTCCGACCCCAGCATAAGGCCTAACTATGCAGATATTAAACTAATCCTTGCGGAGCAAGGAGCAACTATAACGGATCGGATCTACTAAGTAACGAACAAGCAAGATGCTGCCCTTACGTCTGGGTAGACGTAAGGGCAGCTAGGTGTCGAGGGACGGCATTGCCACGCAGATATGCACGTGAAAGCATCAATGCAAGACCCTAAACACCTAAGGATAAATAGTACTGCTCGCCATCAACAAGGCTTCAAAGACGAGCAAGCATAAGGTTAACGAATAAACGTACGCTGCCTAGATCGCTAGATGCGATCTAGGCAGCATGGTGCTTACCCGGGAGAAACCCTCGAAGAAAGGGGTGGCGATGCGCCGTATTTTGTGTTGGTTGAACGATGATTGTCCTTCTTTTCCGATAACCCTAGATACATATTTATAGTCCAAGGGACTTTCTAATTGAGGCGTGCACCTAACCGTGCACGGGCCAAACTCTATCTCCTTGATCTAAATTACAATGCGATCTACTATATTACAAATACATGGGCCACTTAGCCCAAACTCTCAGCGCAAGGCCGCTTCGAAGATGCTCCACGTGTACGTCCTTCAAGCCCATCTTCACTTACGGCCCATCTCCTGATTTGGCCAAAATCGGGTGGTAACACATGCCCCCCTGGTTTTGATAATGATAATTGCAAAACCATCTGCTTTTCCTTCGAGGGGTCACGTCGTGGCAGAGCAGAACCGTCGCAGTATTCTTCATGATGACGTCTTGCCTTTTCAACTTCTCTGCACGATTTGACAGTTCTGACACCACGTCCTCGGAAACTGCTTAGGCATTAAATCGCTATACCCCTTTTTATTTGGCCACTTCCTGTAATTCCTTTTCTCATCCCCCTGCTCCACAGTAGCCATCGGCAAACCGAAAAACCCTCCTCAGTCCCCATGGATTCCTCCTCTTCCTCCGCTTCCTCTGGCCTGTCTCTCCAGTCCTCCTCCTCCAGCGAGCTCGAGCAGGAGGTCGATCTGATGGCCATCTACGAGGCCCGCGCCCCAGAGTATTGGGACGCGCGGGACTGGGACTTCTCCAACGAGTCGGAAGATGACGAACCCCTCACCGACGGGGAAAAAGACCTTCAGTTCCTCATTGACGGGGAGCTGGAAGCACCAAGCGACGACGACCTCTTCCCCTGGGAAGGGAGCTTTTCCTCCGACGAGGAGGAAGAAGGGGAGGAAGAAGACGACGACGACTCCCTCGAGGGTTACCCACCAGCGAAACGCCTCCGCATGTGGTGGGATGACGACGACAGCGATGACGAAGAGGAGGACGAAGCTCTTGCAGAGGGCTACGGAAGCAGCGACGAGGAGCCCGTCGGCAGCAGCGCCGATGGGAGCTCCGAGGATGATGATGAAGGCGGTGACGGCCCGTAGATTAGGATCTACTAGTGTAGGCCTAGCAGTAGTAGATTGGTCAACAGACCCTTCTTTTGTTCTTCCCTTCTTAAGCAATCGGCTCCTTCCTTGTAAGAAATCTAGTTTATCAATGGAGAATTTCCCCAACTTGATTTTACCGATTCTTTGTTATGCTAATTTAGCCGATTGTCAACTCGATCGATTTTTAATGAGCCGATCTCCACGCATCGATCCCCCCATGATCCGCTCCTCATCCTTTTAACATCGGATTGATCGTGAGCTTGGTCAGTGCTCAACAAGTCAATGTCCGCGGAACCAGCCGATGACTCTCCAATCGGCTTCTAAAAACAGAACATCCACGAGGCCAGCCGTTCCCCGAGCTTCAGTCGAGGTGAAAACAATGACAAGAACCCGTAATTTAGACAACAGTCCCGGGCTTGATTACGTCTGAAAGAGACATCACACAGGGCCAACCAGCCGACCACTTTTCTTCCATTGTTGGCCGATACTTTAAATGATCACCCATAGCTCAATGAGCAACGGGCTGTCTCGGATACCAACTCTCTCCTGGCAGCACTGCCAAACTGGCAACGAGGCAAATTTGAGCACTTGTACTAAAGTCGATGTCCAAGCATCGGCCACGCTGAAATTTTTCGTATTTTTCCGATTTTTTACCAGCCAATTAATTTCTGAATCGGCTCACCTGGGTATATTTTCACGGTCTGTACGCCTTGTACCTTCTCCGTATGTGCCCCCCGAGCTCCTTCAGTTCAACGATGCAGCTTCTGGTGAGAATATTGAGATCGTCACCTAGGTCAAACCCTCTGGCCAAGGCCGCGATCCTTTAAACTTGCCCCAGCCGATAGATAGATATCCGTAGCTTCCACGAGGAAAGGGCAGTTTTGGGCGCCCAAATTGACGCTCCTGCTAGCACCGTCACACTTGAAGGTCTGCAAACAAAGCTGGAGGTCCTCGCAGAGAAGACCTGAGTCACCAAACAGTTGGAGGTCCTCGCAGATTAGGGCCTCGCCATGTAACAGTTTGTACCCCTTGAGTCGATGGCCGTGCATCGGCTTTTAATTCTTAAGTCGATGTCTACACATCGGCTGTGCCCAAAATTTTTGGAGTTCTCCATTTTTTGCTCCTAAAGCGAGGCATCTCCTGATTTTGGAGTTTTCCATTTTTTGCACCTTGAGCTGTGCTGGGCCTTTGGCATGCATCCTCAGCTTCATGCTTCATATCCTTTGTCTCATCCATCTATGTGCCCCCCCGAGCCGATTCTGTCAAGTAATTGATGGCATCGGCTCTTCAGGCATCTGTTGGATCAATGCTGAACACAGACGAAGGTATGTTGAGGATAATTTTGGCCGATTGCCGGAATCGGCCTCCTTTTTCGTTGCAATGCTTTGATAATGGTTTGCAACTTCTTGGATTTCCACTGTAGCTTCGTGGCGTGTTGGAGATAAGATCCTTTGCTTTTCATTTTTTGAGGGCCGATCTCAGGGATCGGCCTTGCCACGTATGCCCAATGTCTTGGACTTGCTACTCCGTCCGGGTCACGGATATCATGTTTGCATCAGCCGATGTCTCTGCATCGGCATCAGCCGATGCCTGTGCATCGGCTTTCGCCTGTTTTGGGCGCCATACTTTCTTTGGCGGGCGCGCCTTCGTCTCCACTATTTGCTGAATTTTCACGGCCAGATCGGGCCGTGCTCTTCTCAACGTGTACAGGTACTGTGCCTCGGCTTCTTCCAAGTTTCGCAGCCGTTGCACCCTACGCTTCTGAGAATGGCTGAGTCCATCAGGGCACCACCTTGGTCGGTGATATCTATCCTCTTCTCCATCTGACTCCTCGAAGTCTTCTTCTTGAGAGGACTCAGCTCGTTTGTTATGTGGTGGGAGGGGTCCCAGACGCTCGAACACTGAAACTTCGCTTGCCCTTCTCCTTCGTTGCGTGCATTCTGGGCAGTTCTCGATTGTTGGCAATCGGCTCATTCCTGAGTCCCAGCAATGTTTGAAGAAGGGACAGTTCCAGTGCTTATCCACGTTGTCTTGCTCCCTAGACCTCCCTCTGGCGCGACGTTCGTACCCGTCGTTGTTTCTGTCGTTCTGACGATACCTCCTGTTTGCATCAGACCGACGATATCCTTCGTCGTCGTCGTCGTAGCGGCGACGTCGGTCGTACTGCTGCTCATATTTGTTGAGGAGATGCACGGACAATGGGCGTTGATACCGTATGTTTCTCACCTCCTCCTCGGTTAGGTACCGTCTATCATCGTCTTGGGGCCGGTCGCGTGGAACGGCCTCCTCTTCATCTCTGCCACGAGAGTGGCTGCTCTCTGCTTTGTCCACGCCATGGCGGATCACAAACCCTGCCATATTGACATCGAAAGAGAACCCTGGCTCTCTTATGGAGTGGCTTAGGTCCACCATGTTGACGTCCGGAAACGGACGCATGTCTACCTTCATGGCAAACTGTCCGAAAGTTAATCGGCCTGATTCTATCGCCATCTGAATTTGTGCGCGCAATACTTTGCAGTCGTTGGTGGCGTGCGTGAACGTATGATGCCATTTGCAGTATGGCCTTTTGTTCATCTCCTGCGCCGTAGGGATCTTGTGGCCTTCGGGTAGCTTCAATTGTTTCTCTTTCAGTAGCAGATCGAAGATCTGTTCAGTCTTGGTCACGTCAAAGTCCAACCCTCTTGGAGGCCCTGGCGGGTTCACCCATTTGCAGGATACAGGTACTGGCGTCCGAGTCCACTCGGCTACTGCAACTTCCTGATCTTCCGCAGAATCTTCATCCTCATCAGCATTGACCAGGGTTATCGCGCGTTTGAACTTGTCCTGGTACAGTTCTGGATGGCGCTGTTCATATAAGGTCAGTCTATTGACCAGGTGCGTCAACGAGTTGTACTCAACCTGGAACGTCAGGTCCTTGAACGACGCTGCAAGGCCTGCCACGGCCAGCTCGACTGCCTCTTTCTCAGTTAGGTGAGCCGAATAGCATCGGTTCTTGACAGTTCTGAAACGTTTGATGTATTCAGAGACTGTCTCTCCTCGCTTCTGCCGAACCTGTGCTAGTTCGGCAATACCAGCTTCAGTGGCTTCTGAATGGTATTGGGTGTGGAACAGTTCCTCCAGCTGCTTCCATGATTGCACTGAATTTGGCGGCAACGAGGTGTACCATCCAAACGCTGGACCGGTGAGGGACTGCGAGAAGAACCTCACCCGTAGCTGATCCGATACTGAAACCATGCCCAGCTGGGCCAGGTATCGGCTCACGTGCTCGATGGAGCTTGACCCTTCTGACCCACTGAATTTGTTGAAGTCCGGAAGCCGGTACTTAGGCGGTAGTGGGACCAGGTCGAACTCATTGGGGTACGGCTTGGAATAGCCGATTATCTTCTTCTTCGGCAAGATGCCGAACTGATCTCTCAGGACTGCGCTGATCTGATCTGCGGTGGAGGTAGAGGCAGCTGAGCTTTCCTGGACTGGTGCAGTGGTATACTTGGCTAACCACGCTTGTTTCTCAGCTTCTGCTCCTAAACTCCCCGCTGCTGCAGTCGTTCTTCCTGCCGGAACAATTGCTCCTGCTCCGGCAATCCCTCCTGGTGGAGCCTGGATCGCCTGCGTCCAGTTGTTGCAGTCCGGCACATACGTGCACACGTATCCGTGTGGGATTTCCTTGGGCGGGTCATGCAAGAACTGATAGTCGCCCGGGTCACCCCCAACTTTGTAGACGACGTATGCCGGTGAGCCTTGTTGCTGTGGAGCCGCCATTGCGTACGGCAGAGGCGGCCTGGTGTGGAGTTGCATCTCTCCCTGGTGAGTCCCTAGAACAGGTCCTGAAGGGGAGTAACGACGCTCCATGATCTCTTGCACCACACGGAGCGCAACGCGCTCCAAAGTGTTCACCAGGCTCTCAGAGTGCCGATGCAGTGAATGGGCCACCATGTAGTTGATTTCCTGTCGCAGGGCTCTGGTACGTTCCTCTGAAGGGAGAGACAGATCCAACCCATCGAGGATGCCTTGTGGTGCGAATCCTTTGAACCTGACGCCGTGCGACCGGGTCTTCTCAAAGGAGCCGATGAGTTCGGCCTCCAGGATGACCTTCAGGTCATCGTACTTCTTCTTGTGTTCCGTGGGGAGATCCTCGTACGTGATCGGTTTCTCCGCCACCTCGGATGCCGATGTTGACATGGATGTATGCAGAAGATTGTCCCACCGGGCGTGCCAGAATGTGTTACCCTCCAAAACCCCCCGACGGGCTTTGGCTGAGCAACACGAAGAGCCGGGAAGCTCCCAGGGCCGCTTAGTGGATCCCTGGCACCTCGCGTCGTCCCGCAAATCTTCTGGCCAACGTCCTGGCGGTTGCTAGGGCGTGCCACCTGACCTAGACCCGATCAGGAAGGTGTTCGTGCTTCGATTGTTCCTGCATGGCAGACACGTAAACATTAAATACGAGCCCTATCGGCTCTCAGGTTTCCCTGTGGATCGGCTCAAAGAGCCGATCGCCCCATGGTCCTTGATGGATTTGCAATGGCATGGGGATCCTGCTTGATCAGGACAAAGCTAAAACGATCCACGACAGTTTGGGGTTCTCACCGCATAATCGGAACGTCCTACGTGCGATCGGGCCTAGCAGCTACGAGAGATGATGCAAACTACCCCTACGAGAGGCCTAAAAACCAACATAACGTTGATTCCCGGAACATCCCTCGCAGGGACGGTAAACAACGCCTAACGCACTGCCGGATCGTCCGACCCCAGCATAAGGCCTAACTATGCAGATATTAAACTAATCCTTGCGGAGCAAGGAGCAACTATAACGGATCGGATCTACTAAGTAACGAACAAGCAAGATGCTGCCCTTACGTCTGGGTAGACGTAAGGGCAGCTAGGTGTCGAGGGACGGCATTGCCACGCAGATATGCACGTGAAAGCATCAATGCAAGACCCTAAACACCTAAGGATAAATAGTACTGCTCGCCATCAACAAGGCTTCAGCACGAGCAGTACAAGGTTAACGAATAAACGTACGCTGCCTAGATCGCTAGATGCGATCTAGGCAGCATGGTGCTTACCCGGGAGAAACCCTCGAAGAAAGGGGTGGCGATGCGCCGTATTTTGTGTTGGTTGAACGATGATTGTCCTTCTTTTCCCCTAGATACATATTTATAGTCCAAGGGACTTTCTAATTGAGGCGTGCACCTAACCGTGCACGGGCCAAACTCTATCTCCTTGATCTAAATTACAATGCGATCTACTATATTACAAATACATGGGCCACTTAGCCCAAACTCTCAGCGCAAGGCCGCTTCGAAGATGCTCCACGTGTACGTCCTTCAAGCCCATCTTCACTTACGGCCCATCTCCTGATTTGGCCAAAATCGGGTGGTAACAATCAGTGGATCAACGGTTCGTGGAGTCGATCCGTGTGACAATGGCTCAACCAATCAGGATAAGTTTGGGCTTCTCAGAGCATTTGTGACAGTACTTGAGGGCAAAACTGAGTAGTACTAAGAATCCAAGGGCACATAAATAGTAAATAGACTAAGGGATTCAAACAAAAGAATTACAAAATGAAAAATGTGTGTTTTGTACAATATAATTCATATTGGGATACATCAAATTATTTGCAATTCAAATATACATGAGTGTGACAATTATGGCATCATTTAGACAAACTATGTTTTGGGAAAGATGTTTTGCAAATAGGTTTGGGTGGAAAACCATGCATCTTCATAGCTACACTAGTGATTCTGAGAAGTGGCAATTTGTGGTAAAACTTGATTTGTATATGTTTGTTAAGGTTTTCTAGGTGGCAGGTTGCGTAGGAAGACTCCTTGAGTAGTTGGCACTATGTTTTTATTTTTTTGGATTTTTTTGCGCATGAAATGACTCAATTAGCTATGTTAATCTCATTTGTTGACTCTCTGTTGACCATCTACTTGAGGGTAAAACTGAGTATATTGCACTTGCCGGTCTAAGTCCTCGAGGGGAAAACTGAGTACAGATAAAATTTCTGTATAAGGCCTGAGGTTATAACTGAGTACACCAAACATCCCAGGGTTAGACTCGTGTAGCGGTGCACGTTGCAGCCGTGCATAGCGGACGCGTGTTGCGGTACATGCCACCTTCGTCTTTATAGAGCCCCTCTTTCTCTCCCTCGACCTACGTTCTCACTGGCTCACTGCAACCGCCTCTCCTGTCCCATCATCTTCTCCACAACCGAAGAAAAAACCCCGAAGAAAACCGCCGGCGATGGAGAAGAATGAGATGCCCATTGTCGGCACATCAGCCGCCGCCCCCGTCCAGGCCCCTGTCGCTGCTTCCAATGTAGCAGCCGGCGCATCGGTCGCCGCCCCCGTCCAGGCCCCTGTCGCTGCTTCCAACGTAGCAGCCGGCGCATCGGCCGCCGCCCCCGTCCAGGCCCCTGTCGCTGCTTCCAACATAGCAGCCGGCGCATCGGCCGCCGCCCCCGTCCAGGCCCCTGTCGCTGCTTCCAACGTAGCAGCTGGCGCATCGGCCGCCGCCCCCGTCAAGGCCCCTGTCGCTGCTTCCAACGTAGCAGCCGGCGCATCGGCCGCCGCCACCGTCCAGTCCCCCATCGATTGGGACCCGTACGAACCAGTGCAGTACGACGCGCCGGAGAACCCCTACGACACCACCATCGTCGACAACGAGCCGGAGGTAACCCTTTGTTCCCTTGTTCTTATCTCATTTCAATCATTTTGTGTTAGATCTAGCGTTATTACGGTTCTTCTGTTCCTAGTTCAATCCTTTTGTGTTAGATCTTGCGTTATTACGGTTCGTCTGTTCCTAGTTCGATCCTTTTTTGTTAGATCTTGCGTTATTACTGTTCGTCTGTTCCTAGTTCAATCCTTTTGTGTTAGATCTTGCGTTATTACTGTTCGTCTGTTCCTAGTTCGATCCTTTTGTGTTAGATCTTGCGTTATTAGTGTTTGTGATTTGCTTTTGTTTAAGATTTGTGCCGATGATGATGAATATTTGGGCATAAATTGATTCAGGGTTTGGTCAGTAACAATTGGTGTGTACAAATTTGTTGTGCATGATCTTTGGTTTACTGACTCAAATCCTGGATATAAGTGTGTCCAATGTAACTGAGGCTACCTCTTTTTTTCGAGCCCATATTATCATGCATGATTTTTTGTTCACTCTCTGTTCCATCATCGTTGCAATTGACTCCGTGTTTTTTGCACGATCTTTGGTGCTACGTGACAGGTGCAGAGCAGCGACGTCGATAGCGACGACGAGTCCTTCCACACCAAGACACATCACGTCCTCAGGAGGTTGCAGTCCGGCCATTACGATGGCCCCTTTGCTCGAGGCATTTACAAGTGCCCCTTCTGCAACAGGAAGCTCCGCGCCACCGACTTCAACTCCCTGGTGAACCATGCTGAATCCATTGGCAGATGTGGCGCTAGAGTTGGAAGGACCGTGAACGTGCATGCGTACATGGCCAAACACAAATCACTTGGGATTCACCTGCGCAACCTCCAAGCGAGTCACACGCGCTACCTGGAGGTGTTGAACGTGCCTACTGCACTCTCTGTATGTGACTGCTCTATCTGTAGAGCAGCTTAAATTCATGTAAAATGTAGCTTATGTTGGATCTATCGGTACTACTTTTGGATCTGTCCTGAATATATCTATGCTATGTTGGTTGCTGTATGCAGCTTATCCTATATTTTCTCTCTGGATTTGTGCCCTAGATTTCCTACCTGATTGGGTAAAAACGAAGGCATAAAGAAATGAATGGCGTTAAAAAACAGAAGGAGAAGCTGCTCTAGATTTGCTACCAATTTGGGCTATCAAATATGAATGAGATCGAGCGATAGAGAGGAAAAAGGTACATTGAAAACTGCTAATCTGGGCGAAAGAGACAGAAACCACTCGTGCCCCCGTCCCGGACCCACACGGCTCCACACGCTACGGCCCCACACGCTACGACCACACAAACACGACCTCGTCCTGTCCCACGCGGTCCCTTCCTACCAGCCCCACACGACGCGGTCCCACACGACGCGACCCCACAAACGACACGACCCCACTCGTCAGCACGGAACGGTCAACTTAACGGATTCCTTCCGTCCGAGCTCCTTCTGCGGTTCAGACAAGGGCTTGGGGAAAACTGAGGAAAAATTAAGGAGCTGGGGAAAACTGAGTACAACTAAGGACCTGAGAGCACGAAAATAGAAATCCCTATAATAAAACATAGTAATCAATTTAGCGTACAAAGGAAAGTAGTTGGTATAATGATAACATGTAAAGAACAACTGTTGGTTTAGGTACTATATGATATGGTTAATGATTACTTATTATATTCTTCAAAAGAATAACTTTTGAAGAACATGTTCTTTAATAAAGTACAAGTATGACAATTGGGTTTGTGGGGTTCTACGGTTTTCTATGGTTCCAATTGGTTTCTGGAGTAAGTATTAGATGGATCACAACAATGTTGGATTCATCAACACCTAGGGCTTGTAAGGTTGAGTTAAGCCTAGGCATTCTAAGCAATTGTTTATACATGGCTGCTATCAAGGTTGGTTCATCTTGCTGGTGATAGCTAGCTAGGGTTTATAGGTCCTTATAAGCAGGGTTGATGATAATTCTTTATCTACTTCAAAAGAATAACTTTTGAAGAACATACTTCTTAAATAATAAGTATGACAATTAGGGTTGAGGTGGTCTAGGTTTTAGTGTTGGTTCTATTAAGTAAGGAATAATTGGCTCCTAAATAGGATGGTTGGTAAGTATCCCACACTAGTAGGATTTAGTGGAATATGATTAGGTAATGCTCAAGATTTGGCATAGTTGCTCCCGAGATTCATCACATTGGTGTGATGCTAAGCATGGATAACTAAGCTTGGTGTCTCAGAAGATAGGATCTAGGGTTGGTCCTATTTGATCAGCTAAGCATGAACACCTGTAATACCAAGGTATTAGAGATGGGCCTCTATTATTTTATGTGGACATAGGTATGTCTTTAGTTGCTAATCATGGCTCTATGATTTGAAAAGGAAAGTATCATGATCACATGTTCTAACCTAGGGTTTAGGTTAGAAGCAATTTAGGGTTCACATGTAATAATGGAACTAGGATTCCTAATGGAGTTAGGGCTTTAGGGTTCCTCATGAAATGATAGGTTTCTAGTTTTCTCCCTTATGGAACTGGGGTTTTCTAATTACTATATAGTATTTAGGTTAACAACTTCATTATAAGATTGAAGTTATTAATAGTTTTGAAATACAAATAATATTGAGTTTGTCATATTATTATTTTTATTGAATTAATAACTAAGGTAATTATTAATTAGGGTTTAAATTCCAATATTAAGGATTAAATAAGTTACAAATAAGGACAATTAGTGTTAATGTTTTCTTTGTTTACTTTACTGGTTTTTATTTATTTTAGATAGTTTTCCTAATTATTGAAGTTTAATTGAATTTAGAATTAATAGATAAGGCTTAAATAACAAGTATTAAATAATTGAATTTTTATTAAAAATATAAATTTCATTTTATATTTTTATTGGGTAGATTTTTCTTTAATAAGAATTTTGATATCTCATTTGTATTTTTCGGAATTAAACTGAATTTTATCAATTCATGTAAAGTTGCAGCAATTTAATAGGATTTGAATTAAAACCGGAAACCACTAGATGCACCCGGGCTAAACTACCCCCAGGGGCTGACTGGTGGACCAGTCGCCACGCTGGCTGCCACCTTCACTAGTGGAAAAAAGGCTAACTGTGGCGCACCAAAATCGAATTCTGTGGCGCATATCCAGGTCGCCACAGTTACCACGCGACTAGTATTGAAACTTCTGTGGCGCATATGTACGTGCGCCACAGAATTTTGAAACTTCTGTGGCGCACCATGCCAATATGCGCCACATAATTGTCTGTCAAACTTCTGTGGCGCACCATGCCAATATACGCCACAGAATTTTTTTTCGAATTTCAAATAAAAAGTGGCGGCCAGATCTAGATCTAGATCTAGATCTAGATCTGGGGCCGCCGAAATTTCGCCGTTTTTTTGTGTGGTGGTGGTGGTGGTGGTGGTGTTGGCCGGTGGAGGAGGTGGTGGTGTTGGTGGTGATGGTGGTGGTGGTGGTGGTGGTGGTGGTGGTGGTGGTGGTGGTGATGGTGGTGGTGGTGGTGGCCGGAGGTGGTGGTGGTGGTGGCCAGAGGTGGTGGTGGTGGTGGTGGTGATGGTGGTGGCCGGAGGTGGTGGTGGTGGTGGCCGGAGGTGGTGGTGGTGGTGGTGGTGGTGGTGATGGTGGTGGTGGTGGTGGCCGGAGGTGGTGGTGGTGTTGGTCGCCGGAGTTGTTCGTCGGAGGAGGAGGTGGTGGTGGTCGCCGGAGGAGGTGGTGGTGGTCGCCGGAGGAGGAGGAGAAGGTGGTGGTGGTGGTCGCCGGAGGAGGTGGTGGTGGTCGCCGGAGGAGGAGGAGAAGGTGGTGGTGGTCGCCGGAGAAGGGAGGAGGTGGTGGTGGTGGTGGGAGGAGAAGTGAGGAGATGGAGAAGTGAGAGGAGAAGTGGTGGAGGAGAAGTGGTGGAGGAGAAGAGGTGGAGGAGATTGGCGTCGGCCAAATTCAAAATTTTCGGGCCAAACTTCTGTGGCGCACGGACCAGTGGTGCGCCACAGAATTTTTTTTAAATTTTTCTATTTTGCAGGAAAAAAACTTTAACTGGTCGTAACTTTTTACTCTTTTCGAGTTTGTTAAATTTCAGTGGTGCTAGATGACATAATATATGGGAATCTCAAAGGATTTTATTTTTTGAAATTTCTATCTATTTCTTTTATTTTTTACAAAGGTAAAAAAGGCGATCCACGGGGGGGGGGGGGGGGGGGGTGGATTTGCGTGGGGAGAAAAAATCCTGCAGAATTCTGTGGCGCATATTGTTGGTGCGCCACAGAAGTTAATAATTCTGTGGCGCACATGCCACCATGCGCCACAGAATTTTGAACTTCTGTGGCGCATATGCCACCATGCGCCACAGAATTCACTTCGCCCATGTGCAGTGCTGGACCCCGCGTGGGCCCCATGGAAATTCTGTGGCGCACCAGCCACAGTGCGCCACAGAAAGTCGACATTCTGTGGCGCATGGAGCTGACGGTGCGCCACAGAAACGGTCAAATTTTTGTGGCGCATGAATGTGGTGCGCCACAGAAATAATTTTGTGGCGCATGGACAGTTTCGTGCGCCACAGTTGTTGTTTCTATCTATAATGGTTTTCCTACTAGTGCTTGGCGGTGATGTGGCGACCAAGGCCTTCACCGGCGGGCAGTGGCGATGGTCGCCGGCGGTACGGTGCTCCCCCGGGCTAACTGATACGCGTAGATGCACACGTCCGTTGGGAACCCCAAGTGGAAGGTATGATGCATATAGAAGCAAGTTTCCCTCAGTATGAAACCAAGGTTTAATCGAACCAGTAGGAGCCAAGAAGCACGTTGAAGGTTGATGGTCGCGAAATGTGATGCGGCGCAACACCAGGGATTCCGGCGCCAACGTGGAACCTGCACAACACAACCAAAGTACTTTGCCCCAACGAAACAGTGAGGTTGTCAATCTCACCGGCTTGCTGTAACAAAGGATTAAACGTATCGAGTGGAAGATGTTTGCAAAGAAAACAGTAAACACAATTGCAGTAGATTGTATGCTATGTAAAGAATAGGACCGGGGTCCACAGTTCACTAGAGGTGTCTCTCCCATAAGATAAAAGCATGTTGGGTGAACAAATTACAGTCGGGCAATTGACAAATAGAGAAGGGCATAACAATGCATATACATGATATGATAAATATAGTGAGATTTAATTGGGCATTACGACAAAGTACATAGACCGCCATCCAACTGCATCTATGCCTAAAAAGTCCACCTTCAGGTTATCATCCGAACCCCATTCAGTATTAAGTTGCTAAGCAATAGACAATTGCATTAAGTATGGTGCGTAATGTAATCGACAACTACATCCTTAGACATAGAATCAATGTTTTATCCCTAGTGGCAACAGCACATCACAACCTTAGAACTTTCTGTCACTGTCCCAGGTGTCAATGAAGGCATGAACCCACTATCGAGCATAAATACTCCCTCTTGGAGTTAAGAGTAAAAACTTGGCCAGAGCCTCTACTAATAACGGAGAGCATGCAAGATCATAAACAACACATAAACAATAGATTGATAATCACCATAATCATAGTATTCTCTATCCATCGGATCCCGACAAACACAACATATAGTATTACAGATAGATGATCTTGATCATGTTAGGCAGCTCACAAGATCCAACAATGAAGCACAACAAGGAGAAGACGACCATCTAGCTACTGCTATGGACCCATAGTCCAGGGGTGAACTACTCACTCATCACTCCGGAGGCGACCATGGCGGTGTAGAGTCCTCCGGGAGATGAATCCCCTCTCCGGCAGGGTGCCGGAGGCGATCTCCTGAATCCCCCGAGATGGGATTCGCGGCGGCGGCGTCTCTGGAAGGTTTTCCGTATCGTGGCTCTCGGTACTGGGGTTTTCGCGACGGAGGCTTTAAGTAGGCGGAAGGGTAGGTCAGGGGGGCTCACGAGGGGCCCAGATGACAGGGTGGCGCGGCCAGGGGCCAGGCCGCGCCGCCCTGTGGTCTGGCCACCTCGTGGCCCCACTTTGTTATCTCTTCGGTCTTCTGGAAGCTTCGTGCAAAAATAGGACCCTGGGCGAAGATTTCGTCCAATTCTGAGAATATTTCCTTACTAGGATTTCTGAAACCAAAAACAGCAGAAAACAGCAACTGGCTCTTCGGCATCTTGTTAATAGGTTAGTTCCAGAAAATGCATAAATATGACATATAATGTGCATAAAACATGTAGGTATCATCAATAAAGTGGCATGAAACATAAGAAATTATCGATACGTTGGAGACGTATCAGCATCCCCAAGCTTAGTTCTGCTCGTCCCGAGCAGGTAAAACGATAACAAAGATAATTTCTGAAGTGACATGCCATCATAATCTTGATCATACTATTTGTAAACATATGTAATGAATGCAGCGATCAAAACAAAGGTAATGACATGAGTAAACAAGTGAATCATATAGCAAAGACTTTTCATGAATAGTACTTCAAGACAAGCATCAATAAGTCCTACATAAGAGTTAACTCATAAAGCAATAAATCAAAGTAAAGGTGTTGAAGCAACACAAAGGAAGATTAAGTTTCAGCGGTTGCTTTCAACTTATAACATGTATATCTCATGGATATTGTCAACATAAAGTAATATAACAAGTGCAATATGCAAGTATGTAGGAATCAATGCACAGTTCACACAAGTGTTTGCTTCTTAAGGTGGAAGGAGATAGGTAAACTGACTCAACAATAAAAGTAAAAGAATGGTCCTTCAAAGAGGAAAGCATCGATTGCTGTATTTGTGCTAGAGCTTTTATTTTGAAAACATGAAACAATTTTGTCAACGGTAGTAATAAAGCATATGAGTTATGTAAATTATATCTTACAAGTTGCAAGCCTCATGCATAGTATACTAATAGTGTCCGCACCTCGTCCTACTTAGCTTGGACTACCGGGTCTTTGCATGCCATGTTTCAACCAAGTGTCACAAAGGGGTACCTCCATGCCGCCTGTACAAAGGTCTAAGGAGAATGCTCGCATTTTGGATTTCTCGCTTTTGATTATTCTCAACTTAGACATCCATACCGGGACAACATGGACAACAGATAATGGACTCCTCTTAAATGCATAAGCATGTAGCAATGATTATTATTCTCATATGAGATTGAGGATATATGTCCAAAACTGAAACTTCAACCATGATTCATGGCTTTAGTTAGCGGCCCAATGTTCTTCTCTAACAATTTTGCATGCTCCAACCACTAAAATGATAGATCCTTCAGACAAGACGGACATGCATAGCAACTCACATGATATTCAACAATAGTTGATGGCGTTCCCCAGAAGCATGGTTATCGCACAACAAGCAACTTAATAAAAGATAAAGTGCATAAGTGCATATTCAATACTACGATAGTTTTTAAGGCTATTTTGTCCCATGAGCTATATATTGCAAAGGTGAATGATGGAATTTTAAAGGTAGCACTCAAGCAATTTACTTTGGAATGGCGGAGAAATACCATGTAGTAGGTAGGTATGGTGGACACAAATGGCATAGTAGTTGGCTCAAGGATTTTGGATGCATGAGAAGTATTCCCTCTCGATACAAGGTTTAGGCTAGCAAGGTTATTTGAAGCAAACTCAAGGATGAACAGGTGCAGCAAAACTCACATAAAAGACATATTGTAAACATTATAAGACTCTACACCGTCTTCCTTGTTGTTCAAAACTCAATACTAGATATTATCTAGACCTTAGAGAGACCAAATATGCAAATCAGATTTTAGCAAGCTCTATGTATTTCTTCATTAATGGGTGCAAAGCATATGATGCAAGAGCTTAAACATGAGCACAACAATTGCCAAGTATCACATTATCCAAGACATTTTAGAATTACTACATGTAGCATTTTCCAATTCCAACCATATAACAATTTAACGAAGAAGAAACTTCGCCTTGAACATTATGAGTAAAGCCTAAGGACATATGTGTCCATATGAAACAGAGGAGCGTGTCTCTCTCCCACAAAGTGAATGCTAGGATCCATTTTATTCAAACAAAAATAAAAACAAAAACAAACCGACGCTCCAAGTAAAGAACACAAGATGTGACTGAATAAAAATATAGTTTCAGGGGAGGAACCTGATGATGTTGTCGATGAAGAAGGGGATGCCTTGGGCATCCCCAAGCTTAGACGCTTGAGTCTTCTTAGAATATGCAGGGGTGAACCACGGGGGCATCCCCAAGCTTAGAGCTTTCACTCCTCTTGATCATAGTATATCATACTCCTCTCTTGACCCTTGAAAACTTCCTTCACACCAAACTTCAAGCAAACTCATTAGAGGGTTAGTGCACAATTAATAATTCACACATTCAGAGGTGACACAAACATTATTTTCACTTCTGGACATTGCATAAAGCTACTGGACATTAATGGATCAAAGAAATGAATCCAACATAGCAAAAAAGGCAATGCGAAATAAAAGGCAGAATCTGTCAAAAACAGAACAGTCCGTAAAGACGAATTTAAAGCTGGCACCAGACTTGCTCAAATGGAAAAACTAAAAACTAATGAAAGTTGCGTACATATCTGAGGATCACGCTCGTAAATTGGCAGATTTTTTAGAATTTTCTACAGAGAACTGTGCCCAGATTCGTGACAGACAGCAATGCTGTTTCTGTGCAGCGATCCCAAATATAACATCAACTTTAACATATAAACTTTACTTGGCACAAAAACATGATAAGGAGAGGTTGCTACAGTAGTAAACAACTTCCAAGACTCAACAAAACAAAAAAATTCTGTAGTAAAACATGGGTTGTCTCCCATAAGCGCTTTTCTTTAACGCCTTTCAGCTAGGCGCAGAAAGTGCAAATCAAGTAACATCGAGAGTAGAAGCATCAACATCATAACTTGTTCTAATAATAGAATCAAAAGGAAACTTCATTCTCTTTCTAGGGAAGTGTTCCATACCTTTCTTGAGAGGAAATTGATACTTAATATTACCTTCCCTCATATCAATAACAGCACCAACGGTTCGAAGAAAAGGTCTTCCCAACACAATAGGACAAGATGCATTGCATTCGATATCCAAGACAACAAAATCAACGGGGACAAGGTTATTGTTAACCGTAATATGCACATTATCAATCCTCCCCAAAGGTTTCTTTTTAACATTATCGGCAAGATTAACATCCAAATAACAATTCTTCAATGGTGGCAAGTCAAGCATATCATAAATCTTTTTAGGCATAACAGAAATACTTGCACCAAGATCACATAAAGCATTACATTCAAAGTCATTGAATTTCATTTTAATGATGGGCTCCCAACCATCTTCTAACTTTCTAGGAATAGAAGTTTCAAGTTTTAGTTTCTCTTCTCTAGCTTTTATGAGAGCATTTGTAATATGTTTTGTAAAGGCTAAATTTATAGCACTAGCATTAGGACTTTTAGCAAGTTTTTGTAAGAACTTTATAACTTCAGAGATGTGGCAATCATCAAAATCTAAATCATTATGAGCTACAGCAATGGGATCATTGTTCCCAAGGTTGGAAAAAATTTCAGCAGTTTTATCACAAGCAGTTTCAGCAGTTTTAGCAATTTCAGGCAGTTTTGTTCGCTTTGCACTAGGAGTAGAAACATTGCCAACACCAATTATTTTACCATTGATAGTAGGAGGTGCAGCAACATGTGAAGAATTAGCATTACTAGTGGTGGTAATAGTCCAAACTTTAGCTACATTATTCTCTTTAGCTAGTTTTTCATTTTCTTCTCTATCCCACCTAGCACGCAGTTCAGCCATTAATCTTATATTCTCATTAATTCTAACTTGGATGGCATTTGCTGTAGTAGTAATCTTATTATCAATATCATTATTAGGCATAACTTTCAAATGTAAAAGATTAACATCAGAGGCAAGCCTATCAACTCTAGAAGCAATAGTATCAATTTTATCAAGCTTTTCCTCAACAGATTTGTTAAAAGCAGTTTGTGTACCAATAAATTCTTTAAGCATGGCTTCAAGACCAGAGGGTACACTCCTATTATTATTGTAAGAATTCCCATAAGAATTACCATAACCATTACCATTAGCAGAAGGATATGGCCTATAGTTATTACCAGAGTTGTTCCTATAAGCATTGTTGTTGAAATTATTGTTTTTAATGAAATTCACATCAACATTTTCTTCTTGAGCAACCAATGAAGCTAAAGGAACATTATTTGGATCAACATTAGATCTACCATTCACAAGCATAGACATAATCACATCAATCTTATCACTCAAGGAAGAGGTTTCTTGAACAGAATTTACCTTCTTACCTTGTGGAGCTCTTTCCGTGTGCCATTCAGAGTAATTTATCATCATATCATCAAGAAGTTTTGTAGCCGCCCCCAATATGATGGACATAAAGGTACCTCCAGCAGCTGAATCCAATAAATTCCGCGAAGAAAAATTTAGTCCTGCATAGAAGGTTTGGATGATCATCCAAGTAGTCAGTCCATGGGTTGGGCAATTCTTTACCAAAGTTTTCATTCTCTCCCATGCTTGAGCAACATGTTCAGTATCTAATTGCTTAAAATTCATTATGCTACTTCTCAAAGATATAATTTTAGCGGGAGGATAATATCTACCAATAAAAGCATCCTTGCATTTAGTCCATGAATCAATACTATTCTTAGGCAAAGATAGCAACCAATCTTTAGCTCTTCCTCTTAATGAGAAAGGAAACACTTTCAATTTAATAATATCACCATCTACATCCTTATACTTTTGCATTTCACAAAGTTCAACAAAATTATTGAGATGGGCAGCAGCATCATCAGAACTAACACCAGAAAATTGATCTCTCATGACAAGATTTAATAAAGCAGGTTTAATTTCAAAGAATTCTGCTGTAGTAGCAGGTGGAGCAATAGGTGTGCATAGGAAATCATTATTAACTGCATTTGTGAAGTCACACAACTTAGTATTTTCAGGTGTATTCATTTTAGCAAAGGTAAATAAAACAAACTAGATAAAGTAAATGCAAGTAACTAATTTTTTTGTGTTTTTGATATGGAGAGCAAGACAGTAAATAAAGTAAAACTAGCAACTAATTTTTTTGTGTTTTATTTAGGTGCAGCAAACAAAGTAGTAAATAAAATAAAGCAAGACAAAAACAAAGTAAAGAGATTGAGAAGTGGAGACTCCCCTTGCAGCGTGTCTTGATCTCCCCGGCAACGGCGCCAGAAATTTAGCTTGATACGCGTAGATGCACACGTCCGTTGGGAACCCCAAGTGGAAGGTATGATGCGTATAGAAGCAAGTTTCCCTCAGTATGAAACCAAGGTTTAATCGAACCAGTAGGAGCCAAGAAGCACGTTGAAGGTTGATGGTCGCGAAATGTGATGCGGCGCAACACCAGGGATTTCGGCGCCAACGTGGAACCTGCACAACACAACCAAAGTACTTTGCCCCAACGAAACAGTGAGGTTGTCAATCTCACCGGCTTGCTGTAACAAAGGATTAAACGTATCGAGTGGAAGATGTTTGCAAAGAAAACAGTAAACACAATTGCAGTAGATTGTATGCTATGTAAAGAATAGGACCGGGGTCCACAGTTCACTAGAGGTGTCTCTCCCATAAGATAAAAGCATGTTGGGTGAACAAATTACAGTCGGGCAATTGACAAATAGAGAAGGGCATAACAATGCATATACATGATATGATAAATATAGTGAGATTTAATTGGGCATTACGACAAAGTACATAGACCGCCATCCAACTGCATCTATGCCTAAAAAGTCCACCTTCAGGTTATCATCCGAACCCCATTCAGTATTAAGTTGCTAAGCAACAGACAATTGCATTAAGTATGGTGCGTAATGTAATCGACAACTACATCCTTAGACATAGAATCAATGTTTTATCCCTAGTGGCAACATCACATCACAATCTTAGAACTTTCTGTCACTGTCCCAGGTGTCAATGAAGGCATGAACCCACTATCGAGCATAAATACTCCCTCTTGGAGTTAAGAGTAAAAACTTGGCCAGAGCCTCTACTAATAACGGAGAGCATGCAAGATCATAAACAACACATAAACAATAGATTGATAATCACCATAATCATAGTATTCTCTATCCATCGGATCCCGACAAACACAACATATAGTATTACAGATAGATGATCTTGATCATGTTAGGCAGCTCACAAGATCCAACAATGAAGCACAACAAGGAGAAGACGACCATCTAGCTACTGCTATGGACCCATAGTCCAGGGGTGAACTACTCACTCATCACTCCGGAGGCGACCATGGCGGTGTAGAGTCCTCTGGGAGATGAATCCCCTCTCCGGCAGGGTGCCGGAGGCGATCTCCTGAATCCCCGAGATGGGATTCGCGGCGGCGGCGTCTCTGGAAGGTTTTCCGTATCGTGGCTCTCGGTACTGGGGTTTTCGCGACGGAGGCTTTAAGTAGGCGGAAGGGTAGGTCAGGGGGGCTCACGAGGGGCCCAGATGACAGAGTGGCGCGGCCAGGGGCCTGGCCGCGCCGCCCTGTGGTCTGGCCACCTCGTGGCCCCACTTCGTTATCTCTTCGGTCTTCTGGAAGCTTCGTGCAAAAATAGGACCCTGGGCGAAGATTTCGTCCAATTCCGAGAATATTTCCTTACTAGGATTTCTGAAACCAAAAACAGCAGAAAACAGCAACTGGCTCTTCGGCATCTTGTTAATAGGTTAGTTCCAGAAAATGCATAAATATGACATATAATGTGCATAAAACATGTAGGTATCATCAATAAAGTGGCATGGAACATAAGAAATTATTGATACGTTGGAGACGTATCACTAACTAACTACACCACAAGACTAAGCGCGTCGAGGTGAACCTGCTGGTACTAACGCTGCCCCGAATTGGTCGCCGGAGCAAGCTCGACAGCGAGGCCGAGCGGCGGCGCTCGCAGACGTGCGACGCGGCGGCGATGCTGGGCGTAATCAAGTGAAGCGGGGGTACTAGGAGGACCACGAGCTCACCAGGAGCGTTTTGGTGAGGTCGGCGAAGCTTGGGGAGGTCGCAGTCGACGGCGAACGGCGACGGTTGATGGTGACCGGCGGGGAAATGAGGTCGCAATTCGAGGGCCTCAAGGCTTCCCGGCAAGCGTGCATCGACGAGGAGGTTGCTGGGGACGAGGCGAAGCTCCAGGGCTTCACGGCGGTGCTCGAGGTGGCCCTAATCGGTGACGGCGAAGATGACCGGGGAGGCTAGGGTTTGCGAAATTGGTGAAAAGGAAGAACAGGAGCGAGGAGGGCTTTGGCCGAGTATTTATAGGGCTCCTGGGTTCGTCGATGGTCGCCCAGGTCAACAACGGCGGCCGGGACGTGGCTTGCCGGCGTCGTGGCGCTCCCCAGTGGGTCGACGGTGGCGAAGACGAAGGTGGCGACCTCGTCTTCGGTCTTATCCGTCGAAAAGGTATGGTGGGCGGTGTTGGGCTGCTGTGTTGGGCCGTGTTGGGCTGAGGTGCTGGACTGCACCATGGGCTGCTCGGCCAGGTAAGTCCAGGTACGTTTTCTCTCATTTTCTGTTTTATATTTTCTGTTTTCAATACTATTTGTTGAATTCAAATTTGAATTCAATTCTGTCTTGCAGATATTTGCAAATATTAGTAATTATGCTAATCCATTCAAGGTTTACCATACTGACTATTGTTTCACTATTCTATTTGAATTCATATTTTATATTAAATTATTTGCATATTTGTGAACTTATTCAAAATAGCAAATAGATATGAGTTTATATTCTTATTTTTATTTTCCTTTTTCTTGTGAATCAATTCTGTTATGATTTATTAGAGTTGTTAATTTCAACTCAAAGTATTTTAGAGGTTGCTATTAGGACTTGATTTCTATATGAGAATTGGATGACTTACATATGATTTTATGTGAGCACCAATTTATTAGGGTTTTCTAATTTCCATTTATAACCCCTTGTAAGATTTAACACTATCATTATCTTAGAAAGTATCTAAGGTAGGTATTGTTTCCATCATGGTTTGATCTTAATTATAAGGATAAGTGGTTAATCACCACCATGGTTTTAATTATAAGGTTTAGCACTAGGTGTTTCTTCTATTTAGTAATTGAAGCATGAGATATACCTAGTGAGCAATTCTAGGGTTCTAATTATATTTACCTAATGGCACATGGTTTGGAACTTAAGTGTGGTCTAGAGTTCCCCTATGTATGATAATATAGTTACTTACTTAATATTTCATGTGCTCCACTAGTTACTAAGGATCTGAGAATTCTATCTTATACCAGTGGTCTTCTATTCTTATCTTTAGTCTATCATTAAAGTAACTAAGTGGCTATGGTTCTTTCTATAGTTAACTTTGGTTATAATGATGAATGGTTTCTCACCACATAAAGTATAGAGTTTGATTCTAATGTTTTCTTATGTTCTTTAATTGAGGAATAAATGGAATATGGATGTGGTAAGATTTTACTTATGATCACTAAGTGATTCACAAGTTTAAGGTTGGGATATAAGCCTAGGGTTGCTTACTAGTTACTTCCCTATGATTTCATGTGGTGTATGATATCTACTTAGCATATAGGGTTTAACTGGTAATTATATATCTCCAAAGCATGGTCATGGGTTAGATATGATTAACTAGTTCTTAATATATTCTACCTCAAGTTCTTAGGTTTATGATCATTACCCAATGGTGATGATCATGCATGGTATGGCTTCACAAAGTATCACTAGATATATTTGGCTAGGGTTATACCTATTACCTCTCTCACTCCAGAAGGACTTGGATTATAATCTAAGGTTCTACTCAAGGAATGATGATGTGATTATCTGAATATGTGGTTTGCCTAAGAATTCTACCTTGCTATCTTCTGAAGCTTGTTCTTCAGGAATTCTGATAAACCTGCTTCTTGTGGTATGCCTCCACCTCCTAGATGCTTCATCTTGGTCCTATCTAAATTATGGAGTGGCCCAACTCTTTGGTTTGCTTGTATCATGTACAAGATGATGGAATGAAGGAGGTAGAGGGTTCCTTTTATAGTCTTGGGCATGCTTTAGTATCATGACACATAGGTGGGTGACTCTTGTTTTAATTTGATGAGTAAGGTGTTTGGTTGTCATACTCTTATCCATAGCAATCCTTTAAGCATGAGGTGGCATAGCTTAGGATTCAAGCTATGTAGATATTTCCATCCTATGTGGCATGGGTATTATCCTCTCATTTGATTTGTTTTTGGATGGCCAAGTGGCTTTTGTTACTAAATATCTTGTGAATGATTTTATGCTTATAGGTGAGTCACTATATCATATATGATTGTATTTATATTGTAATTGGGATCAAAATGTCAAAGACAAGTATTATACCCCAATTTTGAATGGTGATGTTTGATTTCACCAAGGCATGAGCATATGAGTTTTGGAATACTCATATTTTATTTTATTCAAATTGTTTGAACTATAATTCGTAATGTAAACGAATTTAGTTTTGTGATATTCCACATATTTAATAAGTTATGATTAAAATCAGAATGTGTGGCTTTTATGCACTTAGGTCCTTGTGTTTTACCATATTTAATAATAAGTTTTAGAGTGAATTAAATTATACCTCCAATGTAGTTGCTCAAATTTTAAGTATTAATAATTTAGAGTTTGTTTCTTATCTCTTTGATGGGTATAAACCTCTCCCATCTCTAGGGTTTAATGATAAACTTGTATTGGTGTTAAATTCAAAAGTTTAGTTCAAGAAATACCATGAGGTTCATGGTAGGAATATTTATTTGTTAAAGACATGGAAAAGATAAGTGAAGGATGGTTTCTTAATTTGTAGTTGAATAGATGTTCATATGTTATGGCAAAGATTACCATATTATGATCTTTTATAAGATCAAGCAATTTATCATTGAGTAAAGTGTTGTTGTGTTGATTATTAGTTCCATTTGATCTAACCCCTTAGATCAAATCATCTCTACCCAAACCAAGGTTTTAACAAAGTCACATTGAGGTTTATAGCGCTTGACTTGATGAGCTACTTCAATTCCACCAAGATCAAGTGAAACTTCGATTGTGGATCGTTTTACTTTAAAGCGCGAAAATTCCCCGGATTTTCTATGCATGAATGCAATGCACACATCTGTTTCCTCTATTTTTGTAACCCCAAATACTGGGATATTACATCCGTGATCCTTCCGGCCACCGCCCCAAGCTTTCAACGGATCCCCCGACGGAGAGTCCTTTGTCTCCGGGAGCCTCGGGGCCTCCGCCTCATGGAGTGGAGGCGCGCGACGCCGCCCAGGGGGAGGCGCGCGACGCCGCCCAGGGGGCGGCGCGCCCCCGGAGATGGTCTTGACGATCGGGGGGCCTCCAGTCGTCGAGGTGGCTCGCGGCGGTGACCAGGTGACCTTGACATCCTCCACCCCCGATGCTGCCAATGATGGTAGGGTCGAACAATCCCCTGCTCCTCTCCACTTAGCACCCAGAGCTTCTCCTCCGGGCGGCCATGTAAGGAAACAATAGACAGACCTCTGCTCGCAAGAGCCCCCTGTTACCGGTAAGGAAAGCGTCGAGGCTGGTCCTGCATTCTCGGTGCTCCTCGCCGCCCGACTGCAGCGCATATCAGTGAGGCAGGACGCCCTCCGCGAAGCCCTTTATGAGTGTGTCGGTAGCTTGGTCATTGAAAACCAAGCGCTGGCCTCAGAGCGCGACCTGCTCCGCATGTAGCGGCTTGAGTTCGAGAAGTTCCAAAAGTCTGCTCGAGAAGACGTCTGCAAACTGCGCGAACATGCCTATGAGGATGTTGCCGAGAAACTGCGGCCGGTTGAGCTCACGGAGAAGGCAGTTGCGGCTCGCGAGGAGGCTGCTTTGGCTAGAGTCAAAGACCTAGACCTCCGTGCTTCTCAGCTGGACTCCGACGGCGCCCAATTCCCAATGGAACAAGACTCTTTTCAGGTGATGCCGGCTGCAGCTGAGGGCCATGCGAAGAAACTGGAGGAGGCCACTGCCTCCCTCTCTTCCACACACGACGAAGTTGCCTCGCTCAAGGGGTCCTTGACCAAACTGCAGACTGAGCTTGACAACACGGCGAAGCTTCGGCATACGCAGGCTGACCAAGTGCGCTCCATCAACGCCCAACGGTCCAAGGAATTCGGTGTGCTGGCGGCTGGCTTGGAATCCTTGTTCCTCCTCCTCGGCTTGTCCCCTCTTCCGGCCCTTGTGGTGCCAGAGGGTGAAGATGGCGAGGCTCTTGCCGCATACCTTCGCCAGATGTTCACCACCTTCGGGCAACTGGAGCCTTTGATCCGTGACATGATAGCCAACGACATTGCCAGTATTCTACGCTCTGCGGGGCATTGTATCTTCTACCATCTCCAGTGACTTGAGATCCCTCTCAACTTGAAGGAGCTCGTAAGGAGCGCGCCGAAAGCCGAGGAGCTGGCGAAGATGGACGGAGGGACCGTGACAGAGGAGAAAATCAAGCAGGGCATGGCATTGCTAGTCGACAGGTATAGGCACCAAGACAAGGCCAAGCCTTCATCAGAGCCTTCTTCGGAGTCCTCAGGTATAGCTACCGGCTAGGAGGGCGAGACCGAGGGTGATGGCTCGTCGGAAGATGCAAATACTCCCGGAGAGACTCCTCGAGATGATGCCACCTCTCCTGCACATGCCTAGCTGCTTCGCTGCCCATCCAGCGGCCTTTATCTTATTTTAAGTCCTTGTTGTAAGACTCTGAACCTAGACCTGGTGGTCTGTTTAGCTCGTAATTTTCCTGCAAGACAGGTGTAGAAATTTTAATTTTGGTTATTGCAAATGCTTTCTGTGCCTTCTTGTTGGTTCTTCGAGGAAGAGACCGCAAGCTTGATACATAGGCATTCATCCTGTGCGTGTATTCTTGTTAACCCCTCGAGGAGGTGGCTGTAAGACTTGACGCACAGGGTTCCACGTGACTGACACATGTTGGGGGTGTCCTGTATGCCTGTTCTTGTTTGTTCCTCGAGGAGGTAACCGTAAGACTTTACATGTAGGCTACATGACTCCTTGTTGGTCCCTCGAGGAGGCAGCTGTAAGGCTTGAACGCGAGGGGTGTCCTGTATGCATGTTCTTGTTAGTTCCTCGGGGAGGTTACCGTAAGACTTTACATGTAGGCTCTGAACGTGACTCCTTGTTGGTCCCTCGGGGAGGTGACCGTAAGGTGTGCACGCGAGGGGCGTCATGTATGCGTTCTCTTGATGATTCCTCGAGGAGGTAACCATAGATTCACATGTAGGCTCTGATGTGTCTCCTTGTAGGCCCCTCGGGGAGGTGACCGTAAGGTTTGCACATGTATTAGAATTGTCCTGTCAGCGGATTCCGTTGGCTCCTCGGGGAGGTAACCGTAGACTTGTGCCTTAGGCTCTGTTGGGTCTCCTTGCAGGTGGGACCGAAGGGTTGTGCGCGTTGTTTTTTGCGTCTCCTTGTGGGTTCCTCGGGGTGGTACCCTAAGGTTTCTGCGCGTTGTTTTTGCGTCTCCTTGCGGGTTCCTCGGGGAGGTACCCAAAGGGTTCTGCGCATTGTTTTTCCTGTCAGCGGATTATGTTGGTTTCTCGGGGAGGTAACCATAGACCTGCGCCTTAGTCTCTTTTGCGTCTCCTTACTGGTTCCTCGGGGAGGTAACCGAAGGGTTCTGCGCATTGTTTTGTCCTGTCAGCGGATTGTAACACCGTAGACCTGCGCCTTAGGCTCTTTTGCATATCCTTACTGGTTCCTCGGGGAGGTAACCGAAGGGTTCTGCGCATTGTTTTGCTCATGCGATGTGTTCCTCGAGTGTGTTGTCGTGCGAGGATATCAGATACCAAGTGACTTGGTGTCACGGGCATACCCTTCGGGTACCCATTATTGGTATACCTGGCTCGGCCCAATATGGAGAAGGCCCAAGAAGGCAACCCGAAGAAGTAGCCGACTAGGACTCTTGTAAAACCCTAGGCTGGTTGCATATATAAAGCTAGCCAGGGCACCCGATAGAAGGAGGCAAACAGATAGACAGCATAGCTCCGCCTACGGCGGCACCCTACAAATATACTTATGATCATATAGTAGATTGCTAGCAGCACGTAGGGATCCTCCACCGAGGGGACCCGAAGCTGGGTACGTCGTGTGCCTAATCTCGCTCCCGGAATCTCCATCGTCGATCTCTCCCGAAACCCAAGTCTACAATACGTAGGCATTGTCGAGGTGATCCCTCGTCAATTGGCGCCGTCTGTGGAAATCACGACGACTGGATTTTGTCATCCGGGCGGGATCCATCGAGTTCATAATCAACAATGTTCAGATCACATCTGGGCATAAAATCATCGAGTTCGTCATCAAGTACTTCATCGGCCGGGCGGCCGGATTTTTTCGCGTTGCCATCTAGTTACTTATGGGCGGCGACAGGGCTGGCGCATAGTGCGATCGGGCAAGCACGCGGAGCACAAATCTGTCGGCAACAACGCCATGAGGAGACCTGGAATACAAGGCTGAGCGGGTAATAACAAGGCTACAACACGCTGCGATTCCTGTACCCACAGGTTTAAGATCCGATCTATTTGTACCAAGAAGCAAAGCTAAGTACTATTAACTACTCTTACGTCCATGTTACACTAGCATCACTATATCTTTGATCCGTTTATTAGTACTGCTAAGCTAACTATATATAGCAAAGATCAATTACTTCGTCTTTTTCTACGAGAATTGCACTTCGATTGGCTCCATCAAACATACCGCAGCTGATCTCCTCACGATGGAAGCATCATATAAACTGTTGACAGAGCACGATGATTGGGCTACATCAGATCGGAATAAAACTTCAACTTTTTTTGTTGTGTCGTTCCCGTCCGCCATCGCGCACTTGACACACTTGGGCTCACCCGTCGAGGATCCGTCACAATCGATTGTGTCATCTACATCAACTACGTCCTCTTCATCGACGACTTCCGGCCAGGCACCGCGCGACTACATCGACTGCGTCTGCCGGACGACGTACTTCCACATCAACTCCGCCGCGCCCGATAAAAAGCTAAGTGTTCCTCTTCCGAGAGTTAATTATTATTTAATTTTCGCCACACCAGAATACCCGGGGGCTGTGCCATTGCAATATTACAGAAAATACACCCCACACTAGGGGATGCATCATTACATCGTTACCGTGAATACACCAATGACTTTATTTTCTTTGGCTATGGATATATCTCCTTCGGCTCAGTGGATTTATTTTGTTCGGCTTACTGAAATTATCTTCTTCGGCTCAGTGGATTCATCTTCTTCGGCTTACTAAATTTTGTCTTTGTCGGATTCATCTTATAAGGTTATCATTGGTTTCCTCTAATATAATACTACCCAACGCATTTTCAGGTCACAAGTCAGTGGATTCATCATCTATGATTATTACTGGATTTATTTTCTTCGGGTCAGTGAGTTTATTTTATTCGGATTCATCTATATGGAAATTTCTGGTTTACTCTTATAAAATTACTACCCGACGCGTTTCCGGGAAAATGGATTCATCTTCTACGGTTATTACTGGATTTATTTTTTTCGGGTCAATGGATTCATCCTCTATGATATCGGCGGATTCATCTTCAATATATGCTTCATATTTAATGTGGATTAATCTCAAATACTTCATCTTGGATTCATCTTCCCGGATTCATATTATTGTCAATGGCTTCATCCTAAATGGCTTCACCTTATATGACGCCGCGACTCCGCCAACTTCTTCCGACGTCACGGCTAACACTCGGGGGCTTGACAACGATTACGTCCCGAGTAAACACGGTGTCTAAGCAAAAATAATGACATCACCCCAGCAGCGCTCGGGGGCTCGGCTAGTTCTTCGTCAAACAATATGGCGGCATTTATTTTCGCTCTTTGGTGGTTTCTACTTCGGCTCGACTTCTTCTCCGCACTCGAAGACTTCATCTCAACGACTCCGTCGTGCCCAATAAGCTAAGTGATTCCTTTGTTTTACATAAAGTTAATTATCATTTACTTTCGCCGGACCCGACACTCGGGGCCTGCGCCATACTTCTTCACTATACATCTCAGGTTGGCAAAAGAAGAACTGTGCCTACAAAAATTGTCTTCAAGAGAGAACCCGACGAAATCATCTTCAGGGAGGACCCGACGAAATTGTCTTCAAGAGAGAACCCGACGAAATCATCTTCAGGGAGTACCCGACGAAATTATCCTCAAGAGAGAACCCGAAGAAATCTTTTTCAGAAAGGACCCGACGGAATTTTCTTCAAGAAGGATTCGAAGAAAATCTCTTCAAGGATGAACCCGACAAAAAAAACAGAGAAGGGAAAAATCTTCGAGTCCATATACTCTTCATTTATTCCAGTCACATATTCAATGAAAAGCATACTTCAAGGAAGTCGATAAAGAAAGTTGAGCCTACACCCAAGTGCAAACACTCGGATGTAGCCTCGGGGGCTACTCCCATCGAGAGCGCTGGTCGCGCACCCGAAGAAATAAAATTCAATATAGCAAGACAATATAGAAGGAGCATCAAAATCCTATTCAACAAAAGATAGCAAATCGGAGAAACGGTTCAACCCGGGGAAATGGAGCATTCCATTAGCCGAACAAAGGGCACTTGACAATATATTCTCAGAGCGCCTCAGTCGCGAATTAATCTCTGAATGCCGCAATACTTTGCGAAGGTAAGTCCCCAGGATCTGTCCTGCGCGGCGTGGCACCGCCTCTGACGGCGTCCTGCTACTTTTTTCCGTATCAACAGATACGAAGAAAAATCCTAACGGACGCGTTAGGTACCCGATAAAACATGACTGGAATTCGGCATCTGGTAAGACATTAAGCGGCACATGTCGAATTACGCCAGTATCCCGAGATCATGTCCAGGCACGTGATCTTGAAGTAGGTTTTTGCGGATTGCCACAAGAGCAGTTAACTGGTACCTGATCCGTCAGATGAACCAGCCCCAATTACCGTTATCCATGTACAATATATTAGACGAAGAAAATATAGTGTCTCTTTGATCTCGAAGAATTTGAAAAAGAGAAAAAGCATGGAAATTTTATTCGATTCTGTAAATATATAAAGATTTGTAGACTCAACTCGACTCTGCGACTCGAGTAGAGCTTACTCCCATCGGGAGCACATGGATAAGTCCTCTAAACAGGAGTCGATAAAAAGAGGGGTTGCGCCCAGAAATATAGTCAAGTTCTTCATCGAGTAGTACAACTTGAGTCTATGCCCAAGTGCAAGCACTTGCCCATAGACTCGGGGGCTACTCCCATCGGGAGCGCTGGTCGCGCACCCGATAGAAAATAATTTCGAGACATCATCTACGCTGCACATGATTTACGACATGGACCTCGCCTTGTATTTCTTCGATTTCGGAGATGATTATGCTTGGAGTCTCTACGCAAGTCTTCGACTTCCCTAGACACTCGGGGGCTACAGTCATGGGCATACCCTTCGGGTACCCATTATTGGTATACCTGGCTTGGCCCAATATGGAGAAGGCCCAAGAAGGCAACCCGAAGAAGTAGTCGACTAGGACTCTTGTAAAACCCTAGGTTGGTTGCATATATAAAACTAGCCAGGGAACCCGATAGAAGGAGGCCAACAGATAGACAGCATAGCTCCGCCTATGGCGGCACCCTGTAAATATACTTATGATCATATAGTAGATTGCTAGCAGCACGTAGGGATCCTCCACCGAGGGGACCCGAAGCTGGGTACGTCGTGTGCCTAATCTCGCTCCCGGAATCTCCATCGTCGCTCTCTCCCGAAACCCAAGTCTACAATACGTAGGCATTATCGAGGTGATCCCTCGTCACTTGGTGAGGTGGCTTAGTGCGGGTAGCGACCCCGCTGCCAGAGCTCAGTTGCCCAAGTGTAGGACTGATGGGTTACCCCGACTAAGGCACAGTGACCAGCCACCGCTCGCGCGGCGCACACAATCGAGAACTCAGGGAACGGTTTGAGACAAGTACTTGAATCCATCAGGGGTGAAATCAAGAATGCTTTATTCCAATCAGCACGGGTGTGCGTTGAGAATGTCCGGAAGGAATCCCAATATAGGGACCCTTCTTCAAAAAACAGGAAATCCACTGCTGGCTGGCGACTGCCCCTGGGAATTTCCTTGGAGGGTTATAGCTCCCTTAAGCTGCTAGGTGTAATAGGGACCGACAGAGAACCGCTTGAGGAATCTCGGTGGTGTGCGCCCACTTCGCGTAAGTTATCCTGCTGACATCATTGGTTGGTCTTTGCCATTGTCTCGGGGCCTAGGTGGCTTCTCTGCCCTGCTGGTCTTGTGTCGGGAGTACCCCACTTCCTCAAGATGGGGCTCGATCACCTCTCCTTTGAACTCCCGCACCCTTCATGGTGCATGGTGAGACATGTCTGGGAATTTCTACCTGGAGGTGTCGAGCGCGCCTTCCTATTTGGAAGGTCGCCCTTGAGCGTGTCGCGAGCCCCCGAGACCCCAGTGCCTTAGAGTTTTCCTGACCGGTCCTCGCTGAGGGTAGTGATCTCCATGGCCTGGGCGAGGGTAGCGGCGTGTGCTGCTCTTTTTTGCACTGGCACGCTCCTGAGAGAGCATCTACTTCTTCCTCTCACTGCCTCCGAGTTGTTCCAGAACATCGTCATCAACAGGGAAGGTTGCTGCGGCTTCTCGGTAAGCGTGCGCCATAGAACGTACCGCGTCAGTCACATCACAACAAATCGTGGCGATCTCCCCATTGCAGCCTGGCATCTTGATGAGGTTGTAAGAATGGTGGGGTGACTGCCATGAACTTGGCGAGAGCTGGGAATCCCAGGATGGCATAGGACCAGTTAGCTGATATCTTTACCAAACCTCTACCACTACCTTTTTCTCAGTTATGTAGAAGCAATCTCAACTTGTCTAGACTAGTTGAGATTGAGGAAGGGTGATAAATAATAGATATCGATGTATATACCGTATATGTATTGTAGTCGAGCCATAGGGCTGTATCGAGCGCATCGCTTCCGCGGTCATCGTTTCCGCGTCTGCGCAGTAGCCTTCGCCATCAATGTCGTGGCTACCTCTTCTGCACGCGCACTGGCAGGCGGCGTCTGGGCTTCTACGCCACCATCAATGGCATCGTGTCCCGCGCGCTGATACGTCTCCAACGTATCGATAATTTCTTATGTTCCATGCTACTTTATTGATGATACCTACATGTTTTATGCACATTATATGTCGTATTTACGCATTTTCTGGAACTAACCTATTAACAAGATGCCGAAGTGCCAGTTCCTGTTTTCTGCTGTTTTTGGTTTCAGAAATCCTAGTAACGAAATATTCTCGGAATTGGACGAAATCAACGCCCAGGTTCCTATTTTGCCCGGAAGCATCCAGAACACCCGAGAGCCGCCAGAGGGGGGCCCTGTGGGCCCCAGATGATAGGGTGGCGCGGCCAGGGCCTGGGCCGCGCCCCCCTATGGTGTGGGCGCCCCTTCGACCCTCTTGCGCCGCCTCTTCGCCTATTTAAAGCCCCTGCATCGAAAACCCTACAGAGGAAGCCACGATACGCGAAACCTTCCAGAGCCGCCGCCATCGCGAAGCCAAGATCTGGGGGACAGGAGTCTCTGTTCCGGCACCCTGCCGGAGCGGGGAAGTGCCCCCGGAAGGCTTCTCCATCGACACCGCTGCCATCTCCACCGCCATCTTCATCACCGCTGCTGCTCCCATGAGGAGGGAGTAGTTCTCCATCGAGGCTCGGGGCTGTACCGGTAGCTATGTGGTTAATCTCTCTCCTATGTACTTCAATACAATGATCTCATGAGCTGCTTTACATGATTGAGATTCATATGAGTTTTGTATCACTACTATCTATGTGCTACTCTAGCAAAGTTATTAAAGTAGTTCTATTCCTCCTGCACGTGTGTAAAGGTGACAGTGTGTGCACCGTGTTAGTACTTGGTTTATGCTATGATCATGATCTCTTGTAGATTGCGAAGTTAACTATTGCTATGATAATATTGATGTGATCTATTCCTCCTACATATGCATGAAGGTGACAGTGTGCATGCTATGTTAGTACTTGGTTTAGTCTTTTGATCTATCTTACACTATAAGGTTACTAAAATATGAACATAATTGTGGAGCTTGTTAACTCCGGCATTGAGGGTTCGTGTAATCCTACGCAATGTGTTCATCATCCAACAAGAGTGTAGAGTATGCATTTATCTATTCTGTTATGTGATCAATGTTGAGAGTGTCCACTAGTGAAAGTCTATTCCCTAGGCCTTGTTCCTAAATACTGCTATCACTGCTTGTTACTGTTTTACTGCGTTACTACTGCTGCGTTACTACTGCATGTTTACTTCCCGCAATATTACTACCATCAACTGCATGCCAGCAAGCTATTTTCTGGCGCCATACTACTGCTCATATTCATTCATACCACTTGTATTTCACTATCTCTTCGCCGAACTAGTGCACCTATTAGGTGTGTTGGGGACACAAGAGACTTCTTGCTTTGTGGTTGCAGGGTTGCATGAGAGGGATATCTTTGACCTCTTCCTCCCTGAGTTCGATAAACCTTGGGTAATCCACTTAAGGGAAACTTGCTGCTGTTCTACAAACCTCTGCTCTTGGAGGCCCAACACTGTCTACAGGAAAAGGAGGGGGAAGTAGACATCAAGCTATTTTCTGGCGCCGTTGCCGGGGAGGAAAGGTAAAAGGTACTCACACTCCGGATCTCGGCTACTAAGCTATTTTCCGGCGCCGTTGTAAGTACTCGAAGCTATTTCCTTTAGATCCTGCAATTGCATCTTTTTGTTTCTTGTTTACACTAGTTAGGCATAATGGAAAACAACAAAAATATGAGAGATCTTTATGAACTTTATCTTGAATTAGGACATGATGTGTTTGAAGAAAGAATTAAGAAACCCATGGAACTTTATATGCATGCTAATGGGAATGTTATTACTATGAATGCTTTGAACACCATTGTTGCTAATGCTATGGAAAATTCTAAGCTTGGGGAAGCTGGCTTTGATGAGCATGATATTTTTAGTCCCCCAAGCATTGAGGAGAAAATTTACTTTGATGATACCTTGCCTCCCATTTATGATGATTATAATGATAGTAGTCTTTTGTTACCACCTGTTATGGAGGATAAATTTGATTATGATTACAATATACCTCCTATATTTGATAGCTACTTTGTTGAATTTGCTCCCACTACAATTAATAAGAATGACTATGCTTATGTTGGGAGTAGTAATTATTTTATGCATGAGACTCATGATAAGAATGCTTTAAGTGATAGTTATATTGTTGAGTTTGCTCATGATGCTACTGAAAGTTATTATGAGAGAGTAAAATATGGTTGTAAAAAATTTCATGTTACTAAAATGCCTCTCTATGTGCTGAAAATTTTGAAGCTACACTTGTTTTATCTTCCTATGCTTGTTACTTTGCTCTTCATGAACTTGTTTATTTACAAGATTTCTATGCATAGGAAGCATGTTAGACTTAAATGTGTTTTGAATTTGCCTCTTGATGCTCTCTTTTGCTTCAACTTCTATTTCTTGCGAGTGCATTATTAAAACTGCTGAGCCCATCTTAATGGCTATAAAGAAAAGAACTTCTTGGGAGATAACCCATGTGTTATTTTGCTACAGTACTTTGTTTTATATTTGTGTCTTGGAAGTTGTTTACTACTGTAGCAACCTCTCCTTATCTTAGTTTTGTTGCATTGTTGTGCCAAGTAAAGTTTCTATGTCAAAGTTGATGTTATATTTGGGATCGCTGCGCAGAAACAGCATTGCTGTCTGTCACGAATCTGGGCACAGTTCTCTGTAGAAAATTCGAAAAAATCTGCCAATTTACGAGCGTGATCCTCAGATATGTACGCAACTTTCATTAGTTTTGAGTTTTTCCATTTGAGCAAGTCTGGTGCCAGCTTTAAATTCGTCTTTACGGACTGTTCTGTTTTTGACAGATTCTGCCTTTTATTTCGCATTGCCGCTTTTGTTAAGTTGAATGAGTTTCTTTGTTCCATTAACTTTCAGAAGTTTTGTGCAATGTCCAGAAGTGTTAAGAATGTTTGTGTCACCTCTGAACATGTGAATTTTTGATTATGCACTAACCCTCTAATGAGTTTGCTTGAAGTTTGGTGTGAAGGAAGTTTTCAAGGGTCAATAGAAGAGGGTGATATAATGTGATCGAGAAGAGCGAAAGGTCTAAGCTTGGGGATGCCCCGGTGGTTCATCCCTGCATATTTTAAGAAGACTCAAGCATCTAAGCTTGGGGATGCCCAAGGCATCCCCTTCTTCATCGACAACTTATCAGGTTTCTTCTGGTGAAACTATATTTTTATTCGGTCACATCTTATGAACTTTACTTGGAGCGTCTGTGTGATTTTATTTTTGCTTTTGTTTTGTTATTTTCATTCTCTGAATAAGTTCATCCTTGTGTGGGAGAGAGACACGCTCCGCTGGTTCGTATGAACACATGTGTTCTTAGCTCATAATATTCATGGCGAAGTTTCCTCTTCGTTATATTGTTATATGGTTGGAATTGAAAAATGCTACATGTAGTAATTGGTAAAATGTCTTGGATAATGTGATACTTGGCAATTGTTGTGTTCATGTTTAAGCTCTTGCATCATATACTTTGCACCTATTAGTGAAGAAATACATAGAACATGCTAAAATTTGGTTTGCGTAATTGGTCTCTCTAAGGTCTAGATAATTTCTAGTATTGAGTTTGAACAACAAGGAAGAATGTGTAGAGTCTTATAATGTTTACAATATGTCTTTTATGTGAGTTTTGCTGCACCGGTTCATCCTTGTGTTTGTTTCAAATAAACCTTGCTAGCCTAAACCTTGTATCGAGAGGGAATACTTCTCATGCATCCAAAATCCTTGAGCCAACCACTATGCCATTTGTGTCCACCATACCTACCTACTACATGGTATTTTTCCGCCATTCCAAAGTAAATTGCTTGAGTGCTACCTTTAAATAATTCAAAATTTATTACCTCTTATTTGTGTCAATGTTTTATAGCTCATGAGGAAGTATGTGGTGTTTTATCTTTCGATCTTGTCATTTACTTTTGACAGACTTTCACAATGGACTAGTGGCTTCATCCGATTATCCAATAATTTTGCAAAAAGAGCTGGCAATGAGGTTCCCAGCCTCAATTAATTAACTTGCATTAATAATTCTCTTCACATGTTTTGCTCTGATTCATCAGTAAGCAACTTAATTTTGCAAATAGACACTCCTCCATGGTATGTGAATGTTGGAAGGAACCCGAGGATTCGGTTAGCCATGGCTTGTGTAAGCAAAAGGTTGGGGGAGTGTCATCTAATAAATAAAACTAAAGTACATGTGTAAACAAAAGAGAAGAGGGATGATCTACCTTGCTGGTAGAGATAACGTCCTTCATGGGAGCCGCTCTTGAAAGTCTGGTTGATGAGGTAGTTAGAGTGCCCACTACCATTCGTTGACAACAACAAACACCTCTCAAAACTTTATTTTTATGCTCTCTTGATGTTTTCAAAATCAAAGCTCTAGCACAAATATAGCAATCGATGCTTTCCTCTTTGAAGGACCATTCTTTTACTTTTATTGTTGAGTCAGTTTACCTATTTCCTTCCACCTCAAGAAGCAAACACTTGTGTGAACTGTGTATTGATTCTTACATACTTGCATATTGCACTTGTTATATTACTTTGCATCGACAACTATCCATGAGATATACATGTTACAAGTTGAAAGCAACCGCTGAAACTTAATCTTCCATTGTGTTGCTTCAATGCCTTTACTTTAAATTATTGCTTTATGAGTTAACTCTTATGCAAGACTTATTGATGCTTGTCTTGAAAGTACTATTCATGAAAAGTCTTTGCTTTATGATTCATTTGTTTACTCATGTCATTACCATTGTTTTGATCGCTGTATTCATTACATATGCTTACAATAGTATGATCAAGATTATGATGGCATGTCACTTCAGAAATTATCTTTGTTATCGTTTTACCTGCTCGGGATGAGCAGAACTAAGCTTGGGGATGCTGATACGTCTCCAACGTATCGATAATTTCTTATGTTCCATGCTACTTTATTGATGATACCTACATGTTTTATGCACATTATATGTCGTATTTACGCATTTTCTGGAACTAACCTATTAACAAGATGCCGAAGTGCCAGTTCCTGTCTCGCTGTTTTTGGTTTCAGAAATCCTAGTAACGAAATATTCTCGGAATTGGACGAAATCAACGCCCAGGTTCCTATTTTGCCCGGAAGCATCCAGAACACCCGAGAGCCGCCAGAGGGGGGCCCTGTGGGCCCCAGATGATAGGGTGGCGCGGCCAGGGCCTGGGCCGCGCCCCCTATGGTGTGGGCGCCCCTTCGACCCTCCTGCGCCGCCTCTTCGCCTATTTAAAGCCCCTGCATCGAAAACCCTTACAGAGGAAGCCACGATACGCGAAACCTTCCAGAGCCGCCGCCATCGCGAAGCCAAGATCTGGGGGACAGGAGTCTCTGTTCCGGCACCCTGCCGGAGCGGGGAAGTGCCCCCGGAAGGCTTCTCCATCGACACCGCTGCCATCTCCACCGCCATCTTCATCACCGCTGCTGCTCCCATGAGGAGGGAGTAGTTCTCCATCGAGGCTCGGGGCTGTACCGGTAGCTATGTGGTTAATCTCTCTACTATGTACTTCAATACAATGATCTCATGAGCTGCTTTACATGATTGAGATTCATATGAGTTTTGTATCACTACTATCTATGTGCTACTCTAGCAAAGTTATTAAAGTAGTTCTATTCCTCCTGCACGTGTGTAAAGGTGACAGTGTGTGCACCGTGTTAGTACTTGGTTTATGCTATGATCATGATCTCTTGTAGATTGCGAAGTTAACTATTGCTATGATAATATTGATGTGATCTATTCCTCCTACATATGCATGAAGGTGACAGTGTGCATGCTATGTTAGTACTTGGTTTAGTCTTTTGATCTATCTTACACTATAAGGTTACTAAAATATGAACATAATTGTGGAGCTTGTTAACTCCGGCATTGAGGGTTCGTGTAATCCTACGCAATGTGTTCATCATCCAACAAGAGTGTAGAGTATGCATTTATCTATTCTGTTATGTGATCAATGTTGAGAGTGTCCACTAGTGAAAGTCTATTCCCTAGGCCTTGTTCCTAAATACTGCTATCACTGCTTGTTACTGTTTTACTGCGTTACTACTGCTGCGTTACTACTGCTTGTTTACTTCCCGCAATATTACTACCATCAACTGCATGCCAGCAAGCTATTTTCTGGCGCCATACTACTGCTCATATTCATTCATACCACTTGTATTTCACTATCTCTTCGCCGAACTAGTGCACCTATTAGGTGTGTTGGGGACACAAGAGACTTCTTGCTTTGTGGTTGCAGGGTTGCATGAGAGGGATATCTTTGACCTCTTCCTCCCTGAGTTCGATAAACCTTGGGTAATCCACTTAAGGGAAACTTGCTGCTGTTCTACAAACCTCTGCTCTTGGAGGCCCAACACTGTCTACAGGAAAAGGAGGGGGAAGTAGACATCACGCGCGCCCAGCCTTATAAGTCAACCGACATTGTCCCTGCCATTGCCCACACTAGTGACACCTCCACTCCCACCCCTCACCGCCGCGCGCCACCGCATAACCATGGGAAAGAAGAAGCACGACTCCGAGGCATCCGGCAACGGCAGCAAGAAGGTGGAGCGGACGCACATCTCGTGCCCGTCGAGGTGGTGCGGCTCATGCACGAGAACTGGACGCCGTGCGCCGGCTGGCGGAACGTGCACCTGCCTAGCGGCGGCTAGCGGCTCAGCCACCTCCGGGTGCCTGTCCTTCCCGCGCCTCCGCGAGAGCCAGACATGAGCACTGATATCCGGCGCAGGCGGCGGTACCGGCCGCCGAACCTCCGCGCTGACCCCGCCTTCGCCGTCGACTCCAACACCTGGCACAAGACCGAGAAGGATTCGAGGAGGCAGTCGGGCTTCCTCGGCGACAAGGACTTCCCGTTTGACCATAAACCGCCGCCTCGTCATCAAACACGGCAGCCGCCGACGCCTCCACAATACGACGAAGACGACTACAACAACGCGCTGGCCTACCACAACGAGGAGGCCAAGGATGACAACGACGACTACGTTGCCTGTATTTTCCAGGAATGGCAGACATCCATGGCCGAGGGCCGGGAGTTCGAGTACCCGGCGACTATGAAAGACGACGAGATCGAGAGGCTCAGTGTCCTCGTCTCAGAGGTGGACCGACCGTGCAGCCGCTGCTGCCCCGGTACGCCACCGACATCATGCCGCCGAGCCTCACGTAGGAAGAGGCCCTGCGATGGGCGCTCGAGGACTCGGCCCCGCAACCGGTTGAACCGCCGCCTCCACCTCCGCCGTACAATCCGTGGGCGGCTCCACCTCTACCAACGGCGTGGGCTGCTCAACCTCCAACATCGGAGTGGGATGCTCCACCTCCACCACCACAGGAGGCACCGGCGTATGTTCCGCCAGTTCCCAACTGGCCGTTGCCGGTACCGGATTTCGTAGTGATCGACGATGACGATGATGAGTAGGCGGGTTTTATATTTTTATTTTCCTTTCTTTACTATGTTAATTTCTTTTTCGAAATGGGAGCATAGCCCCTCTGCATCCAAAGGATGCACACATCTTTTCTTTATTAGATTATTCACAAAGCCTTACAAGGAAGATACAAAGATCAACTTGAAGCCATCTTTCCAGCGACAACTCGCTATACCTACAAAAGTGATGAAGGGGGCGACCATGAACAGGGCCATTACCATGACAATACACCAACACACATCATCTAAAACCGAGTGCTTTCCCAAGCGGCCCATTGGCGGGTGAGAAGCACAACCAGTCAAACAGATCCTCAGCGCGCGTCATTGCACACGCCGTAGAAATCGCTACCGTCTTATTCCTTGAACCCATCTGCAAGAGGGATCATCGCCTTGACCTTGCCAGCCTGCCATCGATGCCGCCACGGTGCCAGGCGACACCACCATCCCGCGCGCGTCCATGACACTGCGTCCGTCTCCGAGACACCACTGCACCATGCTATCGAGAGTCAACGACGCCGACACAGCAGAAACACACCGCTCCACCTCAGCACCACCACCATCCGTTATCTGCTCCAAAAACGATGCCCCCAACAGGTAGAACGACGCTACGTGCCACCATCATCCGATCCGGGAGACCCAGGTCTGGGGTTTTCCCCGGAGCAGCCCAGGCGAGAAGAAAACGTAGACTGCAGAGACAGTGCCTTACACAAGGTAGCGACGAACATGCGCCGCCATCGTACGCCATGACCGAAATCAGGGCCGGCTTTCACCGACGTTCATCGTGCCGCTGGAGCCATCCCCGACGCAAACGGATGCGCGGTCGATTTCGACCATTTGGACCGACACAAACAGACAGGCGCGAACATTTTGGACGTCCGAAATGCGTCGCCCGATTGGAGATGCCCTTAGCCCAAGTGAGCATCAACACTGAACATCCCCTACCTACTTTTGGTTCGAGAAACATGGGGCGTCAAAATGAAGGGGGGCAGTACCAAAAGATATATGAAACTGTATTGCTTAACAAAATCACTTAGACTACATGACTAGATATAGATTGGTGGGCACAATATCTAATACCAACGATTGATTGGCATTTTCATCAGTCGAAGCGAACAAGCGAAATCCTGAAGCAAGATGATATATACGGAGTCGGTGAGCATGGGGCAGGGTAACGTTCTTGTCATTGCGCAGAATGAATATGCACATGTCTGCTCAGTCAGTTCGTGTCGTCCTTGCTGCTATGGCCATTGTGGGGGTATGTGCCTGGCTCCCTCCACCAAATCGCCATCGGGAAACCGGCATGCATACTCGAGTTTCGGACGCTTCTCCTCGCCAGTTTCTACTTCCAGTGCAAGTTCCAGAACCTCAATATCACAGCGGAGTTGCCGCTCAAAATGTTGGTGTTGAACATTTTTTCATGTTTGATGCATCGCAAAATATTTTCCATCTTAGCAAATACTACGACGACAACTTTTTGTGCCTTCGCAAGACAACTGTGGACTTGAGAGGGAAACCTGACCACTAGCTTCACCAAGTCACCATCCATCACTACTAATGAAGAAACAAAACACTTGCCAAAAACAAAAGAACCAGAATGAAAGAGCACCAGTGCATCTTATGTTCTTATAGTAGAGAAATTCAGATTTCAGACATGTGCATTTTTGTTCGATACGGTAGTTCAGAAACATAGACACATGCATTTCAGCACTTTTCCGGTACACGATTAAATCCTATAAGTAGCCACTCCATACAAGACAGAAGAACCTACATACTTCATAGAAGACGCAGTTGTGGACACCATCACAGGCCACACCATACAAGAACTACGACAGAACCTACACCATTTCTGCGTCTCACCAACCTAAAAGTAATTCGTATATCTGTGTTGCAAATTTATCAGTTTGAAATAGCTTCGGTGTTACATAGAGAGTAAGCTAGTATAGTAAAGGTGATCATAAATGGCTGGTACCTAGAGCTGTTAGCACCGGCTAACATGTCTGAAAGTTGATCATCAAATGGGAAAATTTGTCATTTGAATTCTTCCCAAAAGCTAGAAAGCAGTGAAAATCTTAGTTGGAACTTTTTCACTGAAATTGAGTACCAAAGAATGTAGATCATACCTAAAAAAAGAGCAACACAGAGGCAAAACCATAGGTAAAACAGACCAAACATGGACATAAAAATAGCAGTTTGCAAGCATCATATAGCAGATACATTCGATAGCCTAGATCATCATTCGACAACATTACAACTAGTTTGACAGTAAACAATAACATTAAACCATCAACCATTGACACTTCATACAAACATCACCAAAATTAGAAGTCTTTAAGATGATGCCATCAGATAAACAAGGAGCCAAAGTTGTCGTTATGATTCTTGGCACATCTTTGGCAGTCATCAATGATCAACCTTGCATCAAAAGAAGCATGATCCAACCTGTTCAAAGAGAAATGTTCAAGTTAGAACGCAAACTGAATATTTGTTCAAAAGGTAGTGTTTAAAATAATCAATTAGTTACATAATTGCTCATGTTGCTAATACAGGCACAAATGTTACACTTTTTCCATATAAAAATATATCTAAGAGTGGTTGTTTTTAGAGAACTTACTGCGTTTATAGAGGTTACACAAATTGATAGGAAATAATTTTGTTTATATTTTTAGTACAAAATGGAAATTGATAATTTAAGCACAATGAAGAATGAATTGTGGGCTACCTCTCCCCTTAAAGATCAACTTTTCAATTACTGCTTCTTAATTTACTTCCGGTGAAAACATAACATGTGTGAACAAAATGGAGCTGCGCAAATACTGATTGAAACCATAGGCCCACCAACATAAATAGCTTCACATGACTGACATAGGTTGAGTGCATTAACTTAAATGACCAAATGCTAGAGAAACTATTCAGACCTAACTAAGAGTGTCCTATATATAGCTATGGTATGCTAGCAAAACAAGACACCAGATGATGAGTTGAAGCAGAAGTCCAAACAACATGTAGTTGAGTTGGTCAACATATGAAAAGGATGGTCTTATCGACACCTACCACGAATCCGTCCATGAAAGGATGAGAATCATGTCGATGTTCAATCGTCGCTAATATCAATTAACCCTGCAGTGGAGTCAAATTGAAACGAGCTTCAGTAAGTGAAGTTGTTATGCGTGTAAAGATTTTTATGGAACACAAAAGACAATTTATGCTGAGAGCACGAAGAAACAATACAATATTTTCTGTACATAATCTAACTACGACTAGATACCTTGTGGCAAACACGAATGTCAAGGAACTTAAGATGAGACAACTAAGTTAAGGTATTCTAGATAGTGTCCTTTTGATACTAAACGTAGATGCATAAGAGAAGGGAATTATCAACATAGAATATTGACTAAAACTAAAGGGAACCTAATGTAACGAAGTCTGCATACATAGTTTCCAGTTTATGATGACAGCGGAAAGAAATAATATAATATTTGCTATACACAATCCAACTATAACTAAATACCTTGTGCCAAGCATGAATGTCAAGGAAATTCAGATGAGACAACTAACTTCAAGTAATCTAGAAAGTCATCTTTGGCTACTAAATGTAGATGCACAAGAGAAGGACATTATCAACATAGAATAATAACTAAAAGAAAACGAAACCTAATGTAACGAAGTCTGCATACAAAGTTTCCAATTCATCTTTTTCTCCCACTCCTCCATTTCAGCTTATTTTTCGATAAAATATGAGGGTTTGCATACATAATTTTCAGCAGTAAGCATAATTAGCTAACTAACAATTATGTCCATGTTGCACAAAAAACACATACTCACCACTGGTAATATAAAGATAGCATTCCACAGAAGAATATGCCCGGAAGATTTCGTGTATTTGTGCGCATATATCATCAAGTGACGAGGCCGCAAGTGACAGAACCACAATCATTTGTTCAAGCATGGGCGCACATTTGAATATCAGCTTCAAGAAATCAATCTCATGATCGTACCCTTCAAATTCATATATCTCCACTTCTTTGAGAGCGGTCAATGAGATAATTTGGGATCTCCAGTCCGGATTGTCACAAGCACAATCATGTGGGCATTCATACTTCAACTAAAACAAAAAATACATTATATACTAAAAGCAATATACTGTAATAAAATAGAGACACTACGTTAGTTCGCATCACTTAAATAATTTTCATAGTTAGATCTAAAGCGTGGGGCTACAATTTAACAAAATATTAATAGTTATGTAACAAAATATTAATACATACATAGATGAGTGGGCCAGTTTGACACGTTCAATTTAGAAAGGGAACTGCCGTACCTAACAGCCTGGAAAAAATAATAAAGCGGTAGTCCCAAGAGGTATCCTAATAGGACTCAATTGACATGTTCTATGTTGGAAAATACCAAATAAAACCTGCGTATGTCCAATTAAAAAAATATTACGTCGTAAGATTTGTAATTTGTAGTTCAGATTTAACTAGAGAACATCACACGATCTCATCATTCCGCTCCGTATGATGAAGTCCATATCAATTAGATGGAATCTACGTCTATGGTGTGTCAAATAGGTACATAAACACTCCAAATATGATTGGTTGGCTTTGTATTAAACAAGGACATGTCGTGTCATATATGGCTATGTTCATTACGCTAGGAACAACGTGGTTTCTAAAAAAGGAAAAAAATTGTCAGAAAAAAAACATGAGAAATGTTGATGCATCCATCAGGTGTTGGCACGTTGTGGTCTGGCAGCAAGGAAATTGAAATGGCCTTACAGGGGGCACTGAAAATTTAATTACGAATTACATCTTGCAAAGACGCAGAGAAAACACTTTGGAAGGCTTCAGATTCGGTAGTTTTTAGCCTACATGCAAGATATAGTCAGTTTACATATTGCAGATTCGCAAGGTTCGTTCCAGGAGCCATATAAATTTATTACTGTTAGCGCCTTGCATTTTAAAAAGGCCAAGTTTGTGGAAACTATGAATTATATAGTATGCCACAAAAGTTAACGTACATGACTCATGTAAATCTATGGTGCCAATTCATTTAATGTGTGAAGGAGAGATTTAAAAATTACCAACTTTTTATTTTTCCAGCCACGTGCAAGCAAATATGATTTTACATCGGACAGCAGATATTTTTGATCATGTATCAAATACAAACCTTCTTTCCAAGGCACTCTAATAAGTAATATACCTATTATATTTTCAAATAGTTAACACATAAAATACTGCAGTTTCTCTGCACTTTTCCTTAACCGTGATACTTCAAATCATTGATACTCTATATTATCTCGAATTTTTATATAGATGAAGCTAAACTCGTCTGTTATTTTAAAGCTTTAAGATTTTTATATTTTCCAGTAGTTTTAGAGGATGATTGCTATATGTGGCTACATAGTGCAAGAGTATCAGCAAATTGTAAAAACTAAGATGCACTACAGAGGATTTTGGTATGTTTTCCTATTCACATTGTTTTCTTATATACTCTGCCTTTTATGTTAGTGAATATCAGGAATCAACTTACACTATAATTTTGGACACGGCTTAGTATGAGAATTCTGTCACATGAGCAGAACTCTCATTCAAAGCATATTAAGTTGCTTAATTGTTCATGCTTAATGCAATTGAGAATATGAACAGACCAGCAAAACCACTTCAGATTTTAGACTCTTGAAGTCATGTGCTCACAAAGATATGTCAAAAAACAAAGAAAATTAAATACCGCTCATGATTTTCTCTTTCTCTCATATAAGGTAATCGGACATGCCCTGTGGTAGTATAGATTGTATAATGACTAGATTGAAGAGAGTGATAGAGAGAGCGAGATGTTTGAGAAAATAGATACAGTATAACGCCCCTTCATTTTTAAATAGATGGCATTCTTGAAAGCTGGCTCTCCAATTTTTCTAATTTTTAACTTATCAAGAAAAATACTGTAACATGTGAAAATAAATTTATATCATTAGATTCACGATGTTGTTTTAAAAACGTTTTTAAAGCAACTTATTGGTATACGAAATGCTAGAAAATTATCAAATCGGGGTACATGTGTATTTTTAGAAAAATCCAAGTATTTTAAAGTTTTAGAGTAAATGGTCAGAAGAAAATTCTAAAAATTGTGACACAAAAATTATTTCTACTCCCATTGATCCATAATAAGTGTTAGAGTTTTAGTTTAAATTAATTTGGACTAAGTTAATCTAAAGCCCCAACAATTATCATGTATGGGAGGGAGCAACACCAAAATAATATTGATGCAGCGTTGCATGTGTATAAGGATGATGATCTCCCTCAGAAAACATACTTATGATCAAATAAAAGCAACGTATATAAACTCAACTATTGATCTCATACTGGGCAAGATAGTGAGTTATATGAACTTTAATTCTGTGTAAACACATACAGAAATATAACTATAGTCATTGATATGGCATTTGTAGGATGGCACAATCTCATTCTGCCATATGATTAAATGATCAAGAATCTTTTCCACACAAGCGACATTTTATTTAGCATAACAATACTTAGGGTGGCTATAGAACTATACAATTTCGAATCGCATAACATAAGATATTCTGAACATATAAATTTATGTCTCAAACAAACATTATGCACTAAACATGATGCCCTCGCACGGTTCATTCCAGGAGCCATATAAATTTGTTACTGTTAGCAACTTGTATTTTAAAAAGGACAAGTTTGTGAAAACTAGGAATTATATAGTATGCCACAAAAGTTAACGTACATGACTCATGTAAATCTATGTCTCAAAAAAATATTATGCACTAAACATGATGCCCTCGCATCTGCGAGGGCCTCTGTGCTAGTTATATGTTTTAATTACTAGACAGTGTAGTATCGAGATATATAATCAGAGCAAAGAGCAAGGAATTACCGCTGATCTCTGTATGATGACTTTAAGCCACTGCGTCCTCATAAAACATGGATTCATCCCAAGTAGATGAAACACGAATGCTCCAAAACAATGCCCCTTTGTTTTGAGATGTATCTCCAAAACAGTGAACTCTGTGAGCAGATGCTTCTCTATCTCTTTCGTAGAGTTCTTTAATCCATCATGAACAACGGAGGAGGTCTGAAAAAGTAATTGGCATGATATATATCATTTACAAAAATTTAGTACAGCCAGAAGTTGCAAGAAATTGAGCATGAAGAAGAGACTCACAATACGGGCGTGAATTTGCAGCGAAGGGAACTCTCCATGTCTCTCTCCTGCCTGCAGCCTCAACTTGAGAATTCGCCAAAGACCATAGTCAATGGAGCAATAGGACCATTGCCATGAGATGTTCTCCACCATTGGTGCCAAGATAGATACTATGTTGACCTCACCGTAAGTCCTCAGAGACACCTTCAAATGTTTAAGCTCCGGAAGAACAAGGTCGACAGTATTTATATATACCTCCTGGGCTTCCACAGAAAGCTCTTGCAGCGACGCGGAGTGGACTGTCATGAAGGTATTGATGTCCTCGTGGTTTCCAGCAAGGTCATGAAACTTTAGCCTGAGCACGCGCAGGAGGGGACACCAGGGGAGGAAGGATTCGAAGCGGACATGACAGCCTGAGAGGGACAATGTCTCCAGCGCAGGGAACTTGATGTCGGCCGGCAGCTGGAGGGATAACATGGGCGAGTTACAAAAAAAGCGCCATGGAACGGCCAAGGCGAGTTCCTTGGGCTCGAGCAGCGCGGCGGCTCTTAACAGCGAGGTGACGCCGGCGGCGTCAGGCTTGTCCGGGACACGGAGATCAAGGAGGGAAAGACCCGGAGGTGGGCGAGGGACGTGGCCGAGAGCCGCTTCGAGCGAGGGGAACGGGACGTCACTGATGACGATGTGCCGGAGGATGGTCCAGAGGCCGTGCCACCGACGGGAGAGGACGCCAGTCCGCACGGCGGCGCGGACGCATCCGAGACGCGCGAGGATGAGGAGGAGCAGGTCGTCGTCTAGGTCGCTGATGCGGTCCACCTCTTCCTCTCCAACGCCGCCTCGGCCCAGATGCTCGGAGGAACGCCTGGGGAAGCCCTGGATCGGCTCCATGGATGCCCAGAACAGTTGCCCGAGTTGTCAGAACATGGGAAACGGCTTACCGGCGTTGGGATCGGGAGCACAGCCGCGTGCTGACGTGGGAACTCCGGAGCACAGAGACGTCGTCGGGACTCAGGGAGCGCGAGCTCAGCTACCCAGCGATCTGGAACTGGGGTATTGGCAGCTGATCGACGCCTGGATGGGTGGACTACAAATGGGGACGGCGGCCGGCGAAGTAACGATGGAGGAGCGGGCCTGCGCCGCCGCGCCGCGTAGGTCTCGTGCGCCTGTGAAATGGGATGGGGTTTTTTCTTTTTTTCCTTTTCGATTTGACCGGCATGTGGGAATTGGGATTGGAGAGAGACACACACAGACAAACGAGATAGCCGTTTCTACAGTAGATGACATGCCTTTTGCGGCTGGGTATGCCCTGACGTGGTTGTTCCTGACATTAAGTCACTGACGTGTGGGTTCCACGGGGAACATGGCCCACCTGGCATGGACTTGAAGTCAGAGAAAGTCAGGGTTGGGACCGTCGGAGGATCCATGTCCAGCACCTCTTAGCTTTTATGCATTTCGTACCATTAGCTTCGAATTTTGCGAAAAATACGCTGAAAACACAAAACGTCAAAACGCAAAACGTCAGGACAGTTCCAACGGGACTACGGACCCTGCTCCAGCGGGAGACGCAAAGTGATCGAGCCATTCGCGGCGACGCAAACCTGGTCTAAATATTCGCCAGGTTTGCGTCTCCGCGGACGCTCCGCGGTCGCGCCGAGTGTCCGCCAAAACTAACATAGGACCCGCGCGTCAGTAGCAGGGAAGCCGATAACATTCCCGCCAGTGGCCATTTCCCACGCGAAAAATCAAAGTAGATCGGCGCCAGCTGTCCAGAAGCGATGGACGTCCTCGCCGCTGCAGCCACCACCATGGATTTCGAGGTAACCCTCGCACCCGCCACCGCCCCAGACTCCCCCATAGCCACGACCATAGCCACAATGGAGGCCGCAGCTCCGGCGGAAACAAGGTGTCGAGACCGCAAAGCGTCGTGGCCGGCGCAGGAACCAGAAGGAGAGGAATGCAGCGGCCGCCGCCCTGGAGGCCAGCCAGCTGGGGTGGCAGATGCAGCTGAAAGCCGGCGCCTCGCAAGTATGCCTCCATCCGAGCTTAGCGTAGTCCTACATGCTCGTCAAGTGAGAGGGGATCGCGGGCGTCGCTCCTCCGGCCTCGTTGGTGAGCTCGGTAAGTTCCCAACTGCGTCCTGGAACGCCCGCTCCCTTGCAGGTCCACGTGGCGTCGCGGTTCGCCTCCGGCATGGCGCCGGTGCAGTTAAACGGGTCGCCGGTTCCCGACCTCAACCGGACGCCGAGAAGCGGTTACTCATGCCCGGGCGCGACACACAAGGCGCGTCAGGTGGCGGAGGAGAGCATGCCGGTGCCCCGCAGCCTGTTTGAGGAAATGGCACCATCTGCCCCGATGATGGACGACCCAGTACGTAAGCTCTCTAACTTTGTGCGACTGTCGTGTGTCATGCGTCCGACGTCCGGTGATTCGTAGGCCTATTGGAACGGATGGCATGACAGCGACATCGAGGCCATGTTCTACGGCGGAGGCTTCGTTGGCGACGCCAAGGCCTGGACAGGGCCGCATGATGAGTGGGCACCGACGCAAGATGCGGAGGACATCGATGGCGCACGCCTGTTCTCCACCCAGCCGATGCATGCAACAACCATGTGCGTCGACGACTATGAGGACGCGCCAACAGGACCTGTACTCACCACGGACGATGCTAGCAAGAAGAAGGGGGAGAGTCACGGGACAAAAGGGTTCAACGACGATGAGGACAAGTGTTTGTGCGACGCTTGGCTGGCGACCAACCATGACTGTATTAATGGCGCCCAACAAAAGGGCAAGGTGTACTGGGTCAAGGTGATGCAGGAGTATAATGAGAGATAGCTTCACGAGCCCTACGAGATGCCAAACCCTTGCACGGAAGAGTCCATCAGAAAAAGATGGAACTACATCAAACAAGAGACAAGCAAGTTCTGCTCCGCTGTCGAACATTGCATCAACAACCCCGTTAGCGGCGTTGGCGTCATGTTAGTGGTAAACAAATGAGCATGATCATTGTATTCTATGTACATCATTCGCAAACCATGATCCGGGCGTTAAACCAATTGCACTTATCCCGGGCCTTGGAGATGTTCAAGGCAGTGCATAAGAAGGGCTTCCATATGGTCCATTGCTGGGACAAGCTGATGGGCGCGCAAATGTAGCAAACAAGCTTTGCGGCCTACGATGATGCTGTGAAGAATGGGATAGAGGTTAACGTCGACAGCGAAGACGACGATCATGGCCGTCATGTCCTGCCACCTCGTCCCCGAGGCAATAAGGCTACCAAGGCCGATCTAGCCCGGGAGGCACAAGCCATTGTGTTCACCCAGAGCTTGCAGAAGTTGATGGCCGAGAATCAAGCCTCCATGGCGAAAAGGGATGAGAAGAAGCGTCTGGAAAAGAAGCCGCAGCTACCATCTACCTCAACCTCACGAAAGAGGTCATTGAGATCCAAAGAATGGACGTCGAGGCCAAAAAGGCAGACGCCAAGGCCAAATTGCGTGACGCCGAGGCCAAGACCCGTGCAGAGGACACACGGATCATGTTAGGCGACACGACAAGGGTCGACGACGACACCATGGCCTAGTTCATGAAGAGGCACGCCGAAATCCGCGCACGAGATGCCTGATCGGCGGCGCCAATGTCTAGCACCATGGCCTCCTTTTGGACTTCATATGTTGTTCAGGCCTTGTTGTGTCCCTTTTGGACTCCACTTTGCGCCATACCATGTGCAAAGTGTGATGAACTTATTTCAGACCTCAATATGAGCTAATTTGAGGCTATAATTTCATGAAAATTTGAGCTAATTTGAGGCTACAACCTCTTTTCTGAATTTTCTGAACCTAAATTGGCCCGCGCCGGAATTGTGTCTGTCCGCTGGAGCCACCCCCGACACAAACGGGCATGACCATTTTCGCGTCAGCGGACCGACGGAAACGGACGCCAGCGGACATTTTGACCCTCCAAAATGTGTCGGCCCGCTGGAGATACCCTCACACAAACTTTTTGGTATACACTTCCGCTTCCTAGTTTTTTATGTGGACAGATTAGCTATTGCATTGGCTCAACGAGCTTTTGTTATTCTTTCCATTAATCAATCAACTGGTTTCTTCAGGATCATGTAGTACGTTATTTTCTCCAAGTGTTTCTATGTTGGCGATGTGCATCCTGGAGGCAGTTCTGTTCGTACCATCTGGAGGTCAAGACATGACATGGCATTTGTCATAGTATCTTTGGCTATTGCTTTAACCATGATCAGTTGGTTAACTTTTGATAACATTTTCTCCTCCCACACTAGATTCGACACCAAACACTCTTTTAGGTACTAAAATTTCAGTTTCTTCTTCAATGAGCCTAAATGAGCGACAATATTCCTTTGCCGAACGTGGTGAATGATTTGTACTTGTGAATCATGTGTTTAGGTTGAAGCTCATGCAAGGCAAATATATATATTGTACTTTTGTTGATACCGAGCGGCATTAGCACACCAAGCACAAAAGTTCTCCACCTTCTCCAAGCATTGCAAAACATTGATTTGCAACAAAAATTGCAAACAACTTCACAAAAAATCACATAGCATTACAACAAAAACCATGTGTTTTTTACTCTATATCTCTTAGTATTGAACAAAATCCCATTGGAAAATCAACCCGCACTCGAGAGCTTCTCCGCTTAAAATAAAAAGGTATATCATTTTGGCCCCAATCTTCTCGATATTTACATTACTTATACCAGCATGGTAATTTTCCCGAGGCCACAGTGTATCTCGACAGAAAAATCCCACCCCTGTGTAGAAAATAACTATCCCAAAATGAACGTCGGAACATTTTAAAAAAAGTAATTCTACAAAATAAGTGGTTGAACATCATCTGGGCTGGTGCTGACTCTATTTTGGTGTTTCTGATCTACGCTCCACCTCTTTTCCGATACGCCGAGCGGGACCTTTATATAGGGGTTTTAGGTCAAGACCATTCTTGATGCATGGCTGAGGACGCTCGAGGAGGCATACATCGTAGGTGGTGCGGCTAGGGGTGTTGGCTGTGCCACCCATAGGTGTTCTGCCTCTCGGGCTCGGCTTACATGATTCAACGCTTCATATCATCATTCTTCGTAAAATATTGATCCTCGAAAAATTCTAGGTCCATTTGACTCCGTATAGGTTTCTGAAAGGAAAAAAGTACACAAAACATGAGATTCTTGTTCTGCAGAGTTATAAGCAAAATAAAGGGGATCATTGTAAAATCTGCCAAAACAATATAAAACATTGATATAACCTTGTATGCGATTAAAATATGAAGTAATATGTGACAAAGTTCATGTATGCATTTTACATGCATTATCTGCCCATATCGATGATGCGAGGCTTCACCCAAGCCTGCACCCCGTGAGAACTACTCACTCGTAACGAGATCAAAAATCATAAACATTGCAAAGATGGATTCAATATAAATATCAATTAGTCTTATAATATATCCAATCGCGGAGATTGAGATTACAAGTAGATGGACTATGGCTATGGAGGTGGAGAAATGGATGTTGGGATGGTGATGGAGGCAACTCAACAATGGATCTCCTTAGATGTGATGTGGTGTTGGCGACTGTGACTCTCTCTCTCTTTTGCGGCGTATGGGGGTCAAATTGTATAGGGGTCCCTTCACGAAAGTTGCTAGGGTTGACTTGGCTGAGGCGGTGGTACCCGTACGGGCGGCTATACGGACAGCCATGCGGGCGGGCTCTGCCCATATCGTTCTTCGTTAAACTCTCGGTTGGTCTTCTTCGTGAGGCCTTTGACTTGGGAGTATTGGTAACTTGTGATTCTTCATTAATTTACGCAGATTTCGCCATACAAGTGTATATTTCATAAAGGAAACAATTTAAGAGAAGATTTCCACGTCGAGGTGGTAATTAGTCATTAATGGAAAAGATAGAGAGATATTTTTATCAATTTCTTGGCAAATATGAGATTTAAGCATGGAGTATAGATGCTGGATTATGCAGCTATCAAGAAGCTTGCCCGTAGCAAGGCCTTCAAGAGGAGCATTTAGAGGCAGAGAGAGGGAATGCATCACTTCATACCAGAGGATCATCACCAGGACAAGGTAACAACACACATCGGTGACATTGTCACGACATTGGCCAAAGCCATGTGCAACTTCATCACGATAGAACTCGATAAAAAAAATGGGTCGCCGTCGCGAGAACGCATAGGAGACAAAGCAGAAATTTATGCCGTGCCAGCAACCCAAGCCGCACTATGACCTAGCCTCAACTCAAATCACCCGTGGGAAGAACTCAAGAGCTGGTTGGCTAGGCCGAGCGAGAGATGCCACCAACAAGTTTAGATCGACGACACCACGATGGTCGCAACATCCCAACGCGCCAACACTTGCACCAGCACGACCTCGATGGTCGGAGGGAAAACTGCAACCGTAAAAAAAGCTGCAACACGGATCACACTGCCTACCTGGCGAGCACGCGTTGGCCCAAGGACCCTCACTAGTATAGATTGGGCTATCGCACACGGCTGAAATGGCCTGTTGGAGACGATAAACCTAACTGTCGCAAGTCAAGGGTGGGCGATACACCAAAACATAGCACAGGGTTTCTTAGAACCGTGTGCGACCATAAATGATGTCGTACACGCTAAGTTTACAGAAACCGTTTGCAATAAGGAGGCATGTCGCAAACGGGTTTCTATATTGTACCATGTTCGTTCCTGACAATCGGAAACAGTTATGTTTGTGCGAATCCTCTGCCTTTTGGAAATATCGCAAACGACTTAGTAATCACCTAGTTGTTGTATCTGCATATCCAGCTGCACCAGTAACCCATGCAACATTTTACTGAAACACAGTACCAAAGCTTCATTGAACTTGATTGTACATTTGATACAACACTTGCATACATGCATTATGACATACATTCGACTACTATCTATACCATCTATACAATAAATCATTCTTGATTACCTCTTTGCCTTCCGTGAAAAGATCTTCCACGGTCTTCCCAACACCCTGGTTTGTAGCCTTTGTCGTACCTTGTCAACGGCTTTTGTGCTTCTTCGTCTTGGTTACGTACGATCTTTGTCTATATGATCTTATCATATCCTCAGATCAAAACATAAGATCGGTAACAAAGTCTTTTTATGCAGTGTTCCCAGAATTGTATCCCTATGATAAAAGGTTAAGGTAGAGTTAAATATGTAAAAGTAGCAAAAATAGTTCTAACATAAATATATTTGTACATCTAAACTAGCTAGAGATAACAGATCATGTCAATATAACACAATATTAGTATATATGCAGTAAACATTAGCTAGAGATAACAAATCTGTACCAATATTACACAATATTGTACTACCTCTAGTCTATTTTAATCGACGCACTGATCTACCTATTTGTGTCAGTAGATCTAAGCAACACATTACTACATCTGCATTAAACATTAGCGAAAAACACATATCACATCAATATAACACAATATTGCAGATTTGTAGTAAACACCATAATCGAATCTAGCCACCAAAAACACCGGTGCTTAGAGTAGATCTAAGGTACAAATACAAGGTGAACATGCACATGTTAACAAGGTAAAACCTGCGGGAGGGCGAGGGCGCAATCTCGCGCCGTCGTGGCCATGGTGGAGGTCGATGACGAGCTAGCAGCTTGACTAGACTTATCAGCGGCAGGTCCGGCCTCCGAACATGTGGATTGGTGCGACTCCACAGCCAACGTGTTGCACTGAAGTTCATCGGCATTTGACGAAGATCTTTGACCGAAATCGAGCTTCCACCACGCTGACGAGTTATAAGTAGTAGTCTAAGAGCATCTCTAGCAGACCGTAAAAACGCAAACCAAAAAACACGAGTTCAGTGCACCGAACTCGTGTTTACTGGCGAAAATGGCAGGCGCAGAACAGAGCCCGTAACGAAAACTGAAAAACCGAATATTATGTTTTTCAGTTTTCGTTATCACTACAGGAAAATAGGCGTTGCCGTGCAGGCTTTCTTTGCCGTGTGTTCCCGCACGGCAAAGATTTATTTGTCGTGCGCACAGATAAAAACGCACGGCAAAGATCTTGGCCATGGAAAAGATAGACACGAGTGCACGGCAAAGATACGATTCACGGCAACGACGGAAGAGGCCGCATGACAAAGAAAAGTGCACGGCAATGGCTCAACACACCGCACAGCAAAGATTCGGTGCACGGCAAAGGCGTTGGGCATTGCCGTGCAACGTTGGCGCACGGCAAAGCAGCCTTTGCCTAGTGTTTTCAACAAACGCACGGCAAAGAAGGCTTTGCCTAGTGTAAGCGCACGGCAAAGATGTAAAAACTGGATTTCTTCTCATCTCAAAAGCTGTGGCGTGGTTTTGTTATCAACAAACAAATAATTAGCCTAGTGGCAAGGTTGCATGCTTTCCATACTCTGCGTCGTAGGTTCGATTCCCATACTAGCCAATTCGGAACTTTTTTTTAGATAAAACATGTTTGGCACACGGCAAAGAAGCGACCTTTGCCGTGCGGCGTCGCATGGCAAAGCCTTTGCCGTGCAATGTTGGCGAGTCACACGGCAAAGAAGCCTTTGCCGTCAATGGCATTGCCGTGCGATCTTTGCCGTGCGGTGTCGCACGGCAAAGCCTTTGCCGTGCATATAAAGCCCTTTGCCGTGCAAATAGTTGCATGGCAAAGACATAATTTCCCGTAGTGTATGGGCCCTGTTCTGCGCATGTGGGTTCTGAACCCGTATAAGACAGGGTTTTTCATAGAATTCATATGCAACACATACAACAATGTATCATAATTAATCAAATAATCATCCAAATTATTACAACACATAAATAATTATCTGAACCAAATTATTACAACAGTTTCGGGAAAATTGAACAAATGTAAAATGTCTCTAGCAAATTACAATAACTTCGGCAAAATTGGACAAATGTAAAATGTCTCAACCAAATTACAACAACTTCGGGAAAATTGGATAAATGCACAAATGTCTCAACAATGATACATGTGACAAACAAATGAATGGAATGATAGGATCAAAGGCAACGGCCATGTCGCTACCAGTGGTGCATCTTCAGATCATAGACGAGTTGGGCATGGGTATTGGCATTCTCAATCTGCCGATGTGTTTCAAGGAAAGCTTCAATGCGATCTGGATTGCCACTAGTAGGAAAAGCCTCATCAGTGGCGCACGAAAAAGTGATTCTGTGGCGCACGGGTGGTGCGCCACAGAAATGTCGCCACAAAAATAAGGTTTCTGTGGCGCAGGTGCCCGTGCGCCACAGAATTAAGGTTTCTGTGGCGCACATGGTTACCCATGCGCCACAGAAACATGTGCGCCACTGAATTACATTTTGGTGCGCCACAGAACATTGTACCGGTATACTCGATTTTATACTGCCTGGTGTATTATACAGGTTTTATACAGAGTATACAGGTTATATACAGATATAATATAGACAGATATAATGTGAACACATATAACATAGCAACATTATACATCATCATCACATTATACAACAATATATACAAATGTTTTGCATACAACTCTTAATTCATACAAATTTCACAATTTCGAGATACAAAGTAGTCTTCATCCGGTTCCTCCTTTGCTCCCCTCCTCTCTACCCACCAGGCTCGCTTGCATCGGGTCTTCATATCCAGTTCCTACTATGATGAAAATGGAAGAAAGTGAGACCAACAAGTCCGATGCACAAGAGAAATGGAATAAATGCCTCATACATTTTAATCATCGGCATTTTGGAAATACCAAAGCAAATGGAATGACAAAATGGAATAAGTGCCTCATACATTGTTGGTCAACACAAATATTAGCTTTCCGGGATGGCGTAAGCGAGACCAAGTCCGATGCACAAGAGATTGATATTTGTGCTATCTTACCAGGCTCACTTACGCCACCCCAGAGTGTACGGGGACCAAACATTTTAATCATCGGCATTTTGAAAATATCAAAGCAAATGGAATGACAAAATGGAATAAGTGCCTCATACATTGTTGGTCAACACAAAATACTATGGTCAGAAACCATAGTTGCAGTATACGCCGCAATATACTTTGCAGAAGGGCCCCCTTTCCCCGGCCGCCGTTCCGTGAACGGGTCCTTGACGAGACAACAACGCCGATTTGCCTCTCCGGCGCAGAACCACGGCAGTCCCAGCCGCCTCCCTTGTGGCCGTGTGTCTTGCGTCCTGCACTGTTCGCCTTCTTGCCCGATGAACCAATAGACTGATCGTTGGAATAAGCAAACCGATGACGGCCGGTCGCAAGATTAGATTGCGATCGACCGTCGTCGGCTTCCTTATTCCAACGATAAGTCTATTGTTCACCGGGCAAGAAGGCGAAGAGTGCAGGGCGCAGGAGACGCGGCCACAAGAGAGGCGGCTAGGACTGGCGTGGTTCTGCGCCGGAGAGGCAGGTCGGCGTTGTTGTCTCGTCAAAGACTCGTTCACGGAACGGCGGCCGGGGAAAGGGGGGCCCGTCTACAATGTATATTGCGGCGTATAGGTGACCAAACATTCTAATCATCGGCACTAAAATGGAAGAAAGAGCCAAGTGGTATCTCAACTAGATATCATATGCCTCATACTTTGTTGGTCGAAAGAAATATTAACATTCAGGGGTGGGGTCAGCGAGGCCAGGTAGGATGCACAAGAGATTGATATTTGTGCCATCGCACCAGGCTCAGTGGCCCCACCCCAGAGTGTACAAGTGACCAAACAATTTAATCATCGGCACTAAAATGGAAGAAAGGCCAATGCAATTAAGAAGTAGCTAGTATGAACTAAATGGAATGCCTCATACTTTGTTGGTCGAAACAAATATTAACATCCAGGGATGGAGTAAGTGAGGCCAGGTAGGATGCACAAGATATTGATATTTGTGCCATCACACCAGGCTCACTTGCTCCACCCCCGAGTGTACGAGTGATCGACCAACCATCTAATCATCGGCAAGTACAAAAACACCACCAAACCAGCAACCATGGTGACATAAGTCAAGATGCTCAAACACACATAGCATGCATGGAGCAGATGCTCCAAAGGGATTATTCATCACTTGGTATATAGACCAAGTGATTCTGGCAAAAGAGAGGCCAATCAGAAACTGTCCATTTGAGAGAAATAACATTGGGGTAATGTTAAAATGTTTGTCTCCATATTTGGGAGACATTTTTAATATTGGAGTCTAGCTAATGGAAATCAAGAACTAGTCTTGATCTCCAAATGGTGATTAGAGGGAATTTATTCATCTTAAGCAACATTAGGGACAAATGGGATCATGCAAGGGACTTGGGTCATTTGGATCATAAGGCATCAATTAAGGAGGCAACCAGGGACAAAGGGAAACATTTGATGATCCATTATCATAGGCAACAAAGCAGCAACTTTTCCCCCTCTAATCTAGCTAGAGTCCTTAAAAGAAATCCATCATAAGCATGGTCAAATACACATATATAGCATGCATGGAACAGATGCTCCAAAGGGATTATTCATCACTTGGTATATAGACCAAGTGATGCTGGCAAAAGAGAGGCCAATCAAGAACCAGTAAATCCAGTAAGTGATAGATATGCCTAAACAAGCAACAACACATAGCATATCCCAGCTAACCAGATGAGACAAGTCTTGGTAGCCAACTTAATCACCTAGCACCACCTAGCCTTTTAAAACCATCAGAAACAGTCCTTTTTCTTCAAAGGATACCACAGTGGCATTCATTTACATGATCCCCTACTGTGAATATCTCTATTTTCATCAAAGCCAACAAGAAAAAGAAATTTATCATTACTCAATTGAGTTCAAAACAAAGCTGGGGTCCATAAGGGATTACTCATCACTTGGTAGTAACAAAGTGATGCTGGCAAGAGAGAGGCCAAGCCTGAGCTAGTCAATCCAGTAGAGATGGATATGCATAAGTAAGCAAGAGCACATAGCCTATCCAAGTTAACCAGATAAAACCAACCTTGACAGCCAACTTAATAACCTAGCATCACCTAGTCTTTTAAACCATCAGAAACTTCCCATTTTCTTCAAAGGATACCACAATGGCATTCATTTACATGATCCCCTACTGTGGATATCTCTAATTTCATCAAAGCCAACAAGAAAAAGAAATATATCATTACTCAGTTGAGTTCAAAACAAAGCTAGGGTCCATAAGGGATTACTCATCACTTGGTAGTAACAAAGTGATGCTGGCAAGAGAGAGGCCAAGCCTGAGCTAGTCAATCCAGTAGAGATGGATATGCATAAGTAAGCAAGAGCACATAGCCTATCCAAGTTAACCAGATAAAACCAACCTTGACAGCCAACTTAATAACCTAGCATCACCTAGTCTTTTAAACCATCAGAAACTTCCCATTTTCTTCAAAGGATACCACAATGGCATTCATTTACATGATTCCCTACTGTGGATATCTCTAATTTCATCAAAGCCAACAAGAAAAAGAAATATATCATTACTCAGTTGAGTTCAAAACAAAGCTAGGGTCCATAAGGGATTACTCATCACTTGGTAGTAACAAAGTGATGCTGGCAAGAGAGAGGCCAAGCCTGAGCTAGTCAATCCAGTAGAGATGGATATGCATAAGTAAGCAAGAGCACATAGCCATGTTAACCAGATAAAACCAACCTTGATAACCAACTGAATAACCTAGCATCACCTAGTCTTTTACACCATCAGAAACTTCCCATTTTCTTCAAAGGATACCATAGTGGCATTCATTTACATGATTCCCTACTGTGAATATCTCTATTTGGATAACAAATCAAATCCATTTAGTTTAACTGAATCATCACCAACACATGGTTCATTAATAAGAAGTGACAAGCATAGCACCAATTAATCAAGCAATATAGCAGCATCAGTAACAAACATAGCACCAATTAATCAACTATAGCTCCATCAGTAACAAGCATAGCAGCAATTAATCAAGCAATAGCAGCATGACATGCACATGACACTTTACTAAAGCCAAAGCTTCAGTAAAGCAATCAAGGCTTTCATGCAGTTCTTGACAGGCAACAACTGCAAGCAATGGGATCATAATTCAATCCCTGTGCACATACAAGGTGATAAGCAGTTAATTACAATTGCATTAGACATCAATTGCAACCTGGCACAGGTGAAGATTGAATCACCCAATGTCCAGAACCTTGTGCTCGCGCGGGAGAGGAAGAGGGAGGGGAGGGCAGAGGTGGAGCTCACCGAAAACAGGGGTGGAGGAGGAGGTTGACGACGATGGCAGGGGTGGAGGAGGTGGAGGACGCGGCGGCTCGGCCTCCTCCTTGATGCGGCGGCGCCGGACCCTCCTCCTGCACGCCTTGGCCCCTCCTCCTCCACGCCGCAGCGGCATGTGCTGCTGGTGGCGGGGATGGGTGGAGCGTGGGGGCATGCGCCCCTCTCGGAGGAAGGCGGCGGCGACGGCGATGGCGACGGCGACGACCATGACGGCGCGCCTTGGTACGGATCGGAGGGGGAGAAGGGAGAGAGGCGGCGCGGCGGTAGAGGGGATGAGGGCGCGGGGAGGGGTACGGGGATAATATAAGTTCCCCTATTTCTGTGGCGCACCGGCTCAAGTGCGCCACAGAATCAACAACTTCTGTGGCGCACCGGAGCAAGTGCGCCACAGAAATAGTTATTTCTGTGGCGCAGCAGGCCTTCTGCGCCACAGAAATACCTACGCTAATAATTGGGAGTGCCAGGATGTGGGCCCCACATAGTTTCTGTGGCGCAAGGTTCAGCAATGCGCCACAAAAATAAGCTATTTTTGTGGCGCACACAGTCTCGTGCGCCACAAAAAAAGTTTCTGTGGCGCAGTTTTCTTGGTGCGCCACAGAACTAAGCTCTGCCTATAAGGGTTTTCCTACTAGTGTGCGTTGGGGTTCCACTCGGGTGCCAACATTATCATAGAAGCAGGGCAAGCTCAAGTCTCTTTCATCCTCGATGATCATGTTGTGAAGAATCACACAACATGTCATGATGTTGACAAGGGTTTTCTTGTCCCAAAATCGGGCTGGGCCACGAACAATAGCAAACCTTGCTTGCAAAACACCAAAAGCTCTCTCAATGTCCTTGCGAGCTGCTTCTTGAGCCTTGGAAAATTCAGCTTCTATTCTATCTTGGGGATCCTTGATAGACTTAACAAAAGTTGCCCAATCCGGATAGATGCCATCGGCTAGGTAATATCCCATTGTGTACTCATTGTTCATGACCTTGTAGTTGCAAGTAGGTGCTTCCCCATTTGCTAATTTAGCAAACAAAGGAGACCTTTGCAGGACGTTGATGTCATTGAGTGTCCCCGGCAAACCAAAAAAACAGTGCCAAATCCACAAATCTTGTGATGCAACGGCCTCAAGTACAATGGTTGCATCTTTGCTCTTGCCACAGTACTGTCCATGCCATGCCTTTGGACAATTCTTCCATGTCCAATGCATACAATCAAGACTACCAAGCATGCCATGCCAACCTCTTTTCTCATTTATCTCCATCAACCGTTTGGTGTCATCCTCGTTGGGAGCTCGGAGATACGTCGGCCCATACAACTTGATAATCATGCGAGCAAACCTGCGGACTGACTCCGTGGTAGTATCTTCGCCAATTCGAAGATACTCGTCGGTGTAATCCGCAGGGATGCCATACGCAATGACCCTCATGGAAGCAGAGATCTTTTGGAAAGCGCTGAAACCTGATGACCCACAAGTATAGGGGGTGTATCGTAGTACTTTCGATAAATAAGAGTGTCGAACCCAACGAGGAGCAGAAGGTGTTGACAAGCAGTTTCGATGAAGGATTCACTGTAAATGCTCACAGACAAGTATTCAGGGGGTTTTGATATAGCAGATAAATAAAGTACAAGTAAATAAAATGCGAGAGAAATAATTGCAGCGAGTGGCCCAATCCTTTTTAGTACAAAGGACAAGCCGGTTTGTTTACTTATAATGACCAAACGTTCCTGAGGACACACGGGGATTTTAGTCTAGTGCTTTCGCTTCATACGGCTGATTAATCTTCATTGTTTTGATAAGTGTTGTGTGGGTGAACCTATGCTAATGCACCGCCCTTCCTAGGACTAATACATACTTGTGATTATACCCCTTGCAAGCATCCGCAAATACAAGAAAGTAATTAAGACAAATCTAACCACAACCTTAAACTCTGAGATCCTGCTATCCCTCCTGCACCGATATACTAACGAGGGTTTAGGTTGCTGTCACTCCGGCAACCCCACAATTAGCAAACGAATACAAGATGCACTCCCCTAGGCCCATAAAGGTGAAGTATCATGTAGTCGACGTTCACATGACACCACTAGAAGAGTAACACCACAACTTAAATATCATAACATTGAATACTACTCAACAATAATTCACTACTAACATTTAGACTTCACCCATGTCCTCAAGAACTAAACGAACTACTCACGAGACATCATATGGAACATGCTCAGAGGTGATATGATGATGAATAACAATCTGAACATAAACCTTGGTTCAATGGTTTCACTCAATAGCATCAATAACAAGTAGTAATCAACACCGGGAGAGTTTCCCCTATCGTTACAGCGGTGACGAGATGCAGCGGTGGAGATGGCGGTGTAGATGATGGAGATGATGGTGATGGCGACGGAGATGATGTCCAGCTTGATGACGATGGCGATGGCGTCGATTTCCCCCTCCGGGAGGGAATTTCCCCGGCGGATTCCTGCCCGCCGGAGAGCTCTTTTCTCTCTCGTGTTTCTCCGCCCCGCAGAGGCGGCTCTGTCAATTCTCCGTAACTCCCCAGGTCTTAGGTTTTTGGGGCGAAGAAGTACGCGAAGGAGAGGCGGCCAGAGGGGGTTGTGGGCCCCCTCCCCACAAGGCGGCGCGGCCAGGCCTGGGCCCGCGCCGGCCTATGGGGGGCCCATGGCGGCCCCTCTCGGCTCCCCCTTTTGGCTCCCTTCGTCTTCTGGAAAAATAGGAATTTTCGTGTAATTTCCGTCAGTTGTTGATCTTCAGAAATATGGTGTCCTGACGGTGCTTTTTCCAGCAGAATCCTGACTCCGGTGAATAATTCTCCAATGATCACGAAACATGCAAAATAGATGAAATAACATAAGTATCATCCCTAAATATAAAATATATCAATGAATAACAGCAAATTATGATATAAAATAGTGATGCAAAATGGACGTATCAACTCCCCCCAAGCTTAGACCTCGCTTGTCCCCAAGCGAAACTGAGCTCAATAAACAAGACCACATGTTTATGGAGTGAGGAGTCGATAAATAAAATACGGACAAGAAGCATCATATTGATTCACACAAGACATTCTAGTAAACATTCTCTTCATATAACTCAACTTGAAATAAGTAAAGAGAAATCACAAGTAAAGGTGCATAGGAAAGCATAAATGGTTATGGCAAACTTTGTTCTTGGTCAGAGAACTACTAACGGATTGTACTTATCTTCTAAGCAAAGCTTTCATATTAGAATTTATATAGTAGTGCCTTCATTCTCAATCATAACAATCTCCTCATAATCATTGATAACTTTCAAAGTCATATTCATTCAGATAAAATTTGTACTAAACAAGAAAGTATAAAAGACATGATTAACTGAATCATAGCATAAATGGTTGGTTCACAACAACTCAATTGCTTGCTTGAGATAGAGGGAAATAGGTTTACTGACTCAACATAAAAGTAAAAGATAGGCCCTTCGCAGAGGGAAGCAGGGATTAAATCATGTGTTAGAGCTTTTCAAGTTTTGAATTCATGTAAAGAGCATAAAAGTAAGATTTTGGGTGGTGTTTGTTGTTGTCAACGAATGGTAGCGGGCACTCTAACCCCCTTGCCAAACAGAACTTCCAAGAGCGGCTCCCGTGGAGGACGGCATTCCTACCAGGAAGGTAGATCATCCCCCTTCTCTTTTGTTTACACATGTATTTTAGTTTTATTATGGGTGACACTCCCCCCAACCTTTGCTTTCACAAGCCATGGCTAACCGAATCCTCGGGTGCCTTCCAACATTCACATACCATGGAGGAGTGTCTATTGCAAAATTAAGTTGCTTACTGATAAATCAGGGCAAAACATGTGAAGAGAATTATTAATGAAGGTTATTAATTGGGGCTGGGAACCCCGTTGCCAGCTCTTATTGCAAAATTATTGGATAAGCGGATGTGCCACTAGTCCATTGGTGGAAGTCCGCCCAACAAGATTGAAAGATAAAACACCACATACTTCCTCATGAGCTATAAAACATTGACACAAATAAGGAGTAATATAGTTTGAATTATTTAAAGGTAGCACATGAAGTATTTACTTGGAGTGGCGCAAAATACCACATAGTAGGTAGTTATGGTGGACACAAATGGCATGGGTTTGGTCTAAGGTCATGGATGTATGAGAAGCATTCCCTCTCGATACAGGTTTTTGGCTAGCAAGGTTTGATAGCAAGCATAAAGGTTGAAGGAAACAAACAAATATACATGTGATAGAAATAATCATGCATCTTTCTCATAAGCACAAGCAATTTTAATTTCAGAATACTAAACTCATTAACATAGAGTAATATATCTAAATGTATTTCCCTTTTTTACTTAAACATCATAGTGTTGTTGCTATTGACCAATGCTAAGTTTGCCAAAACCAAATAGATTTACTTGATGCTCCCAAAGTGATATCAATACCAATGTCAAGAGTGATCATATAATAGAGATTGCAAACTAAAATAAGGTGTGCAAAAAGTAAATGATAAGACTTCTCATTAATATTCCATAACGATAACTCACACCAACGGATACATAGATAACCAACTAAGAGAGATACTTTCACACTGCAAACTATTCCATATGATAACTTCCCTACTCATGATATGACACTACTTGATAGTAAAAGATAAAGGTAGTGATGATGTGATACCGCGGCGCTCCCCCAAGCTTGGAATAAACCAAGGGGATGCCAATACCGATGATGAATTACTCCTTCGGTGGCGATGATGGTGGATTCTTCTCGCGCTTCTTAAGGATCTCCTTCAGCTTCAGTTTCTCAGTTTGACAGTTCTGCACTAAAACTCGAAGAGATTCATTGTTATCCGAATGTGGCGGTGGCAGCCTTGTGATGGGAATCGAATAATATTCCAGCATTCTGCGAAGTCGCTGGTTCTCCTCCTGAAGTATCTCCACTTCCCTTCTTAGAGCACGATATTGATCACAAAACTCATCGGCAACCCGTATTGCTTCCTCCACACAAGGGAAAGAGTCGAGGCTAAGAGCAGGCGGAAGAAGTCCCTGCAAGTTATGAGAAAAAGAACGCCCAGTGTTAACCGATCCCACCAAGATTGGCTTACTCTCCATAGTTTCCCACTCTCCTTTTGCTGATGCTATCTTCTTCTTCTCCTTATTGATCCTTTCATCCATCTCTTCCTTCCAAGGCTCCTTGTCTTTGTTGTTGGAGACCATAGTGCTTCTAGATCAAAACAGATCTTGGCAGAAAACAGCTCGAAACAAAACACGACGAGAAAACGATATACGGACCTCTGGAGATCTAGGGGATTATACAACAAATATTTTTACAACAAAAGGAAGGTTCCAGGCCGAAAACGAGTGGAAACGGGACGCCGAGGGGCTGTCCCCATAGGGCGGCGCGGCCAGGGTGGGGCCCGCGCCGGCCTATGGTGACGGGCCCTCGCGCGTCTCCTCCACTCCGTTTCGATCTCGTAATTTTTCATATTTTCCAAAAATAGCAGAAATATTGTTCGGAAAGCTAAACGCGGACTTTTCATTACTAAAACTGTTACCTATTCAAAGTCGGACTCTGCAGAACTGTCAATTTGATCTTTGATGAAAGCTTCCGGAGTTATTACTTGAATAATATCAATATCTTCATTATAAGAATCTCAAGAAATATAATGCTTGAGTCTTTGTCCATTCACTACTTGTGTGGCGTTACCTTCCAAAGAGCTAATTTTTATTGCTCCTGAACGATAGACTTCCTCAATAACATATGGTCCTTCCCATTTTGAGAGTAATTTCCCTGCAAAAAATCTGAGACGAGACCGATACAATAGGACTTTATCTCCAACATTAAATTCTCTTTTAATAATTCTTCTATCATGCCACTTCTTAACTTTCTCCTTAAAAAGTTTAGCATTTTCATAAGCTTCACTTCTCCATTCATCTAAAGAAATCAATTGTAGCAACCTCTTCTTACCGGCAAGTTTAAAATCTTTATTAAGTTCTCTTACAGCCCAATAAGCTTTGTGCTCTAGTTCTAAAGGTAAATGACAAGCTTTTCCATAAACCATTTTATAAGGAGACATGCCCATAGGATTTTTATAAGCAGTTCTATAAGCCCACAATGCTTCCTCTAACTTACTAGCCCAATTCTTTCTAGATTTATTAAAAGTCTTTCCCAAGATAGCTTTAATTTCTCTATTTGATAATTCTACTTGCCCACTAGTTTGAGGATGATAAGCTGAAGCAATTCTATGATTAATACCATATTTGGCAAGAGTTTTTCTAAAACCACCATGAATAAAATGAGAACCTCCATCAGTCATAATATATCTAGGTACTCCAGATCTAGGAAATATAACATCTACAAGCATTTTTATAGAGGTCTCACCATCAGCACTTTTTGTAGGTATAGCTTCTACCCATTTAGTAACATAATCAACAGCGACAAGTATATGAGTATTACCTTCTGAAGAAGGGAAAGGACCCATGAAGTCAAATCCCCAACAATCAAATGGTTCAATAACAAGAGTATAATTCATAGGCATTTCATTGCGTCTAGAGATATTACCAACTCTTTGACATTCATCACAAGATAAGATAAACTTCCTCGCATCCTTGAAAAGTGTTGGCCAATAAAAACCTGATTGTAGAACCTTTTGTGCGGTTCTATCTCCGGCGTGATGTCCTCCATAAACACTCCCATGGCATTTACTCAATATCTCTTGTTGTTCATATTCTGGGACACATCTTCGCATAATACCATCCACTCCTTCTTTATATAAGTTTGGGTCATCCCAAAAATAATGCCTCAAATCATAAAAGAATTTCCTCCTTTGCTGAGCTGAAAAGGTTGGAGGCAAATACTTCGAAACAATAAAGTTAGCATAATCAGCATACCAAGGGCTCTCTCGCGAGCTCACCTTTATTACAGCCAATTGTTCATTTGGAAAACTATCATTAACAGGAACATGATCATAAGTAATATTTTCCAATCTAGACAAATTATCAGCAACAGGATTATCAGCACCTTTCCTATCTACAATATGTAAATCAAATTCTTGCAAAAGAAGAACCCATCTAATAAGCCTCGGCTTAGCATCTTTCTTTTCCATGAGGTACCTAATTGCAGCATGATCAGTATGAATTGTGACTTTTGAATCAACAATATATTGTCTAAACTTGTCACATGCAAAAACTACGGCTAATAACTCTTTTTCAGTTGTAGCATAATTTCTTTGAGCAGCATCTAGGGTTTTACTAGCATAATGAATAACATTCAATTTTTTGTCTACTCGTTGTCCAAGAACAGCACCTACAGCAAAATCACTAGCATCACACATAATTTCAAAAGGTAAATTCCAATCAGGCGGTTCGACTATAGGAGCAGTTGTTAAGGCTTTCTTTAGAGTTTCAAAAGCTTCCTTACAATCATCATCAAAAACGAAAGGTACATCTTTTTGAAGAAGATTAGTAAGAGGCTTTGAAATTTTAGAGAAATCTTTAATAAACCTCCTATAAAAACCAGCATGACCAAGAATACTACGAATACCTTTAACATCCCTAGGATAGGGCATCTTCTCAATTGCTTCAACTTTAGCTCTATCAACTTCAATACCTCTTTCAGAAATTTTATGTCCCAATACAATTCCTGCATTAACCATAAAGTGGCATTTCTCCCAATTAAGAACAAGGTTAGTTTCTTCACATCTCTGCAAAACTTTATCAAGGTTTCGCAAGCAATTATCAAAAGAATTCCCATAGACAGAAAAATCATCCATGAATACCTCAACAATCTTTTCACAAAAGCCATGAAAAATAGCAGACATGCATCTTTGAAAAGTAGCGGGAGCATTACATAAACCAAAAGGCATACGCCTATAAGCATAAGTTCCATAGGGACAAGTGAAAGTGATTTTCTCTTGATCTTTAGCTCTAACAGCAATTTGTGAAAACCCAGAATATCCATCAAGAAAACAGAAGTGAGTATTTTTAGACAGCATTTCTAACATTTGATCAATAAAAGGTAAAGGGTAATGATCTTTCTTAGTAACTTTATTAACTTTTCGAAAATCAATGCACATTCTATACCCTACAACTACTCTTTGAGGAATAAGCTCATCATTATCATTGGGCACAACAGTTATACCTCCTTTCTTAGGAACACAATGCACAGGACTAACCCATCTACTATCAGCAATAGGATATATAATACCTGCTTCAAGAAGTTTTAATACCTCATTTCTTACCACATCCTTCATCTTGGGAATTAGACGACGCTGATGTTCAACAACAGGTTTTGCACCATCTTCTATATTCAATAGCATGTTGGCAAATAGCGGGAGAAATCCCCTTCAAATCATCAAGAGTATAGCCAATAGCTCCTCGGTGCTTCTTCAATATTTCCAATAACCTTTCTTCCTCGATATCTGAAAGCTTAGCACTAATAATAACAGGATATGTTTTCTTCTCATCAATATAAGCATACTTAAGATTATCAGGTAATGGTTTCAAATCAAATACAGGATCTTCCTTTGGTGGTGGTGTTACACCTAAATCTTCAACCGGTAAGTCATGTTTAAGAATAGGTTGACGAAGGAAAATTTCATCAAGCTCATCCCTTTCTTCCCTAAAAACTTCACTCTCACTATTCTCCAAATGTTGCTGCAAAGGATTACTAGGAGCAAGAGCAATAGATGCACACTGTTCAACTCTAAAATCTTCATTAGGCAAATCATCTTTATAAGGAGTTTTGACAAATTTAGAGAAGTTAAACTCATAAGATTCACCAGCAAATTTAGTAACAATTTTCTCTTTCTTGCAATCTATAATAGCTCCACATGTATTTAGAAAAGGTCTACCAAAAATAATAGGACAAAACTTACTAGCAGCAGGACCAAGTACCAAAAAGTCAGCAGGATATTTAATCTTACCACATAGAACTTCAACATCTCGAACAATACCAATGGAAGAGATAGTTTCTCTATTAGCTAGCCGAATAACCACATCAATATCTTTGAGTTCACAAGAACCAATTTCATGCATAATTTCCGTGTAGAGCTCATAAGGAATGGCACTAATACTTGCACCAATGTCGCATAAACCATAATAGCAATGATCACCAATTCGAACAGAGAGCACAGGAACACTGGCTTTCATAGACTTATTAGAATGCGAAACAATATTAGAAGCATCTTCACAAAAAATAATATGACCATCTTCCACATTTTCAGTAACAAGATCTTTAACTATTGCAACAGCAGGTTCAACTTTTATTTGTTCTTCAGGTTCTATAGGTTTCTTTGCACTTTTATTAACTACACTAGTTATAACAGAATACTCCTTCATTTTAGCAGGAAAAGGAGTTTTTTCAATATAAGCTTCAGGAAGAACATGATCAACAGTTTTAATTTCAATACATTTACCTTTAGGTGAATCAACTTTATCTTTATATGGTTCATGATACTTATCAAAATTCTTCCTAGGCAATTCAAAATAAGAGGCAAAGGCTTTATAAATATTTGCAACAACTTGAGAGTCAAGACCATATGTAGCACTCATATTACGATATTCATCGGTATCCATAAAAGTTTCAATGCATTCATAATTATAATTTATACCTGACACTCTACCTTTGTCGTTCTCCCATCCTTCAGTGTTTTCTTGGATTCGATCAAGAAGGTCCCATTTAAACTCTTCTTTATTGCGTGTGAATGATCCAGAACAAGAAGTATCCAGCAAGGTTTTATCTTGAAAAGACAGTCTTGCATAGAAATTATCAATAATAATATTACCAGGAAGCTCATGAATGGGGCATTTGAGCATTAAAGACTTCAATCTCCCCCACGCTTGGGCAATACTCTCTCCATCATGAGGCCAAAAATTATATATACGGTTGCGGTCTGTCAACACCCGGATTTTTAAGTCCGGATGCCTATTATGTCATACATCGCAATCCCAGGAATATTGTTGTTGCGAGGCATAATAGTTAAGTATCACAGTCATCATTCATTACAACTCATAAAGTCTTACAAATTGGAATCACATGATCCATATTACACAAATAGTTGATCTAACGATCAACGAACTGATCAACGAACAAACATAAGTTCATAGCGGAAGCGTAAGATACAAGGACTCTATAGTCCACAGGCCAACGCTTGACGTTAGCAGACTCCTAGTTGTTGTAGACTTCCTGCTGACCGTCCTCCTCGTACTGCTGCTCCTCTTCATAGTCTGGCCATTTGAATAGCCAGGGACACAGCCGTGAGTACTTGATGTACTCGCAAACTAATACTAGTGTAAGTACTAACATTTCTAGTAAGGGGGTGCTAAGCTCTAGTTTCTTTGCATAAAGCTAGTTTTAGTTCACAAGTATTTACTAAAGACTTATTCATATACTAACTAACTCAAGTGGGAACATTAGTGTCATTCCCACAACTCTGTTGTGTTTCAAAATACTCAAGTCACCATTCACCATTCATATCAACAACCTGATCAAATTCTAATACTGGAAACTGTATGGCCTTTCCAACCGTCCGTAACCGTGGACACGGCTATTCGAATAGATTTACACTCTGCGGAGGTTGCACACTTGTGCCACAACATTTGATTTCATCCGTCGGGATTTCCCCGAATCATCGTAACACAGTACGCGGATCATCAACCATAACCTTTCATTTACTAACCCTAGTATGAGCACCTCTCCCCATGAGCTTGGCCTCCCAGTGAAGACCAACTGCCAACCTGGGAACTACACAGGGCTTGGCCGCACAATTCACTTCACATCATTTCTCAACAACGGAGGCAGCCTCGGCATAACCCCTATGATGTGTGTTCAGAGGGAACTCATACTAAGATACATAAACTTCTAGTTAAGCCCTACCCATAATCAGGTATTGTGGGGGTACTCAATAATTGGAAAGGTATCGCATCCAAACCAATACTAGTTTTTAATCAAAAATCACCATCTTCTCTTGGTCATATTCACCTTCAAAAGTCATTTCAACATTTCACCACACATGTTCCCATCTAGAGTAGTCATGTTTAATTTAGCACTAGCATCTAAGGATGAGGGGTGCTAAGTAATTTGCTTTGCTCCTAGGCTAACTTTGATACTCTTGTACTAATCTAACATTTACCCTATGGAATTACGAATCAATAGTACAAAATAACAGTAAGTAAAACTTAAAATAAAACTGGGAATTAGGCTCATAATATAAAGTAAATGGGTGGTGCTTGGCTCAGGATGAGCTAACACTTGCAAGAGTATTATCTTGCCTTGGTTGGGAAACTGGTCAAAGTGGTCTTCTTCTCCCTGACAGTAGACCTCCTCCTCCTCTGGATACTCCTCGGTACTAGCGTCTAAAATACGAATACGGGATACACAATCATCACCCCAATCTATTTACTAAACTAAGCACACACATGATTCACACAAATTAAACTAGCATCACATATCACTATTATGTTGGTGGATGGGTTTTTCTTATTAATTAGGAAAAATAATTTCCTCTCATAATAATCTTAAATGTTACTTTTGAATTATTCAGAGAAATAATTTCCTCTCATTATCTTTTTAAGATTTAATTTCTCTTATGTATAATATGTGACCTAGGTTGACCCAAGTCAACCTCTTCACACTTATCATTTTGAGAAAATGATTTAAATGGGGTGTAGCACCCCATACAATTTAATTCTAACATGGTAATGATTTAATATCATCAACAAACCATATGAGATTTTTATGATCAGAGTCTTCACCTCATATTGGATTGTTCATGACAAGATTTAAATGGAAGAAAAGCTCCCATATGATTTACTAATATTTTTGGACAATACCACTTAGGGAAAAATAGCCATATTGTCCACTACTTAAACTAGGGCATGATCATGCAAGGTGACCACACCATTTTATTGCATAATCAAATAGTGTAAGTAATATGTGAACTACCAGAGTTGGAACTAACTTAATATCTATTTTATTTGATTTTTAATAATTAATTGAGTAGGGAAAAGTCCCTGCCTTGTTATTTTTGTCGAATTAATTCTACAACGAATCTGGTCATGAGACCAGTGGCATATTGTAGATAATTTTAATAGCTTTCCAAATATATAAAATTTGTTAAATTTGGCCAAGCCAAACAATTTCTATGCAATTTCAAAGTTGGGTCCAGTGGGGTAATTCAACTAAATTTATTAAATGAAATTTGAATTAAAGGGCCGGCGGGAAAAACTTAACGGGCCAAACGAATTAAAATGGCCCAAGCCAGCCCACCACGCGTCCACGCACGCGTGGGCTGCCTGCCAGCGGGGGCCACCCGTCAGTGGGTGTTTCACCCCGAATCGGTACGCGAGCTGTGGCGCGTTGGATCAGAGCACGATCCAACGGCTCACATGCATCGTCGACGGCGACGAGATGCCGTCGCTGCTCCGGCGAGCCTAGGGGGTCGGAGGGCTCACCGTGGCTCCAGAGACGGTGGGCAGTGTGCTCGGGGTAGATGTGGACGACGGCGCGTCGACTGGTAGCAGCGGCTCGTCCTGGGGTGGCTCCAATCGACGGCGGCGTCCACCAGGTACTGGCGGCTCCGATCTTCAAATTGGAGCGACTCCGGCGACGATCGAGTGAGTGGAGTGGTGGTGGCGAAGCAGTGAGAGGTGGGGAGTGAGATGGTGTGGTTGGTTTGGCCCAGGGAACTCCCTATTTATAGAATCGTGTGAGGGGGCGGGGCAGTGAGGTGGTCGACAAGGGCGCGGCGTCTCCGGCGGGCTAACGGGCTGGGCGACGACGCGGTGCTGTTCAGCGTGTCCAGGCGAAGCTACTGGCGGTGACATCGGGTCCAGGCGGTGCCTAACTTGGTCGGGTTGCTTCCATGACTGTCGCGGCGTCCACGGGATCACGTCGTCGTTCCCGGCGGCGGCGAGCACGGGTCTGGGCGGTGCGCGTGTCTGGTGGCGTCCAGGTGTCGCGGCGATGCTCAAGGCGTCGAGAGCTGGTCCAGGGCGTGCGTGAGTTGGTGGCGCGGCGCGTGTACTGAGACGTCCGCGTGCACGTCATGCGCGACGCGAGCGGCGTCCAGGGCGTGCACTGGGCGCGCGTTGTCCGGCGTGTGTCGTCCTCGCGCGTGGCAGTGGCGGTGCTAGGCGGCGCTAGGGTGTGTGGTGGCGTGCTGTGGCGAAGGGGCCAGGGCTGGGAAGCAAGGGGAGAGAGGGGGGGGGGTCGACGAGCTCGGGGACATGGCCGGCATGGCCATGCCCTAGCTTGCTCTCTCTCTCTCTTAGCCTCACTATGCTCCACTCAAGGTTTAAGGGAACCAGGGAACATATTGTGGTAGGTTAGGGTAGGTTAGGTTGATGTAGATCACTATTTGCAATAGTTGCAAATAGTGCCCATGTTTGGAAAATGCAAAATAACCAAATTCGAGAATATTCAAATGGTGAAAGTTTTTGAAATGTGAGTGTTGATATAAGTTGTAAATGACCAGAGAGGTTTTGAGGTGATGGTGGAATTTTTAAATTCCAAGAACTCTCAAAAATGCTAAGTGTGAGATTGTTGATTTTAACAAAATGTTGCCACTTTGGGTGAGCATAGTTATGGATCTATAAATATTTTGGCATGGTGGTTTTTACAAAAAGTGTTCACCTTGATGTTGTCTTGGATGACATGCAAAGAGTGGAAAGATTTTAGTTTGAGAAACTTGAAATACAGGGGCTCAAAGTGGTGACCAGATTATAATGGGCAGATTTGACCATTATTCTATGTGACCTCAATTTTTATTTGAATTTGATTTAATGGGTGTTTCTATGATTCACAAAGTTGTAATATGAGTTTAGTAATGTATTTCAACTAATGGTGAAGATCAATTTGGTCTAGGGTCAAAATTTATGAAAATGGCATGATGTCTATGTGAGGGTTTTAGGGTTTTAGCAATTGCTTTTATTTTATTTTATTCTATTTTCTTTGTGATCTTCACTTGATCACATTAGGGTTTTTAGGGTTTAGCATATACACAAGGTAACAAGCATCATGGCATACCACTCAAATGCACAAGTCCTATGCATGGTACTATATGTAAGAAAAAGTTTTTGTTGGTTTGAAATTTTACTTTCTGGAATTCTTCTAATTTTCTTTTATTGAAATTTGGGGTGTTACAAACCCTTCCCCCTTACAAAAGATCTCGTCCCGAGATCTAAAAGAAAATTAGGTACTAAAGAGATCTGGGTATTCTTTCTTCATGTCTTCCTCCCGCTCCCAAGTGGCTTCATCTTCGGTATGGTTGCTCCACTGTATCTTCAGAAACTTGATACTTCGGGTGCGGGTGGTTCTGTAGGCTTCCTCCAGGATGCGGATAGGCACTTCGCGGTATGTCAAGTCAGTGTTGATATCCACCGATCGATGATCGATGTTCTTGAATACCTCCGTCTTCTCGGGGACTTCAAGGCACTTCCGGAGGAGTGAGATGTGGAACACGTTGTGCACAGCTGCCATTTCTTCAGGGAGTTCCAGTTGATAAGACACTTCGCCTCGGCGACTCAGAACTTTGAAAGGTCCGACATATCGGGGTGCGAGCTTTCCTTTCAGCTGGAATCTCTGCATTCCCTTGAGGGGTGACACCTTGAGATAGACGAAGTCTCCAATCTCAAAGGTCATCTCTCGGCGTCTTTTGTCAGCGTAACTCTTCTGTCGGGATTGTGCAGTCTTTAGGTACTCGCGGATCTTGTGCACCTTCTCTTCAGCTTCTCGAAGAACATCTGGTCCAAAGACTTGGCTTTCTCCGACTTCCGACCAGTTCAGAGGGGTACGGCATTTTCTTCCGTACAGGGCTTCAAAAGGGGGCCATTTGCAGACTGGCTTGATAACTGTTGTTGTAAGAGAATTCTGCGTAAGGCAGACAATCTTCCCACTTGGATCCATACTCCAGTACACAAGCTCTCAACATATCTTCCAGTATCTGGTTGACTCTCTCAGTCTGTCCGTCAGTCTGCGGGTGATAAGCTGTGCTGAAGTTTAGACGGGTTCCTAGTCCTTCATGCACTTTCTGCCAGAATCTTGAGGTGAACTGTGATCCTCTATCTGACACAATTGACTTCGGGGTTCCGTGCAGGGCTACTATCCTTGAGATGTATAACTCAGCTAACTTTGGGCCTTGGTAGGTGGTCTTGACAGGGATGAAGTGTGCAACCTTGGTCAACCTATCAATGACAACCCAAATGGAGTCATTTCCTCTGCTAGATTTAGGCAATCCCGTGATAAAGTCCATACCGACAGAATCCCATTTCCACTCAGGAATCTGTAAGGGTTGCAACAGTCCGGCGGGTCGCTGATGTTCTGCCTTGACTCGCTGACAGATGTCACACTTGGCGATATAACTTCCTATCTCTCGCTTCATTCCGTGCCACCAGAATTGTTCCTTCAGGTCTTGGTACATCTTGGTTCCTCCGGGGTGAATGGAATACAGGGTGTCGTGAGCTTCCTTCAGTATGACTTGCTTCAATTCTGAATCTGACGGTACACACAGGCGACCGTTGTACCAAAGTACTCCTTCTTCATCGATGGTGAATCCTGGTGCCTTTCCTGCAGCTATCTGACTCTTGATTCCGTCAATGCTGGCATTTCCCTTCTGGGCTTCTTTGATCTGTCCAACCAAAGTAGGCTACAGTTCTATGCTGGCTAGGTATCCTTCACTAACGAGCTCCATTCTGAAATGCTCAAACTCTTGGTGCAGGCTAGGCTGTTCCGTTGCTATCATTGAGTTTAACTTACAAGGCAGTCTACTCAGGGCATCTGCTACTACATTGGCCTTGCCGGGGTGATAGTGGATTTCCATATCATAATCCTTGATTAACTCTAACCATCTGCGTTGCCTCATGTTCAGTTCTTTCTGGGTGAAGATATACTTCAGGCTCTTGTGATCCGAATAGATCTCGCATCGATTACCCATGAGGTAATGACGCCAAACTTTCAGGGCTAACACTACGGCTGCGAGTTCGAGGTCATGGGTTGGGTAGTTCTGCTCATGCTGTTTCAGTTGCCGGGACAGGTATGATATCACTTTGCCTCCTTGCATCAACACACATCCAAGACCAATCTTGGACGCATCACAGTAGACATCAAATGGCTTGGTGATATCCGGCATGATCAAAATTGGGGCTGTGGTCAATCTGTTCTTGAGCTGTTGGAAACTTTCTTCACATTTGGCAGTCCATTCAAACTTCTTGTCCTTCTTCAGCAGTTGAGTCATAGGTCGGGCTATGCTGGAAAATCCTTCAACGAATCGGCGGTAATATCCCGCTAATCCGAGAAATGCGCGGACCTCGGTCTGAGTGGTTGGGGCTTTCCATTCTGTGACAGTCTTGATCTTGGCGGGATCTACAGCAATTCCTCCTGCGGACAATATATGTCCCAGGAATCCTACCTCCTTCAACCAAAACTCACACTTACTGAACTTGGCATATAACTTGTGCTGCCTCAGGGTTTCTAGGATTATTTCCAAGTGTTGTTCATGTTCCTCTTCGGTTTTGGAGTAGATAAGAATGTCATCGATGAAAACAACGACAAACTTATCCAAAAAGTTCATGAAGACCTTGTTCATGAGGTTCATGAAATAGGCGGGGGCATTGGTCAATCCAAATGACATGACCTTGTACTCATACAGTCCATATCTGGTGGTGAAGGCAGTCTTTGGGATATCCGTTGCACGGATCTTCAGTTGATGGTAGCCAGTCCTAAGGTCAATCTTGGAAAATACGGTGGCACCGGCTAGCTGGTCAAACAGATCTTCTATCTTTGGCAAGGGGTATTTGTTTTTGATAGTGACATCGTTAAGTTTACGATAATCCGTACATAACCGATTGGCACCATCTTTCTTATCCACAAATAAAACTGGTGATCTCCAAGGTGACGAACTTGGTCTAATCAGACCTTTGTGCAGCATATCATCCAGTTGCTTCTTCAGCTCTATTAGTTCTGCCGGGTTCATGCTATAGGCTCTCTGGGCTATCGGTCCTGTTCCAGGAATTAACTCGATGATAAACTCGATATCCCGATCCGGGGGCATACCGGGTAGATCATCCGGAAACACATCAGCGTATCGACAAACGACCCTGATCTGATCCAGAGTTGGTTTGGCTACTCCTTGGTTGCAAGTGAAATTTCTGGGGAGTTTTTCAGACACATGTTCTAGTGTTATTCCGGTGCTACTAGTCATGGTGATGGCCTTCCTGGCGCAGTCTATCAATCCATGATGTTTCGCCATCCAATCCATTCCTAGTACTACTTCCAATCCTTTTGTTCCCAGAACAATTAAGTTTGCAAAAAACATTATTTCCTGAATTCTGATGGGTACTTCTTTGCAAAATTTTCTAGCTTTAGTTGTTGATCCAGGTATTTGAACTATCATGACATGTTTCAAGCTGATTGGTTGAATCTTACTAGTGCTCACAAAATCTTCGGTAACAAATGAATGTGATGCTCCGGAATCAAACAACACTCTTGCTGGTATTGAGTTAACAGAGAACATACCCAGCACCACATCTGGAGCTTCCTGGGCTTCCTCGGCGTTCATGTGGTAGAGGCGACCTCCGCGGTTGTGCGGGTTGTTGGGGGCGAACTTCTTGCCGGTGGTGACACGGCGTTGCTGCTGAGCAGGTGCAGCGGTGTTGCCGGCGAGCTTGGCCAGCCTTTTGGGGCACTCATTGGAGAAGTGCCCCACCACTCCACATTCATAGCAGGTGATTGTGGACTTATCTTTGGTTCCAACCGGAATAGCATTGCTCCCGGTCCTTGGTGCAGTGTTGGTGTTGTTGTTGTTGGTGTTGGGGGCTCGCGGCGGAGCGCGGTTGAAGTTGCTGTTGTGGTGCACATAGGAGTTGGGGTTGTTGCTGTTGTGGTGGGGGCCTCCTGGCCTTGGGTTTCCTCCGCTCCGGTTCTGAAATCCGGGGCGCGACACTTGGTTCTGGGGCTTGTTGTTTCTGGGGGCGAAACCACTGCTTGAGCTAGGGCGGTATCTCGGGGCATTGCTGGGCCCACTCTGATTCATCATGCGGCGCTTGCGGTTTTCATTGGCCTGGTGCAACTTGCCTTCCATTTGGATGGAAGAATCCACTAAGGCTTCAAGGTCAGCAAAGGGGATGTTGACCAGTACTGTCTGCATCTCGTCGTGCAGGCCGTTCAGGAATCTCTCCTTCCTTTTCTCATTGGTGTCAGTTTCATCGGGGGCGTACCTTGACAGGGTGAGGAACCTGTCGCGGTATTCTACCACCGACATCCGGCCTTGCTTCAGTTCCCGGAATTCGTCCCTCATCTTCTTGATCAAACCTGGTGGTACATGGTACTTGCTAAACTTGAGCTTAAAGTCAGCCCAAGTCATCATCTGTCCGGCATTTAATGCACGGGCGCTTGTCCACCAAGCCCTTGCTGGTCCTGCTAGGTAGTGCGTAGCAAACAGCACTTTCTCATTCTCATCCACTCCAGCTACTTCCAAGTTATTCTCCATGGTTTGCAGCCAATCATCTGCATCTAAGGGTTCTTCAGTCTTGCTGAAAACAGGTGGGTTGGTGTTTTGGAAATTCTTGAGTTTGGATCCTGGATGGTCATGGTGTCCCTGGCCCTGCTGGTTGTTGGCTAACTGTTGCAGTGCTGCGAGGCTGGCTTGACGTTCAGCTCGATCTGTCTCCCTGTCTGCCATCAGGGTCTGCAGTAGTTGCATCATCGCATCTGAGTTCGCGTTGCGGTGAGCCATCTGAACAGGTAGATAGATCATGAGATAAGAGGGAATTTTCTATGGCTTATTTTGGGTAAATTTTAAACTTTTTAAAGACTTTTGATGATGCTCATAACACACAAACATTCATTCATTCATAACAAGCATCACAGATTACAGGCTAACACACTAAGGGTTTTAAGAACCCTTCTTCTTCCTTCTACGATACAAGGGACCGGATACATACTCATACCCAGGGTTTTAAGAACCCTTCATGCTACGATACAAAGGACGGGGTACAAGCCATTCCTACACATGTGATCTAGTGCAACTACCCCTCGATATCAATGTCCACATCGATGGTGATGATCCCATCCTCCTCGGGCTCCAGAAACGCGTAGTCCTCCTCATCAGTGAACTCATCATCCTCAAAGTCGTTGTCGTCACTCAGGAAGTCATCACCTCCCTGAATGTCCTCTCCATCCTCCTCCAGCTCCTGGATCTGGTCCTGCTGGGTACGAACAGTCACCTCCAAAGTGCGGATCTTCTCGCGAAGGCGGCGGATAGTGGCATCCTTCTTGGCGCGCTGCAGGCGGAGTAACTTGCGGTCCTTGGCGAGCATCCGGATAGCTTCGGCATGGTGAGCCACAGTCATCTGGGCGTGCTGGTTGTGAACCCGCGTCCGCTCCAGGTCCTTCCGGGTCTCATGAAGCATCAAGTCCAGATGCCCCACATGAATCATGAGCACCGGGTGCGAAGAGGGTGCCATGGGTTCTCCCATGGTGTCGTGCCTGGCGAAGTAGGCGAAGCGGCTTCCCCGGAGTGCGGCGATGTGCTGTCCGCACACCCGAGCAAGTCCCTCCTGAAGAGCGTGAGCAAGCCCGTCCGGCCAGTTGCATGCCTTGAAGGAGAAAAGGATCCTCTCCGAGACGGGAGGCTCCGAACTTCCCTTCAAGTCAGCGGTGATCATCCACTGCTGTTCCCCGGTGGGGGTGTCGTGGATCCGGACTCCATGGAACTTGGGAGGTGGACGTTCGAGCCTCTCGGACACAAGGTACAAGTCGCGCTCGAACACCAGACTTCCTCCGTTCTCCAGGTCGTAGGTCTCCGTCTGGACGTAGGGCTCCATCTGAAAGTGAAATGGATGAGTAAGTTAGAGATGTGACTAAGTGTGGCAATATTTTAGATGTATTTAAAAAGAAGAGCATGGTCATCATTTTTGAAAAGATCCGGTAGAAAAGAGAATGAGTAAGTTTTTCCCAAGTATTCACTCAATTTGTTTTAGAAACTAAATTTTTCGGAACGTCCATTCTAAACTAGGGTCTCCTAAGGTCAAACAATGGCTCTGATACCAACTTGTCAACACCCGGATTTTTAAGTCCGGATGCCTATTATGTCATACATCGCAATCCCAGGAATATTGTTGTTGCGAGGCATAATAGTTAAGTATCACAGTCATCATTCATTACAACTCATAAAGTCTTACAAATTGGAATCACATGATCCATATTACACAAATAGTTGATCTAACGATCAACGAACTGATCAACGAACAAACATAAGTTCATAGCGGAAGCGTAAGATACAAGGACTCTATAGTCCACAGGCCAACGCTTGACGTTAGCAGACTCCTAGTTGTTGTAGACTTCCTGCTGACCGTCCTCCTCGTACTGCTGCTCCTCTTCATAGTCTGGCCATTTGAATAGCCAGGGACACAGCCGTGAGTACTTGATGTACTCGCAAACTAATACTAGTGTAAGTACTAACATTTCTAGTAAGGGGGTGCTAAGCTCTAGTTTCTTTGCATAAAGCTAGTTTTAGTTCACAAGTATTTACTAAAGACTTATTCATATACTAACTAACTCAAGTGGGAACATTAGTGTCATTCCCACAACTCTGTTGTGTTTCAAAATACTCAAGTCACCATTCACCATTCATATCAACAACCTGATCAAATTCTAATACTGGAAACTGTATGGCCTTTCCAACCGTCCGTAACCGTGGACACGGCTATTCGAATAGATTTACACTCTGCAGAGGTTGCACACTTGTGCCACAACATTTGATTTCATCCGTCGGGATTTCCCCGAATCATCGTAACACAGTACGCGGATCATCAACCATAACCTTTCATTTACTAACCCTAGTATGAGCACCTCTCCCCATGAGCTTGGCCTCCCAGTGAAGACCAACCGCCAACACAGGGAACTACACAGGCTTGGCCGCACAATTCACTTCACGTCATTTCTCAACAACGGAGGCAGCCTCGGCATAACCCCTATGATGTGTGTTCAGAGGGAACTCATACTAAGATACATAAACTTCTAGTTAAGCCCTACCCATAATCAGGTATTGTGGGGGTACTCAATAATTGGAAAGGTATCGCATCCAAACCAATACTAGTTTTTAATCAAAAATCACCATCTTCTCTTGGTCATATTCACCTTCAAAAGTCATTTCAACATTTCACCACACATGTTCCCATCTAGAGTAGTCATGTTTAATTTAGCACTAGCATCTAAGGATGAGGGGTGCTAAGTAATTTGCTTTGCTCCTAGGCTAACTTTGATACTCTTGTACTAATCTAACATTTACCCTATGGAATTACGAATCAATAGTACAAAATAACAGTAAGTAAAACTTAAAATAAAACTGGGAATTAGGCTCATAATATAAAGTAAATGGGTGGTGCTTGGCTCAGGATGAGCTAACACTTGCAAGAGTATTATCTTGCCTTGGTTGGGAAACTGGTCAAAGTGGTCTTCTTCTCCCTGACAGTAGACCTCCTCCTCCTCTGGATACTCCTCGGTACTAGCGTCTAAAATACGAATACGGGATACACAATCATCACCCCAATCTATTTACTAAACTAAGCACACACATGATTCACACAAATTAAACTAGCATCACATATCACTATTATGTTGGTGGATGGGTTTTTCTTATTAATTAGGAAAAATAATTTCCTCTCATAATAATCTTAAATGTTACTTTTGAATTATTCAGAGAAATAATTTCCTCTCATTATCTTTTTAAGATTTAATTTCTCTTATGTATAATATGTGACCTAGGTTGACCCAAGTCAACCTCTTCACACTTATCATTTTGAGAAAATGATTTAAATGGGGTGTAGCACCCCATACAATTTAATTCTAACATGGTAATGATTTAATATCATCAACAAACCATATGAGATTTTTATGATCAGAGTCTTCACCTCATATTGGATTGTTCATGACAAGATTTAAATGGAAGAAAAGCTCCCATATGATTTACTAATATTTTTGGACAATACCACTTAGGGAAAAATAGCCATATTGTCCACTACTTAAACTAGGGCATGATCATGCAAGGTGACCACACCATTTTATTGCATAATCAAATAGTGTAAGTAATATGTGAACTACCAGAGTTGGAACTAACTTAATATCTATTTTATTTGATTTTTAATAATTAATTGAGTAGGGAAAAGTCCCTGCCTTGTTATTTTTGTCGAATTAATTCTACAACGAATCTGGTCATGAGACCAGTGGCATATTGTAGATAATTTTAATAGCTTTCCAAATATATAAAATTTGTTAAATTTGGCCAAGCCAAACAATTTCTATGCAATTTCAAAGTTGGGTCCAGTGGGGTAATTCAACTAAATTTATTAAATGAAATTTGAATTAAAGGGCAGGCGGGAAAAACTTAACGGGCCAAACGAATTAAAATGGCCCAAGCCAGCCCACCACGCGTCCCACGCACGCGTGGCTGCCTGCCAGCGGGGCCACCCGTCAGTGGGTGTTTCACCCCGAATCGGTACGCGAGCTGTGGCGCGTTGGATCAGAGCACGATCCAACGGCTCACATGCATCGTCGACGGCGACGAGATGCCGTCGCTGCTCCGGCGAGCCTAGGGGGTCGGAGGGCTCACCGTGGCTCCAGAGACGGTGGGCAGTGTGCTCGGGGTAGATGTGGACGACGGCGCGTCGACTGGTAGCAGCGGCTCGTCCTGGGGTGGCTCCAATCGACGGCGGCGTCCACCAGGTACTGGCGGCTCCGATCTTCAAATTGGAGCGACTCCGGCGACGATCGAGTGAGTGGAGTGGTGGTGGCGAAGCAGTGAGAGGTGGGGAGTGAGATGGTGTGGTTGGTTTGGCCCAGGGAACTCCCTATTTATAGAATCGTGTGAGGGGGGCGGGGCAGTGAGGTGGTCGACACGGGCGCGGCGTCTCCGGCGGGCTAACGGGCTGGGCGACGACGCGGTGCTGTTCAGCGTGTCCAGGCAAAGCTACTGGCGGTGACATCGGGTCCAGGCGGTGCCTAACTTGGTCGGGTTGCTTCCATGACTGTCGCGGCGTCCACGGGATCACGTCGTCGTTCCCGGCGGCGGCGAGCACGGGTCTGGGCGGTGCGCGTGTCTGGTGGCGTCCAGGTGTCGCGGCGATGCTCAAGGCGTCGAGAGCTGGTCCAGGGCGTGCGTGAGTTGGTGGCGCGGCGCGTGTACTGAGACGTCCGCGTGCACGTCATGCGCGACGCGAGCGGCGTCCAGGGCGTGCACTGGGCGCGCGTTGTCCGGCGTGTGTCGTCCTCGCGCGTGGCAGTGGCGGTGCTAGGCGGCGCTAGGGTGTGTGGTGGCGTGCTGTGGCGAAGGGGCCAGGGCTGGGAAGCAAGGGGAGAGAGGGGGGGGTCGACGAGCTCGGGGACATGGCCGGCATGGCCATGCCCTAGCTTGCTCTCTCTCTCTCTTAGCCTCACTATGCTCCACTCAAGGTTTAAGGGAACCAGGGAACATATTGTGGTAGGTTAGGGTAGGTTAGGTTGATGTAGATCACTATTTGCAATAGTTGCAAATAGTGCCCATGTTTGGAAAATGCAAAATAACCAAATTCGAGAATATTCAAATGGTGAAAGTTTTTGAAATGTGAGTGTTGATATAAGTTGTAAATGACCAGAGAGGTTTTGAGGTGATGGTGGAATTTTTAAATTCCAAGAACTCTCAAAAATGCTAAGTGTGAGATTGTTGATTTTAACAAAATGTTGCCACTTTGGGTGAGCATAGTTATGGATCTATAAATATTTTGGCATGGTGGTTTTTACAAAAAGTGTTCACCTTGATGTTGTCTTGGATGACATGCAAAGAGTGGAAAGATTTTAGTTTGAGAAACTTGAAATACAGGGGCTCAAAGTGGTGACCAGATTATAATGGGCAGATTTGACCATTATTCTATGTGACCTCAATTTTTATTTGAATTTGATTTAATGGGTGTTTCTATGATTCACAAAGTTGTAATATGAGTTTAGTAATGTATTTCAACTAATGGTGAAGATCAATTTGGTCTAGGGTCAAAATTTATGAAAATGGCATGATGTCTATGTGAGGGTTTTAGGGTTTTAGCAATTGCTTTTATTTTATTTTATTCTATTTTCTTTGTGATCTTCACTTGATCACATTAGGGTTTTTAGGGTTTAGCATATACACAAGGTAACAAGCATCATGGCATATCACTCAAATGCACAAGTCCTATGCATGGTACTATATGTAAGAAAAAGTTTTTGTTGGTTTGAAATTTTACTTTCTGGAATTCTTCTAATTTTCTTTTATTGAAATTTGGGGTGTTACACGGTCTTTGTGAATTTCACTTGGAGGATAGAATTTAGAGTAAAATACAGGCACAATATCCTTCCAATCAAGAGAACGCCCATCCTTCAGCAGTTTATACCAATGCGCCGCTTTACCAGATAGCGACATAACAAATAATTTCTTCCTAACTTCATCCATTGAAATACCTGCACATTTGAATAACCCGCATAATTCATGTAAAAACAGTAAATGATCTCCAGGATGCACAGTTCCATCCCCTTCATAGCGGTTATCCACAACACGTTCAATAATTTTCATAGGTATTTTATATGGTATTACTTCCTCACCTGGCGCCTCATCCACTACCGTTGCAGTAGTAGTAGATTTCCCAAATAGAAATTCAAGGGAGGATCTCTCCATAATGACTTATAGTAGCAAGCAGAAACAAAATCAGCACGTACAGTAAAAGTTTCCTTACCAATTCCACTTACCAATAGTGCTTCACTCCCCGGCAACGGCGCCAGAAAATAGTCTTGATGACCCACAAGTATAGGGGGTGTATCGTAGTACGTTCGATAAATAAGAGTGTCGAACCCAACGAGGAGCAGAAGGTGTTGACAAGCAGTTTCGATGAAGGATTCACTGTAAATGCTCACAGACAAGTATTCAGGGGGTTTTGATATAGCAGATAAATAAAGTACAAGTAAATAAAATGCGAGAGAAATAATTGCAGCGGGTGGCCCAATCCTTTTTAGTACAAAGGACAAGCCGGTTTGTTTACTTATAATGACCAAACGTTCCTGAGGACACACGGGGATTTTAGTCTAGTGCTTTCGCTTCATACGGCTGATTAATCTTCATTGTTTTGATAAGTGTTGTGTGGGTGAACCTATGCTAATGCACCGCCCTTCCTAGGACTAATACATACTTGTGATTATACCCCTTGCAAGCATCCGCAAATACAAGAAAGTAATTAAGACAAATCTAACCACAACCTTAAACTCTGAGATCCTGCTATCCCTCCTGCACCGATATACTAACGGGGGTTTAGGTTGCTGTCACTCCGGCAACCCCACAATTAGCAAACGAATACAAGATGCACTCCCCTAGGCCCATAAAGGTGAAGTATCATGTAGTCGACGTTCACATGACACCACTAGAAGAGTAACACCACAACTTAAATATCATAACATTGAATACTACTCAACAATAATTCACTACTAACATTTAGACTTCACCCATGTCCTCAAGAACTAAACGAACTACTCACGAGACATCATATGGAACATGATCAGAGGTGATATGATGATGAATAACAATCTGAACATAAACCTTGGTTCAATGGTTTCACTCAATAGCATCAATAACAAGTAGTAATCAACACCGGGAGAGTTTCCCCTATCAAACAATCAAGATCCAACCCAAATCGTTACAGCGGTGACGAGATGCAGCGGTGGAGATGGCGGTGTAGATGATGGAGATGATGGTGATGGCGATGGAGATGATGTCCAGCTCGATGACGATGGCGATGGCGTCGATTTCCCCCTCCGGGAGGGAATTTCCCCGGCGGATTCCTGCCCGCCGGAGAGCTCTTTTCTCTCTCGTGTTTCTCCGCCCCGCAGAGGCGGCTCTGTCAATTCTCCGTAACTCCCCAGGTCTTAGGTTTTCGGGGCGAAGAAGTACGCGAAGGAGAGGCGGCCAGAGGGGGCTGTGGGCCCCCTCCCCACAAGGCGGCGCGGCCAGGCCTGGGCCCGCGCCGGCCTATGGGGGGCCATGGCGGCCCCTCTCGGCTCCCCCTTTTGGCTCCCTTCGTCTTCTGGAAAAATAGGAATTTTCGTGTAATATCCGTCAGTTGTTGATCTTCAGAAATATGGTGTCCTAATGGTGCTTTTTCCAGCAGAATCCTGACTCCGGTGAATAATTCTCCAATGATCACGAAACATGCAAAATAGATGAAATAACATAAGTATCATCCCTAAATATAAAATATATCAATGAATAACAGCAAATTATGATATAAAATAGTGATGCAAAATGGACGTATCAAAACCCATCACCCCGGCGGCATTCCTACGTTGCTTGAAGTAATTCGAATGCAATTCGCAGTCCTTGACGATTCGGACGAACAAGCTACGCCGCATGCGATACCTCCTACGGAACAGATGGGGATGATAGGTAGGTACCTCGGCGAAGTAGTCCTCCATCAGCTGCTCGTGGCCGAGGAGGCGATTCCGCTGGATGTGGTTCCGGCCGAACACTGAGCCGCGCCTCCGATTCAGCAGCTTCGCGCGGTCCTCCAGGTCCTTGACGGAGAGGATGAGCATGGTGGCCTCCATCTCGTTGTCCTGGAGCAGCTCATCGAGGTCGGAATCGTCGGAGCTCGACGAATCCGACAGATCGAACTCGTCGCCAGAGCTCATCCTCGATTCGGATGGAGCGGCGGCGGCGGCGGTGGGGGCGGCAGCCGGAGTTGGGCGAGGAACAGCGGGCGGGGTGCAGGGCTACCAGCGCTACCTCCGGGATGCGGGGCTCGGGCGAATCGGGCGGGGCGGGGCGGCGGCGGCAGAGTGTGGTGGCAGCACGGGGAAGGAGCGAGCGAGCGGTTGCGTCAGCTGAAATTTCAGCGCGCCCTAGATAGGGATCGAGCGTTCGGTTCGCTCGATCGACCCCTACAAATACATGCTGTTTTGAGTTTTCGGTCTCGGCCCGAATTTTTTTTTCTTCGGTTTTGGCCCTTTTACGGCACTGATCAGCGCCAATTTACAGCCCGAACCCGTAAACTGGCGGTTATTTTTCGGCTTTGGCCCGTTTACGAGCTCTGTTAGAGATGCTCTAAAGAGGGGCGGCTCTGGAGTGTAGTGGAGCAGAGTGAGACAGGATTAGATTCTTTGTCCTATTTTATATCAGAAAGAGGGGGGCGTTAGTTGAGCCTGATGGGCCAAAATGTGGCACACAAGCATGCAGAAGTAAATCGTTGCGAATTTCTGTTTTGGGAATGATTTACTCCAGTAAAATCCATGCGCGCTTTTCTAACCAAACTCTTTATTCTTATATTCAAGCGATCAAATATAAAAATAATAGTCATGTATTCATTAAAATTCTCAATCACTCAGATGTAACTTTCATTCAAATAATATATATATATAACCTCATGACAATGAGGTTTATTCCTCTACACCATCTGAAACTACATTGAGGCGATACACATGTCTGTATGTTGTATCCTTGTAGCTGCCAGCACCTTCTAACTATGTCAAAGCTGAGGCGGGCATGTACAGCAGCATACTTGATCTTGTTTAAATGAAGTGGAAAGTCCGCCCATCCGTCCTATCTCAGGGTTGCTATCTCTGGATCCTTCTTCGATAAGTTTGTTCCAATGTAAGCATTGGCCTTATCGTGCAAAACAGTTAGGGGCTTGGCAGTTGGGTTTAGGATGTCCTGCTGGAGGTCGATCGCCGCCGGAATGTCGATGCCGTAGTAATCCAACTTGTCGATGTTATTGCCGATAGTAGCATCGCGGAAGACGATTGAATCATCGTTAAGGAACGCACGTAGGGCCTCTGGCAAACCATCGGCATGGACAACCTAGAAGAATAGTGTCTCGTATGTGACGGAGAGCTGCAGAAAGGCGGTGCGCTGCCTCTGCTCCAATGGAAGATCAGCCTGCCTGACATTCTTCACCGTGCCAACGAACTCGTAGTCCAGCCTGACGCACTTGATCGGTGCGGCGTTGAGGAACTTCTCCTTCACTTCATGTACCCACCGCTTCGCCCTCTACGCACGGAGGGTGTGCGTGCCCTTGAAGCTCATCCCCTGGTGGTCGAAGTATAGTACAAGGAGGAAGGTGGTGCGGCCGCAGTAGGAGTGGTGTGCGTTGGTGTTCTTCGCCTGGTGTGTGGCGATCGATCGAGTGGCAGATGAGAGACGATCGACAGTCTGTGTGTGGCGATCTTCACGAAATCGCGAGAATTTTATACTAGATTGTGGATGTAAACATGATTATACTGATCTAGTGTGAACGGGTACAATGTAATGTGAATCGACAATAAAATTTAATGGAGAATTTTGATTGGTGTTCCCGCGGACATAATTGCACAAGAGGAAGTATTTTCCAGCCGTTTGCTATTATGCCTATCACACAGGGCACTCGAAGAATAATCGTGTATGACCTGACTCATCGCATTCGGTATTACGTCGTAAATTGTGTGACCTATACATGCCTAAGCCGGAATTTATTGGAACAAATCACAACATTAACGAAATGCTGGAGCGGCCATCATATGTACATTTAACAATAATACTTAGTTGGAACACATATGAAGCTTGTGGGGCCTGTAGAAAGGAGAAAAGGCAGCGGGAAACCTTTCGTATGCCACGGGTTCCGGTACTAGAGTTTTACTGGGGATTAGCAGGGATAATCCGCTCCAAACTTTAAATCCTCACTTATCCCCAATGCATGTTTGGTGCTAGAGTATAAGCGAGTTTAATCCCCACTTATCCCCAATTTTCCCCAAAATTTAGTGTAATTTTTTCAATTCTCAATACTCTACCCCTACCTAGTGGATTGGGAATGGAGTTTTGTGGGGATTGGGTGAATCTCTACTGTCACCCAATACTCTAGAGTATTATCCCCACTAATCCCCACTAAAACACTAGTACCAAACAAAGCCTTAATAGGTCTAATCTGTACTTGTGCCTATACCAGAAAAAACCAGCCACGACGGGCGCGCCATCCCCAGGGATACCTTGATCTTTGACATAGTTTGATTTATTTCATGAACCATTTTTTCAGTAAATAAAAGGTACGTTCCTTGGCTTTCAAGTATATACATAAATCGAGGTAGCATCTGTACAAAGTGCCCTAAAAAGTGAAAACGGAAGTATAGGCCCAGTACTGCAACCAAGATGGTACTCCTATAGTAACTGAGGAAAAACAGTGGCGCTCTAGTACGCTACACGCCTACGTATACGGACTCGGTAAAGAGATCGGGGCGGAGGGCAAAGAGCTGGAGCCCGTCGTAGTGCGCGTCGGACATGCAGTGCTCGCGGAGCCCGTCCCGGCCGCCGCACTCCACCTGGCACACCCGGCAGCGCCACGGCCGGCCTGCAGCCCCTCGCCCTGCCGTTGTCCGTGGCGCCTGCTGCGCCGTCCGCCGGAGCAGCGTCCCCGCCGCCACCTCCGGGTGCTGATGGTCACCAGCTGCATGCTGTACGTCCTCCACCGTCGTCGTCGTCGCCGTACGGCTGGCGTAGTGATCGCCGTCCTCGAGACCAGTGACGCTTGCGGAAGCGATGAAGGCGTCCATGTTGATCGAGAACTCGAGATCACGCGCACGATCCAGATGATCAGGTCGCTGGCAACAAGCTACGCGCGTAGTAGTTACTTATATAAACGAAGTAGCACGTTTCCTTAATTGTATACCGATCCTAGTAGGAGTCCGTGTATAGGATCGAGTGCGCACGTGCCCGATCGACCGATGGCAATTGTAGTTGCAACTTCTGATACGTGCGAATAGGATATAGATACGGACACGGTCAAGTCTTTTTCCCCCTTCTTAATTAGGCCAATACACCGGTGGGCAATAGTGGTCTACTAGGAAATATGCCCGTGCGTTGCAACGGGAGAGAAAAACATGGATACAAAAATAATAAAGTACAAATTTATCTTACATCAATTTGGTGCTCATTCATCCTTCATAAAATGTTTCTGTTGATTTGTTAAAATAAACTCTCCTTTAAAACAAAAAAGTGGGGAAATGACACAATAACTTCAAACAAACATAACACAGTTTGTTGAAATAATCCATAAAAGATAGGGTGTGTCTATGTCTAAGTTGACTGAGATTTTCTTAAGTCTCAGTCAATTCAGAAAAGTGCAACTACAGTTCAAAGAAAAGTGCAACTCGATCCAGTTGCACATTTCTGGCAGAAAAGTGCAATTGCACTTTTTTAACAGAAAAGTGCAACTCAAGCACTTTTTTCTAATTGACTTAGACTTAAGAAAATCTCAGTTGACTGAGACATAGCAAAACCGTAAAAAGATATGCAGAGTGTTTATTGAACTATGTAGCTTCAAGCTAGATTGCATATATTCAATTATTCATGAACAAAATCTAGGTAGAAACTACTCAATCTACAAAATCAAGAGAAGTATGAAAAAAGCTACCAATATTTCTAACAGAGTAAAAGTATGAACTTACAAAGACCCAATTACGTAACTCAGCGAAACAAAAGCTAGTACCTACACGTTGATATTTCCTGAATATTTTGTTATCTCGCCGATGAGTATCATAGCTTCTGCATGGTTAGGAACACTCGCTCGATGTTCCAAGCAGCAGCCAAAAAGGATTTCTCTGTCTGAATTCGTGCAGTACATTCTCAACAATTAGAGTCTTCTTACTCATAAAAAGCTGCATTGAAATTGATCTTTATTGGGGTGCTTGATATCTGTGAATACTGTGCCCCCAATGGCCCTTTTCCCATTAAAATGATCTTGCCTTTTGCTCAATTCATCAATAGTGAGATGGCGCTCCCTTTATTTGGTTTCCACCAGCACCATAGAAACAAGTCAAACAGCGGAGAGGGTTTGCACAGGCCATAAACTCCATCCTGACTTATTTATGCCCCATGGCTCTCCATCTCTTCTATACTTCAGAGCACCACAGATGTATGGCTAACAAAGAATTGAACTACCGTGCACATTGATGATACTACTGGTGATTGTACGCATCACTCCTTGCAATTCTGAATAGAAAATACGGAGTAAAAGAAGACAGCTAGAATTTCCTGCTTGCGATAAAGGATGAAGCCGGCCAGGTCGCAGACAGCCAGTTAGAGGCACAAGAGAAAGTCAGCAGATCCAGTCAACAGATAGTTGGGGATTTACGGTGAGCAGCAGGGCGCGTCTACTCCTCTCATGCCCCTCCCGTCTGGATCCGTCCCGTTGAGACCATCATCAGCAAGCAATGGCGTGTGTGTGCAGGCCGACCGACGATATTTATATGCAGACAAAACAAATCCCTAGCATCATCTGCAACTTGTCCCCTCCTCCCCCTTGCGATCACAGAGCCGATGTTGATCTCGTGGATTTCATCCTTGGTCACGCGCTCTTGACCGCTCGATCCCCAGAGCGCAGCCTCACCTCCAGTCCTCGACCGCCCCTCGTCCTTGCCGTAACCCGAGTTCGACCACGACGTCCAATGGCGGCGCTTGCCTGGACGACCCCCACCGCAGACCCGACCTCAGCCGTCTAGAGGTAATTGGCGCTAGTCAACGGGCACAGACGGATGATGTACGATGAAAAACAAAACATACTCGCAGACGGATGTATCGGACCCGCGGCCGCATCCGCCTCGCCTAGTTGACGATCGGTGGCCTCCAGGCGACGTAGGACATCATGGGGAGTAGGAAGGCGGGGTGCGGCGCCATTCGGTGAGGCGGCGCACCCGACGGCGATGTGCTGGCGCTTTTCACGGTAGCCATGGTGCGTGCATCGGAGATGTCTAGTTTGTTCGAGGGTACTGGGTAGTTGTCCTATGGATCGATCGATCTCGTATCCTTTGTTTCATGTCGTGGTCGCCATATATAACCGGGGTTGCTTGGTAGGAAGGAAAAGCGCCACCTATTGGTTCGTCGTGGAGTTGTTCTCCTCCACGGACTACGGTAGCCTAAACCGACAAAAACAATGCATCGTACCAGTAGAACCGATCGGTTTCCTTAACTTTCTGGCGAGTGCGACGGACGAAGGCGGTAATAAGGTTGGACGAAAGCACACTCGACGGACCAAACCAAGGAAACGTTAGCTCATTTATTATTAGGTATAGAAATAGTGCCGAGATATTTAAAATGAATTTTCAAGCCCGCTATAGTTTGATTGAAATTGAGCTTTTTCCCCAAAAAAGAAAAACGGTAAATACCAGATGGGGGACCTGCTATTGCGAATTCTTCACCTTTTTTTTTTCATTTTTGGTTGCTTACCGCATGAATTCTTCACCTCTTGATTGCAAATCATATGCACACTATGGAGTGCCTCGCTTGCACTCCTCCCACTCGGTGATGAACGGGGCTAGTCGACGTCGGGGTTGAAAAGGGAGGCGAATCCCACGATGGTGGTGGATTTCCCCAAGACCGGTGGCAGCGAGCTTCGATAGAAAGTTGAGGATTAGAAGCGATTAGGGGCTGATTCACTTTTTTAGAGGAGGGTGGACAAGAGGGCTGGCCAATTTCAGCGGATCAGTCCGTCCCACTTTTTGGAGTAATATTTCTAATTAGTGGGTCGTTTCATCCCTCTCTTTAACAACCAACGCATCCAAATGGAGGACAGTCCAAATGCATGCAAGGCAAACATAGTACTACCAGCACTATGGAAATGATGCATGATGTGCGTTAGACTAGTTTTTCGTACTAGCAAGTGGCTTTATGGAACCATCTATATGCGGGATTATAATTTTGGCTTTACTTTATTTGTTTGTTTTAAAAAAGAGGTTGTTCTTGGATTATACAACAAAATACAGTCTAACAGGATGTGTTCGGAGGAACCGGCTCCTCTAACCTCAAGAAGACAAGTCAGACTCTGAGTTTGCATCTTCACACGGGCTGGTCCTCTCCCAAAAAAAGGAACTCGAAGACACCCAATTTTTTGAGGGAAATTGGCCCACCCCTTGGCACATTTGCGCGCCAAAATAGATTGTTATTTTCTCCATTTCTTCTATTTTGTCTAGCTGTATCTCCTATGTTGTTTCCTCTCTTCTCCACACAACAACTTATCCTGATGAAAAACATTAAGGATTAGTTCTAGAGGTCGGTGGAGAACCAAGATCCAAAGAAGTAAGTTGATTTTTATTTTGTTCGCAGTTAAAATTTTCATGTTGGGGGATACCTAGATAGAAACCTCAACTTTGGATGAAATTTCACACCGTGGCTGAGGCATGGGACTTTTGGGACTACTATGGAGTAAGGATGGGATTCGGTGTAAGAAGGAAATATACAAATACAAGCATAATTGACGGGTTGTCACTAGCTAGATTCTACAACAAATGCTCATGAGTTTGCTAGTCGATGGGTTGGTGGACTAGGTACCAGGGGCGGATGGAGGGGGGAGCGACCAGGGGCTAGACCCCCCAATGGATCGCCCCCCCCCCCCCCTAAAGGTTTTCACTACATAGTATACATGGGCTAATGGCGCCTATCGTGTTCCATTCGATTTGTTGATTGTTGTTCGTTGATACGCGTAGATGCACACGTCCGTTGGGAACCCCAAGTGGAAGGTATGATGCGTATAGAAGCAAGTTTCCCTCAGTATGAAACCAAGGTTTAATCGAACCAGTAGGAGCCAAGAAGCACGTTGAAGGTTGATGGTCGCGAAATGTGATGCGGCGCAACACCAGGGATTCCGGCGCCAACGCGGAACCTGCACAACACAACCCAAGTACTTTGTCCCAACGAAACAGTGAGGTTGTCAATCTCACCGGCTTGCTGTAACAAAGGATTAAACGTATCGAGTGGAAGATGTTTGCAAAGAAAACAGTAAACACAATTGCAGTAGATTGTATGCTATGTAAAGAATAGGACCGGGGTCCACAGTTCACTAGAGGTGTCTCTCCCATAAGATAAAAGCATGTTGGGTGAACAAATTACAGTCGGGCAATTGACAAATAGAGAAGGCATAACAATGCATATACATGATATGATAAATATAGTGAGATTTAATTGGGCATTACGACAAAGTACATAGACCGCCATCCAACTGCATCTATGCCTAAAAAGTCCACCTTCAGGTTATCATCCGAACCCCCTCCAGTATTAAGTTGCAAAGCAACAGACAATTGCATTAAGTATGGTGCGTAATGTAATCAACAACTACATCCTTAGACATAGCATCAATGTTTTATCCCTAGTGGCAACAGCACATCCACAACCTTAGAACTTTCTGTCACTGTCCCAGATTCAATGGAGGCATGAACCCACTATCGAGCATAAATACTCCCTCTTGGAGTTAAGAGTAAAAACTTGGCCAGAGCCTCTACTAATAACGGAGAGCATGCAAGATCATAAACAACACATGAACAATAGATTGATAATCACCATAATCATAGTACTCTCTATCCATCGGATCCCGACAAACACAACATATAGAATTACATATAGATGATCTTGATCATGTTAGGCAGCTCACAAGATCCAACAATGAAGCACAACAAGGAGAAGACGACCATCTAGCTACTGCTATGGACCCATGGTCCAGGGGTGAACTACTCACTCATCACTCCGGAGGCGACCATGGCGGTGTAGAGTCCTCCGGGAGATGAATCCCCTCTCCGGCAGGGTGCCGGAGGCGATCTCCAGAATCCCCCGAGATGGGATTCGCGGCGGCGGCGTCTCTGTAAGGTTTTTCGTATCGTGGCTCTCGATACTGGGGGTTTCGCGACGGAAGCTTTTAGTAGGCGGAGGGTCAACGCGGGGGGCCACACGCGGGGCCCAGGGGGTAGGTCGGCGCGGCCAAGGTCTGGGCCGCGCCGCCCTGCCCTCTGGCCTCCTCGTGGCCCCACTTCGTTAGGTCTTCGGTCTTCTGGAAGCTTCGTGCAAAAATAGGACCCTGGGCGAAAGTTTCGTCCAATTCCGAGAATATTTCTTTACTAGGATTTCTGAAACCAAAAACAGCAGAAAACAACAACTGGCTCTTCGGCATCTTGTGAATAGGTTAGTTCCAGAAAATGCATAAATATGACATATAATGTGCATAAAACATGTAGGTATCATCAATAAAGTAGCATGGAACATAAGAAATTATCGATACGTTGGAGACGTATCAGCATCCCCAAGCTTAGTTCTGCTCGTCCCGAGCAGGTAAAACGATAACAAAGATAATTTCTGAAGTGACATGCCATCATAATCTTGATCATACTATTTGTAAACATATGTAATGAATGCAGCGATCAAAGCAAAGGTAATGACATGAGTAAACAACTGAATCATAAAGCAAAGACTTTTCATGAATAGTACTTTAAGACAAGCATCAATAAGTCTTGCATAAGAGTTAACTCATAAAGCAATAAATCAAAGTAAAGGTGTTGAAGCAACACATAGGAAGATTAAGTTTCAGCGGTTGCTTTCAACTTATAACATGTATATCTCATGGATATTGTCAACATAAAGTAATATAACAAGTGCAATATGCAAATATGTAGGAATCAATGCACAGTTCACACAAGTGTTTGCTTCTTAAGGTGGAAGGAGATAGGTAAACTGACTCAACAATAAAAGTAAAAGAATGGTCCTTCAAAGAGGAAAGCATCGATTGCTGTATTTGTGCTAGAGCTTTTATTTTGAAAACATGAAACAATTTTGTCAACGGTAGTAATAAAGCATATGAGTTATGAAAATTATATCTTACAAGTTGCAAGCCTCACGCATAGTATACTAATAGTGCCCGCACCTCGTCCTACTTAACTTGGACTACCGGGTCTTCACATGCCATGTTTCAACCAAGTGTCACAAAGGGGTACCTCCATGCCGCCTGTACAAAGGTCTAAGGAGAATGCTCGCATTTCGGATTTCTCGCTTTTGATTATTCTCAACTTAGACATCCATACCGGGACAACATGGACAACAGATAATGGACTCCTCTTAAATGCATAAGCATGTAGCAATGATTATTGTTCTCGTATGAGATTGAGGATACATGTCCAAAACTGAAACTTCAACCATGGTTCATGGCTTTAGTTAGCGGCCCAATGTTCTTCTCTAACAATTTTGCATGCTCCAACCACTAAAATGATAGACCTTCAGACAATACGGACATGCATAGCAACTCACATGATATTCAACAATAGTTGATGGCGTTCCCCAGAAGCATGGTTATCGCACAACAAGCAACTTAATAAAATATAAAGTGCATAAGTACATATTCAATACTACGATAGTTTTTAAGGCTATTTTGTCCCATGAGCTATATATTGCAAAGGTGAATGATGGAATTTTAAAGGTAGCACTCAAGCAATTTACTTTGGAATGGCGGAGAAATACCATGTAGTAGGTAGGTATGGTGGACACAAATGGCATAGTAGTTGGCTCAAGGATTTTGGATGCATGAGAAGTATTCCCTCTCGATACAAGGTTTAGGCTAGCAAGGTTATTTGAAGCAAACTCAAGGATGAACAAGTGCAGCAAAACTCACATAAAAGACATATTGTAAACATTATAAGACTCTACACTGTCTTCCTTGTTGTTCAAAACTCAATACTAGATATTATCTAGACCTTAGAGAAACCAAATATGCAAATCAAATTTTAGCAAGCTCTATGTATTTCTTCATTAATGGGTGCAAAGCATATGATGCAAGAGCTTAAACATGAGCACAACAATTGCCAAGTATCACATTATCCAAGACATTTTAGAATTACTACATGTAGCATTTTCCAATTCCAACCATATAACAAATTAACGAAGAAGAAACTTCGCCTTGAACATTATGAGTAAAGCCTAAGGACACATGTGTCCATATGCAACAGCGGAGCGTGTCTCTCTCCCACAAAGTGAATGCTAGGATCCATCTTATTCAAACAAAAACAAAAACGAAAACAAACCGACGCTCCAAGTAAAGAACACAAGATGTGATTGAATAAAAATATAGTTTCAGGGGAGGAACCTGATGATGTTGTCGATGAAGAAGGGGATGCCTTGGGCATCCCCAAGCTTAGACGCTTGAGTCTTCTTAAAATATGCAGGGGTGAACCACGGGGGCATCCCCAAGCTTAGAGCTTTCACTCCTCTTGATCATAGTATATCATTCTCCTCTCTTGACCCTTGAAAACTTCCTTCACACCAAACTTCAAGCAAACTCATTAGAGGGTTAGTGCACAATTAATAATTCACTCATTCAGAGGTGACACAATCATTATTTTCACTTCTGGACATTGCATAATGCTACTGGACATTAGTGGATCAAAGAAATAAATCCAACATAGCAAAAGAGGCAATGCGAAATAAAAGGCAGAATCTGTCAAAAACAGAACAGTCCGTAAAGACGAATTTAGAAATGGCACCAGACTTGCTCAAATGGAAAAACTCAAAACTAATGAAAGTTGCGTACATATCTGAGGATCACGCTCGTAAATTGGCAGATTTTTTCGAATTTTCTACAGAGAATTGTGCCCAGATTCGTGACAGACAGCAATGCTGTTTCTGCGCAGCGATCCCAAATATAACATCAACTTTGACATAGAAACTTTACTTGGCACAAAAACTTGATAAGGAGAGGTTGCTACAGTAGTAAACAACTTCCAAGACTCAACAAAACAAAAAAAATTTGTAGGTAAAAACATGGGTTGTCTCCCATAAGCGCTTTTCTTTAACGCCTTTCAGCTAGGCGCAGAAAGTGCAAATCAAGTATTATCGAATGAAGAAGCATCAACATCATTACCAGGGGTGTTGGGAGTTTTCTCAACCAAGCATAGTATATTTGATATATAAGTTTTAGCGTCTCCCTTTTCATTAGTCTTAGGCTTGCTACTCTCATCGAACAAATTTTCAGGAACAAGCCAAGCATAGTTATTTTCTAATGCATCATTCATAGCTAGGAGTTTACATGGTATTGGTGCTTTGATTTCCCCACCATCATTAATGTTATTAGTGTACCTTATTCTATCCATGTCCATTTTTTCAAGTAGACCAATAAAATTGGTATGAGAACCTAGCATATTAAATTTAGCAAAAACTTTTCTAGCCTCTCTTGCTAGACCACCAAATTCTCTAAGAAGGGTTTCTAAAACAAAATCTTTCTTTTCCCCCTCTTCCATATCACCAAGTGTAAGAAACATGTGTTGGATTATAGGATTGAGATTAACAAATTTAGTTTCCAACATGCGAACTAAAGCAGCAGCAGCAATTTCATAGGTAGGTGCAAGTTCTACCAAGTGTCTATCTTCAAAATCTTCAGTGATACTAACATGATTGAAAAATTCTTCTATATTATTTCTCCCAACTATGGACCCACGTCCTACCGGTATGTCTTTTGTGGTAAAATTAAAAGGAAACATGATGCAATAAGCAAAAAGTAAACTAGGCAAACAAAGTAAAGACAAGTAACTAATTTTTTTTGTGTTTTTGATATGGAGAGCAAGACAGTAAATAAAGTAAAACTAGCAACTAATTTTTTTGTGTTTTGATTTAGTGCAGCAAACAAAGTAGTAAATAAAATAAAGCAAGACAAAAACAAAGTAAAGAGATTGAGAAGTGGAGACTCCCCTTGCAGCGTGTCTTGATCTCCCCGGCAACGGCGCCAGAAATTTAGCTTGATACGCGTAGATGCACACGTCCGTTGGGAACCCCAAGTGGAAGGTATGATGCGTATAGAAGCAAGTTTCCCTCAGTATGAAACCAAGGTTTAATCGAACCAGTAGGAGCCAAGAAGCACGTTGAAGGTTGATGGTCGCGAAATGTGATGCGGCGCAACACCAGGGATTCCGGCGCCAACGCGGAACCTGCACAACACAACCCAAGTACTTTGTCCCAACGAAACAGTGAGGTTGTCAATCTCACCGGCTTGCTGTAACAAAGGATTAAACGTATCGAGTGGAAGATGTTTGCAAAGAAAACAGCAAACACAATTGCAGTAGATTGTATGCTATGTAAAGAATAGGACCGGGGTCCACAGTTCACTAGAGGTGTCTCTCCCATTAGATAAAAGCATGTTGGGTGAACAAATTACAGTCGGGCAATTGACAAATAGAGAAGGCATAACAATGCATATACATGATATGATAAATATAGTGAGATTTAATTGGGCATTACGACAAAGTACATAGACCGCCATCCAACTGCATCTATGCCTAAAAAGTCCACCTTCAGGTTATCATCCGAACCCCCTCCAGTATTAAGTTGCAAAGCAACAGACAATTGCATTAAGTATGGTGCGTAATGTAATCAACAACTACATCCTTAGACATAGCATCAATGTTTTATCCCTAGTGGCAACAGCACATCCACAACCTTAGAACTTTACATCACTGTCCCAGATTCAATGGAGGCATGAACCCACTATCGAGCATAAATACTCCCTCTTGGAGTTAAGAGTAAAAACTTGGCCAGAGCCTCTACTAATAACGGAGAGCATGCAAGATCATAAACAACACATGAACAATAGATTGATAATCACCATAATCATAGTACTCTCTATCCATCGGATCCCGACAAACACAACATATAGAATTACATATAGATGATCTTGATCATGTTAGGCAGCTCACAAGATCCAACAATGAAGCACAACAAGGAGAAGACGACCATCTAGCTACTGCTATGGACCCATGGTCCAGGGGTGAACTACTCACTCATCACTCCGGATGCGACCATGGCGGTGTAGAGTCCTCCGGGAGATGAATCCCCTCTCCGGCAGGGTGCCGGAGGCGATCTCCAGAATCCCCCGAGATGGGATTCGCGGCGGCGGCGTCTCTGTAAGGTTTTCCGTATCGTGGCTCTCGGTACTGGGGGTTTCGCGACGGAAGCTTTAAGTAGGCGGAGGGTCAACGCGGGGGGCCACACGAGGGGCCCAGGGGGTAGGTCGGCGCGGCCAGGGCCTGGGCCGCGCCGGCCTCCCTCCTGGCCGCCTCGTGGCCCCACTTCGTTAGGTCTTCGGTCTTCTGGAAGCTTCGTGCAAAAATAGGACCCTGGGCGAAAGTTTCGTCCAATTCCGAGAATATTTCTTTACTAGGATTTCTGAAACCAAAAACAGCAGAAAACAGCAACTGGCTCTTCGGCATCTTGTTAATAGGTTAGTTCCAGAAAATGCATAAATATGACATATAATGTGCATAAAACATGTAGGTATCATCAATAAAGTAGCATGGAACATAAGAAATTATCGATACGTTGGAGACGTATCATTCGTCTCTTGGCTCCATCGATCTACTGATCTAGGGGCGTCGAAGCTCGAACTCTCCCCTCCCTATGGACGAGGACAACCTCGATTTAATCCTGTCCAGCCGTCCAGGTATGGGCTCTTGCGATATTGACCACTACTACTAAAAGGATACTAATTCATTAATCCCATTGGATTGTGTATTCGTAGCTATCAAGCAAATTTGACTGTTGGTCCAACCAATAATGATTTGACATCCAAACCTCTGTACATGCGAGCCAAATTCAACAATATAGCTACCTATGATCACTTTCATTCTTATATATTCATATGATATGTTCTTTTCGCAAGGTATTTAGTGTCATATATCAGAGTAGTTTGATTCTCAGCCTCGTTAACATAATGCATATCCGGATTTGTTCACCATTGTTAGCTATTATGCACACGCTTGCAATTGTTTTCTGTGTGAGGGTAAAATTAAACTATAATGATACTCGGATAAAAAAAACTTTTGTTGTTCAGGGAGGTGACTTTTTTTTTTTTTTGGCTCCAGTAGTGGCTTTCCACCCCCCCCCCCCCCCTATGGCTAAATCCTGGCTCGGCTCCTTCTAGGTAGTCTAAGTATGCTTCTCAAAGATTTTAGTACTTGTATGCATGAGTATGATGACCTAGAAACATTTGAAGAAGCTTTTAAGGAAATGAGAAGCAAAGTGAAAAAGCAAACATGGATGGATAGTCTTTATAAGGTAAAAGAAAAATGGGCACAATGTCTTATGAGAGAAACTTTCACTTTGGGAATGAGAAGCCTAAAGAACAATTTGACTTCAATAGTTTTTTCATCAATTTGAAAGGGCCATGAAAGTGAAAAGAAATATTCAGATAAATTCATAGTATGAGTCTAGGTAAAGCCTACCTAGAACAAGTCATTAAGTTGTACACTCATTCTATCTTTGAATGTTTTCAAGCTAATTATGGGAGATCATTGGCAGCTTGTGTGGGTAAACTGTCTATAATGAATACATGGTTAAAATTGTAAGGCTTGTTGATGAGAAATTCTCAATCTTTGAAGAAGAACACAAAGTAATTGGAGACAAAAACCTACAGATATATTTATGTAGTTGTGCGGTCATGCTTTAAAAGTTCTGGATTTAATGAATAACAAGTTGTTGCCCCCACACTATATTGTGAAGAGATGGGCAAGAGAAGCATTATTAGGATCCATCAAATATTATTGTGGAAGGAATGTAGTTGGAAATCCGAAGATGGAAGCCACCATTCGATGCAATTATCATTTCCACAAATTTTATAACTTCACCACTCTAGCATCCAACTCTGAAGAATGTTGTATTTTAATTCGGAATGCACTTGACAGTGCAAAACAAATGGGGAAATCGAGTGGCTATAAGCACAATTAATCCTGAGTAAAGATGTGATGCCCATGTGACTCCACAACCATCAGATGAATTGTTCATTGATGCGTGTCTCAAGAAAAAGGAGGCTCAGAAGAAAATCGTGAAAATAAAAATGAATTTCGTTGATAGGAAACACAAGATAAAAAAAGGGAACAGCCATCTTCTTGCAAGGAAGAAAGGGAGAACATATCAACACATACTGATTCAGTAGAGAATGTTGATTCCAAAAATTCATCAAAAGAAGAACAAAGCAGCACCAAATGATCCAGGCTATGAAAAATATGAGTTTGTGGAAACTTCATTAATATTATGACAACTCCTATTATGGCTACAGACTTTGGTTATGATATATTCCGATTATGAGCTTGCTAGTAGGCTACTGAACTTGTGTCATCCTTTTGCATGTTTTTCTAAGGCTAAAAAATTCAAAATCATGTTCTGAATGTGAGCTTGGTAATTTGATACTGAACTTGTGTCATACTTTTGCATGTTCTAACAATGTCATGGAACTAAAAGAGATGGAATTTCATTCAATTGATATCTTAACTGATAGGGAGACTTCACAATATAAAATTTTGAAGGAATTGGGATCAAACTTACCAAATGTCAGGACAAGAAGAGGAGGTGCAGAGTGGCGGTGCTACCTGTCAGTGACGAGCTTAACGAAGGGGCACCCGGTGGGGTAGACGATTTGTTGTGGAAAACGAAGGTGTGGATGGCAGCAAAGCACGCATGGTACGGTGGCCTGGGAAATTTTATGTCGCCGACGACCGTGCCAATGCCAGAGCGGTGAGCCGATGGAGAGACGGATGACGAGGTATTAACTCGTAAATGCCTGCGGATTGTAGACTTAGGATTTCGTAGAAAGTAAAGGGCAAGTAGATCTCGAAAGTTCTGAGCCGAACAAAGGTGTCCAACTTAACAATATTACGGTGGCTAGGGTTTGCAATGATTTGACCCTTATTTCTCCCTCGACTTCCCCTATATATAGGAGGTGAAGCTGAGGCTTTTCCGTGTCGCACAAGTACAAGTTATCGGGCCGCACTGGGCCTTTTCCTATATTGATTACAAGTTTTCTATAATAACTCTACTTTCCTAATCCGAACATCTCCATCTTTCTGGGCTTCCGAAACCTTGAGTCCATGGGCATTTTACTCCAATAACAGACCAGGGGTATGTACTCGACATGCTCCTTAGGCATGCCTATGTCAGTAGCCCCCGAGATTTTTACTCAAGTCGTAGAGTCGGGCAAAATCTCCATCTTTCATCTGTTTGATAATACTTTCGAGTTATGATCAATTCTTACTCAGTGTCTATATTTTACAGGGATAATGGTAAACGAGGCTGGTTCATCTAACAGTTCAGGTACCAGTTAATTGCTCTTGTGGCAAATCCGCATAAACCTACTTCAAGTTCAAGTTCCTGGACTCGAACCTGGGATACTGGTGTAACTCAGTACATTCCGCTTCAGGACTTATCGACAACTGAATTACAGCTATTTTATCAAGTACGCGGATGGGATTTTTCTTCACATCTGTTGGTGTGGATAAAGTTGGAGAGCTTATTCGAGTGCGATGTCACGCCGACAGATCCTGGGGTTTTACCTGCGTGCCCCTTTTACGAGTCACGGCATTCCGAGTTTTTATCGCGACGGGCGCGCTCTAAGAATCTATTATCGAGTGCCTTTGTTCGGCTGATAGAATACTCCATTTCTTCGAGTTGATATATTTTACCAAATAATATATTGGCTCCCGATGGAAGTACATGAGAAATTTCATGAAACTCGAAGATGTATGCCCACAACCAAAATTCTTCGGTTCCATTATGTATTGCTTTGCTATCTTGCTTTCTTTTATTATCAAGTTTCATCGGGTGCGCGATCATCGTTCTCGATGGGAGTAGCCCCCGAGGCTACGGTCGAGTGTTTGCACTTGGGTATAGGCTTAACTTTGCTATTAACCAACTCTATATTTTTTTCATCATTTACCTGGTCTTATCAGCAGTATAAACTGCCGATAGGAGTATCCCCCGAGCATATGGTCGGGTGCTTGCAGCTGGACATAGGCTCCAGATTTTATACTTCTCGCCATATGTTGTCCTGGTACCTCGAATATTTTCACAAACGTGACGTCGATGCTGACGAAGACCATGTGTTGTTGCCTCGGGAAGACACGACTGCTGGTGGACCACTATTTTGTGGGTCCAAAATTTCTGCTCTTCTCCCACGTCGCACAAGTGTGGCTCGCACGTTCTCCAACATTCCCGACACTCGTGCAGTAACTTCTTTGTTTCCAAAATAAACTTTAAAAATAACTTTACCATGCTGCTACATGTAAGGCCAGGATTATTCCGCGTATATCCTACGGTTCCACCACTTCGTCTTCCAGGTTATAAAGGTTAACCCTGGATCTCATTTTTCCCCTTCACTCCGCCGCACGAATCCTTTGCCTCTTCCATTGCCCTAGCTCTCACTACCATTCATGTTCGTTGTTCCAAACTCCTCCTCTCTTCGTCCGTGCTACTCCTTCGCCGCCATGCCTCCACGAACCAAGCGCACCAAAAACATCGCCGCCAGTTCCTCCGCTCGAGCGGAAAAGGAGAAAGTCTCTGGATGGGACAGGTCAAAATTCACCTCTCAGGACCACCGCAAGCGCAAGAAGATGGGCTTGCTGACGAATGATGAGAGGATGGAGATCGCAGGGGATGAAGCCATTCCCCATCCTCCCGAAGGTTTCCGGGTAATCTTCTCTATTTTCCTTGTTCGCGGCTTGTCCGTTCCAGTCCACGAATTTCTTCATGTGGGCTTCTTTCCTTCTATGGGATTCAGCTGTACCAGCTGACTCCCAATTCTATTCTCCACATTTCTATCTTTATCACACTTTGCGAGTGATTCCTTGGCGTTCACCCCCACTGGGGCTTATGGAAACACATTTTTTACCTCCGCCAGAACAACTCGAGGAACGCCATCTACGAGCTAGGTGGTGTTTGCATCTGCATACGGCCGGAAGCAGGATATTTCTCCCAGAAATTCGCCGACTCCGTCCACGGCTGACTGATACGTCTCCAACGTATCGATAATTTCTTATGTTCCATGCTACTTTATTGATGATACCTACATGTTTTATGCACATTATATGTCATATTTATGCATTTTCTGGAACTAACCTATTAACAAGATGCCGAAGAGCCGATTCTTTGTTTTCTGCTGTTTTTGGTTTCAGAAATCCTAGTAAAGAAATATTCTCGGAATTGGACGAAACTTTCGCCCAGGGTCCTATTTTTGCACGAAGCTTCCAGAAGACCGAAGAGATAACGAAGTGGGGCCACGAGGCGGCCAGAGGGCAGGCCGGCGCGGCCCAGGCCCTGGCCGCGCCGACCTACCCCCTGGGCCCCTCGTGTGGCCCCTCGCGTTGACCCTCCGCCTACTTAAAGCTTCCGTCGCGAAACCCCCAGTACCGAGAGCCACGATACGGAAAACCTTACTGAGACGCCGCCGCCGCGAATCCCATCTCGGGGGATTCTGGAGATCGCCTCCGGCACCCTGCCGGAGAGGGGATTCATCTCCCGGAGGACTCTACACCGCCATGGTCGCCTCCGGAGTGATGAGTGAGTAGTCCACCCCTGGACCATGGGTCCATAGCAGTAGCTAGATGGTCGTCTTCTCCTTGTTGTGCTTCATTGTTGGATCTTGTGAGCTGCCTAACATGATCAAGATCATCTATATGTAATTCTATATGTTGTGTTTGTCGGGATCCGATGGATAGAGAGTACTATGATTATGGTGATTATCAATCTATTGTTTATGTGTTGTTTATGATCTTGCATGCTCTCCGTTATTAGTAGAGGCTCTGGCCAAGTTTTTGCTCTTAACTCCAAGAGGGGGTATTTATGCTCGATAGTGGGTTCATGCCTTCATTGAATGCGGGATCGTGATGAGTAGGTTCTAAGGTTGTGATGTGCTGTTGCCACTAGGGATAAAACATTGATGCTATGTCTAAGGATGTAGTTGTTGATTACATTACGCACCATACTTAATGCAATTGTCTGTTGCTTTGCAACTTAATACTGGAGGGGGTTCGGATGATAACCTGAAGGTGGACTTTTTAGGCATAGATGCAGTTGGATGGCGGTCTATGTACTTTGTCGTAATGCCCGGATTAAATCTCACTATATTTATCATATCATGTATATGCATTGTTATGCCTTTCTCTATTTGTCAATTGCCCGACTGTAATTTGTTCACCCAACATGCTTTATCTTATGGGAGAGACACCTCTAGTGAACTGTGGGCCCCGGTCCTATTCTTTACATAGCATACAATCTACTGCAATACTTGTTTTACTGTTTTCTTGCAAACAATCATTTTCCACTCGATACGTTTAATCCTTTGTTACAGCAAGCCGGTGAGATTGACAACCTCACTGTTTCGTTGGGACAAAGTACTTGGGTTGTGTTGTGCAGGTTCCGCGTTGGCGCCGGAATCCCTGGTGTTGCGCCGCATCACATTTCGCGACCATCAACCTTCAACGTGCTTCTTGGCTCCTACTGGTTCGATTAAACCTTGGTTTCTTTCTGAGGGAAAACTTGCTACTGTGCGCATCATACCTTCCTCTTGGGGTTCCCAACGAACGTGTGAGTTACACGCCATCAAGCTCTTTTTCTGGCGCCGTTGCCGGGGATCTGAAGAAAAGTTACACCACAGAGAATTGCCTCCCACGGCAACAGCTCTTTTTCTGGCGCCGTTGCCGGGGAGATCAAGACACGCTGCAAGGGGAGTCTCCACTTCTCAATCTCTTTACTTTGTTTTTGTCTTGCTTTATTTTATTTACTACTTTGTTTGCTGCACTAAATCAAAACACAAAAAAATTAGTTGCTAGTTTTACTTTATTTACTGTCTTGCTCTCTATATCGAAAACACAAAAAAATTAGTTACTCGTCTTTACTTTGTTTGCCTAGTTTACTTTTTGCTTATTGCATCATGTTTCCTCCTAAGTACACTCTAAAAGACATACCGGTAGGCCAAGGGTCTATAATTGGAAGAGATAATATAGAGGAATTTTTCACTCATGTTAGCACAGCTGAAGATTTTGAGGATAGACACTTGGTAGAACTTGCTCCTACTTATGAAATTGCTGTTGCTTCTTTAGTACACATGCTGGAAATTAAATTTGTTAATCTAAATCCTATAATCCAACACATGTTTCTCACACTTGGTGATATGGAGGAAGGAGAGAAGAAAGACTTTGTTTTAGAAACCCTTCTTAAAGAATTTGGTGGTGTAGCAAGAGAGGCTAGAAAAGTCTTTGCTAAATATAAAATGCTTGGTTCTTACACCAATTTTGTTAGTCTCCTTGAAAAGATGGACATGGAGAGAGTAAAGTACACTAATAATATTAATGATGGTGGGGAGGTTAAGACAACAGTACCATGTAAACTCCTAGGAATGCATGAAGCTCTAGAAAATAACTATGGTTGGCTTGTTCCTGAAAATTTGTTTGATGAGAATAGTGATGTCTACGTTCCCCCTCCTTTCCTGTAGACAGTGTTGGGCCTCCAAGTGCAGAGGTTTGTAGAACAGCAGCAAGTTTCCCTTAAGTGGATCACCCAAGGTTTATCGAACTCAGGGAGGAAGAGGTCAAAGATATCCCTCTCATGCAACCCTGCAACCACAAAGCAAGAAGTCTCTTGTGTCCCCAACACACCAAATAGGTGCACTAGTTCGGCGAAGAGATAGTGAAATACAGGTGGTATGAATATATATGAGCAGTAGCAACTGTGCCAGAAAATAGCTTACTGGCGTGTAGTTGATGGTGGTAGTATTGCAGCAGTAGTAACACAGTAAAACAGTAAACAAGCAGTAGTAACTCAGCAGTATTTAGGAACAAGGCCTAGGGAATAGACTTTCACTAGTGGACACTCTCAACATTGATCACATAACAGAATAGATAAATGCATACTCTACACTTTTGTTGGATGATGAACACATTGCGTAGGATTACACGAACCCTCAATGCCGGAGTTAACAAGCTCCACAATAATGCTCATATTTTAGTAACCTTTAGTGTAAGATAGATCAAAACGACTAAACCAAGTACTAGCATAGCATGCACACTGTCACCTTCATGCATATGTAGGAGGAATAGATCACATCAATATTATCATAGCAATAGTTAACTTCGCAATCTACAAGAGATCATGATCATAGCATAAACCAAGTACTAACACGGTGCACGCACTGTCACCTTTGCACACATGCAGGAGGAATAAAACTACTTTAATAACACATCACTAGAGTAGCACATAGATAAATTGTGATACGATGCACATTGCAATCATAAAGAGATATAAATAAGCACTTCACTACGCTCTTCAACAGTGAATAAGTACTTCGTGAAATATAGCCTAAGAGACCCACACGGTGCACACACTGTCACCTTTACACACGTGGGACAAGGAGTCTCCGGAGATCACATAAGTAAAACCCACTTGACTAGCATAATGACATCTAGATTACAAGCATCATCATATGAATCTCAATCATGTAAGGCAGCTCATGAGATTATTGTATTGAACTACATAGGAGAGAGATGAACCACATAGCTACCGGTACAGCCCCGAGCCTCGATGGAGAACTACTCCCTCCTCATGGGAGCAGCAGCGGTGATGAAGATGGCGGTGGAGATGGCAGCGGTGTCGATGGAGAAGCCTTCCGGGGGCACTTCCCCGCTCCGGCAGGGTGCCGGAACAGAGACTCCTGTCCCCCAGATCTTGGCTTCGCGATGACGGCGGCTCTGGAACTTTTCTCGTATCGTGGCTTCCTCCGTAAGGGTTTTCGATGCAGGGGCTTTATATAGGCGAAGAGGCGGCGCAGGAGGGTCAAAGGGGCGACCACACCATAGGGTGGCGCGGGCCCAGCCCTGGCCGCGCCACCATGTCATCTGGGGCCCACAGGGCCCCCCTCTGGCGGCTCTCGGGTGTTCTGGATGCTTCCGGGCAAAATAGGAACCTGGGCGTTGATTTCGTCCAATTCCGAGAATATTTCGTTACTAGGATTTCTGAAACCAAAAACAGCAGAAAACAGGAACTGGCACTTCGGCATCTTGTTAATAGGTTAGTTCCAGAAAATGCACGAATATGACATAAAGTGTGCATAAAACATGTAGATATCATCAATAATGTAGCATGGAACATAAGAAATTATCGATACGTTGGAGACGTATCAGCATCCCCAAGCTTAGTTCTGCTCGTCCCGAGCAGGTAAAACGATAACAAAGATAATTTCTGAAGTGACATGCCATCAACCTTGATCATACTATTGTAAGCATATGTAATGAATGCAGCGATCAAAAACAATGGTAATGACATGAGTAAACAAGTGAATCATAAAGCAAAGACTTTTCATGAATAGTACTTCAAGACAAGCATCAATAAGTCTTGCATAAGAGTTAACTCATAAAGCAATAAATCAAAGTAAAGGCGTTGAAGCAACACATAGGAAGATTAAGTTTCAGCGGTTGCTTTCAACTTATAACATGTATATCTCATGGATATTGTCAACATAAAGTAATATAACAAGTGCAATATGCAAGTATGTAGGAATCAATGCACAGTTCACACAAGTGTTTGCTTCTTAGGTGGAAGGAGATAGGTAAACTGACTCAACAATAAAAGTAAAAGAATGGTCCTTCAAAGAGGAAAGCATCGATTGCTGTATTTGTGCTAGAGCTTTTATTTTGAAAACATGAAACAATTTTGTCAACGGTAGTAATAAAGCATATGAGTTATGTAAATTATATCTTACAAGTTGCAAGCCTCATGCATAGTATACTAATAGTGCCCGCACCTCGTCCTACTTAGCTTGGACTACCGGATCTTTGCATGCCATGTTTCAACCAAGTGTCACAAAGGGGTACCTCCATGCCGCCTGTACAAAGGTCTAAGGAGAATGCTCGCATTTCGGATTTCTCGCTTTTGATTATTCTCAACTTAGACACCCATACCGGGACAACATGGACAACAGATAATGGACTCCTCTTAAATGCATAAGCATGTAGCAAAGTTATTATTCTCATATGAGATTGAGGATATATGTCCAAAACTGAAACTTCAACCATGATTCATGGCTTTAGTTAGCGGCCCAATGTTCTTCTCTAACAATTTTGCATGCTCCAACCACTAAAATGATAGACCTTCAGACAAGACGGACATGCATAGCAACTCACATGATATTCAACAATAGTTGATGGCGTTCCCCAGAAGCATGGTTATCGCACAACAAGCAACTTAATAAAATATAAAGTGCATAAGTACATATTCAATACTACGATAGTTTTTAAGGCTATTTTGTCCCATGAGCTATATATTGCAAAGGTGAATGATGGAATTTTAAAGGTAGCACTCAAGCAATTTACTTTGGAATGGCGGAGAAATACCATGTAGTAGGTAGGTATGGTGGACACAAATGGCATAGTAGTTGGCTCAAGGATTTTGGATGCATGAGAAGTAATTCCTCTCGATACAAGGTTTAGGCTAGCAAGGTTATTTGAAACAAACACAAGGATGAACCGGTGCAGCAAAACTCACATAAAAGACATATTGTAAACATTATAAGACTCTACACCGTCTTCCTTGTTGTTCAAACTCAATACTAGAAATTATCTAGACCTTAGAGAGACCAATTATGCAAACCAAATTTTAGCAAGCTCTATGTATTTCTTCATTAATAGGTGCAAAGCATATGATGCAAGAGCTTAAACATGAACACAACAATTGCCAAGTATCACATTACCCAAGACATTTTAGAATTACTACATGTAGCATTTTCCAATTCCAACCATATAACAATTTAACGAAGAAGAAACTTCGCCATGAATATTATGAGCTAAGAACACATGTGTTCATACGAACCAGCGGAGCGTGTCTCTCTCCCACACAAGGATGAACTTATTCAGAGAACTAAGATAACAAAACAAAAACAAAAATAAAAGCACACAGACGCTCCAAGTAAAATACATAGGATGTGATGGAATAAAAATATAGTTTCACTAGAAGAAACCTGATAAGTTGTCGATGAAGAAGGGGATGCCTTGGGCATCCCCAAGCTTAGATGCTTGAGTCTTCTTGAAATATGCAGGGATGAACCACCGGGGCATCCCCAAGCTTAGACCTTTCACTCTTCTCGATCACATTATATCACCCTCTTCTATTGACCCTTGAAAACTTCCTTCACACCAAACTTCAAGCAAACTCATTAGAGGGTTAGTGCATAATCAAAATTCACATGTTCAGAGGTGACACAATCATTCTTAACACTTCTGGACATTGCACAAAACTTCTGAAAGTTAATGGAACAAAGAAACTCATTCAACAAAGCAAAAGCGGCAATGCGAAATAAAAGGCAGAATCTGTCAAAAGCAGAACAGTCCGTAAAGACGAATTTTAAGATGGCACCAGACTTGCTCAAATGGAAAAACTCAAAACTAATGAAAGTTGCGTACATATCTGAGGATCACGCTCGTAAATTGGCAGATTTTTTCGAATTTTCTACAGAGAACTGTGCCCAGATTCGTGACAGACAGCAATGCTGTTTCTGCGCAGCGATCCCAAATATAACATCAACTTTGACATAGAAACTTTACTTGGCACAAAAACATGATAAGGAGAGGTTGCTACAGTAGTAAACAACTTCCAAGACTCAACAAAACAAAAATTGCTGTAGTAAAATAAACACATGGGTTATCTCCCAAGAAGTTCTTTCTTTATAGCCATTAAGATGGGCTCAGCAGTTTTAATGATGCACTCGCAAGAAATAGTATTTGAGGCAAAAGAGAGCATCAAGAGGCAAATTCAAAACACATTTAAGTCTAACATGCTTCCTATGCATAGGAATCTTGTAAATAAACAAGTTCATGAAGAGCAAAGTAACAAGCATAGGAAGATAAAACAAGTGTAGCTTCAAAAATTTCAGCACATAGAGAGGTGTTTTAGTAACATGAAAATTTCTACAACCATATTTTCCTCTCTCATAATAACTTTCAGTAGCATCATGAGCAAACTCAACAATATAACTATCACATAAAGCATTCTTATCATGAGTCTCATGCATAAAATAATTACTCTCCACATAGGCATAATCAATTTTATTAGTTGTAGTGGGAGCAAATTCAACAAAGTAGCTATCAAATATAGGAGGTATATTGTAATCATAATCAAATTTATCCTCCATAACAGGTGGTAACAAAATACTACTATCATTATAATCATCATAAATAGGAGGCAAAGTATCATCAAAGTAAATTTTCTCCTCAATGCTTGGGTGACTAAAAATATCATGCTCATCAAAGCCAGCTTCCCCAAGCTTAGAATTTTCCATAGCATTAGCAACAATGGTGTTCAAAGCATTCATACTAATAACATTCCCATTATCATGCATATAAAGTTCCATGGGTTTTTTTAATTCTCTCTTCAAACACATCATGTCCTAATTCAAGATAAAGTTCATAAAGATCTCTCATATTTTTGTTGTTTTCCATTATGCCTAACTAGTGTAAACAAGAAACCAAATGTCGCAATTGCAGAGTCTAAAGGAAATAGCTTCGAGTACTTACAATGGCGCCGGGAAAATAGCTTAGTAGCCGAGATCCGGAGTGTGAGTACCTTTTACCTTTCCTCCCCGGCAACGGCGCCAGAAAAGTGCTTGATGTCTACGTTCCCCCTCCTTTCCTGTAGACAGTGTTGGGCCTCCAAGTGCAGAGGTTTGTAGAACAGCAGCAAGTTTCCCTTAAGTGGATCACCCAAGGTTTATCGAACTCAGGGAGGAAGAGGTCAAAGATATCCCTCTCATGCAACCCTGCAACCACAAAGCAAGAAGTCTCTTGTGTCCCCAACACACCAAATAGGTGCACTAGTTCGGCGAAGAGATAGTGAAATACAGGTGGTATGAATATATATGAGCAGTAGCAACTGTGCCAGAAAATAGCTTACTGGCGTGTAGTTGATGGTGGTAGTATTGCAGCAGTAGTAACACAGTAAAACAGTAAACAAGCAGTAGTAACTCAGCAGTATTTAGGAACAAGGCCTAGGGAATAGACTTTCACTAGTGGACACTCTCAACATTGATCACATAACAGAATAGATAAATGCATACTCTACACTTTTGTTGGATGATGAACACATTGCGTAGGATTACACGAACCCTCAATGCCGGAGTTAACAAGCTCCACAATAATGCTCATATTTTAGTAACCTTTAGTGTAAGATAGATCAAAACGACTAAACCAAGTACTAGCATAGCATGCACATTGTCACCTTCATGCATATGTAGGAGGAATAGATCACATCAATATTATCATAGCAATAGTTAACTTCGCAATCTACAAGAGATCATGATCATAGCATAAACCAAGTACTAACACGGTGCACGCACTGTCACCTTTGCACACATGCAGGAGGAATAAAACTACTTTAATAACACATCACTAGAGTAGCACATAGATAAATTGTGATACGATGCACATTGCAATCATAAAGAGATATAAATAAGCACTTCACTACGCTCTTCAACAGTGAATAAGTACTTCGTGAAATATAGCCTAAGAGACCCACACGGTGCACACACTGTCACCTTTACACACGTGGGACAAGGAGTCTCCGGAGATCACATAAGTAAAACCCACTTGACTAGCATAATGACATCTAGATTACAAGCATCATCATATGAATCTCAATCATGTAAGGCAGCTCATGAGATTATTGTATTGAACTACATAGGAGAGAGATGAACCACATAGCTACCGGTACAGCCCCGAGCCTCGATGGAGAACTACTCCCTCCTCATGGGAGCAGCAGCGGTGATGAAGATGGCGGTGGAGATGACAGCGGTGTCGATGGAGAAGCCTTCCGGGGGCACTTCCCCGCTCTGGCAGGGTGCCGGAACAGAGACTCCTGTCCCCCAGATCTTGGCTTCGCGATGACGGCGGCTCTGGAACTTTTCTCGTATCGTGGCTTCCTCCGTAAGGGTTTTCGATGCAGGGGCTTTATATAGGCGAAGAGGCGGCGCAGGAGGGTCAAAGGGGCGACCACACCATAGGGTGGCGCGGGCCCAGCCCTGGCCGCGCCACCATGTCATCTGGGGCCCACAGGGCCCCCCTCTGGCGGCTCTCGGGTGTTCTGGATGCTTCCGGGCAAAATAGGAACCTGGGCGTTGATTTCGTCCAATTCCGAGAATATTTCGTTACTAGGATTTCTGAAACCAAAAACAGCAGAAAACAGGAACTGGCACTTCGGCATCTTGTTAATAGGTTAGTTCCAGAAAATGCACGAATATGACATAAAGTGTGCATAAAACATGTAGATATCATCAATAATGTAGCATGGAACATAAGAAATTATCGATACGTTGGAGACGTATCAAATAGCAAGCCTAAGAATAATGAAAAAGGAGCCTCTGAAACTTACATAGACAAGATAACATGCATTGCTGAGAAAACTCCCAACACCCAAGGTAATAATGTTGATGCTTCATCTCTCGATGTTACTTGATTTGCACTTTCTGCGCCTAGCTGAAAGGCGTTAAAGAAAAGCGCTTATGGGAGACAACCCATGTTTTTACCTACAGCAATTTTTTGTTTTGTTGAGTCTTGGAAGTTGTTTACTACTGTAGCAACCTCTCCTTATCATGTTTTTGTGCCAAGTAAAGTTTCTATGTCAAAGTTGATGTTATATTTGGGATTGCTGCGCAGAAACAGCATTGCTGTCTGTCACGAATCTGGGCACAGTTCTCTGTAGAAAATTCGAAAAAATCTGCCAATTTACGAGCGTGATCCTCAGATATGTACGCAACTTTCATTAGTTTTGAGTTTTTCCATTTGAGCAAGTCTGGTGCCATCTCTAAATTCGTCTTTACGGACTGTTCTGTTTTTGACAGATTCTGCCTTTTATTTCGCATTGCCTCTTTCGCTATGTTGGATTTATTTCTTTGATCCATTAATGTCCAGTAGCATTATGCAATGTCCAGAAGTGAAAATAATGATTGTGTCACCTCTGAATGAGTGAATTATTAATGATGCACTAACCCTCTAATGAGTTTGCTTGAAGTTTGGTGTGAAGGAAGTTTTCAAGGGTCAAGAGAGGAGAATGATATACTATGATCAAGAGGAGTGAAAGCTCTAAGCTTGGGGATGCCCCCGTGGTTCACCCCTGCATATTTTAAGAAGACTCAAGCGTCTAAGCTTGGGGATGCCCAAGGCATCCCCTTCTTCATCGACAACATCATCAGGTTCCTCCCCTGAAACTATATTTTTATTCAGTCACATCTTGTGTTCTTTACTTGGAGCGTCGGTTTGTTTTTGTTTTTGTTTTTGTTTGAATAAAATGGATCCTAGCATTCACTTTGTGGGAGAGAGACACGCTCCGCTGTTGCATATGGACACATGTGTCCTTAGGCTTTACTCATAATGTTCAAGGCGAAGTTTTTTCTTCGTTAAATTGTTATATGGTTGGAATTGGAAAATGCTACATGTAGTAATTCTAAAATGTCTTGGATAATGTGATACTTGGCAATTGTTGTGCTCATGTTTAAGCTCTTGCATCATATGCTTTGCACCTATTAATGAAGAAATACATAGAGCTTGCTAAAATTTGATTTGCATATTTGGTCTCTCTAAGGTCTAGATAATATCTAGTATTGAGTTTTGAACAACAAGGAAGACGGTGTAGAGTCTTATAATGTTTACAATATGTCTTTTATGTGAGTTTTGCTGCACCTGTTCATCCTTGAGTTTGCTTCAAATAACCTTGCTAGCCTAAACCTTGTATCGAGAGGGAATACTTCTCATGCATCCAAAATCCTTGAGCCAACTACTATGCCATTTGTGTCCACCATACCTACCTACTACATGGTATTTCTCCGCCATTCCAAAGTAAATTGCTTGAGTGCTACCTTTAAAATTCCATCATTCACCTTTGCAATATATAGCTCATGGGACAAAATAGCCTTAAAAACTATCGTAGTATTGAATATGTACTTATGCACTTTATATTTTATTAAGTTGCTTGTTGTGCGATAACCATGCTTCTGGGAAACGCCATCAACTATTGTTGAATATCATGTGAGTTGCTATGCATGTCCGTCTTGTCTGAAGGATCTATCATTTTAGTGGTTGGAGCATGCAAAATTGTTAGAGAAGAACATTGGGCCGCTAACTAAAGCCATGAACCATGGTTGAAGTTTCAGTTTTGGACATATATCCTCAATCTCATATGAGAATAATAATCATTGCTACATGCTTATGCATTTAAGAGGAGTCCATTATCTGTTGTCCATGTTGTCCCGGTATGGATGTCTAAGTTGAGAATAATCAAAAGCGAGAAATCCGAAATGCGAGCTTTCTCCTTAGACCTTTGTACAGGCGGCATGGAGGTACCCCTTTGTGACACTTGGTTGAAACATGGCATGCAAAGATCCGGTAGTCCAAGCTAAGTAGGACGAGGTGCGGGCACTATTAGTATACTATGCATGAGGCTTGCAACTTGTAAGATATAATTTACATAACTCATATGCTTTATTACTACCGTTGACAAAATTGTTTCATGTTTTCAAAATAAAAGCTCTAGCACAAATACAGCAATCGATGCTTTCCTCTTTGAAGGACCATTCTTTTACTTTTATTGTTGAGTCAGTTTACCTATCTCCTTCCACTTAAGAAGCAAACACTTGTGTGAACTGTGCATTGATTCCTACATATTTGCATATTGCACTTGTTATATTACTTTATGTTGACAATATCCATGAGATATACATGTTATAAGTTGAAAGCAACCGCTGAAACTTAATCTTCCTATGTGTTGCTTCAACACCTTTACTTTGATTTATTGCTTTATGAGTTAACTCTTATGCAAGACTTATTGATGCTTGTCTTGAAGTACTATTCATGAAAAGTCTTTGCTTTATGATTCAGTTGTTTACTCATGTCATTACCTTTGTTTTGATCGCTGCATTCATTACATATGTTTACAAATAGTATGATCAAGATTATGATGGCATGTCACTTCAGAAATTATCTTTGTTATCGTTTTACCTGCTCGGGACGAGCGAACTAAGCAGGGATGCTGATACGTCTCCAACGTATCGATAATTTCTTATGTTCCATGCTACTTTATTGATGATACCTACATGTTTTATGCACATTATATGTCATATTTATGCATTTTCTGGAACTAACCTATTAACAAGATGCCGAAGAGCCGATTCTTTGTTCTGCTGTTTTGGTTTCAGAAATCCTAGTAAAGAAATATTCTCGGAATTGGACGAAACTTTCGCCCAGGGTCCTATTTTTGCACGAAGCTTCCAGAAGACCGAAGAGATAACGAAGTGGGGCCACGAGGCGGCCAGAGGGCAGGCCGGCGCGGCCCAGGCCCTGGCCGCGCCGACCTACCCCCTGGGCCCCTCGTGTGGCCCCTCGCGTTGACCCTCCGCCTACTTAAAGCTTCCGTCGCGTAACCCCCGGTGCACGAGAGCCACGATACGGAAAACCTTACCGAGACGCCGCCGCCGCGAATCCCATCTCGGGGATTACGGAGATCGCCTCCGGCACCCTGCCGGAGAGGGGATTCATCTCCCGGAGGACTCTACACCGCCATGGTCGCCTCCGGAGTGATGAGTGAGTAGTCCACCCCTGGACCATGGGTCCATAGCAGTAGCTAGATGGTCGTCTTCTCCTTGTTGTGCTTCATTGTTGGATCTTGTGAGCTGCCTAACATGATCAAGATCATCTATATGTAATTCTATATGTTGTGTTTGTCGGGATCCGATGGATAGAGAGTACTATGATTATGGTGATTATCAATCTATTGTTTATGTGTTGTTTATGATCTTGCATGCTCTCCGTTATTAGTAGAGGCTCTGGCCAAGTTTTTGCTCTTAACTCCAAGAGGGGGTATTTATGCTCGATAGTGGGTTCATGCCTTCATTGAATCTGGGATCGTGACAGTAGGTTCTAAGGTTGTGATGTGCTGTTGCCACTAGGGATAAAACATTGATGCTATGTCTAAGGATGTAGTTGTTGATTACATTACGCACCATACTTAATGCAATTGTCTGTTGCTTTGCAACTTAATACTGGAGGGGGTTCGGATGATAACCTGAAGGTGGACTTTTTAGGCATAGATGCAGTTGGATGGCGGTCTATGTACTTTGTCGTAATGCCCGGATTAAATCTCACTATATTTATCATATCATGTATATGCATTGTTATGCCTTTCTCTATTTGTCAATTGCCCGACTGTAATTTGTTCACCCAACATGCTTTATCTTATGGGAGAGACACCTCTAGTGAACTGTGGACCCCGGTCCTATTCTTTACATAGCATACAATCTACTGCAATACTTGTTTTACTGTTTTCTTGCAAACAATCATTTTCCACTCGATACGTTTAATCCTTTGTTACAGCAAGCCGGTGAGATTGACAACCTCACTGTTTCGTTGGGACAAAGTACTTGGGTTGTGTTGTGCAGGTTCCGCGTTGGCGCCGGAATCCCTGGTGTTGCGCCGCATCACATTTCGCGACCATCAACCTTCAACGTGCTTCTTGGCTCCTACTGGTTCGATTAAACCTTGGTTTCTTTCTGAGGGAAAACTTGCTACTGTGCGCATCATACCTTCCTCTTGGGGTTCCCAACGAACGTGTGAGTTACACGCCATCACTGACGCAAGAAGTGGTTGTACGTTAAGGATGAATCAACTGGCACCCAACGATATGGCCTTTCCCCCTTTAACATGTCGCAAGAAATCTTGAGGTGTAAATCTTGGGACACTGAAGCCACTCCCGAAGAACTAGCGGCTACAAAGTATTTGATTGCTCGGATCAAGGCTCTGCAAAATACTCAAGGGCAAAAATTATCGGGTGTGCAAATCATCGCGCATTTTCTGTGGATTCGTGTGGAGCCTCTCTAGGCTCGTGCGAGTCCCCTCTGGTTGTACTCCGGTGCCGGTGATGCTGCTAGGATTTCCAAAGATCTTTTTGTGAAGAACTTGGACAAACTAGTGCGCCGCTTTACTTCGCTTAGAAAAAAGAGTCCAGTCCCTGCCTCGTGCCGCGTGGAGCCATTCAATGGTACCACGCCCTTCCAGCTGTAGGTGTTCTTCTCGAGTTTTTTTTTTCTTTACCTTTCCTGCTTCTTTTGTACCTTCATTATGTTAACTCGCACTTTTATTATGTAGAACAATCAAATACTTTCTTCCCTTCCTTCTACTCCCGAAGGTGGAGATGTGCCTGAGCGAGCAATCATCACTGATGACTCGCAAGAAAATTCAGTTCGCGACAGTAAACCCGCGGAATCCAAAAAGAGTGCGGGTTCATCTGATAAAATCTCAGAGTTAGTACACGCCTCTGACTCCTCCCACACAAATTCCATTCCTCCTGCGGCATCTCCAGAGAAACGCAAGAGAAAGAAAACACATGATGAAGAGGATTCCGGCGCGTCCAAGCTATCTCAACCAGCTGCCGAAGAATCTTCTCATGAAGAACAAGCAGAGTTTGACCCCTTTGCTTCTGCCGCCGTCGTAAGCTCGTAAGTTTAGTTTTCTTACGCCCAACTATTTTGTCTTGATTTCTTTTTTCGTATGCTGAAATATTTTGTATATCGATAGGGATGATAAAGAGCATCCGGACCTTGGTGCTTCCAGACCAGCAAACACGAGTATATCCCATACGCTGGCTGGTTATCTCAGAGGACCCGAAAACTACCCTGGAAACCTTGGATCCACCGTGAAGCCCTCGGGTGTCGAAGAAAAAACCAAAGACGGGTGCCGCTGGTAAGGGGGTAGATGCCACCGGGATTATCGACTCCTCTTCTTGATGATGTAAGTATCTTTTTTTCCTTCCTTTGCCTTTTTGTTTTACTCGAGAAACATCATCTCTCTAGCGCTCTTTTTTTGTGTTCCAACTAGTTTGCAGCCCTTAATGAAGGAGATGGACGGCATAGGTACCTGATTTATTAGGTTCTGCGATGAAGCTGGCTCCTTAAGAAGTATGTTTCTTATATATGTTGCCTAGTATTCCCTTGCTGTTTTTCTTATAACATAACCCTTCCTTTTACCCAGGAGCCTTGCACCTTGCTGAGAAGCGCGTCAAAGAACTAGAAAAGAAACTCGTAGCCAGCGAAAAAGCTCGCGAAGAAGCTGAAACAAAATCTGCGAGTGTTGGAGACCTTCGAGACAGGCTTAATGCCGCCGAGACGGCCTTGCGCGAGAAGGAAGAGCAGATTGCAAAAGGAGAAGCCGCCATTATTGCACGTCTCGATACACAATCCGCCAAATTCTCGAGTAATGTTCATTTTTCCTTTCGACGCCATTTTTTGTTTGCATGTACTACCTTCGTATTTATATTAAAAAGTACTTATTTCTTCAGCAGAGAAAATTGGTGAGATGTATACCAGGAATCAGGATTTGAAAGAAGATGCCCTCCTGGATACTCTCTCAGTTCTGGAGATTAGCTGCACCTTGGCGCGCGACTGCTTGCGGGCGGGGCGAATTGCACTCGAACGCATATTCCCACACTTCTTCCCAAAAGCTGCGCTGCCAGACAAGTTTGAGTTTCTCGCCAAGAGCTTCACAGACAAAGGTGATCCAGCTTTGGCGCATCGCCAAATCGAGTCTGAAGATTGGTGTCGAAGGCACCATCGCGCTGGTAATTAATAGCCAGTGGCGAGAAAGTTGACTGGGTCAAGGTTGCGGCTGTTCGAGGGATGAACAACGATAAATGAACCGCTTTGATAAAGGGTGCAAAGGCCTTCTCAAAAAAAATTATCTCTATCCTCGACTCGTGAGTCAACGGACGCGGACGATGGCGTGGACGCCCGATGGAGGAATGAGTCAATGCAGTGAATCGGCTGAGCTAGGGTCAAATCAGTGGAGGCGCGAGCACATTGGGCAGTGGCGCGCCATCACCGACGAGTTGAGCAACCGGTGGCGCTAATGGAGCAAGGCGCGAGCTTGCGGGGATTTTTTTTTTTTTTGAGAGGAGCAGCTCGTTTGAACACGCCGAATGCAAGTGCTGCATGAAATAAATAAAATTACAGCGCAACATCGGGTCTATGTTTAGAGATTGGGTAACGGGTTTACTGCTAGAAGGACAAGTGTGAAACTTAATGTAGCGCATCAAGAAAGTACAAGCCAAAACTCGTCTGATTCCACAAAAACAACTTTTGGATCTCACCAAATATTTTCCTCACTTTCATATTTCAAACACTTTAGTAAAATTAATTTTCATACACTAATATCAACTATCAAAAGATAGCGTAAATAAGGCCTTTAGAGGAGACACATATTCGTTACAAAATCCTTAAATCAAACCAAACTATTAGTTTGTGTTTGATACCAAAGTATTTTTTTGAAGTATCTAAGAATACTATAGTTTCTCAAAAAAACTACTATTTCAAATACTTCGATGTGTTTGGATGTGACTAAAAAGTGTGATATTAATACTTTAATATCTCTGAAAACGTGATATTTTCTAAGTATTGAAAAAACAACTCTAGTATGTTCCTGGCATCCATTTGCCTCCCCCCTGTCTCTCTTCTCACTGTGAGCTACCTCTCATAGTGTACGTGTTGTCAGTAACACGACATCGATCTGGCGCTCATCGGCCGAAATTAGACTCGAGCAAAATCGATATCAACATCTCCTTCAACCTTGCTCAAGAGTGCGGAATGTGAACACTGTCCGCACGCAGCCGCCGGATCGCCCTCGCGCGCATTGCAAGCGGCGGTCCATGGAGTCTTGCGGTACAAGACGTGCCTATCCGGCAAAATCAAAGAAGAAGCCATCTGGAGTGTAAAGGCGCACGCGCGGCAGTAGATAGATTCGGTTGATCGATCGTGCACAGGTGGATTCCAAACCAAATCGGACCAAGTTCCAAAGACAAATGCTATTGAGTACATGCATGGATTTCACTTCGCGGATGACGAACACGTCGAGGTGCAATTCGCCGATCGACCTGATCGATCTCAACGAAGCTTCAAGCTATTGCTTCAGTTCACAGTCGGCCGTACGTGACCAGGCTAGTCAAATCCCGACTGGAAAAGGTTTACATGGAGATGCAAAGTAGCACTACTTTGCTACTAGTAGAACACAAGGACTGCCAAGACAACCAGCATTGGCATGCATCTGTGGGTCAGCTGCTCATAGGAAACAGACCATGTCAGGCTGCTGTCAAGCCAGCTTTTGTTGGCGGTGGGCGGTGGCGGATGCCACGGACAACCTGCTCGGTTCAGAGGCACGAGTGTTAACTGTTAAGGCATTCAACAAAGTTGTGATCACATGCAACAAGGATGGTTCTTCGGAACATCGGACAGGAGTACATCTAGGATGCGCCCCTCCCTGCCACTCCAGCTTCTGAACATCTGAATAATGCCAAACCCGTTAAGGAGTATGATGATGAGATGGACGTCAAAGCTGTTAGTCAGGGATCACTTGACAAGCGTTTCCAAAATGCTCGTCCCGATGAGACGATGAATGATCAGGTAGCTATGCTTCGACATCACACTCGTGTCGAGCGTTGTAATGTAACAAAAGCAATACCGGACTACTGATGTAATCCTTGCACATCACCCTGCCACGGTGCCACCCCACCCCACCCGCCTTATGACGGCTTCGTCACATGTTAGGGCATCTCCAACGGAGAGCCAACCCATTTCAGACATCTAAATTGTACGCGCGCGTTAATTTTTGTTCCCTGGTGGACGCGAAAATGATCGCGAGGCGCCAAATTGTCCGTTTGCGTCGGAGGCCACCCCAGCAGTCCGACGCATTTTGGACACCCCACTGTTTTGTTTCTCTTCTCCTTCTTTTTCTTTTTGTTGGAGAACTGCCCAGTTCATATGAATGAGCAAGTTCAAACGCGAAAACAACTAGTACTGATTACTCAAATCAAACAAGTTCAAACATATTTCAACATACAAACTAGAGAACAAATTTAAAAACAAAAAAACTATAAGCAAATTCTTGGCCTTCTTGTTAGAAGGCCCTGCCTCGTCGTCCTTACTCCTGCGCCTCTTACTTGTCTCCTCCTCCTCGGAAGAGGAACAGCTGGACGACGCGTCCGTGGAGGAGTTCCAGTCGGACAAAGTGGCGTCTTCGTCGGCGTCGTCGGTGAACGGACGACGACGCGCTGCCTGCGCCCTTCCCCGGGCCCTGGCCTCCTTCCTTGCCGCTGCCTTCTCGTTCGCCGCCTCCTGCGCCTTCAGCCAGGCGAACTTGGCATTGGAGTCCTCCTCCTCCTCCTCCCTGTCGCTACCAACGGCGCCTCCGTCCTCCTCCTCCTCCTAGCCGTTGCTGGCAACGGCGCCTCCGTCCTTGTCGACCTCCCTCAGCGTGGAGCCAGGGCCGCTGGGCGTCGCAGGCATTTCCCACCAATGCTGGCATCCCGGCGGCTTGCCCTCGCTCTCCGAGTCTGACGGCAAGGACGAGTAGCTCATGGCGTCTGGCTAGCCGGTGTTGGAGAAGATGAAGAAGATTAAAAGGCAGTTCGACGTGAATTACAGCATGCGCAGGGGTTATATTCTGCGGGAATTAATAGCGGCGCGTATAACGAAGAGGCCTGCGGTTGCTCTTCCGCGGCGGTTCGGCGCTCCATTCCGGCGGTTGGCGGGTTGATCGGCACGGTTGCCACTCCGGCGGTTGACATCGGCGCGCTTGTTGTGCTTTAATTCGAGGTCGATCGAGCCAGAGTCGCTGCCAGGTGGGCCCGTGGGGGAAGCGGGCGGAAACTAGGTGCGACCGCGCAGCGTCCGCGGATCGGAGACGCAAACGTGCCGCATATTTGTGCCGCGTTAGCGTCGCTACAGACGCCCCGGACACGATGCTTCGCCCCGCTGGAGCAGGGTGCAGACGCATTTCCGGTCCGCGTGGACGCAAATGGTCGCACAACGTCCGTTTGCGTCGCCCGCATCTCCAATGGGGCGACGCATATCGGACGCCCAAAAGTGGTCGCGAGCGTTCGTTTGGGTCGCCCCATAGACATATTTTGTCTGTGCGTCCCTTTGCGTCTGGGTGTGCTCCCACCGGGGCGACCCATTTATAGATTTGCAGCATATTTAGAAAGTGTAGAAAATAGTATATTCAAACTATACAAAGTAATTCTAGAAGCCTAGAATACTTGCTACCTGACGGGTCGGCCCCGTCGTTGCGTCGCTCCCTCGTCTGCTTCTCCGCCACCTCCCGTGCGGCCTGATACGTCTCCAACGTATCGATAATTTCTTATGTTCCATGCTACTTTATTGATGATACGTACATGTTTTATGCACATTATATGTCATATTTATGCATTTTCTGGAACTAACCTATTAACAAGATGCCGAAGAGCCAGTTGCTGTTTTCTGCTGTTTTTGGTTTCAGAAATCCTAGTAAGGAAATATTCTCGGAATTGGACGAAATCTTCGCCCAGGGTCCTATTTTTGCACGAAGCTTCCAGAAGACCGAAGAGATAACGAAGTGGGGCCACGAGCCGGCCAGATGACAGGGCGGCGCGGCCCAGGCCCTGGCCGCGCCACCCTGCCCCCTGGGCCCCTCGTGTGGCCCCCCGCGTTGCCCTTTCGCCTACTTAAAGCCTCCGTCGCGAAACCCCCAGTACCGAGAGCCACGATACGGAAAACCTTCCAGAGACGCCGCCGCCGCGAATCCCATCTCGGGGGATTCAGGAGATCGCCTCCGGCACCCTGCCGGAGAGGGGATTCATCTCCCGGAGGACTCTACACCGCCATGGTCGCCTCCGGAGTGATGAGTGAGTAGTTCACCCCTGGACCATGGGTCCATAGCAGTAGCTAGATGGTCGTCTTCTCCTTGTTGTGCTTCATTGTTGGATCTTGTGAGCTGCCTAACATGATCAAGATCATCTATCTGTAATACTATATGTTGTGTTTGTCGGGATCCGATGGATAGAGAGTACTATGATTATGGTGATTATCAATCTATTGTTTATGTGTTGTTTATGATCTTGCATGCTCTCCGTTATTAGTAGAGGCTCTGGCCAAGTTTTTACTCTTAACTCCAAGAGGGAGTATTTATGCTCGATAGTGGGTTCATGCCTCCATTAAATCTGGGACAGTGACAGAAAGTTCTAAGGTTGTGGATGTGCTGTTGCCACTAGGGATAAAACATTGATTCTATGTCTAAGGATGTAGTTGTCGATTACATTACGCACCATACTTAATGCAATTGTCTGTTGCTTAACAACTTAATACTGAATGGGGTTCGGATGATAACCTGAAGGTGGACTTTTTAGGCATAGATGCAGTTGGATGGCGGTCTATGTACTTTGTCGTAATGCCCAATTAAATCTCACTATATTTATCATATCATGTATATGCATTGTTATGCCCTTCTCTATTTGTCAATTGCCCGACTGTAATTTGTTCACCCAACATGCTTTTATCTTATGGGAGAGACACCTCTAGTGAACTGTGGACCCCGGTCCTATTCTTTACATAGCATACAATCTACTGCAATTGTGTTTTACTATTTTCTTTGCAAACATCTTCCACTCGATACGTTTAATCCTTTGTTACAGCAAGCCGGTGAGATTGACAACCTCACTGTTTCGTTGGGACAAAGTACTTGGGTTGTGTTGTGCAGGTTCCGCGTTGGCGCCGGAATCCCTGGTGTTGCGCCGCATCACATTTCGCGACCATCAACCTTCAACGTGCTTCTTGGCTCCTACTGGTTCGATTAAACCTTGGTTTCTTTCTGAGGGAAAACTTGCTACTGTGCGCATCATACCTTCCTCTTGGGGTTCCCAACGAACGTGTGAGTTACACGCCATCAAGCTCTTTTTCTGGCGCCGTTGCCGGGGAGATCAAGACACGCTGCAAGGGGAGTCTCCACTTCTCAATCTCTTTACTTTGTTTTTGTCTTGCTTTATTTTATTTACTACTTTGTTTGCTGCACTAAATCAAAATACAAAAAAATTAGTTGCTAGTTTTACTTTATTTATTGTCTTGCTCTCTATATCAAAAACACAAAAAAATTAGTTACTTGCATTTACTTTATTTAGTTTGTTTTATTTACCGTTGCTAAAATGAATACCCCTGAAAATACTAAATTGTGTGACTTCACAAATGCAAATAATAATAATTTCCTATGCACACCTATTGCTCCACCTGCTACTACAGCAGAATTCTTTGAAATTAAACCTGCTTTACTAAATCTTGTCATGAGAGATCAATTTTCTGGTATTAGTTCTGATGATGCTGCTGCCCATCTCAATAATTTTGTTGAACTTTGTGAAATGCAAAAGTATAAGGATGTAGATGGTGATATTATTAAATTGAAAGTGTTTCCTTTCTCATTAAGAGGAAGAGCTAAAGATTGGTTGCTATCTTTGCCTAAGAATAGTATTGATTCATGGACTAAATGCAAGGATGCTTTTATTGGTAGATAGTATCCTCCCGCTAAAATTATATCTTTGAGAAGTAGCATAATGAATTTTAAGCAATCAGATACTGAACATGTTGCTCAAGCATGGGAGAGAATGAAAACTTTGGTAAAGAATTGCCCAACCCATGGACTGACTACTTGGATGATCATCCAAACCTTCTATGCAGGACTAAATTTTTTTTCGCGGAATTTATTGGATTCAGCTGCTGGAGGTACCTTTATGTCCATCACTTTGGGGGCGGCTACAAAACTTCTTGATGATATGATGATAAATTACTCTGAATGGCACACGGAAAGAGCTCCACAAGGTAAGAAGGTAAATTCTGTTGAAGAAACCTCTTCCTTGAGTGATAAAATTGATGTGATTATGTCTATGCTTGTGAATGGTAGATATAATGTTGATCCAAATAATGTTCCTTTAGCTTCATTGGTTGCTCAAGAAGAAAATGTTGATGTGAATTTCATTAAAAATAATAATTTCAACAACAATGCTTATAGGAACAACTCTGGTAATAACTATAGGCAATATCCTTCTGCTAATGGTAATGGTTATGGTAATTCTTATGGGAATTCTTACAACAATAATAGCAGTGTACCCCCTGGTCTTGAAGCTATGCTTAAAGAATTTATTAGTACACAAACTGCTTTTAACAAATCTGTTGAGGAAAAGCTTGATAAAATTGATATTATTGCTTCTAGAGTTGATAGGCTTGCCTCCGATGTTAATCTTTTAAAATTGAAAGTTATGCCTAATAATGATATTGATAATAAGATTACTACTACAGCAAATGCCATCCAAGTTAGAATTAATGAGAATTTAAGATTAATGGCTGAACTGCGTGCTAGGTGGGATAGAGAAGAAAATGAAAAACTAGCTAAAGAGAATAATGTAGCTAAAGTTTGGACTATTACCACCACTAGTAATGCTAATTCTTCACATGTTGCTGCACCTCCTACTATCAATGGTAAAATAATTGGTGTTGGCAATGTTTCTACTCCTAGTGCAAAGCGAACAGCCTGAAATTGCTAAAACTGCTGAAACTGCTTGTGATAAAACTGCTGAAATTTTTTCCAACCTTGGGAACAATGATCCAATTGCTGTAGCTCATAATGATTTAGATTTTGATGATTGCCACATCTCTGAAGTTATAAAGTTCTTAAAAAAACTTGCTAAAAGTCCTAATGCTAGTGCTATAAATTTAGCCTTTACAAAACATATTACAAATGCTCTCATAAAAGCTAGAGAAGAGAAACTAAAACTTGAAACTTCTATTCCTAGAAAGTTAGAAGATGGTTGGGAGCCCATCATTAAAATGAAATTCAATGACTTTGAATGTAATGCTTTATGTGATCTTGGTGCAAGTATTTCTGTTATGCCTAAAAAGATTTATGATATGCTTGACTTGCCACCATTGAAGAATTGTTATTTGGATGTTAATCTTGCCGATAATGTTAAAAAGAAACCTTTGGGGAGGATTGATAATGTGCACATTACGGTTAACAATAACCTTGTCCCCGTTGATTTTGTTGTCTTGGATATCGAATGCAATGCATCTTGTCCTATTGTGTTGGGAAGACCTTTTCTTCGAACTGTTGGTGCTGTTATTGATATGAGGGAAGGTAATATTAAATATCAATTTCCTCTCAAGAAAGGTATGGAACACTTCCCTAGAAAGAGAATGAAGTTGCCTTTTAATTCTATTATTAGAACAAGTTATGATGTTGATGCTTCTACTCTTGATGTTACTTGATTTGCACTTTCTGCGCCTAGCTGAAAGGCGTTAAAGAAAAGCGCTTATGGAAGACAACTCATGTTTTTACTAGAGCAATTTTTTGTTTTGTTGAGTCTTGGAAGTTGTTTACTACTGTAGCAACCTCTCCTTATCATGTTTTTGTGCCAAGTAAAGTTTCTATGCCAAAGTTGATGTTATATTTGGGATCGCTGCGCAGAAACAGCATTGCTGTCTGTCACGAATCTGCGCACAGTTCTCTGTAGAAAATTCGAAAAAATCTGCCAATTTACGAGCGTGATCCTCAGATATGTACGCAACTTTCATTAGTTTTGAGTTTTTCCATTTGAGCAAGTCTGGTGCCAGCTTTAAATTCGTCTTTACGGACTGTTCTGTTTTTGACAGATTCTGCCTTTTATTTCGCATTGCCTCTTTTGCTATGTTGGATTCATTTCTTTGATCCACTAATGTCCAGTAGCATTATGCAATGTCCAGAAGTGTAAATAATGATTGTGTCACCTCTGAATGTGTGAATTATTAATTGTGCACTAACCCTCTAATGAGTTTGCTTGAAGTTTGGTGTGAAGGAAGTTTTCAAGGGTCAAGAGAGGAGTATGATATACTATGATCAAGAGGAGTGAAAGCTCTAAGCTTGGAGATGCCCCCGTGGTTCACCCCTGCATATTTTAAGAAGACTCAAGCGTCTAAGCTTGGGGATGCCCAAGGCATCCCCTTCTTCATCGACAACATCATCAGGTTCCTCCCCTGAAACTATATTTTTATTCAGTCACATCTTGTGTTCTTTGCTTGGAGCGTCGGTTTGTTTTTGTTTTTGTTTTTGTTTGAATAAAATGGATCCTAGCATTCACTTTGTGGGAGAGAGACACGCTCCGCTGTTGCATATGGACACATATGTCCTTAGGCTTTACTCATAATGTTCAAGGCGAAGTTTCTTCTTCGTTAAATTGTTATATGGTTGGAATTGGAAAATGCTACATGTAGTAATTTCAAAATGTCTTGGATAATGTGATACTTGGCAAATGTTGTGCTCATGTTTAAGCTCTTGCATCATATGCTTTGCACCCATTAATGAAGAAATACATAGAGCTTGCTAAAATTTGATTTGCATATTTGGTCTCTCTAAGGTCTAGATAATATCTAGTATTGAGTTTTGAACAACAAGGAAGACGGTGTAGAGTCTTATAATGTTTACAATATGTCTTTTATGTGAGTTTTGCTGCACCTGTTCATCCTTGAGTTTGCTTCAAATAACCTTGCTAGCCTAAACCTTGTATCGAGAGGGAATACTTCTCATGCATCCAAAATCCTTGAGCCAACTACTATGCCATTTGTGTCCACCATACCTACCTACTACATGGTATTTCTCCGCCATTCCAAAGTAAATTGCTTGAGTGCTACCTTTAAAAATTCCATCATTCACCTTTGCAATATATAGCTCATGGGACAAAATAGCCTTAAAAACTATCGTAGTATTGAATATGTACTTATGCACTTTATCTTTTATTAAGTTGCTTGTTGTGCGATAACCATGCTTCTGGGGAACGCCATCAACTATTGTTGAATATCATGTGAGTTGCTATGCATGTCCGTCTTGTCTGAAGGATCTATCATTTTAGTGGTTGGAGCATGCAAAATTGTTAGAGAAGAACATTGGGCCGCTAACTAAAGCCATGAATCATGGTTGAAGTTTCAGTTTTGGACATATATCCTCAATCTCATATGAGAATAATAATCATTGCTACATGCTTATGCATTTAAGAGGAGTCCATTATCTGTTGTCCATGTTGTCCCGGTATGGATGTCTAAGTTGAGAATAATCAAAAGCGAGAAATCCAAAATGCGAGCATTCTCCTTAGACCTTTGTACAGGCGGCATGGAGGTACCCCTTTGTGACACTTGGTTGAAACATGGCATGCAAAGATCCGGTAGTCCAAGCTAAGTAGGACGAGGTGCGGACACTATTAGTACACTATGCATGAGGCTTGCAACTTGTAAGATATAATTTACATAACTCATATGCTTTATTACTACCGTTGACAAAATTGTTTCATGTTTTCAAAATAAAAGCTCTAGCACAAATACAGCAATCGATGCTTTCCTCTTGAAGGACCTTTCTTTTACTTTTATTGTTGAGTCAGTTTACCTATCTCCCTCCACCTTAAGAAGCAAACACTTGTGTGAACTGTGCATTGATTCCTACATACTTGCATATTGCACTTGTTATATTACTTTATGTTGACAATATCCATGAGATATACATGTTATAAGTTGAAAGCAACTGCTGAAACTTAATCTTCCTATGTGTTGCTTCAATACCTTTACTTTGATTTATTGCTTTATGAGTTAACTTTTATGCAAGACTTATTGATGCTTGTCTTGAAGTACTATTCATGAAAAGTCTTTGCTTTATGATTCACTTGTTTACTCATGTCATTACCTTTGTTTTGATCGCTGCATTCATTACATATGTTTACAAATAGTATGATCAAGATTATGATGGCATGTCACTTCAGAAATTATCTTTGTTATCGTTTTACCTGCTCGGGACGAGCAGAACTAAGCTTGGGGATGCTGATACGTCTCCAACGTATCGATAATTTCTTATGTTCCATGCTACTTTATTGATGATACCTACATGTTTTATGCACATTATATGTCATATTTATGCATTTTCTGGAACTAACCTATTAACAAGATGCCGAAGAGCCAGTTGCTGTTTTCTGCTGTTTTTGGTTTCAGAAATCTTAGTAAGGAAATATTCTCGGAATTGGACGAAATCTTCGCCCAGGGTCCTATTTTTGCACGAAGCTTCCAGAAGACCGAAGAGATAACGAAGTGGGGCCACGAGGCGGCCAGATGACAGGGCGGCGTGGCCCAGGCCCTGGCCGCGCCACCCTGCCCCCTGGGCCCCTCGTGTGGCCCCCCACGTTGCCCTTTCGCCTACTTAAAGCCTCCGTCGCGAAACCCCCAGTACCGAGAGCCACGATACGGAAAACCTTCCAGAGACGCCGCCGCCGCGAATCCCATCTCGGGGGATTCAGGAGATCGCCTCCGGCACCCTGCCGGAGAGGGGATTCATCTCCCGGAGGACTCTACACCGCCATGGTCGCCTCCGGAGTGATGAGTGAGTAGTTCACCCCTGGACCATGGGTCCATAGCAGTAGCTAGATGGTCGTCTTCTCCTTGTTGTAGTTCATTGTTGGATCTTGTGAGCTGCCTAACATGATCAAGATCATCTATCTGTAATACTATATGTTGTGTTTGTCGGGATCCGATGGATAGAGAGTACTATGATTATGGTGATTATCAATCTATTGTTTATGTGTTGTTTATGATCTTGCATGCTCTCCGTTATTAGTAGAGGCTCTGGCCACGTTTTTAGTCTTATCTCGACGAGGGCGTTTTTATGCTCGATAGTGGGTTCATGCCTCCATTAAATCTGGGACAGTGACAGAAAGTTCTAAGGTTGTGGATGTGTTGTTGCCACTAGGGATAAAACATTGATTCTATGTCTAAGGATGTAGTTGTCGATTACATTACGCACCATACTTAATGCAATTGTCTGTTGCTTAGCAACTTAATACTGAATGGGGTTCGGATGATAACCTGAAGGTGGACTTTTTAGGCATAGATGCAGTTGGATGGCGGTCTATGTACTTTGTCGTAATGCCCAATTAAATCTCACTATATTTATCATATCATGTATATGCATTGTTATGCCCTTCTCTATTTGTCAATTGCCCGACTGTAATTTGTTCACCCAACATGCTTTTATCTTATGGGAGAGACACCTCTAGTGAACTGTGGACCCCGGTCCTATTCTTTACATAGCATACAATCTACTGCAATTGTGTTTTACTATTTTCTTTGCAAACATCTTCCACTCGATACGTTTAATCCTTTGTTACAGCAAGCCGGTGAGATTGACAACCTCACTGTTTCGTTGGGACAAAGTACTTGGGTTGTGTTGTGCAGGTTCCGCGTTGGCGCCGGAATCCCTGGTGTTGCGCCGCATCATATTTCGCGACCATCAACCTTCAACGTGCTTCTTGGCTCCTACTGGTTCGATTAAACCTTGGTTTCTTTCTGAGGGAAAACTTGCTACTGTGCGCATCATACCTTCCTCTTGGGGTTCCCAACGAACGTGTGAGTTACACGCCATCACGGCCGCTAGGGCTCAGTACGCTGCCGCGTCCTCTAGCAGGCACTGCCGCAGCCTCACATTCACGGCGTCGTCCTTGAGCGTCTCGAAGGACTCGACCATAGCCCTCTGCTCCGCTGATACGTCTCCAACGTATCTATAATTTCTTATGTTCCATGCTAGTTTTATGACAATACCTACATGTTTTCACTAGTGGAAAACATGCCTAATGTCGCGGGTCGTATGACCCTTTTGTCGTGGGCGGCCATGCACGACAAGGGAGGCGCGACAAAAGGTCCACCTTTTGTCGCGGGTCTCTTACGACCCGCGACATAAGGTCCACCACGTGGCAGCCGCGGGGCGCGCAGGGGACATGCCCTTTTGTCGCGGGTGGTATTACCACCCGCGTCAAAAGGCCCTCTACGTGGCGGGCGCACAACGCTGCTGCTTTAGGGTTTGAGGGGTGCAGCACCCCCCCCCGGCCACCTCATTTTCTCATTCGAAAATAAAAGTTGCATATATTTGTACGCTACTAGAAGTGGTACACGTTCATTCATTATATATATATAGATCGATCAAACCAATATTGGAAGCAAAAGTCGATTCCCCTTTACATGTAGATTCCCCTTACATATATATATATATACATTTAGCTCACGATCGACAAGCGGTACTAACGACCGTCTATTTGGAGGTAGAGCTTCTATTTGGACTAAACAAGCCTTTGTTGTTTAGTACTTCTTTAACCAAAAGTCCCGCCAGTTCCTCCGCAATTCCTAGTAGGTGTTCCTTTGGTTGGAGTGTGTCCCGCATGTAGTCGACCTATATAGGAAAATGAGATGAGTATGACTATATCAATGTTGATAACGAAATATTGACGAAAATAAATAAAGTTGTGAACGTTATTGCTTACGTTGAATTTATTATTGTTCTGCTTCTCAGTGGTTAACATGCGAATGGACTCGCAAACGTAGTATCCACATAGATTCGTCCCTTGTGGCTGCTGAGGGCACGGTACAGGAGTAAATGTTAGCTTCTCTGCCCAGGTACTCTGCTTATGATGGTTCTTGAAAGCTGTCCAAGCCCTGCCAAGCAAAAGAATGATTGAATGAGTGGATAATTAATTGATATCTCACAAAAGATATAGCGCGGCGATGAAGGAAATTACACTTGGAGCAACTTATGCAAGTCGCGGAACCCGTCCACGCCTCTACTCAGTGGGTCTCTTACTTCAACTATTCCCTTATCAACTTTAATGTCTAGTAGTATCCAGTGGAAGCTGCACATGTTATGTATATACGTCAAGAATTACACTTAACATCGAGTAAGAAAAAATCATTAATTGGATGTGCATAAAAGATCATTAAGACTCTCACTCGTAGTTGTAAGGAAACAATATTGAATCACAGAAATATTGCTCCCCCAAAAACCTGAGTAGGTTTCCCCCCGTTTCTTCGCGGTTATACTTTACCGTTTGAACATTTACTTTATCTGGGTCAACAAACCCAATATTGATAATATTGTGACTTTTGCATTCACTGATCTTCAGTCTGCATAAGAGAACACATAATAAATAATGAGTATATGCAATGAAAACGAATATGAACTGAATGAAAATGAACTTATATGTAGTTAACAACTTACAAGCAATAGCAACTCATGAGAGATTTGTCGAGGGCATCTAAATTGAATAACTGCCAGAGTTCATTTATCTCAATATGGATCTCCTCCTTTCGGTAGTAATATTCATGTGGTATATGCGCCACGATGAACCTTATGTTCTCCTTGCATGCATCAAGGTACCACTGATGCAAATTCCGCATATGTGTTGGCAGTTTATGCAGCTGCTCTTTGCTGACCAAGTCGGCCCCGTAGACAAATTTGGGAACTATATCAGCAGTGGGTACTGCAGCATCTGCTGCAGACATCAATTCCTCCACGGTAACGTCACAGGCAGCCGCTAGCTTTGCAGCTTCTTCCATATCGAAACCACCCTGTTCCTGGTACAGCTTGGGAACATTAAACACTTTGAGTGCTGGGATCGATTGTTTGGGCTGATCTCCAAGGAGGGGAACTTCCTTTCTTTTTTTTCCTTTTGTCGTTTCCTTGGCCTTGAGGGGTGCAGTTGTTGAACTTGACTTCTTCTCGGCTGCACTTCTAGCTGATGATTTGCTCGTGGTAGCAATATCCTTTTTCTTAGCCTTGTCATCCTTCTTCTTAGCATTTTTATTCTCCCTCTTGTCATCAATTACCCTCGCATGGTGGCGTGTATAGTCATCCTTCTTCTCGTGTAAGTCATATTGCGATGGTGTGTTCAGAAAAGAAGTAGCATATGCTATTTGCTTCTCGGTGTATGGCTCTGGCGCTGGAGGTTTTGGCTTATGGAAATGATCATAGTTGTGTTGCGCAACAGCAGCCGCATGTTCCTCGACAGTAAGATCCCAAGGACGGGGGGGAGGAACCTTTGGTAATTTTGGGAGGGGCGACATCTTGCGGATAGGACTCTTGAAACGCTTCCGGTAGGGTGCATTCCGAGTCTTAGTGGGCGGAGGCGGCGGCGCTGGAGATGGAGATGGACTACAGATGTCGTGGTCGACCTCGTACCCATGGGGTGATGGTGGCGACATGTGATCAGTAGGAGGAGGTGATGGTGGCCTGCGATCATCTGGAGGAGGTGATGGTGACCTGCTCGGACGACTGGTACTAGGGGCTACCCAGCCTGGCAGCCTGATGTTCTTCTTTTCCCAGAGAATGATTTCTCCCAGCACCTCTCTGAGTGTAAGCCCCCCATCACCTCCAGGGATTTCGAGCTCCAATGACTCCCATGACGGTACAACTGAATCCACCCCGTCACGAGCATAGCCAGCTGGAATCTCATTGCCATGCCATGTTGCCGGCTCACCTTCAGGTCCAAATGCAGGTAAGACATAGCTGACCGCCACCTTAACAGACATGTTCCTGAACACCACAAGGAGATCACAAGGTGTTTGCTCATTGATTCCATCCACGGGGTCGCCAGGACCACCATCTATCATCCGTGTAGTAGGGGCCTCCGAGTCGGCCACGCTGCTGTCTCGTCGCTGAGATATGCCAGCGGTATTATCTGGCTGGCGCTGTCCTTTTAGTTCATTTATCTCGCGCTGCTGCTGCTGAATCTCCCGCTGCTGCAGGTCAAGTTGGCGTTGGAACTCGGCCATCCGGTCATTCTGCACCTCCAGCTCGCGTTTTTTAGCTCTCGCTCGGCTTCTATAAGTCTCCGCGTCGGCCGGAAACCCAAGCGACCACGGAACACTAGGGCCGAAGCCTCTTGTTCGTCCTCCCTTCTCAGGATTACCGAGGACAAGCGTTAGCAAGTCTTTCTCTCTATCGGGAACAAACTTTAGTTTTCCCGCCTTTATTTCTGTCGTCACTTTAATCCATTCTTCCATGGGTACCCTAACCCTGCTGTCACTTTCAACAATGTTCCCTGTCTTCATATCATACTCACAGCCATGCGCGAGGAACCAATTTCGAGCCCTAATGTCCCATCCTTCTCGCGTGGGTTTTGGAGTGATCCCATTCCGCTCCATCTCAGCCTCTTGTGCATCCCACTTAGGCATGGCTACTTCGTAGCCCCCTCGCCCCATATGATGGTGATATTTCTTCTCGCTTGCATTCTTCTTGTTTATCTTGGACAGGTTCACAACCTCCTCTGATTATTTGTACTTCACAAATTCTTCCCAATTATGCTCCTGCTTCGCTAGGTAGTTTTCGAATACTGGAGGCTTCTTCTCGGCCTTATAAGCTTTCCATAACCGGTTCTTGTACGCTCGGAAAATTTCCCCCATCTTCTTAAGAGCCCATTTCTTCACTAGCGCCCTCTGCTTGGCATTCTCAGAGTCCGATCCCAAATTTGGCAAAGTGAAATGTGACATGAGGTCGTCAAAAAGTGTGTTCTTGTACCTATCGGCAACCTGATCTTCGGACACATTCTTGGTCTTGTTCCATTCTCTAACAGTGATCGGGATATGATCTCTAACCACAACTCCGCACTGATTCTTAAATGTCACTCTGACACTCGCGGGTGCCACAGGTTGGCCTTCCGGTGATATAGCTTCAATGTTGAAGTGGTCTTTTTTGCCCAGTCTCTTTGCCGGGCCTCGTTTCTCCAACTTATCTTCGGAGGCCTAAGAGAATAAAAATCAGTTAATTTATATACATATGTACATATAGAATTCCATTAATGCCTCAACTGATCGTATACCTCATCATTACCGGTGCCGTCAGCTTCTCCATCACCAGAGCCGCCGGCTTCTCCATGATCACCGGAGCCGTCGGCTTCTCCATGATCACCGGAGCCGCCGGCTTCTCCATGATCACCGGAGCCGCCGGCTTCTCCATCACCATCGCGGATTATGTTCTCTAAAATGTCTTCCTGTTCGAAGTCCCGTTCGAATGGATCCATTGTTTCTACAAAAAATTAAATCGATAAGTACATGTTCTAACCCTAACCCTAATCAAACACTAAGCAAACCCTAACCCTAGATAACCAAACACTAACCTAACCCTAACACTAATCGGCGTCGGTGGTTTTCGCGAGAGGGAGAGAGAGGTGTTTGCGAGAGGGAGAGGGCCGGTGGCGGCGAGTGTTGTTCGCGAGAGGGAGAGGGGTGTCGGCGAGTGTTCGCGTCAGTTGTTCGCGAGAGGGAGAGGGGTGTCGGCGAGTGTTCGCGAGATGGAGAGGGGTGTCGGCGAGTGTTGTTCGCGAGAGGGAGAGGGGTGTCGGCGAGTGTTCGCGTCGGTTGTTCGCGAGAGGGATAGGGGTGTCGGCGAGTGTTCGTGTCGGTTGTTCGCGAGAGGGAGAGGGGTGTCGGCTAGTGTTCGCGAGATGGAGAGGGGTGTCGGCGAGTGTTCGCGAGAGGGAGAGCGGTGTTGGCGAGTGTTGTTCGCGAGAGTGTTTGCGTCGATTGTTTACAAACTAACTAATATAAAATTTAAATTAATACAAAATTTAATCTAACTAATTACAAGATTTGAATTAATACAAAATTTAAACTAACTAACTAATACTAAATTTAATCTAAATACTAATACTAATACTAACTAACTAATACTAACTAATAATAACTAACTAATACTAACTAATAATAACTAACTAATACTAACTAATACTAACTAATACTAACTAATTCTAACTAAACTAAACTAACTAACTTAATAAAAAAATTAATAAAAAACTTAAAGAAAAAAAAAAGCCGGGGCATGGCGCCGGCCGGCACAGGCGGCCGCGCGCGCGGAGCGGCGGAGGGTGGCGGCTACCTGCAGTGGCGCTGAGGGGGCGGCGGCGGCCGGGTGCCCTGGTGGCGGCGGCGGCCGGAGTAGATCGAGGCCGCGCGCGCGAGGCGGCGCAGAGGGCGGAGGCGGCGCAGACGGCGGGGGCGGCGAAGAGGCGGCGGTCGGAGGCGAAGAGGCGGCGGCCGGAGGCGAGAGAGATGGCCGGCGGCGGCGGAGAAAAATTTGGCAGCCTGGCGGCGCAATTTTTCTAAGGATGGCCTCCGGGGTGTCGCGGGTGGGGGCTCCGCCCGCGGGGTTAGGTATTTATACCTAACCCCTTTTGTTGCGGGTCGAGCCACGGCCCGCGATAAAAGGCCCCCCTTTTATCGCGGGTCGTGCCACCACCCGCGATAAAAGGGGGGTCCTTTTATCGCGGTCTGTGGCTCGACCCGCGACAAAAGGGGGTGGGAGGGGGAGGCGGCTGATCCGCGCCATGTGCATCCAACGGCTCCGGCCGTTTGAATCCAACGCCCTGGAGCCGTTGGACGCGGATCAGCCCCTGTAGCTGTTTTTTTTCTGTTTTAAAAATAAACCCTGCTTTATCTATTTTAACTTAATAAAACTATTATTTCAATAACTTTTAAATGGTAACTCAAATAGAAAAGTTTTATATATGAAAATTGATCAGAAAAATCCAATGAACATGAATATGACATCCATATAACTATTTGCATCTCGCATCATATCAAACGTTTCACCGCTTCCACGTGCCTCGCCCCGCCGACGCCGGCGTGCGACGTGTAGCCACCGCTACCACGTGCCTCGCCCCGCCGACGCCGGCGTGCGACGTGTAGCCACCGCTTACACATGCCATGCCCCGCGTGCGCTATATAGAGAGACGAGTGCGGGCGCAACCACACGTCGCCACCGCCTCCGCTCATTCATCTCCGGGATGCCTCCACGTCGTCGAGGGGCGTCCGGTTTCCGTGGCGTTCGAGTGCGTCCGAGCGGTAGGTTCACCGCCGAGATACGCGCCGGTGGCTTCCGCCTCACCCTCGGCACGTACAACACGCCGGAGCTGGCGGCGCGCGCTTACGACGCGGCGGCGTGGCGCTTTCGGCGGCCAGGGCACGGCATGAACTTCCCGGATGTTGAATCGCTAGAGGAGGCGGAGTTCCTCGCGCCACCGCCGTGCCTCGTCGACGACGAGGACCGTCGCCGGCACCGCCAGGTGCAGCGCAGGATCGCCATCGCCGAGCGCGACGAGCAGTTGATGCGCCAGTGGAGGGCGCAGTTCCCCAACGATGTCGACAACACCGACGCGTTCTTTGCTAACCTTATGGCACAACGCAGGTCCAACAGGCGCCACCATCGGGCCGTCGTTGCCTTCGAGCTCGAGAACCCGAATACAACTTGGACCGAAAACGACCCTCGATGGGATGACATTTGGACGGAGACAACCTCCGACGACGAGTAGAGACTAGACTAGTAATTTATCTATTTTATTGTAATTTCAATAAAGTCGTTGTCGGTTCTATTAGTTTAAATTTAGTTTATAAAGTCGTTGTCGGTCGTTTTTGTTCAATAAAGTGGTTGACACGAAATTTATTACGATTGAACTGAAATTAAAGTACAGAGCTCAACTGAAAAATAAGATACATGGCCAGATTCGAATGTTGGAGCCATTCAATCATAGTCGTGCCTAGTCCTATAATAGTCGCCACTTTAGTCATCATAGTCGCCGACGTCATCGTCGCTAGCATCGGGGTCGCGGTTGTCGAACCTCGGCGGATGACCACGTGTGGGCTGGGATTGAGGGTAGCGCAGGCGGGGGCCACGATAGGCCATGACGCTCTGGAGAGTCCGGCCGCGCCACCACATCCGACGGCCGGCCTCGTTGAAGTTCGAAGGAGGCGGGCCGTCCTCCTCGTACTTGGCAACCGCCCTCTCACGCCGATTGATGAAGAAGCTGTCCCAAGTCGGGCTGTAGTCGGGATGCCACTGGGGATTCCTCCGCTGCTCAGGCGTGAGCTCGAAATAGTAGTGGTTCGTGATGGCCATCTCGCGTGGCACACCTACAGGGATAGGAGGGACCGGTACGCCTCCGACGCTCAGCAACCAGCCGGTCGGGACGCGGTAGCCGGGCGGGCAGGGGTAGTTCGAGGTGCAAAGCGCCTCCGCCTCCCGGGGTGTTAGACATACGATGGAAGCCATGGGAGAGAGTGATGAGGTTTGCAGATATGAGTCCAAGCCTACATATATATAGTGGAAAAATGGCGGGAATGCGGGAAGAAAATAGGCGGGAACGAAGTGGCGCGCGAAACTTTCATCCCGGGTGGAGGCTCAAACCGGGACAAAAGACTGGGGGAGGCTTATCTAGGAGGGCCTTATCTGGGGGGATGATGTGCGGGTAACCTTTTGTCACGGTTGGTGGCTGCAACCGGGACTAAAGCTGTCGGCAGGATAAGGATGTGTCGGTAACCTTTTGTCACGGTTGGTGGCTGCAACCGGGACTAAAGCTGTCGGCAGGATAAGGAAGCGTGGGTGGACGCACTGCTCGATGAGATAAAGCATGTAGCGCACGACGCCCTGTCGAAGGAACAAGACAAAGTAGAAGCGGTGCCGTGCCTATAAAAGGAGCATCAATACGCCTTGCCAAGCAAATCAACAAGCCAAGCACAGTTTCATTCCCATGGATGAAGGAAAGGGTTGGGAAATCTCCCGTGGCGCAGCTTCTCGAAGATGTCGTTGGTGCACACGCCCTACGGCATCTTCGGAAGCTGCTCATCGGAAAAATTTCCCTGCAAGCCCGTGAAAGAATACATTATATGAAAGAATACTCCGTCTCCTCTAGCAGTGTTGGGGAAAGGGTTCTCATTATTACATAAATGTAGAGATTGTCTTGGGAACTATATATGAAGAATACATTATTACATCGCCATCTAGTGTTGTGATCTTCTACGCCGTAGCCATGGAGAATCTTCATCATTTAGTAAGATGCTTGGGTCAATTTTCACCGTGAAGGGCGAAATTTCTTTAAACTTATTATAATCTTCTGACATGTCTGTCTTGTCATCCACTCCCACGATGTTTCTTTTCCCCGAAAGAACTATGTGGCGCTTTGGCTCCTCGGTTGATGTACTCTTTTGTTGATTTCTTTTTCTTGATTTGCTAGACATGTCCTTCACGTAGAAAACTTGAGCCACCTCGCTGGCTAGGACAAATGGCTCGTCCAGGTACGCAAGATTGTTGGGATCCACTGTTATCATACCGTACTTATCGTCAATATGTATACCGCTGAGCTTCACCCATTTGCGCCGAAACAAAGGGACCTTAAAAGTGGTACCATAGTCAAGTTCCCATATCTCCTCTATGTATCCATAATATGTGGTGGTCTGCCCATTCTCGTCTTTTGCATCAAAGCGGACACCGCTGTTTTGGTTGGTGCTCTTTTTATCTTGGTCGATCGTGTAAAATGTATTCCAATTTATCTCGTACCCTTGGAATGTACATATGTTTGAAGATGGTAACCTGGCCAACAAGTACAGCTGCTCCACAGCAGATCGGTCATTAATGAGATGTCTTTGCAACCAACTGCCAAAGGTATTCATGTGTTCACGTGTAATCAAGGACTCGGGCTGGCCCGGGTTTATTTCTCGTAAAGCATTCTTATGTTTCTCGATGTACGGAGCCACCAAGATGGAATTGTATAGAACTGTGTAGTGTGTGATTGAAAGAAATCTTGTCCCTGCACACCCTTGATTTCCTTCCTAGTGTGCCTCTTCCAGTCAGCCTCCCCTCATACCGAGATTCAGGAACACCAATCGGCTTAAGGTCAGGAAGAAAGTCAACACAAAACTCAATGACCTCCTCAGTTCCGTAGCCCTTTGAGATACTTCCTTCCGGCCTAGCTCGGTTATGAACATATTTCTTTAAGACTCCCATGAACCTCTCGAAGGGGAACATATTGTGTAGAAATACAGGACCGAGAATTCTAATCTCTTCAACTAGGTGAACGAGGAGGTGCGTCATAATATTGAAGAAGGATGGTGGGAACAACAACTCGAAGCTGACAAGACATTCGACCACATCTTCCTGTAATCCTGACAAAGTTTCTGGATCCATTACCTTCTGAGAAATTGCGTTGAGGAATGCACATATCTTCACAATGGCTAGTCGAACATTTTCTGGTAGAAGTCCCCTCAATGCAACCGGAAGCAATTGTGTCATAAGCACGTGACAGTCATGGGACTTCAGGTTCTGGAATTTTTTCTCCTTCATATTTACTATCCCCTTTATATTTGACGAGAAACCAGACGGAACCTTGATACTGAATAGGGCTTCAAAAAAGATCTCCTTCTCTTGTTTCGTAAGAGCGTAGCTGGCAGGCCCTACAAACTGCCCTGGATGATTGCCGTTTCGTCCTTTATGACGTTCCTGGTCCTCCCGTGCTTCTGTTGTATCTTTTGTCTTTCCATACACGCCCAGAAAACCTAGAATATTCACACAAAGATTTTTGGTCAGGTGCATCACGTCGATTGCAGAGCGGACTTCCAGGACTTTCCAATATTCTAACTCCCAAAAAATAGATTTCTTCTTCCACATGGGCGCGTGTCCGTCAGCGTCTTTCGGAACAGGTCGACTGCCTGGACCCTTTCCAAAGATAACATTTAAATCCTTGACCATGTCAAATATATCAGCACCACTACGGGGGATAGGCTTCGGACGGCGGTCTGCCTCGCCATCGAAATGCTTGCCTTTTTTCCTTAAGGGATGCTTGCGCGGAAGGAAACGACGATTGAATGGGTACACAACTTTTCTGCTTTTTTCCAAATATTTACTTTCAGTCTCATCTAAACAGTGTGTGCATGCATTGTATCCTTTGTTCGTCTGTCCTGAAATGTTACTGAGAGCAGGCCAATCATTGATGGTTACGAATAGCAACGCTCGTAGGTCAAATTCTTGCTCGGTGTGCTCATCCCACACACGTACACCTGGTTTGGCCCACAACTCCAAAAGTTCATCGACTAATGGCCTTAGGTACACGTCAATGTCGTTGCCCGGTTGCTTTGGGCCTTGGATAAGCACTGGCATCATAATGAACTTCCGCTTCATGCACAACCAAGGAGGAAGGTTGTAGATACATAGAGTCACGGGCCAGGTGCTGTGACTGCAGCTCTGCTCCCCAAAAGGATCTGTACTTAGACCAAAGTATAAGTTCCTTGCCTCACCTGCAAAATCCGGGAACTCTCTCCCGATGTTTCTCCACTGCCGACCATCAGCGGGGTGCCTCAACATCGCGTCTTTCTTACGTTCTTCCATGTGCCATCGCAACAACTGGGCATGCTCTTTGTTTCTGAACAAACGTTTCAACCGTGGTATTATTGGAGCATACCACATCACCTTCGCAGAACCCTCTTCTGGGTGGCTGCATCCCTCAACATCACCAGGGTCATCTTTTCTGATCTTATACCGCAATGCACCACATATCGGACATTTGTTCAAATTCTCGTACTTCTCACCGCGGTAGAGGATACAGTCATTAATGCATGCATGTATCTTCTGCACATCTAATCCTAGAGGGCAGACAAGCTTCTTTGCTTCATATGTACTGACGGGCAATTCATTATTTCTTGGAAACAGCTTCTTTAATATTATCATCAATTTCTCAAATCCCGAGTCAGTCACACCGACCTCTGCCTTCCATTTCAGCAATTCCAATATGCTACCCAGCTTTCTATGCCCATCTTCACAACCTGGGTACAACAATTTGTGGTGGTCCTCTAACATCTTGTCGAACTGCAACCTCTCCTTATCCGTGCCACAGTCTCTTCTTGCATCAGAAATGGCCCGACGAAGATCATCATCAACAGGATCATCTGATGCCTGTTCTTCACCTCCTTCTTCTTCATTGTCTTCCATTGCGGTATCATCGCATTCAGAGAACATAGATCGGTACTGGTCATCATTATCTTCTTCTTCATCGTCGTCTTCCATCATAACCCCTTCTTCTCCGTGCTTGGTCCAAACATTATAGCTGGACATGAATCCAAACCGAAGCAGGTGGCTCTTAATGTCTCTTGAGCAAGAGTAATCCTTCTCGTTCTTACATTTTAGACATGGACAGCACATAAAACCTTGCTTCGACTTGTTGGCCTCGGCCACAAGCAGGAAAGAATTCACGCCCTCTCTGAAAGCGGGGGCACATCGGTTACCGTACATCCATGGATGACTCATCTGCATCATAAGTACAATTATATATGTATCAGATGCAATCACCTTTCTAAAATTAGTATTGTACGGACTATGTATATATATATACGAGAAAATAGTGGCTAACCTTTTAGGATCAAAAAGAGGAGAAATCTTATCAAATAAAATCAAGTGGCATCCCTCTTACAAGAATTCCATCAAACACCTCTTGTGCACATGTAGAAAAAATGAGCTAGCATACACCTCCACCTTCACCACCAAGGAAAAAATAAGGTGGGGGGGCCTGGCTGCGTGTCTATATATAGCCATGGCCCTTTGGTCGCGGGCCGTATTACGACCCGCGACAAAAGGGGTGCCGACAGGAAGCCCCAGCACTCAGACACCTTTTTCGCGGGTCGAGATACGGCCCGCGACAAAAGGGCGCGACAAAAGGCCATGCCCGCTCCACATGGTTTCTGGGCGACGTGGCCAGGCCATTTGTCGCGGGTGCAGGCGCGCCCGCGACAAAAGGCTCCCACGAAAGCCCTATTTTCCACTAGTGTTTGTTCACACTTTATATCGTTTTTATGCACTTTCCGGAACTAACCTATTAACAAGATGCCGAAGTGTCAGTTCCTGTTTTCTGCTGTTTTTGGTTTCAGAAATCCTACAACGGAAACATTCTCGGAATTGGACGAAATCAACGCCCAAAATCTTATTTTTCCACGAAGCTTCCATAGAGCCAGAGATGCACCAGAGGAGAGCCCTGGGGTCCCCACCCCACAGGGCGGCGCGGCCAAGGGGGGGGGGCGCCCCCCTATGGTGTGGGACCACCAGGACTCCACCGACATCGCCCTTTCGCCTATATAATCTCTCCGCCTCGAAAACCCTAAAAAGATAAGCCACGGGACGAGAAAAGTTACGCAGCCGCCGCCATCGCGAAGTCAAGTTCGGGGGACAGAAGTCTCTGTTCCGGCACGCTGCCGGGACGGGGAATTGCCCCCGGAATCCATCTCCATCAACACCACCGCCATCTTCATCGCCGTTGCTGTCTCCCATGATGAGGAGGGAGTAGTTCTCCCTCGAGGCTAAGGGCTCTACCGGTAGCTATGTGGTTAATCTCTCTCTCATGTACTTCAATACAATGATCTCATGAGCTGCCTTACATGATTGAGATCCATATGATGAGCTTTGTATCACTATTAATCTATGTGCTACTCTAGTGATGTTATTAAAGTAGTCTATTCCTCCTTCATGATGAAATGGTGACAGTGTGTGCATCATGTAGTACTTGGCATAGGTTATGATTGTAATCTCTTGTAGATTATGGAGTTAGCTATTACTATGATAGTATTGATGTGATCTATTCCCCCTTTCATAGTGTAAAGGTGACAGTGTGTATGCTATGTTAGTACTCGGTCTAAATTGCAATGATCTATTATGCTCTAAAGGTTACTTAAATATGAATGCCGAATGTTGTGGAGCTTGTTAACTCCGGCTTGAGGGAGCTCTTGTAGCCCTACACAATGAATGGTGTTTGTTATCCAACAAGATAGTGTATGTAGCACAAGTGAGGAGAAGTTATTTATTTATTATATGATCAATGTTGAGAGTGTCCACTAGTGAAAGTAGGATCCCTAGGCCTTGTTTCCAAATACTGCAAACATCGCTTGTTTACTGTTTTACTGCATCTTTACTTCCTGCAATATTACCACCATCTATACCACTTGTGTTTTACTATCTCTTCGCCGAACTAGTGCACCTATACATCTGAAAAGTGTATTAGGTGTGTTGGGGACACAAGAGACTTCTTGTATCTTAATTGCAGGGTTGCTTAAGAGGACTATCTTTGACCTCTACCTCCCTGAGTTCGATAAACCTTGGGTGATTCACTTAAGGGAAACTTGCTGTTGTTCTACAACCCTCTTCTCTTGGAGGCCCAACACTGTCTACAAGAATAGAAGTACACGTAGACATCAAGCTATTTTCTGGCGCCGTTGTCGGGGAGGTAAGGTAAAAGGTATTCACATCCTCCGACTACTAAGCTATTTCCTAGCACTGTTGCCGGTGTGTGAGTGCTCGAAGGTATCTCCTTTAGATTGTGCAATTAAATCTTTTTGTTTCTTGTTTTTATTTTCACTAGTTAGGCTTAATGGAAAACAACAACAAAATTAGAGATCTTTATGAACTTTATCTTGAGTTAGGACATGAGGTGTTTGAAGAGAAAATTTAAAAACACATGGAACTTTGTTTGCAAAATAGTTGTAGCAATGTTTTTAGCATGAACTCTTTGAACACAATTATTGCTAATGCTATGGAAGAATTTAAGCTTGGGAAGGTCGGTTTTGATGAAAATGATCTCTTTAGTCCTCCGGGTATGGAAGAGAAAGTTTATGTTGATTATGATATGCCTCCTATATATGATGTTTGCAATAATGAATATGATATTTTCAGTCCACCTACTATTGAGGAGAAAATTAATTATGATTACAATATGCCTCCTATATATGATGATTATGGTGATGAGAATAATAATGATAGCTATTTTATTGAATTTTGCTCCCACTACAATTAATAGTAATGATTATGCTTATGTGGAGAGTAATAATTTTATGCATATAGCTCATGATAAGAATGCTCTATGTGATAGTTATATTATTAAGTTTGTTCATGATGCTACTGAAAGTTATTATGAGAGAGGGAAACATGGTTATATGCATCTTAATAATATTAAGTTTCCCCTCTTTATGTTGAGAATCTTGAGGTTGCGCTTGTGTTGCCTTCCTATGCTTGTCACTTTGTTCTTCATGAATTTATTTGTGTACAAGATTCCTTTTCATAGGAAGTGGGTTAGGCTTAAATGTGTTTCGAATTTGCTTCTTGATGCTCCTTTTTCTTCATTGTCTATTTTCATGTGAGCATCATTAAAATTACTGAGCCCATCTTAATGGCTATAAAGAAAGCACTTCTTGGGAGATAACCCATGTGTTTATTTTGCTACTGTTTTGTTGTGTCTTGGAAGTTGTTACTACCGTAGCAACCTCTCCTTATCTTTATTTTCATGCATTGTTGTGCCAAGTAAAGTCTCTAGTAGAAGGTTGATACTAGATTTGGATTGCTGCGCAGAAACAGAATTGCTGTCTGTCACGAATTTGCGTAGATCTCTCTGTAGAAAAATAAAAAAAATCTGCCAATTTACGTGCGTGATCCTCAGATATGTACGCAACTTTCATTAGATTTGAGTTTTTCCATATGAGCAAGTTAAGTGCCTCAGAAAAAATCGTCTTTACGGACTGTTCTGTTTCGACAGATTCTGCCTTTTATTTCGCATTGCCTCTTTTGCTATGTTGAATGGATTTCTTTATTCCATTAACTTTCAGTAGCTTTGTGCAATGTCCAGAAGTGTTAAGAATGATTATGTCACCTCTTAATATATGAATTTTTGATTATGCACTAACCCTCTAATGAGTTTGCTTTAAGTTTGGTGTGGAGGAAGTTTTCAAGGGTCAAGAGAAGAGGATGATACAATATGATCAAGAAGAGTGAAAAGTCTAAGCTTGGGGATGCCCCCGTGGTTCATCCCTGCATATTTCAAGAAGACTCAAGCATATAAGCTTGGGGATGCCCAAGGCATCCCCTTCTTCATCGACAACTTATCAGGTCACTTCTAGTGAAACTATATTTTTATTCCATCACATCTTATGTTCTTTACTTGGAGCGTCTGTTTGCTTTTGTTTTTATTTTGGTTTGAATAAAGTTGGATCCCACAATCCTTGTATTGGAGATATTACGCTCCGCTTTTTCATTTGAACACTTGTGTTCTTAGTTATGCTTTAATGTTCATGGCGAAGGATGAAAATTGCTTCGTTGATTGCTATTTGGTTGGAATCAGAAAATGCTTCATATGGTTTTGAATAATTTGATACTTGGCAATTGTTTTGAGCTCTCATAGATCATGTTTAAGCTCTTGCATCATGTAGTTAAATTTATTAGTGGAGAACTACCATAGAGCTTGTTGAAATTTGGTTTGCATGATTGGTCTCTCTAAGGTCTAGATTTTTCTGGTAAAGTGTTTGAACAACAAGGAAGATGGTGTAGATTCTTATAATGCTCGCAATATGTTCTTGTGTAAATTTTGCTGTACCTGTTCATACTTGTGTTTGCTTCAAACAACCTTGCTAGCCAAAGCCTTGTACTGAGAGGAAATGCTTCTCGTGCATCCAAACACCTTGAGCCAAAACCCATGCCATTTGTGTCCACCATAACTACCTACTATGTGGTACTTTTCTATCATTCCAAAGTAAATTACTTGAGTGCTACCTTTAAAATTTCATTCCTTTGTCTTTCCAATATATAGCTCATGGGAAAATAGCTTAAAAACTATTGTGGTGATGAATATGTAGCTATGTATCTTAGTTCTTATAAGTTGGTTGTTGAGCGGTAACCATGTTTCTGGGGACGCCATCAACTTTTTACAGCTTTGTTGAATATCATGTGAGTTGCTATGCATGTTCGTCTTGTCTGAAGTAAGGGTGATTTATCATGATCAAATGGTTTGAGT